>NC_088985.1:34050124-35250124 GCF_963932015.1 Anas acuta | reverse complement strand
CTGTATCCTGTCTATACAGTGTATTGGATTTACACAAGCCATAAGGATTTCCTGACAGTTCACTCATTCTTCAGGGTAACAAGGTTGGAGGAAGCAGGCTTATCTTCTAGTTTAAAGTCAATAGAGTGCAAGCAGCTTGCAAATGTCTTTCTAACCCAGTTATCTTTCTCATTTTCACTTTTGAATGATAGCAATACCTTTTCAAGTCAAAGCCACTTAACATCAGCAAGCACTGACTTGATTTGCCTCTTCTTTCTATGTTTTTCTTTTTTAATTATGTTGCTAAAATGCACCTTGGGTCCAATTACATTAGTTTGGATTTTACTGCTATAATCCAAGTGGTACCAAATACATATATAAATACATACACACATATATATATTAGAGTAGTTAGCAATTCACTCTCCAGTCATTTAGACCAGCTGAGTTTTGTCAATAGTGGTGCAGTGCTTTATGGCATGGAAAGCTGTACAATAACATGCGCTGGTTGTGTTATATCGTTGATCAGAATTAAGTATCTGTCTGAATATATAGATGTAGATGGTGGGTAAGGACATTTCTCCTTTACTCAAGAATCTTTTACCCTCAGAATTTTGATGAGGCGTTGAAGAATTCTGTGTGTTACTTGCCAAGGAAAAACAGCTCTGCTCTGTCCCCCAACTAAAACATCAGCTCCATGTTGAGATCATCAGTGACATTCCTTAGCAGCAGGACAGCAATGGATTCATAAGGGCTATGGTACACATCCCACCCTTCAGACAACCCCGAGCACAGTGATACAGTAGGGACTGTTTGGTTACCTTCACACATCATGGTCTCATATGCATCAGATGCTGGTCAGCTTCTTGAGTATAATGGAAGCTGGTGTGCTCACCACCAGGCCAAGAGTATAATTCCCAACCAAGGATGATATTACCAGTTTAGCCTAATTTTCGATTGTATTTTAATGTCCAATATGCTGTCCAATGTCAGCTGTACAGGAAGGAGGGTTAATATGGATTATACATACAAAGACAGAAAAAGGCAAAGAACAACAACAAGCAAAAAAAAAAAAAAAAAAAAAAAAGGCAAGCAAACAACAAAAAAATCACCATTGTACCTTTGGTCCATGAGAACTGGAAGGTGACAAATGTGGCCAATTTTATAACAGGCTACAAGGAAGATCAGAATACTACAAATTGGTAAATGAGAAGTCAGTTCCAAACAAATTACTGGCAAATGTAATAAAGAGCTACTGCCTGAGTAGCTGTGGCATGCCAGGGACTGTTCTGAGTCCTGCTTTTGTGCCAGGACGACCTGCTTTACAAACTTATCACTGAGCCCTGCAGGATTTAGTAAGTAGGTGGAAAGGGAAGATCCAGTTATATCAGCCTGTTTCAAAGGAGCTTTAGACCAAAGCCTCTTTAGAAGACTACACGGCTATAGGATGAATGAATATTGCACAGACAAAAACTGGGTTAAAAGACACGAAATATAGGGCAAATGTAAATAGTCAAGTGTGGCAGTGACATTATCTGTGTGATGTGTCCTGGAAGACTACACAATTCAGCATATTCATAAACAGCCTGAGAAGAGGAATAGTCTTGAACTTGCTGATGGTATTAGCTAGGCTGGTAGGGATGAAAGCTGGCTGTGAATAACTAGAGAAGAACCTTCTGAGATGGCTTGACTGGGCATTAAGGTGAAAAATGGGATGCAGTGCAGAGTGATGCATGTTCCAAACATCACAGATAGGATGATGGACTCTGAGCTGACTCTGACCATAGAGGAGCAAGACTTCTTACTGCAATAAATAGTGTGACGAAAATGTCAGCTCAGTGCTCAAGGGTAGTCAAAAAAGGTAAATAGGCTGTTAGAAATTACTTGGAAGGAAATAGGAAAAAACAACCAAACAAACAAACAAACAAAAATTTAAAAGAAAAGCACCAGAAAACCACGATAAATCTGCTGCATGATGTGTCTGAGACAGCATGTGCAGCTTTTTCCTACCTCTCTCCCTGGTCTCAATAAGGATAAAGCAGAATGAAAAAAGGCTGAAAGAAAAACAACCAAGGTTGTTTAAACTTTTGGAGGCATTCTGCCTGGAAAAGTAGAAAATGAAGGAAATAGTGACAGAAGCTGATAAAATCATGAGTGAATTGGAAAGGAGTGAATAGGGAGCAATTGCCCCCGGCAAGAACTGTGCAAATGAAGTTAGCAAATGGCAGGTTTCAAACAAGCAGAAGGAGCTGCTCCCCAGACTGTGTAGCTTACTTGTGAGTTCCTTTCCACCAAATGTTGCAGGTGCTAAAATGCATATGGATCCAAGGAACCCAGGAGATGAGGAAGGTATCACATATCTGTGTTCATATTCTTGTCTGCAAGCATTTTCTGCTGGCTGCTGTCGGGGTGTAGCAAGGTTAGATGGGTTAGGTGTGGTCTATCTTGTATTCTAAGGAAAGTGGGGGTGAAAACATGGTGTCATGTAGGTGATTGCATTAGTCTGTTTAAGACACTCTGATAAACCCAGATCTACACCAAGAAACCCACCTCCCATCATTGCTGTTGTAGCTAGCAGTGACTAATAATAATAAACTACGACAGGATGGTAGTTTCAGGTGGCTGCCTCCCATCTCTCTTCCAGCCTCCAAAAACCCTGTGAGCCTTTTCTGTTTGCTTGCCTGTTTGTTTATGTTAAAACCATTCCTGACAATTTAATAGCCCAGGCACAAAAACTATTTACCAAGCTCATTCCCTGCAATGAGTAATAAGTGAGTGAGCAATTGGAAATTTGAAAGGCTGCAGCAACATCATTCAGGGAGCTGTGTCTTTGTCCCACGCTGCCTGTGGAATGCCAATTGCTTTCCTTGGGTTGCTTTGTGGATGGCCTGATGATGGGGTATAGGAGCTGACAGTTTCAGAAGTATGTTAATTGGATTGACATCGCTTTCCTTCACTCTGCTTTTCTCAGGTTGCTATTGAGATGAATTTATAAGATCTTCTTCTGTGCAGAGGAATGTTACTTCTTAAATACAGCAGCTGTGCAGAAATATTTGTGTAGCCTGCTGCCTTCCAGCATGATCAAAAATAGGTGCAGGAAGTTGTTCTGCTGCTTCAGAGCAGCACAGTTATCTTTGTATATTCAGGCAGAAAACAGTGAAATTCGGAGAATCATTTTGCTCATCTGCGAGTGCAATGGCAGCCCTATCTTCCAGCTGGAAAGCTTTACAAAAACCAATAAGGTAGCAAGAGGCTGTGAACATCATTCTAACCCACTTATTTTTCCTGTGTTCCCTGTATTGTTAGTGATCCCTTGTTAAGTCAAACTGACTTAACACAGCTGAAGAGCAATTTTATCTGCTGCTATTTTCGTTAGAGAGCTGAGATTCCAGCGTAGCTGATGTAACTTGCAGCTTGTGAGTATAATCTCGGAAAAAACAACTCCATTATTTTCTGAAACTTCTTAACAGCTCATTCTACAGAGAATAAAGTTTGTAAAAGCCCATGTGCAGCCATCTAATCCATGAGTGTGAAATTGGGATGTATCAGTTAGTAATAATGCAATTCATGCTCTTCGCAAAGCTCTATTACCGGAATACCCCAAGAAAAGATTATATGGAATGGTGTCATCATCTTTCTTTGCAGCAGGCAGCAGACTCCATGCAAGACAGAAATTTGGTGAGCATCTATCACAAAACAGAGAGCTGCAGTGGTGATGCTCAGTACCTGGGGCACAGGTCCGGGATCCTCAGCTGTGGTGAATTCCACAGAAAGTGATTAATTCCACTGAACTTAGGGGAAATAAAACACCATACTGTTGTGTCAGGATCGGTAGCAGCACACTTGAGTTGTTCATGGTGTTTGGCACTAGACCCCTGGCTAGAATAAACCAGCCTTCCTCAGTGGCTTCTCTGGTTTTACTACAATTACTGCAGTTGTAGGAAGGAAGGACAGACAAGACTGTTTGGATCAAGTTGTAGAATTTCATACATAATTCATTAATTCATGCCTAGCTTTTCTTGGCAGGGCTATAGCACCTCTTTGAGAAAGTCAGCCTCTCTTGATTTACAGCTGAAATTTTTTTTGACTGAAAATTGTCTGCTTTTAATTTATCCCCCGTCTAGGAATGTACAAACCCATGCTGTAATGCAACTACCTGTACTCTGAGACCAGGAGCAGTGTGTGCACACGGACTTTGCTGTGAAGACTGCAAGGTGAACTGATGGAAACCTTTCTTGTTTGTGTGGGGTGGGCACAATTCCATAATCTTCTCAACAGCAGACGAGTAAGCAAGAGCACAGACCCAAATTAACATCACTAAGTATTAAGACCCTTGCATTTTTTGTGAGCAATTAAAAAAATAATCAAACTCTAACAGTTACTGAAAGGGCAGACTTTAACAGTGCCTGTGCTATTTGTAGCCATTTCATTTGTTCATGCAAAACCTCTTCCTTTTCATGAACTTGTATACTTGACTGTTTTTCATGCTCATGTGGATGTTGTGCTGTGGCAAGCAGTCGTTAAATGATGGACCCTCTTTTTATGGGAAGACTCTTGAAATATTAATTCTGTCAACAGCATATATATTTTTAATGGCTGAGCATCAGCTCTTGTGGACTCCTAATGTGCTATAAAAAGCCAACTTGCTGCAGGCATTTACCTTCTCAAATGCTCACACCAACTCTTGCATATGGGCTAATAAAGCATTCAGCAAGTTTCCATTGTGTCTGTGGCAACCATCTGCCTAAAAGCTCAGACCTGCAAGCTGTCAGGACAGCATCAACCTGCTGCAGCATTTTCCTAGGGAGGATTACCTTCATGTGTTTTTGCTTTTCACCAAAAGCACTGGTGATGCAGTTAAAGTTCAATGGTGCTCCCGGAGCATACCTGTCTCTTGTTGCTGGTGATGCGTGAATGATCAGACTGGGATTTTTTTAACATTCCCTAGTTGCCTTCACCTCTGAACAACAGAGTTATCTAGAGAAATTGGGACAGGAGAGGAGTAGTTTTTTGGACTGGTGGTATTGTTAAGTTGAAGAAGATCTTGAAGCCTGGGAGAGAGCAACATTTCCCTGAGCTATCAGGGAAGCAATCAGGGAGCTGAAACCAGCATCAGGTGGGGTGGTGACCCTGTGAGTGACTGCTCCAGCTGGGGCTGGAGATGTTCTGTGGTCATCTGGCTGCCCTGGTCACTTGTGGTGTTGTCACAGCTGGCCCCAGCACAGAGCAATCGCCTGGGATTGGTGCTGTGTGGATGGCAAGGTTTCTGGTCTGACTTCCCGTCAGCACTAAGGAGCATCCTTTGCATTACAGCCCAAAAATATTTCAGCATCTGCGTGTTTAGGAATGGTTGCAGGAGGTGCATTGAAAAATTTTGTTCATATTTGAAAGCTAACAAGAGGCTGGATTTACCTTCTGACCTGAGCCACTTTGCAACACGGATCAAATAAATACATTTAAAAAGTGGCGTAATCCTTATGCTGTCCACTGCAGTCAGTTGGTGCAGAGCCAGTGGAAAAAAAAAAAAAAGCTGTGTGCTGCAAGGGTTACACCGCTGCATAACGCTTATTGATTGGAACGACAGCAGTGAAGGTTTTGTTTGTTTTGCAGTTAAAACCAGCGGGGATTTCTTGCAGAGAGTCAAGTAATTCCTGCGATCTGCCAGAGTTTTGCACGGGAGCCAGCCCTCACTGCCCAGCGAATGTGTACCTGCACGACGGGCACGCGTGCCACGGGGTGGACGGCTACTGCTACAACGGCATCTGCCAGACCCACGAGCAGCAGTGCATCACCCTCTGGGGCCAGGGTGAGTCCGGGAACCAGGAGATCTGCTTGTCAGACTGCAGGAAAAGTTGCCTGTGATTATAGCCGGATTTGGGGGAATTTTATACAGTGCCAATCTGTGTCTATTCTTTCCTGAAACGGAGAACTGAACAATGAGGGAATCATTTTGTGATTCATTTTCTCCTTGATTTGCAGTCATGTTCGTTTCTTGCAGCAGGAGGTAGAGAGCGGCCGTAACTAGGTTCATTCCACGGCACCACTACAAATGGCTCTGTGAACTTAGGCAAATCGTTTAATACTGATTGATACGGTCTTAGTTCATCCTATAAATTGCTGAATGCTCCTGACAGAGGTAGAATTCACATCCCTTTTCAGACTGCTTCCACCTGATCTCTGAATTGCTCATCCGCAGAATGTCTGCTTACATCCCAAAATAGAGTTCAATATTTAACACTAACACGAGATTCTCACAGCCCCGTGTGCATTTTATTAATTGGTGTTACTCTGTAAACCTGCCTCCTGATAATTCTCTTAGCAGAGCATGCACTGAAGCAGAGATTTTATTCACCCATGGGAATTCACTCACTTTTTGCAAAAATCTAAAATGATGAGCTCTTAAATTATCCTAAGCAGATGATAACCCAGGAAAGCTGTTCGCCTTCTACCTTGTTGTGGCCCTCCCACTGACATACCAGCATTAGCTCGGCATTTTGCTGTTGCCTGTTGCCTTACTTGGGACAAGTCACATCTTCAGCATCACATTCGGTCCCTCTTTCAAATGGGAAAATATTTTGAACTCTCAGGGAGAGGTGATATTAAGAGCTATATTTAATTATTTCTTTTAAATTAACTTTTTTGGCTCCTTTAGGTTCCTTCAATTCAGTATCTAGCTGTCTTTAACTCTATTTCAAGATTTTGATATCAATTTACGATGCACAGAGGTTTCCCTTGGTCATAGCCCTCATCAGAAGTCCACTGAAGAATTTATCAGTAATTTTATAAGAGCTCAGACCCCTTTCCAAACTTTTCAAATGAACATTAAAGCATCTCAAGGAGTAGTGCCAGTGATGCAGATAGCAGAGAGACATTAGCTTGCTCGTGTGGGTATAGGAACACGTTAGAAGAGTTCCAGTTCATAACGAAACTGCCTACGTGGAGAAAGCCATGCATCTCATGCACTCCTCCGAATCCCACTCGTGTCATAGAGGTAATATGAGCTCATATAGGCATGTGCAATTATAGCCTCCAGTCTTAGTCATACTGGGACTTTTAATCCCCTGGATACAGAGATATTTCTCTCATATAAAGCAAAACCTCCTTATGAACCAGTTTCCCATGCCATGGAAAGTTACTCAGTCAGACTGTTAGTAATTTTGGTTGCTTAGAAAAATTCAGCTAAAGGTCAGAAAGCTGTATTGCTGTAGCTCCCTTGCCAGGTCTGTTTCCTAACAAAGCACGTCCTCCAACACCCCCGGGCTCCCCAAATTCTTTCTTGTCTTCCTTCTCTGGGCTATTCAACATGGGCACTGCTGTGCATGCAGTCTCCGACGGTCAAGGCTGTGGGGGTCTGCTTGTGAGACAAATGACTTTGTTAGGAACAGGGCTCAAATGGTCACAACAGACATTAACTGGAATACCCTTATTATCTGAACCTGAACTGCAAGCCTTAGGTCTGAACTCACTGGTGCAGGTATAAATTAGAAATAATACCTGTAAATCTTCAAACTTCAAGCAGACTAGATTTCAAGAAAGAAAGGGGAGGGAGAAAAAAAAAAAAAAAGAGAGAGACAGAGAAAAAAAAAAAAGGCTTGTATTCTGAATTTAAAGACCAGGGCTGTAAATATCTCCACCTGCTCATACTTACATCTTGTTGGAGCATGAGCTGGCAGAAGAGGGCTGGAATGGGAAGAGGGGTGGGTGGGCCATGCAGCTGGAAAAAGGAGAAGATTTCAAATCTTGACTGCTTTGGCAGGACAGATAAGAAAACTGTTTCCCTCCAGCTCTGCTTGCAGCAGAAGGAGGGATTTGACATATCAAGATGTTGTCCCTGGGCTTTGTAACAAAAAGTTACGTTTGAACCTTTAACCCGATTGCTGTAATTGATTAAAATTTGTTTTTAACAACTGTGTGTGTTGGAGGTGGGATGAGGGAGTAGTTGTGGGTTTTTCAAAGAAAATTTTATACAGTAAAGGGAAAACAGGCCATAGTTCCTTTACATTAGTTCCCTTTTTCTTCTCCGTAAGAGAAAGCCGTGCAAAATACGTTAACTTTTCTTAAAACTGCATTCAGTATATTGAATTTCTTATCGATGTGTTCTCTTGTATATCTTTCTTCATTCATAGTCTTACAGATGCCCAATGATAAATGTCAATCTTAATATTTTTAGCTCTGAAGAAAAATAATGAGTTTGTCAGAGATAGTTTACATTAGGCTGAGCACCAGGAATCTGTTTCCAAAAAGGAGTACTCGCGTTTCATCAGGTTTCTTTGTTACTTTCAGCAGATAATTTCTGGAGGAAAATTGGAGGAATACTTTTTGCTGTTCCCTATCTGCAATAGGCTGGAGAGCTCTGAAAACAGCCATAAATATCAAGTTCATTCCAGGCTGCTCACAGAACACGCAGATTCCTCTTCTCCCTTTCTTGCATTAGTTCTCGTTGTTTTTATCTTTAAGGAGCAGTATGCATGAGGGGCTTATGACCTTTTTTGTTTCGTATTAAAAAATTTCACATTGCACTGATCTGACCTATTGATAGCGGTGTGACAGAGTGATAGATCGATAGTAATGCATTTGTGTAATGTCTGGTACTCCACTGGCATTTGCAGGGAGCACCGAGATACACAGATAAAGCTATTTAAGAGAGAGAAATTATTGATTACCAAGGAATAGAAGATTCTCAGCTTTAAACTCTTGGCATTTTCTGCATTGACAAGAAAGTGATTCTTCAGGGAAGAAAAGGAAATGTTTGTCAGTGTGTTTTCCTACATTTCCCCAAGAGGGAAAAAGCAATGATTTGGGGGAGCCAATGGCAGGCATTGACTTAATAATTAGAACATGCTTAAATCTGTTGCGTAGACATGGCCATTTGTTTAGGCAGGAACAATCTTAATTTTATTGTCAATATTTGTTACAAAGGCCTGTCAATGATACCAAAGCTTTGGATTTTTTTCCAAGCACAACCCTACAAGCAAAACGGGCTTTCCCATCTAAGTTAAGCAGCAAAGCCACTGCTATTTTTTGAAGGAATACATATTTATCTGAGTACTGCAAAATTTGAATCTCATTTAGGATAACCAGTGAAACCAAACAGTTTGGGTCATTGCAGATTTACAGCAATGCCTTTGCTTTTAGGGGTGTGAAAAGCATTAAACCACGTTCTCAAAGCTAGCGAGAGCTGGCATCCTCCTTACATGCAAAAATAATAACTCAACCCCATCCCACTTTTCAGAGACTTGACAGCAGGGATCACCAAGAAAGGCCAAGAGAAGCTCAAGGAAGTTTGCTGGGATCTTCAGTGCAGTAAAACAGACTTAATGAGATATAAAACCTAGGTGCAAACCACGTGGCACACACAGATGAGTTTTTATGCTTTTATTTATTTATTTAATCAGTTTGTTATCACACTACAAATAAGATGACTCCCATCTGAGTGTTTTTGTTTTGTGTTTTTTTTTTTCCCCTCCACATCATATACGCTCCGTAGGTATATAATTTTAATAAGTCTGAGACAATGTTGGGAGGTGAGTCTAAATATCTTCTGTTTCTGCTTGCTGCCTGATAACCGAAGTTTCTCTGTTCTTGCAGTCAGCACCATGGTCAGAAATTTCTCTCTTCTCTTTTGGGAGACTGTGACAGTGTTTTATCCTCCCAGCAGGTCTTGTGCTGGTCTGAAATGACACAGCATTTCTGCACTGCTTCTGAGAGGGCAGAACATTTTTTTTGCAATCTTAACATGAAAGAAGTGCGTTTGTCAATATACACGTTTGGAGGAAAAAAAAAAAGTCTCCAGGCTGACAACTGCAGTGGTGAGCTTTGACCTGCAGCAGTTTCAAATGGCTGATTTAATCCCTCGAATAAGGCTCAGCATGGAAAAGCTGACAGGACCTTAATTACAGGGTCACGATACTATAATTATCAACAGCAAAGTGAAATAAACTCTGCTCATCCAGTTCAAAGCACTTAATATCCACTGTAAATCTCACAAATCATTTTGTCTTTGCCTGTAGAGGTAGCAAAATAGAGAAAGACAGGACTTTCTGCTGCAGTTTATGTGCTGCAATCATGATAAATGGGTTTCCTCCAGTAATGCAACATTACAATTCTCTTCCTTAAGCATCCTCTGAAATCCTGCTTTTAACTCGGTAGCTCCATCTGCTCAGCTTCTTATAGTTTGCTATGTTTTCATTTATAAAAATGTCCAAATATTGTGAGATAGCAGTCAGGAGAAGGAGCAGCCATCTGAATCCCAAGCAACCATGTGTTTTGGTTTGATACAGAAGACAGAAATTGAAGCTAGATTTTGGTTTCCAGGCCCCAGATGATCACTGGGTACCAGGTGTTTTCATACACAGACTGCTCCAAGCATGGCAGGGGAGCATTATTTTGTCCTCCATGACATCCGTTTTCTTGTCAAGTAATATTGGTTGGAGTTAAAGCTCACTGGCTGAGCCCTGCAAGGATGCTGCAGATGTGTTTTTCTTCCTGCAGGCAGCTTTCCATCACATGTACCATGCTTGACTTCTACAGTCAAAAAAAAAAAAAAAGAAAAAAAGAAAAAAAAAACATTTCGCTAGGTGAAAGGGAAGGTAAATACCTTAAACTCTCCGTCTTTCAGCAAGCCCTTTATTTCCTTAACATCATTTTTTAATAAGCATTTTATAGGTCACTTACAGGCAGAGCATGGGACATTCATTTTGCTTTTGGCAACTCATGGAGCCACACACTGCTCGGAAAAGTGTGTCTGTGTTCTGGGCTGCTGCTGACACATCCTCCAGCCACCCCAGTGACACTCCACTGGCTGAACTGGTTGGGGTTCATGGGTCCCAGCCAAAAAAAAAAAGGAGTCCCATCGCAATTGTGTATTGTCATGGGGTGAGGTAGGTCTGAGGAAGTCAAACACTGCAGATGTTGGAGGAAAAAACAATTATTTTTTTCTTGGACTTTTACTTACAGCATGTTTTTTCTTTCCTGCCTTCCCTCTCCACTCTGAAGCTGGCATAGTGTATGCACATGTTAATGTTTGCATCATGCTGAATAGTTAATGTGCCTGCCCTGGAAAGACGAGGAGGAATCTACATGCTGAAAATGTAAATTTTACTTTTGCTTTTTGCACAGTGCCTTGTCTGGATGCTTTTGTTGATTTTTTGATTATTGCTTGTGGTTTAATGAAAAGAAGCAAAAGAATCCTGTGCAAGTCCCTTTAATAGTTCCAGATTTGAGTAAAATTCTGAACTCAGCAAGCTTAATAGTAATCTTCCAAAGAATTTTAGGCTCTTGTCCTTCTCTCCAGGGAACCAGCAACTCACAGTCTGTTCCTTCTGTGCCCTGCTTTCTGAGTTTTCCATTTTCAGTATGTAAAAATCTTAGAAGGAAAAGAGGGTGCCATCTTAAGCCTCTCCAAGTTTTAATATTTTGTCCTTAATAGCATTAGATTGCTGTTCGGCAGTATATAGTATTAGTCAAGCTTCTAACTGTGAAATGCAGATAATTAATTGAGGCTTTAATCTCTGAGTTATTAGTGAAAAGATCCATGCTATCTGGGAATTTTACAATCATATTTGTATGTTCTTCTTCAGGAATTTGACCCCCTTTTTTAAAGCCTTCTTCCTCTTTGAAGGCTTTCAAATCTTCAGGATAGTTTAAATAAATTATATGTTTTAGCCACAGTTATAGGCATGTGCACTTGCAAGTGGCTCAAAATATTTGAAAGATGGAACATTTGAAAAATGGAACATTAATTCTGTCCCTGTTAAAGATCAGGGAACACTGAAAATGGTATGTTCTCAGCCTTTAGGCTATCACATCATTTGTTGTCAGTTATTTTTGTTTCAGTTTCACTGATCTATCAAAAGTACAAAAATGTATCTAGCAGATACATGCCAAGAGAGTCAGCCAATATATATCCTTACCAACTTGTCTCCTCAAAACAAGTCTGTGTATTGGAGCACTTGAAATGTTGGCAACGACTTGATTGTGCTATTAATTATCTTCATGGAAAGAAAATATGGGACAGCAAAGGGCCCTAATCTATCAAAGAACAGCAATTATTTGCTGGAAACAAAAGCTACACTTCACATTAGAACAAAGGAATGAAATTCTAATATGGGGACTAATTAAATATTGCAACAGTCAAGCCACAAAAGTACATCCTCCACCTCTTAGACATTTCAGATGAATGCATGGATGTAGAAGATATTCTGTAGTTGGTCATAATCTGGGAAAAATGGACATAATATTATCTGCATAAGGGATTAGAGTAGATGTTCTAATAGCACCTTTTAACTTCTAAAATGTGGGGATGAGTAATCTGTCTGCACAGACATTTCCAGTACTAATGCCATCAGAGAAGTTCCAGTGCTGTTAGGATAAGTATTACAAAAGGCTACGATAGATAAGAACCAGATGCTGTCTGTCTTCCCAGATTCCTAGTTCCACTACCCCGGTAGAAATGATCCTGGTTTCAAATCAGCCTTTCCTCTCAGGCATGGATTTACTGAAGATTAAGGTGGAGACAGGTTCTTTTCCTCTCCCCAGTGCATTAACTTGATCCAACAGCACCATATTCTCTTTGCCACGTCACACTGTTGTGTGACATTCTCATTTGCAAATGGATTTTTTTTTCTGGTTTCTTGTTGTTCTAACTATAGTTAAAAGGGCCTTTCTTGAAAACTATTTCCATTGGCTTCAGCTCCTGGGCCCTTGCTAGAATCACATGGACCCCTGTAAAAGGAAGGGAGTGAACTTACCAGCTGGCCCATGTCTTTCTTCACTAAACCAGATTTGGCATTTGCTAAAAGTTTTTGTGTCCTAGGAGGATTCACAAGAGGACCATCATGTAGGAACTCTGAAAGAGAATGAGTTCAGCATTGTCTACTGCACAGGGCTGCCAAGAGAGACAAAGGACTGTGGAAAACCCACACATTCAGGCTCTTCAATTAGCATGCTGATCCAGCACAACTGCTCTGCTGTGCTTCATCGACATGCAGATCACATCTTACCTTCCCCTAAAACATCACTGGAGCTCAAAGAAAATTATTAAAAACACCTTGTACGAGATGAAAGTTCTGACTAGGTTTCATTTCAGGTGCGAAACCTGCTCCTGGGATCTGCTTTGAGAGAGTCAATTCTGCAGGTGATCCTTATGGCAACTGTGGCAAAGACTCCAAGAGCTCCTTTGCCAAGTGTGAGCCCAGGTAGGGTCTCTTGGTCTCTCCTCACCAACACAGGAACTGATGTGAGGGTGGTGGGAATGGGTATATAACATCTACAATGATTTCATTAACGTTTCATTTTGTCTGTTTCCTTCAGAGATGCAAAATGTGGAAAAATTCAGTGTCAAGGGGGAGCAAATCGACCTGTGATTGGTACCAATGCTGTTTCCATAGAAACCAATATCCCCCTTCAGGAAGGTGGAAAGATCCTGTGCCGTGGTACCCACGTGTATTTGGGGGATGATATGCCAGACCCAGGTCTTGTGCTGTCGGGAACCAAGTGTGAAGATGGAAAAGTAAGGTTCTGAAACACTCCCAGACAGGGAGAACATCACCACCTTCCTGCTGCAAAGTATTTTGTACTAAAATGACTGGTTTTTGCTTTGGGATTTCTTTCTTTTTTTCTTTTTTTTTTTTTTTTTCACCCCACAAAGGAATTGGTTGGCTCTTATTGTTTCTCACACTGAGTCAGATGTTTACTCCCTTCTTCTGGCCACTGTTCTGGATTACAGATTTGCAGATGCAATGAAAGTTGCTTAAATTAATAACTGTTGTTTTGTTTTGATTTTTTAAGGCAGCCCCAAGTTTCTATCCAGTTAGGATAGAGGTTCCTTGAAAAATAAGTACAGCAAAGTACACTGCAGAATAGTTAATGAAATTCTGATAAAATCATGCTATTCACTGGTGAAAGCAAGACGTAGAAATTAGCATTGCAGTTGAGTTGATGTTTATTCCTACCTAAATTCAGGGTTTGGTGTTCAAGGGTTGGAAACCCCCATGCCCTCTAAGTGTCCTTTGCACTGCTTCAGGGTGCTCAGCTTGCAATAAGCTCTCAAATAAGTGTTCTGGCTCGGTGAAGAGATCTTGAAGACTTGGTAGATTATACAAATACATAAAATCTGGAGTAGTTTAGGGAGGAGACAGTAACACCTAAGAATGAAACAAATTAAATCAGAAATCAGGCGAGCAAACAAAAGGGTATTTATTTATTTATTTATTTTTCACAGAGTGTTCTGTGAGCTCTGTCAACGGGTTGCCACAAAATGTAAAACAGTGAATGTGTTCAAGAAGTGAATAACTAGCTTCACTGGGGAAAAATACATCAAGGGTTACTTAGCACTTCTGGCATAGAAAGTCCCCATACTGCAGGTGTGTGCTGGGGACGTGCCGCTCTGTGCTGCTGTGCTTTTACACAGTTGCTTTTGCATCCGCTACTATTTTCATGGATTTTTCTACCAGTGCTGCAAACTTTCTCAGTGTGTATGGCATTGCAAAATTATCATTAACTTCACTTTAGATTTCAAACTGTATTTATCTGATCTGCTGATTATGCCACCCCTCCTCTTTTTCTTGCAAGAAAAGCTGTTTCTGTAAGATCTATTTTAAAAATATAAACCCGTTTATGTTCAGCCATCAAAACTGATTTTTGCAATCATATTTTGCAAACATTCTGATTTATCTGGCATGAATGTAGTCCAAATTTCATGTGGCTGTCTCATTCATAGGCTTTCTTTGGAGAGAAAATGAACAGAAAAAGGTGGGAGACAGCCATGAGTTTAAAGAGGGGAGGAATGGAAAAGAGTCCAAGAACTATTGAAATGAAGGTTTCATACCCTTAGTGGATTACTGGCAAAGAGGAAAAAAACTGCTTTGATAATTTGTGGTAAATTCAAATAAGCCTCTGAATTTCTGGATGCTTTTGAATTATGTTGGATTACCACTCTGCATTGGGAACGGTTTTAAAACATGTCCCTAGTGCAACTCCAGTTCTGGTACAGGAAAACAACCCTTACACAACATTTCTAAGTCAATCTGTTATAAAACTTCTTTTCAAAGAAAATTCAACGCTGGGAAAGAACCCCATTATGTTTTACTAATGAGTATTTAATCTTTCTAATCTATCTAATCATACACATGCACACTATAGAATACGCAGGCTAATACTTATGAAATTGTATGTTTTACTTTGAGGACATTAGTGCGTTTGTATTATGGATTAAGAATATGAATTTAAATATTCTTGAGTTTTCTAAGCTGAAGATACACAATTTGAAATGCAGCCATTTTAATGTGATCAAAATTCTGTGTGCTACTGCACTATGAATATTTGAATTGTGAATACTGCTGTAATCAGACCATATTCTCTACATGCGTGCATGTTGATGCCAATTCACTCTAATTTCCTTTCCATTTTTCCTTCTCCCCAGGGGATAAGTGCCCTGATTAAGCATCCCTGTCGTCTCCTTCAACACTTTTCCCTGCTTAATGCTAATTATTGTGACTGACTTTTAGTACTACTGAACTGAACTGCAGTTAAACATGAGCAAAATTGTGCAGTGACTTTTTTCTCTCTTTCTTTCTTTTTTTTTTTTTTCTGATCAATAGAGTATAGTAACAATCATTCCAGTTGCATTTTTTTTTTCTTACAATTTTGAATAGAATAAATTCTTATTACTGACATCCTCATCAGCCATTTGACAGTTTGATGGTGTTATTAGACAGTGCCACTCTTCTTTTATACCAGTTTTCAGCTATATTGGCAGAGTAAAGTTGTCCTGACTGGACAGCAAAATATTTTGCATGAGTACGTTGCATATGCTACTAGTTTACTTCCATTTCCTGTCAGGTTATTATTATTACTTTATGAATTGTTGTTTTATATTTGACATCAAAAATTTGTTTAGCTTAGGGAAACTGTCAGTAAGATCTCAGGTTTGCTGATGAACAATAATGAGCCATACGTATCTATAAGCTCAGGTGAATTTTCAGGCTGTCCTGGGGCAAGTTCCACATTGGCATGTAAGGGATATATTGAGCAATTGATATCAATACAGTTACGCTAATTTATGGCACAAGGGGACCTGAACTGAGACCTACTCAGTGCATTTCTTAGTCCTCAAAAATGCAAACTGCTGTGTTGTTTTTTTTAATTGACTTGAAAGAAGAAAAACAAATAAAGAAAAAATCAGTGGTTCCACCCGAGTGAAACTCTGCCTGTTTAGTTACACAAGCTCAGCATATTAACCAACTTTGAACTATGACTGAAATTCAGTATTGGCCAGGGCACAATATTTAAATTCCACAGATTTGGACGTAAAAGGTCCACAAAGAAGAAGACATCTACTGCTGCTGTCCTTATCTTTTCATCAACATGCTGTCAATGCAACTTGTGTGTTGGGAGATCTTCAAAACTGCTATAGGAGCCATTGACAGAGGAACAGATGTAAAGAGTTTGAGAGGGACATGGTCTGTGGTGAGCACCAGCAGTTCTGCTCCTATTAAAACCCCTCTTTCCTTATTTTGCAGATTTGTCTTAATCGCCGGTGCCAGAATACAAGTGTTTTTGGTGTACACAAATGTGCAACAAAGTGCCATGGACGTGGAGTAAGTATTATAGGAATATTTATTTATTTTTTTTTTTACAGTCAATAAACACTAGACAAGACATGATTTTAAGTAATACATTTGAGATATGTGATTCTTTGTAATATATCAGTCAAAGTCATTGCAATATTTTTTTCTTATGTATTTCAATTTTCCATGTCCCTTATATGAACTACAAGAAGTGAAATTATTTTCATTTAACAAAGGAATATTTATCAGTTAGTAATTATCTTATTCTTAATTAACAGTCTGTGATAAAAAGGAATTTTGTCATCTTCAAAGAAATTTTGTCTAACCTTCCGTCATGAAAATTTTCCATTAACGTTTCAAAAAAGACAGTTTCTATGTGGGTCCAGAAAAGCTTAAATATGCATTTGAATAGAGATATCTCAAAAAAAGTATTTCCAAAATTATGAAAATAAAGTATATAGATGTGTTTTATGGTATGAAAGTGACAGGATAAAACATTTGAAATCAGTTAACAACAGCATTCAAAGTGTTTTGAATGCTACTTTATGTTATGAAAATGTTAATCATGTCAAGCTATGCCTTATTAACCTTGATTTTCTAATGATCTGTTTGTTTCTGTGAAAACTTCTGGAAACGCCCTGTCCTGTCCTGTGAGGGGATTTTAATTTACTTTATTTTATCGTCCCACATTCACAAAACTGTGCAATGTTAATGGTGATGCATCTTATCATTGTGCTGGAATAAGCACCAGCTTAGACAGGCATCTTTATGCCTGTGTGATGGAGAACCTACAGTAACTCCTGAGTAGTCATAAAAGGATTTCATGGAACCATAAAAGGGACCTCCTGGAGTGCTTTAATTTAAAAAATAATGCTTACCAAATTATATTTTCAAATATCTTGCTGTTTTTGAAAAGTAAATAATTTCTTTTTGCATTTTGCATGACCATATCAAGGTTAAGCTATGTGAAGGATGCTTTAATACTCTGCAGACAGAGCCAGTATAGTTTTGATGAAAGCCTGCCAGCTGACCTTGCAAGAAAATGCATATTTGCAAACTTTGTGAACTAACTCATGTCTTATAAATCCATCTATTGTGTAGCTTTTCCATGATGGTGGCGGATAAGTGATGAACAGTGTTAGCACAGAATTAAGGACTGCATTGATAACTAGCCCTAAGCCCAAAAACTTGCCTTAAAAATAAATTTGAGCATCTACTTGCAACTGTGCTTTCTTTGTCCTGTGCAGGAAAAGTTTTGGCCTGTTCACATTATGTATTGTTCACTTTATGTACTCAGCTGATACAGCATGGACCACTAGCCCCAGTATTACTGCCATAGCCACTACCTGGGTGTTAGTGAATCATAGAATCATAGAATCATAGAATATCCTGAGTTGGAAGGGACCCTTAAGGATCATCAAGTCCAACTCTTGACACCGCACAGGTCTACCCAAGTTCAGACCATGTGACTAAGTGCACAGTCCAATCTCTTCTTAAATTCAGTCAGGCTCGGTGCAGTGACCACTTCCCTGGGGAGCCTGTTCCAGTGTGCAACCACTCTCTCTGTGAAGAACCCCTTCCTGATGTCCAGCCTAAACTTCCCCTGCCTCAGCTTAACTCCATTCCCGCGGGTCCTGTCACTGGTGTTAATGGAGAAAAGGTCTCCTGCCTCTCGACACCCCCTTACGAGGAAGTTGTAGACTGCGATGAGGTCTCCCCTTAGCCTCCTCTTCTCCAGGCTGAACAGGCCCAGTGCCCTCAGCCGTTCCTCGTACGTCTTCCCCTCCAGGCCTTTCACCATCTTCGTAGCCCTCCTCTGGACACTCTCCAACAGTTTCATGTCCTTTTTATACTGTGGTGCCCAGAACTGCACACAGTACTCGAGGTGAGGCCGCACCAGCGCAGAGTAGAGCGGGACAATCACCTCCCTTGACCTACTAGCGATGCCGTGCTTGATGCACCCCAGGACACAGTTGGCCCTCCTGGCTGCCAGGGCACACTGCCGGCTCATATTCAACTTGTTGTCTACCACGACCCCCAGATCCCTCTCTTCTAGGCTGCTCTCCAGCGTCTCATCGCCCAGTCTGTACGTGCAGCCAGGGTTTCCCCGTCCCAGGTGCAGGACCCGGCACTTGCTCTTATTGAACTTCATGCGGTTGGCGATCGCCCAGCTCTCCAACCTATCCAGATCCCTCTGCGAGGCCTTTCCACCCTCATTCGAGTCCACAACTCCTCCAAGTTTGGTGTCATCAGCAAACTTGCTCAAAATGCCTTCTATTCCTACATCCAGATCGTTTATAAAAATATTGAAAAGTACCGGCCCTAAAAGTGAAAGGGAATAAAAAGCAGCCCTTCTTTTGATGGGTGTTCCCACAGGAGTTTGGGACCTCCTGTGGGAATAGCCGAGTCTACCAGCTCCTTTCTTCTGTGCAGGGGGAACTGGCTGCTTTTGAAGATGGACTTTGGTCTCTTGGAGCTCTCTTACTCTGCAGGGAGCATTAGGTCAATCAGGTCTCGCTAGTTTTTCCTTAGCCCTGATAAAAACCATCAGAACAATGAGGACTGTATCTTTACAGGCCATGCAAATAGGATATCTAGGATATCAAAGGGAGTGTTTCCTCTGCCCTGCTTTCAGTTTCACACTTTCCAGCAACTGCTCCAACTGCTGAAGGCTCTGAGCAGTGGACAAATCAATGTGCAGCCTAACACAAGCCCTTGATGGGTAGGAGGATTCAAGTGGGCTGACAAAGCTTTACAGTATTAACAATCTTGTTCCTGGGAGGGCAGAAGGAACAGAAGTTAGAAAGCAGGTAATGTTGCTGCTGGAGGCAAAGAGAATAAGACTTAAGAGGTGTGTGATTATCCTTATTGTGATTATTGAAGTTGTCAACTGCTGCAACTCAAACTATTACCTCCAACATAAATAATAATACTTTCTTTTTTCCTTGCTCTCTTGCCTTTGGAGTTGCTTTATGCCATCTTAGCTGTGGCAAGGAGCAGGTACCAGTACATCTCCCTAGTGACAGGAGCTTTATTTCTTTCAGATGTGTCACTATCTGATTAAGAGGCGGTATTGGCCAGAGCCCTTCTCAGATGTATAGTATAATACTTTTCATGTTAGGTCATCTTTCTTTTCTTTTGAAGGTCTGCAACAATAAAAAGAACTGTCACTGTGAGGCTGACTGGGCCCCCCCCTACTGTGACAAGCCTGGGTTCGGTGGCAGCGTGGACAGTGGACCCATAAGGCAAGCAGGTGAGTAGCAATTCATGCTTTACCTCTCATTTCCATAATAAAGAATGCAAATACAGAATGCTGTTTTGTGGGTAACGAGCTTGCAAGATTGGAATAGTCAGTAAAGTCTAATGGCTTATTCTAAATGCATTGGTGCCAGCTTGAAAATCTAGTGAAGCAAAACCAAGGCCAGCTGAGTCCGTCAATTTTCTTGCATAACTAAAGGCACAGTAGTCCCAGTGAGTCTCATCTTGTGTCATCTTTCTCTTTTTTTTAAGATATGTGGTCATGTTCAGAAGCTCCCTGAAATGGTATTGATCTAAGCCGAGGGTGAGGAGCTAACTCCCACGCTCATGCTAGCCCTGTTGCCATGGTAGATGAACATTGCAGTGCTCTGGATTCACGCTGAGATATGCCAGGCTCCAGAGCATTTTCCAAGAGTATCAGGACAGAACAACCTTATTGTATGCATGGCCTGTTACTATAGCTATGTGCCTAATGAAAACTCAATATATAGATTATACATGCAAAAATTTTGCATATTCAACAATATATTTGATATCGTGCTTCTAAGAAGGATCAGCTTAAAACTACATTTTTATAAATAACTTCCACACATTCACCAGGAGTTTCCTACCATACAATAGTAGCACGAGATGCACATTTTCTGTAATTTGTATTTCAGTTTCCCGTTGTTCAGTCTGTAGAACATTGGCATCAGTATCTTACTTCATCTTTGGCCAGCTTCAGAAGGAATTATTTCTACACATGGTGCAATTTTATAGGATTTGATGATCATCACCTGCCAATTTTTCTCCAGAGTACTGTAACTTTAGTGACTTCCATAGAGATATTTCTGATTTATGTCTGAGCAAGTGACAGGACCAGCAGTCTACTCACATATACGTATATAACCTAAAACTTGCTGGAAAGTGATCTGCAAGTTTTCATATGAATAATGCTATTCAAAACCAAAATGGATTGTATTCTCTACATGCCAGATCCTGCAGTGAATTGTAATGCTGGATTTATGACATCACAGTCATTTCCATTACAAAGCTGTGCATTATGATTTCTCTGTTGAAATGTCTTTTTTTTTTTTTTTTTTTTTTTTTTAATACCTACCAACTGGTAAGATAGCAAAGAAACTGTGCTCAGGCACCGAACAAGTGTGATCACTTGTGTGTTAAATGTTTTTCTGTTAAGATATGCTCTAAAGCATTACAGTCCCTTTTCAGCTTATCTTGTATCAAAGTATCTAGGGAGCTACAAAATATATTATAATAACGTGCTGCACAGACAAAGCTAACTGCAAAAGGCAAATATAAGGTATCTTTTATAATTCTTGCATTTTGTGTTTTGGAAGCCAACACTTCAATTTAATAGAAAACCGTGTTAACAATAGCTTAATGCAGTGTGGTATTTTGGCCATTTTTCTCTAAAGACAGGGCTACATTCAATAATTCTGGGAATAAACAAATATGGAAATTGCTAGAGGACCTAATTTTCTATCCCTGACATTTGAATTTAAATATGAGCTCTTGATGGGGTGGTTTGGATTATGATTTGAGTAGTCTGCACATCTCTAAATCAAATTACAGAAGGATTAGATCAATAAAATACATTCATCTTAGTCAAAAGTGGCACATGGTCTCATTAGTATTTAGTAACTGATTTTACCCAGCTGACTCGGAGTAAACACATGTGCTTGACTCCATATTTTTCTTATAAAGAAGCCTTAAATATTTAATTGTTAGGTAGAGAAGTTAATTAATTTTAATTGCATAATCTGAGTTTATTAATTTTATTAATCTTTTAGAAATGGTGAGGGATTTACTGTTCTGCAGTGCTACAGAGTAAAAATCGCAGCACTTCACACCCCATCGAGCCCCACGTGCAGCTTGTTGAGTCAGTGCTGCTGACTGTGTTCACCATTTCGGCGCGAGCTGAGGCCAGTGGATGAGAGCCAGCTGGCTGAAATTCAATCAGGATAAGACCGAGACAGTGATGATAGGTTACCAGAGCAAAGATTAAAGATGCATCTCCTACTGTGGGAGTGTGCACTTTTCAGGTCGGCAGTCCTGCAAAATCACAACATCCTCTCCTCCAGGCGATGATCGTATCACATAGCAGCAGCTCTGATGCTTATGGCTTACCTCTTCCTAAAAATAAGGCTTGCTTTCAGCTGCAAGTCATCCAGTCAGGACTTGCATCTCCACTGAGCCTCACTTAGGTCCCAGCAATGTACTTAACGTAGCTTAAAGCACTCTGAAAACTGGAACAAGTACAGGAGGCTGCAGTCCCTTGCCTAGGCAGCACATTCCTCTGAAAGCACACAGCCCCAGTGCTGAAGACACTCCTCCAGCTCCTTGATTGCCTCCAGATTAGACTTGACAGCCACCTGGGCTGGACCACACCAGTCCAAGTGCAATGAAACCCCAGTTATAATGAAAATCTAGTTACAAAGGAGCTAGAGCTCAAGCTTATGCTTGAGGGACAGCATATTGAAGACATTGCACTTAACCTACACCATGAGCTAGGTCTCTATTTGGTCCTTCTTCCCTTCCTCTCCCCCCTTCCCTGGAAGTAGGCAGCCCATGAGGAAGGCACCAGCTGGCACTGCTGCAGACATCCCCCTGCGGGTGTCCAGATGAGGCCAAAAGCCCATAATATATCGTGGATCCCTTTGCAGATGATGTCTGGGCGGGACCTGAACACAAGGGAGGAGGGAGTACACACAGATGCTCGTGTTTGGACCAGAGATATGATAAGTCCATTCAAATCAGCCACGTCTGGTGTTGGCTTGCAAAGTCAAAAAGACTGGTGCCCGTTCACCTGAGACCTTGTCTTTTCCAGCGCCATGCTGCCACGTGGTTGTAGCTGCTGAAGTCAGAGAGTGATAGCAAAGCCTAGCTAACAAACTAACAGAATTGCACAATGTCACCACCGAGAATTACAAATGAGAGTTTCATTACTTCTTTTGAATATCTTGTTACCCTTTTCTTGACTTTTTTCCGACCTTTGCTTTTTAAAATCATAACGACAGCTAAGGAGCAGACTGAGGCTTTCCGATCAAACATATTTTAACTATTTTTGCCCACTGTTAAATAAATAACCCAAAATCAGACTAGGAGAAATAAGAGTTTGAGTCTTTAGCACACAGTTTAAGTTTATTCACGTCACCTGCATTGCAGTTAGAAAACCAGACAAGGCAGCAATGTCCTGCTCCATATACATAACACATTTGAATAAAGATGGCTCCTAATAGAAGCAAACTCAATGTGTTTTGTTGCAGATAATAAGAGTTTAACCATAGGAGTGTTGATAACTATTCTGTGCCTTATCTTTGCTGGGTCAATCATGTATCTGAAAAGGAAGACTTTCATGAGATTACTGTTTACAAGTAAGAAGACAACAATAGAGAAACTAAGGTATGATCATTTTGCCTAATTGTACTGCCTGTTATTATTATCTTTAAAGATATTTGTAAAAAAAATAGCTGTAAACATGGCAAATCTCATCTTGGTGTTCATCACAGAATGGTCTGAATTTCTTTTAGAAAGAGCCAGCCTTAAAAATATTCACACAGTATTATCAGAAGAATTTTTCCTGGTTTAACTTTACTGATTGTCAGTAATAATTTGGGTTTTGGTTTGACTATATACCTCTTTTTGTGATTGGAAAAAAAAAAGTTCAAAAAATTGAAGGAAGTCTTACCTTCATATTCATTTGCTTGAAATGGTCTCATTATATTGCATGGCCTTTTATCTAAACTCAGTCGAGTGAGCTGAAACTTTCATATTTGAGGTCATTACTGTTTAAATGCTAGATTCATTAGAAGAGTCTCTTGGGTGTTACAAAGCTGCATTTCCACAGATTGCAGAAGCTAATTTAACAGACTACTGGTTTCAAAAAAATCAATATTTATTTTTATTCTTGCAGGAGCACTAGAGAATTTTTACTTTCCTTGTTTACTATGAAAAGTCAGAAAGACCTTGCAAAATCTCATTCTGAAAAGAGGTTACTTTTTTAAAAAAATGCTATAAAGCAGAATGTCGTGTTCAATAAATGTATGCTTGTATTGCAGGTCTGTGAGTCCAACAAGGCCTTCCAGTTTGTCTGAGCCTAATCACATTCACACCACATCTCTCAGTAAAAACCTCATCATGAAGCCACAAAATACAAACATACCAAAAGTAAGTCCCTGGGTAGTTAAAAAAAAATAAAAATCTGTTTTGGATTTCATTTAAGTAATTTATTCTAAATCAATTACGTTACATCAGTACATACTGATATCACATAGAACTAAAACACGCAAAATGGGAGAAGTAGGCCTCAGAATACAGTAATGGCTTCCAGGTTTTGCACAGGTGGGGATGTTAAGCACATGAAATAAATTCTTGTCTTGGGACAGAGTCAGCTGCCTTACACCAGAATGCCACATCTAAATGGTGAAGGATTAATGCTTCAGTAGGACTCTGGAAGCTGTTAATCACCATTCCGGTTGCAGGGGAGGTGTCGAAGGTAGATGAAAGCAGAGCAGAAGAGAAAAGCAAGTGAATAATGTGACTTTTTAAGGAGTAATGCTTATATCAATGCTCATATCAACTCCTGAAGTTTATAGCTGTTTTCTGGGGTGGGGTTATTTCTGCAGAGAGATGGCCCGAGACGACCGCTGCCGTATCAGATCGTTGACATTAGCAACCCCATGAAGACGGATGATTTGCCACCATTAAAAACCCCGCAGCGAGTCCTACCACCCCTTCCCCAGCTGCCATGTCATCAAGCTGTGCCTGAAAGACCCTTGCCAGCTAACCCCTCCCTGAGGTTCTCCCAGGTAACCACAGATTTTCTTTTAACTTCTCTTTTATTTAACACTGAGTGGGTGAATATCTGCATGTGATGAAGCAGTTTTCTCATTTTTCCCACTAGCCTTTTGTCATAATATTCTCTTTATACACTTTACACTGTTAGGAATGTGGCATAGATAATTAATAAAGATTTCTTAAGCTCTCATTTTGCTCCAGAATGTTATACGGGTTTCTGCCAGCTGTGGCAGCAATCCTAAAGATGAGGATCCTGAAATCTCTTTCCCCCACTCAGAAGACATAGCAGTATGAACAAGTTCCACATTAGGGGCAAACACAAGCTCATTTTGTCTGCTGCCAAACCGAGAGGAAGCCATACCAGTTGTTAGCAAGGTGTCAAATACAGTGATATAATTGAGGAAGTCAAGTTACAGACATCTTGCCCGAGAGCAAAAGGTATTAGCTTGATGTATTTCTGCTCTGCAGAAGGGTATGTAAATTGCTTTTTTTTTCTTTTTTTTCTTTTTTTTTTTTCAGAGCACAGATTTGAAAAGACTTAGAATTGTCTACACTTACTTCACTAAACCTATCTTTCCTCACAATGTTTAAATAGAGCTGATAGGGTTTTTTTGGTAATAAGATGCATCTCAAAGCAATATTCAGGGTAGATGAAGTTGTCTGTGTAGTTGTCTATATTAAAACGTCCTTTTCTTGTCACTAACTTTTCTCTTATGGTTGCATTTGTAGCGTGCCTGTGTCTTAGAAAAACAATCAGGCAATCAGCTAGTTCTGTTTTGTAGATGTTTTTCTATTCTGGATAAAAAATTAAAATGAAATGAATATTATTATTGCCAAGCTATCTTAAATGAGTAGCACACTGGTGCACTTTCTACAAATCCATACTCAAACAGTTGTGTCTTGAGGGACTGTGCCTACCGGTAGGCTAGCTTGGATGTCCAAGGACAGCGTTTTCTTCATGCAGCAACCTTGTGAGCTACTCCAAGACACTTTCCCAATGATTTGTAGAAGGATATGTCTATGAGAAACAGTTGTTGAATTGTAGTGCTTTGAAAGGCGAGTGCAGAAAGAACAAAGAAATAAAGAGCGATGAGACAGTGCTGAGCTGCCATGCCACTGTGCTTACATATTTTGTCAGTAAGAAAAATGTTAAAAAAACATTTCAATTTGGACTATCTGAACAGCAAATCACTCGGGTTAGATCAACTTTTAAAAGTAGGGAAAGTTTATTAGCCTCTTTCCAATTAGTTAATCTTTTTCTTCTTCACTTTTCCATCTTGCTAGTCATTTATCTCCAATTTCAAAGGAGTAGGAAATATTGATTCTTTCAAAGCCTTTTTTTTTTTTTTTTTTTTTGAAACCTGGACTGGTACTGGTTTGTGTTGTTTTTGTCTTTAGCTCCAATGGTTTCATTGTTTATTTTCTTGCATTTATTGGAACATTCTGCATATTTCACATTGTTCAAAGTTAAGATTTTTGAGCACAAGTGCTTTTCCTATTTGTTATTCAAACTGTTTCCTTTAAACAATCAAACAGCAACAACAAAAAAACAGTATCTAGCAATTTACAAGCTTATGCTGCCTCATGCTAGCAGAAGACAGACAGAGAAAAGGCATTCCAAGAAAAGGAAACATTTCTCATTCTGACCTGCCCAGCCTGTCACAGCCCAATGCACCACTACATGCCCTTCCCTTCAAACCTCACAAAGTGCAAGGTAGAATACTAGCTCTCTGGTGCCATCATTACCAGCATCTGACAGAGATGAAACTGCCAAAATGCTTTTTCAGTTTAGCAGCTGAAATTAATTGAGACTGTTACTCCATCAAGCAAAATATTGATGTTTTCAATTTTCAGTTGCAGCACAAAACAGTAACGAGACAAACAGTGGATGAACTCAGGGAAACTTAGTGAGTGGCTTCTTTCAACGTTATATCCCTATCATCAATTCAAGATTATCAGAAATAGCTGCTTTTTATACTCTAGGAATACAGAAAACACCACAAGGGAAGCAAATTTTTTCTTCCCAAGTTAGCTATCTTACTCTCTCAAAGCTTAGAGAAAGTAGCTTTAGAATAGTTTTAGTCTAATTTCATAGAATATCTTTCCTGTGTTGGAAGGGACCCACAAGGATCATCAAGTCCAACTCCTGGGTCCCCAAAGGACCACCCAAAAATCAGACCCTATGTCTGAGAGCGTTGTCCAACCACTTCTTAACGGTAGCAGCTTCCTAACACCCAGCCTGAACTGTCCCTGTCGCAACTTCAAGACGTTTATTTAATATAGACAGCAGTTAAAGTATTCCTTCAACACTAATTCCTTGGAACCACATCCATCAGGTCATCAAGAGAAAGCACTTTAAAAAAACATTGCTACATCCTTAATGTCATCTAGGTGCTCTGTGCTGCAGAGCACTGCAGAGGAGTAGAGAAAACCATTCACTTTGTGGATGGCTTCACATCTGCCTCAGTTTCAGTCAAGCTCTCCCATCTGAGAGATATATCTGAGCACAAGCTACTTTCCTGCTGCTCCTGGTTTACAGCTTTGGGTAGCTAAGGCACAATGGTATACTATAAGACAAGTCTTCTTCCCTCTAGTGACTCTTGAGGCAGAAATGAATGGATTAGTATTTTACAGTAAATTTTCCTTCTAGATGCAAGTAAATTTAAAAAACAACAACAAAACAGCAAATTAACTGATGCCAACTTTAACATTTAACAATCTTTTGACTGATAAACAGCTTCTTCTTCCTACAGATGCTCTCACGAGGCAAACATACTTTATTTATGGGCCAGATTCACAATCAGTATAAATCAGCACAGCACCACTGAATCAAGAACACTGCACAGGTTTATACAAACCATGCATTCAGTCCATGCATTCTGATTTGATCACTTCCAAACTTCCAATTGGTTTTGCTACTGGTTGCATTCAAGTGTAGTTTCTGATACTGTTATCTTATTACTAAAATATATCATGTATTTTACAGGTCAGCCATATTACAGGAAATATGACTTCGTATTTTCGCTTTTTCCCCGCTAAATTGGAGCTGGGCTCACCTTCTGCTCTTTCTGCCACAGTTATTCTTGTTAATACCTGTCCTATGTCATCTCAGGCCAGATTCAGACACAGTGGGCTAATACAAATGAAGTTCTTACCTAAATAGATTGAAGAAGGCAACCTTTCTCACTCAGTGCATTCCAGGAAAGAAACTTCTTCCAATTGCTTATTCAGAAATGTGTCAGTAAAAAAAATTTAAGCTACACATGCCTGATGACTTTGTAAGCTCTGGATGAAAACCATGTTTTTCTCTCAGCTTGCCACATTAGGCCTGTCAAGCCAATTTTCTGCCTCTTTCTTAAGTATACTAAATCAAGGACAGTGTTTTTACAAACGCTTGGGATAAAAATAAAAAATAAAATTACAGGTGGTGATTAGACACAGGGCATAGCTAATAAGAACAAACAAACTGGGACAGTTTTCATCTCTTTTTGTTCATTCATCATTACCAGATCTTAAGCTCTTCAGACCAAGGCTCACTTCTCTAGACTGCCGAGCCTGCATCAGTTCCCCTTCCCAGTACCTAAAGCTCTCTTCTAATTAAACAGTGAATACAAATCATGCAATAACAATTAAGAACTAATCAAGCAAACAGATGAATACTCATGTGATCAGACTAATTCAGGTGATTAATTCAGGTGTACTCAAGGAAAAAGACTGCTTTTGTGGAGGCAGTTAGGGGAATAAAGGCTTTAAAGTGTTCAAAGACGCATTCCTTATTGCTGTCTTTATGCTGCTGTTGTTTCTGTGTTTTACTGTTTTGTGTTTTTTTTTTTAATGTTGCACTACTCAAGGTGATGAGGCTGCAAATAAAGTTGTATATAACTTTCCATGCAATAAATATAGTGACTTTTAAAAGCTTTATTTTTACTGTAAATCTAAACCAGTTATTAAAAAGTTATCACTTTCTAATGCTAACTTTTTCCATATTGGTATCCTTTACTTCAAAACACACATTAAGGTTTCATTGTGTAAGAAGTTTAGTGCACAAAGTAAGCTTTCCTAAGAAATCCTGATGGTAAGATTTCTTTTTTTTAACAGTTCTAGAGTTGTTCAGTTCTGTATCGCTGGAAAGGACTGTGTTTTGAAGAACTTCCTTCTCTAGTGTTTAATTAAACTCTGTGACTTTCTGCAGGACAGCCCTGTGAGATAAAGCTACACTGTGTTTTAACAAGCTGATATTTATCTCAACATTTACCAGGCCTGATTATTTCAAGAATATCTGCAATATTTTTCTCCCCCAGAGATGGAGCTTTTCCTTTCTCACAAGCTGCTTATAGCAAAATATTTTATTTGTTTTGTCATGAAAAAAGTTCTTCTGTATGCTGGTCAAGATTAACTTTTATACAGAATATGAGATTTGGTCACTACAACAAGTTAAAATAAGTTTTGTTTTTCATGTTGCTATTTCTCATTCACTTATGAACTAGTACATATGCTGAGAGTAAAAAGAAATGCAACATTATATACAGCTTTGAAGTATAGCTTGTGGTAAATTTGAAGTGATTACATACAATATAGATTTAGTTAAGGTCTAAATTTTGCCTTTTTTTTTTTTAATCAAAATGGTTACTGATAGTCACGCTGCACTTCCTTTTTGGAAGAGTCAACATTTATCACAAAATGAAAACAAAAGGATGCTCAGTATGAATAATTAAAACTTGTACTTTATTTGTGAGTAATTCACGCCTCTTGTTTTCATAACATCCTTCAGAAGATATTTAACTAAATAACGCATGTAAACTTTTCTTGTTTCTTTTTGGTCAACTTTGCTAATGATAGTTATGGCAAACTAATAGTGATGAGTAAAATCACTCTGTGCAATGTTTTCAGAGAAAGCGTGACAATGCAGTTTGAAAAGCAGATGGATCTGGAGGTTTTGGATACATTGGAGAGTCTTTGTGTGACCTGAACAAGTCATCTAATCTATCCCAGTTCTTCAAGATGAAGACCACAGATAGATACACTACCCTGTTTGCAGGGTTTCAAGGACCACACAGAAAAGACTTTAGCTCAAGCCCGATAGCAGATGACTTCTGTTCCTTATTAATAAATCATTTAATTCCACAAAATGAAAGCACAGCAGCATCTCTAAACAAAAGTTTCCACAGATGCTCCCAATTCAAACCAGACTTAGGCAGTTTGCTTCTGTGGTCATCTGAACTTGTATTATAAAGTAATTTCTAGTATTTCCACCTTTATATATGTGCATATATATAATTTTTATTTGTTTATGTTTTTGTTTTTTTTTTTTTCAACTGTATGTATTCAATCTATGTTGTTCTTCATCTGCTAATAATTTACCATTAATTTCAGTATGGATGCACCCAGTGTTTTTGAAGTTAAAAAAAAAAAAAAAAAGAAACAAAATCCCTAAAGCTTTGTTTTAAAATGTAGGTCCCTCTTTACTGGAAATACGTTATGGCTTACTCATCTAAATATATCTGGTCACAACTACACTGAACTTACCCTTGCTCTTGCTCAGTAGTTGCTATGTTAAATCCATTATGTCAATTATAAAGACTAATATGATGACCTTGTGTTTTATAACAGGAAAATCACAAGCCAAACCCCCCTCGGAAGCCTCTACCAGCAGATCCTCTGAACAAAGCTCGTTATAACAGTGCGTGCACCCCAGTGCTTGGACACACAAAAGCTGTGCCTCCCATTACTCCTGTAAGGTTAGTTCTCCTCATCAAAATGGCTTGGCTTGTAGTACTCGGTTCAATAAGGCAGGTCTAAATTGTCTTAGAGCAGATCCTCTGCGCTCTGAGGGGCTGAGCTCTGCTGTATCTGTTGCTGAGGGCTACGCGACAAACATTTTCTACCTGCTCATATAAAAGCATGCAGTATTGGACTGATTCCCAACAAGAGTACACTAGCAAAATTGCACTGACTTCCACAGGACTATGAGAATTTATAATGGAGGTCTTACTGGAAGCAGCTGGCAAAAACACTGCCCAATTACTATTTGCAATTCCTTGGAAGAGAAAGGAGTTACCAGTTTCTGAAAACTCTTGCAGGGAAAAATAATAAAAATAAATAAATAAAAACACTTAGCCAGCCCCCTTACAGAATTAGGCTGAGAACCAAGTGCTGCTGTTAAAATTTGCCACTAATGAAAGCAATTTTTTACTCACACATTTCAAGGTAGAACATTACTTTAAGTCATCTGAATATAATACCCCAAATATTCAGAAAACACATACGTTATATTTATCCAAAAAGGAATGTTAAGAATAAAAAAATTAAAGATCTAGAAGTGAAATGACTATTCCTACTAGTGATGGAGGGGGAATAATCAAGATTTAAAGGCTCAGCAATGCATACGTGTCCTGTGTATGAACTATTTTATCAGATTAAAAATATCTTATTGGCAAGCAATCTTTGTAAAGAGGTTTTGCCATTATTTTATATTTCAAAATTATCAGAAGGCAATCCATTCCATAATGGCAATGAAGTTGAAAGAACGAGGAGCAATGCAGGGATTTCGTTATATAAGAATGAGCATGTTGGTGTATATACAAACATAAGTATGCATGTAAAGAGTATGTATGTAAATGGAAGAATTCATAGTAATTAAATTGGATGGACAACTAAGAAAAAAAAACAGGTAAATAGTTGCAGCAGAGATTTTCAGTAGGTCTAGTACGTCATAAAGGCAGATTGTAGCTTCTTTTCTGACAAAAAAAAAGCTTGAGTTTTGAAAACTAAAGAAAAAAAATGCTGTTAGGCAGTGCAGTCCAGACTCTTCACATGATGAAAACTATGTGTCAAGATTATTTTTCAGATCTGTGTAGTCCCTAGAGAAAGATATGCAAGAGGCAAACAGTTTAGTTGTAGGTAAACTCTGATATGCCAAATCATAGGTCTCAGCAGCACAGAAAGCTTTAACAATCCTGTCAAACTTCATTTAAAGTATGCATTCCCACACCCCACTGTCCAAAAAGATCATACAGTGATATTACACCACAGTATTGTTCTATAAGAGAGACAGACTTGCCATTTATTTTTTTGAGCACTAGTTAGTAACAAACTTGCCGATTTCCTTCCGTCTTTTTGTTGCTGCTTTCTGAGATTACTCACTTTCTGGTAACAGAATATTTAATATGTCAAGACTTTTTAAAATTGATTTCTCACATGTCCATACTAATTGTACAATAATTAATTATTGAATATCACCATTTTCTCCTTCTCTAATAAAGAAACATCCAGCCTTTGATGGATTCCTCTTAGGGACTGTATACAAAACTGTATCTAAAATTTCTTACTTTGCTGCTATTGACTGTTTAAACAACAATTCCAATTGCTTTAGGGAAAAAAAAAAAAGTTGAAGTCGTTATTTTCTTGCCCAATAGTCTTCAGCTTCCTATGAATAAAAAGTGAGCTGCAGGGAAGATGAAAGTAGTATTTTAAGCCACAGGAATTCTGCTAGTGAGGCACTTAATATTGCTTAGAAAAATTAAAAATAGAATCTAGTTAGTTTCCTAATACTTGTAGAGAAAGACCATAAGAATGCACTTTGATTAAGTCCCTGGCTGTGCCTTCTAGTAAGATAATCTGAAAGTAATAATACTTCCAGCTGACTGCTTCCACTGCTTTAAACCAACTGCTACTCTGCTGCCTTTAGTAGAGTTTTTGCAAAACTGGTGAGCACCTGGAGTTTAAAGGACAAGACCTGAAACACTAAGTGAGCTTATCCCACTGGCCAGGCACCAGTTACCACCTGAGTCCAAGGGAGGAGTCTGCGGGTACCACTTCAGCATATTGAGGGTGTGTGAGTAAGCTGTAAAAGGTGTCAGATCTTGTCCCAGTATGGCAGCCCCATGCTATTTGCCTGAAGTTAGATTTGATAGCACTCGCTGAGAGGTTTTTACCATTCCTCTACATGCCTCAAGCAAGCACTGGCCGTGAGAACTACCAACAGTTTAAATAACCATTTGCTATTTTCTTTCTTTCCAACAGACCTGCTCCTAAGCATCCACCACATGTATCCAGGTCCAGCAAAACTGCTGATGTGAAATGACTAGGAAATCTGACACCTTTATTACAAAAAGTGAAGACAGAAGTTTGCACTATCTTTAAACTCCAGCTGGAGTTCATTTTTGTAACAATACTTAGAATTTTTAATGTTTAAAACAGCATTATTTTTAAGAATTCTGAGCTACTGCCTTTGGTGCTGTGCTGTGCTATGGTGCTCTGTATACTTGCTCAGGTACTTGTAAATTATTAATTTATGTTGAATATTTATTACAGTGCAGTGCACTGTAGTAGATATTTTTACCATAGCTGAGTTTTCCTAAAAAGGAAGCCTTTTTTTTTTTTTTAATATTTCAATGAACTTGAATAATTCTGCTCTATTGGTCCTATGTAGGGTGTTTAGTTTTGAAGAATCAAATGTATAAACAAATCAATCTCAATGGTTCATAGCAAACTCTTGAATAAGTATGTCAGGGTAAAAAAAAATCTCCCGAAACATGGTGAAATGTCCAATATTGCACACAGATGTGGAATGTGTGTTCTTACCAAAGTATCACTCAGCATTAGCAGTTGTACTGTAATAGCAGTTTTCACGTTGCTGTTTGAAATGGTCAAGAAATCTGTGCTATGAGAGAACGTCTTCTTTTTGGACAAGTTCTCTTACTGAAGAAGTACTGTATATCACAAAACTGTATTTTTTAACCTCATTTTCCTCAAACACATTATGGTTAGTACGTACTGATGCAGATATCAGGCCTTCCAGTGTCATTACATTTCTGATGCTTTGGTAATTAAGTTCAACCAATACTCACTATGTTACATGCCTATACTGTTTAGACTGACAACAGATCACACATAAGGGGTGGGGGGAAGCCAAGCATTACAAAGTTGCATTTTAAAAATCAATTATTATACTTAATTTCTTTTGCCTCATTGCTCTGCTTATCAAGTGTATTTTGCATATTTACTACTGTTTTGTATTAACTAAAATATTGCTCTGGGTTTCTTACTTTTCAAATCAAAATACATATTTTAGAACACGGACTTTGGTTATCCTAAGACATGGAAATAAAGTTTCATCTCTTTACTATTTACTACTGTTTTGTATTTAACTTCTAAAATATTGTTCTGGGTTTCTTAATTTCCTAAACAAAATACATATTTTAGAACGTAAACTTTGGTTATCCAAAGACATGGAAACAAAATTTCATCTCTTTACTGCGTAGTAACATTACATCTGATCTCTTTGGTAGCACTGCTGAATACAGTTGTTTCACATATGCTGTAATAAAAACAATTTTCGCATATCAGTTGAAATAGAGGGAGAAGGAGCTATTACCTTACATAGGTTAGTTTCCTCATTGCCTGTATTTTGTTGTTGTTGATCTTTAAGCAAAAATAAAAGCATTGCTAGAAATTTGGATACCATTTCAGTAAGTGTAATTGCATTTAATTCTCCCACTTATTCCCCATTGTGGCAGCATAGCACTCATGTTTATGGATAAACTAAATAAACAAAAATAAACCATAGTTTACTTTGTCACTAGCTAGAAAAATAAACCACAAGTAAACACAAAAGCATTCAATTCTTAAAGCAACCACAACAGCAACACCGGTGCTTCACGTATGGAGAGCTACCAACTCTGAAGTAGGATGCCAACCTACCCTAGGCTTGGCAGTGCAGCAGAAATCAAAATTTCCACATAATATTGAGAATGTGTAGATGATAATCTTTGTGTATTTGAGATACTTTGTATTTAAAACACTTTTGTTATGTCAGAAGTAGCATATATCTATAATGGGGTGTAGAGGGGGAAGGAACATCTATGTGTTACACATGGCTAAAGCTAGAGCTTTCTAGTCTTCTGGAAAAAAAGAAATGTAATTCCTTATCCAAAACAAAGGCAAGCAAAACCAAACATACTGTAAACTTAAAACCAATAAAGTGTAGTTATTGGCATACTTCAAGCTGATTTTTTAATAGCAAAAGTGAGGAGTGGGTTATGTGCACAGTAATCATATAACCTGGAATCCTTCCAAGTATCAGATAAGCAAATACATTATACATACTCAGATACAAAACAATCCAGGCCAAAAGGGATCTGTAGCTTTTGGAGGTGGAGGAAAAAATAAATAAATAAAGTTATTAAACAAAGTTATTTGTTTAGATATACATACATTTTTTCTCCCAGGATGTGAGTAGTAGTTGGCTGTGTTTTTTTTCATACAAAATTAGTGACTTTCTGATCAGACATGCAGGTGTCATGCAAAATTCCATTGCAAAAACCATCTGAATGGTTTCACATTCTTAGGGACAGTGTAAGCAAACAAATTACCATGGGATACACCAGGATGTGAAATTCAACGTATGTTACTCTGTGACAGCTGCTCAGAGTATGGACCTTTAGTATCTGGTTTCAAGAAGTGCTGTCAACACAGGCTTTATGCCCTGTCGTAACATATTGAACTATCTCTGTGCTCCGTAAACTTCCAGTTCTATATTACCTTCAAAAATATACAACATCCGTTCAGTTTTTATGGTGACCCACATCTCTTCCTGGGAGAGATCTGAGCAGAGCATGCTGTTGTCTCCTCGTCCTTTCTGATTTCATCTCCCATGCACATATTCCATGCTCCTCCCTCAGCAGGAGGCATGATGTTCCTGATCCAGATAACTCTCGTTTCCAGGCAAGGCAAGGCAGGCAAGAACACAATGTGCTCTCCCTAAAGCAGTGCATGACAATGCTGCTATTATGCTAATCAGTAGAACTGTAAGTACAAAACACCATAAAAGAAAATGAATAAATACACAGTAAACAAAAAGAAAATTGCATATTTACCTCCTTACCCTCCATCAAATCTCTTGGGTTTAGTATTCTTAGATTAAAAATAATAATAATAAAATTATCAGAGTAGCAATTTATTTTTAATTTTTTTTTAATTCCCAGGTATATTTTGAGTATTTTCAAATGCTCAAAAAATAAACAGAAATGTAACTTTTTTCTTAGTTTCAATTCTACTTTCTTCTGATCATTTGAATATACAATATTATCTTTTATTAACTTCCAATCAAGTAACTGAATTATTTAATTTAACTATAAAGTTTCCCATATCAGTAAACAAATCCATTATTTATTTTAGAAGATTCCTCTGAAGTGTAATTTTATAAACTCAGTAATGCTCATTTCATCCTGCACACCGACCATCCTTCTAGATAACTATACCACACGTTACGAAAAGATAAAGCTGTCCCATATGTTACAGGTAGCTGCACTTTTTATGTAATACTTTTAAGAGAGAAGCATTAAAATCTAGAGTATGTTGAGATAACATTTTGAACTCATGGAATTCAGTTAGTTTGGAAGTGGAATATCTAGTGGCATTATCATGACAAAGATTTGTTTCTTTTTAAGAAGCTCCTCCCCTCCCATTTATTTATTTATTAACTCTAGACAAATAGGATGGTCTTCTAACTTCAGATTTACCTATCTATACAAGGCTGGCTTTAAGGCACTTTGAGAAAAGAAGCATTATGCAAGCACTGTATGTCTGTACAAATGAAAATACATTTTTAATGCTTTATTACATTGTACTTTACATATCTGAATTTATATCTTTTAATGTATTTATGAATACACACCTTTCTGGCATATACCATCAGCACAAGAATAATTTTATGTACTTTTAAATATAACATTAAGAAATGTGACCCATGATTGTGACCAATCAAACTAAGAGCAGGAATAAAAATCATTTTAGAAACACTTTAAGGCAGGCTATCTGAAAATACAGCATATATTAATTTGAAAAGGTGCTATTGTTGAAAAACATAGGAATGGTGAGTAATTTTAACAGTTTAATATACCACTGCAGGCTGTTTGGCTCGGTATGAATGCAGATAAACCAGCACACTGTTTTTATGAGCCATTCATTTACAATCCACCAGTTTGCTAAGCTTTTCACCATCACTGCTCTGTAGCCAGTTTTTACCAAATGTAGTAGGTTTTAACTTGTGGAATCTTCCACTTGAAGGTACTTCAATCAAAACCAATCTGGTAATTTGATAGCTGAGCAATCTGCTCATTATTAAGTACTCTCTCTCGATAAACACATTCCTAACTGTATTTGGTGTTTTCCTTACATAATTATCCAATTGGTTAAAAAAAAGCAAGATTTTTCTCAAAATAAAATACAACGTGCTGGTAGAAAAGCACATCTTTCTTCATGTAAGCCATTTTAAAAAGCCCCCACCTCTCTGTTCTGAGGGTTTTGGCAACTTTGCAAGTGCAGGGGAATCATTACCTACAGACCCTTTCCATTGTAGAAAATGTAAGCTATGCATAAGTAGTACTTTTATTGGGTGCTATTTATGTGTGAAGGGCCCTGTGGGGAAAAATAAACATCTGATTAGGTAATACACTAGATAATGCTTTATTTGGAGAAATGGGCCATTAAAAAAAAAAAAGGGGGGGGGGAAGGGGGGCAACATTAATTCTGCATTTTTCAATGTTTGACTTTGCAATGGTGATGTTACTTGACTTAAAGACATCTTAAACTACTTTGAAAACTCTGAAAACACAGAAATCATACCTTATGGAATCTGTGACTCTTTACTCGACCATTCTTTTTCATCAGAAGCAGCAGCAATAGATATGCTTCCTGAAACAGTGGGTAGAATACAAAGCATGCATTTGATTATCAGTGTCACAGGTGGAGTATCTCAGCTCCATCACATCCAGAGCAACTTTCTGCCTCCATCCCGATGCCCATGACCCCATCCCAGTCTCACCCATTCTTCTGACTTCTTTCGTCCTCATTTCCTGCTCTGGGTTCACTACCACTGTGAAATTGCACCCTGTTCTGCCCACCTCAGTCACCTTTGACAACTGCCTGAGCTGCTGTATTTTAAAGTCCACAGCACATAAAGAACAAAAAGAAAACTAAGTTCCATAATTTTCAGTAGCTTCTTTTGGAGATTTCAATTGTTATTATTTTCAAAATGCTGAGTTAACAGAATATCAGTATATTCCTTTTCTTTGCAGATACTATCTTGAAGTAGAAGGAATGCTAGAAATATTTTCTGATTTTAAAATGACCTAAAAAAATGGAACAGAGGAAAGCGTATCCTAGTATTATGAACCTTTTCCTTCTTCTAAAGCTATCTATACATAAAAAGCAGTCAGTAATGTCACAGAGAGGTCCTAATATATTCCCCAGTAAGGCAAAACTTTTCTGTGACACTTATAGAAGCCTCCTTTTGTAAAGTGTTCAAATAACTTACTTTTTTCTGGCAACTTGTCCACTTCATTGCTTAAAACAAAGACGAATTGACAACTGGCAGTAGTGGCACCTTTGGGAAAAACATAACAAACAAAAAGTAAAGAGAAAGTGACATTGTGGCGTTTTGTTATTATGAAAGGTAATAATTCCTGACTATGACACAAAAAAAAAAAAAAAAAAGAAAAAAAAAAAGAAGTTGAATCTTGGAACAAACTTTGTTTTTTGACAGAGTTAGCCCTGTATATCTGTAGATGTTATTCCTCGGATACCTGGTAGCATGGCCAATGTATTTCATTTACACAAACAGAAAAAAAATAAAATATTTTAAAACAAATGTTTGAAATTCTAGTTGAAGTATTTTCATGATATAACACGCAGGCAACCATCATATACAAAACTGTGCGTTAGATGAGATAATTTAAAATTTATATACACTACTCACAAAGCTTAGTGTCCTATTATCTTCTAGGATGTCTTTCCAGTATGAACATTTAGTACAACTTGTATAAAAACATGGCTACTTGTCATCTATTAATAACAGTTCATTATTATTTCTCTATTTCTGTGTAATCAACATGGCCTGCTATTAAAATTGGTTTGATATAAAAATACAATTTTCTCTATTTAGAGTTCAGTTCAATGACTCATTCTGAGTATGCTACATACAATAATATTCTATGCACAATAATGCAAAATTTTGAAGTACATGAAGGTATTACATAACACCAGGCTAAATCAAATACAAAGAATAATGTTTTTACTTCTTTAAAAGAAAAACTGCCTTTTTCTGAATAAAATTCAGTAGTGGGAATTCATGTTTACATCCCCAGCAGTGTCACTGTCAGACAGAACTAAGAAGGAGTTTTATCTTAAAAGACCCCAGGTAATTCACATTAGATTATTTTACTATTAAAGATGCAAATTACTTTTTCATTTTAAAAGATAAAAGATAAAAGATTAAGATTTTTTTCCCCAAAGATAAATCAAGTTAATTGTAGCCTAGTACACTTTTCTGAAGAAATATTAGATGCCCTAACACCTTGAATATTCTTCAGTCCTAGAGCGGATTGTAAATTTGCTGCACAAGCATTGAGCTCATGATTTGAGGTGAAGAAGCATCTCCTTGGAAAATTTAAAGGTGAGCATTAACAAGGTTGGGTAAGACATGCTAATTTTTTGTTTACTAGAGGGACAGTCATGAAAGTAAAAAAGGTCCTGAAGATCAGAGGGAAGCAGCAGAGAAGAAAAAAATAATAATAAAAAAATAAAAATAAAAAATCAGTGTTTCATTTCCAGCAGCTTAAATACGGTTTGCAATGTCCTCAGGGGAATGCCAAAAAGCATGTTTGTGTATTTGAATTTCTTGCTTTACATCTAGCTCTGCATGAGAGAGATTTTTGGTTTTGTTATGAGAAAACAGTGGCTGTAAATCCCACAGATACAGGAGAACATTTGGAGGAGGAGGCTGAGCTCCACAATTTAATGAGTGCCGAGGGCCCAGAAGACTGAACACTAGAGGTGAAACAGGCAAGTTACAGCACTTAGCTGAGGTCCAGTATTCACATTTTAACTTTACTGGTGAAAAAAAGCACTCCTTTGCCATTATCTGAGCCACCCATCTCTGAGCTGGAAGACAGAGAAATATCAGGCTTTCCTCTTAGCTTTTTCTTCTTGTCTTCTAACAAATTGACCAAGCTCCAAATAAACAAACAAAAAATCAGAAAATTGAAGAAGGAAATACATTTAAAATAATAAGCCAAGAGCCAGAAAATCAATATGTAGAAATTATTCACATCTGCCTGTGATACCGTCCTGTCTTCCATGAGTCCTTTACAGCAGTGAAAGACATAAACAACAGCATATTCCATTTAACAATTAAAATAAAAGAAAGCTATGCTTATTGCAGCTACCTCATTCTTACCAGTAGTTTCTGTTCCATTCTCTGTCAGTGCCAGAGCAATTTCTTCATGATTATTTAGTACCGACAGCCATAATTTTAACAAAGAGCATTTTAGAAATTACATTACATGACGTGATACCTGTCATGTCCGCACTGTGCAGGCCCTGCCACGACTACAGAGTGGAAAGTGAACCTCAATGTTGAATACTTTGCAAAATCATCAACATTAGGAATAAGAAGCTAAAAAGTCCTTGAGGGAACAATCCCAAAAGCAAGCTGCTCCAGCAGCAGTGCTGGGAACTTTCTGCTGGAGCCCAGGAAGGCTCACACACTGAAACAACAACCCTGAGTCCTCTGAAACATGTGATACATATCCTGTAGCAATCTAATACAGGATGATGGTGGCTGGCATTAAGGTACGGACTAAGGTATTAAAGAAGAATAAAGCACCAAAGCATTTAATACCACTGTTGTTACTTAGAGCCCACTTGAGGATGCAGTGAGGAGTCATTAGATTAGTGCAGAAATCATTAATTTTATTTTGGCAGTAACTAAAGCCTGGTAACATGGAAACTGCATCAAACAGATGGCTGGAAAGAATCTCTAGGTAATGCCCACGTAGTCTGCACCAGGCATACACACTTGTATAAAAGCACAGGTCGGGAACAGCTGCAAAAATTAATCAAACTCCTCCTGCTTTATCACTGATATAATTTTGAAATGCATTAGGAATGTATCAAAAATATATTAATTCAGTGATTTTTTTTATGATTCTTTTCCTTAAAAATGTGTTTCATATGAGTTTTGGACTATTTCTTCCTTTGCAGTTATTTTCAACCTTCCACTTTAAATCGCAAACCTAAATTAAAGAAAAATAAGAGCTCGGAAGAAAACAAATCCTCCAGATTTACTAGAGAGGAGAGACTTCAGTCTTCTGAAGCTTGTTTTTCCTCTCTCAACCCATCTCTGGGGTGTGCAGGCACTGCAGTCTGCCCACAGCCCCTGCCCTTTTGTGGGTGCATGCCATGCCACAGCCCTGTGATGCTCACGCTCACATTTTACTCTCCACTTCTCCTCTGGGCAGTCCCGTACAGCCTTGGTCCTTCCCCATACTGAAACCCCTTCCCTCACTTATTCCCTCTTTGGGTCTTCCGTCATTCATTCCTCATTTTGTTGCATCCTCTTTGTGCTCAGTTGTCATTTTGACAGACTTACAACTCCCCTAGCCAATTTTACATAAACCCTCTAGATGAATGAGCTTCTTTTTTCCTTCTGACTTCAGCCAGGCCTGTCTTTAAAGTGTCAGCTTTGTTTTTCCAAGGCATGTGGACTTGCGCCATTCCCCAGGCCATGCCATGCCTAGCTCAGAGGGGCACACTCAATATTTCTGCAGGCAAGAAGAGCCCCCAGTCCCTGGACACATGCTGTGGGTACGGCTCATTTTCTATGCTGGTATAAAGCCAAGTTCCAGATTTGCTACTTGAGTAATTCCCAGTGTCAGCTCACAACTCCAGCACACAGCAGCAGATTTTGCTGGGGTACAGAGAGACCATTTTTCTCTCGCCAGACCATTTTTTTTCTGCCATCGAGGCAAATCCCAAACCTAGTGGTAATTACAAAGGGAAATCCTATACAAGCCTCTTTGAGGAACCTCTTCTACTACGCACGGTTTTTGGTGCCATCAAGTAAGAAGGATATAAAACTGAAGAAGGACTACAAAGATAGTGAAGGGCCTAGAAGGGAAAGGGTCTGCACCCAGAGGTGGTTGGGCACTGGGACAGGCTGCCCAGGGCAGTGGTCACAGCACCGAGCCTGAGGGAGTTCAAGAAGTGTTTGGACACTGCTTTCAGACATAGGGTCTGTTTTTTGGGTGGTCCTGTGTGGAGCCAGGAGTTGGACATGATGATTCGTGGGGGTTCCTTCCAACTAGGGATATTCTATGATCCTATTATTCTAATTTCTGGTATGAATATTTACAGCCTCAGGTGTATACTAGTAAGCACCAGAAGCACCATCTTAAATAACAGGAAAGAAAGTTAAGTGGATTGATTGGACTTTCAATATGCTCCCGTTTCAGATTTCTCTTCACTTCCAGCTTTGACTTTTTCAGACCGTGGCAAAGCGTTGACCCCTTGCTCCGTTCTGAAATGCTGCACTCCCTCTGCTGCCTGTCCATGTCCCCCATGTGCACCCTGCAGAAGTTGCTGAAGGCTGTAATCGAACTGTTTTTTCCAACCAAAGGTCTGGCAACAATAAAAACAGTATGGCTGCAACAAAGTCCCAGAGAAGGTGCTGAATTTGGTAGTTTTCCAAATTATATTCATCTCCAATGGCAGTCTGAAGTCAGACACAGTACAAGCAAACGGGACAAAGCTTAAAGAACAAAGGTTATTTCTACGTGCAGGACAGTTCTCAGAGACATGCTGTCCCACACCTTTCCCTTTCTCTTCAAAGCTTCTCACCCCCCAACTGAGTAACCATGTGCTTAGGTTACTCTGGGGAGCAGAGTGGTGTGAGATGTGGGACAGGCAATCTCAGCACACCCAACAGCTCCCAAACAGGACATCGCTGGGAAGAAAGGGGATTTGTAAGGAAAGGGGTAAGGTTGGGGTAAGAAAAACCCAGCCTCACCCTCAGTGCTACAAAAATAAAAATAAAAATAAAAATAAAAATAAAAATAAAAATAAAAATAAAAATAGAAGATTAAATTCTAGCCACAGTGCACAGGTTTTTCCTGACACCCAAACTTTTATAACACTTCTTAAATTCATATTATCTTACCTGAGAAAACAATTAGGCAATATTTAAGCTTATCCAACACATTCTGTCTTCTCTTGCCCCTTGCTCTGCCTGCATTCCTGCAGGAACCTCTATCAATCTGATTTTTTTCTTAACCTAAGCTTGTTTTACAGGTCATCAATTTAATTTCTCAGTGCTTTACGTTCTCTACTATTCTCAATTAGAATAACATTATATCCATCAATCCTTATCTCTGAATCTTCAGCTTTTCATTTAGCCTCCCAGCAGTCTTGATCAGAGCTTTTCAACACCTTATCAACTGCAACCATACTGATTAAATTATACCACCCATTTACTAATATTTACTGAGCCATTACTAAATATGTCCAATTTTGTTTGCTAATGCAAGTTTGTGTCTCTCTCTGATGTGAAACCAAAAACAGGCAATTCTGCCTATCTCCTGTTTCATGAAAACCTACAAGTAAAACAAATTGTCGTACTTTTCATAAAACTATAAAGCTTCCAATTTTAGGCAAGGAAGACCCCCTCTCATATCCTTTATCAGCTACTATTATGGTAATTTGTCTTATCCCATTTCTTATTAAGGAACTATTGTTTCATTAATGGTAAATTAATGAAATACAACTAAAGAGGAGAGGTCTAATTACAAACCCACTGCAGTGGAGGTATCACTGTCCTCTAGTTGTAGAGATTATTCTGTTCGTTCTTTTTGTATTAGCAGGGTTTCATCCACTCCCCCACTTTTCAGACGTTTTCACTGTTCTTCACTTTCCTGAACCCACATCAGTGGCATTGTCCTTTCAGGCAAATAATTTTCCACTAAGCAGAAACACAACCTTGCCCAAAGGATTCAGAAATGCACCACCACAGGACTAACATGAATGTAAAAGATTAACCTTTTCACATTTGGGACAATGCTGTCTTCTCTGCAAAATGTGGAGATAACACCTACCTTACAGCTGTCATTAATTATCCATTCAGTAATGGGAAAAGGTTCTCCATCTGCAGCCGAGTACAGGACCTCCAGAAGTCTGGCTTCCCAAGAAGCACTTTGTGATCTCAGGTACTCAATGACATCCAAGTGGTCAGCACAACTAGCTAGCATCAGACTGAAACTTCAGAAATACAGAAGGAAAATAAATTAACTTGCTGCAAAACCAAGACATCATTATCACTGCTGAAAAAAAGAGTATTCATTACCATGTAAATTTCTGACAATAAGAGTAAAAATGCACCAGTGGTAGCCAAACCCTAGTATGTGAGAGACTTGAAAATGCTTGACCTTGGAAAGACAATGAATAATATTGTGAATATATTTGAAAAGTCTGACACACTGCTAAGAGCTTTCTGAAACCTCTCAAAGGGTCACCTCACTTCAAAGGAGAGAAAGAAGACGGACAGGAGAAGAGAAGCAAGCACTAAGTAATCCACATTCAGATCTCAACTCCCCTACTGCCTTGACTATCCATCACTTCAGAAAGGGAATGTCATCACAACATCCCAACCCTACACCAAACACCATACTTCTTCCTACTGAATTCTCAGTTCCTAATCTGGTGCTGGACACTGTTGAAGCCTAAATGACCTGGAGTGAGGCCTCTGTCCCAAAAAGGAGGAACAGTGTCTCTGAAAGCAGGTTTCTCTCTCCTTGCGTAAACTCTTAAAACACCCTTTTCGTACTTAAAAAGCAAACATATTTAAGATGCTTTTGTTCTTCAGAGGCTTGTTACTGCATTTCTGTACTGCCTATTGCTGGAGGTTAGTGGCACTAAAATAAAACCAGCAGATGGGATTCTGTGATAGTTCTTCAAATTCTTCAATACAGTCAAGCATGTGTGCCTGGAACAGCTTTCACCAGCTGCTTAATGTCTCCATCAGCTCTCCAGTCAAGCATTATCTCCAGCACAAATGGTAAGATCTTAAACTCCTCAGCGTTTCTTCAGTGAATGTCTAGAACTGCCTTCATCGTAGGATCATAGGATTGTTAAAAGTGTTAGGGACCTGAGGACATCTCCACCCCAGCTCCTGCCCAAAGCAGGGTCAGCCCTGAAGTCAGACCAGGTTCCTCAGGGATTTAGCTAGTCTGCCCTGAAAACTTCTGACGATGAAGATGGGCCACAACCTCTCTGGGTTACCTGTCACACACGGTACACATGGATGGCTTGGCCATCCTCATGGTGAAGAGCTTTTCCCCACATCCAGCAGAAACATCTCTTTCAATTCGTATCTGTTATCAAGTCATTGGAGGGCTTTAAGCACTTATAGGATTAAACAGACTGAAGGTGACAGTGAAATTGAAAACATTAAACTAACAAATGTTTATCTTGCATTTTCATTCTTATCCTTTTTCTCTTTTTTACTGAATAGTGTCCTTCAGACATTCTCAGCATCATTAACTCTACCAGCCACATCACAGTGCTTCTTGGATCATCCACTTCTCAATTCAGTTTAAAATCATTCTGGTTCTCAAAATCTTAACCAAACAAGAGAAATTGAATATAGGCAAAATAATTTTTGATCAGACTAAGAAAAATAAAAATACAATGCCAGAACCATATAACACCTTAATGCTGCAGCAAAAGAAATATCAGTGGTTTTTATTTGTTTATTTTCTTAAAAGATTAGACTATCACATTTGTGTTAATTTTCAGCTAACATCCTCTGCTACTATGACTCTTATCTGGTCCGTCAGTGTGGTTCCACTGTGATACTATATGTTTATATACAGTTTATATATATATACACTTATTTATCTCAAAAATGAAGAATTCAGGACTTAAAGAGATCTTCCAGGTCATGAAGTCCAGCCTCCTGCTATTACAGACAACCATATTATTGTATGCCTTTCAAAAATCTAGCACACAGTCCTTGGTGCAATTACATTTTTCCCCTGCTAGTTAGCTGGTTATTCCAAAAATCTCACTATGCTGATGTAGAAATACTTCTTATTTTCCTGAGACAGATATCTTTGTTTGATTCTGTGTACTACAGTCAGACCCAAATCTGATTGGTGCTTAATTATCTGCAGTTATCTCTCAGAGGTTACAATTAACAAAACCGTAGGACTCTCTCAACTAATGAGTCTTCAATGCAGTGCTTGGACAAATAAAATTTCTGTGTCAATCACTTTAAAACCAAGTGCCAGTTACCACTAGTAGAACTTTTCTGTTTATTTTTCAAATGAGAAATAATTTACATTTATCACAGTGCTTTTCCCAGTTCAAGGATATATTTATCCCACTAGTAAGCAGACCTACCACCATGGAAATGAATATGCAAAGTGTTAGCTATATTATGGTTAAATTCACATCAAAAAAGCTTTGTTGTCTTGGATATAACAAAGTATAATTTGATTCAAAATATAATATTACACTGGCTCAGCCTGTGACTGATACAATAATTCTACACTAGATCAATACATTTACTAAATATGCAGTAAGGAATGTAAATAAAGCAAACTAAGCTGTACGCAGGATGCTGCTGTGATCACTGTTCATCCTCCTCAACCAGTCACAGTCTGGCTGATACTGCAAGGAACAGGTTTGTAGGAAGAGCTGCACATGGGGCAGTGCTGAAAGCGTTCAGGATTCAGACAATTAGTCTAAAAAATTTATTTTAGCTAACAAAAGTAGCAATACTGTTCTATAATTCACCGTATCATTGAATGTACAGCTGCACATTAGCCAGAAAATGTTAAATGTTTTCTAAACTGAGACAGTATCCAAATACCATCTCCTTGGTCACAAATAAGTACTTTGACAGAGATGAGAAGAAAACAAAATATTGTTGGTTTTTTTTTGTTTGTTTGTTTGTTTTGTTTATTTATTTATTTAAGCAAAGATGGTAAATCATAACATTCATTTCCTGAATGCAGAAGATAGCTTTAACATGCTGTCCTAGAGTTTATAAGGAAGTATTTAGGAGATGGCGACCCCATCAGTTCCAGAAGCATTTAAAGCAGTCCAGGAATGATGGGCAGGTCATCAAAAAAAACCATGCAACACTTGCTTCCTGTTCAATTTTTCAAAATATCACACTGAGCAGCACAGCTACTTGTCAGGCTTAAAACTGCATAGTAAAACCAGCACTGTTTACCAAAATCCTGGGCAAATCAGCAGCATGTGGTATATGGACACACACATGCTCCAAAGGAAAAAACCTACAGAAGATGGGTGGTTGTCCCACCAGGTAAGGATGTGTGATAACTGTGCAAGAACATGTGCACAAGCTACTTTCTGAAGAATGCCAAGCTACAGGAAGCAGAAATATTTTCTACGGATGACAAGAGCTCAGGGAAGAAAAAGCCAGAACAGTTAAAAATCATCCCAAGGAACACAGGTTTTAAGAATAAGGTTGCTGGAGGCTAACAAGAAGTTTATCAGCCTCCCCTGTAATCATCAGTTCTGTGATTGCCAACCATTAGGGCTGAATAGGTGTCAAACAATGCAGCAATCAGCACACAAGTATTTCTATGGATTTACAGAGTAAGTAACTGCAGATGCTCCCCAAAAGTTTTTATGCTGAGGATCTGTAAATAAATCTATAGGACTTTACATAGAGGGTGGTAATTTGGAAATAGCTTATAGGTTGACATAATTACCCACCTACAGAACTCTAGACCTAAAATGACATTATTTGGGTGGTACCATACAGCCTACAGAAATTAAATTCTGGAAATGAAGAGCAATGTCTAATGCAGACTAGTTTAATTTGGGGCTATCTGCCCTTCCTAGGTAGTATGCTCTTGAAACAGTGGTTCTCACCAAACTCACCTGACAAACATCTGCAGTTTTCTAATCCTTGATAATCATCAGACCACATGGCACAGTGGACAGTGATGTGCAAGGACTCCTTGGTTTTGCATATGGAGATATGAGCTTTCTTCAAGCTACTCCCTCACAAAATATATACACTGAGTGTATGCACATGAAGTCTGACACAGAAAGGGATGCCAAAGATCTCAGGGCTCCCCATGTTTTGCAGAAGCCTCCCAGAGTGTAGCTGTGGACAAGCATATTTTAAAATAAAGATATTAATTTTTCTCGGTTACTTTTTTTTTTTTTTCAAATCTAAGAATAAAAAAGTAGAATGATGAAGGGGAAAAATTGTTAATAAAAATGAATTTGAAAGTAAAAATATCATTGTGAATGTAATATTTAATATTGAAATCACTACATTTAACATTATATAGCCCACATTTTCCCATTTCACCTAGATCTATTTTTGACATATGGGGACATAATAATGGAAATTAAATCCCATTGGATGAGATAACAGAACACAGTAGTACCTATTGTGTACTTTATGAGAAGCAACTACTAAGGAGTAAAACCCTATTTATCAGGAATAATATGTACGCACACCTTCACCTGCATATGAAAAAAAAATAATCAAGCAAATATTGGCAGATAAAAGCTATTGTATGATGATTTAAAATATTCTAACCACCCATACATTCATTTTTGTCAATGGTATGTGAGAAAATGGTTACAGAGTAAGTTTTGGATAAATGTGCAAATAACAGCTAAGCCTGATATAAAAGAATATACGGTCTCTCAGAATACCGATAAATGAATGTTGAAAGACTACAATAGCTTGTCATTTATAGTATAACATTATCATGGCAATTATAATGTAAATAACATATACAGAACATTATATAACTATTAAACCATTTAAAAATCACCGTAATGTTAATTATAATGCATATAACATAATCTAATACTATGTATAGTTTATCTATTTAAGACTTCTAATTCTGTTATTTTAGACCAGAAACTTATTGGTTGTCCTATAGAAAGTAGGGAATAAAGTATTTTCAAATATATATATATATGTTTGGACAAATTCATTTTAATAGCATAGTATTAGCCTATGACTGGTAGGCATCCAGTCTTCCTATTTCACAATACCATCTTCTGATATTTTATAGCTTCCAGCTTGCTTACACAAACAACAGAACTTGTATTACAATTTTCAGTTAGCTGTCTTTCATGTCATAAAACATTCAAATTTGTGGTGAGGACTCACACCGCTAGTATGAGAAAATACTTCACTTACAGCCATTGACAGAGACTTCGAAATAGCTTCAGCATCTCTTAAAAATGCCATTTGAAAAAGCAAAATATGATTAAATAAGCTGTACATATCTGTTAGATTCATAATTATTTGTAACTTTTTTTTTAATTATTGAAACGAAAACAGACCTTAAAGTTGGATTTTTCATTTTCTAGTTCTTTGTGTTCCTTAGCTCGGTAACCCAAAGCAAGTATTTTCTAGGTAGATACGCAACATTGGCAGAGGCCCAGAGTCACCTGGAGAGGCTCCCAACTCTATGGTGAAGTGGGGAAATACAAACAATAAAAGCTGGAAGAAACAAGCTGCAAAACCTATTACGAAGAACATACCTACAGGCAAGGGCAAAACAAAAGATAAGACTACAACAACTGAGCACAGAGGTAGTGCTTAGTGCTAAAATTGCTTGTAAGGGGGAGGTAAAGAAGGGAACAAGACAAAAGGGGGAGGAAAAAAGTATGAAAGACCAGGAAGAAAAGAAGAATAGAAGACTCAAATTTTTGTCCATTTGAATTTAGCCTTATGTTTGACTGTGTTATATTTCTCTGGAAAATGTGTCATGGAGATAAACGTTTTTTTTTTTTTTTTTTGCTTCAAGCTGGTCTAAGAGCAAGATAAAGGAAAAATATCCTAATAAGGCAAAATTGTTTAATAATTATACTTATTTCTCTCTTTTTAATTTTATTTTTTATTAAGGAGTATGCATATTATGCTTTTCAGCTTTACTTATATTCTGACTTCAGACACTAACCCTTCTGAGCTTTTCCAAGGCCATCTGAACTTTGTGCTTATGCCATACTCTTATGACTCAGGTGAGTGCCCCTCTCATCTGCTGCCAACCAGCATTCAGAAAGAGGCGGCAGGACAAGATTCCAACCCAACAAGAAGCCATAAATTAAACTAACAGCTTGTGGCAAATAAATACAATGAGATAAAGACTTACAAAGAAGAGGAAAAAATAAAGAAAGGGCTCAGGATGAAAAAGGCTCATTTAGACTGAATGGAACAAAAAGGTGAAGACAGGGTCAGAGATAATGACGGGTACAAACTGGTTATATCTCTTTTTCTCCTTGATTCATAATACATACCTATATGAAAGGTAGCCAGCAACATACCAAGCTAGTAGATGAACAAGCTAAACCAAATTGTATTTTACAATCTCTAATCACTGACATAATCTATATGGCCAATGAGGTGTGATTATCACTGCCTATTTGTACTTACTATTGTGGTTTTCTTATTTATACTTTTGTATCTGCACCATCAAGCCAAATTTTTTTCAGTGAAGCAGTCTCTGCTGGATTTCCTTGTAAAGGTCACACAGGAAGCCATGGAGTTCCTGGAGTCACCACAGAGGCAATTCATTTAAAAAACAAAAGCTATGAATAGATACAAAACGAGTGATTAGAGACGTTAAGGCTACTATCATGAAATGAATAACAAAAAGTACACTGATGTACTGAAGTGAACCTAGCAGAGGACCAACAAATGGCCAGGTGATGCAGTACATAGCTTTCCAGGAGAGGCTGAAGGACTATTAAAGCAATTATTGGATGAAAGCAACGAATCTGTGAGTATGAAGCTCATATGTTTGTATTTAAAAATAAACTCTTCATGTATTATCTGAGCTGCTTAGTTGCAAATGAACAGGCAGTCATATTGCATGGTGATAACACCTTTATTTACAGAATTTAAGGCTGCGCTGAAAGTAATGAATAAATGATGATCCATTGGTGAAGGCATTCACTAATTAACAAGCAGCAGCTGTTTCTTTTTTGTCTTTTTTTGTCTTTTTTTTTTTTTTTTTTTTTTCGGGGGGGGGGGGTACAATTGATTAAAATTGCATGCTTCATTTAAACAGAATTCTCTTGTACTTTACCAAAGAGGGAGAGAAAACTTCCTTCAGATAGAGCAGTTGCTTTTCTGATTTATTGAACTTTTTTCCAGCTGAATACAAACTACAAACCTATTTTGTTGCATTGAGTATAATATGCTGATCAGAAATAAACTGCAGTAAAAAACAGTACAACAAATTATTTCAGGCCTAAGTTATACTTCCTTTGCTATTTAATTCATGTATGTATATGCACATTCAAACACACATATATATGCTATATATACGCTTATATAGCAAAAAATGACATGATAGTATAAAAAAATCTGGATATTAGACCAAATGGAGGATTGCCATGAACCAGCACAGATTAATCTGCAATGCAACCAACCTACAGCAAAACTACTTAAAATACATTTCTGCTTGGTGCAGCAGTGAAATATAAAAGCTCAAATGTGATTAGAAAGTATCTAAGCAGAGGCCTCCTGGTGGGATCTCAGCTCTTCGATGTAGTAAGCAAAGGCACAGTAAGATGCATTGACCGGAGAGCGAAGCTAATGAAGTATACACCAGAAACAAGGCATACATTTTAACTGGAGTAATTAATCTCTGGAACAATTTACCAACTACTGTAGAGAAGTCTCCAGTTATTCTAGCTTAGCTGTGAGTGAGAATTTGTAAAGAAACTCCTATTGCTTAGGTTATGCCAGAGGTTAGATGCTGCCTGTAATGATCTGTAGGAGGCTTTTATGCAACTTGTACAATAATACTTTGTAAATAAAAAAATATTTTAAGACAGCTCTGGTTACTTGGAAAGCTCAAGGATTATTACAAATGCATGAAGAAGTCTCAGCTTTGGAAGATCTGCTTCTTATCAAATGAACCTGTTCAAGCTTGCTTTACTGCACTAAGTCTATATGAAATATTCCACACAACTGTTCATAAGGACTGTCCATTTAAAGTATCAAGTACATCTATGAAAGCATATGTTTACATTTTATGGAAACTCTTCAATGGTAGAAAAACGTCTTCAATGACTGCAGTGCCAAGTTGGAGTTACAAGGAAAAAGGCTCTGGGTGAAAGACTGATTCCTAAAGTCATTTCAGGTGTCATCTAAAAATATGCAGAATAAGAACTTCAGAAAACTTGAAAATGGGTTGCCTAGTTCTAAGTATTATTCAAGACTCAGTTCAAGTATTATTTTTATTCAAGACTCAGAATGTTCATTCAAAAAAAAAATCTATTTATTATTTCCATTGCTAACATTATTTTTAAGGTTATTATCTTGATAGCAGAGCATCTGCCAGTTGCAGAAGTTATTCTTCCTTTCTGTAGATGATGTCTTCCCACTGAGCACCTCTTCAACTGCAATTTTTAATAACGTCAGAAGGACAACATGTTCAAGGCAATGTTTTTGTTGACCAGTATCTCAGACATCTGAAAAGCAATATAATTCATATTCTCAATTAAAAAAAAAAAAAAAAAAAAAAAAAAAAAAGCTTTCTACATCCCAGGAGTCCCAGGAAAGGGCATGCATGTCTACTTTTTTCATTGACAAAAACATTTCTGGTATTGTAGTCATATTCTTCCTAAATCCAGAAAGCATGAGATAGGCTACATGAGTTTCATTCTCACTTGATTACCTTGAAGTAAGGTTGAAGGATTACCTTGAACTTACATTGACTAAGACACAAATTAAAAATAAAATTAAAAAAAATAAAAATGAAATCAAGTAACATTTTATTTCTCAGTTTTAAAATTATGTTACGGAGTCCTTTAGAGGCTATTATAAATATAATTTAATATACATAATAACTTTAGTCCATATTAGTTAATCTAAGTATTAAAGTAAAATTATGTGATTTCCCTCATGTCTGCTCAGAAAACACATCATGTTCTTTGAGCATTCCTATTTATTTATTTATTTAATCTGTCTAAGGAATCCTTGAGTTAAGGACTTAGTTAAAAATAAATTAATTTTAAATTTAAATAAAGGATAAACTAAATTCTCTACTAGTGGGGAACACAGAGACTGGACCATAAGCATGAGATCCTTTAGGACCAGTGACCTTAACTCAAAATCTGTAGGACACTCTTGGCTCACAGCCACCTTCAATATGACACATAGCATATCCTCTAAAAAGAAAAGAAATTCTCATATGATCATTCAAATATTCCAAACAGTTCAGCACATAGTAAGAGATCAGAAAGGTTTCTACAGTGTTTTCAAAACATATGCATTATTCTTCAAAATCAAATGTCCTCAAGTTCTGCATCACCGCACCCATACTGATGCATCTGTCAAATCTAGGCACCAACATATAATCTATATTGGAACATAATGATTTTTTTTCATTAGAAGCTAACTCATAAATTAAGACCAGAATACAAACAGTATAATCACTGCTGCTTCAGTTTAGAGTGGGGTATTTTCAGTTTTGCTCACGTCCCTAATAAAAGGTTTCATCTGAGGAGGCAGAAGCCATTCTTGCACTAGAATAGTGGCAACTATGCTACAATTGCTGTACTGATACAAATTTTAAAACCATCCCTTGTAGGAAAAAACCTAATTTGTACATAACTTTGCCTGTGTAATAGCTATTTTTGTGTGAAAAAAAAAAATAAAAAAATGCAGATAGAGACATGAAAAGACATTTGTGCATATGAATACCTCTGTACATTTAGTTAAAGAAATATTTTAATATTATATGTCTTTAGAAATAACCAAAGAAGAACAATATATTTTAATTTACAGATCATCTACAAACATGAACAATAAAATACTTCCAAAATATGTGAGTGAAGAGCAGGTTTTCAAATTCAAAGTGAAATATTAATCATACTTTTAACAAAATACTTAAGTCCAACAAACTACACCTGCTATTTTACAAAACTGCTTCTTTGAAAGATCTGTGTTTATTAGAAACTATTTTAAAATGTATATATTATTAAATGCCAGATTTAGTCAAAGAGGTATTTATGGACTACAAAGAAGCCAAGTGGACACATCATAAAAAATGCTGGTACTAATACAGTCTAATTCTGCCACCTAGTGACAAACTTCCCTACATAAATTTTCTAAAGCCATCACTATACGTGTGGGAGTAAAACACCTTCATGTCGAGGAAATGGAACAGTGTGCAGGCATGCAGCCATGCAACACCAAAAGCTTTGGTTCAGAAGCAAGGAGTCTCCAGGAGGTTCCAGCCAGGAAAGCCAGGCTGCAGTGTGGTGCTACCACACTCCCACCTGCCCCTCCACTGGGCCAGCAAGAAGCTGCCCAGGTGCAGGTAAAGCACACAAAAATTAGAGAGCAAAAAGGGAAGGGAGCAGAGGAAATATTAAAGCACTGATATCTAAATCTCTCATCCTGAATCAGCGATTTTCTCTTTTGTCTTTACGACCGAATGAGCAAAATCTGAACTTTACTGACACTACCATTTCAGAAGTTCACAAGTAAAGGAAACAGAAGCTGTTTTCTTCAAAATTAGCCTAAATATGACCAGCTATTTTTGTATACAATAATATATTATACCTATGTCTACTGCATTCTTGTTAAAGGCCATACACACCTTTACCTTTTCCATTTCGTGGTTTGCTCTCACTTCTCTAAGTGGAGAGAAAACACTTTGGCAATATCTAGCTAAATCTTCATCCACTGGATATGTTTCAGCAATAGCAAATACTGTCCTGTAACTAGTGCTAGATATAAGAAAATTTTAATACTAATCACGAAATAAAATTTACATGCCATTAATGCTATATCTGTAAAGAATTAGAAACATTCTTGCAATTTTGACCAAGGAAATCACATTTTCCATGGACAATGAAAGTCGTCCAAGAATTTTCTGTACTTTAAATTTACTGAATAATAATAAGTGCAGGAGGAAGAAGACAATTTTAATAGCTGTTACTCAGATAATTCTTCTCTTTCAAACCCTTATCCCCCATTCTGGGCATTCTCCTTCCCAGCCTCTGCAAGCACAACTGGATTTCAAATCCAGGTTGAGAGCCAAAGCAGGCTGGACACAGTGCCACCGCTCCAGATCCAGATATCCAAGTTCATACATTAGGGAGGTCTAAGGATGAGTGTGTAATTTTATCTCAAATTAGAACATAATCTGGTCACTGTTTTCCCCACCTAAGAAGCCAAAGCCTACCTGGAAAAAAAAAAAAAAAAAGGAAAAAAAAAAAAAAAGAAAAAAGCCCACCCACATGTAGATGTCAATGAGATTGGTTTTGCTGCTTTAAGCATTATTTCTGAAAAGCTTTCCCCAGCACCACTTGACTTGAATTACATTTGTCTCACTTTATTCTCATTTCATCAAACATGCATTGTTCCTCATTAAGCAGTAAAGTGTATACAACAAGGTGCTTTGTATTACGTACATTTTAAGTATAGGAGAAAGAAACCAAAAAAAGCTACATTATATTTTGCCGGCATGATTGTCTTCTCCTTTGCAAAGAATTTCTACATCAACAGTGAGGCAAACAACAGCAAATACCAAAGTCTATCTAAAAGAATTCTTACAAGTACTTTTTATTTTATTTTATTTTATTTTATTTTGTAGAAACTGTGGAAAGATTATGGTTTGCCCTTATCTTAGTGACCTGAGATGGCCTGCAGCATGATTCACTATGGGTGATCCCCCCACATCTGGACAGACTGCAACAGACCTTCATCATCCGTTATGTATCGCCAGGGTTAGGGCTGTTCTTAATGATTTATTCAATAGAGGACATGACCGAAAGTAACTGAAAAGAAAGAGTATAAAAATAGGTGAATCTGAATATTCAATAGTTTATTGAATGTGTGAAATCCTTAAAAATAAACAATAGTTTATTCCATCCAATTATATTCTGATCTGTAAAACAAGATACTACATCTAGGCACCTACAACAGGCTTAGATATTATGTTCACGTCTCATTTCAGAGGTTCTAAAAAGTTTAATTAAAGTAATTATTATTATAATAGATACTGGATTTCATTACCACAGCCATATAGCACTTCCTAACACATTGCAGAGCAGTTCCAAGGGCTGCAATATGCTTTAGCACTATCAAAGGAAAGAGTCTAAGTCATCTTTCTGGAAACTTTAAAGGTGAAATAAAAGATGTGAAATTATCTCAGTAAGAGTAACACAGTTAATGAGAATGCAGGAAAAATAATAGAGCAGCTATTTCTCTTAATCAAGGTGTAAAATTATATTTGCTTTCTTCCACAGAGGTAAACAGAAATTCAGGATCAAGAGATCACTCATTATCTAGCATTTACTTTTCTGCTTGCCTCTGAAAACTGTAACCAGGTTTGACCCCACATAAAGGGTGACGCTACCTTCAGAAAATAAACTACATTTCCATAATTCTTTTAACCACAGATGTCTCACAGATATATTAGTAACATTTTCTGGAAGAAAATTTGGCTTGATTTATATCAATGGCAAAACTCCCATTAAATTCGAAGGCCAAACATTTAGTTCTGCATCTGTAATGAAGCAGACGTTTGCACTAAATATTATCTGTATATATAATAACAAGGACTTGATTTGGCATGCTATAGCCATGCCAATTCACATGGACTTCCCTAACATTTTGGCTTGGATAACAGCTGTAGGGTAAATGCCAAAGAATGTAGACTGACTCCATTTAAGTCTATAACAAAACTCTTATTGACCTGATTAGGGTAAGGATTTTGAAACATCTTGGGCAAAATCAATGCAAAATGGAGGCCAAAATAGTGAAATGGGATTTTCAGGGTCTCAGTAGACAACCACAGTATCACAACAACCCTGTAATGAAGCACAACCGTGACAGTGGCCAAATGCAGCTGAGACAGAGCCATGTCACATGATGGCAGTCTCCTAAAGTCAAAACAAAACAAATTTTTCTTTTCGGAGCACATTGACCATTGCCAGCTCCCCGTGACAGTGACTGTCTGAGCAGAGTGAAATGGCTACGTCAACTCTGGCCCAGTTCAAATGGCACTGGGAAAAAAAGCTCAGCCTCAGCATGTGAACTCCGTCCTTCCTAAAAGGCACGTTTTCAACACTCACTTCTTATTTGCAGCACTGTGTTTTGCAATAGTGCTGCATATATTTACCAGAAAACATCTGTAACAAGCAACAATCACGTTTTCACATGTCATGCTTCATTAATAAGTTATTAAGTTATAAGCTTCTTAAAACTTTCTAAGTGTAAGCAAGTACAAATTAATGAAAATTTATTCTAGAGTTCACATGAAACAAATCAGTAAAATCTGTGCTTACAAAGAAGCCAATAAATGTTTTTTTTTCTTTTCTTATTTAGAAGTAAACTAACTTCATATGTAATGAACTTTAACTTTATATGTACTTATATGTTACTTTATATGTAACTAACTTTAACTTTATATGTACTATTTCCATTCTGCGTATTCTAAAATGTTAGTAATATAAAATATCGCAAATATGAAATATAAAAAATATATATTTTTTAAATGGCAAATATATAAACTAGCCACTTTAATTACATCCTAAAGAGGATGCTGGAATATCTTTAGAATACAGAAAATTAATTCTAAAGAGACTTTATTGTCCACCACAGCAACAATGACCGCTCTAAAAGTTTCATGGCTGCTGCCAAAAGTTGTAAAGAAAACTGAAGCTATGAATCTGCAAAACAGCTGCTCAGCCACACTGCTGCCACAGCAGGTCTGCTCGTCCCTGCTGCACCCTCTTCTGCATTTTGAAACAGCTCTTGGTTTGGGATTAGGTAACTTGAAGAATCTCTGTAACTCCTCCTTAGACTCTTTGGCTCCTTTGCTTCAGCAACAAAAGCCTGCTAAGCACCAAGGTCTGAAAGCTTTCTGTCTACTTGGTCCCTTCTGCTCTGCCTGTAAATCCCTCACTGCCACTAGTTACCCCAGTTTGTAAATGCAGGCACTTCACCTAGTTCGTTTCACTGCACTGCACACCTTTCTCTTTCACTGTTCTACATCCCCTCCATATGTTGCACTTTACCTCCCACAAATCCAGAAATTCATATTCCAGCCCATAAAAATATTTCAGCATACTCATTCAAAGAAAAGATATAACCATACCACTAATATTTTCACATAGTTCCCAACTTATTCCAAGATACTTTCCAGGGAATATTTTTCATTGGTTTACAAAGCAAAAGCACTCCCTGACAAACAGCCTAATGTTTCTCTCTCTTGCATTGCTGCAGCACCAGTTTTTGTCACCGCCCCATCAGACATCCTGGCCCCTACCCAAACATCTTGTCTGTAGTTCCTGTCATCTGGAAAAAAACTGTACTAACACTGTCTAGCTGACTCTTTATCTCGTTTCAAATCCAAGTTCAAAATACCCTTTATTCTCTTTCTGATGAATTATCTCTATTTCTTCCTCCTCCTGCTGTTCCAGCTCTGGGAAGCATGAAGTCTACAGTACGCATGGATGTTACACTAACAGCTTGAAAAGAAAATGCTGGTCTAGCTTTTTCTAAACATCATAAAGTGAATAGAAAGCAGATGAAGATATCCCATTACATAGAAGAACACTGATAAATTAGAGTAAAATTCCATTTAGGCCTCCTACCATTTGTCTTCTTTAGAAGTCCTGGTGTTTAAGTAACACTTAAAGTCATTCTCTAAAACAGCTCAGGAAAAAAAAAATACTCATGAAAGATTAATATAGCTACTAGTTTACTTTTTATATCAACATTCAAATGAAGAGTAAACAAACAGATCTGATGCCTGGTTGACAGCTTTGGGGATAAAGTCGTAACACAGCTATACTACAGAAAATGAGATATCCAATGGTTTTATTAAGCAAATGCTGGTGATAAATATGGTAATATGCAAGAAAACATGTTCTGAGCTTTCATTTCAATTATGCAAGTTAGAGGCATTCTGTCTGTGCCTCATGCCAAGCCAGTCCACCTTGTGGTCCTTCTCTGGAGGTGACCCAAGGACACAGGGTTCAAACCTCTTCACCACCTTCTTCTCTTCCTGCCTCCCACTCATGGGAAGAAGCCTATTTAATTTACTTTTTCTCCTTTTAAAAATAAAATTTACTTAAATTTCATCTCAAGATAACCTGTATTGAGTCCTGAACTCACTGCGACCCTTTGGTAGAAGTAATACTCAGGCAGTTTGCATTCATTGCCATTGCTGAACTGAGCAAAGTCATGGCCTGCTGGAATGATAAAACAACTTCTGACCAATACAGACTTCACTGCACATGAAAAGAGAATATTTTCATGATAAGAACCTAATTCAGATCGATAATTAGCTCATTTGAAGGTGAGTGGAGGAGGGAAATAATGAGTCACTTGTTGAAGGAGAGGGAAAGCAAGCAAAGGAAGAAAACATGGGCAGAATTAAATTACAATACCTTTAAAATCTTGTAGGATTGTGCTAATCTGAAGCCATCCTCTCAAGGCACTAGTTATATTACCACACTTCCTTATCTTAATAAATCTGATTGGAATTTTTAAATATATTTTTGTTATTATTTACAATATTACTTAATATGTAAAATGACCATGCTCCGTATTTTCAATTTATAGTAATTCAACAATTTGATTTATTGAATTCCAATTTCAATCTACAATTAGCAAACAAGAGAAAAAAATAACAAGAAGTGTCTTTCAAAGTCTTACCCTAATGTATGCACAAATGAAGAATCTCAAAACCAAGCAAGCATATTGCTTATACAAGCAAATGGCAAAATTTCAGCTCAAAAAACCATAATGTTCTTATTCAGTGCTGGGCAATCAGTAAGTTAAAACTAGGCTTTTTAGTCTAGTTTTTAGACTGCTTTCAGACTTGAAACTAGTTTTAGACTTGAAACACTTTGTTCTAAACCAATCTGTCAGTACTTTTAAGAGCAGTAATGCAAAACTAATAATATTTTACCAGCCAACAAAACCATAAGTGGAAATTAAAACACAACAGAAGTGTGACTCATCTGTACCACTACGGTCTATTGGATATGAAAGAAATTCTCTATTTTAGTTTTATGGTTTACTCAATAAACAGTCATATAGTTACAGTATAAGCAAGGTTAAATGTTGCTGCCAGGAGGCCAACAGGGAAGTTAACACACTCTTCAAAGAAGAAGGAAATTTTTTTCCACATTTGTTTGCTGTCTGTTGGCCAAGCACCAAGCTTTCATATTCATATGAGTATAAAAAGCAACAGAAAGAAATTCCTGCAGAGTATTAAAGTGTCATTTTTAGCAATAGGACTTCATAAATCAGGGAGATGTTCTCACTTCTAGGATCTAACAGTGCTTGGTGCCGCCTCCCCCTGCAATCAGGTCCAGAGGGCTTATGTATACACATTACTGGTTCCACTTTTATTATACACAAGGATATCTATCCCGTCCTGTCCCCTTCTTAAAATGGAAAATCTCTGCAGTGGGAATTTAATATTGGCCAAAATCTAGCTATCACCTGACCCTCTAACTTAAAACATCTGCCTTGTCACCCCTTGGGAACGGTGGCACCGGGACATCGTGTATGGTGATCTGCAGGTCCAAGGGATGTCCTGGGCTTCTCCTTGTCCTGGATAAGTTCATGGCCCTGGAACTAATTCAATCACAGGGAATAAACTAAGCTATCTGTGCAGGGAAAACAGAAAGATGTTTACTTCTGGAGGCCATCTGTCTTGTGAACTACACTGACTCTACATGACCCTCCTTTGGTCTCATTAGAAAAATAAATAAATAAATAAATAAATCAAAGAGATGACAACTCCTGGTCCAAAGCACAGTGGAGCAAGTGGATATAATAGCAGGCATGTCAATAGAAATATGTGACTACCATACCTCATTTTATGTTAAAAGAGAAAAATAACAAGCCTTCAGGACAAATATAACTCAGGATTAGGAATATTTCCTCCACTTTTTGCCGCAAAGATACGTTCTTTGTTCCACATCCCAGTGGTTGCACACCCAGGAGTGCTGGTGGGGACTGGCATCAAAAGATTTTGTTCTGGAAAATAGGATGGAAAGAGGAGCTGTTCTCGATAGCATCTGCTGGTTCTCATTGAACAAGAATAACTTATAATTTTGCCTTTTAAAATGTGATTCACTTCACATTTGTATTTCATAGGCTTCATTTGCTTCATTGTAAAGAAAATTTTATTTGAAGCTTTGTATTTAAAATGACATTCCTGAGAAAGAAGAAGCGACACTCTTAAATGTCCATTGCTGTTGCAAACTATTGCTGCCAAAACGGGGAAAGAAAAATGGGACAAAGAAGAAAGACCATTTTATTACCATTGATACTACAATTTCAAATTCTATATAATATATGCAGAGAAAATCCTCAAAGATTTAATAGCAAAACTCCAAACAGTACCTATAGATTAGCAAGGCTTTAGTAAAGATACAGAATATGTTATGGGGTAGTTACTGCTTTGCTACAACACATTATCATAAGCACTTAACACAACAACACATAATTTAAATCAATAGCAAAGCTCTCATTGATATCTTTGAAAGCAGTTTATGCCCTAATTTACCAAAAGCACTCATCTGCATTGGGTGTTACTGTTATTTATTAAAATTAATAAAATCCTACTGTATTATGCTAAAAAAGTACATCTTGTAAATCCTTAAGGGCCTGCTACAAAAGCAGCAATCAAGAAGAGATGATCAAGAAGCCTTATCAGAAAGGGCTTTCAACATTGTGGGGGAAGAGCTCTCGCTAAACAGCAAAGCTGAAGCCAAGAACAAGTGTGGTGGGACCGAAGGAGACATTCAGTAGGCTGGCATAAAGCGGGTACCATGGTGGAGTGACAGAGCAGGACAGACAGAACGACATCCAAAGGTCAAGGTCAAGGACTGGAGAGACAAGATTAGAAGCCAATACTCTGGAAGAAAAGGGCAGAGCTGCAGCAATGGGGCATATTGAGCAGCAACAAGAGTTGCTTGGATGTCTTAATTTGCAAAGGCAATACTCAATCATGCTCCTAGCCCAGCCCTTGGCTGCGTTCATTAGTCTCCTCGTTTGCCAGGGAAGCTGGCTGCAGAGAGCTGTTGGGCTGGTGTGCCCGGGAGGGGCTCAAAGTGCTCCATTGGATACCTGGCTGCAGATCAGGACAAAACTTGTACATGGCCCATTTCTGCACAGGTAAATAATTTAGAATGGTTAGAAACTTGTCCTGTTAAACCATTCAATATCATGAAAGAAATGTTTGTTTCATATTACTTGGTTTTCAAATAGTAAAAGTTCTTCTTTATTTTGTAACTTGCTTAAATTTGTTTTTTTTCTATCATAGGTACAAAAAAAGTAAGGACAAAAAAAATGTTGAGCTATGATCAGAAATACAGATTTGTTCAGTGAACCAGAAAATATTGCTGTCCAACTTCTTATGTTTTGAAGACAATAAGTCTATACTGTAGTTGAAGAAATTAGAGAGCATATACTACTGCTATTGCATATGAAAAACGAGCAAAATGCAGGAAAACAGCAATCTTTACTTCCTGTCATTTTATGCTGGTTTTTGAGGAAACACAACCTTTGTAGGATTGTGCTCTGTTAGTGTCCTCAGGCATTATTGACTTATTTCAACCACATTTGAGAGAGGCAGTGATAACAAGTTTGCAACTACTTTGTGAAATTAAACAAAGAAGGATGTAACACAAAACCAGACACATCGTCAGGTATCAAGGGATCCACTAAGGTCACAACAGGAAAAGTGGCTTCCAGCCTCAGCTGAACGTGACCTAATTCAGTGTCACTGAGCATGAAAACCAGATTCCTGTCACCTTCACAGACATCATGATCAATCAGGTGTGTCCCCACGGATGGTTTGTCCACAGCCTGTTTTGTAGCGCTGATCAATCACCTGGTCCTTCTGCTTTTCAGAGATGCTCCTGCAGATCACATTTGGTTTTGGCCCTCAAACTGGGCAGTCTTTGCTGCCAGGCACACTAAGTGCCAATAATCAGCCTGTTTTGTGAGCAGCATATAATTAAACTTATCTCGTTTGGATTGAGATATTCAGGCTGCTGAACAAAAGATTTTCTCCTACTTCTCTGCGTTGGTTTTCTATGCTGCTGTCGTCAAAGAATGCATTAGCGGCCTTGCAGCCCATATGGTCCAAGGTTATGAAACAAGAAAAATCTGTACGAGGCAATAACTTTTATTATATTACTTAATACAGAAAAACCTTGACACAGAAAAAGCACATCAGCATTGTGCTCATGGTCTGTTTGTCAAGACATTATCAGTATCATTGTTCAACAAAAGACTTGCCTCTGGAACTGAAATAAAAAATGTTATTTAATATTTGTGTTACAGTACAGATCAGTCAAGATTAGGAGGCTCTATTTTGCTGCTTATGAGCCCTAACAGTTGGAGTTACTTTACATCAGTGCTTACCTCCTCTTTGAAGACCACTTCTGGTGCTCTTGAAGGATTAGAATTGGCATCGCTCTGCTTTTTTTAATGTATTGAAACTATTCTAGATTTTTAATTACAGCAAAGATTGATAAAGGGCTTCCAAGAAGAGTTAATACACAGACTACATAAAAAGACACGTTACTACTCTCTAAAACTCTGCGTATAACATCAAACCGCTGGCTGCTCCTGGCAGATGCTTTCCAGCACCAGTTTCCATGCGTCAGCCCGCTCCCGGCCCCTGCGCCCAGGGGTGAGGCCCATTGTGCTGGGATTAGCTGCACACATGACTGTCCCACGGGGACAATAACCACCCCGCGGCTCCTATTCACAGCCACTGGGCACAGGCAGGAGCCACAGAGGTCAGGCTCAGCGCTCTCTGTCCCATTTATTCTCCAGCCCAGCCAAGCAGCAGCAGGCAGGAGCACCAGCAAACACGCTGGCGTCTGTTTTTTTTTTTGTTATGTGCAGAAACTGCTACTGCTAGACGTCTTTTGGTGCAGTTATCGGTATTTTGAAACTTGGACCAACTTTAAAATGTATTTTCTGGAGGCTCATTTGGGTTATTAAGTGAGTTGGAGTGGGACGATCTGAGAACAAAGCAGGCAGCTGCACCCCACGACTGAACGTCAGCCCAACTTTTCAGCCGAAATACTAATCCTGAAGCAAGCAGGAATGGATTTCCTCAGGCTTACAGGGCCTGCGTGACCTACCGGTACAAAGGGCTCCCTCCATCATCCTTAATGTGCTTTTGCTGGATGTAGTATATGTAAGAAAAATGGAGTTTTTAACATTTTCTCCAGAGATCCACTGCTTTTCAGAACTGCTTGACTGCAGTGATGGTGATGAAGAGGAAATACTAGAATTTGGAGATGATTTACAGCTTAATCCTTTTGATGGCTTGCCTTACTCTTCCCGTTATTATAAGCTTATGAAAGAAAGACAAGAACTTCCAGTATGGAAAGTGAAATATACTTTTATGGAAAGTTTGCTTCATAATCAAATTGTGATTGTGTCAGGAGATGCTAAGACTGGCAAGAGCTCACAGGTGAGTATTAGAAAATACTTTGTTGAGCTTTTTTTATTTTTAGAACACTTATTATTGTACACTTCTCAGAGATACTATTCATATTTTACTCCTTGCACAAGTTTTTAAAATAGAAAAAAAAAATGTTCACTTTACTGTTCACCTATACTAGATGCATCAATATCCAGATTTATGTTATCCTGGTGTCTGGTTTTGGTTAGTAGTGGGCTGTTGCTACACTGAGTGCTGTATGGCATTGTAATATAAAATATAACAGCATCCAGTTCGGAAGAGTTCAGCTGCAGTGCAGGCACACAGCTGTGCTGGTGTCCAGCAATTCTGTGTGTAAAAACAGATGTGCAGCCATCTATCGTAATCTGAGGTGTTAAGGCCAGAGAGAGTAAAGTACAAAAGGTGACAGAAAAATCAGGCAAATATAGATGTAAACTGTATATAAAAATACACATTTGAATAAGTTTCTGCAAATACTTAGAGGCAATTGACACTTACTTTATGTTTCTCCATAAAAGCCATTTTTACATAGTTGATGGTGTTTTTGAGGCTTCAGGGTAAGCTGTGCACTGAGTAATAATAATTTTCAGCCTGTGATTGTCTACCACAGTGTCATAAAACAACTAGCAACAATCTCAAGCTGTAACTTTTTACATTCTAAATAATAAATTTTAAAATTTCAAACCCTTTCTAAACACTGGCTGAGAAACATGCGCATTAACTACTGTAGCTTAAAATTCAGAACCAAATATATAGAGAGGGAGAAAAATGTTGTATAAAATATTCTTGTATCTATCAGTACATGTACTGCAAATTTTTGTTTTGTTCCTATATGATAACATCACATCTCACCTTGAAAACCTATCAACTATATACTTTAAAACCCGTTACAAAACATATCAGACACAATCCTTCCGTACTGATGTTACAGGTGCATTTCCACTGTCTTCAGAGAGTCCAAGGCAAAGTCTAAAATAGTCTAGGACTTATTTCAAGTTGCTTTAGTATTTTATCAGTAAATCATTCCTTTGGCATTTTGCTGGCTGCTATTTTGCTCAGCTGGAAAATTTTATCATCTCCTCCCTTGTATTGACTAAACTTGTCATTTTATCCTTTTTGTCCATCATCACATCGAACACCAAGTGGAAGTGGTAAACTCTGCAGTACCTCTGTTGGATTCAGCTCATATCCTTACTTGGAAAGCATGGTTTTGATCTGATTAATGTTATATCAGGAAAGAAATACAGTGGATTTGCAGGCAGGTCATAAAAGAAGGTGGAGAAGTTCTCAGGGAATGAAGGACTGAAATCAGTAGGGCTGTTTCTCAGTGAGAAGCCATAGACTTTCTCTCACTCCAGCTAAGAGCAAATGGTTTTTCAAGAACACATGATTTACAGAATTAATGGGAAATGCATCACTGAAACCAAGATCTCAGTTGACTCCAAGCATATACATATCTAATAGGGCTATTAAATTCTACTGTTATAATAATGTATATAACAACCTAAGTCTGTTGCTCCAATAAGCAGAGAATTGTCAAGCAAATATTATCAGCCACAGTATGAGTGTTTATGACTGGGAATTAGGAGGAAACTTTCCTGCATGTAAAGCTATAAGATAGCTTACTGTTACAGGGCTTCTCATACTTGTCAGAAACTTTGATGCTGGACACTGCTAGAGATCACATATGGAACTAGAAACATTATCCTTCAACTGAGAATTCCCATCTTTCCATAAAAAATGCAAACAGCGCCTGGGGCCTGGAATATTTCTTGGAGTGGGAAGTCTTCACCCCCTGTAATTGACTGTGATTTATATAAAAGAAATTTTGTATAATAATAAACTATTTATTAACAACCTTCAGCTCTTTCAATTGTCCTAAAACAGGTTTAACAAGATGTAATACATTACTGGCTGTTTAACCATTTTTATAAACACAAATAACTATACAGAAATAAATTATATATGGCTGATGTTGTCACACCTAGTTTACATATATTAAGTAAAGCAAGGGATTTGAAACCTAATATTTTCACTGAAATAATATTTACAATGGGATTGTACATTCTTATAGCAATAACACACTGATTTATTATTTTCCAGTATTGATTTTCTACTGTAAATATATAAGCTGTAGAGCTACTGCATAACTTTCTGGAACAGTTCAGCTTCAGATACCTTGTTTGCAGAGTAATTAATCTGCAGTTGTATTTATTTATTTATTCAGGCATTTATCAGTTTGAAATCCTCTTTCTCCTGGGACACATTCCTCACACAAGCACCTGAATACAGCACTCAGTGGCTGGGTTGCTGCTAAGCCAGCTAGGAGCCCCTGCCAGCAGATGCTCACAGTGGCACTGTCCATGCTACCTGCTCCCAGATGCAATATATTTTCTCCTCAGCAATATATTCAAACTATTCCAAGTCCAGCTGAGAAACTCCCAGATGGACCTTTCAGCCCATGTCACTCCAACTCTTGACCATTTAAGAGATTCAGGCTCTTGACATTTAACTGGTGGATATTTTCTGTGCTCATCTGCCCTTAGTCGGGCAGAGAGTAGGCACCGGGTGCTCGGGTCGATTCAGTTCTTCCACAGTCTTCTCAGAGTACTTCAGGCCTCACCTGGAGTACGGTGTCCAGTTCTGGGCTCCTTGGTACAAAAAAGACAGGGGTCTCCTGAAAAGAGTCCAGTGGAGGGCCACAAACTTAATACAGGGCCTGGAGCAGCTTCCTTATGAGGAAAGGCTGAGAGACCTGGCTCTGTTCAGCCTTGAGAAGAGAGGACTGAGAGGGGATCTCATCAATGTGTATAAATACCTGAAGTGTGGGAGACAGAGGGGTTTGGCCAACCTCTTTTCAGTGGTTTGTGGGGACAGGACAAGGGGGAATGGCCACAAAATGGAGCACAGGAAGTTCTGCACCAACAGGCAAAAGAAATTCTTCACGGTGAGGGTGATGGAGCACTGGGACAGGCAGCCCAGGGAGGTTGTGGAGTCTCCTTTGAAGATATTCAAGGCTCATCTGGACACCTACCTGGGCAACCCTCTCTAGGGAACTGCTTTGGCAGGGAGTTGGACCCGATGATCTCTGGAGGTCCCTTCCAACCCCTACAATTCTTTGATTCTCCTTTTGCATGACAGCCTCTGTTAAGCACTGAAGATGCCCATTTTCTTGTTTGCTCACAGATCCCCCAGTGGTGTGCCGAGTACTGCCTGTCCGCCAGCTACCGGCACGGCGTGGTGGTGTGCACCCAGGTGCACAAGCAGACAGCCGTCTGGCTGGCCCTGCGCGCAGCCGATGAGATGGATGTCAGCCTCGGCCATGAAGTGGGGTACTTCATCCCATTTGAAAGCTGCTGTTCAACAGAAACCATCCTGAGGTTTGTGCGTTTGGTGTTTTATCCCTTCAGGCTACTGCTTGCCTTACAGTTCTTTGCGAGGATGCTGCAAAAGCTCGCAGGGGGCAGCAGCCCAGTCCTTAGCTCTTCACAGCCCCGTTGCACTAACACAACAGGATGGACAGCCAACAACTGCATGTGAACAGTGATTTTGTGGCAGAAGGATTTTGTATCCAGATCGGGGAAAATCAAAACAAAAAACACTGCTTTGTAAAGTTGCTTCTAGTATTTTAAAATGTAACTACTGGAGATTTTGCGATTAGCCAGCAAACTGTAAAATGCCTGAAAGAGGTATTTTGTATTTAATTGCAGTAGAGATTTAAATGAGGTAATGCTAGCATCTGCACAAAAATTCATTAACCATCTCAGTAAACTCCATATCCTTCTACTGTTTCTTTCTCTGTGTTCCAGTACAGGAGTGTTTGTAGCCATAAAAGAAAGCAAAGCCAGAATTTAAAAGCAATCAAAATTCTCTCTAATTGAAAAGGAAAATTCAGTAATGAGAAAAGCACTGTGGAAGATTTTTAAGGGATAAGAAATGTACATAAAATGTCAGATACAGATAAATAACAGCAGCAACACGAGGATCCAGATTATGAGCCACTATGAAAGCTAGATTTGTTTTCTCAGGTTACTTAATATGGCATATTAATAAATGACTATAAACTTTGAGCCTTTTACCCAGCTACATGAGCTCCCCCTGATTTCCAATGCAGGTGAGGGTACTCACCACTTCTAAAAATCAAGTTCAACTGCTTTTCCTTTTGTGTGTCCTTTCTCTTTCATGAAGAGATGCTTACCCCTCACCCTGCAGTATGCTGTGTATCATCTGAAAGGGTTGTGAGGCATTGGAACAGGCTGCCCAGGGAGGTGGTGGAGTCACCATCCCTGGAAGTCTTCAAAAGACGTTTAGATGTAGAGCTTAGGGATATGGTTTAGTGGGGACTGTTAGTGTTAGGTCAGAGGTTGGACTCGATGATCTTGAGGTCTCTTCCAACCTAGAAAATTCTGTGTATAATTCTGTGTATGAATCTGCACCTGATGTGAAAGGGAGATGAGTCCTATCCTTACACATATTGAAACCTGGTTCAAGAAAATTCAAAGTCCTACTGAGCAACACAGCACAAAATAATATGCTTTGTAAAAATTTTGAGTAGCAGGAATAATAGGAAAAAAAGTGGGAAAGGCCTTACAATATGAATTAATCTCTCGTCTTGGTTCCAGCAGTGCCTCAAGTGTGTGTGTACGCCTTCATTTCCTTATCTGAAAACATTAGTTCATAGCTCAAGGATTAGTTATTGCATGCAATATGCTTAGTTTGGAAGGTGAAAAGCAATATAAGTTATGATTTTAGGGCAGAATTATTTCTTCTTTTGCCTAGAGCATCTTTTCAACTGTAGTTTCATTTAGCATCATTGACTTTCATTGAGTTTTTAGCCACTTAGAAGGGATTTAAAGAGGAAGCTGAGACTGTGATACCATCTACAAAATAGGCAGTATTCATTCTTATCAAATCTTTCTTAGTAGAACAGAAAGAACAAAGCTGTCCCCAAGACCTTGAATTAATTTCTCAGAGTCAAACCTGAATATTCCAAGAAACTTTGTGCAGTTTTCTGTTTGCATGGTACAGATACTGTACAGATGATATGCTACAAAGGGAAATGATGTCTGCTCCTCTTCTGAACTCCTATGGAGTCATCATCCTGGATGACGTGCATGAGAGAACTGTTCCAACTGATGTGTTACTTGGCATTCTCAAAGATGTCTTGATATCAAGACCAGAACTGAGGCTGGTAATACTCACTGCTCCTCACATGTCCATCAAACTGCAGAATTACTGCGGCAGCGTCCCCTTCATAAGAGTGGAAAGCAAACACCAAGCAGAGGTTGTATATTCCTGCAGCATTCAGGAAAACCACTTTCTGTCTGCACTGAGACTGCTCTTTGAGATACACCACTCAAAAGAGAAGGGTGACATTGTGATCTTCCTGGCATGTGAACAAGTAAGTTATTAACTCATTCTAGGATTTCTGATTTTAACCAAGAAAAAATTTACATCTGTGTTTTTATATGACATATAAATATCTTGTTGCCAGAATTTAAGACATTGGACATTGCTAACAGCTTCATTTCAGTTTTGTTGTTGTTGTTGTTGCTTTCTGCAAAGGTGTTTTTGTATATATAATGCTGCATTATCTGCCCAAGGAAGTGGTAGAGTCCCCATCCCTGGAGGTATTTAAGAGACATGTGGCCGTGGTGCTTAAGGACATGGTTTAGTGGTGGACTTGGTAGGATTAGGTGTTGGTTGGATGTGATGGATCTTATGGGTCTTAACTCAAATGACCCTATGGTTCCATTATTACGCATATAGCATAAACTAAGAATCTATCAATTTTTTGTAGGTTTGAAGAAAAGCCATCCTCTTCCTGTATGATGCAAAAAATAACAAAGGTGGCATACAGGGACAAGAGTCACAGATGTAGGCAGTTAAGCCCAACGCCAGAATAGATTGCAATGTATTATCACACTTTATTTTATCCCTTTTTGGCAGGAATGGACACGTCCAATTCGCATAAACATCCTACTTCACATGAATGTTTTTACTATAAACCTGCCTACAAGGTCTTTCCAGTTGCATTCTCCTTTACAGTTGCGAACTTCCCAACCATTTGTGTACACAGCAGCAGGAGGCAAATGTCACTCCAGAGGTGCTGCAGATAATTCAGGAATCCGTATGGATTTAGCTGTTCTAAACAGTGACATCTCTGAATCCCTGAAGTGATGCTCTAAATTCATTGCTGTCAGGATTGCATAATTAGGTCCTTCTCAGAAAAAAAAAGAAAAAAATCATAAAACTTTATACCCATCAAACCAATGTGCCTATCAATGTGCCTGTATTCAAATAAACATTTTAAAACTTGGAATTATTTTAAAATATTATTATTTTTAATTTCCTGATAGTGGTCTCCATCCTTCCACTTTGTACAATTAAATCTGCTTTAGAACAACAAATTAACTTTCATAGCTCCAGATTTGTGAGATAATGACTTTTCACAGGCAAAGATAAATCACTTTGAACTACCCAAGGGTTTTTAGTTTTCTATTTTTCTTTTGATTGGATTGTTACTCATTGTAAAAAAAAAAAAAAGGGGGGGTGGGGATGGATATGTAACATTTTTAATGGTGCTAATAATCTGTTATAAGCTTCTTAGACACAAATTTTGCAAACATTAATGAATTCCCTGTATCAGTTCCTATGATTACAATACATAACGTTAGAGAGAAAACACAGTCTTTCTGTTTGGAAGTTCTGGGAACAAAGTTTTATTTCTGTTAAAAACACTTCTGATAGGCAAGCCCCACACAATACTAAAATAATAATTCACTTATTGTTGAGAAGAGATGTCTTAGTTTTCTCTCTCATGATGAACAAAATTCTTGTTATGAATCGCTACCCCACAATTCACATCCCACGTGTTCTTGCTTAACTGTGATTTAAAGTTTCAGCTTGCCAATGGCTCACTGTTCGCTAGCACTCAACTATCTTTTCTACTGAACAAAAACATGAATAAACCAAGAGCATTAACATTTTTGATGTTGTCTTGGTGCCAGTCTTGCTATTAGATGTCATTGCCATACTTTTATAAGATTTTTTTTTATGGGATATTGTAACTGTCACTACTTTGAATGTAGTATCACTCTCAAAGAGGAGCTCAAAGTGTTTTTTCAATTTTGAAAATTTTTACTAATAAATTAAAAAAAAAAAGGCTCAACACTTCAAAACTGAGTGAGCCTCTGCCTTTTAAAATTCATGCACAAGGTAAACTCTATTTTTAGAAAAGACAAAACCAAAACCAAAAAAAAAATTTAAATTTGTTTTTGACCTCTGAATTTATGACTTTTTTTAAAAGTGGTGCTCCATTAATGTACCTTAGGGGCATTTTACTGACTTTATTAGTCTTCACAAAATTTATTATTAACTAAGAAAGCACGATAAAAACTTGTATAAGTTTTATATAATAAGCCTCAGCAACGGCTCACCTGAGTATCCGTTACAGCATTCCCAGGCCTGCACACATGACAAATTTGCAGCAAAATCACATTTTTTCAGAATTAAATAACAGATGTGGATGCATCCTACATGTCCTATATACATAAAGGTTAGAGGCCATTTCATAATTTCTCATTCTTGATGTTCCTGTACTATATTTATGCACATCTGTCTTCCCCTGGAGGTGGGTTTGGATAAGATTAAAGCTGGAGAGAACTGTTTAGGAAATTGCACAGGAGAAAAAGACATTTCAAAAAACAGCCCAGATTTTCCATGGTGTATATTTAGTGGAGACATTTGCTAAATTCTCATATATACTTCTATTCCATTTTGGTTTTGTCTTGTAATGATCATTCAGTCAGTTTTAAATGTTGTTATAGTTTGATACATGGTTAAAGTTCATTTTAGATTAAAAATGTTTTAAATATTGATATTTGTTTTTCATATTGATTATAAGAAAATAATCTTTCTCCTGATTACAGGAAATTGAAAAAGCCTACCAAATTATCAGACAGGAACAGGCTAATTTAAATCCTGACCTTGGAGAACTCATCCCAGTTCCTTTATATCCCACAAAAAGAGACTTAATTCCCAAACCAAATCAAGACAAGCAGAAATGCTACAAAAAATACAGAAGAAAAGTGTTGCTCACCACAAGCTTTGGAGAATCTTTGATTTGGATTAAAAATGTAACCTTTGTCATTGATGTTGGTGTTGAAAGAAGAAAGGTTAGTAAAGTTAATCAAAATCAGGATGCCAAAAATGAAAAATGCATAGTTTTTTTTTTTTTTTTCAGAGTGTAGAAAAACAAAAGGTATAATTGGTGCAAATGGTTTCTAGGTATATGTATATTTCAATTCTTTCATAAATCAGATTGTATAACATTTTTAACATTCCAATTACCTAATGTAAATAACTTTCGAAGACATCGGTATGTCTTCAGTTTCTTAAAGACAGAGCAAAATACAATTTGTTCTTGGCTACCTGCTGGCATTTTACCTGGTTTAGTAGATTAACCTCATTCCTTGTTTCCTTAATTCCTGTGTAAGCAGTGTAGTGCCACAAATCAGGTAACACAGAAGGGGTCTCAGACAGGAAACTACTTCTTTTTGGAGCTGCTTCTGCATACGTACTTCCATCCAAGTAGCTCAAAACATTGCAATTTATTTAATTAAGACCTTTTACAGTTCATTCTATGCCCTCGGTTCTTGTTTTGCATGCCATCCTCAGAAGAACTACTGCAGCTCCAAAACTAGATCTTATTTCATTTATTAAATTTATTTAAAAAATGATGTGAAGTCCTAACGAATGAGTAACTGTAGGAACAAGTCACTGCATGAGCTGGAAAGCTGCACTACGACAGGCTTTATAGCTGCCCTACATGTTCTGCTAGACAAAATAGGCAAAAGGAACAATATCCAAGGTTCTGTACATAATCTGCTATTGAATCACCCAAATTGAAAGTAAGTGTTCCTAAACTTTTCAAACAGAGATGACTAATGCTTATTAGCCTTATGGGTTAGTTCAGGCAAAAGGCTGAGAACTAACACTACCTCTCATTTTCATTACAATAAAAAGTGTCTAAAACTGGCATTTTTAAGGGTTCTCATTTGGGGGTTATAAAATAACTCAGACTCAAGTCAAGGAAAAAAATGTTCATACTTTTGTGCGGGAGGAACAAAAGTCTAAATACAGTTTTCAATTAGACTACGCATAACCCAGTTATTTCTGAACTACAGTTGTTGTTTCAGGTGGATGACTGAAATGAATTTCACTTCCATTTTCAGTTGGATGGAGATGAATCTCAATTCCACTTTAATTTGAAGCCTAAAGTAGAAGTCAGTGCTTCCAGATTTCTGTGAATCTAAAATATGAAGTGATGGGAACAAATCAGTTTCAACACAGTCCTGATGGCTGTCAAATCGCCTTTATCAATTACACAGTTTCTACCCTTTAATTCAATTACTTTGTCATAACAGCTGAAGCTCAGTCCTCTAGTATTCATTCCTCAGCAAATCAAACTTACATTCAATCCATATGGCTGGAAGTCAGTTCAATGTAGGCAAACGTTTGTGCAGAAGGAAATCCCACATAAGTCTTGCAGTTGGGATATATAATGAATTTACCCAGTGGAAAATAAATTTGTCTGCTGCACTGAAGCACATTTTATCTTTTGATTGAAATCTTGCTTAAAGTAGACAAGGTTGAATCAGATGACTTGACTAGGAAAATGCCTTACCCAGCTCTTGCTGTATTGTACAGAAACTTATGGACATCACCTGGTGGTTGGAAAAGTGAGTAAATCAGCTCCTTATTCTAACAAAATAAACGTAAAATTAAGAAAAAATAAATAAAACGGGACCTTGTACATCCTCATTACAGTCCTTGTGTCCTGTGCTGAACTGACAGATTTCAGAATTAAGACAAAAATCTGGAGTTATGGAACAGAATTTTATCAGGCAGTGTTGGGATTCTGTCATTGAAAGAAATAAACTTTTTTTCATGCTTTTCTTAGTGATACCATAGATGCATTTTTTTGTGCTTTAGTATGTTACATTTCTTCAGAAAAAGACATCCATCTTAGAGAATACCTACAGAGCTATTGCAAAACTTAAGCATCTGTCAATTTATCAAAGTGTTGACTGTTCTCATTCCCTAGCTGGTGAAATATACGGTATAAAAAGAAATGAAACTGTTAGTACACACTGGATTCGATAACCTAGACAAAAATGCAGTACAGAGCAATACTTTTGTAGTCTTCACTTACTTATCTGATGCTTAATATCTCTTTTATTTAAAGGTGTACAATCCTAGAATCAGAGCAGACTCTGTTATAACGCAGCCAATCAGCAAAAGCCAAGAAGAGATGCATAAACAAATTCTGGGCATGTCTTCATCAGGTAGAATTATTAGCTCAAAATGCAAACCCATCAGCTTAAATTATTAATAGGACCAATGTGACAATGCAAACAAAGTAATTTTCCTGAAAACTCTTCCAGGAAAACTCTTCTGCTTGTATCCCGAAGAATTTACACACAAAGAAATGAAACCAGATTTACCAGCCAAAATACAGGAATCAAACCTGACTAGCATGGTTCTCTTCCTGAAGAGGATGGATATAGCAGGCTTAGGACACTGCGACTTCTTAAGTAGGCCAGGTAATGATCATGCACCAATTTTCCATATAGTTTATATTACTTTTGTGGTTATTTAAAGATTAATTTTGCCCTGTTATTCACAGTGCTGTTTTTACTGAAGTACTTGTAATCTCATTGCCACTGTTTTTACTACTTACCTACTAGAACAACAGTTCATAGTGCAATAGTTGCGCTTAGAAAAATGGTACCCGATATGAACCATTTGCTCTGAAAAAGACCATCAAGCATCTGAATGGAATTGGAATTAAAAAATAAAAAATAAAATAAAAAAATCAATATTTCAGATATCTTCTCATCTAGGTTTCATATTATTTTCCTGGAGCTCACAAAGAAAATTTGTGTCCCGTTGTACAAGGCATCGTACAGATACCTAACAAAATATATTCCTTTAATCAAAAGTTTACAACCCAAATAAACTACTATTGTTACCTTGGAGATACATTTAGAGGAATTCAGCTCTCTTCTTATCCTCCAGCGTCTCCAACCTCAAATTTACCATAAGCTGTTGCTTAAGGACAATATTATTTATAAAATAAACCCAAATAAACTTTCAATATTAGGCAGGAAATACTCTGAATTTTGAGTTAAGAGTGCAAAGAAAGTGGTTGCATTATATTACTATTATTATTTTTTATTTTACTGACTTATATATATATATATATTTTTTTTTTTTTTCTACAAAAGAATATTCTCTGTTCTGACCTACCACAAAATGCTGTTGATTTGAAGCTAATTACAGTGAGGGAAATACCACAGATATAATTGTTTTGGAGATCATGTTGCTAGTTTCATTTATGATCATTTTCCAGTGCAAATAAGAAGAGCTTTCATTATTGTCCTCCTTTTCCTCTACACATGCATGGAATTAGAACAAACACTTGTCCTTCACATCCTGTGCACCGTAACAATCAGTGACAAAGTTTAATTCCCACTGTTGGGTGTTGTGCTACATTCCAAGTGGAATTTTAAGTGAAATTTATTCTGCTTTTCCCTTGTCTATCTGCTTTGCAAAAGCATACCTAACTGAAATGTTGAAAACAAACAACCAAACAAAAAACACCATTGCCCTCCTGAGCAGTAACTAGTTGAAGATTGATGAGAATCAGCAAGTATTTTGGCCTTGTGAGTGTCACCTCCTGTGCTGAATCCAGGAAACCTTCATGGAAAATGGTTATGGAACAGAGTTGGTTTCCACTAAAGTTTAGAAAGCGTTTTACTAAAAATAAAATAGAAATAAAAATCTAAAATATATTAGTGCCTTTACTGCATATGAAGAGAGCTGTTCTTGAACTGTAGAATTAATTAGGAATGTTACACTAGGAAAAGCATTCAGCATTTTTGGATTTAAAAGCACAATGGAGACAGAGTTGGTATTCAGTAAGAACAAAATGCTAGAGGCATTTAAGGATTTCACAGATGTACGAATTCTAAGTTTTGTCTGTATTTTGAGATAATGCAGCTGAAGAAAGGGTCTTGCTGATGTGTACAAAATCGTAAAGGCATTTGATGAATGCATCAGCTTTATTTGGATGGGCATTAAATATGAAGAAGTTTTTGCTAACTAGATGAAAAGTGTGAGTTCAAGGTATTGAGAAATTTGAGGAATTACTGAAACAGCGTGAGGAATGTTAGACACATTGCTTGACCAAAGAAAAAATCCCATAAACACTGTAGGGAGTTAACTGAAATGGGATGAGAAAGTCTGCAGAAACTTCTGGTTTTCCTGTCTTATTGCCCCAGAAAATTAAACATTTGAAAAACTGCTTTAATTGTGTAATAAAACTCTTCCCAGTTTATCCTAGGAAAGACCACACAATGACTTTATTTGCCTTGGGGCTTTCTGCTTCTTAGTGGGCAAACAACCGCTTTGCTACTAAAACTTGAGCTGTATTCCTACTGCAGCTCTCCGGAGATGGCTATAGAAGCCACCCTATCAGACACTTTTAAATACCTGGTGCTAAATAGGTTTGTCTGAAAGAAACAGGACTACTGACGTAAAGATAATTGCAAGGGGATTTAGTTATTTCACTGCACCTGCCAACAAACTCAAAACACGTCAAGCTTTCAAGCACTGAAGACCTCCTTTTGGGCCCTGCATCCTCCTGAGAGCTTTGGGTCAACGATCCCCACCTGTGGAAGCCCGAGTTCCCTCACCTGAGCTGAGAACCCTGACCTGCACACTCAGTGCCATGGTGGCTAAAACAGCAGGACAGCACCCAGGTGAACCTGAGACTGATTAAAGCCACATCCTGGAATTAAACTGGTACCTGGTTAAACTGGTATCCAGTTCATTTACAGCCCTGCAGCTTTTTCATCAGTAGTCATAAGGTCAAGTTAAACCTTTGTGGATTGCAAATTGCAGGGGAGTGTTGCAAAAGAGGTGAAGAGAAAGCTACCAGAGATGGAAAGCCTCCTCTCCTGTGCAAGAGATCCCAGCTTCCCAAGAAAGCTTCGTTATCTTTGCAGCAGTTCAGTTTAGTTGCATAAGCCTTCTGTAGTCTGCAGTGATGAGGAAGGCTGAAGAAGACAAGGAGGGATCTCCAAGATGGTATACAAGCCTAGAGTGGAGATGATAAGCAAAGCTCACAAAATGAAAGCCGTTTTGCCCATCCTCAGCCAAACATGGTACAAGACCAACTGGAAAACAAAACAAAACGACACTGCAATATTTCAGTATGCTCTCATTTGACCTAGCCAAATCAGTTGCTGTTCAGAGGATATAGGTATTAAAACCAGAAACAGCCTATTTTTCCCCTGCATAGTTTGTCCTGAACTTGACTACTTAATGGCTCTTCACCTCCTTGATTTCCCTTTGAGCAGAGGGAGCAAATGTATTGCAGTTCCCCTGCGCCTCTCACTCCCAGAAACAATGTGCCACAGGAGTACCCATGCACCATTTCTGTTCAGCTAACATTCTCAAATTTTCTTTACAATGGAAGAAGGAGGAGGGTTGTGTTTATTTATATTTATTTATTTATTTATTCAAAGGTGAATTTTTCCTAAACAAAATGACTTCACTGAAGTGTTGGAGAAACGTATGAGCATGATCTGGCGAACAGAAAATAAATTAAATGTACACAGAAATTCATTTATAGATGCATAATATGGAAAGAATTTCTTCCGATTGTGTGAAGTACTCCTTCACAGCCCATTCCCTACACACAGATTAGTGAACATATAGTAGATAAGCAAAGAAACAGAAATTACATCAGTAAAATATTTTCTGTTCAACAACATAATGCACGAGGTTTTTTTTTTCTGCTGCTCTTCCAGAAAAAAAATAAAAGCCTGGATTAACTCTGACTCATTACTGCATTATGAGAGCAACAAACATGTCAGGCTTACAGCTGCTGCATTTAATTCATGCTATAATCAAGATGAGCAAATGCAGCAGACTTGTTACCCTTTTTAGAATTCATGAGCCATATGAAAATGTATTTGGCACTGCAGTTCTGAAGTGCATTATTTGAATTCCTGTGCCACTATAATAGCGATGTCCTTACATGTTTATCAGTTAATCAGCTAGATCTTTATTGTGTTATATAACAGGAGAAAAGAACTCTTTCCACGTAGATTGCCGCAACATTATGCATCTCTGCAAATCACTGGAAAATCCTTATTTAAACTATGCAAATCAGCATAAAGACTAAGCCATGTAACACTTCCATAAGAAATCAAGGTGAAAGCAGTTTGCAGATTCTGCATTTGTACAGAATTATCATAAGCAATTTTCAGATTAAAATGTTTGTTGATGGCCATGGATCCCATGACATTTGAGAGCTATGCTATTGTAGCTCCACTGAGCAGGTATTTCTAGAATATCCATAGTAACAGGAGTTGTATAAATGTGTATCATTTCAAATCATTTCAGAGACAAAATTTGTTTGTGTGTTCTTTCATTAGAAACAGAGTGTGTCAAAGACAGAAGCCACACAAGGTCTGCTCAACGGAGCACTTCATGGCAGATTTGTTACTCTGTTGTCGATACTTTTACGTTTTAATTTCTGAATTTGATTGATTTGATTGATTAAATAGTATTGCATAGCACATAACGGAAAGCTTTCTGATAGTGTAGATATGGCCACACACTTTGTATTCTGTACTGCAGTCTGGGCACCCTACAATGGAGCACATAGCACGCTGCATGCAGCCAAACTGCTTCAAACAGGGAGCTGCTATCACTGCCCCACAGAGGGTACCCCAAAATGGGGAGGGGTGTCCCAGTACTGTTAAAGCTAGACTAAGCTCAAGTCATTCATTAAAAAGTAACAAAATAAAGCATATTAATTATTAAATATTATTTATATTAAATATTTTAAATATTAAATATTTTTCACACCAATACAAGGTTCTTTAAATTATACTCTGTGGATAACTGCGTGTTGCACAGTCATCTACGTGCATCCTTGAGGATGACACAAAGCAGAGACAAACCTGACTGGCAGTCACTGTTACCCCTGCAGTGTGGCTGTAACTCAGGGTGTTTATGTCAGGAAAACACAGGTCAGCTCCCGTATCCTGCTGTCCCCGCTGGCAGAACAGCACAGTAGGGTCCATTACCAGCCAGCTCGGAGGCGTGAAGCAGCAGCAGAAGCAGGAATAGAAAGGCTACAAAGTATGAGTTTGGCAAAGGAATTTTAATGATCAATTATAGCTATAATTTCAAAATAATAGCTATAGAATTGGTAGCACCAGAGCGTAACAGACTCATAAAAAATCCAGCCTCAGAAGTTACAGGGGAAAAGAAAAGAGATGCAAGATGAAATCTGCACATAGAAGCTTTTCCTAAGAAACAAATACCAAGAAAAAAAAATATTTGCATAATTTAAAGAAAACCTGGCACTAGATTTCTCCATATCTTCAGTTTGTTATCCAAACAGTAATGTTAAAAACAAACAAACAAACAAACATACATACAAAAATACAATAAGAGAAAACTTCATTCCCCAGAGCTGGTCTCCCTGCAGTAATTATTTTGGCAGCTCTTCATGCTGTTAAGCCTAACAGAAACTGGAAAAACTTGTGGTTTGCCAGGCAGTGAATCAGCTCCTTAAAGACAATGTCCCTTCACCTGACATCTGTTTCAGCTCCAACTTTCTAAGAGTTACCCTGACATCCACTTCAGCTCTAACTTTCCTGCAGTTATTTCTGTGGAAAGAGAAGATCTATCAAGAAATTGGTATTTTAGACACTCAAAATTTTCACTGAGTAGGAGACGAGAACACAGGACCTGTCAAGTTAGATCCTCCAGATAAGCATGATATGCCAGTTAAATGGACTATTAATAATCATGAAATGTACCTTTCATTCCTATCTCTAATACTCATTCTTTGTAGAACTTTGGGCAAATCACTAAATCATTTGCGTCCTTATGCAACAAGAGTAACACTTTCATATTTATTTTATCACCTGGTAAGGGCTTCAATTTCTGGCGTGTAGGATGTGATACAGAAAAGATTAAAGGTGCAGCTACCTTTAGAAACAGCTTACTCTGTTCGTGTCAAAGCTGCAAAAAGCTATGAAACTAAGAATATCATTTTAAGTTAGCTTGAAACCCTCAATAAACAATTTCAATGCTAACAATGACATTTAGCTACACATTTGCTTTACAAAGCCCACGTGTGATCATCACCAGTAGGACGTTTAATTAATAAAATTGGCCCAGCTTCCCTGAGACAAGTCTAGAGCAATCCAGCCTTAAGTAGCCAAAGAACACAGGCAAGGGAAAGAAAATATCGGATAAGGAAATAACTTTCAAACTTCCAGGGATGTGACAGCTTCTTGTTGAAAGTACAGGATATGTCTTGAGAGCTTCTCTTTGACTTTGCTCCTGTGAAAGCAGTAGCTGAGTCACCAAGCCTCACAGTTTGCCTCCATGGCAGCAGCAGCCCTAAAAATAATGATGCTAGCATCATTATAAGATGATGCAGGTGGTTCTTTAAAGAAAAGCTTTCCATATTTAAGCATTTATACTAATTTTACTTATCATGCATTACATTAAATGACTTTACTACATATAATTACATTCTATTAAAATAAGAAGAAAATCTAAAAGAACCCTTAAATGAGCATTTGCTGCCTTTATGATGGCTTTTTATTGATTGAGTTTGTGCCTCAAAATGCAGACTAATATATGAAAACCCTATTCCAATTTTCATTTTCTTACTGTTCCTTCACCTGCTTAATCAACTTTTACCATCTTTTCTAACACTACACAACTTTATGAGTCAACTTTTTTTTTTTTTTTAACTTCTTTTTTTTTTATAACACTGATAGCAAAATTGGGAAGTAATTTGTGCTTATAAATCTCAAGGCAACTAACTCTAGTGCATAAAAATGCAAATTACTGATGCTATCAGGGAATTGAAATTGACTGCCACATAACCATATATTTTGTAACTTATGGCACAAACTACTTTGTTGATTTCTGGAAATTAGTTTTCCTTGATTTCCTAGTAATTACTATATGTCTGAATGACAACTCTAATTTCCCTGTATTTTCAGTCACTGATAACTCTTTCCTATCAGTGACTCTCATTCTTCATCAGATGTTACTTTTCATTTCCTTGAATGCCTTAAGTATTTCCTTTTCAAATGCTTCAGCTTTTGCAAGGGTTCACCTCTTACCCTGTTGAACTTTGTATGTCTGATAATAAATGTTCTCTCGAGGCAGAAACCCACCATGTTGTACAAGCACATCACAGATGTGCACTCTAATATTAAATTAAACAGGTTAAAACTGTAGAGTTTTGACAGAAATTTATAGACTCCTGAGAGAATTTCTCTGAAAATGAAGAGTAATAGTTTTAAGAATAAATCCTAACACTAACAGATTTACACTCTGGAGAAGCTCTGCAAAAGCAGAAAAAAAAAATGTAAATGGAATTATTATTTTCCCTTCGTACATTATTAACTGAAAAAAAAATAAAAACAGCAGGTGTTTGCTTGCTTCTCATTTCATTTGTTTCTTTAATTCATTATACCCAGTTAATTACAGGACAGACTGATGACATAGACAAACAGTTCATTACCAAAGAAGAAAAAACCCAAACCCAAGACTTTGCTTCAGGAAGGCCAGGCACCCGGGGGGTGGTGTTATGGCTAAAGGTCACCTACCAGTTCTTTACTGGCTTCTTTTGCTTTTAATCTTCATGATTCAGAAGCAAGCAAGAAATGATTTCTAGTCTTCTATTAACAAATATACAAGAGAAAACACACACCCTGCCCACATATTTTATTTTTTTTTTAATGTAGAGATTTGGGGCAATTATATTCAAACTGGCAGCAGCCCACAGAAATCTGAAAAAATTGACAGTGCAGTCATCAGTTTTCCAGTGCATTCTTGGCTGAAGAAGGGACAAGTCCTGCTGTAATGCATTTTTTGCCACAAACTTCAGAGGGACTGGAGTTTGTTATCTGCAACACAGAGGGAAAATATCAAAGAGCTCTTAAACTGGAGTAAGGGGAAAGCAGTCAATAGTAACAGGGCCGAGATATACAGAAAAAGATTCTGCCTTCCACAGCCTCAGATGCAGAGAAGCAAGACAAATTAGTGGAAAAAAAAATAAAGGAGATACTTGGATACTTGATGAAAAAGGAGAACCTTTGTCAAACCCCTTTGCTATTTATTCCCATGCAGCTGAGAGGTTCAGAAGAGCTACTGCTAATACTATCTTTTTGTCTCTTGAGAAGTAACTGATGAGATGTAGATAACTGATGAGAAGGGGATATTTGTATCTGTGCATATGAGCCATTTTCTGCATCTTCAAATCTTGTGGGTTGTTGTTTTCATTCACCCCCTTCCATATGAGGAATGCACACCTATGACTTGTAGAAGTACTCTCATCCTCACAGAATAAGCTTAATAAGCCACTGATCAAAACTGGTTAAGTTGTGTCCATACTCCAGCAGTCTTCAGAAAAAGAGCACTTCAGCCTGAGAGCTCGGTGTTCGATGTATGCAGAAGCAACACTCCTTGCTGAACACTCCTGGCAGACCTCCACTTGCTTCATCTGACTTTGAAGATATGAAAACCATCACTTTGGTCCTTGTTCTCCTGCTGTCACTGTTCAGACTTCTACCTTAAATATTCAATTCTAGCTCATGATCCCCCTCATGTTTGCCTCTGTGTGAGTCTATCTCATACATGTGCTCCCTTCTCACCCTACGCGGCCCAAATTCACCCATTTATTTGCTACAGTTTTCTCTTTTTCTCCCCCAAATAGTCTCTCAGCCTACCTAATTATTTTCCTATACTCATCATTTTTTTCTGCCCCGCTGCTCTCGCTTCTCATACAGGTTATAAGGAAGTTATAACCTACAGTAAGGCAAAATTGAACATTTCATTTTGTGTGAACAGTGAGAAAGTACAGCCATTTGCTAGGGAGACATTTTGTTTTACTATGTTCCCATTTTTCTTCCAACGTCGTGAGAAACTCTGTAAAGAGGAAAAAAAAAAAAAAGAAAAAAAAGAAAAAAAAAAAGCAAATACTCCAAATACCTGCAAGAATGGTAAGATATCTACAACTCCTGTAAATGCTTGTCTTCTCCCCTGACCCTGGTTTCCTGGTTATCATCACCCTTCTTAGAGCTGTTGTTACTTGACCACCAATCATTAAAGAGTATACACACAGAAGAAATAAGTACTCTTTGAGTAATTTTTTTAGTTTTTAATACTGTAGTCAGCATTATCTTGACTTTTAACAAAAACTGTTCTTATGGAATATGGGTCAACACTTATTTTCAGCCTTGCAATTGGTACCCTTTATTTTCCTCCTTAAATTTCCTCCTGAATGTTCTCAGCCTTCAGATCATCTCATTTACTGCTACTGCTTCTTACTCGTCGTCAAATAATGGAAGCTGACTTCCATCATTTTCACATAGAAAAAACAGAAACAGCGCAATGAGAATTCAGACATTCATTTACATGCAGCCATTCTCAGGAATTTGAAGTATTTTTCCTTTTTGTTAGCTCCTGAAAGCCTGATGCAGGCTTTGGAAGATCTTGATTACCTAGCGGCCCTGGATAACGATGGAAACCTTTCTGAATTTGGAATCATTATGTCAGAATTTCCCCTGGATCCACAACTGTCAAAGTCGATTCTGGCTTCCTGTGAATTCGAGTGCGTTGATGAAATGCTCACCATTGCAGCCATGGTAACAGGTACTCCTAATTCGGGTCTTACTGCATGGCGTGGGCCACCTGCCAAAAACACATCAACTTTTTCAAAGTCTCTTCACAGGGGCAATCCAAAGGCAAAACTTGTATTGTTCACATCCTGCTTTTCCAAGTAAATGTCTTTGGCTGCTTAAGTCCTGATTTTGAGCATGAAAAAGACAAGTACCAAATTTGTAAGTAGCACTCCAATTCCATGCTTCAGATGCCCCGTTAGCTTCCAGCCTTTTGTCAGAGCATGCACAGAACATTCCTTCCGAATGCACCTTCTTATCTCATTACGTTCATGCACATTTGTTACAGAGTGGAGAGAAGTAAATTAGGGGAAATTTCTAATTATGTACAATATTGAACTGTTGACCTACAAATAATTACTTTGTGATCTTGTTTCTCCACTTCTAATGTAATAATTTATGAAATAAACATAACTTAAAGTGCTCATACCATCCTGTCCTGGTGGATCCCTCTGATCCTACATAGCATTGTGGCACAAACCAGCTGGCCCCAAGCACTGGACATGTGAAATCTGTAGCCAGAACATTTAGATTATGGAAGGTTGTTAACAGAACTTTTTTTTTTTTTCATGGATGTGGCCTGTTTGTGCATGTACCTGAGCATCTTAATAACTACCAACTTGATTTTTTTATTTATTTATTTTTTTCCTAAGCTCCTAATTGCTTCTTACACGCGCCTCCTGGAACAGAAGAGATTGCTCTTACTTGCTGGCGAAAATTCTCACACCCTGCAGGAGACCACTTCACTCTTATCAATGTCTTCAATGCCTTCAGGGAAGCGGCTGCAGACTCCACAAGCCAATGTAAGTGTACCCGTGTCAGGCAAAATAAACCCAGTAACTTTTTTATTTTTTAAGGAGAAGTCATTGTTGGTATTAGGTTCATAAACCCTTTTTGAATTCTTCCTAGTATTGCTAATTTGCAGGGAGAAAAGAAACCTAAGATAGCAGCCTTTGCTAACAAACTTTTGTTCATTAACTAATTAGAAGTGACCTAGGACAGCACAACTCACCCAACATTAGCACTTTTACAATTGTCATTTGAAATGACATTGTAGAAAAACATGCAAAAAAAGATGTTTCCTCCTGTAAGAGGACACAACCCAGGTTTCAGACATGAAATGACATGAGGGACTTGATTCCCCAGCAGCCCAGCAATTGTTAAGGTTTACCAGGTGGTTGTCAGAGTAAAAGGCAGGTTTAAGGGAAGAAATTGAAAGTTGTAACTTTAATGCCACTTACATGAAGCCAAATGAAAGCCAGTACAGCAGACAAAAGGACTTTGAGGGACTCTTCAGGTGAAAGAAGCTTCTCTGCTGACAGGAGACATGCCAAAACACCACTTCCACTTCCTAATACAGGACAGCAGGATTGTTTCACGTTCAGTAATGTTGAATTTTGGAGAGGTCCAAGAGAAAATGTCCTTTAACAGCTTATGACAATCACCAGCTCTACAAACATGGTTTCACTTCTGTGTCCCAGCCTGAATCCAGAAAGTCAGGAACTACAGTTGCCAGTCATTCTGTTTGAAGCTATTACCTTTTACATGCCAAGTAAGGGATTTCTAATATTTTGATTAAAAAATAGCTAAAATTTGATAAAATTACGTGAAGGTATCAGGTATTGCCCACTCACTTTACGGACAAGATCCATGAGCCTAAGCTGTCCATATGGCTCTTGATAGCAGAATTTTGGACAGCTCTGACACAGCTACTTGCTCTAAATTGTGTTTAATCTATTGTACCAGTCAAAGAGCGTTTTACAGAGCAGTATCTCTGCAAATAGTACCTATCAGTAAGACTGTGCTTTAAGCCAAAATACTGTTTTTCCCTCCACAGACTACAGTAATGAAAAATGGTGTCGTGATTATTTTCTAAGCTGTTCTGCACTGAGGATGGCAGAAATTATCAGAGCCGAACTAGTAGAGATTATGAAGCGTATTGAACTTCCCATTTCAGAGCCGGACTTTGGATCACAAGAAAATGTACTAAACATTAAGAGAGCTCTCTTATCTGGTTACTTTATGCATGTAAGGAAAAATACCATGGTTTTATCTTACTGTGTTGTTAGCTTACATAGAATTCTTTCAGAGAACTTCAGTTCCGTAATAAAATCTTTTGATCATCAGAAAGGGTAAAAGCCCCTTTTCCTACACCGTATCAGACAAACACTTTAGCTGATTCCAATCTTCTCTCTGGTGTTCAGCTATCACAGCGTGAAGTCCACATACTTCACTGCAAGAAGAACGCTGTCAATATGCCTTTCACTCAAAAGAACTTTTTCACCTCAAAAAACTCTTAACTTGTAGTGTTCTCTCAAATATGATTTCCTTTTTGAAGATTTTTTGTGGAAATACACTGAATACACTTGTCTTGTCGAATGTTTAGGTATAAATAATACACAGCTTTCTTCATCTCAAGCAAATGAGGTATTCTAACTATAATTGTGCACATAAATAAGAAAGATTAACGGTTTATTTCTGCTTGAAAGCATGCTTTCCTGTATATCACTGTGCTCTACCTAAAAATACAAGAATGACTCCTGCAGATAAGTTATTACTTCATGTGCCTCACACACATTGTTTTTTAAAGTCTTCTAATTTTTTAAGAATATCTCTGTTTATACATAGACCCTTCGAAGCCCAGCACCCAGTTCATACATTTACTGTATACATGTAAGCCTGTCCATATTTGTTGCAGATGGTTTCTTTTCAAATACACAGGTAATACTCTCCTTAACAGTAAACCCCATTTCACAGTACCCAGTCCCTAGCTTTCTCACAGAAATCTGGGAGTAGGTTTATGTGCTCCCCATGCAAATATCTGAAAACAAGTTTAATGTCTCGACTGAATATAATAGGGAAACACAGGTCTATGTGTTTTGTACATTCAATTAAGTAACAGGTAACTCTTTGCTTTTTTTTAGGTTGCTCGTGACGTAGATGGCTCAGGTAACTACTTAATGTTAGCACACAGACAAGTAGCCCAGCTTGATCCTTTCTCATCATATTATAACTCCAGAAGAATTCCTGAGTGGGTTTTGTTCCACGAGTTCAGTATATCGGAAGACAATTCCATCAGAGTCGTCTCTGAGATATCCCCCGATCTGTAAGTTAACAATGGTGACACCATTTCTTCACTCGGGTCTCTAGCACAAAAACAAAACTTAAGTCATAAACAGGGTAAGGATGCATGTGCATATTGAGAGCAATGCTTGCAGAACAAATCAGCTAGCGTCTTTTCCTTTTTTGATGTCATAAAAGTAGCTATCTTCTAGTTCAGCCGAGAAATCCTTTCTGGCATAACTGATTCAGGCACTGAGTGAGCCTCAATGTCTGCCACTGTAACCATTATCAGTTCATCCACTGAAAAAACACCTTACAAGATGCAAAAGCTTCTTACATTGTAAAATATATGGAAAAAAAAAATCAAGGAAAAGTTAACACTGCTGTGTACTTACAGATTAATCTAGCTGGAAAATTCTTTGTTTCCAGAAAAGCTATTTTCCAGCAAATCTTTTTCTCAACGTGTTTTATGTACCCAGCCAACTAAATCATTTCATAGCAACTGTTTATGAATTCAAGAAAAGACTACAGCCTCTTCTCTGCAAAAAGCTCTTTGTACTGGAGAATAAGCATTTCACTGTCCTCTCTTTTTTATTTCCAGTGGTTATAAGAAAGCCTTCTCCTACTCTTATTGAACAAAAAATATGTTCAAATTCAGATAAATTACTATTTAATGCAATCTGCAGTACTGGGAACTGAACCACAATGAACCAAAATTACCTGATGCACAGACAGAGTCCAGCAAGCCTACTGAAAGCACAAATCACTACTACATCTTTCAGACAGCTTTGTTTTTGATTTTAAACACCAGTTTTGCAGCTGTATGCATCTGCGTATTGATGTTCTCTTTTGTATAAGCCTGAAAATAGCTATCCAAACACTTCACAATTCAATTAAAAAAATACTCCTGTTTTGTTTTACTTCCTCAACAGGTTCGTGAAGCTGACACCTCAGTACTATTTTAGCAATCTTCCTCCTAGTGAAAGTAAGGATATTCTGCAGGAAGCGATCAATCACTTGTCACCTGTTTCAGCCATGAAGGAGGAACAGAAAACTAACAGTGACAACACAGAAAATGAAAAATATCACCAACCTCCCACAGAACAAAGATGTATTATTCAATGATTTTAGACTATCATATATTAGATCAACATAAATAAAACCATATATGCACTATACATCCCCATCTGAACTCATGTAATTATTTTGAACTTCTAACATAAACGTATTTACTAGAAGAAAACATACAGAAGCACTTTTGTTAACAAAAGGAGTTGCAGACATTGTTTTGTAACACTGTAATATGTTACAGATCTGGTTAAAAACATTTTGAGCGGTTCTTCAGGTTTTTTTGTACCACTGGACTTTTATTGACCATTTAATGATACAGTATTTTGAAATATTAATTTGATGGGTATTTTTAGTTGTACCAACTACTTGTCTTTTAAGCGTACAGAGGAAGCATTTCAGCAGTACAAAACCGTTAACTCCATAGTAGTCTTCTGAAAATATAGTTTTGCATTGCTGCTTTATAAAAAAACTTTATAGGAAAGTTCATGGAGAGAGATAGTCTTTGAGTTTATCCATAATTGCATTAATTCCATCGGCTGGAACTATCATAACAGTCCGCAAAGGTTTCATTGGTACATCATCAAAGGACCATCGGCCGCCCAAACAGGTGTCACTTTCCTCTTGCACAGAATAGTTGAACTTCAGAAGAGCTTTCTAAGCAACAGAAATAAATGCATTAGGATTAAGCATTTTGATTAGCCTGAAGATAATACATCACCTAAACAAAGTAAAAATAATGATCCTATCATCCACATGCTTGTTAAGAAGAAAAAATTTTCTTCCCTATTCAAAGTCCACCAAAACAACCTACAACAGAATCCACTACTAAGTGCATTAAACTATTTGCTTTTCACCTTATTTTACAATTCATATTAAACTCTAAAATGACTGACATCATTACATTTTGGTAGCATCAGAATAAAAAACAAAAAGAAAAAAGTAACACCCCTTTTTATTTGCTTACTGTGACTCATTTTTTATCGTTTTAAAAGAGCATCTCATGCCATATTATTGCATTAAGAAACGTGGACCCTTAGAAGTCATTGTGCCTAATAGTAAATGCAATAGAAATGGTCAATAAGTTTATCAATCAATAATACTAGACCTAGAGAATCAGCAGATCAGCCAAAACCCAGGGAAGAACAGTAAGAGACTGCAGACAGATTGGAGCCTGCATGGAAGGGGATAGTTTGGTGCAGGCAACATGTGGAAGGCCTGATGGATAGGAAAAATTTACTTAATAAGCATTTCTAGTAGTCACATGAGCCAGTTTATGAAGTACAAACTGAACTCCTAAGGAGAAAAACTAATCTAACATCTACCCTTTGCAGGGGAAGTTAAGTTCCAGTCTCCCTGTAGTTTGGCTATGTACTAACTGTACCTCAAGGCTGTAAATTGAATTTGGGAAGATTGGAAGAGCCATCAAATTAATTGAGTGGCTTTGCTAAAGAACAAACAATTTGAGCAATGGAGGCCCTAAACTTTTAATCAACTCCAAGTCTGTTTGTAATAGAGTTTTTCTTCTGCTCCCTCAATAACATTTTAAGGACCAGAATAAAGCACAGCCAAGCAACTGACAAGTGCAAGAAGGCATCTTTCTGTTTTATTCAGCTCTAAGTATCTGCCTCACTGCATTTAATACCATTTTATGGAAATCTAATTAAGATTGTGTGACTGGGGAGGATATACACTCCAACTCTAATTTATTTAGCACATATATATTCTTAAATTCAGAGACTAATCTAGAAGGATTAGAAAGGAATTCTAATATTAGGAGGACTCTAATATCCTTCAGAATGTGTTAAATTATTTTGTTAAAAATGCTAGAAAGACTTACAAAGAAAAGCATGTTCAGTTAGAGTCTACCCACTTGAGTTGGAAATTTTTACAATTTAGATAAAAACGTACAATTAGTCTTTAAAACGCTCTCAAAATAACATAAAAACAAACGTAAAACAAGTCTTCTAGAATGTAACACCTGTGGACACACGTGCATCAAAGGCTTCTCCCCTTCATTTTTTTAGTAACATTTACACAGAGTTCGTTTTTGGTTGGTAAAGCTGCTGTGACAAACACAAAAGGAAAACCCTAAACTCGTTGCTGCATAGAGGCCACAGCGGTACTCCCTATAATTATCCAAGAATGCGCCCAGCTACATTTTTCTTCTTCCCAAGGAATGTAATCATAGCCGTATCATAGCCTCTACAGAGAGGAACGTCATGAATGACTACACACGGAACTTGTGCCATTAACCATGATGCATGTGCAAGGACTTTATCCCGTAGGCACTGCCAGAAATGAAGAAACAATGGGCTCTTCACAAAACAATAACATTATAGAATAATATTTTTAAAGCTTTGGAAAAAGAAAAAAGAAAAAAAAATCAAACACAAAGTTTCTATGCGTTTCAAATTACGTTTTTAATTTAATTTCCTGCATCCTTGCCTTTCTTGATTTCGCTTGTGACCAGAATTGTGTGGGCAGCCTGCCTTGGGAAATTGGAAGTAATATTTTCATCTCAGTATTTTTACACTTAATATTAATATACTTGTTCTGAGTATAATAGAAATAGAAAAGGGAAGTGATTTCTACTTGTGTTGATCTTCAAAGGGCATACTCTGAGCAGTCTTTGGAAATAACAAGCATCCAAAAGGAAATCGACACTTCAGCTTTGCACACAATACCAACAACACAACTGCAGAGCTTTGCATCTGTTAAGTTTCTTGGGAAGAATTCTGAGAGAAATACATTTAATTGCATTACTAAATCTAAACAAAGCCTCAACAGCTGTTTTTTAGACATTGTTCTAACTACATTAGAAGAAAAGGAAATGAGATCTGTGTTTTTAAAGTATTGCCATGTACTGAAGGTTCTGATTGAAAGTCCAACAACAGATCCCTCTGCGTCTTTTTTTGGAAACTTTATTCTTTTAAGTGTTTAAAGCTGTGATACGATTAAATTAGAGCACCCTGCAAGCTACTACCTGTTGTCTGAGCTGCTGCTCTCAAACACCATTTGTTACATAGATCATGTTAGCTTAAATCCCTCTGACAAAGCTAACCTGCTCAACCAGCAATTCACAAGCTCACAGCCAGTCTTCTTTAGTCAGCAGTTTAGCAAGTCCTCTGCATTTGCTATTATTCAGATTAAAGACAAGAACTCCACCATTCCCCAAACTAAAAATGAGCATCAAATTGTTGCAAGGGAACACTAATAAGTCCTGGGACACGCAGTTAAATTCAATGCCCAGATTCATTACCATTTATTCATCCTCAAAATGTGGACATTTCATTTATGAAATTTCAACAAGTCTGACAATTATTACATTCAATTAAGGCTCTTCAACATCGCTACATAAGTAAGTAAAGAGATGGAGTTAATTCTCTGAGGCCAAGACGCACAGAAAATAACACTCACTATTTCCCCTGAAGTCTCTGCCTGTTGCAGGCATCCTTCACATTTTTTCATCCTCCTCATAGCACTGGTATCAGGTAGCAATGCTGCCACAGGCAGAGCCTAGGCAATAGCATTCTTACCATCATGCTAATTGTGACCACATTGAGATCACATCAGTAAATTTATGCCAGTGCAGAGGGTTAATCAATAGTTTGGACTTATGGGTGCTTGTCAACAGCCAGCTGAACATGAGCCAGCAGACTCCCCAGGTAGCCAAGAAGGCCAACAGCAACCTGGCCTGCATTGGAAATACTGTGCCCAGGTATTTAATTAAAAGCTGTATTTAATTAAGAGATATGTAACCATATCTTTGTAAAAATACCTCTCAAAGTGGGTACACCTTTTTGTAGATGTTGTAAAGAAAAACATTTTGAACTAATCAAATCAAGTACGTTACCTCATAAAAGAATTCTTCCTCTGCATTTGCAAACATCAATTCCTCCTTTTGCTGATTTTTCTTCCCTTCTCTCTTTTTAGAATTGCTCTTTGTGGCTTCTGTAAAGGTCTTGCTGATAAGAAGGTAATAGTGGCACTTTCCGCACGGTTTGTTTGTTCTCTGTGCTTCCATCAACTCTTTCCTAAAGATAAATGAATGTTTACAGGTACAATTTAAAAATAAATGTTTACACACACAATTTAAACCTTCAGCAGTGTAAAAGTAAAACTTGTGATGTATTAGTACAGAAAGCATATTTGTACTGCATTCTATTCTTTACTGGTGCCTCAGAAAAAAAATTTGTATACGCATTCCTAGTACTTAACACACTATTTGCCCTTCAAATCAATAATATAAGGATGTCTTTTCACCTCCCTCTGCCAACATATCTCTTTTTTCCAGAATATTGTTCACAGCAAAGAAAGTATTTAAAAGGATCCGAAGTGCAGCTCTCCTTGAAATACATCACTTTATCGCTTCCATGAGGAGCTCTAACAGCCAGAAGATACTCATGCCCACCCTTGTGTTACACATTATCACTGCAATGCTCCAAAACTACTACAGACAAAGAGATGGAACTGAATTTGAGTTGTGGCAAGTGCAGTCCTAGTAGTAAACCTCAAGATCAAGTCCCTAAGTACCTCATTTTTTAATTTAAATACTGACTAACCCTATCTATGTGTTTTTTTCCATACCAAAGTAGTAATTCCTCGAAGGTCTATGTTATTGTTTGAACGATCCATAACAGCAGCCAACCTAATCTGATTTCTAATCTCACCTCACAGAAAGGGGAAAAAAAAACAACACACACACATCTTCATTCAATTACTAGAGTTCCTTAACCAACATAATTTCCTGGTTCTCAATGTGGCATTAAAACAATCTAACATCGTATCACAGCTGATTTATTTACTTGCTGTCACCCGATCTATGATGTAAATAGAATTCAGAAGAGAGCAACCATCACCTAACCTGCTTTACTCATTTATCCCAAACTAATCAAAATATTGCATATGGTTTTCATGAGCCAGAACTTATCCACCTGGTAAGACTGTCCCTCAATCCAAAACTTCAGTTCCAGAGCCAGATGATAACACACAATTAGAAATATCCAAGTTGATCAACATTAGCAAAGTTACAATTTTTAAATTTTCCTAGATCAATGTGAAAATAATCTACAATACAAAGAGAAACTGTAATATACACATAGCTATTTCTTTAGAGGAAATCACTTAAAAATATGTGCTGTAATACTATCTTAAATGTATTGAAGAGTTTGAAGAGCCTGAGGATAGAAAAAATATTACAAAAACACAGAGGAAATTTCATCTCATATGAGATGAAAATCGTTTTTTCAGTTCATGTCTTACTTATACCTATAGTATCAGTTCTCTTAACACAGTTCCATATAAATAAGATTTCTGAAGAGATATGAAGGAAAAGTACTGTTCAACATCACGTTAAGGGAAAAAAACAAAAAAAAAACAAAAACACAACTTACTGAAGCTGCTGGTGCATGGGCAAAGCAATCTGTGGTGGTACATTAATGAATCTTTCACTTAGTAGTAAACCCACAGGCTTAGTATCATCTTTTAGGAGCTTATCCAGTTGTTCAACTACACGCTGTTCACAATTTTTCTCACACCGGCTTAGAATCAGCTCTTTGATTTGTTCAGCACATTGTGTACCCTAGAATCAAAGTGTACATTTTCTTTACGTTCACACAAGAAAATTATTATTCACACAAGAAAATCTTGATAGTGAACTTCAAGAGAATATTCAACAGGTCTATCAACAACTTCCTTAAGTGGTTCCTAAAGCACTGTACAATGTCCCTGAAATTATTTACCAACCCTGAAGCTGAGGGCAAGCAACAGTTCTTAACTGGTAAGAATGCAAGTAGGAGCTACAACATCAGTACATTCAGCAGCAAAATCTGAAATCTGCAAAAGATGAAAGTGAAGAAATACAAGAGGATGACAGTCCAGTTGCCCTGGAACTACTTGTCACACCTTATTTTAATTATCTACTCCAATATTAGCTTAATGTTTGACCTTCAGCAAGTTATGCTGGAGTAGATCTAAAAGAAAAAAAAATCAGAATACTGAACCAACTGTCTAGGCTTGTTATACAAGGCAGAAAAGTGGAACAAAGCCTCACTTATGATGGCCTAGAAGTTAATCAGGAATACCAACCTTCCTTTCAGTTAAGTTTAAGAAGCTTATAAAACCAAAGACTTCATCATCGTCGTCATCATCATCACTGCTGTCTTCTTGAACTTCTGCTTGCTGTTTAATAAAGAAAAAGCAACAATTCATATTGACATTCTATTTCCACTCCCAGCAGCAAAAAGTGTTCTTCTTTCTAGAAGATGCTCTGCAGATGACAACCATGTAGGTAATCTGTACCAACACACAACCTACAAATTCTGGTTATGGTTATGAAAGTGCCACATCATGGAATGGCTCTGTGTATTTAGAGCCAGCTACCTAGAGCAAGGTCATGCATCTTCTACAGCAGGATCTTTTGAAAGGCACTAAAATTTGATAGCTCATATTTAATATGCAGCTTACTGGTATAAGGGATAGCACTACCTTAAACAAAACATTTTTTTTTTCAGTTTCTAATGCAGGGGAATAAACCTGCAAAGCCTTAAAAAAAGAACATACAATAGAGTTTTAATAAGAAGGGCAAGAAAAAGGTCAACAACACATTAAGGAACTTGGCCAAGGAATAGGGGATCATTCAGTTGTAACATAAGGATTATGTTAACCTTGGGCAGAAAAACTGGTGGCATGAGAAAAGAAGGGAAAGTATAGCAATGACACAATGCAACCAGGTACCATGGCATAACTGTGTCCTGCAGCCACAGCTTGTCTGGGTTTGAAAGGAACAGCACCACGAGATCCCGAGCACTATACAGTACAGTACTGAACAGCTTCCTTGGCCAGCAATAACTCAAGAGTCTCTGCAGAGTGCTCCACTGACAGAGGAAAAGGAATTCAGGGCTTGCTTCAGGGTCCTTTCTTACACCCAAAGAATTCTGCAGACTACTAAGGAAACCACAAGAAGAAATTGCACAGGGGATATTTTTGGTGTATACTTCTGTATATCCTGAGAACGCATATACAGCAATTTTAAGATCCTATTTCTTACTGTAACAGAGATACCTCAATGTTATGACTCTACCACACCAAAACTCATTAAGAAAACTAAAGAGACTTCTGTATGTGAGAAGAAAGCAATCAAAAGACTAAATCAAATTCCTTGCTTGGTTGAAAGTAGACACGGAAAATCTCACCTCCCATAGAACAATTATTCTCAAAGCAAAAAAGCAACCAAATTGCAAACAACATTAAAGATGGGAGCCACTTCTGGAAGTGTGTTATTTTATTTCAAAGTAAAAGGTATTATGCCTAATTTACAAAAGTGATTTCTATCTTACCTTGATAATACTTCCAATATGATTCTGTTGTATTAATATATCCGTTAATTCAGCAGTGTTAATGGGAGCTTTGAGAAACAACTGGAAAATAAAAAAAACAAGTATTAAAATGTTTTAGACCTGGTATTATATCATGGGCCACTCAGCAGAAAATAAAGTGAGAAATTTCTCTAAGTTGTTATGCAATGGTGTGCACCTTCTTTTAATTTCCATTTAGCGGGGTTTGTTTATTCCTACAATGTGATACCATAAAGACCAAAATGCAGCTTCTTAAAAGCGCTTGCTCCTTGACTCTTCACAAGCTGGCATTTTGTGTCTTCAGTTTGGTACGATCTGAATAGTTGCTGAGCTTAAATTTACAAGAACAAGAAGAGCCAACAGAAGACTGGATGCTGCCACACTGAACACACACATTTAGAGCCTGTAATTTATAAAAGGCACTCCAAAAAGATGATTAACACTGAGCGAGGTTTTCCAGGCGGCAACTAACATAATGAAGAAGGAAGGATTGTACACACTGTGGCCTACGGTTCATTGGGTAAAGTTCTTGAAACTGTGGTTTACTACACATTTAGTAAAGTGGGGGTATATTTAATTTCACTAGCACGGTATAACTATGAACCCATACAAGTAATGTGAACCAACACCTCTGTGCAACTCTACTACTGAAACCAAAGTACCTGTTGAAGTAACTTCTTTATCCCGCTGTAGTCATTGTCGGATATTGAATGCGCTTCAAATTCAATATTCACTTCCTACAAAGAAGAAAAATGCAGAAAATCAAACATACTTGGCAGGAAGCTCTACCAAAACTAAGCTAGATTGTAGGAACTTGAAGAAACTTGAAATAGTCAACATCAGAAATTGATCTTATTTCCATCTTTCGGTAACATCAGCCATTTTACACTTTATCATTTTTTCTGTATTCTTCAGAGCACACCTGTGAAAGAAACTTTTTAAAATTAACTTTAAATTGCATTGTAAACAAACCTGTAATGCTTTGTTCCTGCAATCCGGTTCCCATAATTAAGCTTATTATAACCACGTAGACTCTTAGTGTAAAGAAGTTTGACCCAGTCATTTAAAAATTTTAAAACTGCAGGATTGGAGTGCAATGCCTTGGCTAAAGATGAACTTTTCTGCAGACATTTAGACTATTACAACCAAAATCATGCTGCTGCTATTTCCTCTAATACCAATAGAATCGTTATCCCACTCTGGACGGCTGTTTAGTAGACACACAATGAGATTCAGTCAGGGCAAATCAAGAACATGAACTGTGCCTTCTCCCAGAAGGAACGTGGTGCATCCACCAAACGTTCTCCTGGTATTCCGTATTACTAGTACTACTGGTCACATCTGTATTGCCTACTCGTATTTCTGTGAATCACTGTTCAAGATCATCCAAACTGACTTTGCTATTTAATTGTGGGGTTTCATTCCACTTTCTGAGCGATTCAAACAACTGAGCCTTACTTCTTCACCCTTTAAGACTCATAACTCTCTCTGATCCCAAATCAAGGTCATGGACTAGACTGCCTGCTGGGAGAACAACCTTAAAAGCATACTTATAATGCAGAAAGCAGGTATACAACTAATTTTGAAATGAGAATCAGGAGACTCACTGTCACATATATTCTGCTATGGTCTAGCACGGGTACATGACACAGAAAATATCCTCAAAGGCCCACTCAAACAGTGCTCTGAGGCTCAAGAAATTTCATCCACAAACACCACCATATAAACCACTGTTCTACCAACATTATGTAGGAAAGCTACATAACACTCTTAAAAAAATATATAAGATCAAACTAAGTTAATACCCATTTTATGTGGCACGCATTTCTAGCAAGTGGTAAATGTGCTTTTTTTGTCACGTTAATATGACTGATACTAACTTCCTATTGTGACAGCTTAAAAAAAAGTATCTTTTTATTTGGTATCAAGCTAACTGAGGCCTTATCTAAGAAAAAAAAAAGTTAATTAACTCAAAATCCTAGTAAATAAAATAAAATTAGTGAAGTATTTGTTTTGCAATATACAAGGTTAAAAAAAAAAAAAAAAGAAATGGATACTTCTACTCTTCTGATCCATTTAAGCCCTATAAAAATGAGAAATTGCCTGATCACCCTGAACCTGTAATAATGTTCAAAGCTGGGCCCCAATCTCCCAGAAAGCAGCCCCTGCCCAGTGCTGTGTTCCCTGTTTGTGCAGGTACAAAACCAGAGAGCTCAGGGAGGAAATCAACACTGGTATTGGTGCCTGGTGCGGATCTTTTTTCTCTAAACACACCGAAATTAACGCAAATCGGCGCACACGTGTGCTGAAGGCACTCCTTGGAAGCAGCTGGCAGTGGCTCCATGCAGGAGCTCGTTTGGTGGCTGCACCACTCGCTGCAGTCCCAGTAAGCACAGGGGTGTCCTCAGCGGTATCCTACAGCCTCCTTCTATCGCGACAGACCCCCCCACGACGACAATCGCCGACCTGGAAGCTCAAACCAAACACTCCCTGAGAGAGGCAAGGCTCACACGCTAACCACGAACCGGGGGGCGAGGCGCTGCCCTGTCCCCCCCCCGAGGATACCCGGGCGCCACTCACCTCCTCCACCCGCTCGTCCTCCGAGCCCGAGCCGCCCGAGGACTCGGTCTCGGAGCCCGATTCGGACTCGGAGCCCGGCTCCGGGGCTGGCGGCTGGGCCCGAGCCCGGCGTTTGGGCGGCGTGGCCATGGCGGGGCGGCGCAGGCGCTGCGGGGCCGGAAGGCGGCGGGCGGTGCTCGGGATGGGGCTGGCTGAGGTGGAACGGGGACGGGGATGGTGTGTGGGGGGGGTGTGTGGGGAGATTAGCGGGGTTTGGGAGGGACTTGGGGTTCCTCCGCGTGCTGCTGGGGTTGTGTGAGCACAGGGGAGCGCTTCAGGAAGCCCTGGGGTGTGTTTAGGAGGAGCCCGAGCTCTGCTGAGGCGCCTAAAATTGTCCTGTAAATGTGTCCTCGTCGCCCCTCCATGCCAGCCACCTCCATGCCAGCCTGCTCCTGGCAGGTGCAGGGGGTGTGGGAAGGGGTCTGGGGCCAGAAAGCAGGCCTTGGTACTTGAGGTAAAGAAATTTCAAAAGAAATTTCAAAAGAAATGCCTGAGCACAGAATTGGAGGAAGCAAGTGCTTCCTGCTTGCATAGAGGTTAATTCCTGGGCTAGCTAGGGGTAATGCTGGGCAAACAAACAGCAAAGGTAATAAATTGAAGCGTAAACACCATGGAAATACAGTCTTCCTAAACAAAAATTGAAAATGCAGTGAAATCCTTAACACTAAAAGTATAAACGTGGCTGTTAACGTTTGAACCTCTTTAATGCAGCTCATGTTCCCTGTAGGACTTTGGGTCTAGTTGATGGAAGTGGATGAAGCCGTTTGAAGAGGACGGGGCTGCTGCTGACCAGAAGCACAAGGCCTGAGGTATGATTTTGGCTTTGTGTGCACAATCTGCACAGGTCAGAATTTGTGTGAGCCTTTGAGGTGTCCGTGGTGGGCGCTTCTGGTTTAGTTGTTGATGTTTTGGTGTGGTGGGGGTGTTGAGAGCTGTATTTGCTCTGGAGCACTGCCAAAATATAAATGCTGATCCATAGGGAGAGAATTCAGTGTGGGGAAAGACAGTACAACTGCCTCAGTGGGGCTGCGTGCAATATATACCTGCATACAGTTCTCTGTTGTATGTTTGAAACCGTATCAGTCAGGAATCATGCTAATTATCACCACTGCTCCTGGTAAAAATCCATGATGTAGTGGGAAGGCTGAGTTCTTTACAGCTCCCCTGGACTGGCATATCAGGGAACCAGTTTTGTGGTTGGGTTTTGTGATATAGACACCTAAATAGCAGAAATTATTCTTTTTTTGTTTGCATTTAATGATATGTGTATATTACGTTAACTAGGACTTAGTAGATTTTGGAAACATGATTAGCCTCACAAGTAATCCTTTTTACTTCTCTGATTATTAAACCCAGCTAACTTCTGTAGAAGAATATTGGTAATAAATATGTAGTATCAAAAACCCTAACTCAAGGTTTTTCCAAGTTTTTTTTTTTTAACATGTCAAGGGTGTCTCGAAATTCATCTCCATTTAAGCTTAGGATGGAACAGACAATTCCTTCTACACTTGGCAATCAAACCTTATTGTGTGGCCTATACAGTTTCTTACAATCAAAGCAGGGTTAGAGAGTTCAAGATACTTTGCAGCACTGGGTGTCACCCAGAAGCAGAAACAAAAGGACCCATTTATTTCTTTTTACAGGCTGTCCTCTGTCCTAGAGCTAGTTTAGTTAATTTGGGGAGAGCTTTTCAAGTGAAAATAACCTGCAGAGTTCTACTCTGTAGCATGGCTTTACATTTTAAGAAATGGCAAAACTGTTCTAATAGGACAGAATATTTTTCTAAGGGAGCAGGGACTTGGAGATAACACAGCTAATAATCAGCTCTGTATTTTAACTGAAGGCACAGTGATGTTGAATTTTACTGTTCAATGCTGTGAATGGGAAGCATTTCAATGATGTCTGTAAGCATTAATAGTGCCCTGAATGCACAATGTGACCCAAAAGTACCCTTCTTCTAAATTAAGTAATGTGGACTAAGAGAAATAGCACCAAACTACTTTGAGCCTTCAGTCACAAAGAAATGACTCAGAAGTTCTGATCACTCTTCTGGTTTCTTATCAGAGGTAACTGAGTGGTTCCCTAACTTCAGACTGGCCAATACAAGTGTTTATCGTCTTTTGTGTGTGTATTTGCTCAAGACAGAAAATCTGTTGTCCTTTTATTAGCTGTTTGCAAGCCTAATGGGTTTTAAATGGTATTTTCTTAACATTTGAAAAGCAATCATTGCAGCGTTGTTATTGGCACACAAGCAAACACTGTGCTTGTTTCCTGAGCCAAAAGTGGGAGGCCAGCATCATCCTACAAACTTGGCAGTGTAAAACTTACTAAGGTTATTCATACACGTTCTCATTTCCAGATGTAAACTGGGCACCCTTTGACTCTGCAAAGTCCATGCATTGCTCTAAGTAGAAACTTTTTATGGTTGTTTAGAAGTTTATGCATTCCTCTCAATGCACCCATTTCATTTCATATATTGTTATATTTAATCAAAATAGAAGATCTCTAAAATATATTTTCAGTAATTCATAAAAACTTGCATGTAATTTTTTCCCCATAAAATCATCCAGCTTGTGATGCTCCCTAATGCAGTTTTAACCTCACCCTAGAAATGTATATTGACGTATTTTGGTTTGAAACTGACCAGGTGCGTTTGTTCCTCTTAGATATCTGTTCAGCCTTCTCTCCTGCCTGCCTGCTAAGACATCACTTTACCTGGATTCACAGCGATGTGAGCAGTGTTGGGACACAGCTGGTAAGAAAATGGGTTTGGGTGGGTTGTGGCCCTAGTGCTGGGTGTGCCAGCCCTGCTTTTTGGGGATGGGTGTGTTCCACTGTTTTCTGCGTGGTCACACCTGCTACCAAATGTGTGTAACCTGTCTGAACTGCTTGGGCAAGAAGAACAGGATGGCCTGGGAGGCTTATGGCTGCTGAAAAGGACATTGATTTTTCAGCAGTAATACCAGAAGCTCTCAGGGGGTACCTGCTGATCAAAACAAATGCTATTCATGACTCTACAAACTTACAGATTCCCTAGTTCTAATTCAGTCTTCTATTGGGCACTTGCAGCCCCTTTTTGGTGTCAATAAACAAGCTGCCTTCTGGCAGAATTGAAAATAAGCCAGTGGCTTCTAGCAGCCTTCTAGTGGTTGTGCAGTCTTGCTCCGTTTATAAATAAGCCAGATGGCTGAGTCTAAAAGGCAGTTGTATGATTTCTTTGTAGAGCAGACAGCTAGGTAATTGCACCTTGCAGTAGTAGTTCATGATATTTTGTAATTATTCTTTGGTTTCAGTATGTGTTTTCTATCTGGGGTCTAAGTGAAATAATTCATTTGATTATTGTAACTCACCTTGTTAAGCATGGATGTTTACTGTGGTAAGTAATGAATAATAAGAAATGGGTAATAAGGCATAGATGGGAAGTTAATTCATTTCTAACTAACTAAAGAAATAATCAGAGCTCTGCTTTCCACAGGTGTACCTGAATAGACTCTCATGTCATCTGGGGTTTTTATTATAATACCTTCGGAAATCATTCTTTCCAAAAAGACTTACTTAATCTTATCCTTCCAAAGTGCACAATATTTTTATTTTTTTCTGTACATCTACATTTTGATGACTTCATAACATTGCTAAACACTAAATATTTAGCAATGTATACTTTGGAAATAGGAAGGTTGGGCTGGAGTAAGAACTTTGAATGTAGAAACAGAATTCCATGGTGCTATTAGACTTTAATAGTACTTGTAGGTGTATGGTGCTTAGAGCCTAAGCACTGCAGTTGGAGTTGTAGTGAAGATTGTTAGTAACTTCAGTATCACAACAATCAGGGCTACAAAAAGCTGCCTGCAAACTCTGTTCACAAGCATGTTGGATTTTTTTTTTTTTTTTTTTAAATACAGGCTATTACAATCTTAGTGACTGAGGAAAAGTCACTTAGGGCTACTTAGTTAGGCTTAGTAGCAACTGGATACTCAGAAGTGTTTGGGAATCTAAATCTTGAAAGCCATGGGATCTATTTTAGCATTTGCTATAGGTTGAAATCAGTGAGAATTGTACTTTTTAAGAATATGATGCGCCCCCCCCCCCGAGTCCTTGTTTCTTTTTCTGTGTGTATTTCTAATTGCTGCCACTGACTTCACTGGGTATTTCAGAACTGCAGAGCCCAAATGGTTCCCATCATGCCAGTTTTGAGTACTGGAAGTCTTATAGAAATGGGCACTCCCATGTCTAATAATAAGGTGCATGGAATTAAATTCTTCAATTATGAAACAACAATAACCTAGGTTAAAAAAAAAAAAATTAAATCCACAACATGACCGTACTATAACAGTCAGGTACTGAGTTGCTGGAGGTAGTTTGCTTTACAACCTGCATTTTGCAGTGATTCTGGCTGTAGAGGGATGTGTGATGCCAGGCTTGTTACTTGTACCCAATCTGTCTTAAGCTGCCTTTTCAGAGAAAAGTGTTTAAATATTCTTTCAGAGACAAAAATTTGTCGAAACAGGTGGTCTTGGTCTTCGAAGTCCTGAGGATTTCAATGCATCTCATGCACGTGAACCAAATTTAAGACGTTCTTTACGTCTGAATACTTGTATGTGCTCTTCTTAAAGGGAATTAGCAGCAACATAACGTAAGTAAGTAAGGTAAATGTGCAATTTAGAGAATAGATTTGTTTGTTTCTATTAGTCCATTTGTTTACTTACATGCTTGTTGGATTTGCCTAAGGGTTGTAAACCATCACTGAATTCAGCACCAGAGTCCCACTGAATTCAGCACCAGAGAACCTTCCTGCATTTTTCCTATCTTCCATTTTAATGGCAGAACGTATTTTTTTTTTTACGTCTTGCTTTGTTTACTACAGATGTATCAAAAAAGGCATATGAATAATATGTACATTATATTCAGATATGTAAATGTGTGTGTATATATATGCTTGTTTGCATTTAAAAAAAAAAGTGAAATGCTGTCCTGCACATGCTTGCCCCCATGAAAAGGGTGAGAGACCAAGTCATCCAGTTTTATCACTTGAATATGTGAACTCCCTACGAGGAGCGTAGGGTTGAAACTGGCACAGAAAAGGATAGAATAGAACAGAATATAATAGGATAATGTTGTTACAGATAGGAGCGTATTATATTGCTGAATGCGACTGTATTGTAAGGGTTGTTTCTTCCTTTACAAAATATTTTCTTTATAAATTCATTTTCCTTGATGACTTTCATTGTAGTTTCTCCCTTAAGCGGTGTTATCTAAAGCCAGCATGTTATTTTCTGGTCTTATCAGGGTGGATATTCATTCCCAGAGGATGTACATTAACTGCTTACTCATTGTATAGACAGCAGTGCAAGTGTTAGCAGCCCAGTTTCTTCTGAAGCTGAGCTATTAAAGTTGCTCTAGATCTAATTTAGATTTTTTTTATTGTATTTCAGAGTTCTTTTGCAATAATTTGGTAAACAATGAAGGTTCTGTTACTGAAGGACCCCAAAGACAAAGATTCAGGACCAGATCCGTATGTTAAAGTGAGTAAGCTTAATAAAAGTAAACAGTTGTGTCATTTCACTATTGTATGTTATCATTCGGTTTGTTACGATAAATGAATCTAATTTTTCAAGTGAAAAAGCTGCTTAAGCAAAATTAGGAGTGCATGTCTGAAATTACAGTATCTTCTAAGAAAAAACATGCTAGCAAATTGGCTGTTAGGAAAAAAACTACTTCAGTTATGGGAAACTGATACTGAATTCAGCAATAAAATTTGCAGCACAATACTGATATTAAGACTGATTAATACTGATATCATTCCAATTAATATTGGTTACATTGGTGTGATAGTTCTATGATTACAAAAAAATTGGTGATCTTAATCAGAAATGTAATGGGCAATGGAGGCTACATGTTGTTGCCCTTTCTGCTGTAGACTTCGTGGATGGGAGTAGTTTTTGCTTGTGAAAACAGTTCTATTGACTTCAAGGAATTACGGAGGTGTTCAAGAATATTGGCAGGGTTAGTTGATTATTCCTCACTTAGGGAGTTCAGGGCTATGTGCTGATTCCTGCTGTAACTACACAGTAGGAGACCTTAGTTTCACAGCTGTTTGTTCAGAATCATCCTGTAATATTAAATCTACTAATGTAGATTCACTAATAAAAACAAATCAGATACCACTGTATTTCAGTTTAGGAAAAAATATTTCTGCTGACCTAATCAATTCTTTGAAAAAATATTTAAAATGTAGAAACTTATTTCAAGAACTGTACATCTTTTTTTTTCCAAAGGAACTAGGATTATATGGACTTGAAGCAACTTTGATTCCAGTTCTGTCATTTGAATTTGTATCTCTTGAAAGCTTATTTGAAAAGGTAAGTTTTGAGTTATTTGGGTTGTCTTATTTAGACAGAGTTTAGGGCATAATTGCCAAGGTGCAGTGTTTTACCTTGATTTAATACTACTGCTGCCCGTTTAGTACCTCTTTATTTTTCTACAAAATATTGTACCCAACAACAAGTATGTTGTTGATATTTGATAAAGAAATAAGTTAGAATAGCAAGGATAGATTTTCACAGGTGGTGTAGCATTTTGTCACAATGAAAAAGTAGTTTGTGACAACTAAAACTTACCTGAGGTTCACCCTTAACGTGCTGAAGTTGTGTACTGCATCTCCTATGTGCATGGAATAAAAATGCATAATTGCTGATTTCTTTGCTTAAAGTTTTTATTTCATTTTCATATGTTGAAAAGGTTTTCTGAGAGATGTTACCTTTACTGAGAATCTCCATCAGCATTTAATTCTGTTAGGTGTTTAAATGCATACTGTGATACATTCACAAGTGACCCCTGAACACTTTTCTGTTTTTGTACTGATCTTTGAGAGCATGTTGGTGACCTTAACTGTTTTTTGAGTGGGCAGAGGGCAAGAAACAAGGAGCCGGCTGGGCAGTACCACAGTATTACTGCTTGGGAAAGTAGCTGACTCTTCCTGTGTGAATTTGGAATACTTCCCATGTTGTTCACCTATCCCTAAGCTCATTTCAGTGACAGGGAACCTTATCTGTTCCTACTGATTTTTCAGTGTTAATATCACACAGGAAATACTCAATATTTGTATACATTTATCTTGTAAATGTCCTGCTACTGGTAGTAATCAAATATTTGCCTGTTTCAGATATTTATTGAAGCTGCTTTGTTGTTCACAAGATTATAAAGAATTGATCAACTTATATTTTTAAAATGTATTTATTCATTTTTACTTCTTGTATCTGCTGTTTATAAATAGCTCTCTCATCCAGAATCTTATGGGGGCCTAGTTTTCACTAGTCCAAGAGCATTAGAAGCCATCAAGATATGTTTGAAAGAGAATAGTAAAAGTGAAGGTAAGTGCTTATTTATATTCCTTGTTCTTTCTGTTTCAGTATTTTGTGAAGTTTGTCATTTTATTTCACCCATCAGAAGCTGTTTGGAGTACTCCTTTTGGAAAAGAAAATACCCTATAGCTCTTTTGACATCATAAAGGCCTCATACTAAATAGAGCTTTTAAGGGATTGAATGTTGGGTTTTCTGCACTTACACTGCTGTTAGAAATGAAAGGATAAAGCTTTTGGTGTAAATTACTAATTAGCGTGGGCTAGCGTAGCCTCAATCTGTTGTGGTTATCTTTGAAGCTACAAAGAGTTATAAACAAACTCATGGATGAGCAGTATTTTGCTGCAGTGCCTGGTTTTGCTTACTAAAACAGTACCCTCCCTTTTAAGGGAGGTGCTTGCTACAGAAACCAAACACTGCTGCTACTTGTGTAATTCATTTGAAATCTTACAGAAAAAGCTATTTCTGTGTTGCATATAAAACTTCTAAATTGATTTAAACATTAGCTAAAAAGCAGTAAAGAAATGGTAGTATGTAGAAACCAACATATCAGTTGTGAGGAAGAATCCTGCAGAGTGCTAAATACAAATTGGCATACCAATGAGAATACATTAAAAGTTCATTCTGTACATCCCCAGATTTGCTGGAACATGTAGCAATGTATTAGTATTCTGCTGTACTTGTATTTGGGCTTCTGTTTAAATCTATACATTACACATGTGCTTAAACTTAATGTTTTACAGCCTGGTCAAAATCTCTTAAACAAAGATGGAATACCAAACCCGCATATGTGGTAGGAAAAGCTACAGCTTCTCTAGGTAAGCTGGAAGTTGAATTAAGAAGTCAAATCTGTTTAAGTACAATTTTTGGAGTATGGCAGCTATTCAAGGGGGTTCAGAAAAATACAGGTAAGTTTCACAAATTGATAGTTTGAAAAATAGATAATGTGTCTACAGGTAAGCACGTACAGATCACCATCTGGTCTCCTAGTACCTTTCTTGTAATTTGATGGTAACTACTCCAAAAATTTGGTCAAAAAAACCTGTTCTTAATTCCCAGATTATTTTTTATTATTCTCAGAAATGAAATTGGGCGACAGGAATTACAGCATAATTGTCTGAGATAGAAGGAAATTTTTGATACTTATCTTTCCTTCTGTTTCATTTGCCAAACAGAAGTCACCAGTATGTAATCCACTGACTTCAGTGGGCTGGCTGCTTTATTTGCCTTCACACTGGTTTTAATCTGATGCAATATAAACTTGATGCGCACGAATAAAAATTCAGTGTAGCTTTTAGTTTGTGTGAGACTTTCTTGTTGTAAAATTGCATTGAGGCTGTACCTCCCTGCTGAGCCACACAGGAAACATCACAAAAAACTATCATTTGAGAATTTTAAGTCTTTGTTTTTCTGCCTCTAGCCCAAAAATAATTTGGGTAAGTACTGGCTAACTTCATAAGAAGAGTTCTTGCAGGCAGGCTGCTGACAACACTGGATCATATAATGGTGACTCCTAGCAACCATCATGAATCAATCAAGTCTAAGCCAGATCAGTTAACTTGTCAGGGATTCATATCATGCCTATTAACTTGCTTAAATAACAGCAGTGTTAAACTCTGTAGCAAAGGCAGAAATCCCACCGGAAAAATCTCAGAAAACAGCAATAGCCTCACTGGGAAGTGAGCTGCAACCAAACCATGTCAGGAACTGAAGCCCATTCAGCATGGGCAGGCAGTGGTTTTTTTTGTTTTTTTTTTAACCACTTTAGGTATGAGAGTTAAACTTTACAAAACAGCCTTGCTATCCCCAGAATTCTTCTATATTCTTCATACGTGTCTCTAGAGACAAAATTGAATCTTTCATAGCATGTTACTTGTTCAAATGCTCAGATTTTTTGTTTTCAAAGTATTTGTGTGCTTAGATCAAATTAAGTCTCCCTTTCCACCCCGCATGTTTCTGTGACTGTGAGTCTGAATTACTCTTATTGAATTGTGTTGCTGTTGTTTTTGCTGCTTTTGGTTATAGTGGAAGAAATTGGTCTTTCCCCACAAGGAGAAAAGACTGGAAATGCTGAGAAATTAGCTGAATATATTTGCTCAAGTAAGTATCTAAAATCCTCTACTTAAATTAAGCTCACGTGCATTGTTTATTACATACAAAGTCAGGTGTACCTTGAAGCAGAGAAGTATGTACTACATAATTCATCATATGTGGAGTCTTTGAGTTCAGCTTCTGGGGAATACTAGTGTTAACTCTAAAAGATAATAAACAGGATTTTGAAATCCCTATTAAAAATACTAATTTACATGAAATCTTAGACTCCATAATTGAATACTATAAGACCCAGTAGACAAAGTGCTTTTTTAACGAATGGTCAGAGCTGTAATGATTTGAAGTTGCTGCTTAATCATGATTTAAATGATTCTGACTGTAGGTGTGCTGATTCTCTGAACTTTGAATGACCTGACTTTCTTTGCTTCAAACCAGCTGATGCTGGGCATTTTTCACCAAGCCATAATTCAAAGTAGACAAGGGGAACTCCTTTTCTCAGAATGAACATGCAGTTTCAGAGACAGCTACTTTTTAGCACCAAAGGAGAGGGGTTCTGGAGTGGTTTTGAAGAAGCAGCAGCTTTTGATAGCTGCTAGTGGGAAAGCAAATTATATCGTTTACAGCCTTGCACATAGAATATCTTGAGCAGAGGACAGTTTCTTACAAGAACACTGGCGAACTATAGAAATTAACATGCTGCTTTAGCATTTTCATTATCCTTACAAAAATGCCTTAAAAAATCCTTAAATCTTTATAATAAATCCTTAAAAATCCTAGAATACTGCAACATTTAATTAAACTGTGTTAGAGTTGAGTGTCTTCACTCAACCACTTTTCTCATGTAGAAATGTGATCTCACTAGGCTATTTGATTTCATCTGAATTTTCCCTAGATTAAAAACGTTCTTTGTTGGCTTTCAGAGCCCTAATATTCATTTTGTTAGATAAAATGTAGTACTGAAAAACCTTCCAAAATAATTAACTCACGTGAGAGCCCTAAAATCACCAAAGTACTGAGAATCTCATATAATGGTGCTATTTCATTCTTCCCAAGCCTGGTGTTGGCATTCCCCATCATTATTGTGTTTTCCCTTTCCTGTGAGTGCACTCAGGGTGTACAGAGTTAGGATGGCTGCAGGAATAGAGGTGTAACCCAAGAGACATGTATGAATAGCATTATCTGGTAGGATATTTTTTAAGCAGAATTTTTCTCCTCTGATAACTTATTAGAAACATAGAAGTCCTGTGAAAACTGCATCCCAGGTGTCATATTCTACAAGAGAGAAGTTATAAACAGGACCAGAAAAGTCCTCCTTACAAAATAACCAGGGGAATTTCATGTGTAGGCAGTGCAACAATAATTAAATCTGTTCTAATCTTAAGAAGTAAAGGATAAGAGGACGTGAGGATACCCACTTCCACTATAGTGTTGGAAGTAGAACCATTCTTCCTTGGGGAAGTAAGAAAATACTTTCAGATAGACTGAAAGTTTCCAGCAAAGTATTTCTGTCCTCTTCTTTGACTGCCTGAATATTCTTTTATAGAGAAAGTGCTGTCATGTACAAAGTGGGACTGAAGTTTTAAATATAAGAATTGGGGAAGATTGCTTCTCTGAGGGAAAAGAGATAAATTGTGCAGTACTTGTTTTTCTTTGTAGAATTTCAAGGGGAATAGAAATGTACTTTATCTTTAAGATCTTTTTAGACAATGTATTCATATTATAGTTATGGAATATTTTTTAATTTACATGCTAAGTAGCTCTGTCCTCTGAATTGTGGATGCAGTTGTACTGCAAATGTTTTCAGCTACTTTAGGGCTGTGTCTGGTGAAACATACAGCATTTGCAGCAGTGTTCAATATTTGATACCTTTTAAAATGTATTAAATCTATCATGTTTGTTCTCTATTAAAAATGTTAGTTAACTGTTTTTGTTCCTATATTTACAGAAGAGAAGGGTAATTCATCATGCCTGCTTTTTCCTTGTGGAGCCCTGAAAAGAGAAGTACTTCCTACAGCACTTAAGGAAAAAGGTTTAACATCCATTAAAGGCTCATTAAATTAGTCAGTTATGAGAGAATTTGTATCTAGAGATTTTGAACCAAATTTGAATAAGTAAAAATTAAGTTTTCTATTATGTTGTATAGAGGATGGGAGTAAAAACTGAGGTTGGAGTGCTGTCCACAGTGCTGGGACTGAGCTGTAGTATGGCTTGAGCAAGGTTCTTTGCCTTAGTTCATCTTCCTTCTGTGAGAAGGAAAAAGACTTATTCACAGAAATGTTGCAGGACTTGCTACTTTTTCCTAACATGCATCAAGGTCCTCAGGTTACTAAAGCTTTGTGTCTGCTATAATTGATAGCAGAAATAATTAGGAATCCTTCACGCATTTTTTTCTGTATCTTTTTAATCTTTTTAGCCTGAAATTTAAGTGCAATTAGTATATTAGTCTTTTACTGAAATAATAGAAATTAATGAAATACTACTTAGTTATGCACATCTATTCTGATTGCAGGCATACCTCTGGAAAGCCTTACTGTATATCAAACAACGGAACACACCAATCTCCAGGAATCATTGAGCAGTTATTTCTCACAACAGGTATTGGATGCTGATGTATCCTTTCACACATTGTCTAACTTCCAGAAGATAAGTAAACTTCAGAATCACTGAGAAATAATGGCATAAAAAACTACGTATCCACTTTCATCCTTTGAGCTGGATGACTGTTTTTTAGATAACAATGTCAGAAATTACATTTAGTGAAGTTGCTTTTTGAACAGGATTTTTAAATTATTATTGTTACTCTGATATTTCTGGACAGCTTTGTAACTTTGTAGGGCAGAAAACTACTGTTGGTTTTTGATTCATAAGATAAAGCCCTGTTCCTTCTCTGATTATCCAGTTTATTAACATGGATCTAATTGAAGTGTTAGAATTCCAAGCTGTTGACAAACACTGAGTTACATTTGCTAGAATTTTCATTATTTTTCTCCTTTGAAAACTGTCAAATGTCACTAAGCAAGGATCATTACATAGTAAAAGATTTGAAGCTAGTAATAATTGGCTTTATTTTGCCAGATTGGCTTTTTGAATTTTCCATTTGTAAGAGTCTACATTATATTTAGGATTAATTTTATTCAAAATGCAGCCTTTCCTTCTTGGAGAAACTTGGCCTGCCTGAGCGTGTTGCACCTCTTTTTAAAAATCTATGCATTAATGTCTTGTTAAATTACATATTGATTTTAAAGTCCTTTTTCAAGAGGTCCTAAGAGGCCATGGCATGGGCTGTCTAGCTGATACATTGCAACATCCTGCTATTCCTAGGTGGATATTACAATTCTAATCCCCATGGAACTTAGTTTATACCAGTTATAAAGTGAGTCAGTAGTAAATACATATTCTGTAGCTTCCTGAATTCTTCTTATGGAACTCCTTACTTGCTGCAATTATATGTTAGTTTCAGTGTGAAGCTATTAAAATGTGTTTCTCATGAGCTTTTTGGTTGTCATTAACTGATGATATTGTGGTTATATAGTGCCTGGATAGCTGATACAATATGACAAGTATTTAGCACTTTGAGACAATGAACAGGGCTGTGTTGAACTATCATTCTCTTCTCTATGAGCTAAGGCGAGCTTCCAAGTCATGCACCGTAAAATAACAGCAGATGTAGAGCTAGCATAGCCTTCTAGCCAAACAGAAAATCATGATAAAGAAGGTGTCTGCTTCAGGTCTGCAGGTTGGGAGCTTGGGACCTTCACGCCAGACAGAATTTTGCAGAATTTTCTCTTGGCTACAGAATGTTCCTGCTATCTTAAGGCAGCCTTGTTCTGGGAGAGAAAGCCCTCCCGGTGCTGTGCAGTCTTAAGCCAGCACCTCATCTTTGTCACAGCATCTCTGGGTGGGCAGAACTTAGGATAAACAACATGAGCTGGGAAACAGGGAAAATATCCAGAACTGAGACTGTGAATGGATTTAGGGAAATAAATTGTCAGGCTTATTTTTCTAAACAGGAAAATGAGTATGGCTGCAGAAAAAAAAACAGTACTTTTATCACCAGTTTGTGTGACAAAGTATTCAATTAAAGATGCACCTGGATTTCAGCTGACTATCTGCACCACAGGAAACCCTCTTTGTTGGTTTAACATCTGTTTCTCATCAACAATGAAAATTCATCTCTGTATAGAGACAGAGGCTTTTATGGAAGTATACTGATCTTATGCTGGAAATGTGAGAAATCTGTGCTAACCTGTGGTTAATTTTACTCAGGGAATTCCAGCAAGTATTGTGTTCTTCAGTCCATCTGGTGTCAAGTTTTGCCTCCAGCACATTCAGAAGCTATCTGGGGATTTTATCAACCATGTGAAGGTACTTTTTCTTTTCAAATGGTGGTGAAATACAGTAGGGTATAAGCTTAGGTTGGGAGACTGAAGGAGAGGGAAGCTGTTACACCCTTTACAAACCTCTGTTTTCTACCAAGAGTGCCTTAGACCAAAAAAAAAAAAAGAGAAAAATACGAAGTCTGGAATGGGTAGGACTGTAAGAGTAGTCTCTAGCAATCTATGCAAGTTAAATAGAGGTTAAGAGTGCAAATTGTCTGTAGAGAAGCAGCAGTTTACCTAGGTGAAGATTGCAGAACACGAAATTTGGGAATTGTTTGAAAACTGTTTTGTGTTGAGAGTGTGGAGGACAATGCTCTGTGTTTGTTCACAATACGAAACCAGCCATCATAAAATAAGCACATGGAATATATGAATTCATTATTTCTTGAAAGTGATCAGATACCTGTGTTAAATGTGAAGTAACGATCTGAAAACTCACAGAATAATTCACTTCGGGGAAAAAAAAAAATTGTCAGTTAAACCTAACAGAGCAATACCCTGAGAAATTGAAATACGAATTTCTAGCTTACATTTTTAAGACAATAAGTCTGTGCATGTTCTGTCACAGTATTACATAAAATGAGAGAAGGCTAATGCTTTTGCTAGTTAAGAGTCAGAAGAAGCATGTATTCTTGAATTAGGAACTGCTTTAGGCTCCAAGGAGAAGAGTTTGCATCAATATTACTTGACACATCTTAGTGATCCTAGGAATTTGTACAGAAATTCTAGGAAAGAAGGAAACAAGTTGTTCTGTAATAGGCTTTCTAAATAACAATTAGAGATGGAAAATAAATAATTCAAGTTGTAATGTCCTTTAGAGTTATGAATATATAACCATGTGTCTCATTGCAACATAAAGAGAAAGAAAAAACATCTTATTGTACAGGATTTTTGAACTTTTTATTTACATAAAGCGTAATCCACTTGGGATAGCAGATAAAAAGAATGCTGGTTTGTAACTTGTGCCACTGAATTCCAATAAACTCACTAAGCTGGTACTGGCACCTACAAATCATGTACCTTACATGTTTGTTGGTAGATTTCGGTGTGGGGGAAGTAAGGCCAATGGCTGGATCTCAAGAAAGCACACAATACTTCTGTTTTCAGCAGCACAAGGTAGCTTGTAATGTGATTGTCCTTGTTTGTGTGTTCAGCCTAACTGCAGATGGGCTATCACCTGCACCCATCGAGCTGTTCACACAGTATTCCTTGTAACTTCTACTTGTTCTGCTTTCTTATTGGCATGCTATCTTATTATGTAGCTGAGAACTCTTTTTTTTTTCACCTAGATTTATTTTTACCCAATAACTTGCCCAGTCTCCACTGGGTAAAGGCTTTATCTTCTCCTAGTCAAGGTGTGTTAGTTTTTGCTTGAGTCAGCAACTACAGGTTTTAGCATATTAAAATTCCTCTCACATTTCCTGTTTTTTTTTTTTTTTTTGAAGTAACAACTTTAAATGTTTGTAATGGTGGAAGAAATAATATTTCCTAAGTAATTTCCAAGTAGCTCAACTTGTAGGTAGTTTTTTGTACTGAGAATCTTCAACCAGATGGGTTAGTACAGTTCAGTAAGCTCAGACATGCAAGCTGATATACTGACAAGGTCAGCAAATAAAGCAGGATGTGTACCTAAGTCCCTGTTAAGAGCTTGTATCATACCTGCCTACGCTAATTATAACTGCAACCAATGTCACTTCAGTTTGCAGCTATCGGTCCAACAACTGCTGAAGCCATGGAAGCAGCAGGAATTCCAGTAAGCTGTACTGCAGAGAGTCCAACTCCCCAAGACCTTGCTGCTGGGATCCAAAAAGCACTTCGCCTACAGAACTGCGTTTGTTCTAAGAACACAGCACATATTTCAAGCTGAGTGTGGTTCTCTAGAAGGCTCTTAATTTTGTAGACCTGTTATCCTACAAGAAATTGTTTGGGAATATGCAATGCTGTCCTTGTCAGCAGCTTGAGAGCAGCTCGCATCTAAATATCTAAGAAATCTAGAATTTGTTCAGCATGTTTTAAAGCCTCTGGCTATTCCCCTTCATCATGTGTGCAGTGTAAATATTTTGTGCAGGCATTCCTGGAAAACTAGCTGCAAGAGGCTAATCTGCATCAGTGTTGACATTTCAGGTTGAGTGTGTTACCTCAGGTATCTTCCCCTAGTACACAGGTTCTCATTCCTGTGCATAGTCAGTTTTATATGCACATCTATTTCTTTTGTAAAAGAAAATCATACAATGAAGTATACCCTGTTTTAAAGCTTACTTGTTTTGTGTTTTCAAATATTTATATTAAAATGATTGTAGATCCTCACTGGAATAGGACAATTCCTGGAGTAAAGTTGCACTGTGTGGAGCTGATAGCAGGTCAGTTATTGACACTTAATATCCCTACAGTACAGGGTCTTAAAAATTAGGTTTTGATTTCTGTTTCTGTAAAGGAGGATTTATTAACAGAGAAATAAACTGGCTTGTCATTGTTAATAATGGTGTTAGAGTTGTCTGATTTGGTTGCAGCTTATGCTTTAATTGTTTATCTGTGAAAGGAGAAAAAGTAATCCTATTTGGCATAGATGCTACCTTCAGCCAATGCTATGAAATTCATAGAAGATTTAAATCATAATGCATTCAATTATAATCCTCATGAAAGTCACTTTTGTTGTTAGTGTAGTGCTAAGGTTCATAAAATAACAGAAATCCTTATTTGCTCTAAGTTTTTATTAGCTTAATTCTGAGTATATGACCTGAATTTCCAATTAGGTAAGAAGCTTTGTACCTAGGATAAGAGTTAATCTGAACCCAATTATGTTAATATAAACAGAAATAATTTCAAATTGTATATGTGGGTTCATCAGTCAGACTGGGCACAATAACACAACCATTTTGAAGCTTTATGAAGCAGTTTGGTTTCTTGAGATGAAATAGGATCTCAGAAGTATAGTAATTGCTGGAAGATAATGTTGAGCAGTGGGAGGAATATTTCATCATTAAAGAACATCCTGTAGGATCCAGGGATCGCTATGGTAACTGGATGGAGCTGCAGGACTCTGTGCAGACATGCCCCCGAGGAGAGAAGGAAGAGAATGAACAAGAAGCAATTGTTGACTTTCTCTGCCACTTTTTTAAGGACGATTGAAGTTAAGCTGTTTAACATTCAGATGCAGCTGGGTAGTGTCATTACAACATGGAGTGTGCAGAATTGTTCATCTCTGCATTCAAAAATAAATCTGCAGCAGACTGGGGATTTGGAAGTCAGTTCAAGTCCCCTGTAGTACTGCTCACATCTGTAGTGTTGAAACAAGACAGCTGGAGAAGATTTGTGTGAGCTAGTGCTTAGGGGCAGAAGGAGGAAAGGTAGGGTCAATCAGAGAAGAGCAAGAACTGGAAACAGAAGGCATTCACTTGGGCTTGTGGCTTCCTTGTATTATATGGTGAATACCTCTGGTATCTAAGTCATACCTAGTTATTTGCCTTGTTCATCAGCTCAGGCCCTTTCTACAGGTCTCTCCAGGAGACACAATCTGTTCCCATCATTTCCAAGTAAGACATACTTACCACATTTAATATAACACCATAAAAGAACAGCAAAGGCCTCTGACAGGAAAGGGGGTTGCCTTACATCTGCCTTGACCTATAGTGGCAAACAAGATAATTTGGAAGACTTGATCTGAACTAGAGGAGGTTGATCTAAGGGGGGAGGCAGAGCTGGCATTTACTGAGGAAGTTAGAGGCTGTGCAAGCTTGCTGTGACTCAGCTGACATTGCTTTGCTACCCTCAGCTCTGATTGTCATGAACATGCTGCTCCTACCCCTCTCCCCACTGCCAGGCTGCCTGAGGATACCAATTTCAAGCACAGTGCTTTTAGGCATCTTGCCTCAGAAACCTGTTTACATGTAAACATTTATTAAATTATATATATTATACATATATTAAATGTAAACATTTAAGTGACAAATACGTTTCTACCATCCAAAATGAGCTCTATTTCTCATTTGCAAGAGAAAAAGATTAAGTAAAAGTAAACGCATCCATAGAAAACCAAGAAGCAAGCCTCCCTTCCTTGTTTCAAAAGAGCAGCTGCCCTCCCTGCACTAGACCTTCCCCCCTCACCAAGTCTTACCTGGAACTGACCCTCTGTTGAACAGTTTGCTTCTGACAAAAGCAAAAACATCACAACTAATGAAAACAAGGCACAAGGTTGCATAAGTTTATTTAATAAATAAGAATTTATTTAAAAATAAGCTTTTATTTATTCACAGTTTCAAGTCTGAAAAACATAATACTATTCTCCATCAAGTCCAAACACAGCTAAAACCATTCATTCCTGTTGTAAATGAAATACCAGTGATGGCTAATAATTGCAAGGACCTTGCAAAGGTAGAAAGGCACCCATTTTTGTGCAGGACAGTCACTGCAGTAAGAGAAACATGTCCACGTATTCAACAGGAATCTCCTGGTACAACTTCAGCTCATGTTACTGGTTAAAGTGTTTCAATAAAGCTTTGCTTACAAAGTATATTTCATTAAATATCAAACCCGAGCAACTGTGAGATTACATTTTTATGCAAAATATTTGCCTCACTGCAAAGCCCATTACCTTTAAGAGAAAAATGTGCATTTCTCCAAGATAAGAAATTAAATTTAAAGTTACCCAGAACTCCAACTTTGCATTTCAAACAACGAAATGCTAGTAACCGAACCATTGTGGAACTACCACAGGATAATAAGGATCTCCTGTTCTTTCCCAGGTGTACTGTGTAACAACATAAGCAATATTCTTATCACCTTTGATAAATCCAAATACAAATCCAAATCCCACATGGGAAAAATTACCACTGATCCCACGTAGATGCAAGGCACTATTTCTGCTCATTTGCAGCACTTCAGTCACTGAACTCCTCCCGCAGCAGCTTCACTACTTTGCGTCAGCTGCTCCAGTAGATTTAGGATTACCTCTATCCGCTCCAGCAGAGTCATGCTTTTGTTAGCAGTTGCACGCAACAGAAGAGAGTAAACTTGCTTGTTTGTTTTAAGAGTTATTTCTTCTTCACTAATGGCCCTGAAAAGGAAACAGATAAAAGCTATTAATCTGACCACAATATTTAATTCTACAAATTGGCAAGGCAATTATTACACAATAACCTCGATGATCATCTCTTTAAAACCCCATGGTTGGTGCTTGGGTTTGGGACTCTTATTTCCTGAGTTCTTACTTCCTGCCATTTCACAGCATTGCAGGCAGAACCTCTGCTTATACTGCAGGAGGGATAAGGAGTTCCAGTTTTTCAGCTTCAGTCTGGCCATTTTATTAAGTTACAATCCCAAAGCACATTGTAAACCCTCCAGTCAATGTCTCTGTGCCAAACCTCTGTACTTTTGTCAGAGTTTGGCTAATCTGATCAGGCCAAATGCAAAGAGACACCTGAGCATTCATGAGATGCTATTTGCTCCTGTGCAGTTGCCTCCCATTTGCTCAGCCCTACAAACCACTACGGACATCAGCTTCCTGTTGAAGTCTGAAGCCCGTGATCTGGCCTTATTCTCTCAAGTTCCATACACCTAAATTACTTCCATGCGATAGAGACTTTTCCATGGCCAAAACCTTTACACAGAAGAGCTTTTCCCCTTTTCCCAGTCTGTCAGATCTCCCTTTAATATTTGTCAAAAGGAGAAAACTGATCTAAGTCACTTACACAAGTGCCAGCTACTGCTTCAGCAGTGTCACCCCACATTTAACATCCAAGACTAATAACCCAAACAAGAAAAAAAAAAAGCTACTACTGGTATTGCAATTAAATCAAGAGTGCATGCATGCAAGTAGCAGTCAGTTTAATTATAAATGCTTCCGGAATTAAAAATTTAATTTGCTTTATCTTTTTTTGTAACACTTGGCAGAAATCAGATTCATTTATTAAACAGAACAGGTAGTCAAAAACAATAAAAGCCACTGAAATGCAAAGTATTTCCAGGATAAGCTACAAGAATTCCCAGAACAAAGTATTAATTTCAATTACTTCTTTCCTCCAATTTACACAGCCAAGTTCAGTTATGCTTATGCATTTAACTTCTAGAAGGTAAGACTGATTTCATTCAGTTTTATTGCTAGTCTGCAAGTTTCACTATCAAACAGCTTTACCACATGTTCTGCTCTCTGCCAGAATGCATCCAAGACTCTGAAATAGCATTCGTGAGCTCTAATTTCCTCCCTTTTCAGCTTGCCCATTATTAAAACCCAAGACAGACATCATTTTCTCCTTCTGTAAAGCTGAACTAAGGAAGCATATGGAAAGCCTATACAAGGCACTAGAAAGGTTAAATAAAAAGGTAATTTTAAGCTGAGCCTCAATCCACTGCTGTTTCAAGAAGTTTAAGACATTACACCAACACTCCCATTTCATGATGCTCGAGTTCAAACTGCAACCTGTTCCCTAGGTGAAACCTTCAGTACAAAGCCTCATTCAAGAGAGATTCAGTGGTAAGAAGTAAATGGAGGGGAGTTTATACAACACTTGGCCAGGTCGTGAAACCACAGAAGCAAACAGTTTATTCAGTTACCTGTGACATCTACTTGGCTACGTACAGGTTATACTTCAATCCTCTGCTTTTCACATATTCAGATTGCCACCTTGTGGAAACTCTTTTCCCTGAGTGAATGCACCTCAGCCATCACTAAAAGAGCATGCAGGCTTTCTTCTAGTCTCGTGTTTTTCTATTTGTCTCCTATCAGCAAACAACTTACTGTGCAGGATGAATTCATCTCACAATTTACTGCATCAGAGTAACACTTAACATCAGCAGCATTTCAACGTGATGAATGATTAACAACTTCAAACTTCATCTAGTAGAAGAAACAACAACTGCAGATTGCAGAAGCTACAGCAAGATAACACATTTGCTGCTGAGGGGATAAAAGGTGTTCTCAGGATCCCCAAAGCAGAAACGCACACATTCAAACCTAACCAACTGAAGCAATAATGATACAACAAATTACACTGCCACACCTGATCACAGCAACACTTCAAGGTCAACACAAAGAAGATAAGCCTTGTGTGGCCATGTGTGCTCTGAACTCCAGCAGCCAGACTGAAGATTGTTTCTTCTTGCACTCCATTAGGCATTAGAAAGATAACGACGAGCATTTTCCCCACATACATCCTTCTGCTTACAGCACTACTGATGCACCTATGTTTATTCTGAAGCGTTCAGAATGTTCAGCATGTGCCCAGCAATGTTGTCACTGGTACATTTTATCATCAAGATCTACCTAAAGGTAAGTAGTACACAGCAGCTTCTCCCCTCACTAACCTTGAGGTATCCTGCCACAGATGAACACCAAATCAGTAAGACAAAGGACCCATTATAGATGTACCCAACGCACTGAGCAAACACTTCTATTTACAATAAATAGAGTCAATACAGTGAGAAGTATGCCAGCAGCTTACAGCAGTACAAGTTAAACTGCTTTTTATCTCCATTTACACCTATGAACAGCAAGAGATTTATATCCTACGAAGGATAAGCTAGGTGCTTTATGCTCTCTGATACCTGCGATTTGTAACTGTATTGAGCTTTTTATACAAAGAAAAAAATTACAACTTATTTTCTTGAATAGAGGCCATTCAGGCTAATGTTTTTTTTAATCTGCTCTCAGTCCTGGACTCCTATCAGGAAAGGAGAGAAAAAACTGCTGAGCCTAGGCACACACAGTGAAGGTGTTTCTTGGTCATACCCTCAGTTACACACAAACAAGAAATGTTCAAGCTTTAGGTGATCAATGAACACACCAAGTCTCCCCCAGAAAAGAATCACATCCTTTTGCATACCTAGGAATGTGCAGTTTGTACAGATTTATGTGCCCAAAGCACATCTACACAACATGTATCAAGGTTCAACTTACCCACTCTTCTTTTTGGTTGAAGTTAACAGCTTAATGGATTGCAGGAGAAGGAATGACATTCTAGACTCAAAAATACTGAGTAGCTTCAATACTTCTTCCTTGTTAAGGCCAGTGGAGGAATCATTAGTGGAGGTATTTTCAGTATTGCTCTCATCTTTACTTATCTACAGAAAGAGAAAAGCAAAAAGCTTCGTATCATTTAAGCAGCTAAGTCAACCGAGAAGTAGACAAGCAACACCTTAATCACCAATTGACTGATTTTATGTGAATGCACCAGACACAGGAGCAGACAATCAGATAACTTGTCTTCTGTTTACCTGTTCACTCTCTGCTGCAAGCTCTTTTCTGATGAGCTGGAATGCACACTTCGTCTTAACCATAATATCGAGAGCCCCAAACAAAGTCTTTAGTTTTCCAGCACTGCTGTTCTGACCTGAAAATCAAGGACACTATTAATGGCTTATATTCTGGTTTGTGCTTTTTCTTTCATCCAAAAAGATTGAGAGTTCTCATTAAAAAAAGCGCATACTATTTTAGTTGAATGAGAAGCAGTAAAATAAAAGCCTCTCCTCTTCCAAAGAGGACCATTCTGAGAAGCAGATTACTCCTGCTTTCATGTACAGTTATTTAGAAGTGAAATAAGTTAACAGGATTTTAGAGGACTACTGCAGAAAGACAGTCAGACTTACTTGCCATCTGGAATTCTGCAAATGCCACTCTTTCCAGCTGCACACGAAGAAACTCACAGGGTGCATCCTTCAAGAGTTGAAAGAGTCTCACTGCTTTACTATAATGGAGATCAGCAAGTACACGATGTTGTTTCCTCAAATGCTCATCACCAACCTGCACTCCAAATAGGGTACACAGTAAATGTCAGACAATTTGTATGTTCATGAAGTATCCATTAGAAAAAAAGTGTTATGGAAAATGTGAGGTACCAACCATTCCCCACCTCATTTTGAAATTGTTCAAAGTATCTGCACACTTCTAGAATACATCACTAGCCCACCACCACTGAAGTTCGTGTATTTTCACAATTAACACTAACAAACCCACATCAAGTAGAACCAAGTTAGTCATATAAAAAAAAAAGCTAGAACACCACATGACAATGTAGACTGGCATATTGCTTCCTAGGGCTTTAATAAGAGATTAGCAGACAGCCTTCTACTGGATCATTAGCAGAAGGATCACAGGAGTGACTTGGAAGCAAAACCAAACTTAAGATAACTCAGCAGCAGCCACCTCTATTATTCTAGACAGCTTTGCACATTCAGACTGAAACAAAACTCAAACACTCTATAAAGGACAGGATGACTAAGGGGCAAGCTCACTTCTTGCTGCTTCCTGTAGAGGGGAAATAAAGAGGGAGGTAACAGTCTCTCCTCCCTGGTAACCAATGATAGAACGCATGGGAACAGCACAAAGCTGCACAAGGAGAGGTTCAGACAAGACATTAGGAAGAAAGTATTTATCTTGAGGGTAGACAAACACTGGAACAGGCTTCCTAGCATGGTGGTTGATGCCCCACGCCTGCCAGTATTCAAGAGACATTTGGATAATGCCCTCAATCACGTTTTCATTAGCTCTGGTCAGGCAATTGGACTCGGTGATCTTCATAGGTCCCCTCCAACTGAACTATTCTATCCTAGTCAAAAATTAACAGCTTATTTGTAGATCAGTGTGAAATACATCTTTCTGGTTAAATCATTTAAATGAAGATATTCTAGCTCCAGGTAGACAGGTAAATATCAATCTTCACAAATGTTACACATTAAGCATGGAACCTGTACAGAAGAAAAGTGAACAGTTTGTACTAATACCTGATTTCTCAGGCAACTGTGGTACATGGAAGCAAGCCTGTGGTGGATGGTTGCAGCCCGATACTGGCAGAGAGGCTGCCGTGGGGACACTGTATCGACATCACAGTATTTCAAGGACTTCATCATGGCTTCACTAACTTCCTTCTCTATCTACAAGAAAAAACAAAGCCACTTTCATGTTCTAGTTTCAAAGTAATCACACTATGTAGAAGTCTAAGGGTTAAATCTATTAAACAAAACCTAAAAACTTTATGACTAAGGCTTTATGGTTTGCAAGAACTACTTCATACAAGATTTTAATCTAATAGAAGTTTACAAGTTATTCCAGTATCAGTTGTCTGCTGTTCAGTTTGTCAAGAAAATAGCTTATTTTATCAGATTTTGTTTCAAATCTTCTTCATTACCTGTTCCTGAGCCTTTCTAGATAAGGGAGCATAATCCTGCTGTAGAGTTGCCATAGTGAAGTATGTCGTAGACAGCTCCCAGTTCACAGAATCCCAAACAGCTGGATGCACGTCTCTCTTTCCGAGTGATCTTAATGCTCTTAGATAGTAGTCAATAGCCTACAGATTGTAAAATAAATGCATTTATAGTTACTGCTTGTAGTGGTTATAAATACAAGTTCATTTCCCTTTACCCATTCTCAAGGAACGATTTCAAATTATCCTGAGCCTTCTTTAGTATTTTCCTTATACCCATTTTGGTCATAGTTTCAATCCTGACCAGTGCATTCCTTTCTCCTTTGCATGTGCTAATGCCATCTGTTAAATATCAAGATCTGAATGTCACGGCACTTCATGTATCAGAGCAATGGAATCAAACCTAAACACTGCCAAACCAATCTATTTCATTTTAAAAACCATTTCTCAGGATAAATACCAAAACATCAGAAGTGCCAGTTACGTTACAGAAAGGGCCAACTTTCAGATCTGTTATTGCAACTGTCCCTCCCAGGTACACTAATTACTTTTTGCACTCTCCTCAGTAATAAGCTATCAAGGGCTATTTAAAATTATTCAAACACTATTTGAAACAAATCTGTGTCTAAGGAGTTACATGGTTCCTTCAAGCATAATACAAGTTTAAATGAACCAAAGAGAAATTATGTGGTTTTGTATCCTAGACACATTGTAATAGGGAAGACAGACTAGCCATTAAAAACATGCCACAGGGGACATTCTAGAAAAACAAACTCAGCCTCCTCTAACCAACACTGCAACATGAGAGGCAGCTTTAAGAAAGGAAAAAAACACACCCCTACACACCAAACAGCACAAGAAACAAGAAGAGATCAAGCTATTATGTTAAGACCCATCATAATAAAACAAAGGCACTTCTGAAACATGCCTTTGGTAACTTCTACATATAATACATTATTCACTACAGCTATTCACTTCATTTTACATATTAAACATGTTGAGGAGACCCCATTATTTTGGGGCAGAAGCTCAGTGTTAGCCACTTTGCACCTTATTTTTACACTTCCAAAGGGAAACATTCAAGAATGCAATTCCCCTCTACATTTAACTAACATGTCAGAAATAATATGTTACCTTATTATAATAAAGGGCCTCTTCTGGGGAAAACTCTCTTTTGAAGTCACCTTCGGTCGCACAGTGTGCTTGAGCACAAATTCGCATGAGTCTTCCCGTGTTGCACAGCAGGAGAGCAGCATTGGTTGCATCATCAATCGACTCAAAATTCTGAATTCCTTTTTCAAAGCAAGAGAAGCTTTTCTTCCAGAGTTGCTGCTCTGTCATTGATACGTTCTTACTCACTGAGGTTAAAAATACATGGCTTATCAGCAGTTTTAAATTCTCAAAAAACACTGAACAAACATTTCTATTGTTTTCTAACAGGTTTATAAAGATGGTCTTCTAGAACTTAAATGTCATAAAAATATTCTGAAAACCCAATTTCATGGAAAAACAGTTAATACCAGAAGTGCACTACACATAGTATATGTTAGAAAAAATTATGATAACAACAAAAATCGTAAATTAGCAGAATAAAACACATTATAAATGCTTTTTCCCCCACTACAGTAATATTCAGGATATGACAACTGCTCCTACGAACCTGCTGTATGAAATAAGCAAGAAGTGATTTTTACAGACAAGTGAAATTCAGTATTAAGGTTTTTACTTCAGCTAAATAGCAGTTCTGCAAAAACATGGTGATGATGAAAAAATCACCACATTAATCTAACATAAGCTGCTTCAAATATTAGACAGATTACAGAACACAGCCAGTATTTAGGAGTATTTACACTGAACCACCAGTGTCTAGTTCATTCCAGTTTAATGAACCAGTACTTCTAGACTTTTTTTTTTTTTTTTTTTTTTTAAAAAGCCAGCCACCAAACAAAAAAACAAAACAAAAATTTCTGGAGGGCATTCAACCTATTCTGTAAGAATCTCTCCAAGGCATCCCATTATTCAGTTTAAGTTCAATTAATAAAGTATACAAGCCACATTGATCTCTGGATCATGTAACGGACATTAAATTATTATGTCCATTATAAATTATAATGGATGTTAAATCTATAGGATCATTTTCAGAAAAATACTTACTACAAAGATCTTTAAATGTCATCTTTATAATCAGGAATGCTCACCATTTCCCACATTACTACTGCACATAATCATTGTTCTAGCTCAGTGAAACAGTGTGCAGTAAGAAGTAGAAAAAGAATGCTTACCCACTCTTTCAGTCTGCACTGCAGCAGCCTGGTTCATGTAAAATACTCCAATTTCATTCCTGATGTTACCCATCCTCTTCAGCACCTGTATGTGCTGCTCAGGATTTTGCTTTTTTAAATTACTGAAGAGTAAGATTTCATAAGCTGCTTCATAACATTTACAGCTGACTGAAAGTTGGCATTCCAGGTCTGTAGACAAGTCAGTAGCCCAGGCAAACACTAGAAGACAAAAAACAGAGCCTGCCTGTCAAATGGTAGTTCCAAATAAATGTAGGTCTGTGATAGTCTAGATGAAGATGACCAAAGCATAAGACTGTCAGGATGACTGCATGATTTCCACACCCAAGCAGAATCTATCCAATAGATAAACAATTTACATCTTCAGTTGGTTTACAGCTCAGGCATGCCATGCAGGATCTTGATAACCCCTGTCCTTCTGACAGGCATAAGCTTTCTCCAAATAAAGCAATGAAACATAATGAACAGTGAAATTACTTTGTCTGCCATACAGCTGGATCATGACAGCTATCTTATATTGGTAGCATACCTTGGCAGCTGGATTCTCTGTGAAGACTGTGTAGTATTTCCTGATCTTCCTTTGTCTGGTAGTTATATTCTTCAAGATACGCTGCTCTGTTGTTTGCGTTTTGAGCAAGCATTAACTGGATATCTCCACAAAGCGTTAAACACTGACAAAGAAATACTAATACTTCAGGAAGCATGCTGGCACAGAGACAACAGTAGGTATCTATTAGAAAAAAACACACGGGTGAGGGAGGGGGAAAGAGAAAAGAATCACACTTCAGAAGTTTTGACAGTCTGACAGCGCAATTGGTTTTATGTTACTTGTCACGTTTATTCTCCGTATCCAGACAACACATGTCCTCCTAAGAACTAACCTATTTTAAAATCTTGTTCTACACAGCTGACAGCTTCAGAAGAGTGACTGTTTTGTTAAAGATGAGCAGACTGACAATTACAAATACTAATTTCAGATTTCCATCTAAAACCAAGGAAAACCAAATTTTTACAGACCAACTCAAGTCAGATACAGCCTGAAAATTTGTTTTTCAAATGGCACAGCTTAAATTTAATTTTCAAGTCTTCCAAAGACTGAAAAGCTGAAGAACCTTTTGAGTTATAAGCATATTAATGCTCTAAGTAAAGATCATGTTCTTGTTTTCTATGTGTTCCTTCATATACACACCCACCACCCTACAAATATGGAAGCAAAACAGCAGTACTGCAAGCAGTAAGTTGATGACATTTTCTGATTACTTAGTGTCCTAAACAGCCTGATTTCCCCTTTTCCATTTTCCTTGGTAATACATCAGGACGTCATTCATTTTAGAGGAGAATCCAATTCATGGGTGAACGAGTTTGGTATTTCTGAAAAACGTGGTAGACATTTAGATGAAATGGGAACCAGCAGGCATTGCCAGAGAGTAACCTGCTTGCAGTGGTAGCACTAAAAACACAGAATGCTACCTCTGTCTTGAAGCAGGGCTGAATGCTCCCATCTTCAGTGCTCTGAAGTTTAAGATTGGTGCCTTAAGTTTATCACTGCATCAAAATAAGAGTATTTTTCCTCCAAACAGAGATGGATGAGTTATTCTTACTACAGCCTTCTCTCCAGAGCACTGAGCTAGACACTTAAACAGGCGTCAGACTTGTCACTGCATGCCACTAGGCTAAATCATGCAAAGAAGTATTTGATATTGTGAAAGGTATGTACAGTCAGCAGCACTGATGACAAACTAACTTACCATGGCACTGTAAAGCCAGCTTGATGTATCGTAACGCTCTCCCATACTTCTGTAGAATCATAGCAGCATCAGACAGGACATAATAAGCCTTTGATGATTTCAGAATGAGCTGGAGCTTCATTTTATATTGCCATGATCCGGGAATCATTCCTGACTGACTGGAATGCTTACCCTTCTGAAAGGAGCCCACTGTAACACAAACAGAACCTGATCAGTAAATCTCATGGCCATAACATAAGCCACAGGTGTGGCCCAACTCCACCAGTATACAGGCTGGATGCAAATTGCCATAATACAGCTCTACACAAGGTTACCACCTTGCCTGCTGCTGCATTTCTCTTCTGCAAAATGGGCTCAACACATGGAACTTTTCCATTTATTTCACCTAACAGGATGCTAGAACACAGTGAGTACAGTGCCAGTGCAGCTAATCTCCCATGTTCTGAACAGCTTTTGAAACACTGGTGCAACAACCAGGACTCTTCCATACAGTAGCAGTAGAAGAGAATTAGTAAGTCACAGGCATAATTTGCTGTGTTTTCTGCCAAATCCCTTTGATATGTTCTGTTTTTTTATTAACATCTCAAACTAAGGAAGTCTCCAGCACCAAGGGAGCTGATAACCTAGTCATTCCTACAAGTAAGGCCAACGCCCTTCTCACACTAGCTCCAAGACATCCTCAGCATAAGACGAAGAACATTCCTTCTTTGGTGCTGCAGTAACTATGGAACCAGAAAGAAGAAGCCACTGACTTTAAGCACATTAGAGGTCCTGATGCCAAGGGACTGAACTTTGCTGTCCTGACAAGCAAGTCTGAAGCAGAATAAGAGGCTAAGTAAAATTTTAAGGATATGTGCAATATTTACATCCCACATTACCCAGGAAACACTTGTTTCTAAATAAAAAAAGTTAATATGTGGGCATTCTCCTTTCCAGCTGGCAAGCAGCTGCAATGTGTCATCAGCTCCAAACAGCAGAGACAGAAGATAGAGCCTGGCTGCAGCCAAGCTGAAATCAGCACACTGTTCTTACTGAGCTGACCCCAGTCAAATTTTTCCAGTAGATCTTGGTAAAAACTAATCACATATTCCACATTAGCAGTATTGTGCAGAATTCACGCAAGCTCAATGCATCTAAACAACTCTATCAGAAACCTGTGTTCTGTGGTCAAATATCTGATATAAACTAAGAAAGCATTAGTACATCTCCAGGTCATTAACATTCATGAAAAAAAATTTGGAATAGAAATAAACAAAGAAGAGAGACTACTGAAACTAAAGCAACACACCACCACCCCCCAAAAAAAACAACGCACACCCTACAGACAACTTACAGTGCTCCCCACACCAAATCTACTGAGGCCCAAACTACTAAGTCCTTATGGAAATCATCTGGAATCCATAACTAAGTAAGATCCACCAACATCATGTGTTTAAACAATAAAAGATGCTCTGATATGCAAAGTCTCCCAAATGCTCTATTCTCTTTGTATTTAAAAAGAGAATAGACCATGTCCTCTAATTTTGTTTTTATGCAGTATGTATTTTTTTGCTTATACAACAGTGTAATTAGCAACCTACAAGTCTGTTTTGACAAACAAAATAGAGTAGCAGCAGTTTGTGTTGGTACTTGAAAGGTCTTATTTGCACAACAATACAACTTACTTTTGTCTAAAAATAAGGCCATCTGTTTTTCCAGACACTCAGGACCACCACTGGTGGATTCATCTTCATATTTCAAAGGGATTGGTGTGCTGGGGTCAGCTGCAGGAAGGTCACTCTCTTTTTTAACACTGCTGTCAACAGACTTCAAACCCTACAAGAAGAAATGCTTTAATTCACCTTGAAAGCAATAATTCACAAATACTGAAGACACCAAGAATTGTGTACCAGGTGAAATACTAATAGAAATGTGACAGCAAGCTTACCTCCAGGACATAGCTAAGCACCAGCCGGCAGCGTTCCTCAGTGCCGTGGCAGACAGGAAATGTACAGCTAGGCTTGATGGAGGGGGGCAACAGGGGAGAAACAGGAAAAGAACAGAAGTTCAAAATACAAAATATCAAAGTTAACAGCCAGAAAAAACAATTAACAGATTGCAGTAAAAAAAAAAAAAAAAAAAAAAACTGTTAATGAAACATTTGAGCTCTACACTGGAAAGCACCACAGTAATTTTTTTTTTTTTTTTTTTTTTTTTTTTTTATCTCCGAGAGCAATTCATACACCTGCTTACCACCATACTGCTTACTTCAAATTGTATACTTAGCTTCTCTCAGTAATCTCAAGAGACAAAGCAAGGAGGAAGAGAAAATTTATTTCATAACACTAACTACAACACTATCCATAGATGATCTGCAACACAGACCCAGGCAGATTTGATACCATAAGGAAACTATTCTATCAAACTATAAATTGAAGCAGCACTTTCAACATCTTCACGTTGCTTGGTAGCTTTGGGCTTTTTTTTTTTTTGGTTTGTCTTTGGTTTCTTCTGGGGTGGAGTAGACAGGGGAGAGGAAATGGGAAATTTAGTGTTTCTACACCTGTATCAATTACTGTATTTTCATGTGATGAACCCTGAAGTGTTAAATATATTAAGTAGTCACAAATTTTTAGGAATGTTTGTTCATTGATACTCAGCACAGCAATTAGAAAAACAGGTTTCATTTTTGACTGATTGGAGTCGCTTAATTCTGTAATCTTATATAATAGATAAGTAAAATATCAAAAGTAGAATAGTACAGACAAGTACGGACAGTTTGTTTATTGGTCCTGTCAGTTTCTCATTTTATTCTGTTTTTCTATAATAATGAACAGAAGGTACATTAAAGGTAGCAGTGTTACACTTCTGCCCATTCACTCATGAAGCACACTTATGCCAATGAAGCTTTAGGAATATTATACTTCTGCATCAAGCTGCCTTCTTAGGAAGAAGATTCAAAAAGACTTCAAGTTCTGTTCTTCATACATATAAGAGGAGTATGACAGATATTAAGGCAATCAAATTGCCATATCCTGACTGTGTATCCTAAGAAGACAGATTAGAGAGGGAGAGTGGAGACTAATCCTATGGATCCAAACTGATGTTCCAGTAAACAAAAACTTAGTATTACTCCAGAGGCAGGGGGAAGTAGAAGAGGCTCAGCATCCACACAAACTTATGGTCACCTACAGCTGTTAAACATGGTTGTGGTTGACTATTTTCTCTGCTGCCGTAACAGGATTTTTTTTTTGTAGCTAGCTATGCAGAATCATGCATGCCACAAAAAAAAAAAAAAAAAACAGGCGCAAGAAAGTAGAGGAAAAGTCATGTTTTGCAATACATTGGATTTAAGGTAAAAATCTCAGATTCTATGAACAGCTAGAAAGTTTCTCTTCCTTCTACTAACCTGAAGAAATCAAAAAACTACACACAGAGGAAAACCTACAATGATAGCCGAAGATAAAACTAACAGGTAACTGAATTTTGATAACAAAGCTTGCTGCATCACAGCTTTCAAGAAACCCCTTAAAAATCTACAATTTCACTTACACGTATTCGATGAACAGACTTGTATTTTTCTGGTACTGATAACTCTCCAACAGATTTGATTATAGCCACTGCTTTATTGTCATCTGGTGGATCAGAACTGTTACTGTAAGAACCGTTTTCATCACTATCTGGCATTTCTTCCTCTTCTTCACTATAACTTTCATCAGAGTTTCCATTTATAGGGAAGTCTGTACTGTCTTCTTTTTTAGGTTCATCCAACTGAAAAAGCTCTGATAACATGTAGTTTGCTGAAGCAATTATCTTTTTAAATAAGGAAAGAAAAATCAGTGATTTGTTTTCAAGTTAAGTTTTTCAGTTGATGGGCAACATCAATATAATTTGTCTTAGGCTGTATTTACAGGTAATCAACTACCTGTCCTGTTTGCTCCTTAGAATGTATGTTCTCATGGTGTTTGACCATGTTTCAGTGCTAAATTTTTAAGCAACACTTATGCTATCTTCACTGATTTGTTTATGTTGTCAACAATTTGTATGTGCAGATCCTGCAGTCAAGCTTGCCCACATTCATTTTCACCCACCTTACATATGAAAATGAAAGATGAAATCCCCCAACTTCTAGAGAGCAATAATATTCCTTACAAGAAGTTCTAAGCTGTTTTCTTTCTACCTCAAGTTTACTCACAGCCTAAATTCTTGCTCAGAGCGCTCACATTCCTATGACAAGAGGAATTTTTGACACTCAGAGATGAGTCATACTGCATCAAATCTGCTAGGAAATTTGGGTCAGATCTGGTTAAAAAAAATACACCACACATACTTCCTTAAAGTGATCATATTTTAGGCACCTGGACCTCAAATTGGCCTGAAAAGTTTATTAAGTGCCTAGGCTCCACCTCAAATTAAGGAATCCTGTATACCTCAAGGATTATCCAAACATTAAGCAATAGATTTCAGGCTTGAAGTTTTGGATTTTGGCATCCAAACAGGATGGGATTCGACTGCCAAAAGAAACTTTTCCATTGTATTTACACAAAGATACATGAACACATTGTTCTTACTTGAGGATGTCTGCCGTTGTCCAGTAACTTAAGACAATTAAGAAGCAGTGTTCTGATAGTGCCATAGTGCTTTTTGTTCTGGTTTTTCTTCAGCATCATATTGCAAGCAACTCTAAAAGAAAAAGTTGAACAAATTAGTGATCCTGGGACAATTTCTTTCTGTTAGAAGGAAACAAAATATTTGAAGCAAGTTTAAATCTTTAAAGTTATTTAAAAACTCACTTGTACAGAAGAATTGCCACTGGCATTGTAAAAGGATTTTGGTATTTGTCTTCTGTTTCTTCACAAAGGGTGGTTAGGTCATATAGCTTTACTATATCACTCCCACTTGCTGAAAGGCAAGATGTTTCATTAATCAGCATGACATTAACATAAACTTAAAATAAAAAAAAAAAAACATTTATCTAAATTTACTTACCCTTAAATAACCAGTAAGTATGTCCTTCTTTGGTGCAATTTGATTTCAGAAAAGATAAGATATTTTGAGCAATATCTTTTATCACTTTGGTAGAGAAATTAGAGTTTTCTAAATTGGGAATATCTTCAGTCTTGATCATTTCATATTTCTGCAAGGAACACATTTTAAAAACATAAGGAGGCTTTTCTGCTACTACCACACCCAAAGCTACAGGTCAATGTCTCTATTAACTGCTTAAAGAAACAGTCTACTATTATGATACAGTGTCAAAGTAATTTTTATGACTTCAGCTTTTATTGAGCAGTGCTATCAAGATATGCTTGCTTTTAAGGAGAACTCACTGCTATAATAAACTTATGACTACATAAATAGAAACCAAAAGGTGAGAAAGAAGTTGTGCAGTTACAACACCTACCCACTACTTCAGTGAAACTTAGTCAGCAGCTACATGCTACCAGGTGCAACAAATGAACCCAGCTCGTATCTGTAGGCTATCCTAAAACAGTAAATATAATCAAAACTTAAAAAGCATGCAAGTGAAAAATCACAGGTTCTAAGATGCGAGAAAATGGTTTATTTCTGCAGCTATTTTTTGGTCTTCAAGCATCTGTGCAAGTAAGAATCTTGCATGCATGGAAGAGAGGAAAAAAGAATAAAATGTTTTCAGATGACTGTGTAAATGCTTCTCATTCTGCAATAAGTTTTGTAATCTTTGTCAGAACAGTAAGATTAGAAAGAAACCTATTACAACTGCAACAATCTCAGAAGCTGAAGTAGGCATAAAGCCAAGAGCCAGGCTTACCTGAACAATTCCATTAACATGAAAGCACATCACAAGCTCTGGTACATTGCATATTAAGTTGTCCAACCAATAGTCAATTCCTGTTAACACATTTATTGGCTTGTTGTTATCCCTAGAAGCAAGTATTTCCAGTGTTATTTAAATCCCTGTTTACGCTCCAGAAAACAAGGTATGTTTACTAATGGGATTTAAGTCACCTTAGTGGAAGAATATTAAATCAATTATTTGTGAATTGTTTTAAGATGACAAACAAGGAATTGCATCAAATAAAACAAATGTAGTGATCTCTCCAACAGAATACATTCACATTCCTTCAGCAATTTTGAGTTTTTGCCTACACTTAGATTGAAGTTTTAACAAGCTTCACATGTCACACCATTACCAAAATAGTAAGTACTTCTAAAGGAAAGGCAGCATTAGCAGCTTCTAATTATAGTGCAAGCCTTCTTCCAGACCTTCCAAAATTCCTTTCAAAGCAAGATTGTTAATTTCTAGATGTGTCTTAAAAAGATGACAAATACACCAAGTATGTTTCAAGTTCTTGCTCATTCTCTGCTTATGCACGAGCAGGAACAGAAAGACCAATAACCAAATAATCAACATAAAGCATTTTTGAACAAAAAACAGTCAGAACACACAAGTAGTATTGTCACAAGTTTTGAGCACTTATGAAGTGCCTAACTAGCAGTTATTGAAATTCAGAATTCCAGTAAATGGTACTGCCATCTCTTATAAAAATAGCAATAGAAGAAATTATGGACATAGCGTTTTAACATTCAAATGCACGCTAATGTGAGGAAAGGTTGCAAACAGCCACTATTTTCAAATAAAGTTTTAGAGCTAGAAAGAGCAGCAGAATATCTCACGTCCCAGTGCAATAGCACAGTTATGAGACTTCCTGTTTACCAGCACTTCATAATGCCATTGCCATTTAAGTCTAAAGCATGAATTTTCTTTTTTAAACTGTGTGTAACAGTTAAGAATCAAACAAAAGATCAGCAGATAGTTGAAGAGGAAAGCAACGCAAAACTCAGTCAAGGCTGACACATACAAACTTGTTAACTTCAAAATTCACCTGAGACGCAAGCTCACAGCAGGGTATCTCCCACCTCCAAATATAGGCATGTTTGATCCTACTAACATGTGGATGTCTTCGAAGGTCCACAAGATGTTACGGACAAAGTCATTTTTAAGTCCCTTCATTAAGAGAAAAAACGGTCTATAAATCACTGGTATAAACACACGTTCTCTGTGACAATCTGCAGAATTACAAGAAAGCAAGATGCAAAAGCAGCAAATAAAAGACAGCACAAAAACTATGCTATGCAGTCACATCAACTTGAAAGACTGAGATCACAGATGCCACAAAAGCTACTTCTACAGGGGACTTAGCTTTTCTCTTGGCTCCAATTTAGACCAAATTTTTTAAAGTGTTGAATTAAATTGGGACGGTTGTGTTTGAGCTCAAATTTCACATATAGCATACCTGACTGTTTTCCCCGTCATTGAACAAAGTAGTCAGGTTTTGTTCTTTGGGGGCTGAGGCCACATGCCCCACTATATATGAGGGTTCAAGAGGCACACTTCCCTGTGAAGAGCACAAGGATAAGGAGTGATTCTGCTGCTGACGTAAAGCTAGGCCATAGAAAAAGATTATATATTCTGAACAACAAAAGCACAGGAAGCAAAAACCTTCACCTCCACTGTCTTTAAATAACACATTCAACTACAAAAAGCCTTTAGTCAGTGACTAGAATGCTTCTTTAGCTACGGCTAGTACCAAAACTTTTTTTTTTTTTTTTTAAATGTTCTGATAGGCCTTAGAAAGTTTTTATAGAAATGCTATTACCCCAGAATCTGCACTAGATTATCAACCTTGAGAATGTAAATCCTCTAGGCTGACATCTTGTAAAGAAGTCTAAAAAGAGTCACTGCACAAATGCACACAGCTTTTTTTTTTTTTTTTCTTAAAACAGAGTCTGCTTTGTCAATTAATTCCTAAAGAAGGTGAGAAAGAAAAGTAGCCCTTTTGGTAGGAGCATCGAAGTACTGAACTATTTCTCTACTTTAAATTATTATTATATCAGAACACATACAGTTATAATTTTATGACCAACGCAGGTTAGAGCCTTCATAACTTAGCTACCCAAATCACTTGGCATACCTTGTGGTAATACTGTTTACCATAGTAATTATAATCTAAGCATGCTTAATACAACAGATATTTTGGCCTCTCAAAAATGTAATTCCTATAGTGCATTACTCAAAGAAGAGAGGAATTTCCTATATTCCTAAATAAGCTTAGCCACAGATAAACCCTGGATTAGAGCCCAGCTTGTTGTGTAAACACGTAACACAAACGGAAGGGAGCTGTATCATCTCACAGCAAGTATCATATACATTAACTGTTTTGCAAATATTTTCACAGATCCATATTTTGCCCATCAACAATAAATTCATGGACAGAGAATTTATTTTAATGGCAAACTAAAAAACCCAAAAGCTCAGAGCCTTAGGCTTCTATACACACCACCTAGCTATCAAGTTTTCCTACTTCCACATGAAAACATTGATAACTACTCTTATCTGTATGTAGTCCTTCAGAAATAGATAGATATGTGTATATGTAAATGTGTATAAATATAGATTGAGTACTACAATGACAGAAAAAAGTTACTTCTGAAATTTGGAGCGCTGAAACACTGGCATGAGCTAAAATGCACGTACTGACAAGATCTAATGCCTTAGTCCTGCCTCTCAGAGGAAAGTATGTTAGCAGCACCTCTGAAAACCTGTAATAATCGATATTCTATAGGGAATACAAATACTCTCTATGAAAGCTCGTGTGTCCTTTAAAACGCTATTATGCTAACCTGGTTAGAGGCACCTGGATCTTCAGATAACGAAGAAGGCATTTCAAATGGAGCTGGCCAGGAGGCCCGTCCTGCTTCATCACCCTCACCTGGAACAGGACCCTCCTGGTGCTGTTTTGAACTGGAAGGAACAGGCTGAGCAGCTCCATCACCATTAATGCTGACAAAACATTAAGAAGTGAACAATACACAATGAGAATGTGCTACACAATTTAAATTTGATGCAGTAGTCTCAGACAGCTTTGGTAACGGCTTAAAGATTGGTATATTGACCAGATTTACAGCATAGTGGCAGCTGTCACTATACCTAGCATGTTTCTTTCAAATCAATTTCAGTTTTCAGAAGGAGTATTGAGATAGGACATTAAGCCACATTGTTTATTTTATACTGTAGTATTTTAAAATACCGCAGTGCCTATTAAAAACATTTACATGTTATTTCATCATCTCATTCCGCAGTTTCCTGCGCATAAAGCAGTAAATAAGACAGACCAATTCTAACATTTACTTCAAGAGAGGAACTAAGGCAGAAGTTGGTGTAGAATTCAACACTCATGCAGACATAAGGTTACCTGTAATACAAAAATTTGGAAAGTATAGCCTTCTGGTACCAGTGTTCTTTACTCTTCTTTTTTCGTTGCCACTTCTGATCAATCAGCCTTTGATAAAACTCTTTCAGCCACGTCCAGTCCCCTGTCTAGTCAATATCATAAATATAGAATTAATACCAAGAAAGATCTGCAAATTAAACCAAGTACCTTATTGCAACTGAAAATTACTCCAAGGCTAAATTCTTGAATTGCTCATTTATTGAAAGTTTATCTTCTGGAAAAGTTATGTTCCAAAGAAATCAACTTTTAAGAAAGTCAGATACAAGGCAAAAAGACTACATAGTAACAAATGATTAGTGATAAAATTAGTGAAATAGCACAGCAATATAGAGGCAATTATAAGAAAGACTGACATGGAATTTTAATTCTACAATACTGTAAATAGAAAGACGTCAGATTCTCCACTGCAGTTACTGGTTAAACCAATTGCTGCAGAATAGCAGCAGATGCTTCAAGTAGATCTTCAGTACTAGCATATGCTTCTCAGAAGTTTTGCTACATATATGCTTTCTTGCTGGCTACATTATTCCCAAAATAATGCATTTTGACCATATGGCATACTTAAAACAACACAAATGTTAACCTGAGATGATCTCATGAAGAGTTCTTGAATATCTAGCTCATCCAACAAGAGTGTCCGCCCAATGCGATGCACTGCCATGCTCACGTGTGACTTGCTGTATGGTATCTTCAGAAGCTTTTTAATATTCTTGCAGAAGAAAAGAGAACAAAGATTACATTCCATATAATTATACTTTATCATAAATCACAATTCTCAGGGAACTGGAAGCAAAGAACACACTCCTAACATTGGAGTTTGGACAGAGATATGAGTAAAAAGCTGTCCAAAATAAACACAGATAAGTGAGTATGTATCTCTTTTTCTTCCTCTGAATCATCTAAATTCTGCAAAGTGTTTCAGCAGACCTTTACTTTTCCTCGCTGGATACGAAGATGCCAGAAGCCATGACAGTACTTTACGATAAGGTCATAAAACACAGAACTTTGAATGACATAACTTCCAACTACACATACCTCTGAATCAGACACAACGTCCACATCATTGCCAATGGAGTCAATGAAGTCATACGCCATCCCAAAGCTATAGAGAACAGTACAGGTTAATTTAAATGCAATGACACATTAAAGACAGACCTCCTTGTTCTCCAAAGGAGGTCAACCCTCTGAAAACTTTTTCTTAATAAAAAGTAGAGTCTAGCTAAACATTACCAGGATCGATGAGATCTAAAGTTAGTTAACAAAACCATTTTGACATCCCACAAGTTCCCCAAATACATCATTGGAAGTGCTTAAATCCGAGTTCATGATATCCTGAAAAGCTGTTTTGTTGGAATCAAGACAATCTGAAACATTAAATTTTAAGTGGTACACAACTTGTTTAAACCGCAAACTGCTATGTTTCACTAGCTAGTTGACTGAACATGAATTTGCTTGATCAGCACCGATTTAGGAATTATTTCTGATCTCCATGAACTCACCTCATTCAACTAATTAGCAAACACAGGGGATCGGAATAAATGATCTTTCAATGCCCCTTCCAAACCTTAACATTCTGTGAAACATCCGTACAGAAGGGTGACACTGCTTTTTTGAGCTCACCCCTTATATTACCATATGGATTCACTGGTAAGAGTATGAAGGGTTTTGTTTTTTTGCTTATTAGCTTATTTCTTAGATTAAAAATATAAGCTGAAGAAGCTTAAAATATAAGTTAGCTTACTTCTAAAGCTCCCGAACAGCCATAAGGGGGCTCCTTGGCTACCCAGGGGTACTGGATTTGTCCCATTTCCATCCCTGACGGAAAGCAGAGCAGCTAGCTGAATCAGACTCCTTTCCGATCAACTGACAGCAGCCAGCCAGAGAAGCACGTGAAGCTTGTGTCACTTGAGGATAAATCTTAAAAAATTTAAGATCTATCAGTAATATTGGTGTTATTAATCGCTTAGAAAGGAAGCAAGGTTACAGCATAAAGAGTGGGTAATGACGAAGTAGAAGAAGGGTCCAGAAAAAAAGCAGCATGCAGTTGTTATAAATAGAGTCTTTACTTAGAATTCTGCAGGGTCTGAGCTCGCTGTTAGATTTATTGTTAAAGATAGACTAAAAAAAGCCAATTCTGGCGCACCCACCTCGAGAAAGGCGTGCTTTTCTTGCTGCTGCCCAGGATGGCCGTGCCCGCCGGCCCCAGCCGGGCGCTCTCCCTCAGCCAGTTGGCGGGGGGCAGCTTCAGGTCGGTTTTCTCCTGCAGGCGGGCGAAGGCGGCCTGCGGCGGGGCGGAGGAGTACTTCACCACAGCGCTGCTCTTCACCGCCAGCGAGCCCTGCTCCCCGGAGAGAAGCTGCGTTTAGAATTACCGGCAATTAACGCCCGCACCCGTCATTAAGAGCCTGCCCTGCCGCTGCCCGGCCCCGTTAGTTACCTGCTTGGGCTCCTCCGCCTCAGCTCCCCGCGGGGCCGCGGCCGGCCCGGGGCCGCGGGGCTCCGCCATCTTGTGCCCGCCGCGGGGCTCCCTCCGGCGGCGGGGGCACGGCCCCGGGGTGACGTCACGGGACCGCGTCACGGCGCCGCCGCCGCCTCTCGCGCGCTTCCCCGTGAAGTCCCAAGAGGCGGCGGAGGGCGGGAGGCGGCCACTAGGGGGCGGGGGCGGGGCGGAGGGAGGGGGGGGGATCGCGACATGTCGGCGCTGTGCCGAGCTTAATTAGGCTCGTTAGGGGTGAAAAAGCCCCCCACAGTCACATGGTTCTAGCACCCGTGTCCCCACTGAGCTGTGTCCCCAAGCACCACGTCCAACCCCTTCTGGAGCACCCCCAGGGACGGTGCCGCCACCACCTCCCTGGGCAACCCGTCCCAACGCCTGGCTGCTCGTCCTGAGGAGAAATGGCTCCTCGTTTCCAGCCTGAACCTCCCCTGGAACAACTCAGCCCATTCCCTCTGCTCCTATCACTGGTTACCTGTGAGAAGAGGCCGACCCCAGCTCCCCACACCTCCCTTTCAGGGAGCTGTAGAGAGCAATGAGGTCCCCCCTCAGCCTCCTCCAGCCCAAACACCCCCAGTGCCCTCAGCCGCTCCTCACAGGACTTGTGCTCCAGGCCCTTCACCAGCTTCACAGCTCTTCTCTGGACACATTCCAGGGCCTTGATGTTGTAGTGAGAGGCCCAGGACTGAACACAGTGAAGGGACAGGCTGTCTGGGCATGCAGTGGGGCTTTTGGGTATGCTGAGAGGGTGCAGCGTTAGGGAAACCATGTGGAAACCTACAGGCACCCTACGTACAGGGTAACGAGCTGTGGCATGCTGGCCTCAGCTTGCACTCCAAATTTGGCAGAGGCTTAGCTGTGAAGTGTTAAGCGAATTACGCCATGAATAGCACCCACAGGCTTTTCCACACTCATCATTCATTGTTTTTCTATTACGTGGTATTGTGCCTTCCCTATGCCAAAGCCACAGGTTTTTCATGTGACACCTGCATGCCACAAGAGAGTACAGTTGGTGACTGGTCCAGAAGTTAATTGCACAAATTCTGGCTGGCTGGCATCATCCCCCAAACAATACACATAGAGCCAGTGGGCAGGGTCTGCCTTTCTGTACTGGGGTACTTCTCTGTCCTGCCACTGATCCTCATTGAGCTTGTGGCCTTAAATGTCCTTGAATTTATTCCATTCTCTCAAAATTCATTGAAAATGACCTGAAGATTTGAAAATTATTAGGCAACTTGACAGACTGCAGTTGCATAAGTCTCGTTTCCCTTGTAAACCAAGCTAAACCAGTCTAATGTTGCATATTTTTACTAGCGCAAAGTGTATCTCTTGGCAATAATGCCATAAATAACAGCAATATGTTTTTGTATGAAAACATATGTATACAATTTATTGAAGTTATAACATTCCTTTAAAGTACTATTTCAAAGCAGTTTCAGTCAAACCTTTATTGAATTGGAATTACGCCTACTGCCATTGCAGACAGGAAGAACAAGGAATAATTATTTATTCCTTAGTTTCTTTGGAGTCCATTTATAGTGTTAGGATGGGACTTGTCTAAGTTTCATCTTTAAATTTATATTTTTTACCTTTATTCATATCTTAGTGGAAATCAGCTGTAAATATGTAAGTACTGTAGTCCTTCAGGGAAAAAAAATGGAAAAAAGGGGAAAAACTAAAGAGCTACCACTGGGTATTTAAAGCTAAAGTGCTGTTTGTTTGAGTTTGCAATAATGGGCCTCAAGTTATTGAATCTGAAAATAACTAGAACAGAATGAAAACAAACTGTAGGCTCATTCCCTGTCTGTCACATTCTTCATTATCCTTCTCTGGTTGTTCTGTCACTGACTTCCTTGGTCTTAAAAATAGCATGAGCTATCTGCATAGCCTTGTGATCTGATCCTGGCACACATCAGTACAGTTCATTACACTCAAGGCTGAGAAGACAATGTAATCACCTAAGACTTTCAACACATGTTGATCTTACAGAGTGTTTACAGTTTTTTTTTTTTTTTCTTGACCTCAATTGCATTATCTGGAACAGCTTATTTTTCATACACCAGGTTTACATTAGCATCAACTAGATTAACACCACAGAAGTCTTTTTATGTTGCAATTAAAAGTAACTTACAGCATGGCATCATTAATAATAACATTCAAATTATTGTTCGTATCTATTACCAAAACTTCAGCAGATACCTAGAGACAAAGTAGGTCATTTAAAAGAAAGCCTTGAGAAATGTCAGGATGGCAGCTAGCATTCCCAAATATCATTACCTGTGTCTGATAGTAAGATTGAAAATTTGACTTTGCTGAAGGAACTTTGTAATTTTCTTTAAAACAAATGTCTGTGACTGTCTGAATCATTCATACTTAAGTAATACAAGTACCATATTTTCTGTCATTTAATTTGCTGGCTATAGCATCCAAGTCCCACTGAAATTAGCCTTGAATATCAGTATGCTGGAAGACAGGCCAGTGCCACTTGCCATTCAAGTGTTACCTTCTTGACAGTCTGTCAAGGCTTGGGGGACAAAGTCTTGGTTTGTGCCTAATTTAGTGAGGAGGTAGCCTAGGCTACTGCCCATGAACAGGCTTGTGTAGAGATAAGCAAGGGCTTTGTCTCTGCCACAGTTTTTCTTCCTGTGGAAGAAGCCTTACATTTCAGTCCATTCTCTACTTCCATAAAAACATTACAAATTGTTATGTGTACAAAAACATCTTCTGCACCCATCTAAGGGTCAGTAACAGGAATGAACATACTGGGAATCCTGCAACCAGCAGACAAGTGGCACAGTACAGATCACCCCAAAGCCACCCTTCCATGACATCCAAGCTCCTTTGCAGACTTGTCCCTGCTGTTTTCCCTGACCTACACCCAGTGCTCCTGAGCAGCGCTCAAGGGCCAGGTGTGCTGGCAATTACACCATACAGGTGATTGCAAGTTAGTCCTTAGACCTCAAGGCAAAAAAAAAAAATCCCTCAGGTGCTGTCAGGTTTTTTAAACAAATGTTTAGTGGATGATTAAGATGCATATGTGTGTAAAGCAATTTTGAAAAGTGCCTGAAATTGCATCTTAGAAGTAATGTACCTAGCGTCCTTGGTTTTTTTCTGCCCAAATGACTCTTCAGCTACTACCATTCAGATTGCAAAGTGTCACTGAAGTGCTGGAAGAAGTTAACAAATCATGTTAAAACTGAACTCCATTTCTCCTACATTTGAAGACAGCATTCCCTACTTGTGCTGCATTTTTTCTTACTGCAGCGAACCAGTAAGAGCAGCGGTTTTGCTCATCTGTTGATCAGCTCTTACTGAAATGCCAGCATCACTTGGCAACCCGGTCTCACAAAATACAAAGGCACAACACTAAAAATACGACTTTAATGAGCTTTGCCAACATCTGTTGGCTGGGGCTCCTGCACATAAACTACAAATCCTGCAAACTTTCCCCAGGGCTGAAGGGTTCATGGTATGGAGATGTGACCCCTGCCCACTTTATGGTGGGGCCTCTCCCCAAAACCCTGCACGGGTCAGAGCTGGAGGGGACAGGGGGGGCTCAGAAAACACCCTGCTTTCTCCCCACACTGTCACCATGGAGCTCTGGGGGTTCTTCTCCTCTGTGAGGGGAACAAGTGCCCACCATGGCAACCGTGGTGTGCCGGGGGGTTCCGGCCAGAGTGGCAAGGGCCAGCGCCACGCACGGAGCCATGCCCAAGGGCAGGTGGCCCAGCCCCAGCGCAGAGCGCCCCGGTGCCTGGGTAAGGGGTGGTGGGAGGGTTTTTCTTAAAAGACAAAGCTGCACAGGACTTTTTATTTAAACCTTGGACTGGGTGAAAAGCGATGTGCTGAGGGTGACGTCCCTCAGGGAGGAGAGCCCCCAGGCTGCCCTCCCGAGTCACAGGTGTTTTCGGGGGAAGCGGCACTTTGCACTCCCGGCATTTATGAGGAAATATTGTCCTACATATTCACAAAAACTACACTAACGCAGTCTCAAACTGAGGTTTTTATTTATTTTTTTTATTTTCTTTCAGTTTTCCAGCAATGCTTGAGGTCTTTTACATTTATCCCTAATTGATGGTCTCCTGGGAGATGCCAGCCGACATTTCCTCCAGCTCCCGCCCTCAGCGGCCTCTCGGCAGCGATGGCGCAGCACTTTTTTCACTCCCTTAAGCCCTCGAGCCTAGAATTTCTGAGTCGTTCCCCAAAAGTTTTGTGCTTTCAAGCCTCCTGTCATACAAGTGCAGGAGTAGCGTGGGGATAAGAAGGAAATAGAGACAAAGACGTTAAATGGTTTTACGAGGCAGAGTATCATTATTAAAACAATTTCCGGAAAGTTCCTGCAAAAATAATGTTCTTGTCCATTTTACCGATCCATATCGTAAGTTTTTGGTAGTGCTTGCACTGTGTGTGGGAGGCTCCTGATGCTTCTAAGGGCCGCTAGGTGCTGCTCCAACACCAATAATACAAAAACAACTGGGAAAACACAATTTCGCCCACATTTCTGATCTGATTTTCTTCTTTTTAATTGATCGCAATGTTCACTATTTCCTAGTTTGCTCATGTTGGAGGATGCCAGAGTCAACCTGAGTCAACCACCAGCTCTGCCCTGAAGCAGGCCCGGGACGCGCAGGCGGCCCAGCACATGGAGGGCAGGCTGCCGCCCGCATACAGGGCTCGGGAGCAGGTGAGTTACCAGCTCTGCAAAATTCAGCCTGTTACAGACACTTTCTGCACGGTACCGCTTGCTAAAGTTTAAGAATAGCACTTAGATTTGAGGTAGTTAGCAGGGCAGTTGCAGCTTTGTGCCTCAAGGAGTGAAATGACTGCCGGCAGTGCAAAGGGAGAGATGTATTTCGCTGTTACTTGGCTACAATTTGGGGTACTCACAGTCCTGCTGGTCTCCAGCAGTGCCAGTTACTTTTCCCTTTTATTAGTTATTAAAGCTGTCTGAGACACGCTTGTGTGCCAGAATATATTATGATCGATCTCAGTCCAAAATCTGTGTGTAAAGTAGCCCTACAAAAGCATTTAATTGAAATTTGACAATCCATTTTGAATTGTCAGAAATTGTGAATATTCAAACAAATTATTTTTGCTTATTAAAAAGTTAGAAACTTCCTATCTGAAGCATCGTTGAGGTTTCCTTCATAATGAGAATTGAGATAATTTTGGAAACAATCAGCAGCAATTTTAAATCCTATTTAAAATATTACATTTTCATAAGCACATCTTTATGTCCTGTTTTTATCATCACACTGAGTTTTGCTTTGCTCACCCACTTTGCACACAGAATATTTTCTCTTCATTTTCTGTAAGCATAGCAATTATACTGAGTTCATTTCACAAATTTTGCTATAATGAAGGGCAGAAATGGGCAAGGAAGGAATATTTAAAATGGTAGCTTGTGGCTAGTGAAAAGGAGACAATTGTAACTATACATGATGCTGATTTTCTATCTTTCTGAGGAGCATCTGGCCGTAAACACTGTTTGGAAAGAACCAGGTTAGGTAGATGTTTATCAACACTAGTATGACTGTTTACCTGGTATTATTATGCCTTGTGTTGAGCAACCCTTCACTGTTGAAAAGCATTAGTGGAATTCCTCTCTCTCATTAATCAAGAATTAAAATGAGGTTAGTACTAAGAGTACAAACAAGCATCGAAGGCTAAAATTTGATGTCTTGTGAACAATCTGAGGAGGAAGATGACAAATGTGACATTTTACAAAGAATGCTGATGAGTTTTGGAAGCTCACTGCATGCGAAGCTGGATGTTTCAAATCTCTTTGTATGAGGGAACTCGCTCACTGTGAGGTTAATTAATTATCTAAGAAATATAGTACTTTTTAAGCTTATATTATATCTCATTTATTACGTTACGGTAGGCATGCAATTATTCTGTAAGAGATTTTTGTAAACATTATTTAATATGGGGAATCCTTCCAAGAAATTATATTTAACATGCAACATCTTGATTTTCAATTTTCCTGTAGCATATAGGCACTAGTAATAAACACTACTCCTAAAATGTTCAGATTGATGTGTAATTGCACTAGGAAATTTTAGTAAGTCTAATATTTTACTGTCTTTGAAGTTGTTTATTTTTAAGCACATCCAGAAGAATTTATCTGTTGAACTTAACCAGGCTACGGTCTGCTTGAATCTATACGAGAGAACAAGTGAACGTGTGGTATCTCCCCTCAAATATAGAGAATCTGTCTAGTATACCATATAGGCTAAGATAGGATCATGCAACTGGACTGCAATGCAATCAGGCAAATTCTGTATTTGATCAGTCTTCTTGCTCGGGCAGGCCTTCAGTTATATTTAGAACTAATTCAGGTTTTATCTCATAAAATCCACTTATTCTTGAAACACATTTAAAAATATATATTTTGCTGTTTTACATTAGAATTTCCTCCTCTGTTTGGAGGTGAATATCATAGTTGGAAGATGAAAAATGTATTCCACATGGGTAAAATTAAAAAACACTAGAGCATTTACAGAGAAAATAAAAATCCCAACATTAAACAGGAAAATAATGTTTGAGGAAGAACAGAGGCCATCTAATAGTCCAGAAGAGCTTTCAGTGTTTATTTTTTTGCTATTTTAAAAATATGCTAATGATATATAATAAACAAACTTTAAAAAATAAATATGTTAAATTACTTTTTTTTTTTACAGTTGTCCTTTTTTCTTCTAAAATTCTTGTTTCATTTTAGAGTCTGGATGAACATTATGTTAAAAAATGGAATTATAAATTAGTTATGTGATTAATACCTCCTCCGCTTCCCCTGCAACAAGCAGTGTACATGACATTCAGTACATAAATCATAGATTAATTCAGTTTTGAGGTCCCTTTTGTAGTTCATTTTAATTAGCTTTGGGCTTGCTAGTGAACAAAACAAGGCAATCCTGACATATATCTCGTATTTTGTTGCTTGTATGTAACATTTTTTATTTGAAAATTCATGCTTTTATATTAATCATGTATATGTTCAACAAGTCAAGGGAACACAAATCATCCTGATTATTTTGTAAAAAATAGAAGGAAAAGAAAAAAAAAGAGAGTCCATTTTGTCCCAATAAAATCATGTGTAAATGAAGATTTAACATATGAAAGTGACTTCTGTGTTAGAATGGAGAGCTGTAATTTCAGCATCTGCCAGAATGTAGGAACTAAGACTAGTAGACTCCAAACAAAGTATGTGAAAATTCATTTTTTTTTTCAATTTTTTTTTTTTTCAGAAAGCAGTGAAAAACAACTTCCCATTTTCTTCTCATGACAACAGACACTGCCTACAGAATGTGGGAGAATATTTTGATTTTGTAAGTACCCAACACTGAGAAAAATCAGCAAGATTGTTATCTTTTCTCTACCTTGCAAAAATTATCAATGCTTTAAATTGTGAGAAAAATGTAAATAGCAAAGAACAAACACACTTTTTATTAGTATAGGGATGTGACTTCTCTGGGACTGGCACATGTATACAGCAGCACAGATGGTCATTGAGAATTCAATAGGAACATAAAACTCTGTGATCTGGGTCTCTGACAGGCATTTTCTAGTGGTTCTGCTAGGTATGGCTTAACATGATTTTGTACCCAGTTACATGTCCTATTACTCAGCTACAAGTGATTGCCTTTGGTTTTGGGGAGTTTTAGCCACTTCACAGCCCCACAATTCACAGTCCCACATGTTTGTTTCAGACTCATCTTCATCATAAGTTTAAGCAAAATCCATAGGACACCCACAATATATCTTCATACCTTATTTCCCCATTACCTTATTTCCTTTCCTATTATCTTATTACCTTATTTCCTTCATGCCTTATTTTCCGTTTCATCTCTCTTTAAACAAAAGACCTGTCTAAATGTGTTTCAATGTATGTTGCAGAAGCCACAATTCTGAGATTTTAAATTATTCTGGCTTTACTGTATGTGACACAGGTTCGTGTTTTTCAGCTTTTTACATCTTTCCAGGCAGTGAAAGAAACTGAGTAGTTTACAAGGTAAAGAATAAAGGAGGAAGAAGCAAACTGTGATATTGAAAGCCTCCCTGACTTTGGGCTGTGTTAGACCTAGCTTTTGGGTTTTCATAATTCATTAATACCGAGTAACCTCCATTTCTGTGCACTTCATGCAGTGTCTCACAGTTTTAGAGATACTAATCAAACATAATTTCAAATAAATTTCCTGCAAGCTACAGACTGTGAAATCAGGCTCCATTTCTCTGTGGGGAAAGTTTTGAAGACTCAGATTTCACAGTCTGTCTCAGTTTCTTTGCTGCAGTCCAAACATAAAATTATTAACCTAATTCTCTGGGTTACTCTGAAGATTAGTTTAGCCAAGTATAGCTAAATATCTTCAAGTATATAGTATGCTAGAGAAACACAGAGTGTAAGTGGTTTATTAGCAGTAGTAATGGATGGAAAGTCAACATATTTCCTATTATATATGCAACCAGAAATGTTCGTACAGGCAAGTCTGGCAATATTATTTTTAACTTGCTAAAGATCAACCATGAGTTCTTGAAATTGCTGTGGTAACAGCTTTGTTAACTTCCTGGTGGGGTAGTGACTGTTACAAGCTTCATCTGTGAAGCTGTGATTGTAAGTCATATGTTTACATGAATTTTTCTTTCATTCTTTTTTTTCTAGGGTATGGGCCGGAGAAAGGTAGAACCAGAGAGAAGGCAGCAGAACTCACAGAACTTCTTCCTGTGGGCTCACGAATCAGTTCCTAGCAGTGAGGATGGCTTAACCATTTATCAGACATCATTTGTGAAGGGTCAGAATACTGAGAGCCCATTCTGTAGGCGATACCCAAAACACCACACCAAAGAATCTCGCACTGACAAGTCTGCTCCTGAGAATGAAAAAAACATGCAACCAAACAAGTCATCATAATTATAAAAACACCTTTGTAGCACTGCCTTACATAATCAGAGCCTTTTCTGGAGATCTGAACTAGTTGTCACTCAAATGAATGATGAAATAAACGTGTAAAGTGAATAAAGTGGTAGTGTAGCTGTGAGTTCTTTGAAGTCAGCAATCCTATGTTACTATGAAAACATGCATTACTGTAAAAAAAATAAAAATGAAGAAAAACATTATGAGGAAAAGCATGATTGTACATACTTTTAGAAATACCTGTATTAGGAGAACAGAGGTAGTGACTATACTTGTGTTATTTGATACTGGTTGATCCTCATCTTCACACAAAAGCTCCTTCAGCTTCAGAATCAATGGCACGGCTATACCTCAAGCAGCTGACAGCATCTGTGTTGACAGAAGTATATAATGGAACTGGATCCTTGAGGGTTCACCACAGCAGGGAGCCAAAACTGCATGTTCAGATAGGAGATAAACTTTACTGAAAGGTTTTATGGAGATGAAGGCATGTTGCTAGCCGTTAGGGAAACTAGATAACAAAGAAGCTGAGCATTAGATTGCTGCGCAAAATAACTGTGATGCTTTGTTGTAACACAGCAGTTGTGTAAGTAAACAATGAAAGGATGTGGCAGGCAATGTTTGTGTGCCTGTGTGGTAATTGTAGAAAATGGGATTGTATGTACATATGTGTCATTCATGGCAGTAAGGCAAAAAACAGCTCAAGCTGAAAGTGCAAGGCTGCATAAAAGTTAGTTTCAAGTAGACTGGCTCTGAACAGAACTGATGGTTTTATAGTTACATGTCCCCGAGGAAGTGAATTCAGAACCAATCCTCCAAGCACTCTGCTCCCAGGATACTTACTGACTTTAGTTATGGGAGGCATTGGAGTCAGACCTCCAAATAATGTGTTTTCCTCTTCTGGATCACTTCCATTAATATCAATAAAATAAAAGACAAAACTATGTATCTTAAAACATACTATAAATAAGCTTGTTGCTATGCAAAATATTTTTTTTTCTTTGTTTACAAGATAAATGGAAAAAATAAACTCTAATCCCTTAGAATTTCTTGCACTGTAACAGATGCCAGAAAATGAACTATGTTAAGAAATGATTTCTTCCTTTCAGTAAACAGATACATCTTTTTGTATCGGCTTGCAACGGGTGATCTTTCTGTCTGCCATCAGCATAGATTATATTAGAACATTTCCCCAAACATGTACCAATTTTACGAGCACATGCTGAAATAATAAACTTTTTATATATGAAGTCTCCCTTACTAAAGTTTTTGGAGTATACACACAATATGCAGAAATGCAAAACATCATAGAACAATGTAAAAACAGATAAAAAGCCAAGCAACATAGTGTGATTAAAAAGAATTATTTTTTTTCAAAGACTGTCTGCCTGACAACTCTCGAGTCAGAATTTCCAGAGCTTTAGCCAACAATTTCATCTCCAAACCGATTCAAAACTAATGTGTGTGCCAATCACATGGTAAATGAAGTACCCCATGCTGTTTGGCATGCTCAAGAGGGCAATCTTGGACCTCCATCAGAAGGAAGAAACACATTCTTGCTACATTGGTAATGTTTATCTATGGTTTAACATTACAACTGGATATAGTGAACTAAATTGCTGTAGTTTGTTATGCCTTAAAACACCAGTAGGAAATTCCAGATTTTTTTTTTCACTTTTTTTTTTTTTTTTCCCTCAGATTTTGACTCGAATATAGATTTATTTTAGAAGTAACCGGATTCATCTCGTTACATGTTCTCAGCCTTATGATAGAGATTTTGGAGGAGAAATTGTAGAGCTCATGCAACCTCTGTACAAATTGAAATACACTGTGCTGGGCTGAACAAAACTGGTGATTCCCACATACCACATGCTCTGACTGTGTTTCTTTAGTAAATAACATGAGACGCAATACGCTGAATTTTGAACTGAATGATAAAAGCCCCAGACAAATTCCCCAGAAAGTCATAGCCTTGTATAGTTTGGATAAAATAATTGATTTTATTTCATCCTTTCACAATAATGTCTCTGAGAAGAAGTCCCAATTGTGTTAAAACACTTTTTCAATATTTTTATTTTCCTTCTTCTTCTTGGGGGATGGGAGAAAGTGGAGGAGGTCTGGTAACTCCCATAAAGGTTTCCTAGTCAGTGCAGGAAAGCGCTGCCGGCTGGTAGTTAATTAGGATCAGATGGGTGGAGGTAGGCTCAGCACAATGAGCACACTATGGGTTAACTCAGCCAAATACTGCTCTGGAGAGGCAGAGGGTTTAGGGGGTATGCTCTACCTCATGCTCATACAGATGGGCTTTTCTGCACCTTTTTTTTTTTTTTTTTTTGGAGAAGAATAAAAAAAAGAGTGTTTCTTTTTTTTTTTTTTTTGCAAAGTTTCCTTGAACAGGATCTTCAACAACTTGTGCACAGCCAGAACCTCTGTACAGAAACAGACTTTGTCCTTTTGAACAAGCAGCAGTTGTAACACTCTGTTTTTTCTCCTGAGCCTACATCAATTTGGGGACTGTCTGTACAGCTTTCTTAAGCAGTCTCTTTCACTTTAATTTAAAAGTTATTTCAGTATTTTAGCTAAATTCACAGAATTCAAGCAAAATTGATCAACGGAGTTTAAACCAAGGGAATAGACACGAGGCTATAAGTTCCTTTGGTTAAATGAGTTGATACTCCTCCACTGAACCTGGCAACTGGCTAAGGTTGTTTAATTAATATTTTGAGCTGAAGAACAGCAGCTTTGTCACTTACCTTTCTGTGCCCTCCGTCAAGAGAGCCCATTTCTCAAGTTGTGTCAGGTCACCTGCATTGGAATATGGTTTTATGTTTGTATTTGGATGGTTATGTACACATTTAAAGTATTTTTTTTTCTTTTTTTCTACGCTATGCACTGATAACTAGATCTGATAAAATGGTCTCAGTCCAAGCTGTGTTGACGTGGAGCACGTAGCCTTCTGGTAAGGTAGATGTCAGCCTTCCTTCTGCAGTTGTTGCACTTATAAAATGCCATGACCTGTGAAATACAGTCATTTTCCCCCTGATAGGCAAAGTGCTGACGTGGTGCGATAGCAGATGAGTTTGGTTTTCATACAATAGGGGGCAATATATAAATTTTTCCTTTTGTTTACTTGCAGCTTAAGGAAGGAGGATGCTTGATGCCCGAATTGCCTGCCACGTGGGTTGGGTTGGGCAGGAGGTGGAGTGCTGCTGCTCTAGGGGCTGGTAATTCAGTGGGGATGCAGCAGCTTGACTTCCAAGTCATCTGCTGCTAATCGAATCACTGTGCTCATAATCAAATCCCTGCGTGTAGCTCAAATGTGGTTTCTTAGCGTGTGCTCTCAAGGTTAGTCAGAGTGAAGTAACTCGATATAAATGGTGCACTGAAGATGAGTATTTTTTCCCTCCCCAAGCTAGCAATTCTGTTGCAGATCTGTCTAAACCCACAACTGGTGCTGTTTTATTCACGGCGATGTATTTCAAGAAGTACAATCTTTTTAGTGTAGATAATACTAATCTTTATGAAATGTTCTTATACTGGGTAAGCTTTTCCCTAGCCAAATGAAATACTAAAATAATTATAATAGTGCTATTGTTGAACCACAAGTATAGGTCTCTGTCTAATAGAAAAGTGATTGTGCTGGTTGACAAGAAATACTCCTGAAGCACGTAGGAACTTTGGATTAGGCATCTCTATGTTTAAATCAGCTTTTAACTTCCCTCTGCTGCATCATCTGATGACACAGATCACTAGGGGAAAAAACAGAGACCCATTCCGCTCGGGGATGAGAAAGGACTATGTACAGATATATATATATATATCAAACATCTTGCTTTATGCATGCCTCCCTGACAAGTACGAAAATAATAAGCTGTTAAAACATTATCTCTGGAATATCAAATTAAAGGCAAGCCTATTCAGCAGGGAAGGAATCCTAACTGACCTTAATTTGGATGTATGGCAATAGTGGGTGTGAACGAACCATTAGAGCAGCCGATTTATGATTCAGTCAGGCAGCCGTGCAGCGTTTATGAAAAGCACATTGTCAGGTTGCTGTCCTGTCAGATCCCGGTTTATTGTACTTCCATATAGTCACCTGAAAGTGAAGCATCTCGGGTCATCCTCTCTGAAATGTTGCATACAGAAAGGAACCAAGCTTGAAATAGGTAATTTTCAGACCAACAGAATCAAAGAAGACCCAAGGGACATGTCTAGTCCTACTTCCCACTCAGACTGGTGGCAGCACGGGATCGGCTCGGTTGTGGCTTTCTCAACCTCATCCTGCCTTCAGTACCGAGGGGATAACAGCATCTCTCAGCCTGCTAATGGGAGGTGCTTCTCGAAGCCTTCATCTCTCCTGAAGCCTGGAAATTGAAATCACCTTTGAAAAGTCTGTAAAACAGGTGGGGCGAAAAAAGTGAACTTGCATTTTCTTGTTCTCCTTCTTTCTATAGGTAATGTGCAGCTAATTTTGTATGCACCAGAAGTGGAAACTGTAGACCTTTCCAAGATGATTCATTTAAACCCCTATTAATCTACCAGTGGATGCAAGAGACACCATTAAGGCTCCTACCTAAAATGCTGTTTCTGGAGAAGTCCAATGTGCCTTCGTCTTGATAGCACCAAACACAAACCTGTATAGGGAAAAGGTCCGCAAATTAATGATTCTTCTGTCACCACTGTGCCTTAAATCAGGAGGAATGCTCAAACATGTCAAGTTCTTCAGAGGTTATGAAAAGAGCAGCAATTATCACGTCTTTGTGTAAAACCTTAATTATTGCAACACCCATTGGGAAGAGGTTATTCTACGTCCCTACGCTTGGAGGAAAAAGGCTGTGGGTTTTTACACGGTGGTGCAAGTTTTCTTGGCCTTCCTCTTACTGAAACCGTCTCACGTGCATGCAATATTTAGATGTTCATCAGATCAGCAAGGGGATGCTCACATATGTACATGGACGAGCACGATGATCCAGCCTAAGGTTTAGGACACCCCCAGAAGAGGGGCTTGCCTGGATCCAGGTCCTTGTATGGATTTTAAATTTGAAATAAACATGAAGTGAAGCAAGGACTGGTGCTCAGGTCTGCCTCCTCGCAGGTGAGCGACCCAGAGAAAGCCTGTGCTTTCTTTCAAGCCCGATCAATATTCAACCATTTCATACAAAATGCAGCAGCTTTGGCAGAAGGGATAGAGGATGGTCTCTTCTCCAGACTACCCCAAACAGTTCAGAAAGAATTTTAGGAATATTTTCTTTCACCTTGCTGCAGAACGTGTGGGAGTAGTCAAATGACAATCATAAAGCACTCCACTAATTGTAATGAGTTAATCCTTACAGTAGAGTAGCACCACGAAGTACTTAAGTAGCAGTACTCATTTTACAGATGACTTAATTGTGGCACGCTGCACTGGCTGATTACTTGAAGTCCCCAAGTCGGCAGCAAAGCCGTGGCTATAAAATGGAGCCGGGGCTCGACTTGTAGCCTCTTGCTGTAGGCAGCGCCTCCTTCCCTGTGCATGGATTTCCTGAAGAGCTTCATTAGAGACCTTGTGGTCTGTCTGTGTATTTTTTAAGAAATTGATGGCTGTGTATATGCTTTTATGATCTCTTTCAATATTCTATGGAATGAGACAAATCTCATCACTTGAAGGATGCTCTTTCCAAAATAGGAGTGTATTTTAAATGTAAATGAACACTCAATTTCCTTCTCTCATTCTGTCACCCCTCCCTCCCCAAATAAAAGTCAGATTTAGCTTGTCCAGCGTATTCTAATGCCTACAAACAGCAGTGCCTACATGTGAACAGACCAATGTAAGTAGCACGTACAGTGTTCAGAAGTAAATTCTTGTGGGATCGGGGTCTATAATACTAACCAGACATTCAGGCCTCAAATGGCATTTTAGGCATGCATTAATGACCCTAAGCGACAGACCTTCTCATCTTATTGCTTAATTAATCAATGGCCCAGTGGCACATTGGCAGTACTCTTTTTCAAGCTGTGCCTCCCCTCAGATGATAATCAGATGGTATATGGCTGTATCTACTTATGGGAAAGTCAAAACCCAATAAATAAAGTTTAATTTCCTGATTCCCCTGGGATATAGTGATTCTTTTTAACAATGCTTCTTCAGTTGAGTTGAAATTAAAAAACAGCATGATCAACATATTGCATAATATTTCATGGATGGAGTTAAGTACCAGGTTCAAAGATTTGATTTTAAAAAAAGAAAAGAAAAAAAAAAAAAGGCCAGAGGAGGGAGTTGATACAGAGAAGACTGTTGATACAGAAGCAAAACATTTTCCGTCAAAATGCCTAGTCCTGGCTTTGTTATTGGTGTTAAACTCTACACTGGCAACTTTAAAGCATTACTGTAAAGGTCTTCTATGCACGTGAGAAATTAATTTTCATTCTAAATTAAGCATTGCTATCATTTGGAATAGAATTAACATTTAGTCTTAAAAATATTTTTGTAATGTGCAATACAGTTAGGTACCATAGGAGGGCAGATGTGTTGAATGGCTTTATTTTGATAAGTCAGTTTTACTTCAGTATGAAATCTACTGTAGTGAGTTGAATTACAGGATTTCTACCCGTCTCTGAGCTCTGAATCATCTCAGAGAAATGCAACGATGTGATTCAGACGCAGAGTTAATGAAGTCGCATGTCTTCATGGACTTAAACATTCTTTTCCAGTCATTCATTTTTGATGCTTACGAAGTTCAAAGATTATTTAATCTATAGTTATTTCGTTTTGCCTTTGAGAGTTTATAATCTGACTGCAGTAACTTACTTTAATCAGAATGACAATATCCAGCAAATCAACAAAATTTGTTCTTTAATTTACTTACTTAGGTTTAATTCAACTTTTTATGATGATTTTAGCTCCGAGCTTTCAATATATGTTAATTTATACTACAGCTTTCTTTATGCTTGAAGTTAAATTCAGTCTTAAATACAAACGAGCTTCATCCTCTGAGTTAACTAATTCCATACGAAATCTGAAATTTGAAATTCCATTCAATCCATGTTTGCCTCATCAAGAGAGGGGAAAAGTGAATTAAACTTATTTATTTATTTATATATACTATATTATATATATTATAATATGTGTATAAATAATATACATATTATAATATATATATTATAATTATATATATTATATTTATTTATTTGTATTTATTTTATAAACTTATTTATTTTAGTTAGAGGGAGAAGTGTGTGTGCACTTTCATGGCATAGATAATCCCTCTTTGGGATTGGAAGGGATCCTGCTGCAGTGATGGTTCCCCAGGTGCTGAGCCCGTGCTGATGTCCCCACCAACAGGTTGTTGGATCCCAAAGCACGGTCTTGGAAAGCTGGTGTGATCTCCCTGGTCTGTCTGGTTAGCCTTGGCATCCCCCACAGCCAATATAGAAAAGTCAGGTCCCTAAGTCACTACTGTTTTTAAACAGATTGTCCCACTCTCTTCTCATACCATGCGATGGCTGTAGAATGACGGCTGTCCATATGTAATGCAACTTCTTCTGCAAATGGAGAAAAACACCTACCATATCACACTCAAAAAGTAAGATGAGCATTTTGTCTGTCTTCTATAATGAAGTCCCTGAAGTAGAAGCAGGCTTATTAAGCGGTGAAGACATTAAGAGGCACAATTTCCAAGACAAATCCAGCCTTTCAGATGCCTGGCACCCTGACCTTTCTTGCTGCTCGGCTAACCCCATCTCTTCCCCTTGGGACTGGCCAAGTCTCTCTGCAAATACACCGTAACGTCTGCAGGTAGGATGCAGCCCAATTCATGGCAGCATCAAGCATCTCTAAAGGAAATATGTTTAGGTCGTGGGACGGAGACGTGGCACAGTGCTACTCCATTGTCTACAACCCCACCAACACACAGAAGGCAAACCCTGCTGAGGTCCATTTCCCTCTGCTAACGTTTTTTGGGAAGCCCTTGCTTACAGTTGTTCCTTCTATTCCAGTGCTGCTTCAGACTATCAGCATCTCCCAAAACTACGCTTTGTGGATGTACATCAAGGGGAAAGATGCTCCTCACCTTCATTCTCCTCTGTTCTCTGGTTGCTGTTGTCTTATTATCTAGGTTCTGGTCTTATTGCCAAAATAGAAACTAAAAGTCTGTATGCAAACAGGCACAGATGCTGCTGAAATCTGTAAGTAAAATTCCTGGGTCAGAACACTGCCCATTTCATAATTTCACTTATCCTGATATGCAGGTGTCTCTCTTTTTAGATAAATTCCGAATAATCTCAGCCCAGTCTCCGGTGTGCTCTTAATGTTGGTATCTAATGTGAATAAAATCTGTCACAACTGTTGGTCTGCTTACTGCACTACGTACAGGAAGCCTGTCTTCAGATTTCCTTTGCACTGTAATAAAGAGTATTTAAAGCTTTTTTTTTTTTCTTTTAATATATATATATATATATAATGGAAACCTCTCTCCCATTTTTCTGAATGGCATTACTGTATGCTAACATGTCAGCAAAGATGGAAAAACTATTATAGGTATTATAGGCAGCTATGTTTTGCTATTTCTTCCCTACTTCTCCCCACTCCCCTTTAACTCCCCCCAGTAGGATTTTTGCAATACGTTCTAGAAATACGCTATGCACTCTGACACAAAACAATATCTCCAGCAGTAATAATAAATTAGACGCTGTGGGAATTTAAGCTTGTTCTTTTGTCCAAGGTGATATAATGGAAGTCATTCATAATGAAGAAAAAAGTAATTGTTATGCAGCATTTTTGTATTAAGCATGCCTCCCCAAATTATCCTGAGTATAAAAGAGAATGTTTTTAGAGCTTTGTTACAACCATGGTTGAGCAAAATGCATGTGAATGTCCTCTTATTTGCATAGCTGGGATTTCTTAAAATACAAACCATTCATATGTTGTTAAGCTCCCTCAAGCCTTGCTACCTCACAAGGCATGTCGTAGTTTTATCATTAATCAAAACAAAGCCAAAATCAATAAACATGCATAATCAAGACTCTCTGATTCCCATATGCAAATACACTACATATTGATGAAATGTTTCTGAATCTAAAATAGTTTTGCTCTTTTTTTCCTCTCAGGAGTCCCTGAGCCCTTTAATTTTAATATTTTATGCATTGCTATGCAAACAGTGTAAGAATGAGTTCATGTATCAGAGATAACAAGTTAAAAGATAAATGCTGGATGAATCTCCTAATACTTTTTGTTCACTTTGTTGACTTTAAAGGCGGTTTAGGCATCTGAAAGGTTGATAATTACTCGACCTTTCAAGGCTCAATCTGGCACTTGGCAAAAGCCATTGCTCTGCTGTGCGCCTTCTTGCTGGCACCAGAGCTCAGGCAGACAGTTTCACTTCATGAAAATCAGTTATTCATTACGTGCAGGGCAATGGAAATTTTAAATAATGAGGGGACAGAAGTGGTGTTCAGTTGGGACAGGTTTGTGTCCTTGGTGTGCAGCTGAGATTTTTCCAGTCCTGCCCAGGTGAGCTGCAGACCTCCAGTGCTCAAACTGGTTGAGGCTCAGATCTTCTCTAACAGACCATGCACACAATTATTGCTCTATACTGAGTGCTGCCCTATGCAGTTTTGAATTCCTTATTGAGCATATGTCTGTTGAGATACAAGGAACATTACTGTCTGAAGATGCATCCAAAAATGAATGCTTGACAGAAGACTCGCTAACTTCATAGCTTTTGGGGGTGTTGCCCCACTATAGCTAGGAACTTGTTTCAATGCATGGCTCAAATTAATGCTGCAAGTTCCTTTAATCTGAATCACAAACCTCGAACGAGTGAGCTGTAATGGGGTAAATCATGTCAGCAACTCTGCTTACCTAGTTCTGAAGCTGCCCATATCCACAGCCAGTGCAAAGCACAGACCCAGGAAACAAGAGCACCAGTAATGAAAGGATAAAAATAAAACAAAATTCTGTGAAGGCCAAAGCTAAAGGAAAAGAAGGACAAAAAAGATCAGTGGTAGAAAAGCCAGGCTGCAATTAAGTTGAAAAAGTTCCTTGTTTGCTAGTCAAATAATAAGCCGTGTCAGAGCTGTAGAATTTTCTATTCGAGCATAATTGCATCTCTTGTGTATCTGTGGGACTCTGCTAACCGCAGGCACGATCCTCTCGTGAGTCATCCCCTCTGAGCTGATTTATTAACAATGTGAAAAGTTTAAAGGTGTGAAGTTTATTTTATATCATAATAAAATAAATGTGGCAGCGATCATAGATTAGGAAGCGTGGTTTCAAACTGCGAGAGTCTTTTAGGCTTATTAATTTGCTGCGGATGGGTTGCACAATGGGTCCGTCTGTTTGCCAAGCCATGCTTATTTATACTTGCTCACGGCTTGTTTTCACAACTGGGGTGTACGATAATTCCCTGTGCCTTTGATAGAAATGGGTGCTCACGTGAAACAAATAGGTAGATCCTACCTGTAGCTGCTCTCCTCATGGGTGGAAGCAGACCAGAGAAGGCAACGGGGTGTTATGGATAAGCCAGGTGCAGGGAGCTCCTCAGGTCAGGTGCTTGCTGACTTCAGTTTGTTATGAGGATGGTTTAAGGGAAATTTTTGTAGGTATTATTAATTTTTTTTATCGATTCTTTAGTGACCTGACCCAAAACTTTTCCTTTTGTAGTAGGATAGAGTTTGAATTGGTATGGCAATTGCCTGTGCTACAGAGGATGGTGATGATGACCAAGGGGATCAAATGCTTCAGGCCAGAACACCTTGTGATGTCAAGAAGCTTGCTTTCTTCACTTAAATTGCTTTGCTGCTGCTGCACAGTGCTCGATATGGGTTTGCCTACCTGCCTGTGCTTTCACCACTCTGCTGTTCAGAGGCAGCGGCGTGCCCTGCCAGGATCGCTGCGTGCGCTACCAGCGCGCCAAATAGCACAGCAAGGCAGTCCTCAGCATCTGCCTCCCTGCTCAATTTCCTGAGACAGAGAAAGGAGTGGGAGCTGTTGCTGTTTCTTTTGCCTTTTGCTTATACAGGCTGAGGTGGGACTTAACTCCTGACCTTTTCCTTCCTCATCTTGGTGACTGTAGTGCAGAGCTGCTGGTCCCCAGGACGTTTAGTGCCATGTCTGCTTCGTCCTGTGTTCCTCCTTATGTTATTTGCATGAGATAAGATGTGTAGTCCTCTACACCTTTGTTGTTTATTTTAATTGCAATTCGTTATTTTGATAGGTCCAAGGCTAATGAGGAATTGTTATGACCTGATGCACTTTGCACTTCTACGCTACAGCTTTTTGCACTCAGTTATTTTCAAAAGTTAAAAATTCATCAGCCAAAACAGGAAAAACAAGCTACAAAGCCTATCTCGATTTGGCAAGGATGGCAAAGGAAAATAAAACCGAAGCCATTTTTTTATTGCTTGTGGAAGGTATTCAAATGAGAGTTGTGATTCAAGTGATTCATATGTTTAAAGCTCTGGGGTTTCTTTGGCTCAATCTTTCTTAAAAAGGGTGGCGTATTTACCATTAATCACAAGCAGGGATCTTCAGTCTCCGGGACTGTCAGCCAAGCACCTCTTCTCATCGTTGAACTTGAAAAGAAGAGAATTCAAAAAAAAATAAAAATAAAAATCCTGGTGAGCCTGAGACAAAGCTGTAGGGTAACAGAAAACATGATCTTCTCATCCAGGTATGAGGGCTGTAAGCCTGAACATCAGTGTGTACTGCAGCTCAGAGGACTGATATTCAGGGGGTTATTAATCTCTAGCTACATGGAATGCCATTTATATTTAGACAAACACAGCGTTTTGTGTTTTGAAAATATTTTTCATGTGAGACTTCTGAAGTGCATTGTAGAGAATAAATGGACCTCTCCTCACCCTGGAGAGGTATAATTAACCACTTGGCAGGGATAGGATTGGAACCAAGGAATCCCCCTTGCCTTTATATCCTCACCCCACTCTGAGCATCTTTGTGACCTTTTTTGGAAAAGTTTTGCAAAAGTAATATCTTTTTTTTTTTTTTTTTTCTTTTTTCATGTCCTCTGTTTTGTTGCGCAGTGTGGTCTGTTTTAAATAAGCTCTACAGTGCAGTCATTTAAGGAAATGAAGATATTTCATAGCACGCCTTGCATTTGCATTTGAATATAGGCCACCCTGCTGTTTGATTAAACTGGAGTTTAAGAAAACTATAAGAATCGAGGTTCATATGCAGTGCAGTACTTCACACTCAGATTGCAAAGGTTGTTGAAGGAAAAAAAAATGATAATATCCTTGGAAGTACATGACTAATGAGAATATATATAGCACTTCTGAGACAGCTCAAATATATAATTATTGTGAGGATTTCACAGACACATAAATATAATGATCTTCAGCTAAGTAAATTGCTACCTACCAATGAAATAAATATGGTCCCTTCAGAATTTGAAATAATTCAGTACTGTAGGTGGTGGGAAATGATTCACCTTAGCTGTTATCTCTGGAACAGTAATATAGAAATATATCTGCCAGTACTGTTACATTTACATTGTTCTTCATATCCTGTGGAGTTTGTCAGAAGATCTGTGGTCCCCGCTGATTTCCACCCCCTTATTTTGATAAGGCTCTGCACAGCATGGCTCAACAATGGGTTGGAGCAGCTAATATTGTTTACCACAGTAGGCATCTCAGCCATAATATTTTTCCAAGAAACACTGATGTGTTTAAAGGTCAGGTTGATACTGATTTGACTGCTTAACATGAATTCATTTTTCTAGGAGTAGAAGGCTGTACATGCCTTGGGATAAAGGTTAAACTGTTGTTTATGCACTCGATAGGTGGAAAACACAGGGCTTTAATACACAAACCATAATAGCCTATTCCGGTCAGTCAGGGAAATGTGGTGCTTTACATTTAAATGGGAGCTTTGAACTTAAAGATGCTTTCTGACTATCTCTACAGAAGAAAACTTACTGAAAAGTTCAGTGCTTGCCTGGGAAATGACGACTTTGCAGCCAGTTTCATTTCTTTGTGAGCACTGTGGTCCAGGCTACCTCACAGCTGGATGAAGAGGGTTGTGCATCCCAAAGCTGACACAGAGTCCCTACAACACGAGCACAAATAAAGGGCAGGGATACGCACGCACAGCCATGTAGGTGGTGTCCATCTCATCGTTTCCATGTTCAGGTACTTGTTCTTATCAAAGCATAATTTCCTCCATCCTCTGAGAAATCTCCAGAAGAGATTTTATTCAAAGCCCCGTCCTGGTTTTGTGGGAAGCGAATTTTGCTTCAAAGAAATGGAGTTCTTTACCAGATGTCTCCTTTCTTTCTAGTACCGTACCCATCTCAGCCACCCCCGCCTTTACCCTCCCTCTCCTTTTCTCTTCTTGCATCCTCTCAAGGTGCGGGTCACCTCGCTGACCCGTGCTGTCCATAGCTCTCCTTCCAGCTTTCTTCTCTTTTCTGTAATGAGAAAATCTTTGATGTCAGAAAGAGCCAACTGCAGCCATGTGGAAAACTAACATACTTCTCAAAGAAAACACCAGCACTTTCTGATCACAGCACTTATTTTATTAACCACGTTTTTTGTTTTTGATGTAGAGTTTTTGGGGCTTCTTAGGTGAGTAAGAGGGACAGAGTCACAGACGTTGTGCTGTTTTCCATGCAGTGCTCAGCGCCTATTCACTGAGGCAATTGGATGCCGCTGCAGCAGACCAACACCGTCTCTAAAAGATGTGTTTTAACAACTCAGGTTTGCTAATCAGCACTGATAAACACACAATTTCTGCTTTCGACTTTGCCTTGTAAAAGGATTAGTTCATTTCACTGTTTGTTTTTCCTTTTATTGATTCATATGGGCTGCAAACTCTGCTTGAAAGCCTCAAAGTCCACCCAGAATCTTTCCTATTGAAGTATCTTAGAAATGTTTTCTAGATCAGCTGTTGTTTTTAATTTCTCCAGATTCTGTGTCTGCAAAGGCTCTGGTCCTGGCAAGGCAACTCAGGTCACTTCTTTGATCCCGTGTTCAGCGGGAAGTTCTGACACCTTGACCATCTTGGCATTTGCTTTGAGAACAGATGGAGAAAGCAGTCTGTAATACGCCTGTTGGCCTAAAAGCAGAGAATCTCGTAGTGCTGTGAGTGGCTTGCTGGCCGACATCAATAGCACAGGATGCTGTACTTCATTAGCTTTGCTTTCACAAGAAAGACCCACTGTATTGTTTTGAAGAATGTGTTCAGTTGTTTTAGCAAACTTCAAAATCCCCCATGGCTATATAAATAGAACATTCAAGCGAAGTGGCTGCAATGGCAGCGATAAAAAACCTTGAAAAATGCTCTGTCTGCAGATCACGTTGAATCCTGAAGCTGTATCAGCTCAGAAAAACTTCTGGATTTCTTCCTTTTTTCCTTCTTCTGAAGACAGATGTATCTGGAAACCCCACAGGAAGATTTCTGACTTAGCAAACAGAGCTTGACTGCATTTTGGTTTGGTATTTCAGCTCAGTGCCACAAGTACTTGTGTCAAAGATCTTGGCTAGAATCCTGGAATTATTTCAGATGCAATGGTGTGATAAAAACAACAAAAAAAATCCTCTCCAGGATTTCCTGCCTGCCTCTTACTTCTGCCAGGTTGCTGTTACCAAAGAGAGAAAGTTGCAAATCTAACACTGTTCCTGCTTCTTACGGGAAGATAATTTCCATGGATGCTGTGTAAAGAAGCCTCTCTACTGTTTTAAAGAGGAACGCAAGGCGCGCGCCCACGCACACAAAAGGGTCACGTTAGGAAAAACAGCACAAGCTCGGCACTGAGTCCTTCCATTTTCTCTCTGCAGCATGTTTTTCTTCTCCCAGCCCTGCTCCCCACACCAAGGCAAAGTCCCATGGCCCTTTTCCTGTCCTCAGAATTAATCATTCCTCTGCACCGAGAGCTTCTCACTGCTTTCCTAGAAAGCCATCTGACTTCCCGATAAGTGGGGCCTTATCACTTAAAAGTTGAGCAGTTGTGACAGCCACTTGTTAGATTAATTCCAGATATGTATTTCACAAGGGTAGAGCCAAGTTTCTTAAATTTTAATAAGTATTTAAAAATGCTGCCAAAACCAGATATTATATCTAATATTTGCTGTTGTTGGTCTGCCTTCAAAGAATTGAAGTGAATGTTTACATGTGGTTATTATTTTTGAAGTGTTATCCTACAGATATTTCTGGAAATCAGAAGATTGGAAAATATAGGATAAATATCATTCCGTGTTAAGGTTATTTCAAAATAGGAATACGGGGGAGTTGGGGGGGGGGAGAGGGAAAGCTTAATCTGTTAGAGAGGTTCTAGGTCTTCTTTTCCTGTTCAGTAGAGTAACGGATATTCGCCACAAAGTGTTAGCTTAAAATATTAATTGAACAAAGTAGAGGATACAAATTGACTTTCTGTTTATTGGTAATTTTTCTAACATCCTTATTACCACAGCGAGTGCTTTTGAGTCATACTTTAAGTGAGATAGCTGACACCTGTCAGAGTTTTCTTATCTCTTCCTATGGACTTCACACTTTGAATTGGCACAGTCTTGGTTACACAGCCTTATTTATTTATTTATTTATTTAGTCTTTTTACCTGAAATGTACTCACCAAGCAAATGAACCACATAGTGTGTACTGAAAGTAGACTGTGAAGTATATGGTGAATTTGGGGATCTGGAATTAATGAACAGAGCAGTAAGACAAGAGATGCCTTGAGTCCACATACCTCCCAGCTTCGCATCTGTTTCTAACCAGTGCATTATCATTGTGAGATAAGCTCTCTTTAATGGAAACTTAGTAAGCATAATGGGTAAGGAGGATATAGCAATACAATATAATGCCCAGTTATATAGGTTGAGACGTGATATTGGTCAGCCACATGGAAACAGCCTTGCAATGAACTAGAAAACCCCATGCTCTCTCAGTAATAGCACAGGACAAGTCTTTAACTGTGAGATGTTGCCAGGGCAAATTGAAGGCCTATTTAATAGTGAAAGCAAAACAAACATCTGAGATTAAAAGTAAGTGAAAAGAATGTGGTTCTTGTTAATAGAGTAAGGCAAGGGTTGCAGACACCTTTGTATTAAAAAAGGCAATTAATATTTATTTCATATCAAAGCAGAGTACTAATTAGGGCTGTGCTCTTCCCATCCCCCAGGGAAATAATCAGATGAGTGAATCTCATCTGGAAAGTTCACATATGGCAATGAGAAGCTCATCATGAAGATAAAACCAGGAAAGAACCTGGGCGACCTGATGAGATGTTCAGACTATCTCATAGACTTTGCTCTCTAATGGGGTTTAAAAGACCTAGTATTAGTGAATTTATTTTCCTGGATTTCTGGTGACACTTTCTAAAAGGCCATGATTATATATAGCTCAGTCACTTGTCAGTGTCCTTTCATTAACATGCCTAAAGAATCTTAATTGCTCAATCAGAATAGCAGATTTTTCCTCTACTGGTGAAGTTTAAGAGGTTATTCAAGCCAAATAGAGAAAATGGAAATCCTGCCCAAATGGATCCAATAGAAGGAACAAACTATTACAGGAAAAAGTCAAGCAGGCCTAGGAAGGAAATTGAAGAGCAAATAACTGAAGACAGAAAGATAAACAAGAATGATTTCAAATACACCAAAAGTAAGAGTAGCAGGGAGTAAGATACAAAGGCAGTGCTGGATACTGATGTCAAAACCATGACAGAGCTGAAATAAACCACAAAAATGAAAAACAAGTAAGCTGAACTAGATGGACTTCAACATTTAAATGTTTGAACTGTTAAATAAAATATGCAGAGTTTCCTACCTGCTGGTTATCTTGCTGTGTGATGAGAGTTCAATAAAAATTGTGCGTACCTTTAAGTAAAATATCCAAGTGATTAAGCCTATTTTTGTACACGGATAACACTCGAAATGATAAGTAGGAATGATAAAATATTTTTTGCTAACCAAATATTGCTTTCGACTGCTTTCCACCTTCAGCTGCCCCATCCATTTTTATTTTTATTTTTTATTTTTTGACTAAGTCTTATCTGTATGTGTGCCAAGGCAGTTTGTATTCCATTGGAAAATTTCAACTCTTGCCAGCCTTTCCAATAGCCCTATCAAGGTCCTCTCCTTGGAAAATTTAGTGTTGGGGTTTGGAATGAAAAATTCACATTTCAGCCTTAAAAAATTGTTAAGACATTCTTGGGGAAAATTCCTGTTTCCAACCAGAAATAATCCTAACTGCACCAGAAAATGTTTGGGGAAAAATGCATCTTGTTTGGAAATCATTCTTTTCTGATTTAGTAGAATTTTTCTTCTTATGGTTACCTACTTAAAACAATGCACTTAGACTTTAAAATGTCCATGACAAGCTGCTAGAACAACTAAATTATCAGGGAAAGAGCTTTTCTTTTTTTTTCTTTTTTCTTTTTTTTTTTTTCAGTTCCATAACTATTGTCTAATCTGGAGAAAAAAATATTCACAGCAACAACTTTTAAAGTGTCTATTAAAAAAAAGTAAGAAAGTAAGAGGCAGAGGGAGATCCCAGAGATTCATATTACATCTCACTCAATCTCTTAACATTCAGGATAAGGTATGAATAGAAAACTTACAGATGAAACAAATTGCCCAATTCCTAAAGGCTGGAGAGTTTGATGAAACTTTAGGGAAAACAACGTATATCAGTGTTGAACATCGTAAAATAAATTGAATTAGGTCGTGCATTAAAGCACATTTTAACCAACATTAGAACTAACCACACAGTTTTTAAACCCTCTGGAGAAAGACAGAGAAGTCCCTGCAGTAAGAATAACAGATAACCATTCAGAAGCATAACTTTCAGCAGTTAAATATAAGGCTGTTTGAAGAAAAAAGTAAAAGTAAAGTAAAGTTTTGCATAAAAGTAAAGCTGAACTGTTATGATGCCTTCTTCTACGCACAGCATCACTGAATTGCTTTGCTAGCTTCTGGTCAACCCGTATCAGAAAAGATTTTGTGGAAATAGAAGATCTAACATATACTATTAAAGCTATGGGAAAACTTCCCAACAAATTTCACTAGTACATAAACTCAAGTAAGCAAAAAGCTTTCAAAATAATTCAAATGAAACCTGTTAAATTTAGTAAAACAACCATGCAATTTTCATGACATTTTCCTGTGTGGGTGTACACATATTTAAACTTCTTCAAATCGATTCTTTGATGTTTTGTGGATTTTATTATGTGCTTTGAGGTATTTGTGTAAGGAAAGGTGAATAGCTATAGTTTTTTTTTTTTTTTTTTTCTTTTCTTTCTTTAAATGCCCCATTTGCTATTTCAGATTTAACTGAAAGAGTTTGTCTCCTACATGCTTATGTTATTAAATCAGCAGCAAGATGTCTGACACGGTTTGCCATTGTTCTTAAGAAGTAATTAGGCTGTGTAGTGGAGTCAACCCCAGCAGAATACAGGTATATCTGCTTTATAACCTTTAAGACTTGAGTCTTAATTACACAATGGCAGTAGTCACTTCGTCACTTCAGTCCATTTTGCTGGATGTTGACATTACTAAATTATCTCATATTCTAAATGCAAAGTAGCTGATTTTTCCTAAATGTATTTCTTGGCAACCAAAAGGCAAATTGGTCTGGTTCCATTTTTAAGGAGGGCTTTGTCCTTTAATGGTCCTTAAATCAATCCCAGTAATTCCACCTGAGAGGAACTTCCAGAAAGCACAGAACAAAATTAGGCATTGTATTGCTTACAAGTATTTACAAATATTCTGTAGTCTGCTCCTACTTACACAGAAAAGATTTCTGCAGTTATTTAAGAACAGAGATATAAATAGATTAATGCCATTAAAGAGCAGCCTTCCTGCCTTGGAATTTAATGGTAGAGATTTAGAGGAAGTGGAGGATTGTTCATCCTAGAAGACGCAAGTTTATTTCCAGCAGAACTCAATCCCTTAAATTAGGTAATAGTGATACATTTGTAGGTATACATCTTAAGAACTTTTAGTATATCTCTATTCTATCTCCAATCCACATTCCTTAATCTATCTTAATTATCTGACTGATCCTTTGGATCAAGAGTCTATTGTTTCATTGACTTGTTTTATCTGGTAAAGCTGTGAGGTTTCAGTGTTGGGGGATCTACATCCTGATATACTTGCTCCTTTATGTAAGACAAGTTTTTAGGCACAGAATTTCAGTGACTGCTCAGAGCTCAAAAAATGTGTGTTCACAATGAGCTGGATGTTCCTACATCTCCTGATGCAGCCACGTAGTTAGTTCAGCTTGTAGTTAAAGCAAGGATTCTCTCTCCCACCCTGCTTGCAGTGAAAGGAGACTGTGTTGATTGTCTTTCCCTTTCTACTAACCTGAAAAACCAAGAGAGAATGCAATGGTGTGCAGTAGCCTAAGAAGAGAGGAGTTCCCTGTGTAGCACTGACTTCGTGAAATGTGCTCTCAGCACTACTTACAACAGTTGACAACGTCTACCACTTGAAAGTATTGTCACAACTTTTCCATTCTTTCCTTTTTTTGATATGCACAATAAGTCTAGTGTAGTACAAAGTTTAACAAGTTTTCCAGTAGATGGTGCTGCTGTAAACTTTTGTTTAACTCATCCCTCAGTAGGTACAAAGAGGGCGGTTTGTGCATGTGCACACAGCCGTAGGATGTGAGTGTTTATCACGACTTTCCCAAGGAGGGCTTTCAAGCTGAAAAGACTCCAGGAAAAAAAAAAAAAAATCCAGAAAAAAAAAATCTGCCTTTACTTAGCATAGCATAACGTGTTTTGAGCACTGTAATTATAGCTACCCATGCCAATTAATAGGTAAAGCAGTGCAAAAGTTACTCAGCAATATACCAGCTCCATCATCTAAGATCAGAAAGACATATATCCTGGTGTTTTCAAATAAACACTTCCTTTGCTGGAAGGAAGGAAGGATGGAAGGAAGTTCCATAAAAAAGAACTAAATCAATATAAAAAAACTATTCATAAATCTGTAGTAGTTCATCAGGGGAAAAAAAAAAATACTGTAAGCTTCCTTTCACTTAGTTATGGGATCAGATTACCTTTATAGTATGGTGTACAAAAAATATATTAAAAAAATGTGTAAAAAAATAATAATAATAAAAAAGAGATTGAAGAGCATCTGTACTTGCAATCCTCATGCCTGATTCTGTAAAGGTAATTGTTTACAGTTCTTCTGTGATGAGCCTCATGTCTTTCTCTTAGGCTGTGATTCCAGGCTTCCAGGCTAAGACAAAAATGTGAGGTTCATGATATTAGACCAAGCTCTCATCCTGAATTCTTTTTCTCTGGAACTTTACTTGAAAATTAAGAATTTTATCTTGGCCACACAAGAAGGAAGGGGTTCTAAAGTCCTGATTCAAGAGTTAAACTTTCAGTTCAGTATCTAAATCTTTCTCTTAAAATCCAGGACAGTCAAGGGAGATACCAGCACTGCCCTCAACCACCAGGAGCACATAATCCAGTTCCTCCTAAGGGCTTTGAAGCATGATGGGTTTGGAACAACAAAGTATATAAAAATAGATATTAAAGTGTCAGCTACATAAGACTTTGATAATTATTGTAGATAAAGTTTGCACGATATGCTGATTTTAAATGAAAACTGCTAAGGTCCTGTTGTACCTCACCTTGAACAAGCCTCCTATCAGAAACCGAATTGGACTTTTACCTCCCTGCTGAAATGCCTATTGCAAAAAGGGCAGTGAAACAAAAAGCAAGAGCCATGATACAATTTTCACCTCCTTCTTTCTGATACAGGGTTCTGCGTTATTTCCATGGGGAGTGGGGGACTTTGTGCTAAATGCCACCAAGACCTGGGAGGAGAGGCCTGCCCGCATCAAGTAACCCACAGAGACAGGCAGAACCAGCACACTGAAGGGAGACTTCTGTATGCATCTCCTGGTTATCTTTGATGGGACTGGGGCAACATTACAGCAGCAGTTAATAATGTATTTTGCAGCTGGATTAAAATGGTTTGTCTGTGAGGCTGCCAAGAGGAGCAGTCTGGGCTCTCTCCTGGTTTGCAGGCCCGTGGTCCCAGCCTGTATAATTCAGGCAGCAGTGCTTGAGGAATCACAGTCACTGACCAGCAAGCTGCTGCGGCTGTGAACACTCATGTGAGAAGGGAGAAGGAAAGGTTTCTTGCATAGACCACTGAAGCTGAAACTAAAGAAACACTGGAGACGCACACTCAGGACTGGGGGAAGGTCGGGATCACCCCTTTCACAGCTAATGTGGTCTTAAGTGTGATTCTGTGGGCTGTCACACTCTACCCGCAAGCATCTAAAAATTATTCTCAAGTAAAATTTATTGACTAACTCCAACATGGACTTAGTGAAAGAAACTTCTGGCTGTACTGACTTGAAGATGCCCAGATCTTTAAATGCTTGTTGCTCATGTTTGTTTGCTAACTGCCTGAGAAGCCTCCTTGATCTGGGTATCAGCTTTGGCAAGACCAAGTAGAAAGCCCCAAACATAACTCAAACGTGATTCCTTAAAAAAATTTAGAGCTATAGCTGAGGAAGGATGGAGAGACAGCAGAAGGAGGAAAGTGACCCAAACACCTCAATGTTTTGCAAATAGCTGTGATCAGAGTGCTTTTACAATAAATAAATAAATAAATAATAGAATAAAATAGAATAAAATAAACCAAAATAAAATAAAATAAAATAAAATAAAAATGGTACTTGTATAAATAATTGTAATGTGTTACATAAATAGCAAGTGATGTACATTCTGTTTCCTCCTTTAGATAGGGAAATTCAGCTCTCTCTAGTGAATTATTTGAGTTGTAGAGGGATGGGCCAGGAGCACCACTCATCTTTCCTTTTCAAGAATCTTTAGACCAGTGAACACTAAAAGGAGTCCAACTCTGTATGTAGGGCACTTGGTTGGAAAGGGCTGAATGGGATCTGTCTTAAACCCAGTGACTGTTTGGCTCAATATACAGCAGAGAGATGATCTAAAGGCAGTCTAAAACCTATTATACATTGAGTTGCTCTATCTCTGGATAGATATCAAATCCTATTAATCCCTACATCAGATCTTAAAATATTTATTGAGGGATCACAACTGGTGCGTTTATCTGAGTTTCATACTATTTTCAATCTAGAGCTCTGTCTTCTTATGATCCTTGGCAGTGATACGACCAGACCAGGAATACAGCAAGCCCTTGGACAGAATGAATGCTGTCGGTTAACTTCCTGCTGCTGTGTGTGTGTGTTTGCACTGCAGCTGAATTAGCCACCTACCAGGACAGTAGGCGGCTGGAAATCTCAGGTTTCAGGCACTCCCATGTGAGAAGTGCATGTACAGAAATGGGGTTGGTTGTTTCTGCAGCAAGAGTGTTTGGTTCAATCTGAACACGGATTTTTAAAGACCAAATGTGCTTTGAAAGCATTGCTTGAAAGGAGGAGGTTAGAGAGTTTTGTTGCTATTTATCTGAGGTGGGGATAGGGGAGATTTAGAAGGGATAGCAATACATGCATAATGATATTGATTTTAGTACAAGCTGAACTCTGCATCTACTTCTGGAAGATGATAAAAAATGGGACTCTTTCCCCATAGTTGTGGTTAAATACCTGCCCTGTGGCTGCATTTCTGGTGTCAAAATTAACTAAATATATTGTACATTGCTTTTATTGAAACTGGCAAGTGAGCAAGTCGCTAATAGTAACAGAGCTGTTGTGTAATCAAAGCTAATCCTTACCCATGGTAAGAATCAGAGTCAAAAGCCTATAATCCTACTGTAGGCTACATTCCTCTGTAGGTTTCCTCTTAATATCTCTTGTTTTTTGCTCCTTGTGAACTGTTTTCTGTATTTTTAGATGAAGTTCTTGACCTAAAATTTGTATTGTTGTTTTTTGAGATTTTTTTTTCCCACAGGGAACGTGTTCTTTGAGTTTGCCTCAGTGCCCTCTTCATTGCATAGCAGCCTGCCTTTATGTCTTCAAAGACAATCACGCTACTGGCAGTGCTAACACTTTTCATTGCAAGCCTCGCTCTATTTACTGCATTGCTCACATTCCAGGTTTTTAAATTCCTGCTTTATTTCTGAGAGTCTCAGCTTCTATTTAATAAAGTCAGAGGAAATAAAGTCTTTGCAGCTATGGAGAAAAGTCTACCGTGAAGGTCTATAAAACAGAGGGGGAAAAAAAAGAACTTCAGATTCAATCGTGTATTTGTGCAGAGCTGTTTCAGAAGTTTTGAATACATACAGCTAAGTATATGGACATTCAGTTTATGGCAGGTAATGGTTAAAAGGGACATTGCACATGTGTCGGAGCACACATAGGCTCTTGCAAAGGCTTTTCCTCTTTCACCATCTTTGAGCAAGTATATACAGGTCCACTGCCCTAAACAGCCCCTTGGTTAGTGGTTCTGGTAACAGTTGCTGGAGATTAATTATAACTCCTTAGTGCATGTAGATGCTGATTTCCTGATGTACCGAGTTTATCAAATCAGTAATTAATATGTAACAGCTGTTCTGTGGCTTCTTCGCAGAGTTATTTTTAGGAATAACTGACATCGGCTGTGATCCCTGACTGCAGTGTATGGTGTAGTCACTGTAGGTCTTCAGTGGCTACGATGGAAGGGACTGGAGATCCCTCCAGTTTGCAAACCAGTCCCTGGCAGGGGCTACCATTCAACATCTGAAATCGAGAGCAAGCAGACTGCAGTGCTCAGACTGTTCACCAGCACTGCTCATGTATCACTGTGTGGGAAAATTCCTCTGTGAGACCTGCAGGCGATCACCTTACGGCCTGGAGCATGAGACTCAACCTTCTCATTATCTGGCTTTGAATAGACACAAGCGTCACAAAAGGTGGAGAAGTTCCCCAGCCTCCCTCGCTGGTGACCTGTGGCAGGAGGGCCCTCTGCAGAGGCGGTCTGCCTGCTTGGATAAGCAGGTCTCCTTGTGCTCCGATATCAGACAGGGACTGCTGTATCATCGACTGCAGAGATAAAAAGAGTTAGCCAGCAAAAGCATTGCTTAAACTCCAGCGGAACATTTTCCATGCAATTTTTTCTTTTTCCTTTCTGCTGTCTGCACATCTTTGATGGACTGATCCAGTTAGTACTAGAAACCCAGTCCTGAGGTGGTGGTGATTTAAGCCCCAGAGGTGTCACACAGCAGCCAAGGTGGCAGGTTGCTCCTGTGCCCATGTGTGCATGGTGTGGTTCAGCCGTTCAATCTCTTCTCCCCTGCCCCTAAAGGCAGCTTCCAGAGGTTGGGCTCCAAATCTGGGTGCTCCATGCCCAGAGCTCCTGGGGCTCACCCCAGGGAAAGCAGCTGTGTGCAGGGTTAGGTTCTGCTAGCGGGCTGCCGTTGTGGTTACACCGGTATGTTGGGGCACGGTGTAGTTTTCTCCTGTGTGCAAGAAGTGGAGAGGCAGGGCCACTTGGCATAACAGGTTTGAGTAAGGGGCAGCCCAGATGCAGTCTGAGCATGGTAAGGACAGATGACTATAGCTGTAGATGGCATTTAAAACCCTAAATCAGGCCTTCTAAAATTCCCTAGAGTCAATTTATTGTTTTTCTCTTCTCTCTTCCATTCTCCCACTTCTGTTACTTCCCATACACTTTTTAGAGTTGCTCATTTTGGGGTATTTTTCCTTTCTGAAACATCATATAATTCTTGCAAATATTATCTAGTGAGTGGAATCACAAATCCCTGCCTAGGCAAGTTGTAGCCAGCATGTGAGACAGAACTGCTCTAAAACCTTTGTTCTGCCTGAAATATAAAATGGGTAAAGCCGAAGGAAGAATACAGTGTTGGTCAATGATGAATTGAATGAGTAACTTTGTAGATGGGCACTCATCGGTGATTAATTTGATCAGAAAACAAGATTAATGACCAGTCTTCAATTTACTCATACAGATTTAAACTGAAGAAAATGACTAAAACTGTTTTAAAATGATTTAATTATGTATTAAATTTATTCAATGCTGATGGAACTGAGATCGGTATCTGTTTCAATCTTGTTTCTCTTTGAGTTGCTTTAAGTGGAAAAGAAGTACAGGAAAAAAAAATCTATGACTTTTTGTGCGTGTTAGAGCTTCAGGTACAAAACTCTTCATTGGATACAGTGCCATGCTCATTCTTTCACCTGCAACAATCCACACTTTATAATCATTTGCCTTATAATCTGGAAAATTAATTACTACCATTAATTGCTACCACTTCCTTCTCTAACACAACACAGGTAGTAAACTCCATGTGCAGTGTAGAAATTAAGTAGGAAACTTCCTATGGAGTTCCAGACAGGGATTTTGGATTTGCCTGTTCATGAAGAACATCCTGAAATACTATGTATTTTTATATGCAGCTTCTTCTATTTCCAAATAAGCTATGATAGCGAAGTATGAAACCAAAAACACTTGATACAGTGTGTCTTGAAGTCACAGGGAATTAAAATAAAAATCAGTACTGTCTAGCAAAGAATGCTCGTTACTTTACATTAGTAACAATAGATTCTCGCTTTTTGAGTTTTGATAATCTCTTCCACTAGACAACCATGACTGAAGAGTTTCTTCACAGACCAAAGCATTTTCTTTTTTTCTTTTTTTTTTCTTCTTCTTTTTTTTTTTTTTTAATTAGTGGGAGTTCTGTCTATTTTGGAATGCATAGTTTCACATGAAGCTTCACTATAAATCATTTTAAATATAAAGGACTTTATAAAGGACTCAAGGCATTGGAATTGATTTTATGAAGAGGTTGTGGTGTATCCATCCGTGGAACTGGTTGGCTTCAGAAGTTATTAGGTATCATGATTCTGTCTGTGGTTTGGGATGAACTAAATGACCCTGAAGGGTCCCTCAAGCAGTAACTCATCAAAGTCTGATCTCATGCATATCTTGTATAAACTCAAGCTCATTCCTCTCAAGTAAGATAAGGGTTTGTACCAGGATGTTTCATCATCCTAAGTAGGCTCAGCAGCAATATTTAATTACAACTGATCTTATAGAAACACTGAATTAGAGAGAAGTGAACTTCTCTTGAAAGCAAAAGAGGTGTGTACCAGGCAGCTTCCTTGTGGGAAGGTGAAGTAACGTAGGAGGTATTGCAAGCAGTTACAGGAACCGGTTAGGAAGTCCTTGCAAATTCACATAAGACATGTAGATTGTGCTGTGTTTTGGAATTACGCCTCTCAAGGAATGAGGGGCTGTTTAGACAAATAGTGAAAAGAATTGAAAAGCAAACTAGGAAGGCCTAGAAAAATCTAATTGCAGTTGTCTCTTCCATGCCCATGTTTGATTTTTGACTCCTCAGTCTTAAGAGACTATGAAAAAAATAGAAGACATGGAACTATGAATATAAAAAATACCAGAGCAAAGACGACATGGATGAGTATAATGAATGGCAAAAGAACGGGAATAAAATGTCATCATATATTGTACATAGAGACAAATAGCTTTTTAAAATTAATAGTTTATTTTGCTGAACTTTGTTCACCGCTGGCATGTAAGTTAAAGGATCAGAAAGAGTTAGGATGCACTTCATCTCTGTTAGCATACAATAATAAAGATTGAATTGGTGAATATTATGGTGTGTTTCCATCAACGCAATTAGTTACCTCTTCTTTCACATGCATGCATTTTCTAAACCACAGCAATTAACACTTGTGGTTCAGAACAGCCCCCTTAATGTGAATAAGGTTGTGGGTTTTTTTTAATCTTAAACTGAGTTACACATAATACATCTCTTGCCAACGGAGGTGCTTTGATAGCAATAAACATCCTCTTCCTGCTATCAAGAGTTTGGCCCTGTGATCTGTCTTCAGCTTGTAGCTGTCTTACTCTCGTGTAGCTTGTGATGGGAATTGGTATTTACTAACTCCGCAGACAAGGTGAAACACAGAGATCCAACAGAAAATGACAAAAGCTCCACAGCAGACATTGAAGCATTTTGTACACATTTATGGTGCAGAATGGTGTTTTACTCTATTCCAGCTTTCAAGTACTGACTGAAGAGTAATTTTGTATTTAAACTAAGTAGACATTTTAAACTGGCTAAACCACTTTATCTGTCAACATTTGTGCCTCCTGTCAAATGGCTAAACCTTGCCCTCCAATGTATTTGCAATTTCCTTTTAACTATCAGGCGTTTGTGGAAAGTAGATGGCCCATATGCTACTTCCGGCAAAGCTGTTGCTTCATTTAAGCCAGAAAGGGTCATTAGACCCTGCTAGTTTAGTCTTGCATGCAACAAACACTGCAGGATTTCACCTGGCTATCTTATTTTTGAGTGCATTAATTTTTCTTTTTCATTTAGGGGGAAGAAACTGAGTTCTATTTATTAAAACAGCCCTTGTTCTCATGTAGGAGGAGGATATATGGTCACAGATAATCTTTATCTCTCATTCTCTTGATATTACGGAAGAGCAGCTATCATGAAGACTTGCTTTCAACTAGAATGAAAAAAAAAAAGTGTTATTTTCTTCATGTAATCTAACTTCTAATTTTCAGCTAATTAGAAAATACAGACAAAAATTAATTGGAGGAGGTCATGCACTTATAACCACTGAAAATAATCTTTAAATGTATTACAGGTAGCTTTTGTATTATCAAAATGTACAAAATGCCTCAATTGGTAAATATATTTAGCTAGAGTGCATGATAAAGAGAACAAGTCAACAAAACAAACAAAAAATAAGAGATTATTCCTTTTGCACGGGATGCAAACAAATTGCAGCTGTTGATAGAGGCACTTGGTCATTGGAACCAGCAGATTAATCTGCACCTAACGAGGACTATTCTCAATGCAGGAGGAAAAGTTTCAGTAACAACAATGGCAGTATTGTTGGGAAAAATGCAGAAAACCCATCTGCTGAGGACGTGTGGCTGAGTCATACACAAAAATCCAAAAGAGAACTGTGCATCCTGTAGAGCAATCTGGTATTCAGCTGAGAGAAGATCTGAGCTAGTGACAGGCTGGACCTGCCTCCTGAACACCTTTCTAATGCAAAAAAAATAAAAAAATAAAAAAAATTCAAATAAAATGTTCCCACTTGTTCAGCTGATGGAGTGACCTTTCCAGAAACTTTTGCAAATTTCCAACCTCTGAGTCTTAGGTTTGAAATATGAATTTAAAAAGGGGGGGAAGGTAGAATGGGAGTGTGTCATTTCTTTTGGTATTTTGTTTCCAGCTCTATCCTTTGATCTCTGCAGCAGTGTAGTTCAGACAATCTGTAGGAATATTGCTAAACCAAGTTACTTTGTTATATTTTATTTCAGCCATTTGTCAGCATATGCCATAAAAATTTTAGTTTTCTCTCTTGATCTTTATCAGAGATTGCTGTTTCTCTTTGATGTCTCCCTCCTTATTTGACATTTGGGTCTGGTTTCCCATTTAATTATCTAACTCGCCATTGCTATTTTAGTTTAAAAGTTCACTGCAATATTTTACTCCTCCTGTTTCTTGGTGCATTCCTCTGTGCTTCATCTGAGGCACAAGCAAAGGAGGGAGGCAGTCGCCGTGTCAGGGAGCGCTGGGCCTGAACCCTCCTGGGAACAGGGGGCAGCCAGTCCTGCTCAGTGAGCCTGGGCTGCAAAGCTAAGCACCAATTCTGGGTCTCCTAAATCACAATTTCTAGGAGCCATTCTTTATCTGAATGAAGAACTTAGTAGGTTTTAGTAGTTTCATGTAGGTTTGAAAGTCTGGCGTGTAAACAGCAAGGCAGTGAAAGTATCTGTAAAATACGTCATTTCATACAGCCACAGTTTCTACAAACCACCTTACGAAAATACCATCCTCAGTGGATGGCTCTATCAGAAAACAGAAGGAATTCCTCGTCTTCTGTAGCTCTATAGCCTTGCTCTAAAATATTTCTCATCTAGATTGCAGTTTAAGGGGCACTCGAGTAGATCTTGGGTAGTACAAGGAATTTGATCCCAAAAAATTTGCCCTCAACAAAGGCAAGCTGGAGCAGGGAGGGCATTTCACCTCCCTCTGCATTTCTGGGAGCAGATTGAAGCAGTGAGGAGCCACCTCAAGAGCCGCAGCTTGGCAGGCATTAGGTGCCTGCTGTGTGCACGTATTCTAGAAAGATGTCTCCTAAAGCTTGGGAGTGGGTTCAGGACACCTGGCTCTTGGGATGGCTTTGCAAGCCATAGGCCATTGACCTAGGTGGGAATGACTGAAGAAAGAATGACAGCTTATCTGTGCAGTTTATTGCTACATGGTGTGGCTATGTGAACATGAAATTTAAGGGTCAGTAAGAGTGGAATAGACACATTTCAGCTTCATGCAGAGCACAGCCTGTGAGAGGACAGAGGATGTCTGCAACAGTTTTGTGCTCTGGGGTAAGGGACAAATCAGAAGAACCTCCCTATGGGTGCCCCAAAATAAAAGACAAAAATGTTTCCATTGATTATGATGAAGAGCAGAACCGGGGCTGTGCACAGCTACGGGGTCAGCCCTGGCATATGGCCTGAGGGTCTTCAGCGCAGGGTGTGGAGCTCCATCTGGCAGGCCCAAAGACGCTTATCCCCTGGGAGCTGCAGCACAGCTCTGCAGAGTGAACATATTGTGCTTCTGCCTGGGTGACCTCCTCCCCGCCCCCAGTTTGGCAGCCAGACTGAAACGGTGGAGGGAAATAAAAGGTTTGATCAGCCCCCTTCCGCCCCTTTTTTTCTTTGGTGGGGGTCTTTTCCCCCCTTTTCAAATGAAATCTTTGAAAGCAAAGAATCTGGGGAAGCGATGGTTCCAGCCTGCTTACTGAGGTTTCTCACAAAGTGCTTGTAGAGAAAGTAGCACAGCCAGTTTCAACACCCTTCTCTGCTTGAGAAGAAGGAGTTTGCAATTCCCACCATTAAAGAAACTACCCCAACTGCTGTAGTAGTAGTTCTATGCCCCTCTTGTACCAGGGAGCCCAGAACTGGACACAATACTCCATACTCAATACTCAGCACAATACTCAATACTCAGCCTGACCTACTGAGTCCTCCGCTAAGCCAGGTCCCTAAGGACCACGTCCACCCATCTCCTAGACACCTCCAGGGATGGGGACTCCACTCAAGTGAGATGTTTGGTAACACTAAGTAAAACAATCATACAGTCCCACTCTGTAATTAACAGGGAGCTGTTTCCTAGCTCCAAAGCCTTTCTCATCGAGATTGCAGTTTAGGGGGCATTTCAGATGAGTAGATCTTGGGTAGTACAAGGAATTTGATCCCTAGCCATTGGGAGTAAAGGAGTGACCCCTTACCCTCCTATCAGGTTTTAGTCTAGCTGAAGATTTTGAGGATTCCTTGTGGAGGTCCTAGGGTATTCTTGAGTTCAGTAATCAGGAGTTGGGGACAGAGTTGACTACATTAATTAAGAAGAGGTCGTGTTTTTATTTATTTATTTTTAAAGTACAAGAAATGATTTGAATGTTGGGCAACGTTTTCTAGCAGTGTTGAGCAATAAACTGGAGCAGCCTTCTAAGGGAAGGGAAAGAAGCTTCACTGACAGCAAGCCGCTTAGCATCAGACTGGACAAAGCTGTATAAAATATCCCTCAGGGAGCAGATTTTCAGTAATATTTTTGTTTCCTTGGTGTAATTCTATTGGAGTTGTAAGTTTCTGCATGTATGAAAGGCCTCATTTCTAATGGGCAGCGACAATAATGCACCAATGGTGTGGACAAACACCTTTTTTGCCTTAGCACCTCAAAAGGCAGGAAATTTAAGCCTCAAGGATCTCAAAGTATTGAGCCATCTGTTTTCCCACATAAGGTCAAGTTCAATCTCATCCCCCCAAATACAGCAGTAAGCCCTTTACTTCTCAAGTCCCTTGCAGATGAAGCCTTCATGAGTGGATATTACCGTCAGGACCTACAGGGCAGTGGGAGAAGTACCTCATGACATGCAGTTGGCCGCCCCGTCTCCACAACTCGTCAGGTCATCCATGGGTGTCCTGGATGGTGACAATAGACAGGTCCTGGCTCCTTATTTTGGCAGGGCTCTCAGCTTTCTCTGTCCACAGGCATCTTTGCACAGAAAAAATGGTTCAGGTGGCAGCAGAGTGTTCCCTATTTCCTTCCCCAGCACCTCATGGGTCCTTTCAAAGGAAGGAGTTTGCATCTGATTCGTAGCTGTGCATTTTGTTTTTTTTAAAGACCACTGCTAATATCTTTCTAAGTTTCCTTTCAAAGTTATCATGGGGGAAAAAAATAGAGAGCTAAGGCGTTAAGGACTTTACATGCTCAAAAGGACAGCGGCAGAAAAACAAAGAAACTTAATCTGGGATAGACAAAGAAGAAGTGCTGGGGGGAGGCATGATGTAGCTGTAATGAGAAACAGCAAGATTGACATGTAAAAGATGGGACAGGCAGCAGAGTATAAATAGTAGCTGCAGTTTATTTGTAACTTTCATTTTTAGGTGGGGATGATTGACACATGGATGGGCTGGATGAAGGTAACCTCCCTGATCTTTAACTTGCAGGTCACATGGAGAAAACTTTGAGAAAATACTCCAACATGTAGATGTCAAATTGACTGACAGCCGCGTGTGAGGTGAATTGCATTTACTGGCTTTTTTACATGCATCACTTCACAGAAATGATGGCTGCCATTTGAACAAAAAGACATCCTTCCCGACCGGGGTCAACAAACTGACAGTGCCCACCCATTAATAGAAAACACTGTCATTTAAAATAAAACGCCATGGAGAAAACTTCAAAAATCTATTAGCCAACACAGCAGATAGTACCAGTTTATGCCCATGAATTACTGTATACCATTCCAGTGTTAATGTACAGCGCAGTGTGTGGTACAATTTTCATCTGTAACAATATATATAGAATGCCATATGGCTGACAGCATGTACTACACATGTCAGCTTCTTCTGTTTTCTAGCTCTGTACATCTTATTTGCTTCTGTCTAATTATCTTGTTATGTTGAGGGGAGGGAGAGAAAATAATAAAAGCCAATGAGAATTCAACGATCAAGGGCAGTAAATAGTGCCAGTTACTTAATTCCAGCACTAATGTGTTTCTGCAATATTTCTTAAAAGACGCAAAAAGACATCCGTTGCGTGAGGGGGAGTGCGGTGTCGGAATAAAGGCTCTCTCTATGGTGTTTCAGAAAAAAAGAAAAAAAAAAAAAAGTAAAAAGCCAATGAGAAAGAACAGCCCATGCTTTAAGTTGTCTGCTTATATTATTTAATTTTAGGTATAATTTTTCCAGCTGCTAAAATGTGCCCATACTGCTGCCTATTCTTAACTCTCTGTCTAAAAGTAATACCTTGATTTTTTTTTATATATTTTTTTTTTCCCAGCAGAAGCAAAATAATGCTGACAAAAAATGAAGTAAAATTGTACCCCAAGACTAGAAATGGTCTAAGGAGCTCCTTAGAAGTTAAAGACCTGAATTACCGTTTTTCAGAGGGTTTTTATATTGTTTAAAGGTCAAAGCACCAAGATTTGTCTTCAGAGGCTTAGTCCTGGCTTGTCTGTCAGTCATTCTCAGTCTCTTAAAGGCCAGAGGCAATTGCCAGAGCCTCCTTCTTGCCGTGCTCATTTTTTAGTGAGCAGTTACTCTACTGAGACACACGGCGTGCAAGAGTGGCAGGAGGAAGCCTGCATCTCTCCTGGAAGGGGAGCAGGGGACAGGGATGGCACAGTGGAGTACCACTTACCTACAGAGATCCCAAATGGGGCTTTTCCTGCTCTCCCCACTCCTCTCCTCCTAAGTCCAGGGCTTGCAGGGATGGCAGGGTGGCTGCAGGGCTTCTAGGAGGAGGTGGAAGGGTCTTCTTCGGCTTTCACCCAGTTATGAAGAATGTGTGCATTTACCTCCAAGTGTCAGGCTGCAAAACTCTGTTGGATTTTGCTTACTGATTCTGGGTAAATTTCTTGCAATAGCCCTTGAAGAAGGGCAGGCGTTAGCGGGGAGGGCAAAGGGCTTGCATTTCACACGTGAGGGGTGATTTGTCTATAACTGAGTTCTTCCAGCTTCTGCTGCCCAAGTACTTGGCGGTGCCAGAGATGGAAATGTTGGGACGTGCTGCTGCAGTAGTTTCTTGCTGGACTGTAAAGTAAAACCCTTGACTCCATGGTTAGAAATGATCAGTTGGTGCAACGCAAACTTAAAATAGTAACGTGCTTGGATCATTAACTTTTACTAGCTTCAGCTTTTGAAATGAAGCTCAGTGCCATGCTGGGAAGTCAGTATAGTTAGAAATGAATTATGAAATTGGTTGGGAAAAGCAAATGACCCAAGCAAGTGGCTTCGTGCACTGATGTTAGGGTGGCAGATGCTAAATAATACTAGTTAACATTAGTCTATGTGTATAATACGTCCATAAGTTAGGAACATAAAGTGAACTCCAATTTTAACACACACAGAATTGTCTTCCAAGCAGGTAAAAAAATGCATGATCCATGAAAGTGGTGTCCAGAGCTGCCTCGATGATGTGCCCACAGTCTGTGCAGTAGGGATGCCCCAAAAGGGGTCATTCTTTGATCAGTAAGGCAATTTTTCCTTAACATTTTCGATAGCAAAATGGTTTTTATTGTAGATATCTCATTGAAAATTCAGGAAGCAGCCGAAGTTAACAGCACTCTGCTCTGTTTTGTGAGGATCCCTTGCCATATTTTCTCTTAAACCTAATTAAACATGACTATCCATTTAGGAAAAGAACCCTTAGTATCATTTTCCAAAAGTTTACTTAATTCAATATATTATCACTTTATGCGATGACATTTTGCTCAGTGGTAGTGCCATTTCTGCTAAACTTACAGCATGATTGCAGCTGGAATTTCTTACTCCCAGTAATGTTTGTGCTTCCTTTGAGTTGTCTTGAAATTTGTATCATTTCCAAGTACGTGATATTTCATTAACACACATTTCTTCTCGTTCGTATTTTTGTTGATTGTGTCAGATTCCTTCTGTACAAATTTCATGGTAATTATGAGGGAGAAGCATGCTCCACGCTCCCATTTTGGTGTGAAACCTGTTTCAGCAAATGGCATGTAATTCCTCTTTCCTAACTTTAAAGTGGAGATTTAATTTTCACACTGGAGGTGTTTGAAAATCCAAAATAAGGGTGTAGTGCAGCAAGGCAGAAATAGAAAACTTTTAACATAGAAAATATGAATATTTAATACAATGAAAAGCAAATCTGAAACTCTTTAGAAAACACTCCAAAGAGTGTCTGGTTTCTCCACTGAACATAGCTTCATTGAGATCTGAGGCTGTGCAAGCACTTCAGGGACAGCCTCCTTGTTTCAATGGCTGATGCAGAGGCCATGGCAGAGTTGACTCTTCATCCTGCTAACTGCAGATATCCTGGGATCTGGAAGAGGCGAGGCACAAAAAGGAAGGTTTCTAAGGGGTGGAAGAGTCGTAGTTCTAGTTTTTGTATTCCAGAAAATCGGTGTTGCAAAGCTGAGGAAGAAATTACAACAGCATTGAAATGTTTAATCTGGGGGAAGAAGTCCTGGGGCAGAAAAATGAGAGCAGGGTGGCCCTGGAGCCACAAGATGGAGGAGCTGTGTGCCCCCACATGTGTGCTCACTCCAGGGCACAAACAAGTTGGCCTTTGCTCTATTTTTCTGTTTTTCTCCCCAAAACAATGACAATTAGAAGAATCAAAATATCAACACATGTTTGAGTCTGAGCATCTTACAGAATAAGCACGCTGTTACATACATTTTTGCAAACGTTATATTCTGTGAGTTAAATTCATCTCCTTCACCCTCAGCCATGGAAATTCAGCCCTCCCAAAATGGGCAGTTGACAAAGATGAAGTATGAATGGAAAAAATAGTTAACTTATCCATGACAAATTACAGGATCAAGTTCTACTCTGTTTCATTAGTGCAATCCAGAGTGCTTCAGTTATTTGAGCATCATTTCTCTGGCTTTCTACCAGGGCAACTTAAGCAGTGGAGTATACCATGCTCTAATGCCTGTCAGACTGATCAGACCGAGTAGTATTTTGGTGTTGAATAAATTATTTTTATGACGTCTCGAAAGTATGCTTGATCCAGGCTCCCCACTCGGCTCAGGCCGCCAGGCACCTGGGCTGGCTGGGCTGCCTACACTGTGGCCATAGATGCCATTTTGTGGCAGTAATACATGTATCTCAATAAACTCACCTGCCAAAAGGAATATCTCAAATGTCTCTCCTGATGTCTGTACTTCTTGTGGCTAAAACTGAGTGTTGCCTGCCTAAATGTTCCCTGCTTGGTTGGTCTCACCGGTCTCCTTCCCTCTTGTCTGCTGCTCTGGGCAGGTATTAGAGGATATCTGTTTCTGCACGAGAAAAGGACTGTATGCATTGCAGTTTGGTCTAGGGATGACTTCTGGGTAATATTAATCATTAATTCTAATGCTGTTAGTGGTTTGGGTGCCATTTCTGAGTTGCAGGTTTGCAAACACTTATATTAGCCTGAAAGGTTCAGAATAAATGCAAGGTATCATCTGTAATGGGTATGAATGGCTCACTTATTGAAAATGGTGTGAGTGATTAGCTTTGGCACTCTGGTCATTAATTTTGGTCACAGACACTTACAAGAAAGCAGAAAGCCTGCAGGGAAATCATGCCAGGCTTTTGCATCTTCCCTTTCCACCAGGAAAGACATCCCTGCTTCCTCTGCCCTGGGGCTGTGACAGCTCTGGTTTTCCTCACTCCCCGTACTTGCAGCGAGCTTCCTTGTGGATAGGTTCTAGTTAAATGACCATTTGTGCCTGCTATTTGTCTATTTATATACATGTATAAAGCACGTATGGATCTCAGCTTCTTCCTCTGCTGCTTCCCTGGGAGAAGCAGCTTCTTAGCCCTTCAGAAGTGTTGCAACCAGGTCAAGCAATTTCCTGTAAAACCCATGCAGCTATGACCAGGGAGAGGATGCTGCAGAGGGGGAAATCTCGTCTGTCTTACTGCAGCATGAGATTACTACCCTCATGAGATGAGTGGGCTGAGGCCCAAAGGGGGTCTGCAGGGGAAAAGGTTGGGTCCATTTGGTTTGAAGCCTGTGGTCTTTCTTTTCCCACTGTTTTTCCCCACTTTCTTTGAGAGCTCAGCTCTTCCTATTTCACCCCTTCAAGGGCAGATGCCTCTTCTAGGACAGACTTTTTGCTTCCAGTTCTCCTTACCCAAATGCTACCATCTTTTTATTCCTCCCCTTAGCTTTGAATCTGCTATTGGAGCTGCCGACACGACGGTCGTATTTCCAGCTTTGTGTATCTGGCTACGCAGTGGGAAAGACAGTTCCCAGAGCAACTGCTGCAATAAATGCTTTTTGGCATCCAGATGTGCGCTCGTTCCTCTCCCTTGCTGTTCACGAGCCGTCTCACAGCCATGCATCAAGGCGTGCAGGCAGGCAGAGAGGCAGATGGTGATGCTGCCTGGGTGCTGGCACTGAACAGGGGCTTTCCAGCGAGAGGGAACCCAGCTCAGCTCCTCCTGCAGCGTTACAGAGAAGACCTCTGTAAGGTCAGCGGCAATGCTGTTCCTTGCTTCAGCATCGCCGGGCTTGCAGATGGGCAATTTGCTATCCATTTCAGCCACAGGTATGGCTGAAAGCATCCTGCCAAGAGCCTGTGTGCAGGCACTGTGCTGTTGGATAAGCAAACGGTTCCCAGACAGGTATGCTGGGATAGGAAGCCAACCTCGACACGGCAAACCCAAGTTTACATCAGTGTGCTGTCAGTACCCCTGCTCCGTGCTGGATTGCTCTTCCCAAGTGGCCTGGGGTTACTGAGAAGGTCTGAGATTCTTGGCCATGCTTTATGCCACATCCCTAAAACTGCAAAAACATTTAATCCGTTTTATTTAAGTGAAATAAAATTTAGATACACAATTAAGAAAAACGCCCCCCATGGGATTTCTTGCAGCCCTTATAGATGAATTTCTTTCCTGCTATACTTTACCGGTGGGATGCTGAAATTCTAGGAAGGATCTACAGATTCAGAAGGTTTAAGGGGGGACTTTTAGCACTTTGAATTACTTTATCATCCTTCCTCTATCTGTGCCATATGCTAAATAATGCTGTTAAATTTGGCTTTGATCTTATTATTTTACAGTCTTGTAAAATTCATAATCTTGGCTAATCCAAAGAGTGTTTGTTTGGGAGTTTTATTCATTATTTAGGCCAAAATATTAAAAAAGATGTCTGTCAGTTAGGGGACTTTGCTTTTTGTGAGTTTCACTTGGGGGTTCTGGACTTGTTCTCTGCAGCAGTGCAGAGCACTCTACTTCCACTGCAGACAGCAGAAGCTTCGGAGAAGTGTTCCTGTCTTGTAAAGCAGAGTGTACTGCATGATGGGTCTCTTTTGTAGGAGGCATGAAGTGACCTCTTATGATTGGTAGAGACACTGGGCTGCACTGCAGTGAGAAAATAGTTTTAATCAAAAGTTGGTTGCATTGACCTGGCCAAACTCTGCCCTAAGAAATTCAGCAAAACCTCCTTCCGAGACTGTTGCCTTCTAGTTGTCAGCTCTTGAAAAAACTACTCTCCTCCATCCCTCAACAGCTACTTTTCAGCATTGAGTAAAGCTGTTGAAGCCCTATTTTTTCCCCGTGTTTATTTTATTCACGTGTTTCCTGGCGGTGCCTGCGGCTTGGCCCTTGCACAAACACCGAGCGGCAGCCAGCTCCCGCTGCAGAGCTCACGCCACGAGTGGAGGGCAAAGGGAATGAAGGAACACAGGAGCAGGACAGCAGCGGGGGTCAGGCCAGCTCTGTGGGGTCCCCCTGCCCCTTGCCTCTTTGCACAGCCATCAGGGCTTCCATCCACACCCAGCACCATGAGCCAACAAGCCCGAACAGCGCTCATCTCCAATAACTACAGCAGCTTGGCCAACCAAACAGCCAGCTGCAGGCAGTGATCTACATTTTCTTCCCACCAGGAGCTCGGGCATCCTGGATGATAAATGCACAGTTAGATATCACACACACTTGTAGGTAAAGAACCTCTGCTGCAGAACCCGTTGTACATAGCCAAACCTTCCCGTGCCAGTGGTGAATATTCACGCCGTGACTGTAGACTAGAAGGTGGCATCTTCCTGGACGAACTGGGGGCTAGATGCTCTGGCTGTGTTATTTGGACCACTTTATTGCAAGGGGTTACAATTTTTATTGCCTGTTGCAAAGCAGCTAGATTCAGTAGATCTTCCCAGAGATCAAAGTGTGTCTCTAGGGCAGCCAGCAAATTAGTGGAGATTATAAATGAGTGCATAGTCATTGATGTCTTGAGAGCTCGGCTCAAGAGATCAGAGAGCATTCTTTCCCCCTTTCTGTTCATAAGTCTCTTTCTAGAATAGATTACTTTTTTTACACTTAAAAGCAATATTCATGGACTTCATAAGAACAAGTATTTCAGTAGGACATGCTCTGATCACATCACTCCCTGTTGTATATGGTCTTATTATGGACTGATGCTTCCCTTTAATACAGAGTCATGGAGACTGATGTCAGTGATGTGTGCTTGGGGAATCGTATCGCTTAACTAATTTCATCATATTTTATAGCAAGTACAGCCTCCGTAGGAACTTTCTCAGAAGAATGGGAGCTCTTTGAAGCTCTGTTATGAGGTGCAATGAGTGTATGAAGCAGAATAAAAGCAAATTAGAGAGCGCTTTACTATCCTGAAAAAAGGAGATTATAGCTATGGTGGGGAAAAGTAAATATAAAACAAATCACACTATGCCAAAAATTGCAAATAAAGAAAACAGGAATAAACATCCATTTCATGAAGGGATTTGAAGTTAACTTTTAATATCCAAGCTGGGAGATAAGTCAGAATTGTGTCTTTGTGCAGCAGATGAAACAGAGCTCTCATTTACTGTAACAAATCTAGTCTGTATCTTGTAAGAATAACCTCAATCTGAAACATTTTACAACTTTTAAAAAAGTTTCTGAATATTGCATGAAATAGGAAACAAACAAGCAAACAAACAAACAAAAATTTTTTCTGAACCATTCCACTTCAGGGAACTATTTTGTGTGGAAACGCCTCCTGTAGAACTAACTGAGTGGGGTTATCCAGTGGCGTCAATGGAGAGAGCAGATTTTCAGAGGTGGCTTTGGTACTTTGATCCCGGTGTGCTATTAGATGGAGTTGCTGCTGCTGCCTGGGTGGATGCTCTGGTCTGCCTGATCAGAGAATTATAACCCAGGTGATTGATTCCTGGTGGACGGACAGACTTGTACTGCAACGTGAAATGCCATGAGCAGGCCAGCTGGTTGCACTTTCCACCTGTCTGTCTGCCCCTGTAGTAAGCCAAATGTCTCCTACAAGATTGCTCTTGCTCGTTTCACTGCCCTTGGGCAGCTGAGGTAGTTATTAGGAATATGCTACTTTTCCTTCGGGGCTGCTCTGAACCTTGAACCAAATTCCCCAGAATTTAATAAAAATAACTTATTTTTCCTCTGCAGTAACAAAATGGTCAGCTCTATTGGTCTTATTTCTCATTTAAATGAGGATTGGTCATCATGAAAACACTCCACAGGTTGTCAGGTAGGGCTAACCCGATTTTGGTAAGATGAGGCAATCCAAGAAGTACGAGCAGGCTGTTGAGTGGGCAGCTCATCTTATGGGATCTTGTCGTCCTGACTGTTCCTGGTGGGGCCCAGCCCTGTGCATGGCTTGCAGGTAGGTGTGGGTATAATGGAACAATGTCTTGTACCACGCAGCATTTTATGCCTATCTGCTGAAGCCTGTTGGTATGCAGCATAAGTTGTCACCAGACCTCAGCTCCATTTCCAAATGAGTTGAAGGTTCTTTTCTCTAGCTTAATCCATGTGAAAGACTCAAAAGAAGCCAAGGATTTCACAAAGATGCCATGAAGCCCAATTTGACTGAAAAGTACTAGCTGAAATGCCATGCCTGAAAAAACTCCTTGCCAAAGAACAGGGTTGCCAATATGGGATGCATCGTGTGGTACACTGCTTGGATGCTCCACTCCTCATGGAAGGGGCTTTTGGTGTGCCTTTGCCTTTTGTCACCTCTTGCTATAGCTGATAGCACTAACCAGGACTGGCAGTTTGTACCAGCCAGGCAGTGGGTTTTGTTCTGTAGACCAGCAGGTTTCAGTTTGACGTCAAGTCACAAATGCCTTTAACTGAAACAACACGCCAAGTTTTAGACATCTGCTGGCTATCCTAGCTGACACAGGAAAATTTGACATGAAAGTTGACAAAACAATGGTCTGTCACTGAAGACATTAACATTTTGAAAATCCACTTTGTAAGAACCCCTTAATGATGCCTATTGCTATGGTAAATTGCATAAAATAAATCACTAGCAGTAAATGAAAGTGTATAGGCTTTGTTTGCCGTGTTTGCACTATTACCCAACTTAAATGAGTGACATATCACAAAGTGACATGCACCATGCTGTCTGCAGTGCATCACTTGTGCAACATTTTCCTAAGGGCTTAGCACTGAAAGCTTCATTTTGGTGAGCAAGCTGTAACAGCTGCCGAGAACTGTAGCAAAAAGTGATGTTATTAGTTTGTACAGAAAGAAATTCCTACCACCCCTGTGAATTCCTTTGGAATTTATTTTCCCTCTCTGGATGCAGAGGATTGAATGAGTGATAAAATACCACATCAAGAACAGGTCTGACTATTGATGCTTTTCATAAGGAGAGGAGTGGGCTATTTGGGGAATTTTTTCTTGCTTGAAATATGGATTCTATTTGTAAAGCCAATTCCTGGATTTGTCATTATAGTGTTGTGCTTTTCCACCTATCCTTACAAAATGTTTAGGCTGGTTTTTGAGATCTAATGTGATAGTTTCTTAACTGTCAGGTGGTGCCAACTTGGATGACATCTTTTGCTGCTTTCTGTGCTGCTTACGCTCTGAACACTTTAATTTCCTCTCTGTCTTTGTTCAGGGGTCTTGATTACGCACTCTGGTCATTACACAGCGTAACTGTTTGCTTTATTGTTAAGACCCATCTGAGGACAAGCTGGGGTGAATAGCTGATGCAGTGTAAACACGTGTGACTAATCCGTCTGATATGGTACTGGCTTGTCTTTAATATTCTGGGCTGAAAGATAACGTCTGAGTGTGCCTGGCAGAAAAAAGGGTGGGGAAGGGGGCAGGAAGCAGTTTCCTTTGGGCATGAAGATTGATGCTGAAAGACTATCAGGTGATAAGCTTTAATGTGAGCCACACATTAAAATATGTTTAACTTTGGTTTTGGGGCAGTGACTGTCTCAGTCAACCTTGCATTCAGGTTTGAGTGCTCTGAGTATATGTAAGCAGCCAAAATGCTCATTTTGTGATTCTGAACAGGAGAAAAAATACACTTAAATATTTTAGCTTTCAGAATACTGAAAAAATAAAATAAAAAAATAAAAATGCACCCTGTCTGCTCTAGTATAACCATGAGGGAATCCTACCTGAGTTATGTGGAATGACATGGTTTCTCTGTCACCAGATTGCCAGTCTGGTTTTCGGTTCTTTGGGCAGGAAAATATGTGCATGGAAGGCAGATTGCATGAGTGTTTGCCATGGGGAAGCAAGTGCACTGACTCAGTAAAAAAGTGTTTGGCCTCAGAAATGTAGATGCTAAATGTTAATGCTTTATGATAATAATGGGCTGTGAAAAGTGGTGGGAAATTCAGAGATGGTTGAGTCAACCCTTTTTCTTTAGGGAATGTGATTTTGAGTAAGTTTCTCCTGGTACCTGAGGGAAGTGATCAAGTTCAGAGAGGGAATAAGAAACACTAGGTTTGCAAAACAACAAGGGATCAGACGGAACAAGAACCAGGGCCTGTATCTCGGTGCAGAGTTCTGCTGCTTGAATGGGTCACGCGTGGAGGTGAAGCCCAGTGGGTGACACACCTGGAGCTGCAACCCAGTGGGTTACACAAATGTGGAACATCAACAAAATGGGTCACACACACGTGGAGCCACAACCCAACGGGACACGTGCACACACATGTAGAGCCACGGGGCCATGGGGCAGGGCCTGGTGCTTACCTATGACCACCCGGCCAGGCCGCGGCCTGCGAGAGGATTCACATTGCCCACTCGCATTGCCATGGCAGCCCCAAGCCCCCAGACCCCGTCCCCACACTTTGGGATCCTCATTAATTCAGGCTGCAGGACGGCAGCTGCAGGCTCAATGTGTTACGCTGACAGCCGCGGACACGTTTTTATGGTGCTCAGGTGATTTTTGGCCCTCTCTAGGCCAAACTGTTGAAACTGCGGGGAGAGCGGGACAGATGGCAGCATAAATAAATATTGCCGACGTGTTTAATGCGCACACATCTTCTGAAAGGTGCAAGCCAGCCGTGCTCAGCTTTATCAACGCCGGTAATTTAAACAAAGCATAAATAAAGGATAAAAGAGCACAGCTGAGATGATGAGGGTATTTTTAAAAATTTATTTAAGTAGCTGAATTTAAGAGCAAATAGATTGAACTTGAGGCTTATAGTAGACCTCATAAAAGGTTGCACAGGTATAAGTAATTAAAGTTCCCTTATCTGGATGTACAGTCATTAACATTCAGCAAAGCAGGGCCCAGGTGGGTGACTTTTACACCAGCTCCCAGGCTCTGATGAAGGTAAGAGTGATGGAATAAGGCCCATTATTGCTTGGGCAGAGGAGTTTCCCAAATACCATAGGCATGAAATGCTGCAGCCACCCTCCATTTGGGGCTTTCACCTTGCTCTCTGGTGCACTTGTCTGAAGTGGGGTTTTGTTTTATTAGTGTAAATGGGACTTCATACCATGGGTGTAAGCTAAAGACAACCTCAGCCCCCAAACTCTCTAAAATAATATACAATGCATTTTATGTGATAATGATTGGAATTATTTCATGTTCTTCATAGTTCACCTGTTTTGACTTAGATTGTTGGAATGTGGTAAAGTCAGAATGTAATTAGATGCTTTTTGTGCTAGTACTTTGAATAAGTTCAAGTTGGTTTTGTCATTTTCATTATTGCACAAGTAGAAAAATGGTAGTGTGTAGTTCTCAGTCTCCTTGAGATATACAAAATCTGTTGCATCCCTGGCAAACAATTCCCTCTGGTGACAGGCGATGGCCTAGAGAATATTCATTGTTCTGATCATTTCAAAAGGACAAAGAGAAGGAAAACTCTGAACTGTATAGAATAAGCATGTTACAGACCCTGAGAGCTCAAAACTGGTGTGTTTCAACAAGAGCTGAAAAATAGCAATGCTGTCATCCAGGTGCTTTAATTTCACTGTGAAAGGAAATGACAGATGCCTCAGACCCTAAATTATAATTTGTAGATACTAAACAAAGAACCTCAATTAACCACTAGTAAAGCAATTATTAGTATTGGCTAGAATCCATTCTGCCCAGGGTCTCAGACAGCAATCCAGTCCAGTCAGCTTCCCAGAACTGTCTGACCCAGTAGACACCTAAATTCATTCGATAATTCCCTACATTATTTGAAATTGCTCTGGGCCCTTAACCTGATAGCCAGGACCGGATTCTTTGTTTTGCATTTGGACATTTTTGTAGCCATTGATGGTGCCATATGCAATGAGCACGTATCGTAGAACATGTAGACCAAAATTCAAGGGTTTTTGCCTGCCCAGCTGGCACAGGGCATTGGGTAGGAGTGAGATTTTGTCTGAGCTCCTCTGGCTGCCTCGTGAGCCATGTACGCCCACCTGCAGTGTTAGAAGAAAGACAGAGCACTCTCAATCTGATTATCTCCTGGAGGGAGTATTTTCTGGAGAGGTCAATTCAATTGCACTCAATGCCTAGAAGACAGGGTCACCTACTTTTTCTTGTGCCCTTTTGTTCTGAGACTAGCATGCAAAAGCAGAGCCCCACTGCTGCTGGGCTGTTTGATGAGCACACACAGAGGTGAGAAGACCTTGAAGGCTCAGATCCATGGTGGGGAATGGCACCTGATTTTTCCTATTTCTTCCCTACAACCTCAGCCAAATAGGCAAACAAGCATCTTCTCACAGAAATAAAACCCACTGAGGAATTAGTAAATACAAAAAAACACCTCTTCCTCAAATAAATCCTTCATTTGTAAATAGTTAGGGAATAGGAATACTGGTTTGGCTACTCTAGCAGAGAGTACACTGCCCACGATGGACCTGTGGTCTTGTCTCAGGCATGGCCATTCCAATGTTAAAATTCAGCAGACTGGATTGCTGTCTAGAGGCACTTAAATTTTGTATATAGCCATTGGGAAGAAGGAAATGGAAGCATTAAATGGATTGGATTGCTCTCTGTGATTCTTCAGGTTTTCCATTAACTGCGTTAAAGATTAAGCAGTTACATGAGATGAACCTCTCTGCCCTGCTCACTGCCCCTCGGTGCAGGGATCTAAAATCTCCGTCAGACAGTGATTAAGATGGGTACGTCAGAGAGACTGTCAGGATATCCCCTTTAGAATAATAATTTGAGAGCACTCCAGCCATTTTAGGAATGTGATCTGTGCTATGCATGGCAAATTGGACCTTTTTTTTTTTTTTGGCAGGTTTATTTTCTCATTCACCATCTTATTTCTTTTGTGTATTTAGAATTCAAAATAAATGCATTGCTTTATATAGTTCATGACTGAGGGCACTTGATATGCAGCTAATTTTATTTCATCCATTGAAAAGTAAAGTGAAATAAATACCTTTTTTTGACTGTGTGAATAAGATGAGCGAAAAGAATCTAAATTTAATGGCCAAATCTGGGTTGCTTTTCTGCTGTAGTAAACTCAAGGGAATCTGCTTAAGTAACTGGTGTGCACAGAATCAGGCTTTAAATGTGGCTGTTTTACCTGAGAGAGCCAAAGGACTTACTTAATGGCACTCGCCATGAATCCTGCACAAGAGAGAGATAATGCCGCTACATATGCAGATAATACGTGATCATAAACTGCAAGTAACTATGTGATAAAAATGACTTTTGGTTGCCAGCACAACCCGTAAGAGCTCCAGGAAAGCTACTGGGGCATTTCTGTAGCCAAAGTGCTGCATAGCATCACCGATAAATTGTCTCTCTTGGGCCAAGTTTTGTTTTTTCCAAGTAGAGCACAAAATGTTTCTGACACATGCCTGTCAGGACTGCTCACCTCTGCTGCACAGGTAATTTGTAGCTGTGTAGGTGGTGACCACAAAAAATGCATAGGAGTCTTGACAGACTCCTGTGTCTGGCAGCATTATGCTCTGAGTCACAGATACAGTATTTTAATTGTTAATCTGTACAACAGATATCTGAGATAACATCTTAAAACAAAAGGAGAAATCTTATTTATAATCACCTCTTTTTAGTCATTGACACAATTAGAAGAGTGACAGAAGCTGTCCGTTCCTTAAGTAACTTGTAGTGATGTTTAATAACTGATAATACCATCATTCATTTCCTATATTCATATTCTGGGTGCTTGCTTAATATATAAATATTTGTATTGTGTAATTAAAATGAATTAATGGATTCCCCAAAAACATGTATTAATTTAAAATGACTCTTAGTAAAACCAATTAAACAACAAGTAATTGTTTTACTTTGTATCAGTAATTTTAAATTGGCTTTTTAAATTGAGAAGCAAAATATAGCACAGAGAACGCACCTGTGTTTCTAATTAAGCAGTCCACGCTGAAAAGAGCAAACAAACAAGAACACTCTAAAATGATAATGAGTGAATTCCAGTTCAGTGTACATTTTAGTATTTGTTGTGCCCAAAGATAACAAGTAAATCTCATCGACTTCAACGAGACTTCAGCAAAGGTACAAAATGTCAGTGCGTAATCCAGGACCATGCTGAAGCATGGATTTAAATTAAGGTCCATGACAGAGTAGTCCTATGGGAGAGCAGAGTTATAGTAGCACAGGAGAAAAGAAGCTGTCCTAGTAATCTGTAATTTCCTTTCTCAAATCCAGAAAGAAATTCCATTTCATGATGTCTTGTTAAAGCAGGTAATCGGACTGTGACTGCCAGTCTTCAGTCTCCGTGTTTCACTGGGGTCAGCTGGGGACTCGGCAGACTCCATGGCCCATTCATTCAAGAAGAATGGCCTGGGATTTCTTGGTCCTTGGGTTCTCAGAGATATCCAGTTTACATTGTAGGGGAAACCCTGCATCGGATAACGGGCATACAGGTGGGAAAAAAAGCATCTTCTTAAGTCCTTCCCGAAGCACATGAATTTGTGCATGCTACAAACAAGAACATCACTTGCTCTCAAGTAGGAACAACAGTTTTTCTGGGAACAAATGATTTATTCACTAAAAAAAAGTCACTTCATAATTTTCTACAAAGCCAACCCAAGCTTTATGTAAAAATTGCTATTCACTCTGTGTTTACATAAAACCAGTGGTCCATTTTTCTCCTCTCACACTAATTCAATAATGATAATAATCAGTCATAGGAGAAACCAGGCTTGTGTCCATTTTGATTAATTCAGACACTCAGAATACCCCAGCAGCTACCTGGGGATATTTTAAGGTGACACCCCTCTGGGGAACAGCAGTGGCTCAGGGCTGGGGAAGGACCACGCCGTGGAGGAGGTCTCCAGCAGCTAACATGCTGGGTTGAGCATCTGCCCCCTGTACTCCTTGTTGTGCTGCGGTGACTTTATCTTGGAGGTACTGCACACAAGAGCTCATCCCCTTGTGTAGAAAGGGGTTAAAATCAGATTCAGGTTGAACGTACTCTTTGCAGAACTTGTGCAACTGTTTGTTTGTCTCTCTATTGGCCCAAGGCTAGCCTTGATCCGCTTGCACATCTCATGGGAAAGGTGTCAGCATCGTGGCCAAGTCCCTTGGTGAGCCAGTAGACTATCAATGAGACAATGACTATCAAAACCTCGTTAGTAGCATCACTTGGAGTTATCTGTATATAAATACTAGTGAGTTAGGAGGTAAATGTATTCCTCAGCAACTGCATAATTTTACAGATTCATTTTCAAGCAGCAACATACTTTAAAAATTAATCTCTTTTAAATGAAATGTTCATTTAAAAATGATGTTTAATGAGCTCTAATGCATCCTGAGATGCTGGCAGGAGAAGGTTTGTTCTGCAGCTGATCCTGACAAAGGAGGGCGGGGAGGTAATTAACAAAGACAATCAAACTTTCATTAGTATTAATAAAGCCTGCAAGTTAAAATGTTTTGATGCAAACAACTGCTATTTATGCTCCAAAACACCATTCTTTTCTATCAGCACATCTTTTAAAGATGCTTTATTGTGTGGGTTTCTAGTTGACACCACATGTAATAGATTTCTTGGAAATAGAGTTTAACCATTAAACATGAGGATGTATGTCATTATTTTCTTCAGCTAAATGCCTGAAGGTGAAGCTGAGTGAATTTAATGCATTAAGAAAGGTAATTATCAGATAATCTTGATTGCCAAGATTCTTCCTGCTCCAACTAAAACGGATGGTGGCATAATCTGTGTACACGAACATCTCATTTTTCCTTTATGACTTTGATTTAGGTTTGACAGCAGCATATAGCTATGTTGTTTTTGTATTTTCCTTCCAATATTTCTGCTGGGTTTCTCATCTCTCTCCTTGTTCATCCCCATAAATTACAGTTCTTTTACCAACTCTTTTTCTTTAAGTAATAATTTTATGGTCAAATGGATTGCTGTGCATTAAGGACTAGAGGGAAAAAAATTGGCAAATTTTCCAGTAACAGATTTTTTTTTCTTCTTTTCTGAAAGCTGAGGTGTAAGTTTGTCACAGCTTTCACAAATCTTCTTTCTCAGCAGTCATGCATCAAAGGCTTAGAACTGCAAATGAATTATTTTGATTACTGCTGCCCTGGGAAGATCTCCAGGGATGGGAGGTGGCAGGCTTAGCTACTGTCCATTCCTGCCGGGCCAAATCCTGCTCCCAGGGAAGTAAGGCTTTGGGAACTTTGCCACTGGCTTCAGTGGGGCTGGGATTTAGCATGTAGCACAGACATTTTTAATTTAAGAAAAAAAAAAAAAAAAAGAACAAAAAAGTCAGGCTCCCATGTGCTCAAAGTTGTTGACTCCACAAATTTTGTGGAATTTAGCATTTTTCTTCCCTGCAGTAAGCCAATGTTGAGGTAAGTGAGGGATGATAAGACAAAATGAAGAATACCTGAGGAGACAATAAGAAATAGAAGAGAAATAATTATTTCCTGACATATTTACATAATCAGAGACACCTTTTCCTTCCCCCTTTGTTTTTGTCTCATAGATCCTGACACAACTGACTCTGCCACCTCTTTATGGCAAAGCCTTAGAGATGATGGATAAGACTAATGAGGACCTACAGAAAACAGTCAAAACCAAACTGACTCATGATTTTTTGTACTTGATTTAGTCAGTTCAAAATTCATCCATGCTAGGCAGCTTCTTTTTCTTTTTTTTTTTTTTTTTTTTTTTTTAAACACAATTTTTCCACAGCACTTCTCAGCTTGAAGGGGAGCAGGCTGGGCAGGTGGAGTTCCTGGACTGGAAGCATCCCCCCACATGTTTCTCTTTCATCTTCAGTCCAGCAGAGGTTGCCTTTCTTGGTCTCAGTGTTCAGAGGTAGGCTCAGCTTTACAGTCTTCTCCCTTAGGAACCAAGTGCTTCTCATTTTCAGTCACTTTGAGCTCATCTGCCTGAGAAAATCACAACAAACCTGGCTTTCCAGTGGAACAACTCTTTTTGCTGACTCCCTTCGTGGATATTCTTATTGCCTGCTGAACTGCACCTGGAAACCCTTACACTCAACTACGCGCAGGTGCCTTGAGAGCAGAATAAGCAAGTCCACAAGGGGAGTGAGGGCACAGCAGCTATTCCTCAACAGCTATGCCAGACTACTCCATTAGTAAAGCCCTGGGTAAGCCTGCACCAGCTGTGCGTGTTCCTCCTTCCCCCTCTGTCAAAGCAATTTTTTAACAAATCAGTGTCTTTTGATCTCAGGGCTATCCATTTTGGCAAATAACCTTGTCATCAGTGCCTGGTGCTTTGGAGCTGATCCTTGTGCCTCTATTATGTGGCATGCCTCTTTCAGAGGATGCTCCTGCAGACCACTCTTACCTTTCCTGCTGCAGTCGTCATCAATCCCTTTTGATCTAACCCTGCAGCAATAAGTCCTCAGAAACAAAAGCACGCTCTCACAAAACGATGTTCCAATTTTTCAGTTTGTCATGTCCCTCAGTTATCTTAACTGAGGCCAGAATAAGTGAACTATTGGCTTGTTGTTCCTTGAATTTATGCAGGAACTCTTTAAAATGTTTTTGTTTCTGGTAGATAGAAAAGAGAAACAAATACATCAAGTATCCCTGGCTGCAACAATGGCATGCATATTCTTCTTAAGCATGTGTAACCTTTCCCAACATGGTTTGGTTTAAGGCTCTTCCTTCTGATCCCCCCTTGAGGTCCTGTGTTTGCCTTGAGGCAGTTTGGAGCCTCTATTCTCCCCTCTTCTCCCACCCCCTTTCCCTCACCACCCACCCCTCAGAGCAAGGATCTTGTCCCCAACACAAGCACACGGTCCTTTGGAAAATTGCAGGTTGCATCGTATCCCTGAAAGTAAAGGAAAAGGTAGAACAAATTATATAAATCACATCATTGCAAAGGGCAGACAAGCAGATGGAGGTGGAATCTATTAAAAAAAAAAAAAAAAAAAAAAAAAAAAAAAAGTTCTTTGAAGAAAGCTTAAGGGTTACTTAATTAACCAAAGCAGAGGGTCTGCCTCAGGGTGCATGTTTCCTGGCACTGTGCTGCTGCAGAGTGGCCAGCTTCCAGAGCAGAGCACTTGGCTTTAATTTTCTTCACTCCCATGTAGCCTTCCCACAGCTTCACTTTCCCCATGTTGTTCCTGGTTTGAAATCCCTCCATCTCCTCCATTTTGGTGCTGGGGGAATGGACTGGGCTCTGGATGTCCATGAATGCTTATCGTTAGGGCCATTTCCCTGCAGACCCAGTCTGACAGTAATATAAACCCTTGCTTGGATGCAGAGGGTTTTCCTCGGCCATGCCATTTCTCTCTGCCATTTCTGAATGAAGTGGATGTTCCCTCTCTGTGTTAGCTTTTCTTTCTCAGTTTGTGTGCCTCTACCTCCCTTAACACTCAAGGAGCTGTGATTTACCCAGGCTCATGGCTGGAGCCATCACTCGTCCATCACTGAGCCAGCCCAGCCCTGCTAGGCTGCCTGTGTCTTTTGATACAGCCTGGGGAGGCTCGGACAAGTTCCAGGAGCTGGGAATCCCCAGGGGAGATGGCATCTTAATTCACAACACATCAGTGGAAAATATCAAATGACCAGTAAGTGTTGCTGTGTTTATGCAGCAGCAACAGCGAACTTGCCAGATAGCATGACGGCAAAGTTCTTGCCAAAAAGGCCATATAAAATGGGTCTCTTATTTTAATTAGAGCAATTATTCATGGGACTCCAGATGTTTTTAAAAAAGAAAGAAAGAAAAAAAACCCCGTTGCCTGACAATGAATAGCAACATAAATTGTCTGAGTTCTCTGTGTCGGAAGGGCAGAATAGATCCACTGATCAATATATCTCTCCAGTTTCATAAAATAATGTTAATAGCTATTGCCATCAATACTCCTATGGAAAATAATTTAATAGAAGATTATTGTCATTCTATGACTTTTTTTTAAAAAAGCCATTCATTAGAATTATATCCTTCTGCAAGCTGGCTGGAAAAAAAAAAAAAAAGGAAAAAAAAAAAAAAAGAAAAAAAAGTGCTATGAAAAGGGCTCCCTGCTGTACTAAATTCTATAGGCCTTTAGAGGAAATTCCATAGAGCTGTATTACATTTCTATAGATTTAATTCCTAGGGGTTTCTATGGGATTTTTCGTCTGGGAGGACATGTGTGAGAGATCTAATGTTCTGTTTGTATGTGCTTTAGTTTCCAGCAGTTTTCGTCTTTTTTGTTTGTTTGTTTGTGGGCTACCTAAAAATTTTCCACTAGAACATGTGGGCCCTTGGGTATTATAATTATAAGCTCGGTGACCATGGACTTAGCTGCTTTATGCAGGAACTGGGAGTCGGCAAACTCCAATGGATCTCTGGACAACACATAGAGAACCACTGCTTCATTTCTTTCCTTCACACTGCCCGGGGAATAGAAAATGTAACCACCACTCACTGTGCTTGTAAGTGCCTGAGCGTAGTTGCCTCCACGTTTAGACTTCTAACACATTACCGTAATCAGCACCACTGTCATTTATTAATTTACACAGTTTCACATCTGCTTTTCCAAAGTGAAGATCAGGCTGGAATTATCCCCTGAAGTATGAAAACGGGAGCAGCGTTAAACCATAAGTAATCTTCCTGCCATGGTGTTAGTTTTCAGAGAAAGAGCATTAGGGGAGTGGAGGGGATACTCCAGAAACAAAATATCCCCAGGCTGCTGGGAAACTCAAAATATGACAGAGTGTCTAACTAATAAAAAAATCTGCATCTGTTGTACTAAAATGCAGTTTGCACATTTGACTGTGTGCTCAGTGGTGGATCTTTATTGATATTCATTAAAACATCAGAATTGGTAGGTATTTTTTCAGAGACCAACATTTTGGTGCTGAACAGCAGAAGAACCTGTATAATATTGCACGTAATTAGTTTTATTTTGACTTTTAGACAGTGACTGTTCATTATTGTATCCATCTCTGTGAGTAACCTAGAAAATCATTTATGAAAGTGCTTTTTTCTGGCTCTGAGAAACCATTCACATGAGTTATATGTAGGTGAAGGAGCAGAAGTTTTAAATTATCCTGATGCAAAACAATTCGCAAGGCAAGATGGACTTTTTTATGTTGTAGGAACTTTGTGAGTCCCCATGAATCAGTGTATTTGGAATCTTATGGAACAAGTTCAAAACTGTCAAAAAGGTCTATTCAATATTGAATATGCTTGCACGTTCAATAGCAGAGAGGAAAATCCAATGTCTGCCAAAAGAATGCAAAAAGGACTGATAAAACAAGTAAAAATCAGTTCTTTCAACTCCAAGAGGTTTTGTTCCTTTTTTTTTTTTATTTTATTTTTTAAAAAGTAAAAAGAAATAAACACAAAAGCTGCAGTTGACAGTGTCTCTGACAGCACTTTTGTAGCCATTTAAGCAAAACAATGCAAAGCAGCTTGCTGGAGGACGCTGGCAGAACATACTGTAGCTTTCAAACTTTGCACAGACTGCTGAGAAATGAAATGTTTGACTGAGAAGCTGATGTGGGTTTGGCAACATTGCTTAATTGATAGTGTAGAAAGAAAGAGGATTCTGCTTCAACCATCTGCAACAGTAACTGGGACCAGCTCTTTGTGCAATAGCATCTGTAGCATTTGGTCCACCTCCGTCTCACCAAAATATAATTCTGGGGAAGCAGTCTGGCTTGTAGACCTGGAAGGATCAAGGAGTGTGAATTTCCTTTCAGCTTTAATTATGAATATGAAACTTCTCTTCGGTCTTTCCTTGCTCCTGCTGGAAGAAAAATTGTTTAGCAACTAAGCCTGGGGTGGGGGCCAGTGGGACAGACCACTGCCGAGCCACTCAGGTTTTTGTGTGCCCCAACCGGGAGATGGGAGGTACTTCAGCACAGCACTGCCAGGGTTGCTTGTGCATTTGTTGATGAATCTGGGATTTCTGGCTATGTATGAATTAAAAATGCATTGCAAGCCATGTGTAGCTCTCATATCAGTCCTTGCTTCTCTTCGGAAGTGATGGCAGAGCCACCTGCATGAGCCCTGGCTGAGGACCTGCAGTGTTGGTCAATCCATCGCATTGGTTGCATGTGGGACGTTCCAGGTGGCTCTGCAGGGCTGCACAACAAACCAGCCAGGTTGGGATGTGTGTGTACATCCAAAGTTATGGTCTTCCACTTACCCAAAATCTACCTGCTTAGTTTTTTTTTGTTTTGTTTTGTTTTGTTTTCTGTTTTTTGCAAATAGATCCAATCCCTGAAATTGGTGATCTTGCTTCCAACTTGGAGTGAGAGGTTCTTGTCCCTGGATAAATGCAAGAGTTGCCATGGTAGGCCAGAGAGTGCCTTCTTTCCCATCTCTAGTAATGGCCAGCACAGGGAAAATGAAAGAAATGTCAACATGGCCAGTTAATGGACAAGCCAGGCTGAGTCAGAGCACTTCTTCCCAGTACTTCTAAATCATAAGTGAAATTAAGCCCTATGGCAGAAAGTTGTACTTGTAAACCTCTTAAGAAAACCAAATCAACCAAACAAAAAAAAACATTTATTTACAGGTAACAAAAAGAACAATCTCTTGGAGTTTTCCTTACTTTCTTTTTACCTCCTTCATCTTTTTTTTTTTTTTTATTAATATAATTATTTTTTTTTATATGTGGAAAGGGGCTGATCTAGGCCCCTGATGTTCCATAACTTGCACAAAGAGCAAGTTTCCCAATGAAATTGCTTGAGCATACAAGATTCAGGAATAGGGCATTTAGTTGTCAAATTTTGATATGAAAGAATTTTGCTGGAAGCCTCTGTTAAGCATAAAAATTTAATCACACCAGCGTTTCAGTGCTGTAATGCTAAAGAGAGACACTGTAGGACAGTTCCTACTATTATATCAATATCAGCTGTGAAAATAACTTCATGTGATGAGAGTGTCTGTGCCTAAGACGACGTTACACTGCACTTTACCACTATCAGCTTAATCCTCCTCGGTGTCCATCCATCTGAATTCCATTCCCTCTCTGCCTTCAGGCACGTTACACACAATTAATAAATCACCTTCAGCAACTCCATTTCTCCCATATATGTAATTTTGGCTGAATGATGTTCAAAAAAGGGAGGTACAGCTATTGTACTAACTGAATATGTTTTTAGTATGCTTGATATACAAAGCCTTTATTTCTAATCTCGCCTTTATTTAGTGGCATATATCATGCCACTCTGACAAGGTTGTAGTCCTAATAAATCTGTACCCAGAAGAAGAGAATCACATCTTGATCTAGCAAGCCAGTTATCATTCAAGTAATGAATATGTCTGCGGCTTGGGTGGGGACAGAAAGCATGATGAGCTGTTCTCCAGTTTGGTCAGCCTGAAGGCAGCATCACGTCATAAATCTCTTTCGGTTCACCTTCTGATGCCTCTTGGCTTACGGTGGGAGATGAGTGGGAGTGGGAGATCATCGTCATGAAGCTCCCTCCCCTGACAAAGACTGAGCCCAGCCTCTGGATCCTGGTGGAGGAGATGGGATCCTGCTGGGTCTCAGCGAGGGAGCATGTGCCAACACCAGAAAACCATTTGCCTTTCAGAGCATCAGCACTCATCTCAACAACAGGGTGATGAAATGGCATTATTTTCTGCACAGCTCTTCAAGACTGAGTCCTTAACTGCTAGCAAATATCCCTTCGTTTTTACACATACTAGCTAGAATTCAGACTGTATCTATATATAAACAGCTATAGTGAGTCAAAGCTGCAGTTTTAACTTGCAAAAATTTATACCTTCAAAAATCTGGGGATGCTGTTTGCTGATTCTATCTTGTTTAAAGTCCTAAATAAAATAAGCAAATACATTTTCTTGAAATGGTGTGACCCAGAGGGAGGCATGTAAATGTACTGGCCTCAGAGGAGGTGACCCCGACTCTTGTGACTTGTAATTAAGAGCCTCTCATTGAAATTGGCAGGAGTGTCTGTTCATTCTGGCTGTCACTTGTTTTTACTCCAGCTGGCTAACAAGAAAAAAGCAGTTTACTTGCAGGTTTTTATCTGGAAAAATCACAGCAACCTGTTGTGACTTGTATGGATTTGTGAGAGAAATTATAGCAATGTTTTGATATGTAGCACGAGCGGTAATACTTCTGTCATTGGCATCCAGTGGTGAAGGCAGTGATAACTTCACCAGGAGAGGAATTAGATAAAGTAATCTGTAATAAATAAATTTGCTCAGGGTTGTAAATCACTGCAGCATTCTTTGCAACATTTTGTCTTCCTCACTGGCCTTCAGAGGTTCAGCTGTCTCTGCTGTGCTTGACACACGGTTGTGCCTCTTCCCTCATCAGCAGTTGAGGTAGGAGGGCAGACAGAAAGGTTCTGAAACTCGAGTTTGGGATATTATATTTGAAATTTTAGTTTTTATTTTGCTTCCCAGAAGCCTACCAAATGTCTTGGGGGTTACTTGCTAAGCAGTAACTAAGGCTGAAAGAATGGTTGCAGAAGAAGCCCAGTATGATTCAATAAAAAGCTTTCTATGAAATATTATTGAAATAATATTGACAATGTAATCATATTGAAATATAATATGAATATTATTTTATTTTTTAAAAAGTTTACAATAAAGTTTACAATCAGTAAGAGTTTACTGATGCTCTCACTGCTCTTGTGTCATGCATGTGCTACTTTGCTGCTTTTATACAACATTTGAAACCAAGCATCACCTTTCTTACCACTTCTTTTTAATAAAAGAGGGCCCTCCTTGGCACGTATGAATATTTCACCACATTCTATATTGTCTGTTTTTTTTCTTGCAGACAAGAAATTGTGCTCAGGCCAGAGCATGGAGACGTGGCAGGAATACAACCCGCCTCCTCGATTTATGCTGCGGGTGAGTGGGGAGGCTTCCACGGCTCACCCCTCGTTAGCTGATCCCAGCATCATCAGCACAAGCTGGTGGCCAAGCCGTGCACCCCCTGTCCTGCCCGCTGCCCTCCTACGAGGCCACACAACGCCCTGCTGCTCCAGCAGGACTTCCTTCCTTGCCCTCGGCATTTGCTCCATCCTAGGTTATGTTTTATACTTCACACTTGGCTACCCCTCCCCTGGATACGAGCACGTAGCTGTACGTTTTCAAACTCCTCATGTGGCATGCCTTGCAGTTAGCTCATTCTTTCTGCTGGATGGAACCTCAATACATTAAAAAAAGGATTAGTATGTGCAAGCACAAAAAAAATCAGAATACTGTAGAGCACTTAATTGGCCAACTGCCGTCAACCATTTCAGCACTTGCATCTTCCTAGCTACTTGTACCGTATTGTTAGAGGAGAATAAATCATTTGACACAACTAGGTTTTAGAAAAATATGTGAAAACCATTCAGGCAAAAAATCAGTTGAAATGTATGAAATTTTCCATCCCAGTGCTCTCTGCTAAGAGAAAATATTTCAGCGTGGTGCAATATTTAATCTTGTTTTAAAATAAATAGTTTACTATATAAAATCACTCAGGGTGTGATTTTTAAAGCACAGTGTAATTTTATTTTCGTCTTAAGGTTTGTACCGAGAAATGCTGGCACATCACACATAAGGCCTAGGCACACTCCCGCGTTAGAAATAATCCTGCTGCAGTTGGGTTGTGTAAGGTACATGCACGAGTTTAAATCCATGAAGAAAATGCTGGGGCTGAGGTCTGAGCCCCACAGGATGGCATGTGAGGAGTCTGTCCACACAAATCCATGCTGCTGGAGCTGGTTGAAAGACGCTGCCTTGAAGGGGTGAGCCTACAGGTGGTCCTACAGACTCAGCTTCTTGCACGGAGATTTGGATGCAGAAAGGAGCACATCACACCTGAAGCAGAGCACGCGCTTTGCCAATGTCCGCTACCGAGCTTTTTGTGAAGTAATTAAAACTGTAGGGGTTTTGCAGCACATGCAGGCATGTACCACCAGTTATGGCTCATTAAAGTCCTGCTCCTGGAAGCTGCTGAGAACAGTAGACATTTCTGTGAGTGAAGCAATCTTTTGCTCTGAAGTTTTATGATCTACAGGAAAGCAGTACTGTATCTGACGCCTGTATGCGACCAACACAATCAAGCAGTAAGTGGCTCCACATGCATTCTCTTAATTCTTAGCTGTCATATTGAGACTAAATTGGGCATTAAATTAAGGTTCAAGAGAGATTAAATTGTGACCTGAGGTGTAGTAAAGTCACACTAAGCACTTAAATATAAAACCTGTTGTTTATGGAGAATAAAAATAAGAATTCATGTTGCTTTGTTTGTAGAATTCAGTTTATTCTTTTAAAGACAGATTTAGAAAATTTAAAAATAACTTACGAATGTGTATGGTTTGTGTTTACTTTCTCAAAGGTACAGTAGATGGAAGAGCTTTAGGGTTCAGAAGGCTTTCCCATGCCCCTCCAGCTGCTTCTGCAACACTCTCCTCTGTCCCCAGGTAGTGATCGGGGAAGCTCATTAGAAATAGCCCTGTGCACAGCTGGCTATCCTCAATTTTGTGGATCCTAGAAGCTGAATTTGGCTCATTCTGTCTGTATGTACAGGGGAATGTTAGTTTTCTTTGGTTTGGAGAGGTTGGTTTTGTTTGTTTTTATCATTGCTTTGATGGAGCAGGTCTGTAGGGGCAGGAGGGATGGAGCAATGGGCAGCAGGTCTGGGTAGGCTGCGGGGAGGGAGCTGCAGTGTTTGGGGCAGGCTGCAGACCCCAGCTCCATGTCCCACCCGATTTGAGGCTGACATGGGTTGGGGAGCCCTCATCTCCCACAGCAGCAGGACTGCCAGGCATCTAACTGGCATCACCTCATTTCTTTGAGAGGCCCTATTTCCCTGGTCCCACCAAATCCCTGCCAGCACATGCAACTTCTAATTGAAAGGAGAGAGATGCAGTCTGGCACACCACTCTTAAAAGCCTGCTGATCTTTGCGTTGATGACCTAATCTTTGGTTTTATTTTGTTCCTTCTCATGCTACCTATATTTTCAGCTCTGCTCTCCACGTTCCTCCTCTCTGTATTTTGTTTTTTCTCCATGGTCCTTAGTATATATCATTCACTGTCAAGCTGAATTTTCCAGTGGTGACTGGGAAGACAGCTACGTGCACTCGTTCAAATGAATGAATCTGTCTGCTCAGGAGCCCTGCCTCTGAATTACCATGTCTGTGACTGGCAAGTCTTAGTGTAAAACCTAGTCCTGGCACAGTTTGGCTCTAAAGCCAGCGTGCCATTGCCCTGCACGGGCTTGGTTTTCCCTAGTGACTGTACAAAAAGGATGCTCTCAGCCCTCAGAGCAGGAGGCCCGCCTAACACAAAGGCTGCCTGGATGTTGGAGCTGAAGATCCAACCCGTTCTACTTTCTGTTCTCCTGAGGCTGAAAATAACATTGATGTGAAATGTGGCATAAGCCAAAATGATCAAAACACATCGCGAATTTTGGTCTTTTAAGTTTTGTCAGGCAGAGAACTGGACAACCTTGGATGAGCTTGGTGGTTTGCTTGAGCCATGTTTAATCTGGAATAGATCTTGAAGGTTTCTGGTTCCCCATCCTGTGCTCCTCTCATTAGACCACGCTGCCTTGCCACTTCAAATAAGCAGTTCTACAGCTTGCTCATTTAAAACCCTTTTGTTCCTCTTCTTCTATTTCTTATTTATAAGAACATTAAATTAAGCATTTGCCTTAAATTAAATCATGCAACTCTGTGGTATACTTTTCACTTCAGCAAATATTATTAAATAAACCCTGTCATGTAAACAATTAAAAAGGAAATTCAGGAGTATTCTAGACATTGAATGCTCAATGTACGCAACCAAATGCAATCGTATGCCTAGCGAAATAAATGATGGAATTAGGTAATTAAAAAACCTTACCCCAGCACAGGGCCTTCATAGAAGAGCTGATACGCGAAAAATCCATGAGATCAGTTCTCAAACCGCAGGCCTACTGAGCGGATGATACAATGCCTCTCACAGCGAAAACCTCCCACAACGGGGCTCGAGCTATAGGCATGAATTACTGTAATTACAATTCATTTAGGAAAATTAGGCTGCATATTACTCATGGATTTAAAAGCGGTATGGGCGTTTGAAGAGCGCAGACAATGATCCCCACTCTCAGTAGATGGTGGAAGGTTCTCGGGGTTTGGCTGGGGCATCCCGAACACGGCTGCTGGCCCTCAGGGTTGGCAAAGGGCTCTGACATGAGAACCTGCATTAACTGCCCTGAGATTTTGATAATTTGTGTCAGCTTCTGAGCCAGATCCTGGGCTAATCTGTTCTTTTTTCTTTTTTTTTCTTTCTGGAAATTAGGGCAAAATTGGATCAGTTTTGCAGAATTTAACACGGTGGTGAGTGACGCACATTTTTCCTTTCAGTCCTATTGATCATGTTTTCTTTGGATCCAAATTTGCTTTCTGCACCCTTCACTTAATTACAATTGTACACTAAGTATATCATTTTGCTCCTGGTTAGTTTCTCTAGACTTTGCTGAGGGTATTTTTTTCTTTCCACATTAAGATTGAATTGCATGCTGTTTTCATAAAGGTTTTAAGGTTAAATGCTCCAATATTTCTACTGCTATTTCTGGCCTTGTAGTAAAGTTTTCCTCTGCTATTTCCTCATTGATCTTTTCAAAAATAGAAATGACTTGGGGCTCCCTGTTATGCTTGCTTGTACGTTTTGCCACGCTTTGGTGGCACATTGCACAAATTTTCTTTGGTGTGTACCTTTACTCCATTCCCACCCCCCCTCCCAGCCTTTCCTTCTCCAGAACTGTTCCCTTTCTTTTTCTTCCACCCCACGGCTCCTTATCAGCAGACCGAAGCGAGGAGGTGGTTCCCTTTAGCATGTAAATAAAGCAACACTTCTTCCAGTAAGCAGCTCAGGCTGGCATTATGTGCCAGAAACTCTCATCTACACAATGATGAGTTCAAGTTCTGCATTGTGTGAAGGGTTTTTTCTTTCGCAGTAGGAAAGGTGATCAGTCTGCAATTAGCCCTCTCCTTCCCTCCTTCCCCAGCCCTTTGTAACTCTGTCTTTGCCAGTTTCTCATCTCTCAGGACCAAACCCAAAGGTAACTTTTTGGGATCCATTTAATATGACTGTCCTCCCGTCGTCCAGCTCTGCATAAAATTAGCCTGTCCTGCAGCTGCCAGTAAATGATGTGGCATTAGAGCAATATTTGGAAAGATGTGCCTGGAGTTCACTATTCTGGTCGGATGAGTGGGGAACATGCTTTTGCATTTTAATTTGAAATTCAGTGAATATTTTGAATGCCACAGCATGTCTATAACATTATTTAAAAGATCCTGTGCACTCAGGCATGTAATGATTGACATTGGCTGTAACTTGATGCAATGTTGCACTGTTTTAATTCTTTTCGGGGCAGTGTTATCTTTGATCACTTCACATTCACTGGAAAAATCCCACAATTGCAATCCCACATTATGTTTCAGTGAGGATGCCAAGTTCTCTCTGGTACGTAGCTATTCAAGGCACTTTGTCCACCCTCAGGCTGCTCATTAAAGTGATGGCAGTTTCTATTTTAATGAATAAGGTAGAGTGCAAATTCCCAACTTCATTCATAGACCTTGAATGGTAAAAAGGAGTGGGCTCTTTTTTCAGTTCCCAACTTCTTTGTTTTCTTGGAAATTGTGTAAATGTGTTCATAACCATGGCCACAACTCCGCATGCATGCAAAATCCATCCAAGTTACAAGTTTTTAATTCCTGTCCGGGATTCATATCGCTTAAAACTTCATTTTGCTACCAGTCCCCATCCCAGATTTCATTTCTAGACACAGCTATGTGTCCAGATTGCGAGACGTAAGAGTAGGAAGATGCCTGACATGAGAGGCTTAGTTCTCTGCTTTAATTCTCTGTTATTCCCCACTAGTGCTCGGTACCGTGCCAGAAAGCCTTTCCATACAAAAATAACATTTCTTGCTTGCAGTGACTGCCATTTAAAAGACTGCACTTGCCCACGGTTACACAGCAGGAGCATGAAAGCCGCTGCACATTTCCTCTATGTGGTTAAAATACAGCACTTTAGGGTAAAGCAGGAACGAAGTGCTTCGCTCAAGTGCTGCACGAGTGCGAGCAGTGTCCGGGGAGGAGCCGTGCTCCCTGCTCGCGCTCCTGCCATTATCCCCACGCCATTCAGAGCTGGCAGCCTGGGCTCCTTCCTTTGAGCGCTGCTGCCCCTTGGTTTGCTGTGAAAAACCCTTTCTAACAAGGGCCAAGCCCCTGCCCATTACCCAGAGTTTGGGAACAGATGCGGCTGCCAAGGCAGTGCCTTTGAAGCGGCGCTGAATAACTCCGAGAAACTGGGTTAAGGAGCGCGGGGGCTTTCTGCTCTGCCCACTTATGTTTGCGTGCCCCTGCAGAGGCCTCCTGGAGCTGCCCTGGCTGGCGGGATCCACAGCACTGCCCCCGATGCTGGGCTCACCCCTTGCTCCTCTCCATGGCCAGCTTTGCCCTGCTCTCTCTGGGTCATCATCCGCTCTTCCTCAGGGCCAAGCCAAGATAACCCTGCCTTCATCTTCCCTATTTTCCCCTTCATCAAGCTCACCAAGATGACCATGCCTTCATCTTCCCTGCCCATTGCTCCTCAGGCTTTACCCATCTCTTCCACAGAGGTTTTTGCCCGAGATGGGCAATACACGTTTTGTTGCTTAGTACACACTGGTTTTGGTTTTTATCCCATTGTATAAAACCAAAACATCAAATGCAATCGGCTCTTTTTTATTTTTATTTTCTCACCGAGGAAAACTGAAGATAAATATTGAAATTTAAAAGTTTGGGTTATTTAGTAGTGACAACATATGGTTGCAGGAGACTAGGGAACTATTTGAATATGGTTTTCATTTGCATGTGTTCCTCCAAAATCCTCTTGCTGAAGCATGCAGTTGCAGAGGGGAGCTGAAACATTTAATCATGCCATAAAAGCAGCTCTTGCCGTGGATTTGTTATCTCCATGGATTTTTCACACCAAGAGATCTTTGTGGTACACAGAAAATGTGATCCAGAAGGAAAAATGCTCCCTCTTTCCAGCTACACCAAACACACCTTCATTCCTTGGAGCTGTTTTCCTTCATCCACAGGGCTCAGGACTCCCCAGTTCCCCAGAGGAGGAATTCTCCCCTGACTGTGGTGTTTTGATAGAAACCATGCTTGACTGGAAGATGTGATTTACAGATACACATCTGAGTCAGAAATATAAAATAATAATGTCTTTTTTTTTTTTTTTTTTTTTTTTTCTGGGCATATCCTTCATCCAATAACTTTACATTTGCATCTGGTACTGAGCACTGTTGCTTCTGTTTCATATCTGCATCCACAGACACATGCACACAGATTTCAGTTTCCACCTCTGATTTTCATCATAGTTGTGTGAGCTGGCCTCGCCGCGGAGCCCTCATGGTGAGCTTCGGCTCTCCTCTGAGACATTTCCCGTGGTGAAACATGATCAGTGGCTGAGCTTCACGCCTGATGAAACCTAAAATTAAATAATATGTTGGGGTGGGTTTGTTTTTTTCTGTAACTGATAGCTTGCAGTATTCGACAAAGGAAGCCACTCTGTGGCCTTTTTGCCCCGAGCATCCTCAGCACAAAGATTTTGCGTTTGGAATTGTAAATTATGATTAGGTGATTTTCCACGTGCCGCAACAGATATTGTTCACTCCCCTAGAGCTGCACGAGTGCAACAAAACAGAACAAAACCAGGAGGCTGGAACAACCAACTGGCACGTAGGTGTGCAGAACTTGAGCTTTTTAAGGAGTGCACACATCATCACAAGGGCTGTGATCTTAGCAAAGTATGGCCCCTAACATGCAAAAGAAGCAGATCATTGAATTAAAAAAGAGCCAGTTCCCGGGATGTAATTGCACCTTAAGGGCAAATAAATACCTTCTTGCTGCTTAGATTGGTAGCGCTCCTTCCCATGGCTGAAGCATCAGGAATAATTACGCTAAAAGACACTTGAGCCAGTAGAGGAAACACATACTGCATTTTATGATGCTCTTGCTGGGCTTCTTGTGTAACATGAGAGAAATATTATTAACACCAGTGCTAAGTTGGTGTAGGATTACACCCCCGTGTTGGTCTAAACTGCGCTGTGCAGCTTTCCTCACTTTTTATAGCTCTATTAATGATTTTTCAGAAATTGTGGGCTAAAGGAGTATTAAAATGTCTTGGCAATGTACTGTTTCTCAATCTTTTTACTGTGGGATTATATATACCTTGTTTCTATTTGATTTTGATTGCTTGCTTGGCCTAGATTCTCCGCAAGCATTTGGTACGACTGAATAATTTTTAGTTGTACTTTCGTGCCATGCTTTATGCTAATCTGCTGATGTTTTGCAGCTACAGCATTGCCAGTCGGTGCTGCAGTCTGCAGGCTTTATCCTTTACTGGATTTTTAACAGGGTATTTTATTGCCTGTCATTACCATTCATTGTGGCTTTATGGACTGTGCTCGCTGCTCACGCGCTCCCTCCCACTGCCGCCGGCTCCCTCCCTGCCGTGCCGGGGCCGTGCCGCCCGCGGAGATTTCGTGGCAGCCCCCACACCCGGCTGCCCCCACTGCCCCCACTGCCCCCACAGACCCCACTGCCCCCTGCCCCGGGAGCTGCCGGAGCACCACGGGTGGGAGCTGGACGTCTCCGGGCCACAAGCTCTTCCCAAATATCTCTACCTCAATATGAGATGGTTTTCCAGGAGAAGCTGCATTGGGCTTTGGGAGTTTCGAGATTTGTCAGGTTCTTTGTCTTGTGCTAATGGAAAATTGGAGGGAACTGCAGGGTTTCATTCAAATGACAGTTAAATTAATAATTATTTAGTAAGAACGTGTTCAATTTCTAATAACCAGCTTAGGAGTGTTTCCCTCTTTTATTTAATAACATAAGGGCATGGGCCACAACCAAACCTTTATCTGCATGTTCTCAAAGCTTTGGTGGTTCATGTAAAGCACGACTCGACTCCAAGTAATGTTGCTGTGACCCTGGGGAGATTCTTACAGCTCTCTGCTCACCTCCTCCCTCCTTTAGTAGCTTACACCATTTTGGATACTTTCTTTTAGTTGCAGACACTTTGGGGACAGTGAAATTCAGTCACTGGGAAAACATTTAAGCTATATCAGGATAGGGATTTATCAGTTTAACCTGCCAAAAAACAAAGACAAATAACTTTTTGATACACATAGGACCTGACACCATGTTCCTAGCCCATGGACTCCTGGACTAGAGCTGCCCATGAGTCCAAGGAAGCAGAGAGATACCAGCAGAGGCTGACAGGCAGAAACCACTCTGATGTTGCCTGGGGTACATCGCTTTTTTAGTGCTGTTGTCCCTCTACCTGTGAAGGCCTGAGACCAGGGAAGGGAAAGCTGGAGATTTACTAGTTTGCAGTCAGACTTGAACAGAGATATGTGCGTATGAATAAGAATATGCATAAATCTTTGCCTGCCTCTACTCAGCAAAAGGAAAATGGATAGAGTTTCCCGGAGCAACACTTACATGTTTTTATCGGTGTTTTTAAAATAAATAAATCATTCACTCTATACTTTTTAGCGAGATGATTTATATCTTTACAATGCAGCGTTATTCAAAGCAAGCAAATGTGTTAGAGTGGGAGCGCAGGAGCAGCACGGTGAAAGCCCCGCTCCTCGTGCTTGATTATCTGCAGTGGCTGCTAACCAACAAGTTAGCTCCCCTGTGCTGCAGAGACATACATTTTAAAAAGCCTGGCTTGAACACTGACTTCTGTGGGAGCTGAGTGCTCAACACTTCCCAGGATTGGACCTCAAATACTTATCTGTGTGAGCTTTCCATTATTCATTCTACAAATGAAACTGGTTGTAATGTAAATTATAGAATGAATCTTTCTGCGGCTTAAGATCCTGTAACTTAAACCTCCTAGGCTGCTTATCTGCCTTCTGCCACCTACCTACAGTTTATCCAGTGCACTTGGCATTCTTGATTGTTCCTTGAATATAAATTTCAATCATACCCACAGGGTACCTCTGTTCTATAATAGCTTGCATTGTGAGCAATTTAGCAAGAGAACCGTTCTGCCCAAACTGTGAGTGAGACATTTGCTATTGGGAAAAGCAAAACCCTTGGGAAGCACCATGCATATTCCTAACATGACGCTGTAATAAGGCAATTGTATTGAAATTAAAATAGAGATTGAGAGATTTATCTCCCCTTTCAGTCCTACAGTATCATGGAGCTGTCTGGGAGCCTCTAAGCAAGGCAATCCCACATATGCAAAACCAGCCCTCTCAGAAAGTCGGGCCGATTGGCTGACGATTGCTTGATGCCTTTTACAAAAGTCATTAAAATTCTTCCTTATCTTGACAGAATAACTTTGCACTGTAATAATCCCATTACACCCCAGTTGTTCTGCTTTTCCGCCGGCCAGGTTGCACACAAGGCCTGCCGTCGTGGTCCCGTGGCTGCCGCTCGCCTTGCTCAGCGTACGGCCCCCAGCCAGCCCCGTGCATGAGCTTCAAAGCAACATAGGTGCTGCTGCAGAAGCTCCTCTTCCACATAAAGAAGTGCAAAATGGTCCTGGCAGTGTGTTCACATACATCACAGACCTCCAAATAAAACCTCTGTGGAGCAGCTAGACTGGGCACCTGCACCAAACATAAAGAAAGTCTTTGTGGGAGCTGTGCTTTCAAAGAGAGGGAATGGTAAACTTTGTCCCCCTCCTGCACTCACACATTCTGTCCCCAGCACTAGGAGGTAAGAGACAACAAGGAGAAGGGCATGGTGTCTTAGGGGAATGAGTTTGGCATAGGTAGGGATGAAAGTGTAATGAGTCTTGAAAGCCTGGTGGTCTGTGAGAAGGTACAAGATGGAAAAGGTGTTATTTGTCCTAAGTCAGCGGGAAATGTGGTTGGGAGCAGTTGTTGAAGTATCTCCCAGAGCCGTGGTTGCATTTACAACGATGTCATTTTTAATTAAAAGACACCTGTAAGCAATGAAGCAATCGTCAATGTGATGTACCAGCTCGTACCTTGCAGCAGCACAAAAACAGAGCAGTCTATTTGGAGACATCGCTAAGGGGAACTACAGCAGGAGCTGTTTCAGGACATTGAAACATGTCAATGTTCCCTCAGCCAAGGGAGACCCATGACAGTCTTCTCAGAAACCCGAGAGACGTATTCAGTGGTTCCTACCAGTATTAGAAATCAGCCAGAAGGATTATGCTTAAAATCTATTGCAAGTGATTTCCTTTAATAAAGTTAAGGAGATTTCTCTCCTTAATACTCATCATGTTCCTCCTGAAGTTCATTCTATTATTGTCCTCACTAGTATTTCCACAATGTCTTCCTAATATTTATGGGGTGGATAGAGATCTTTAGCCTCAGATACATAGGAGAGCATTTAGGGAGGAAATATAGCTTTTCTGGGGAGGCAGTCACAGGGCATGGCAAAACACTGGTGTGTCCTGTTGGTAGGGCCACAGGGGAAGAGAGTGAAAAATGGGTAATAGGTAAAAATAGGTAACTTATTTTAATAGTCCTTTCCAAACCAAATGGTTTTCTCACCAAAAACAAATTCCAAGCAAAATATGAAATACTTATTCAGGTCAAAAATGGAAGCACTTCACTATTAACTAAAATGTCTGAATTTGATGTGGGGCAACTGCCAGAATCAGAGAGGAAATTTCGGGGAATGGTGGTAGTGGTATCCTTTTTTCCTAGTAGTCTTTGGCAGGAAATTCCCACAGCACAGGAATTCGATTATCCAAAGGCCTCCCAGTTAGGACACGTTCTTAAGAAATCAGTCACTAGCTCAGGTCAGCCTTGTGAAGTCGATTTGAACCACCCACGCTTAGGTAAATGTCCTCACTAGGAAGTTGTGGAGCACTTCTGGGCAGAGAGTCTGCCCTGTGGAGTTCCACAAGTGTAGAAAATAGGTGGAGAAAGTGTGAGTGGCTTCGTGGCCTGAAGGGAGGGCATTACCCCAGGAGAAACCTGAAGGCTTGGCTCTGTCCACATGCATAAAGATCAGTTAAGCGTTAACAAACTGAGAAAATCTGGAAGTCTGAAGAACCTCAGAAAGTCTGTAGTGTGCTCTACCAACATCCCTTTACCACCAGCCCTCCCAGTGAAGACCAGAACCACCTTTCTCAGTGGTTTTTGTTTTTTTGTTTTTTCTGAAGTTAGTGCACTTTGGGTGAGGTGTTTCAGCTCAGCTAGAAGCATCCTCTGAAGCAGGCAGACTTTCAGGTTTATTACTGTGTCCTTCCACGTATGAACTTTATGGAACAATTCTCTTATTTAGCTTCACATCACCTTCTGTAGAAAAATAAGAGGATACTCTTTATCTTAACCTATCCATTTTGAGACAGAGTTGATTCTGGCATGATTTTAAGAGCTTTTAAAATTAAGCCTTAGGGGAAGATCAATTCCTTATTTTTTAGCTGTTGTTAGTAGTAATCCCTAGACACACCAAATGAGGCTGAAGTCTCAATGTGAAACATCCTACAATCAAGTGGTAAGAGAAAGTCCTTGTCTGGAAAAGCTTACATCTGAAAACAAAAACATTTTTCAGTATTTCTATGTCATTGCCTTTAACCAGCTTTTTCTGAGAGCTTTAACCAGCTCTAACACTGCCTTTAACCTGTTCCTTTGGAAATCAGTGGCCAAACTCCTTCCTGACTTCCTTTGGAGCACAAGCACAGCCAAAGTGCATCGTAAACACAAGGTGGTAGTAATTACATCTGTTTGTTTGCTGCACAATGGCTGTGGAGAACTTTCCTCTGTCTTTGTCCCAAGAGCAGCACTATGTCTTGAAATCAATAAAATCGATACCTTTAAAAAAGATTTGTTGATGTTTGGACTGCACATAAAATTAGATCCCCTGATTAATACCACTATGATGTGACAGCATCACTATGTTCCAGTACGTGAAGCCCTTCCTTGTTCACCCACTTACAAATTACAGTATTTTGTAATAATAAGAGCTAAAAATTACAGTTAAAAGAATAGTTATTGAGTTCCAGAAATAAACTGTGAACGACTCCTGTTGTGCTCCCTTCCCATACGCACTGTACTGTCACTTATTCATGTCCTTCCTCACACTGGATATCAGAGCACTCAGCCAAGCAGCAGGGGCTGCTCTGCTTAGAAATATTAGGTGAGAGGATTTTTGTGTCTTTTAAAAATTAATCTGAATTATAGGTATAATGTCTAAATCTTTACTGGTTTCAGCTTATTCCCCAGACTGTCCTAGGTTGTATTCTCAGTTGGCTTTGCTTCAGCCCTGGTTCAGGAAGGAGCTTGTCTGTGATCTTGCTGGTATAAAGCTAGCATAGCATCACCTTTAATGATAAGCTTGCACCCTCATAAAAGAGAGCGTGTTCCACATCCTTTGCTGCACACTGTGTCCTCTTGGTATGACTTGAGGGCACAGAATCATTCTGGAAATGGCTGCAGGGGCACTCCGTGGTCTGCACACAGCTTGAAAGCCAGTGGCCAAACTCACTGCTCAACTGTTTTACACCCTGGTGCCTTCAGAGAAGCTGTACCTGCTTCATACTAACATGAGAAGCAAATTGGCTTCAAGCTCTCCAGCATTTCCCTTCCTTCTCCAGTGTTCCTGAGCTCTGGGAACGTGACTGGGACGGAAGAACTAGCAAGCGGGAATGCTTTGCATTCAGACGGGCTTGTCTCCACCGATTAGCTTAATTAGATTTATTTCCCATCTTCTAAACTTTTGTAGCATCTTATTGCACTTCCATAGATTCACCTCTCAGTAGATTGGGTTTAATTGCTGTGCAGTGTCTCTAAATCTATTTATTATCAAATGTTTCTCTGTGTATTTTAATTTTAGTTACAAACCTGAGGCTCCTATAAACACAGTCTCAGTGATATTTTTTTTTCTGGAATAGCTCATGTTTCTCTTGTGTCTGTGTAGTAAGAGACTGCTCTGTTCCTTTCACAAATAATTATTTCCCCCTTGATTTTTCAATCTTAAATAACAGTTTCAAGGTATATTATTTTTTAAAGCCTTGATAAGAAGCTATTTTATTATTCTTCAGCTGAGTAGCCAAAGTCACCTGAGACTGCTAGGTGAAACGGAATGAAATAACATAGCAAACCAGAGAAACCTCCTTTTGGAGGGACCAAAGCCGTGGGGAGCTGGCAGCATTACCCAAATTCATCCTGTGGCTGCTGTAGGAGATGTTGTGGGTGTGTAGTGAGGGTGGTGGAGAAGCCACCATGTGGTTTCCCACCATGTGTTTAGTGGGGAACCAGGGAAAAAGAAGAAGGGAGGAAGAAAGGAAAGGAGGAAGGTTATGTAGATTATTTCAGACAGGTGTCCCGAGCGGCATATTTCTTTGGCATTACAAGAAGGCAGCCACGATCAGTCAGCACAGCACCCCATCCAGATGTGACTTGTGCTCAGTGGTTTGGTCCACAGCAAGAGATTGGGCTTTTTTGTTCCTTCTCGTGCTGTAAATTGAAGTGGAACATTCTTATCACAACTTCATAGCTTGAACTGTAGGACAGCATGGCCAGGTGAAATACGTCTTCACAAGGCTTTGAGTATACTCGCACACAATTAAATCTCTGACCTAACGCAGTCCTTTTGTTTTGAAAGCACAGTTTCTCTAAGAACTATGTCATCATTTCATCACAGCAACACCCTGTTGAGTGTAAGAAAAAAAAAAAAAAAAAGAAAGAAAGAAAAAAAAAAGAAAGGAAAAAAGCAATTTCATTTGCTTCCGCTCTGTATGAAAATGAATTGAATGTAAGAAAATTGAGTTTTTGTAATTAAGTTCTATAACATCAGGAGAAACAAATATGTCTGTGAAACGTGCTGACCCTCAGTGGAAACAGTCAGTTGCTTTAGATACCATGTAAATACAGGTATAGCTACTTGTGCATCTTCACATGGGCACGGCCATGCACACTTCTTGTGCTTCCCAGCGAGGACTGCTGATTGTCAACAAGTTTTCCCTCACCCTGCTGCAGAACAGCCCCATGTACGGATCTGGAAGACCATAAGCACACGGAGAAGAAGTACCTTGGTTCCTGTGTTGTCACCAGGAGCCGTGTTTGGAGCAGGGTGTTCGATGGCTTGAAGCCTGCAGCACCACGAGGGTCGTCTGCAGGAGCCGTGGCTGCTGGAGAGGGAAGAGGGAGCCCAGGCAGGTTCTGTGCTCATTTGTATACAGCTGTGCTGGACTGGGTTGCTGTGAGGGAAAACACATCTGCAGGCTCCCCTTGGTGCTCTGAGCAGTGGGTGTGATACTGGTTTGAGGGCTGGGTAGAACTAAGTCAGGTAAAAATAAGAACCGACTCGAGGCTTTGCCTGCATAGTCTGTTGTCCTCGATTTTTAGCATTCCTGAGGATGAGCAAACTCAGCAAGGTTAGGGGTAGAAGCAGAGAAAAAGACTGGAGAATTCACTATAGTGAGACCTCAGATCAACCTGTGTATGGGTATGTCCCTGCTATTCAGCCAGAGGCTATTCATCAAACTTATGAATAGACATCTTTGAAGTAGGGTTCTTGCTCTTGTTCGTGACACAGGAAGATGACTCTGAGGGCACTGCTCACTCATTTAATTAGCCTACATGTGTGTCAGTAAGGACGGGGATACTTTATTTAACAAAACTCAGTATTTAACCACTCTCAGAGATCCTCAGCGAGATATTTTTGTCTTGTTAAACACTTATTCCCCCCTTCCTCCCTGCGAGCAGGTTCCTGTAACAATTGAATGCCTCCTCTTCTTCCACCCAGACTTAATTAGCATTTTCGTGTTGTTCTTGCTGAAAAGCCTGAGATGAGAGTGAAGACGTTCAGGTAATTAAGTAATTATAAAGTACCCACCTCTTTCTCTGGCTGCCCGGGGGAAATTTGCCAAGGCATGACACCGTCCTGCCACCGCCTGCGCTGTGTGGCACTCTTCTCGTGGTTGTCCCTCGTGTACCTGCTGCTGAAAGCCCCCCCCTCTCGATGGTGCACGCACCTTATTTTCATGTAAATGCGAGGAACCGATTTGCAAAGCAAGAACTAATGAATCATCCTTTCTGCTCCATTAAGATCATTCCCGGTTCCCATCTCCTGGCACGTCTGGAAACGGCGGAGAGAAGGTGGAGAGCAGCAGATCAGTCCCATTTCTGGAGACTTTGTAAGAGGTCCCCGTTCAAAAGGCTCCCTCCACACACCCCTGTGGGTGAAGCAGAGCCCAGTTCGTGGTGGGTGTCCATGGAGAAGCCTGGAGAGGAGCCCACAGCTCACAGGAGGCCACGGGATGCGGAGCTGGCTGTGCATGGGTGGCTCCGTGGCCCTTTGGGAAGGGGCTGCCAAGGATTTGAGGGGCAGCAGGAGCACCCCAAGGCCAGGCAGCCTCGGTTGTGCCACCCGTCCATGTGGACTGACAGCCCGCCTGCATTTATGGCATGTTTCATACCTCACTGCAAACACCAAAATTACATGCTTTAGCTGAAAGACAGCCAAAACATCTGAAAGGCTCATTGTTTCCCAAGTAATATTTTCAATACAAATTGAGCTGAATGGTTCTTGAAAACAATTGTGTATTAAACTCCAGCAAACATACACGCTGTTCAGGCCCACACAGGCTAATATAAATGGCAGCGTGACTTGATAAAAGCACAATGAAAGGCTCTATTTTTGTTAGTGTCAGTGACCTTGCGTGGCTGTTGGAGAACTGTTCAATCTCCTGTTCAGGATGTATAAAATTAATATACCTAAGGGGGAGGATGTTATTAGGAGTTAGCTCGGAAATGCTACAGGAAATGCTGCGGATAGATGGCTGAAATTACCCTGTAGACATTGTTCAAACAGATCTGTGTTTAAAATTAAACTTACAAGAAAATCCTTTTACTAGTTAGTCACCAACAAAATAAGTATCTATTGATTGTATCTCCATTTGTTACATCTTAATAAAAGAAAGGGTTTTAAAACTACATAAAAGAACAAGGGGGGAAGAGCGTTAGAAGTGTTATTAACATATTAAAAGATAACCACAATGGATATAATAAAATGCATTATTCACGAGGCATGATAGCAAAACTCAGTGAGAGTGTCTTTGCCCCTGTAAGTTCTTAACATCACTGAAAAGAATTATCTCTCTTCATCTATTTTCTGCTGCATGGCTTTACCTCAAAAGCCATACATTATTCCCCCAATCTATTTCATTGAGCAAGATAATTATCTATGCATGGATGCTTTAGCATGAAAGACATCTCCCAGGAAGTACAACTTTCCCATTTATTTATTTCTTTTAAACAAAAGGGCTAAAATAAAGGTGTGTGGGAGAAGGAAATAAGGATCAGTGTTTAAAACATAGCTAATGACATGCTAATGTGCACAAATGAATATTGAAAGAACTCAAACATTGCTTTGAAATTAATTATACCACTCCCTTTGTCCTGTAGAAATGGGAGATTAAAACCTGTACAGCGATGTTTACTATGTTTAATTTTCAATTGTTTCTTTGATGTAACAGATAGAAAGGTTTGCACCTGCAAAGTAAAAAGGCTGTGAACAGATTGCAAACATTCTGCAAACACTTCATCAAGAATTTTAGTTGTCAGCCTCCCCAAGCACAAGGGAGCCTTGATGATATCTTTGTGTGCCTTTGACTCCTTTTGATTAATAAATGCAAACAAATTTCGCTCAGTAACCTCTGGTTGCAATCTATGCATGACAATTAGGGACAACCTCTGGTGAAGGGATGCACTGAAGGCTGTTCCCCCTTCCTCTCCTACACAATAAATAGTTGATGTTTAATGCTTTTTGACAATTAAAGAATGAAATCTTTTGTACTTGTGCAGTCCTGGCTACCGTTCATTATTCTGTTCCCAGCAATTAAGGATCAGTGTTTGTTATAGTATTACAGTAGTTTGGGTGGATGAGCTGTTGTTGTTTTTTTTTGTTTCTGCTTTTCTTTTACTGATGCTACTTCATCCCATTAGGGGAACTTGGAGTGCAGATACTGCTTTATTACTGATCAGTAATGGGAGTCGCATCGATATGATGGATTTCAGAGGGAACGATTAGAAACTGGCACAAAACCCAAGTAGAGTGCTGGTTCACCTTGTGAGCCCACCTCAGAAATAGTACTGAAACCACCCTGACACAGCAGGGAAGATACCTGGGCAGGTAGCAACACCTGTGTGCATTTACTCGTGTGCTGGGGTGAGGTCCTGAGCACCTCTTGCTCCTGCTCAGCTGTGGGGCTGCAGGCACAGGGCTGAGACAGGAGCTTCTCAAATGGGGTGGAGGGTAATAGAAATGAAGGGAGCTGCTTTATAGATGGGAACAGATGCACAGGCAGAGGATGCATAATTTGTTTTTATAAACTGTTAGGCCCTAAAGACATAGTTTACTGCTTGAAGGGATGCAGGAAATGTAAGGATAAAATAATCTGACAAAACCAAAGTAGACTTTGCAAGGAAAAATGAGATACATCCCAAAACTTTTTGGGTAAAAAGACAAAATAAGAAATTATGACTATACAGTGGGGGTAAGGCAAAAATAATCTATGTATGGCCCCCCAAATCAGTGCCTCTGTCTTGGTTTTCATGCATGATGATGGTATGGGACAGGAGCTGAATAGCTGCAGAAATCAAGCTGTAAAAGCTGGTCTGTCCTGAAGCAGAAGCAATACTCCAGTTGCTCGGTGTGCTCAGATGATGAACACATGTGTCCAACTGGAGACCAGACCATGCTGTATGTTTGGAGAACAGCACATGCAGTGCCTGCGCTTGGGATCAGGGCACAAGGGGATGAACACAGCTCCCGGCAGCCAGAGCTTGGCTGTAGGATCTCACTGGTAGGCAAGGCTTTGCATGCTATTTGTAGGGATGCCATAATTAAAAGCTTTAATTGAATGAATTAAATCATTTGTAAAAGAGGATATAAATGGAAAATAGAATGAAATACATTTTCTTGTCCTTTGGCACCACGTGCCATGCTAACCTGATATCTTTCTCTGATGGGGTGACTGATTTTCTTGACAAAGAAAATGCAATAGGTCTCATCTTTATGGACTTCAGCGAAGCATTTGATATAGCACCACATGGGAAATTATCAGTGGGACTGGAGGCAGTGGAGATTAGTAAAAAAACCAGAAAGGTTGATAAGGAGAGAGCAACAGGTGGAAATGGAAACAGATAGCACTAAAAGGGAAGGCATCAAGTCAGAAGGAGGTCACCCCCAGAATTCCCCCAAGACTGGTCTTGACACTACCTTGTTTCATATTTCCATGAATGACCTTGGGGAAGAGGCCCATGCTAACCGAGTTTGCAGATAGCACAGTATTAAAATCAGCAGCAGCACAGGAGCTTGCTAGGTTGTATGTAGGGAATTTGGGGCTGGAATAGCAGAAAAGGGAGAGGTTAAATGTGTGTGCTTAGGGACAAACAGTGACAATTTCTTCTGGGTTAGGGAGACACGGGTGGAAAAACAAACTGGCCATAGCAGGGAGTCCCTGGGGGGGACTTTGAGCCCCCCACAATGCCAGGAAGGTAGCTGGAGCAGCTCTAGGAAGGTATTCCTGTCTGCAGGGGAGCCACAATTACAAGGAGACAATAAAAGAGCCCGGGTCATTTAGGCCAGCAAAATAAATGCTGAGATAGGATATGATTGCTCACTGCTAACTGCCAAGGGAACAAAAACAAGTGAGGGAAAAGGAGCTAACAATGTTGACAGAAAAACAAATGGATATAAAGTGATCATTAATAAGCTTTCTGATCAAAATTGGATTCCCAGCCTTCAGAGACACGACGTGCCTTTCGGCAGGAGCAGCAGAAGGAGAGATGTAGCTGTTTATAAGATGTTGCTTTATCAGATTATTTGGTGTCGTATCCAAGGAGCAGAGACTGAGTTGTCTCATCCCATCCCAACGTCCCTTCTATGCCTTGCTGGTGGTTTCTGACCCCTCTCAAAGTCTTCCTGCCCTGGGGAAGCACCTGACCTGCTGTCAGTGCAGGGAAATGAACGGGTGGGCTCCCAGGGGCTCTGCGGCATCGCTCCGAGGTGACCGTCACAGGGCGACTGGCGACAGGACTGTCCTGAAAACACAGGGGTGGTGACAAGACTAGCTATAGTAGGAGGTCACGGAGAATACACACCTTCCAGTCCTCATCCTCAGTGCACAAAAATGCTCCCAGACTAATCCTGGGGCTCAGCTGCTGGAGCCGCAGCCATGCCTGCAGCATCCGCGGGCAGGGCAGGTACCGCATCCCGCAGCTGCCCTCAAAACCTCTCTCTTTCCCTTCTTGATCCTTTTATTTATTAATTTATTTTTAATGAGAGCATATATTTGGAGGAGTGGTGCCCGTGACATTTGCCAGACGTTGCATGGAAGCGGTAACACATGCTGAGAGCCTTGTATATCTCGCAGATGTTTAAAATAATCCCACCTCCAGCAACTCAGAAGGTTTCCCTACCTTCCAGGTGAAAATAGCTCTATTCCCTAGACCTCAGCAGGGATTAGGGGCTGAAATAAGATTGACATTTCACATGAATTAAATTTTAAGTTACAGAAAGACCAAAAAAAGGTGGAATAATTCTCTAAAGGTGAGGCATCATCGGTTTGCCCAAATTTCACAATCCTGCAATGGTGAGTCACTGGGAATTAAATGCTTGAAAGCTGCTGTTCTCTAGGCAGAACTGAGGGTTTAGCTGAGAAAGATTTCCCAGGGCATTAAAGGTGCTGAGGGGCCATGACCCGAAAGCAGTTTGTCAGCACCAGTCTTGCTGGGACAGACCCCGAGTCCATCCCAAGTCCCTGGTTACTGCTCTGTTGCCTTAAAACAGGAGTCAACGTATTGGTGTACTTCTTCCTCTCATTTTCTGGTCTGGAATGTTTTATAGAGCTAGTGACAAGGATTCAAAAATTAATTTAAAAGTTTCCTTCACATTTTAGGTGCCCCTCTAGCTATCGCTGATGTCCTTGGCCTCTGTCTGTGCTACGGCACCTCCCAGGCACTTGTTCAGTGCAGGCTCGTGGGAAGGTGCTGCCAGGGGAGGTGCTGCCAGGGGAGATGCTGGTGCTTGGACACCACGAGTCTCAGAGGAGGGACAGGGAGATGGTGCCCAGAAGGATGCTGCAGTGCTCCAAGGGGCTGTGGGACCACCACAGGGGGTTGTTTCCATGCAGTTCGTGTGTACAGTTTATGTGCAGCTTTTAATAATGCCCAGTTTAGTGTGGTGGGGGCAGATATATTTATTCTCTGTGTTATTTAATACCCAGGTAACTACTGCTGGGGCATTTAATGAGTTCTTTAAAAAAAATCCACTGTGAGCCACACATTCTTGCATACCTCAGGCTTTATTTCACTCACTTAATGGACTCCAGCCTATGCTCTGGTAGTTAAAAATCTTCCATTACTATCACTCCAGCATTTTTACTGCTTTTTTTTATTTGCTCAATCATTTCACAGTCCAGTTGTTCAGTTTTGGTCAGGTGGGCTATAAAATATTCCTGTAACAAGTTCAATCTCTGCAACATCTCCGGCCTCCATCTATAATGACTTTGCACCGTTGCTAGTTTCTCCCAAATCACCGCTTTCAGGAACTAACAAATCTTCCTCTGCAGGCAAACACACATCCCAAACACAAACACCCCATTCCCAGCAGCTCCCAAGCAGTAACCCCATTTAATACACTTGTTTTTTCCATCCCAATTGGAAGGATTCCAATATATGATAAAATATATAAATATATTTTATTATATCAAAATAATATGAATTAGAACAAATAAAAAGTTGCAGTGGCTGAGCACTGATTCCTCCATGGGTCCCAGAAATTCACCTGGTCCTGAGCCTGCCCCACAGGAATAGCACGCATGTCCAAGAGGCATTTAAGGAGTAAATTTGGGTGTTTTCTGGAGGTTCCTCTTTGCTCCAGGAGCTCTGATCCTCCAGGCACATCCTGTTGAGGTTGAGAGTAGGCATTTCTTTTAGTGGAAAGAGATTCCCACGTGTTCACATGCAAGATAAGAAATGGGAGATTTAGTAAGCCCTATACCAGGGAGCCGTGTGCCCACGAGGAGGAGGAGTGCAGCACCTTCCTCCAGCAGGCTGCAGCCCTGCTCTTGATGAGGAGGGGCAATGGAGAGACCGAGCCTATAACCCATGGAAATTTTAAATAAAGAAAGTTATTTCACTCCATGCCTTGCATTCAAATACCTGCATGTTCCCATCGCGAGCCTGTCAGGCTGGCAGCTCCAGTTGGACTGGCTCATTGATTTACTTTGGGCTGTAATTCGATGGAGTGCTTACAATATCTGCGGGTTTTACGCCACAATCTTCCTCTGCCTGCCTCACCTGGCTGCCTCTGATGATCTGTTCTCCATGTACCGTACCACTCAAAGTCTCTTTCCAGTCCTTTACCGCAGGTAAACATCATCTCCGGTCCGTGATGCATTTTATATCTCCCCAGAAAGTAATACCTATAGAAGTCAGCACTTCGGTGATTTATGTAATTAAAATAAGACAAATCAACTCATTAGAATTCACTAGCGCTGGTACACATGTTCACAAGTACACAACTTGTCTCAAACTGTGCCTGCCCCATCATCCCACGATGACCTTGTTTTATTACTTAAGCTTTTACTCCTTATCAGAAAATTATGAATAGCAGAACAAACTGGAGAGTGGAATTAAAAACAAGAGTGCCTGGTATATTTTTCTGCTTGTATTTACTTTGTCACTTCAGAATGACAGCCTTGAAATTCCTGCATGATCTTCAGCATGTTCTAAAAATGACAGCTACTATAATTCAAATTTACTGCTGTATTTTTTTTTACTAGTAATGAAGTTGTAAATGCAGCATTTCTTTCATTACCTATTCATTAAAGATATGACATGAAAACAGAGTTACCATGGAAATGGCTCTGTGAATTCTGAGTACATAATAAGAATTTCATTGTTTACACTACAGCATAGATAACTGATGGGTGTTGTTGTTGCTGGTAAAGTCTTATTTAGCCTCAGGAATGCTTGTAAGGGGAAAAAGGTTATGCAATTGGTCTTCCACTAAGTGCCTGCACACAAGCAAAGCTCTGTAAAATCATCAGTGCAAAAGAGTTTTATGATGAAAAGGACTGAATATGTTTTGAGCTTTAAATCTTTGAGCATCATTTAGAGTTGAATATTTAAGCATTCAAAATAGAGATAGCCTAGTTCGTGTGTTACTAATAGTCTCATTGCAAATCTAATGCATACACATCCCGTATAAATAAATTAGCATACATAAAATTTAGGAGTTTTTACATTTAAACTGAAAACAATAGGTTTCAGTAGCACAAAAGTGTCAGATTTATTAAATAACAATGTCAACAGCTTGCAAAAAGGTAAAGGTGCTAAAGCCTATTTTTTTTTTTTGCAACAGGGTTTGCAATTTAAAATGAAATAATGAAAATCAGGAGCAGTGTCCTCTACGAGTATAACAAGGACTGCACTTCTGTGCTGTACTGCACCTACGAAAAGGATCTGGTTTTATACATAATGGAGTATTTTTAAATAACTGAATGCCACAGTGATACTTTGACAGTTTAAGTCAAAGTGATGGTAAACATCACTTTTTCTAGCAGAAAGGTTTTAATCCAGTCCTGCACATCTATACAAAACGCACACAGAAAAGTCTTGTGCCCTGTAAAGGATAAATGAGCCAGGATTGCCATTTATGCCACACAACCCTGAATTCTTGTCTCTCACTGGAAAACCAGTTCATTCCAGGGAGTGAGCCATGAAGGAAGAGTAATAGATACTGAGTTATAAAATCAAGTGGTAACGACACCTCTTTTGTGCCTTAAATAAGCATTTAAAGGTTCCTTGTTCTAAATAATAACATATGTATATATATATATATATTCTCATCTGCACAAAGATGGGAAGCCTGAATGTTCCTGGGCATGTCCTAGGTCCTTTGATGTCAGTAAAAGGATTCCTGTTGATAATCAAGGCCCTGAACCAGGGCGTTTGATTTACATCAGCACTCTCCAGTTCCAGAGTTGTTTGCGCTAGGCAGCACTAATCACTCCTAATTGCAGTTGATTGGCAGAATAACATTAATGATGTGCCCAAAGCCTCCTTCGTGCTCATCCTCCCAGGCCCTTCGCAGGAGAACTGCGTCCTCCGAAACCTGGTGCAGGAAGGTGATGGGTGGAAGGAAGGGCAGGGCACTGAAGGGTATGAGCAAGAAATGAGTCCTCCCATTCCCTACCCAGCTTGGACAGCTCACGCTGGCTCTTATTTTAGTAGAATTTGGTAAGTTCAGGGAAAAAATAGAAATGGCAGCTGTCAGACATAATCGCGTAAAACAGTAAGACTGTAAAGAGCATCGGATGGGTCACCTAGATGCAAATAACAGCTCGTAGTGTCTCCCATGAGCTTGCCTGCCATAGTGCAATGAGGACCATATTAAACCCATCATTATGAATAATTTGGTGCTTCCTGTATTCTGAGGGACAGCCACAGACCACGGTTAATGTGTAGTATGAACAACAATTTTCTGGAAAAGGACTGGAGTATTATTCCTCAAAGTGTCTGAAACTGCTTTCAGAGGAGAGACTTTGGTGTAGGGCTTGGTTGGTACTGCCACGTGATCTCCAGTTTGCTTGGAGATTGCATTTCATTCCCTTGAGTGGGAAAAGCTGGTTAAAATAGTGAGATTCTCTCCTGCTCCTGGTAAGAATTCCATGCTTAGAGTTAAAGGTGGAATTCCTTCCACCCTTAACTACTGGAAAGGATACTGCTGTCCACACCGTGGTCATGGTGCACACCATGCCTCTCTCTTGCATGTGTCAGCTGGCTTCTGGGGATGTGTTTTGCCTTCAGCTTGTCTTGGCCAAGCTCTGCACCAGCTGATGTGCAGCCAACAGCATGTAGCGTGAGAGGCAGAGGGGTTTTCACATCTTGCTGTTGATTACCGACGAAACGTAACTCAGAGTGTTGGAGCTGCTCAGATTAATGATCCTGATAGTATTTTTACTTTGCAGAGCATCTGTACCATATGTGATCCCGCCAGTGTTTTGCTGGTTGAATCACTGCTGTGACAGAGCAAAGAAAAAGTGTTTAAATCATATCTTCTCTTGGAACCAGCAGGCAGTGTTCTCCTTTTGATAAAATTTCATCAGACACAAAAAGAACAGAAAGATGAAAAGGGAAAGATATTTGAATAATGAGTGAACTGCCCATCATATTAAATATAAAGCCTTGTACAGTAGGCTACGGTTTAAACATAAATTGCTTGTTCAAGTCTTGTTTTGTTTTAAAATGCAATTTCTTTTTTTCTTTTCAAGTATTGTGATCTATTTTTACTGATTGAATACATCAGGTCAAATTCTTCTGATTTCATAGAAAAACACAAAGACAAAAACATTCTTCAGCCACCTCCTGAGTGGACCAGTGTGCCATAAATCAAAGCCTCGGGAGCTGTGTCATGTCCCAAAGTGGTTACCTGGCTCCTGGAATGGAGTTTTCCTCTGTGTGCTACTGCAGGGAAAGAACAAGCAGGAATTTCCTTGCATTCCCTCCCTAAAATTGATGACGGGGGCTTTTAGTAGCCCTCCCTAGAAATGTCCTCATTGCCAAAAACTTACTGTGGGGCATATAGATGTGAGTGGGGACATATAAATAACAGAAGTAGTTGACATTTTACTACATTTTGTACTTTGCGTTCGCCAGGCTTATTTTCTACACGGCAGGGGCAATTTGCACATAATATCTTTGCTGCTGGACTGCAAACATTTATGCTCCGTACAGTTAAGCAGCTGTTTGAAAGCCCTCAGAAATCGAGTTTTGTAAAAGTACTGACACACTTTTAATTGGAGTGTTGGATGCCACAGGAGCAGCGTGGCATAAGCCTAGGTAGTTAGTGTATCTTATTTTGCAGCTTGCAATGTCCAAGGTGTAGGGATTGACTGGCTTTATTTTTAATGCAAATTATAGCTTATTTCCAACTGTTGAATTGCAGGGACTGAGAGCCTTGCTTGCTCTTTAAAGCGTTATTAGTAATTCAAAGAAATTGATTATCTGAAGAGCAGGCAGATCCTTACAGTCAGGGGATAAACACAATTCTTTGCTGCCAGGATGGTTTGCTTTTTTTAAACATTTATTAAAACTGCGAGAAGCCATGCTGGCTAAAAGTGGAGTTTGCAATTTTCTGAGTGCTTTATGTCTCTTTCAGGAAAATTCATTATAATAACAGAGTAACTGGGCTGACTCTATTTGTGTAAAACAAGAGACTCTCTGGAGATACTAGAGGGGTAACAAAATAAATGTACAATGTCCTGATAGAAATAAAAGTATTGATCTGATGCACATTGCAGCCTAAAGACTATACATTATTGGGGTGTAATGAAATCTTTTCTTTTTTTTCTTTTCTTTTTTTTTTTTTGGCTTCAGAGAACTGCTGCTGATCACTAGAGCACTGAATTATTCAGGAATTACATCTTTGGTAATACTCAGCTTCTTTGCTTTTTTTTTTTTTCTTTCTTTTTTTTTTTTTCTTCCTTCTCATCCAAATGTTATTTTCTTGTCTCTAAATATACCATGGAAGCTTGAAATAAAGGCTTCCCCTCCTGCTTTTGTCCTGTTTGACAGAAGCTGAGGTTGTGGTTCATCGATACCATAAATCTGGCATGGAAACTCTAGATATTGGATCCAAAATGCCACAGGCAAATGATGCAAAGTGCTGATTCAATACAAACTGACTCTTATTGTTCAAATTTATTTGAAATTTTTTGATAGATTACAGCATAAGGGCTTTTTTGCCGAGTCAGGTGTTATCTGTACTCCCACTGCTGCAATAAAGTGGGCATAAAAAAGCATAAAAGCAACATGAACTTCATAGCACCTACTTTGGCTCCTTCTGCAGAAACCTGCCCGTGTGTGCACTCCTGTTGCAGCCCTGTTGTGTGTGCTGGGAAGCCAGGCTGAGCAGGCTGGGTGCTAAGCAGAACCTGAAAGCTGTAATATCACAGAGAAAAGAGGTGGGAGGACTACTGGAGGTGCCATACCCAATGCCACAGACAACCTGTCCATGGAGCAGCCATTCTCACATAGCCATGCACAGATGATGCTCTCAGTTCTGCTCCTAAAAAACCCACTGACCATGGAGTACACCTCCCAGATATTCCAGCAGCACCTCTTCTGCTGGCTTCCCTCCCTCTCTCCTAGTCATGACACTGGGTTTACATACAGCTCTACGCACAGCTTTGCCCACTTTTGTGGTTTGGGCGTAGATGAAGAACTGCTTGCAAGTTTCGGAGACAATCGGTCCGTCCTTTGCTGCACATGACGTCTTCCTCTCCTTCCAGCCATGCTTTATTAGCACGCCTGTCCTTCGCTGCTATCTCCCTTGAAATCAATCTCTCCAGCACTGATTGGTATGTCAGATTCCCCTCTGCAGTAGTGCTGCTGAACACTTTTATTGTACTGCCCGCAGGCAAAGCGGTCCCACAAAGAACTCTCTAGATTGATCTCAAGGTCGCAGGTCCTAATAGTTTCCTTGGGATGGCTGCACGCTCTCGCACAAATTTACTTTCAACCCGATCTCGCTGCGGAATTAAAGCTCACTCAGTTTTAGCACCAGTCCTTCAGCAAAAGATGTTGCAGCAAGACAGAGGGCAGCTTGTAAAAGATTTGTCTGCTGGTTTCTCTGGAGCTCAGTGCTTCCCTACAGGGGGTAAGTTCTGACATCAGGGAAACTTCTGAAGCCAGGCACCTATCTCAATCTCAAAAAAAAAGCAAACAAATTACGTTGTTTTTATCAATGCAGCATAGAAGTAAGCATTTCCTCTACTGAGCTGTCTGTTTGATCCCTCTCGCTGCTGCAGGCAGTAATGAATCCTCTGCATTTCCCTTTTCTGCCTAACTACAGGTGGTTTCGCTTCAACTGCGAATAGGTAATCATGGTTGCTAATTGCACCAGGCCCTGTGGGCCTCGTTTAGGAACAACACACAGGCTACTGCTCCTGTGCCATCAGTGATGGTGAGGAGATGTCCACCCTGCACAAGGGTGCACAGAGGGTGAGGGGGAATTTGTGGAGTAAAATGTCCCAATTGGGGTCCTGAGGGACTCACAGCAACTCTGGCCAAACTGCAGCCCTTGCAACAAAAGGCAAAAAGTGCGACTTCCTTCCAAAATTGTGCTGTCTGAGATATCAGAATGGCATTTCTATCTCTAGGAGTCAGCCCATCTGTCCACATAAGCTGCTGGTGTGAATGTAGCCTGTCAGTTAATGATGAACTGCTTCTGTTTGTGGCTTTTGAATATCTTTGGATCAATTCATTTCTGGAGAACATGTCTTTTTTTGGGGAAATTACTAGAGTTTTAAAATGAGAAGCATTTAGACCTCTTACAGGTCCCAGATTGGGTTAAAAGTTCAAGGTTCAGATTTGTCAATGAACTTCATACAGATGAAGTAAAGCCCTGGACTTTTTGTGTGTTCCTTTCCAGTATCCAGTAGTGACATAGCTAGCAGGCCCTTAGCTCAAGCAGACCTCATGCACAGAGCAAGCAAGGTCTGGACAGTTGCTTGCATGCCCAAGGAAATTGGTAGCAAATTGGGGTATCCCCTTATTGTGAGCTCTCCTCCCACCCCTCTGCTAATTTGCTGTGATTTGTTTCTCTTCATCGTAGATGCCTTTGCTCAAGCCCACTTGTGGTTATCTTTCAATACACATAGCAATAGGTTGTCCATCTGTTTTATCATACATCTTTGTTATTACTTTTTGTGTGTGTAACTGTCAGATAAAGGAAAATAGGTAACATTTATCTCTGGAGTCCTTTAAGATACTCTTATTGTTTTATTATACATATAGCATTATCTTCTTGTTGTTTAGGGTCATTTTAAGATACAGTGCACTTCACCTTCATGTTCTGCACATTACAGGCTTTTGTGTGTGACCTTTCAACAGTAATAAAGAGAGAGGTTTCGAGAACACATCCACTTCTGCTGCATATTGTTCACCTTGAGTCATGCTCTTCCCATTTATGACACGATAATTTTCATAGCAACCACTTTTCATACAACATAATGCAAATGAATGTTGTACTGCATCGTCCCCATACCACTCGCCCAAAGTTAAGTAGCTGCTGTAATGGAAATGTTGCAATAAGAAGGTGTGAGGTAGAGACAATAGGAAAGGAGAGGGTGCCAGGGTTTGATAGGTAAGAGGTATTGTACACCAAGGTAGAAGAATGACTGATGTAGGATGGCTGTCATGTGGAAAAGAAGCAGTGAACAGAGACTTTGAATATTGGATTTTCCTGGTTTGGTGGCCAAGATGCAGGAAACACTATATTACTCTAAGTCATTACAAAACAATTTAATATCAGATTTTTGTCAAAATGGGAACAAAGAGAAAGATATTGTTCAGATCAACCCAAAGTTTTGGTCAAGTTATGGGGAAGAGGTCATATATTTTCCAGTTTTAACAAAAATGCAGTTTTGAATCCCTTCCCACTGTGCCAGACAGGGTGCCAATCTCTTAGGAAGAGAATTTGTAAAGAAAATACAAAGTCACTGAGGTCAAGAAAGGTACAGGTAGGTCAAGGTACTGAATATACTGTGTAGACTTACATGGCAACCAACACTTCCTTCCAGGCAGGAGAAGGAAAAGGTTCCTTTTTGAGATTGCTCCTGGGAGCACTTACAGACACTAAAGTCCATGAGAAGACTCTTATTACCTTCCACTTCCTTTTGATCTTATTGTTGGAGAATTGCCACAAAATACTAATACCCGCAGTAAGAATTATCACAGAGAAAGCATACGAGCTATGAGCCCTAATGCAAGCCACATCACACACCCCATGGTTAAACTTACATGTAAAGAACCTATGGTAAAAGAAGGCTGGGGCAGAAAAGTTTGCCCAAGGAGACAGCTGGTGTCAGGCCTGCAAGCCTGCAAGACCTGCAAGCAGCATTTTCTGCTTTTGTGCATACAGTTTGTAAGAAACCATAAACATTTTCCTAAAATTAAGCACCAGCATCCTTTGTCTTTCTGAAGCTCTAGTAACAGTATTCATGTACTTCCACTTCTGAGGTCTGTGCCCTTTGGATGAGGTGTGAGTTTATTTGCTGCTAAGGACATTGAAGAGGAGCAAAAAAGCTCTTCAGACCTGTGTTCCTGTGTTACATGTCACTTCAATGCAGGCACTGCTACTGGAGCCGTTTCACATTGGCTTTACAGTTACCATTGCAGCCAATTCGTTTTTCTGTCTTAGGGGTTTGATACATTAAGCTCAAATGCAAACTGCTTTGGGGGTATACTGCAATTTTGCTTTTTTAGTAGGAAATCAATCTACTCATTTAAAACCATAGATGTTTAAATATGGCATTGCTCAAAAAATTTAGCTTTTCAGGTTCCCTAAATATTAGGAGAAGCCACCAATTGAAATATTTTCTATAATGCAGTGGAATATCCTTTATATTTCCTCTGGAAGTGCCTAAATTGTGAATTCTCTGGAGGCCCTAATCCTTCTCCATCAAAGACAAAGAGAACCTGAGATGATGTAGGCTCTTTAGCTAAGGTACCTCAATAAAGTATCTGCACTTGAGTAGAACGAGACTGTAGTCCCCAGGCAGAGGATGGCTCCAAATAACAGGAAAGTGACTTTTTCCTAGCACATTACTGCACGTCGGCTAGCCTGGGGTAACTGTCTGTGTAGGCACTCTTGATCTATATCCTTTGCAAGGCAGTGTGTTGCTGTAGGTTAGAGTAAAAGCAACGAGGGCTAAGTTAACTCAAATTATGGTGTATTTTCTGTACACTCAGAGTGCGCACACAGACCAGCTGATGTATGGTAACTTACTCACCTGATGTAATTTGTTGTTTGTGTGCCTGAGCCCTTGTAGTCTACCGTAATGAGGTTTTAAAAAGACGGATGCTTCTTCAGCTCCAAGGTCTCTTGGAAATGTTGTGTATTTATTTCTGATGTCTCTTTTCATAGCAGAGGCTGTGTTTTCCAGAAAGTCATCATCACTGCTCTCTAGGTCTCTGATACACTTGGTTGATTTTGGCCCATGTATAGCAGTCACCCTTTTATTCATGAATGACTTCTTTGATGGGATTTGGGGGAGAAATCCAAATCTTAGGAATCTAAGCATTGTAATGCTTTTATATACGCCAGGCTTTGCATGTTTATTTGACAGAAAGTGTACTGCTATCACCAGGCAGATAGCTGTTGGCTGTCCTCACAGTCTGACAGGCCTGCACCTATCACTTTGTCATGTATGGTTTATCCTTTGGACCTTTGTGAGGCCAACCATCAGCCTTGTGTTCACGTGTTATATGTACATCACAATATTTGGCAGCTTCCCTACCCCAGGGTCTGGAAGAGGCACATCCTTCAGGTTTGGGGGTCCAAGGTGGCAACCACCTCAATTGATTTTCTCTACAAATGAGCCCATGTAATTCCACATGGAGATACATGAGATGTTGTTATCCAGGACAATTTGCCGTCACTGCTGCCACCACTTCATGAGAGCAATCACATCCCCAGAATCTGTTGTGCTGTACCTGGGGCCAGAGGACTCTCCAAGGAAGACAGAGACATCCAAAGACCTCATCCTCATCGTTAGCTCAAACCACATGAAGATCGAAGGACACCAAAGTTGTCTGAAATGTACTCACTCCTTCAGTATACACATGTAACATCCGTTCATGGATCGAAAGGACAAGATGGCCAACCTAGCATATCTAGGAAGAGTTTCCAATACTGAAATGTGTAGTTACAATAAATGGTCCCCCCTGATTTATCTAGTAGTGCTTTGTTCTTCACTGTTCTTTAAAACTCAACCTTCTCGCTTCTGCAGTATAAAGGAGGAGTCAAACTGACTACTTAACAGATTGAATACATCACTTGGGATGTTTCATTCTAAAAACCTGGGTGAGTTTTTTTTTCAAATTATTTACACTTCAGACTGGAAAAATAGCAACATTACTATAGCATTAGATTAAATTTCCCCAGGTTAATGGGCTCTGTGTCAGGAATGAATAATCACAAGTGTGTTGCCAATGGAGAGACCATAAAGGCACGTTCTTTTCACAATATATTCTACTCCATGAATATATTAAAATATTTTCCCTGTATAAAAAGAACGGAAATAGCCTTTTGTTTTCCCCTTTTCACAGCAAATGCTCCTGTCATTCCCAGCACAATGAATTCCTTGAATCTGCACCAGTCAGTTTTTATCCTTCCTTCAAGACCCAGAGGCCACTGGAAAAATCTTTCACATGGCTACACTTTTCTGAATATATTTAGCCAGTAAATTATTTGCCTTCTGAACTAGAAGAACCAATAGTCATTTATGTTCTAAAAATGGTTTGTTTTACTTATTTTATGAGTTAGGTCTGCTATAGTAGCAAAGCCAAAGGACATTTAATTAAGTTATATTTGCTTTTTCATGATCTTTTAGCTTTAGATTATAAATCACGAATCAATGAGTACTTAATTTCCTCATATAGCATTAAAAGTAATTGCTTCATAAATTCGTTTTAGTAATCCAAATATTTGCACAGAATGCAGCACAAAGAAGTTGTTTCATTGATGAGACTCCTCACTTCCCTTTTCCCTGTTGGAAACAAATGGGGTTTGCTCATTTTGGGTCCAGTTCTTCATGTTACAGAAGGCTCTGAATACCAGTGGTAGTGCTGCTATTAAATATTTATGTCATGCAGATTTTTTTTTTTGCTATTGATTTCCTTGGCACTTGAATTACAGTGAACTTTTCTCTCTAAACTCATCTGGCAAGCGGAATCTTGTGGGTAGGTCCGTGATCCGGTGCGGAGCCATAGAACAGCCATTAGCTACAGACACTTCTGCTTCTGTTCCAAAATCCAAGCCCAGATGTGAAGATGTGCGTAGATCCTTGTGTATTAGATACCGCATTCTTGGCCTTGAGTTTCCATTTAGCAACATGGAGCAGCGAAATTCTTCCTGCATCACTCACCGTGGCAATGTACCATTTGTGTAGGGAACCAGATGTTCAAGAACTTACTTACAAACCTTCCAATTGTACTTACATATGTGAAGCACATCTAATGCATGTATGTATTGGCTCCTGCTAGATTACAATGATTTGTTACCAAGCATTGCTATTTTTCCCAAGTAGAGGATTATTTTACTGAGTTGTGGGCAGCATGCTGGAAGTCATAGTCATTTTTTTTAAAAAAGCACACAAAATGTCATCGTAGTGCAGTGATCTAACCCATATGCAGCTCCATGTGAGCACTTCTTCAATTAAAGGCTTCATTTGAATTGGAAAGCTTCTGATTATGTTTTCTGATAGAAAGAGGAAAAAATTGCCAGCAGCTGTTTTACAGAAAAGGGTTGGCTTTTCCAAGTTCCTGAAAGGCTTGACTGATGCCTAGTGTCATACTTTGAATTCCCCTCAGTTGGGCTTCATGGGGTTTTGCCTTGCTTCTGAAGCTATGAGGGTGGAAGACAGTGAAGTAATGTGCAAAACCATGCAGGACTGGAGCCTGTGAGGAACAGCTGAGCTCCTGCATCATCTGCTTTGCATTGCTCCTATGGCATGGGAAGCGGGAGGGCATCCTAAAAAGCAGCTGAGGAGTGAGGGGCACTCCTGAGACCTGGCCAGCAGCATCCAGCTGGAGCTGATTCAACTCTTTTGGGGATCAGCACAGCCTAAAGGAGCTTCCTCCAGGTGAGTTTCCAACAGTTTATGCAGGTATCCTTGTGAAACCATCAGGTAAAGTCTCCAGCAGAGAGCAAAGCAATCTGGGCAGAGCGAAGGGGAAGGTAGGAGGAGGTTGCAGGGGAGGAGGTAGTTGAGAGCTGACGGGGCCACAATTCCCTTGTGCCTGAAAATGGTTTTGTGAAGGAAGTGTTTTATTTCTTTAACGCAGACGTGGGTGGCAAGGAGGGGTCAGAAAAAGAGGCCTGGGGTTAGAAACAACTGTTATATTGGAAGATCTTCACTGGAGTGCAATGGAATAATCAAGATTTATTTATAAAATATTGCTATTAAATAAACATTACAGAAACTTTCGAATATCAAGCTTATTTATAGCTTTAGGCGTGAAAACCCACATTAGTATGTTGAATTATATGAGTTCACTGCTGCCTGCTAGCTGACAGCACGTCAAATTATTTGCAAATATTTTCTGGAACAGTAACCTTGAAGGATGCCAGCACCATTCAGTGTAACCTTATCACGAGACAGGGACCGAGTGATGAGATGAGGACTGAGGATACAGAGTTTTTAGCAGCGAGCGACCTCTGACTCGCTGCCTAAAAACAGAGTTCACGTGGTACCTCCCTCAGCAGAAAAGCTGCTTTTTTGTCTCTGACATTTGCGCTGATTCTGTGCAGGGGTTTTGGAAGATGGTGTGAGTGATGTCTAGATGAGAAACTGCTCTGGGCAGGAATTTGAGAGTACATTAGTCACATTTAAGTGGGTTTATCTCCTCCAGCCTGCAATACCAAGCTTCTGTGAAAATTATGTAATCATTTTAACAAAGTGTTCTGTAATTGACATGAAAAAGGCAAAGTAAAATAAAAATGAATTTCCCTGTAAGCAGGAAGGTTCATTCATTTTAACTGCAATCTGCAAGAGGGAAAAGGGAAAAAAAAATCCCAAATGCAGGCTTTTTATGGAAATTGTGGCCTCGTTGAAATTATAAGCTTTCTGCTATTTAAATGAATAATGTTCCCTAACACAGACTATTTTCTCATTTAAAAGTCTGTTGGGGTATAATTTCATCCTTTTACTGTCTGCTGTGTTTTAACTTACAGCAGCCTGACTAAATATTGTATTTTCTACCCATCAAAAATTGTCGGCATAGTTTGTGCAACAAGCATTTGTTGCTCAATTAGGAGGCTCTGACGCTGAAAGGCAGCCGTCTCCACCAGCGTGTAAGGCGCTCGTCACGTGCAAAGCAGGTGGCACGAAATGCACATTTTGTTGCCTGGTGATAGCCAACGGCGAGGACGCCTGCTTGGGCGCATGAGGAGGAGTGGGAGGGCATACGAGTCGCCGTCCAAGTCCTTGCACATCTCCTCTGGGCGACATCCAGAGAGGCCGGCCAAGTGCCACAGTGGCCGTCCTCACCTCCAGGAGGGGAAGGAGGGCGAGTGACCAGCTCTAACCCATGCCAAGCAGAAGAGCCCATCCAAACCCAGGTGGCTTTGGCACCCTGAACAGGTTCGAGGGCTCCCTAGGTTGCAGAGCATCTTCCCACCAGCTAGTTTAGTCCAGCAAGAGCAGCGAGCACCTTACATCCTGATCTGCATACCCTACATGCTCCCAGATCTTATGCCGTGGCTCCCAAACCTGGTCTAGAAATAATGATATGTGAGTAAATACACACGCTCAGCTTTCTTTGCCTTCCAGTTTCCAAGCTGTTTAGTACGCACCTGGGTCACATCTTCATGTTTTTATCCAGAGCCGTGATGACTTGCCACTTGCTTTATGGCTGCTGTTAAAACAAATGCTGAGGTTCTCACATACTTACCTGGCTAGGAGTTGGGTCTCTAAAGAGCCTACTAAGAGACTCATGGTAAAACTGTGAGAGCAGGCAACTCACAGCATAAATTACCTGCAATCTTTTGAGGGCATCTTCGTTAAGCAGAAGGACACAGTAGTGAAAGATATTTAATGACAACAAAAAACGTCTTGCATCAAAGATGCAGTTAACCTTGACAAATAAGTGTGAATCCTCTAAGGAGCAATAAAAGTGCTCACCTATTTTATGTCTGTCGGTCTGTCATTTAGATGCTGGTGCTGGTGCATGCTCCATCAATTCTTACAATATTTCCAGTGGCGAGGCCAAGTGGTTTATAAAGTTTTACATGCTGCCTGGGCGTGGATAGAATTACAGCTGTGGCACCTCTCCTGCAGCAGGAGCAGTGTCCCCAGTGGTTGCTGGCAAAGCACGGGGACCCACGCAGACACCAGGCTGCCCAGCAAGAACAGGTTTACTGAAACATGGTTTAGCAACTGGTACCAGGAGCATCCTCTGCTTATTCCCCATTGGGGAACACCACTGGATCTCTTACTGTTTTAAAGGTCTCGCAAGCCTGCAGGTTTGCTTCCTGGTGTCCCCACTTCTCTGCATTTACAAAAGAAGTGCAGTTCAAACCCTGCTAAAAGCTTTGGGCCAAACCAGGCCTGAACTCGACAGTCTCTGTGGCTGCAAGTCTACTGAAGGAGGCAGCTGGCAGAACCAGCCTAATTACGCTCTTTCAAGCTGCGACTGAATTCATCAAAGCCAAAGCTGCAGTGTCCCTGAAATGTCCTCTTCATTCTTTCCAGCACTGTTAAGCAGCAGAGAGTCTCCTCTCTTTAGGTTTATTTAGCGTGGCCCCAGTGCTGTAGGAGATGTTTCTGATTTACCTACCTATGCCAGCTTAGACCCCAGCCTGGCTAACACAGAGACTCCTCCAGAGCTGGGCGCACAGTTCTGCTGTTCTTGCCTCTGAGGTCTGGCCTCTCCTGTGTTGAATGGACACAGAGGGTGATTCACGTTGTTAGATTAGTTTTTGTCCAATGCATTTTGGCTTGAAACAGCGGTCTAACAGTTCTCAGGCTGCACATCCGTCCTGCTAATGCCCTTTCTGTGACTGATCGTCCACTGGGTGCTCCTGAGATGCAGGGAGAGGTGAGAGGGAGCTTGCCTTCCCCTTGCCGAAACACGCTCTTAGGGGTATTTACTTAGTTTTGGCTTGAAATCTTATTCTTTTGCTTGTTGTCACTGCTCCCAGCAGTTTGTTTCACCTCTTATCTTGCTAATGCGAAGTTTGAATAAAGCCTCTAAAGAAGCAGCCCGAGTACGTGATAAATAGCAGCCTTAGGAGGCCACAACCAAGTACTTTCAATTCTTGCCTTTTCTATTTTCTATTGTTTGTACTTAAGGATACATTATAGACTTTATGGGCCAAATTCATCCTATTCAAATGAAGTTACCTCAGAGACATGCTTGGCTCTGTTGCTTTAAAAAAACAGATAATCCCAAACAGCAGGATAATTTTATGACCACTAATTACATTTGTTGCCATGCAAGCTAAGATAATGATAAGAGTAATCGTATCTCATGCTTCAGGGCATACGCTCATCACCTGTGGACATCAGGAAGGAATTTTTCTCCCCATGTACAGAACTGTTCAATTAACTAGATGTATTGTGGTGGTTTTGTTTTCTTTCTGTTTTCTTCCTCTGAAGCATCATCTATTAGCTGCAGCCGGAATAGGTATACCAGATTAGATTAACCGGCAGTCTGATCCAATATGGGTATTCCTAAATCCCCATACTGGAAAGTAAAATCAGCTGAAGAAAAAGAATATTCAATCTGTTATAATTTGGAAACAGATTGTTTTTTAAACGTCTGAATAGCCTGCCTGTAACCGAGGTTCAGAATGCAGCAACGCGGAGCTTTCGGCTGCAGGCCACCTAAAAACCATCACTGAGAATGTCCCAGTTTGAGCAAACTTGGAGCATCGCTCTTCTTTTTCGAGTCTGCAAGTAGCATCTGCATTCGAGCACCACTGGGTCGTAAGGATTATGTTTGTGGCTACCCGTCACGTTGCATTAGAATAGCCAGCCTCAGCCAGAAAAGCAATTGAAAGGCATTGGAAATCTGCCTCACTGCCCACATCCAGGGAATAAGCTCTCTGATAATCCTAATAGAGAAGATCAAATTTGCCAAGAAAATAGAAGAGATTGTTTGTATTTTGCTTCATTCTCCTCAACTATCTTTCTGCTCCTTACAAGACTTAATCAACAGCTAATAAACCTCAGCTTCTCTGTGCACAACAGAGTATTGTCTTCCTTGTACTTGTGTTGGGACTGGGATTTATCTGTTATTGACTTCATCCCTTTCCTAGCCTTCCCTTTTGTTTGGTACCCATTCCCCTTTTCTCACTAGCGCTTGCTTTATTTTTATCTCCAGTAAAGCAGGTCTGCCATTTAATTAGTAGATTGGCCTCTACCTGAAGCCAAATGAAATGTAATCTCTCGCCGACCTGCATGCAAGGTGGAAAATCCACATCTGGAAGGTTTCAACATTTGTCTTTGCTCATTTGGGGACAAAATCAGAAAACTTCTCACTTTATTTCAGAGAGAGAATTCTGAAAACAAAATGCTTTGGATCTGTCAAAACTTGTTGGGTCTTTTTGTATTTTAAATGTAGAAGTGAACCAATCAAAAGGAAGCCATTTCAAAGCAAAAGAGCAGCAGCTCTTCATTATTTCCCCTGGCTTGAGGTGGTGATGGACTTAATGGCACTGTATTCGGACACAGCTTTTGATGGTGGATGAGAAGATGAACTCCTCAAAAACCACACCAGATCTGCCCTCTGATGCTACACTAGTGTGCTGTGAATGATGTCCCTCAGGGCTGAGTGGCTGGGAAGGAAAGGGCAGTAAAACAGCTTCTGGGGAGCCGCCGTGGTGCCACGGTGACATGGGCTCGATCCCTGTCCCTACCAAGTGTGGGAGAGATGTCTCTCGCTCGTGAATCGTGAGATATGGCTGGTCTTAAAGTCTATATACACTGGTGCTATTAGCTGTTCATAAAGCTATACGGTCCTTTTAAAACATCCAGCTACAGGTATTTAACTCTCTTGATTTGTACAATAAAAATGAGATTGGGAAGGGTGTCAAGCCCTTCCCCAGGAATCAGCTCCACAGCTGCAGGATGCTGCGCTCCCTGGTGCTCAGCATCCCTACGCATGGAGCCAGCAGCACCTGAATAAGCCCCCTTGATTCCTCCAGAGAAGAAAGGCATCATATTGTAATCAAACAGCACAGGTCAGCGTAAGCCGTGACAGCTTATTTTCCTTGCCGAGCCTGTACTGCACAAACACCTATCTGTCAGCATTCGGCTGGTTTAGTTCCAGGCAAAATGACTTGCTCGCCATCCAATCTGGCGTGCTGGCAGTGCAGGAATGCAAACAGCCAGCCCTTTGTGTTCACCTGGAGTTTTATTCCCTTCATCAATAATTGCTAAAAAGACAAGTGAAATTTTTCATACGTTGATTCTGGAACTATATCACAGCAGTGCTTTTGTTTGATCAATATTGCTAAATGTTTTCCGTAGCTTGGAACAGCATAAAAATTACAGCCTTGCAAATTACACATATGCCTCATCCTAACTTGACTAATTCCAAAAGCTACTTGTGAGACACGCCATATTCACCATATTCCTTGCAGGTTGTTCGAAAAGAGTGGACCAAACTCTTCTGTTTCCATCAAAAATAGTGGCAACATCCTCAGTACCATTGGGGACACAGCACTGCAATGTGGTAGCAGTATGGACTTGAAAGTAAAATTCTCCTTAGCTCAGACTTGCCCATTTAAACCCTCCTGCACAAGGAGACCATTTGAACATATTAACTAGGCAGAGCATGGATCTATCAGATCCACAATATCATAAATCCTGCTGTTCTCCAGGGTCTTTGGCATGGGAAGGTGCCATCAGTCCTACCTCTAACTGAAGGCTGCTGAAGCTGAGCGTGGGTGTACACCACATATTGCTGAGGCTGGCTCCAAGGCATGAGTTCCCTATGTCCTGGGTTCTTCTCCAAGCTCAAAAACATAGGATCTCCACATAGTTCCCTTACCTTTGTTAATAATTCAGATCCAAAACTCTGTATCTGGCCCAGCTCTAGTTTCTAAGGTTGTACTGCAAGGAGAGAGCATGCAGTTAGCTGTGGCACACAAAGCAAGAGAAACAATTAGGACAGTTAGGAAAGAAGAGTGAATATAGGTCTGGAAGAGAGGCGACAGAAGACACCAAAGAAAATGAAGTTACCTCTGCAGCAAGAGGCAAGAAATCAAGAGGGACTTCAAGGAAGTGGAAGTTGGTATGAGTAACACGCACAGTCAGGAGATGATGACTTAAAAAAAAATAAAGAAAGAAAGAATTAAACAAGATTGCAGAAGAGGGATGGAAGGAAAGCAAGGAAGAGAAAAACAGCTCATGGCTTCAAAAGGAAAGAAAAAGAGTGAATTTAGCACTGGAAAGAGGAAATAAAAGAACCAAGTGGGAGAGCCAAAGTGCAGGGGAAGTAGAAGAGTTGGGATTAAGGTGACATTGAAGTTACGTGTCTTTAAGTGGGAAGGCTCATAGAGTTACCAGCTCTGACAAAGAAAGTCTGTTAGGAGGAAGGAAAACAGCTTTGTTCCAGAGAAAACAGATCTGAGATAACAGCAGGACATTTAGCAGGAAAAGAGAGCTGAGGGAGAGAGCTGGAGATGAGAGAGAAAAGGAGTAAATTGGGCAACACAGATAATGCCTTGGGATTGCTGGCCTTAAACCCTGACTTCTTGGGAGAGTTCACGCTTAAGCAGTGACTGCATCCTTTTATTTTATTTCATTTTATTTGGTGACCAAGAGCAAAGACAGGATGAGAGAAGAGGTTTGCGATGACAAGGAAAGCTCTTCTGTTCATCAAGTTACACTCTCAGGCACCCAGGAGCAGTAAGAGCACTAGACTGTGCGGAAGAGGAAGATCAAACAAAATAAAAAAACAATCTGTTTACATGTGGCGACAAACAAACTTAAAAAATCTTAAAAAAAATAAAATAAATCTTAACAGCAGCTGGGAAAATCAGATCTCCTCTTCTTACACATGGGAAGTGACAGTGCCCAGATTCAGGCACCCTACGGACGCTGGCATGCTAAATGGCAATTGTTGGTGCTGGGTTCCTGCGTACACCCACATCTATTACGTTCTGATGTTTAATGTTCACAAACCATTAGATACATGTATATTTATGGTTTGATAATCAGCTGTCATTAACAGATGAGTAAACAACATAATGTTCATATTTAGGAGGAATATGCAAACTAAAGAGAAATTGCCAACTCCTAAGAACATTTATTTTCTCTACACTTAATGGGGGGGAAAGGAGGAGGAAATACTCTGTCTGTAAATTAATTATGGGATATTGGCAATGCCTCCACTACTGTGCAACTGTAATTATCTCATCTCAGTGCGTGGGACTATAGTCACGCGCCCCCAGCTATTCACATCCATGGGAGTTCAGAATATACCCATCAGTGTACATAGCCTCAGTTAAATCAGTTTTACTGTCTCTGGATTCCAGAGAGCAGGGAAACCACGGCTGAGCCAGGGTGGTGAGGCCTTCTGCTCTACTCCTTCTTGTGAATCAAATGCGTTTCAAGCTGCAGGAGAGGGTGGCAGCTTTTCCCCATGGGAATTGTCAGTTTAAGGAAAGCTGGTTGATTTGAATGGGGTTTTCATGGAATTTTGCAGACCTCCTCTGTTGCCTCACAGATTTCCTGTTATCCATCAGCTAAGAGCAGGAAAGACCACAAAAACACATCCCCAGCTCCTCCACAAATGTCCCTGTGGTGAATGTGGTCTGATGCGTCACTCCCTGGTGATGTCCTTTACAGGTACTTTTCATCCAAAGACACAGTATGAAAAATATCATTATCCTATTTTTACAGATGAGGGAAACTGAGGCACAAGGCAGGATGGGATTGACCAAGGTAGGAGACAAACAAAGCAGGGAATTATAAGGAAAGGCCAGGTCTGGAAAGAACAAACCTGCAGCGATGAGAAGACACTTCACAGGACATGGCTGAGAGAGCTGGAAGAAATAAAAAAGTGTCCAGCTACAGATGAAACTGGAACAGAGTCCAGTCTTCTGACTGTCATTTCCTCACTCCCCTACCAGCCGGGCCATGTGCTTACAAAATGGTACATACATTTATAACACATATGGATCCTTGACAAATAGCAGATTAGCATTAGCAGTAGTTTCCTGGACAATGTAGCTGACTCTCCCCTTCGCTGATTCTTCCCCTGCCTTATAAAATTAGAACATTTTGCAATCCATTTTATAGATGAAAACAGATCTTGTACAGATGCAACACTTTGGCATGTTACTGCACCCGTGTTTTCAGCGTGGGACAGCAGAGCCTCTCCAGCTGCTAAGCATCAGCCCCTTCAGGAGAACCAAATTCACTAATCTGGTGCTTCCTCCTGCCCATAGCCAGGCTTATTGGGGAGGATTATCCCGTTGTCCAGGGGTAATTTTCTCAAATAAATGGGTCAAAGCCTGTGCTGGCTCTCCTCCTGCAGCCCCGCTGAGTTCAGTGGCTTTGCTCAGAGCACAGCCTGGTTCCTTGTTTCCATCTCAGTCCCGGGGCCGCGGCTGAATAACTAGAAGTGGCAGGTGAAGCCGAAGGTTTTGGCTTTGTTTTTCCTAAGGAAGAGACGAGTGCAGCAGAACAACATATGGTACGCTGCTTGGCTGAAAATGATTTAGTGGGAAACTATTGCCTCATTTCTGTCTCTGTGCAACCACATACACTAATGTAGTGGTATAACTATTAATCTAATAAACTGCTAATATTTATTATTAATTGAACCGTTTAATCTAACAGTGGATTAGGGGAAGGAAAATGTAGGATTTAATGGCTCTGCTGATTGATATAAATTTTAACAGTGAGGACAGGCTGTATTATATAAATTGTGTTTCTGCTGCTGATAAATACCCTGTAACTGAAAGAAACTGTACTCAAGCAAAACTTGTACTGACTACCAAGAGGTAATTTTTCGTTGTTGTTTTAGTGAACGCTGCAGGACTTAACTCCAAAAGATGAGGTCACTGTTTATCACCAGTGGTTTATTATACTAACTGCAAAGAAAGTGGATGTTAGTGGTGTCTGCTTAACATTAGAGGTCATCTTACATCCGAAATAGGCCACCGAATGGATGGTATAGTGCTGATGTGATAAACTGAAGTGCAGGATAATAAACCATAATTATCGTGCACTTCTAACCAAATCCCCCGTGTTGTCTGCAAATCCATCTTTGCCAGGGCTATCTGCAGCCCACCCACTGTTCAGAGCAGCTCCAAATTCCTAGTCATCTGTAACGAAAAGCAAGCACACACCGAAATCTGGTGGTAGACAAACATCTGCTTAGTGCTAAATCTTGCTTCCCAGGCACTGTTGCACTGGAGTTTAGGAATATTTCTCTTTGGATCAGAGAGGTGCGTCAGCTCTGTTACCTTTCAAGCCTTTGCAGTCAGAAGCAGTTTTCCCACAGGGATATTAATGGAAGAGCCCAAACTTCCTAATGGGACACAATCTTGCTCTAAGCTCTCGGAGGACTTGAGATCTTAGACTTTATCATTGTGACATTTTGGGCTCTAGACAAGCTATTTTTAGAGGTTTCTTTAAAATTTGATCAGTTATAATTTTCCCTTTCATATGAGCTCTGTAGCTAACACAATAATTCTTGGGAACATGGCAGCACACTTTCTGAGTGGAGGGTAGGTATGCTGCTGATTAAAAATACTCATTCAAACATTTGCAATATATATATATATATATTTGTTGTTGTTGTTGTTGCTACACATAGGACATATGGTGATGTGAGGAGGCTCACAAGGATCTGAACTTGTGTAAGTTAATGCAGCAGTTCCAGATTTGGCGCTGAGAAAATGTTGATGCCATCTTCCAGGTCTGATAAAATTCAAGTGCATGTTACTATTCTCAGCTCTCCTACCTTACGCCTCTGTGAGGCTCTTTTTTTAGCTGTCTGCTGAAAGTCTGGTTCAGTCTACGCCTTGTAGCTCTGGCAGAGACCAAAGCATGAGGGTCTCCTTCCCCACCCCACAGTTCGCTCTCTGTTTTCTACAGATGAAGGAGACATCTCCTGTGCTTCTGATATGAAAGCAAGGAGATGTAAGAGAAAACTGAAACCTGTCTTCCTCTGCTTGGGAAACCTGTCTTTGTTTTTATCTACTTCTGGTAAGTGAGCTGGGAGAAAATACATTTCTTACCCATGTGGCTTCAGGAGCTCAAGGAAAGAGAGAAATGGAAGAAATAAAAAGCTGAGGAATGAGTTAAGAAGAAAAGAAAGAATTGGTGGAGCAATTAAAACAGGGTGGAAGGAAAGGAAGAGAACCTCACCAGGAAAGAGGTGAGTGCATGGTATGCTTACATGTTGGGGTATAAGTACCAGGAGTTTTGGCAGGATTCACTTTGTGACCTTGCCTTTGTTAGGAGCTCTGCTGAGCTAGGTGCAGTGTGGGCACGTCACTCACTGAGAATAGAAAAAGGGAAAGAGCTCAGCAGAAGGACAGACACGTTGCAAAGACAAGGCAGAGAGAGAGCAAGGGAAAGCCCTGATAAAAAATTACTGAGATTTGAATATGGAAATCTGAAAATGGCAAGGCTCAGCAGAGTTTCCTCAGTTGCAAGCAGAAGCTGTCAGGTCACGTTTTCTGGGCGATGTTCAGAAAAAGACAAGGGGGTGCCACGTGCTGGTGAAGGGGTCGGTGTTTGGCCAGCACAACTGTGTGAAGATGCTGTGACAACTGCTTTGCATGAGGACTGATCCCATGTCCATCAGATATGCAGGTCAGCCCTGCGCATCTCCTCCACCCACAGATACTGCCAAAGGTCTGCCAGCTCCCGTGGACATGCTGGACAAACTCTGGTTTGCCCCACAGCATTCATCCCCAGTTTTCTTCTTCCTTCTCTGGAGGCTGATTGGTATTTTAAAGGTGTTTCCTTGCTTCTGGTGCTCATTTAGGATGCCAGCTTGCTTCACCATTCGTTTATTCTCATGCCCAGCAACAGAATGGGGCTGTAAAAATTTACTTTCTTGTTTACATCCACTCAGCAATTTTTAAGAAGAAAAGTGGGAAAAAACATAAGCAAAGAATCGATGCTTGCATTTAATAGTTAAGCATAAAAGTCATTCTTAAACAATATTTTTATTTCACTTTTAATGAGAGGCCAGAAATACCACTACTGGGTTTTTAAGGCCCATAAGGTGTTAGTACCCTTGTTATCTCTGATGTTCATGGTCTCTCGAACACCATTTATGCTGGGCATTATTTTTGACAATGCAGAATGGCAAATGCCTGGACTGGGATTCCTTGGAATGAATAAAAGATTTATAGCGGAAATTCTACAAGTAATATCTTGTTATAATACATTTTTGTGCTAACTGCAAGTGACAAGTGATTGCTCAAACTTGTTCCTGCAGCTACCAGGTTTTCCTCTTTAATCCTATATTAGTTCTACAGAAAAAAAATATGAAATACAAGGAGAGCTGTCTTTTCATTTATTTTATCTTGCCTCTATAGGAATATTTTCATGGTAAATTCAATATACTTTGTCCGAAATGTAAATGGAATGTTCAATATATTTTTAACTCAAGCACTGTTTAAACATTAAAATCCTCTTTTGCAAATGCCATTGTGATAGAGGTTCAAGACGTTGGAGGGGCTTAATAACTCACCGAGAGGAAAAGGGTCCAGTTTTGTAGTTAAGACTTGGTTTTAGAGGTCCGCTTCCTTGCTCTGCTGCAGGCTTCCCACGGGACCTGGGCTGAGTTGCTCATTTCTGCGTGCGTCATTTCCCTGGCTGGGAGCCGGACACTTTGTGCAATGGGTGCTCGGCACAGCAGTGGGTAGAGTGAGAAAAAAAAAAAAAAGAGAGAGAGATAAAGAGATATTAAAAATTATTGCTTCTTCCTAGACACAGGTAGGAGAACTGTGTTTTCAGGATTCCTCAGGTGGGTGTTACTGCAAATCATACAGAGAAGATGGTGCTGCCATAAAATAATTTGAAATATTTTTTGTTTGTAACACAAATGAACATTATGAACAGAAGGCTGGGAGATGTGTGTATTAGTTCAGCCATTGTCTATACAAAGTTGGGAGGCAGCATATAGACTATAAATTAAAAATAAATAAATAAATAAATCCTTCAATGAAAGAGGAAAACCACAGTGTCATCTGTGACTGGTGACGTGTCACTCCAGACTGTGGCATATCCATATTTCCTCTGCAAACCAGAAAAAGTTGCTGCACGCAAACCATGCAGACAAGCTGCCACAACGCACCAAAGCGCCGTATTTCACGTTGAGTAAAGGTTAAAACCAAACATTTCCAAGGAATGTACAAGAACCTTCACAAGGGTCAATTTATAGCAAGCTCTATCCAAACTAGATTTGCTTCTCAAGTCCAAGTCTATTTTGGCAGTTTACGTCCTGAAGGATGAATGTCCATCCCCTCCATCCCTTTTTTCACCCTAACATAAACACAGGATGTTATCTTTATTACAAAACTCACACAGGATTTTATTTAGCTCCCGTATGAGAAGAAAAAGGGAGGAAGAGAGGAACTGGCTTGGTTCTGTGAGAGTAAAAACAAGCTGAAGGAGCGCTCAGGGAAAAGATGTAGATTGGCCTAGGGTGCTATAGCTGGGTACTCGGGGAGCGGCCGTGGCTCCATGCTCTGTTGGCTCCAGCAAGCCTCTCCGTTCTGTGCTGGAAAAACACTTTCAAATTCAATATCCAGGCAACGTCCAGGTTCTTTGTTGAGATTGCCAAAGGTGCCCATTTGGGTACCGGTGATGGTCTATGTGTGGATGGCTGCTTACCAAAACTGCATCGATAACACCTGCTGTGTCTGTCAGCTTTTACTGCTACCAGATGTAATTGGATTTAAGTGGTGACACAAGAGTGTGAGACAATCTGCCTCTTAAAATGCGATCAGTAAAAACTCCTGAGCCTTGGTCCATCCTTTTGTTAATCCTCCTGCCTCTTTCAAGATTCCTGCCTTTCTTTTGGATATCTCACCCTGATTTATTGCCACGTATTTTTTTCACAGAGCACACACCAGGACAACTCACGTCTCCATTTGCTTGCATTTGCTCTCCTTTTTCGTTTTTCTTTTCATACCCTGTACCAAAATTTATCAGAAGTACTTCAAGAGCCATTAGCTTTCCCTTGCTACCCTGAGCATTGAAACAGGGGCCTCTATTTTAACTCTGTGTTCCATACAACTAAAAGCTGGGCTCATTGTTTGTACATATTTCTTGATTCTTGGCCAAAATCAATCTGTGCATGTGCTTATCGTGCTGTGACACTTACTGTTTTTTTAAAGCAGTAGTTTCTGCGACAGCTTGGCTCAGTGTCCTCCGGACAGTATCCATTTGCTGTAGGCAGACCTTTGTCCTGGCTCACAAATACTTTGAAGCCACCCACATGTGGACCAAGGCCATCCACCACTGGTAGGTCTGTGGCATATTCTTGCCCTCATGCCTCTTGTCTGAGCCCATTCTGCACTTCAGACTCAAACGGTGGCCCAGATTTCTCAGTCCCACATTGTTCCTTCTCTCTCAATTTTTGGGGACAACAAGAAAGAGCGGGCAAAGCAGGGGGTTGGTAAGGTTCACTTTGCTCACCAAGAAGGCTGCAGAATAGCAGTTTTTCCAAAGCAGCAAATGCCATTGTGTTGTCCTTGAGCTGGGTTTCATCCCTTTTGTGAATCTGTGGTTTTGTCAGTACTGCAAACTGGGAAAACCATTATATCTTCACTTTATTCCCAGATTAGTTCCCATGCATGCAACAAAAGCTGTTATCAGGCTTGTTTGCAGAGAAGCCGCTGTGCCACTGAGCCATGTCCGTGGGCAGCAGCTGCATGACAGCTGTGTTTAGGTCTCAGATAGCTCTGTTTTGGCTTCTCAGAATCATTCAACTGGATATCAACCTGCTTCCTCAGGCAGGTGATTCTGAATACATCACAATAACCTGGTGGTGGATATTTCTCTATTTGTTTGACTTCAGATTGAGGTTGAAAGTGCTGCTGGAAATACACTTTAGCCAAAGATTGTTTGGGTCAATTGTTCCTTCTGGTATTAAAGTTATGAATCATCTTGGCATTAAGGTGTGACCTTTCCTCTTTACACTATTATGTCACCAAAAAGAAGGCAGAAATGGAAATAGGGAGATGATTGCAATAAATTTTTCACCACTGATACAATGTCTCATGTGCACTAGAGTATTGCACTCATAAACCTCATCTCTGTTGGCACAGATCCACATAAAACTTTCTTTCTGCTAACAAAATCCTTCACTTTTTTTTTTTTTTTTTTTCCAGCACAACTTTCTCAGCATCATAAACCACCTGCTGGAGTGAGCCCTCTGAAGTGACAGTGCAGAGATTTCCATCCAAACCGACCCAGGCGCTCCGAAAAGTTGCACTCCCGCAGTGCAGGGCCCCCACGGGACTGGTCTGTCCAAACACAATGTTTTGATGCTGTTTGTCCAGGGGTGATAGTGAATAAAAACATTTGAAAATCTAAGTGTAGGTGGTGGTGAGGGAATAAATGTCAATTCTTGATCTGTATCTGCCTTGGAAACAGTTAAATTTGCAGAGCAGATTCTCGGCACTGGTTATTTACTACAATTCTAATCTCTCACTAAAAAAAGATTTTCCCCTACAATAAAAACTCTTGAAATTAAATTTGACACATTTGAGTCTGAAATAAACTCTATTTCAAATAAAATTGTATCTTTGGAACAATATACATCAAAATACAGAAGAAAATTGCAGGGAGATTATGATAGGATTAAGCTATTTCCTGCGCAGAGCGATAGCGCTGCAGCCCTGTCAGGAGCACTTCTCCAGGCTAATGCGTTTGTTCCCCATAAAGCACAGCTCACGGAGGATGCTATTCCCTCTTTAACCTGCCAAGTGGAGTGTTGTTAAAAAAAATGGTGCTGCTAGGAGCTTGGCACTTGATATTTCAGCTTGTTTTAGTTTCATTGAGTTCAGGGGTACCCTGGTCTGGGTTCCCCTGGTGGGAGAGCAGCCCCCAGGGATGCCTGTGGGGTTTTGGATGCTCCTTAAGATTTTGGGATAAGGAAAGGTGCCTTAGCCAACTCCGTGATAGCACTTTGCTCAACGGGAAGGGTAAGGATAGCGGAAAGGGAACATAGCAATCATGTCATGGGTTCGGTGTCAGGTAAAAGCCTCCTCCGTCTTGCCAACCACTTCACCCATTAATCCAGAATATTTTGTAGCATCTCACTGCTGGTGTCAGTCCATCAGCAAAGTGTACATGTAAAACAGAAATGGATACTTTAATTTTTAAAGAATTTTGTAGATTTCCTGTGTTGTACAAACTCTTAGGCACATAAGAAATGGCAAGATTTATAACAAAAATTCTCTTGTCAGTGTTTCCAGACCCCAGCATTATTTCCCCCAACCTTTTTAAAGGAAGATGTAATTTCTTTTTGATGAGAGGGATGCGTCTGCACGTTGGGACTGTGCAGAGGTGCTGTCCCTCACCAAGGCAGCTGTGCTGATAAAAGCTGTGGGCATGGCTCTGTCCATGAACATTTGGACATGGGTGGGCAGGCAGTGGCATTGCTGCGGCCGTGCAGGACAAAACTTCCCCAGGGCAGCAACACTTGCACAGAGTGTGCTCTGCTTGCAGCAGGAGAGCTTTCCTCAGCCAGCCTGGTTTTCAATTATTAATAAGAATTGGACTTTCTTCTCAAAAGTGAAGACTGTGATTCATGTTGAAATGTTGAAATCCCTATTCCGTTTCTGCTCCCAAAATGTCAATATTTTGTGATGTTTTATTTTTTGATAGCATTATACATATGGCACACCATTTCGCTGTGATAAAAATCTGAGCATTATATCATTTTTGATAAAAGGGAAAGAACCAAAGCATGCTTACTATAATTTCTACTTAGCTGTTATTAAGAGACTAATTACCATGAACTTTTGTACCATGATTTCATGTAACTTGTTAAAATAAAGACACACAAGAAAAAATACTGACATTCTGATTCCTGTATTTTGCCCAATCAAAAGAAAAAAAAAAACAGAGAGAGAGGAAAGAAAGAAAGAAAGAAAGAAAGAAAGAAAGAAAGAAAGAAAGAAAGAAAGAAAGAAAGAAAGAAAGAAAGAAAGAAAGAAAGAAAGAAAGAAAGAAAGAAAGAAAGAAAGAAAGAAAGAAAGAAAGAAAGAAAAAGAAAATGCAGCAATTAATTTTCCAGGCTAATAAAAGTAAAAGGAAGAAACAATGGGAGACTAGCTCCATATTTTAAGCCTACATAAGGAATTACTCCCAGTTTAGTTTACTTTTATATCCAGTTTGAAACTATTCCAGGGATAAAGTTGACACATAGCAATATTATTAATATCTTGAATTTACATAAACCTTCCACAGGCCATTCCCAGCTCAGCAGACCCAGGTTTCCATCCCACCAACATGGGAGAGCTCCACCTTGTCAGCTGTTAAATTATTACAGAAATCAGAATTTTTACCAATTCAGACGGTGTGCGTGGGATTGCTCCACTACAGCACAAGTCCTGGACCCCTCTGGTAGCACTTGCAGAATTTATTTCCAAAAGCACTGCTCTGGTACATGATTTTGCAGGCGAGTGGTTTTGCTGAAATCAGCTGGCATGGTGGAAGTTGGGCTCGGGATTGAGCCTTGCTAAATGGTGGCATGGCAGTGGAGGCAGTGGAAATATCAGGACGTGGAAACACCACCCCACTGCTTGAGACCAGGAGGGGTCAGCATCCTGCCCAGCCAAGGACTGGTGCTCCTAGATAAGGCAGTATCCACGCGGGACTGCTGCCAGCAGGCAAAAGCTGGTCTGGGGACATGGATTAGGGACAAGGGAGGACAGTCAGCCCATGCTGGAGGCCCTGCATGGAGGTTGCCATCAGCTACAACCATCTCTTGGTCTCATTGTGTGTGCTCAGAGCCTTATCTGCACATACCTTGCTATCCACTGACCATTTTTTGACACGTGAGTGCGCCTTTGCATGCCACTGCAGCACGCATAAGAGGAAGAAGTGTGGCTCAAGAAAAAACAAACTCTTGCTCTTGACATGTGCCAAAGGCCACCCAACCCAGCCCATTTATAAATGGGCATCTGACTGCTCGTACGGGGGAATCAGACACGTTTGCCTGTAAAGGCTGGGCTTATCATTCCCTCATTGGCAGTGAAAGCTGCTGTGTCTAAGCCATACTAAGCCCTTCTAAAAGGCCAGTGGGTCTTGTAAACTCTTGCACAACGTGATGGGTGAATAATAAAAACAGGGACCTGGGAGCACTTTATGCTCTTTGATGGATTTTATGTTGTTTTTTAACAATAAAATTGAGGCTTAATTATATTTACCTATGTATTCACACTATGTAATTGGACCAGATAGTCAGATAAAACATTTCTGTCACTGCTCAATAACTGACAGCCTGGATTCCCATTTGCTGTTGATGTACTCGATGTGTTTTGTGTAGTATCTAACACGAAGGAATGAAATCCCTACCCCATGGAATTTACTTTCTGAGCAACAGTAATTCTTGGACTCAATATTTGCTGAATTAATTAAATCCCGTTTTAGGTCTGATCAAATAATCCTCCAGTTGCAGTAGATCTGTAGTGAAAATAGTCACGGTGCTTTAGGGTCAAAATCCAACCTTATAAAACTTGTTTGCCTAAAGCTGTCGTTAAAGTAGGTAAGTATTTTAAGAGGCACCTTCAGCCAAAGATTTCAGCAGGTGCAGACAAGACTTTTGCTTTATAGGGCCCAGATAGTTCCTGCAGCCATCACAAACTCAGATGTTGTTTTCATCTAGTGACAATTATTTTCTGAGGAAATATATTAAATGCTTCTAAAGTAAGATCGTCTTATTCCACATCAGCATCTGAATCACTACAAATATTTGTAAATTAAGTACTGTTTGAGAAAAAAAAAAAAAAAAAAAAAGAAAAAAAAACTTTTGAAATAAAAGAGTAGGAGGTCAGTCCTGTCCCTGATGGTATTCTTACCTTGTAAATGTTTTCAACTGGTACATTGGAAATACTTCTCACAGGAAAGAGAGACCATCCTGAAAATGCCTCCAGCTGTCCCTTGTATTTAGTTGCTTTGTTAGTGGGCATTTACACTGCATACTCTACTGTTAAATGTGTTACACCTGTCAAATAATAACACTTGTCATGGCCCTGAGTACCAAAGGTTCGTGTACCCCAGTATTGTCTCTGTAACACCAGCCAGCAGAGGACATTTGGTGAAGAAAGGCAGCATAAGGGCAAGCACTGCCACTGCCATCCTTCCACTGGAATACACTGCCAGCTTCCAGGGCGTTTGAGGGACTTGCACAGCTCTGCCGTTGGAAATTATAGTCCTAAATCAATTATTTTCATGTCCTACAGGCAAAAAGTCATCTGTTTTCTATTCCATGATTATGTCTCACTAGAGAGAGTAGAGCAGCTAACTACCAGGATCTTGCAGATAGAAGGTGCTATTGAACTGCAGTGCTGTTCAGACCACCTGGTGCATGTTGCAGCCGCAGCTTTGCTCCAGAGAAATGAGCACCGCAGTCTTTGCAAGGCATCAAGTGTTTATTGACTCCATTTTTACAAAGAAATGCAGCACAGCTAGTCATCAGCATGTGCCCCGAGCCTTGCATGCTCTTGTAAGGCTGTGTCACTTCTTGTACCATTCACATCTCGGAGTATTGATGTACTAAAGAGCAGTGTATTAAAAGAGATGACTAACATCTCTCGGATGCTTTCTTTGTGCTGTCCTCCCCTGTGTAAGCAGCGTGGTGTGTTTTATTTGGAAAGGCTTTGTTTCTGTTTCTAGTGTACATGCTGCTGAGCCTTTATGACTGAGGAGGCAAGTTCAGAAGTACATCTTGTACTTTTAGCGGAAGGTGTTCGGATTTGTGATCGCTGTTATTTCCTGTGGGAGCTGGCTGTCAGAATTATCTGTCACAGCATTATGTAGTGACTTGCAAAGATGCTATACCTGGGACTGTGGATGTTACCAACCATGCTGGCCTTTTAGCAGAAGCAGTTTGGGAGAAGATCATGTTGAAATAGTGCGAATCAGAGCAAGCCCCTTATCTTCATCCATACACTTCTGTGTAATTAGGTGTAACCCCCCATCCATCAGGCTTCACAAATTCCAGGAACAGGTTAGGAATTAGTATCCCAGATTTACATATGGAAATCCAAAGCTGTGGAGAATCCATTATCCAGCATCACATGCGAAATAAAATACTGATTTCCTGACACCCACAAGGTTGTCCTCTCAGCCAATTAAACAGCCCTGGGTTATATGAGCATACTAATGAAGACAGTGACAGAACAGGATGGATAGGAAAGTTGCCAGTAGAAGATTCCTATAATATGCAAAGGAGTACCAAGCTCTTTGTGTAACACCAGGAGACTGCACACAGCAATGAATGAGCAGCAGCCAAACCTCACCTTAAAGATGTACATTTACCTAAGGATTAATTGATTAATTTATCACTTAGGGATTAATTGATTAATTGATTAATTTACCTAGTTATTAATTGATCAATTCTAATTTTCAGCTATGTTCCCACTGCACTGATTTGTAGAGATTCATGCATACAATGAGCATGAGAAGGCCCAAGAAGATGTTCTCGCATGCATGTGCAGAGGAAAGAAGAAACCATTGACTGAGTGTTGTGCCAGCCCCTACAGGGGTGAACTGGCCATGCAGAGAGGAGAGGATTTAGCAGCAAAGAGCAGGATATCAATGTGTGTTTTTTTTTTTAATCCCAACTGAAATATCTGGAGCGATCATCTGTTCATTTAACAGGGCGAGCAGCTGGATGAAAGTGAGACAAACCAGAGGAACGGCGAGGATAAAAACCACTGGTGTTGATAAGGAAGAGCACAGAGCTCAAAGCCAGCTGAGCACTTTCCCATACGCCGCCGCACAGCCTGCCCTGTGTCGGGGCTCCTGACAGCAGGAGCAAAGCAGCAGAGGGAGGGAGTGAAAGTATAGCTCCCTGGTCACACATCGTGGTGGTATTAACACGTTTCCCTAAAGCCCTTGTGCGCTGACTTGGGACTGGAAGGCTGCTTGCTGAAACCGCAGCGAGATCTATGTATGTTTGCAGCCTCCTTCCAATTTCTAGTGGAGAGATGTCCACATCCTAAACTCCCCCATGGTCCCCTGGCTGGCACCAAAATGTGCAATGAGGCCGATTTGGGAGCGGGTGCAGGGGCAGAGCTCCTGTCCCAGCCCGCGGCTGGCTGCTCTCAGTGCTGGAGTCACAGCAACGGGGAGGTGGGAGGAAGCATTTATCCTTCTGAATAATTACCTGCGTGTAACAACAGACTTCAGTCTCCAGAGCTATCAGTCTGCAGTCTTTCACCAGCATTAAATTAACTGGGGAGGAATCTGCAAGCGCGTCTGGAGAATATATAGGAAAAGTTCAAAAGTTTAGCGCGCTGTTGAGCCTGCATGCTCACGCTGTTGGGAAGGACAATCTCTTGTTTAGGAACAAGATCTTTGAGAGCCACCTGTTTCAAAGACATTTTAAAAGGGAAGCAAAATGATAGCAAAATGATGATGCTCTTTCTGAAAGCCAACTTTTTTTTTTTTTTAAATTCAACTACTGATGGAGGAATGAACAATGTAAGTGCTAATGCAAAAGTAGTCAGATTTCTGCTTTTTATCACTGATGTCCAACATACCACATAGCAAATACTTCAGGTCAGAATTTTTAATAGTTATTAGAGCAGAAAATAGAAAGGAAAGATAGCAAAATTTCATTCTTTGTGTGGTGTATCAAGATAAATTGCTACTTTGGCTGAGTATTGGCTGTATTGCTTTTTTAATAAAATATGAACTCCATTCCTTTATGGGAGCTCCAGTGACTGGATTTTTCCAAAGCTTCTGCAAGTTCATGTGAAAGTTATGATGGACTCTGCTGACAATCAACACGCCCTCCAACAACTGGAGCCCAATAATCCTATACTATTTATGCAAAACTCCACAGAAATGGGTCTTTAGAAATGAATCTGGTGAACTTAATTTTACACCAATTTTCTTATCTATAGAATTATTCAATTTTAATTAAAGATGGTGTGGGTATATACTCCAGAAATACAGCAAGCACACATCACTATTTTTGTAGATATTCACAGATATGTGGAAAACCTCATTATACTTTGTCATGTTAAGGGTTATCCATTCTGGACATCAGAGTACAGACACTGGAGCACTGGACTTTCACACAAAGTGTTAACAAGGCTAAGAATGTCTTGAAGATCCTACAGGCTAGATGACCTAAAGAGGAAATTAGACAATGGACTTATGGCTGAGCTGGGAGCAGATGCAAGGTCCTGCCTTCCCTCTCCACGCTGCCTATGTTGGAATGTATCAAGGAGCACCTCAGCCTTTTGGGGCAGAAACCTCTCTTCTGACTTAATTTGTACATGAGCTCTTTGTACATATTGGGTCCTGCTGGAAAGGAAAGAAGTAACAACTCTTAGAGGTGTGGTTTTGCAATATCAGGAAAAGCCATAAAACTGTTCTTTCATTTTAGCATTACTGTTGATAAATGTATTCTGATGGACTACGTGGTTTCTCATTCATGGAGATATTTAGTACATTCCTTTAATGGTTGGTGATGCACAAATCGGTTTTAATATCAATAATGAACAATTTGGATGGCATTCAGATTCAAGATCTGCCAAAAAAATTTGCTGCACGTCAGGATTTACTGAGTACAATACAATGAGGTTGCCAAAGAGGCTGGAGTTCCTTCAGCAGAAAAGTAAACAGATGGTCCCAGGAAAGTGAGCACATTCTTAAACACTGAATTGCATTTGGACAGAACGGAGTCACATCTGCCAAGGCTTGCTGGCCAGAAGTATGGCGGAAGGGAGCCATCAGAAACTAATGTGACATTCTTCAAGCTCTTTCACTTAATATTGATATTAGTAATCTAATAGGAATGTTCCAGAATTGCCAGGTGTCCTTTTGGTTGGCCAATCTGGGGGAAGGAGACATGATTAACAGTTAGTAACTGGATACGCATATGCACTGCAGTCTGAAGTGTTCACTGCTAAATATATCCTTTTAGGTCATCATCGTCCACCTGGCCTGGAGCTAAAATGGTAGATGCTCCTCAATTCAAATAATCTGCTTCTGATTTCTGCCACCAGAAGCCAAAAGATAATCTTGCAAATGTGCGTGTCCCTCTGAAAGACTGGTTTGGAGTGAAAACACCAGACCTTGGACAGTACAGCACAGTTATTCTGGAGATCTTCTCAGGCTTAGCACAGCCAGGGGCTCAGCGTCAGGGTTCAGGAAGGAGTAGGATGTGTCAGGAAGCACATAGATTTTATGAATCTACTTGTGCTTGTGCAGTACTTAGTAATTATAAACTGCAGTGTAAGGGGAAAGGCTGCCTTGCTCTTCAGCTGCTTAAAACAGTAGAGTGGGGATTACCCAGGGTAGTGCTGTACGTGACAAAGATTGATCATCTGATTCAAGCGAAGTCTTCAGAGATGCACGATGAGGTTCTAGCTCTTGCTCTAGCTTTGCAAAGCATAAAAACGTCACTAAATCTGACCTGTGACTCAACTTCCCATTGTAATACTCACCTCTCAGGGCTCTACAGAACTTAATTCGTCAATAATATGAAATGTGTGAGGTCCTTGTATGGTAGGGGCTGTAGGAATGCACGACCTGGGCATCACTGTAAATCCCAGGAAGCAATCACATCCTTGATGTGATGGAGGGGGTTGTCTAACAGAGAGCAAGGAGCTCTCTTAGCAGCTGATGAAACACCTAACATGTTCGGTGAGTTACACAAACAGAAACGTGTTAAAGAAATGCACAGGTTCCTCGTGAGACAGGCATGCCTATGAAGGTAGCATACCAGTAAATGCAGTTGAGCAGAATCTGCTCCTTTGTACACACACCAAACAAGTGCATTTCACCTATTTCCTTCCACAGGGCTGGCTGGTTTCTCCCTGGACAGAGGTTGCCATGAGCTGTGCTTGTCCCAGAGACCTCTGTGGTGTGGCTACTCTGCCCTCCGCATTATTTGGTAGCACACGCCTTTTCCCTGACTGCCATATATCAATTATTCCTTGGGATCAAAGTGTTTCTTCCTATGGCAATGTGAAGTTCACACTGCCAGGTTCATTATCTAGCTCTTCATGAAGGAGTCCTTCCTGCCTGAACATGTGAATGCATCCTCGGAGCTACCCAGCAGGAGACTCAGTCTCAGCCTCAGTTAACCTCTACCACCACTCTAGGGAGGAACAGAACATTTGTGTTTCAGGCAAGAAACCTCAAAGTGGAAATTCTCACAAACTGGTCTCAGCAAGGCTTTTCCTCTTCTACCTCCAGACTCTGCAGGGACAAATGCAGCATAAACTGATTGAGCAAAAATTCCCACTGCCATCAGGGGGGGAATGGAGGGTGCTCAGCTCCTCCGGGTGGTGCTCAGCATCCTCCCAGAGCAGCACCAAAGCAGCTCCCCTGACAGCATGAAAGGGACGAAATCTTTCGGTCGATCACCTGTGTGCGTAATGGGGAAATGGGTAACATTTTCTAGCCCATGTTTATGCAGGAAGTCAGAAGATACGATCACAACGGTCCCTTCTGGCTGCAGAACCTATGAATATCCCTTTGTGCTTACTGGTGTGTTTCGTGTACACGTAGTGAGCCTATTTCAGCTCTGCTTTACCTCCGCTGACATCAGTGAGTTACACCAAGGATGAATTTGGCCTTGTCACCGTGTTTTGTACTGTAATTCAGTTCCTCTTTGTTTAACACTTTTGGCAGCTTAATATATTATAAGTGCTGTGTACATATAAAATGTGTTTCTTTGAGCAAAGAAAAATATGCTAATATGCATATTCCTACTTTGTCTCTTTCTTGTTACCAGTTAATCAATCACACAGAATGTTTGTGACACTTATTAAAGGGAATGAGTAGATAAAAGCACATGACTTTCATTTATGAGACCCTGATAAGTTGGAAATACAAAGGATCTTACCAAAGGGAGTCGGTGTATACTAATGGGTAGAACAAAGGGCGGAGAATGAAAAAGATGTTGAATGTGTATCCCAGCTCTATTAACTCCCTTTGTGATCTTGGGTAACTAAGCTCTTCCCCGTACTTTATACGTGTGACCAGCTCCAATCTGGAGGCCATGCTGCAGGTGAATATCATTAGGCCAATCATTCTTTTAAATAAAATACTCGTGTGCAGTCAGATTTTAATTGTAATCAGCCAGAAATCCAGATTAAAATCCTGTAGCCTGGATCTGGGAAGATTACGTTTTTAGTCTGCGTTCAGATGCAGCTTCAAAAGAAAAGCAAATCCCAAATGCTGAGAATATTACTGATCTGGATTTCATTGTTGATAGTGGTGTGGGGTTTTTTGTGTGTGTGTACTTGTTGGTTTTGTTGTTTTTATGTTTTGTTTTGTTTTGTTTTGTTTTTTTTCCATTTCCTTGTGTATTTAGATTGAGTGGCAAATCTGCAAATCTTTATTCTACCTGGCTGCATAGTGTAAACTGAGTAATCCGCTCTTCAGCTGAAAACTCTGAGGCTTTAGATAAATAAAACCCTGGCAATACCAAGTTGAGGAGCAGAACAGATATTGATCCAACACGTGGTGTTTGTCAGAGCACATTACGTGGTTATTCCTTAGGAGAGCACATCTTCCAGCGAGCAGCAGGGCTGCCCTGGGGGAACTTTCATAGGCTCCTGGGGTTATATTTTGGGCACCTTTCTCCTTATGTATCCCATCCTGGGGTGGGGAGAGAAGTAGCAGCCATCTGAGCATCTCCAGATCTGGTGTCCATGGAGCAGGAGCTCTGGGCAATAGGCTTGGCTTTGACAATGGCCCCGCTCATGGGGATGAGCAAATTCAGTGCCAGGGGATGCCAGTGTCTCTCCACAACCCCCAGACAAGGAGCCATGGTCCTGAGGCTTCCCTCAGAGCCTCAGGGGGGAGGCTGAGGCCGATAAACCTTTTGTGGGCTTGCTCCTGTGCTGCTTTTCCCATCCGTTATTTCCTGTAGGCTGTTACCGAGCTTGGCACTAGCCTTCAAAAGGCAAATATTAAAAATGGCCATAGAGGAAACAGTGCTTGCCTTGGCAAGCTGGCTCACGGTGGGGCATTTGGGGTGGTGAGAAGAGATAAGGCCCCATACAGCAGCCCCGAGCTCGGTTTGTGCAGTGGGAGGAGGTCTGGGACGAGGACGAGACAGCTCCTCGGCCCCGTGTCCTCTCCTCTTCCCCATCTTTAAAGCTGGGGCAGTGGTGCCACCCTGCTTCGTAGCATCCTGGGGCATCTGCAAGTGAAAAGTAAGATTTTTGTTGTCATTAATGAATCTGTGGATCTATTAATTCAGTGCTGTGGAAGCATAGCAGCATACGGTCCCTTAAATATGGTTCTTAGGTGGCCGTGCGAAGCTTGTGCTGTAGTTATTTTGACTTTCCTGCATATTGCTTTCTAAATTCCTCCCTTTTGGTAAGAACAATTATGCTGTAAAGTTTGGAAACTAAAGAGAAGCCTGCAGTGTAAATACTCAGGAATGACTAATTTTGAGAGTTTTTTACAACAAAGAAGTTCAAAATCCAGTGAAAGACCTGACTGTTAATGAATGAAAAAAGTAATTTGTGCACTACCAGCAGTGCAGGAGGTACTTTTATTAGGTAAAAGCAATGCAAAAGTTTGGCATGGGTTCAGTAATAATAAAAGAGCAACTATAAAGAGTTAATTATCTCTGATCCCTAAAGGAAGTATATCTTTCCTATCATCATTGAGGCCCTTTGTAGTGCAGTGTTGGGAAAAACACAACATTTTGGCTGAAAGCCCAACACCTGGCCTGGGAATAATGTTTTACAGTGGCCAAAGATCATCAGCTTCTACTAGATAGAGTGCTAATAACGTGAAATCGGTGCTGAAGTTACCTCATTAGTAGTGCCAAAAGTAAACTCCATAGCAGTCTTTTATGGAAAAAAAAAAAAAAAGTAAAAAAAAAAAAGTCAAGAAGCTTGGAGTCATGGTGTTTGCTTTGCTTTGATCTTTAAATAAAAGTGTCAATGTAGTTTCCTAAATAAAAAAGGGTATGGCTGTTGTTGGCATAAGCCTTCCTTGTCAAGTCCCCCTCTCCCTGCAAAATAAGAGTAATAATAATAATAAATAGTACAGACTTTCATTTAGGTATGAAAAGACGAAAATTAGAAAGAAAAAAAAATGTAGAACTATTTGGAAAATATTCTCTCTTCTACCATTCACTGTGGACGAATATTTCTTTTTTTTTTTTTCCATACAATCAGATATTGGTGAAATATTTTGACTCCCGTGTGGCTTTAATGCTTTCTGGTTAACAGGGGCTGATAGAGAAGGCTCTGTAGTAGACGTGTGTGCATATGTGTGTGCATGCACGCGTGCATAAGGTGGAGAGGTTTAAGAAAGCAAATAGTGCAAAAAAGAATAAATTCCCCCGATGGCTACTGAGCAGGCACACAAACGTGTGTGGAATCCGTAAGACGTGTAAGCATTAATAGAAACATACAACTGTGGTACTTTTTCCATGCTGAAGCAAGCTCTCACAGGTTCGGGGTTTCTCCGGCATCCCCAGGCTAGCAGGGCTCAAGGGTCTTGGGCAGAGAACAGGAGAGGCACGCAGGGGAAAGCTGCAGGGTCCTTGACAAAGACAGATGTTTGTTGTTTTTTGTTTTTTTTTTATTGTTTTCTGGCTGAACCATCACATCTTGCTGGTACTACCTGGAGAGCAGTCAGCCTCTAGGCTTCTCCTGAACATCCCTAAAACTGCACCACCACTGCATGGTCCCATTGCAGCAAAAGAGAGAAGGAAGATTTTGGCAAGGTGGATGGTTTGAGCCAGGTGTTGAACCGAGGCTCCTCCATTTGCTGGGGTAAAAAAGCCAAGAAATCAAATAATTTATTTAAAAGAAACAAGTGTTGTGGCAAACAATTTCTGTAGTCCTTTGCTTTGCTAGAAAATAAATCTTCCTTTAAAAGCAAATGAATAAAACACAAAATTTAAACCTCTGGGAAGCTTTTGCAAACCTAGAACAAATCCTTCCCCAAACAGTGTGAAATATTTCTGTCTAGCAAGGATTTCTCTCCCCCTCGTTCAGATATTCCAGTCAGAAAGCAAGGCCAGTGTTTATTATGTATGCCATCCAACAAGTCCCTTCTATCCTTTAATAACTGTGTCACAACACCTCTTTCAGATGCTTGATGGTGTAACGCAGAGGTTAATTGGTTATGGAAATGGCTGCTAATGTTAGAAGTAGGAGGGTAATTTCATCCCCGAGCGGGAAGAAGACGCGGCAGTGGCATGTGAGCTGTCGCATCCCCCTGAGGCCGGTCCCCCCGCCTCGGCTCCATCCCCCTGCCCTCGGCTCGCGTGATGCCAGGGCTGGGTGAAGTGTGTGTGAGGGCAAGGAATGGGGCTCGTGTCAGTTTTGCTGCCCCCATGCTTTTTCTGTACCCCCAGATCTGCTTTTAAACATCGGACCCATGTCTTAAGGCATGTATGGTGACCTTCCCTCTGCCCTGCAGTCCCCAGCCTCCAGAGGGGTTCGAGCCCGTGCTTCTCCACACTCCCAAATCTCCCACATGAGCACGTGAGCCACTCCTGTGTCCCAAAGAAATTTAGGTGGCTGTGTCCTTCCTGCTTGGTATCGGTCAAATTCCCATGCTCAGGGGATGGAGGTGCAGCTTGCATGGTGTCTGCCATGGACAGACATTTAGGATCCACTCTGGATGACTTCCAGAGCCAACTTTCCCATAGGCTAAGTCCTGCTAATGGGCACAAAGCAGCTCTCACCCCACAGAGAGGCCAAGGCTCAGTCCCTGGTCCGGGCTAAGCCTCTCCAACACAGCGTGCTACGTGTGGTGTGGGCAGCAGGAGGGCACGGAGGGGCTGCCTGTGGCCCTCTGTACTCATCTGGGTCAAGGCAGGCATTCAGTGGGGTTGCTCCTTTGAGAAACATAGCACTGTAGCTTGCTAATTAGGGCTGGAGCACATAGGTATATTCACCTGTGATTCAAATCAGTGCCCAAAATACAGCAAGCACCGATATACCGATGTGGTGATGCATTTTGCAAGTTTCCCTCACTCAGCAGCAGTGGACATTTTACTTTGGTGAGGGAAGAGTTAACAGTCCCCGTAGACATACTTATGTTTATAACATAGCCATCAAAAGCTTTTAACCCAGAATAACATTTACACGAAGGCTGCAGAGCTCCATCATGCTGCTAATGCTTGCAAGATTTCCCTAAATACTTTTCCGGCAGCTCTGCTTATGGAGAGAGTCCAGAGGGAACGAGGGGGCTGACGCAGCGGTGACACCGTCCTGGCTGCAGCGGTGACACCGGGCTGATGCGAAGGGACAGTGACAAATCTGCTCATCAGACCTAGCACGTCTTGAGGAAGAGACAGAGAGGCAAGTGCCTGAGATTTTGCCACCAAGGAAAGAGCTCGGGCACGTGCCAGCCTGCCAGGGAAGAAGGACTTGAAGGGCTGTGCTTCATGCACTTCGCTTTCCTTTATATCTCCAGTGAAAAAACTGAAGGCTCCAGCCATTTCCTCCACCCCTTTCAAACTGAGAGTGTGAACAGGGCTCATCTTCCCTCTGGCTTCCTCGTTCCCCCAGCTCTGTAAGTAACGTGCCACTTAAATGTGTGCGATGCCCTTGACGATGAGTTCCTGCAGTGCCTCGGCTGCACCGCTTCCCAGCATGGCTGTGGAGGAGCAGCGGGTGTCCCCACCATCCCTCCAGGCATCCCCAGACCTCCAGTAACAAAGGCACTGGAGCCAACTGGATTTGCACTCACCAAGGATCAGGCCCCCAGCATGCACTCCATGAGTAAATTCCTACCTGGAGGCACCAGCATCTTTAGTCCTGACACCACCAGATCATTACCTACCTGTAGCAGCTTAATTTATGTGCTCCCCAACACCTTTAAGATGCTTTATAACCCTGAAAGTCCCCTGACAACAAATGTTTTTTACTAGCATATGCCAGCAAGAAAACTGTGCTGTGTGGCCATACCAATTAAGACCGAACATTTCATGCATCCGCGGTATTTTTTTATTGAGGTACTGTCTATCTTTTTAACTAGGTTTGTTTTTATTGAAGCAAAAACCTGCCCTTTCAGATGAGCCGGCTGGTCTATCAGAGCTGACATTTAGTGGAAAACAAAGCAGAGGCATGAGAAGGTTACGAGAACTGGCACATGCTTTAGCCCAGATTAGCCCATAACAGAGCTAGACTCGTCTAGTTTTACTTCCAAAAAAATCCTTCTGTCAGGAAATTTTGTCCTGCTTGCAAGCAGAGCAGGAGGCCAGAGCAGCGCTGTTACTCGACAGCTGCAGAAAATGCGGGTTTGGGATTTATTCTGTCACATCCACCCCAGAACTGACAACGCAGGCCAGGGCTGGCTGCATGCACAAGCTCGGTGGCTGAATCTGCCGCAGGTTCACATTTTTGCACCGAGGTGCTTTGTGCGGGACCTGATGCCAGGCACTGTCCCCCCTCAGGGACCAAGTGTTGTCCCTGCTGTTGTCCCCACTGTCCTCTACCTCCACCATCCCGAAGCTGAGCTGCTTTCTTGCCCTCTTGCCCAAGCCAGTGCCTTTTTGCTGGATGTTCTCTGATCCCAGCAGGATTCGAGCTCACATGGCTGATGCGAGCTGAGCACCTTGAGGCTGTCCCTAAGCTCTGGCACTGTGCAGCATTGCTGCTTACAGGTGACAGAAAATTTGGCCATGAAGCCACCGTCCTCTCCAAGCAGCTGCTGAGCAGTTGGTGTTGGCAGAAACCCCCAGCTTTCTTAAATGTGGGCCTGCAGATGTCGAGGATCGAGGCAGAAGGGCCTGGTCTGCTCAGACGGGGAGCACAGGCACTGATCAGACTGGCCCAGGGATGACTTTTAGGAAAATGTGCTTCTATAAACTTAAAGTGCAAGTGTGTTTGTTTTTCATCCAATTGTCATTATTTGCCAGTAAATTTTAGTAGCTGAGATATTTAAGCTAAATGTTTGGAAGAAAGGCTTTCCCTCTGCAGCTCAGTGCCTTTATCTCCCTATTCATAGACCCAACTCAAAATTCTTTACTCTTAACATCATCATCTGTTGTCATAGAAACTATTGCAATACATAAGTACTCTAAATGACTGCAACTTCATTGAATGGCAAGGGATCAAGATGGACTGTGATGGGGGAACACTTTAAACAGGTATATCAATCGACCACAATTGATGGCGAGAAGAAGTATTCAGTCTCTCAACAATGCAGCATGTACAACATTCATTTTTATGCTAACAAAATAATAGAAATGTGTTTATTGAGCCTTTTGTTTATTCGGTGCACTCTTTGCAATGAGATATGCAAGCTAGGAGGCCCCTTGTTTTCTTCAAACACAAGTGTGTAGTCCAGTCCTGAAGCACTTCTGCAGGGTTTTCTTGGTGGAATTTCTAAGGGAAAGGTGGGTTTTACAGCCCTTATTTCTTAAGTTTATGTTTATTTACACCTTACTAACAAATAAATAATTCAAAAGGTTGGTTACCCGTGATGGAGAAGGCTAGCACCACGCATCGCCTCTTTAGCAATAATACACAAATATTATCTTCAAACTTGTGGAACTATATTCACCAAAACCTGTTATGTTCTGATGCTGCAGCAGCTTACACACTTCCAGCAAGTCTGCAGTCCTTTAAGTCCCATACGTCTCTCTGAAGCATGTACTGTTCCCAAGAAGCAGAACAGAAGGTCAGTTACAAGTTACCGTGGTTTTTTTTTCTTCCTTGCTATAGCTGCAAAATGCCAGAAGAGCTTCAATTTGAAGCCTGAAGAAACTGTTATTCCTGCATCATCTCAGTGGAATGCAAAGCTCAGACAGGTCCTTAGGATGTGTAAATGTCACAGAGATTCAGTTTTGCAGAGAAGTCATTGACACTCCAGTGACAGCACAGCAGTATTTTGCTTCTGGTTCAGTACAAATTACAGACAACTTGACATTAGAGACCTTAGAATGCAAAAGCAGCCTGAAATCCTACATGATCAACTGACTTCCCCTATTTACAAAAACACAGCTTTCATTTATACACCTCTTCAGGGACAAATTGATGGAATGGAAAGGGAATGGGGAGCAGGCCAGGGAAGTTTCTGGTTCTCATGGTACTGCCTGCTCCACGCTGAAACCCCTGAAATACGGCTGCGATTCTCCCTCGCAGGATGCTGCATGGAAACATTACTGGCACGTTCTGAGAGCCCTGATGTTCGGCCTTTACTCTCTGAATCCCCCTGCATTAAGCACAGAGGGTCAAACCATTCAAATAAGAAAAGATCTCCGCAGCATTTCCAGTCCTTGTCCGTGTTGTTTATTTCAGATAATTGCCTGAGTTCATGTATGCCGTCTGGTGACTTTGCAGTTATCCTCTTATCTGTATTTTAACACGTGATAAAAGCCTGGTGACCGTTCTGTTGAGATGGTAGAAGGCAGCTGGATTCTGCATTTTAAAGAGGTCGTTTGCAGAACATAAGACAAGAGAGACCTTTTTTCATCCAGGAGCTACTACAGGCCAAGGGGAAAAATAATAGTTTGGGCCCTATAGACAAATTAAAGAGCACGATACAAGTTTCTGTGTGCGTGTTGTGCCAAGACATTGTTGAGACTTGGGTGAATGGCAAAAGGACTGCAGCAAAGGCTTTAACTGCCTGAGAAGTGAGGCTGTGATGCCTTACTCCCAGCTGAATCTCATCGAGATCAAGAGATTGTTCAAACAACACATTCAACAGCTCAGAAGAAAAGGGGTTAATAAGAAAAAAATACGTGCCAGAACAAATAGCATGTGCTGTTGCCCCAAACAGTGGCTCCATGACCTCAATTCCTACTGGCAAATGAAGACCAAATCAAAAATGCAGGACCATTTTAGATTCCCTACAGTTTGCTTTATTTAGCTCAGCCTGCTCCTGCTTGCTGCCTGCAAACAGAGTGACCCCATACCTTGGTCAGAATAAAACCAAGAGGATGCTGTGTGTGTTGAGAGAGGGCACAGCAATTCCTTTGCCTGTCCCTGATCCTCAGTGGGACGGTTGGGGCACCCACCATGGTGGCCAGCCTTTGGGCATGGGATGACTTCGGATGCTTGGTTCCTGTGTTATGGGGCCACCGGAGTGGGGCAGGAACCCAGGCGGCCCCAAACTCCTAGCTAGTGACACCACTGCATGAGGAAAAGTCGCTGCAAGTCACGGCGCCATCCGAGCAAGGCTTTGGGGCCCCGGGCCAATCAGAAGGCAGGGTTTATATTGCCTAATTAATTCAACTGTCATGAAATTAGACTATCATGTACTTTGATATCTGTCTGTTTTCTCAGGTGCAGTTATATTTGAAGAGACCCCACGCCTGTTTAGCTGTGATCCCTTTTGGAAATAATTGGTGCAGTTTTGATTGATAATGTGTATTCCTCTTTAAAAGAAAACACACTATTTTTCATAATCAGAGGCTGAATGCATAATGAGTGCTCTGGTGCTGCCTTTAGCATCAGGTCTGTCAAACTGCACAGTTATTTCCATATTGATGCAAACTAAGATATTACACTCCCTCATTACATTGACATGGCACATCTTTCAACAGTCAGCTTCCAATCATACGTTCCTTGCAAACAAAATTACCTTCATTTTCTCTTTTGCTACAGAAGGAACTAGCAGTGGAAATGTGCCCTAACAAGCTAATCAACTAATTTTTAGAATATGTTTGAACCATTTAATATTCTAAAAGAAAACAAGAAAAAGTTGCTAATGGGTATGCTGGCATAAACAGAAATAAATAGACAACTGGTTGACTGAACATTAGCATACTTAAGTTTTATCGAAGTCACAGTGGAATTCATTTTGCAAGTCAAAAAAGCAAGATCTATTTGTATCCATAAGCCAAACAACCTCATTTACTCTGTACATTCTTGAGCAGATAACCTTGGTTATGAAGGTAGGAGAAAAAGAGGAAACTATCCTTTTATGAGCCAAATACTTCAGGCGATAAATTGATTTTAGTGGGACCAGCGTGTAGGGCTACTGTTAATAGTTGGTGTGATGATAATGACACTGCTGCGAGGAGAGGGGAGTTACTGGTTGTGGGCTGCCCTTCTGTGGGTTGGCAGGGACTGAGGGTGGCCCCAGAGCAACATCGAGGGATGGGGAGAGGGGAGAGGCAGCCGTGCATCGCTGGCTCCTACCTCCTGTCCCGAGCAGGAGGGGGGCAACCAACAGCAGTGAGAAGAGCTTCGTTTGGAAAGATCCAGTTCAATGAAAGGGGAAGGCTGGAAGAGACCACACCAGAAGAATGTTGGCCAGAGAAAGCATGGTCAAGGTGGCAAACCCCATGCAGGGAAGTCACCTGCAGGGGCTGAGGCCATGAGCTGCATCACCAGCCCATGGGCAGAACCCTGGAAGCTTTGCAAGGATCCTCCGGTTCTTTCAGGACTCACATAATGTGTTCTTTCTTAACTCTGCAGAGGAACTACAAACCATGTTGGAAGATCATTCTGCCCCGCACTGCAGGGTTTGTTTTCAAAGCGAAGCTTGGTTTCATTTCCTAGCAAGATATAACTCTGCATTTGCTATGTTTGTAGTTTTGCTTTGGAAAATTCATGGCAAAGCAAAGTATTGTGCTGATCCTGTATTTAGCCAAACCCTCAACGTCTCCTCTGGGTCAGAGTGGGGAACAATGACAGTCCTTCCCCGTGTTGTGTGATTGCAAAGCCCTCAACTGATAAGGGTCCTGGTGGCCACCGAGGCTGCTGTGCCTGCAGCCACCTTCTCCTTGGGCAAGACGGGAAGCAGCAGAGCCATCCTCAGGTGAAGCAGGGACTCGCCTGGTGCAGCTGTGTCCCATGTGTGCATAACAGCTCCAGACAGAGCACGGATATGTCTTCATGACAGCTTGCCCCTTCTGATACATGCACACTGTGTAGAACATGAAGGGCTCGGCATTCAGCCTGGTCTGAACCAAGAACTGGCTTTTGCACCACCAATTACCCCAGATTTCTTTAAGGCCATGTGGACCTTGAAGCTTCTGAGTTGACCCTGAATATTTAGATGGTAGTATTCCCATGCACAGGTCACCGTAAGAAATATACTGAGAGATTCACACATCTGAAACCATAATCCGTTAAAAGAACATAGACTTTCAAACTGTGTGTCTAACAACGGGGCACTACGTTTTGCATTTCTTCTGCTTCACATCTGAGACTCCGACCCTAAAGACCAGTAGGTCAGAGCTGCTGCAAAACCTAACGTTGTTCTCAGCTGCATTTCCTTACACACCCAGGGGGAAATACCTTCCAAAGCTGACAGTTGCATGGGAACGCACCAGACTGTTCCCCGACGTGGGATTAAACAACATACTGTGCAGCAAGAGAAACATCTGTTTGTTCTTGAGCTGAGCAGCGACTGTCTCAGATGAGGGTCCGGAAGAGGAGAACTGCTCAAGATGAAAGCTTGCACTTCAGCTGTTGGGGGAAGGAATGCACCCATGCTCCTGCAGAATATTTCCGCTTGATCATAAAAATCAAGGCAGCAGCTATTCCAGCAAATACCCCGGCACCACTGCAGCATGACAGCCAGCAAACAAAACTGGAAACATTTCCGTCATCAAATCACATCCAACAAACCTAAAAGGAGGGCTAAGGAACAGATGTCCCAAGATCTGTGAGTGTATCTTATCCATTATGGATGTCTTTTAGGCTAGAAAACAAAAAGGAGTTTCCGAGGATGAAAGGGGCTGTAGGAAATGCAAGGATGGAAGAAGCTCTCATCTAGTGCTCCAGCTCTGGCAGCCTGCACCCCACCAAGTGGAGCATGCAGATGTGGAAAGGACTGGACCATAATAGCAGAGGTTGTAGGCAGCAAACTGCAGGAGGGGTCGGGATGCTGCCGGGGATTGGTGTGTGATTTTGGTGTCCTTGTTTCGGTGTCATGCACGCCTCTTAAGAGGTTTTGAACATGCTCCTCAGTTTGCAGATTTAGATACAGATTTTTTTCCAAAGAAGTGTGATAACTCTCCCTGAAACCTGATTTGATTTTCTCCTTTTGCTATCTTATCTGGCATGGGGGAGGTTTAAGTCATACCAGATTAGGAAGCATTATCCTCTCTGCTCAGCCAGAGTGTCTCCGGACAGGCAGACTTCCAGCTCTAAGCCTCGGGTTTTCTCTGACTGCAAGTTTATATTTTGGAGGAACTTTTCACCCAGTCACTGGTTCAAAAGGTAGAGAGTCCTAGGCCTGGTAATTTCTTTACATAAATAACAATTCTGCACAATATATCAATTATACATAACTAAGTGCACTTTACAAGCTGATTTCTCTTCTTTTAGGGGGTTGTTTTGTTAGGTTGTACCAGCCCCTCTGTGGGCATCTGCAACCTGTCCTTCCAGCCAGGTCCTGTTCCCAAGAGCACCAAGAGCACCTGGTGATGCAGCAAGGTGAGCTTGAACTCCTGATAGCTTTCTACACACTGCTTGGATACCTGTCAGAGCTGAGCCCAGAGCCACAAGGCATCTTCTTTCCTTCCTTCCCACATCGCCCAACAGCAGCTAGGAGGTCCTATCCAGAAAAAAAAAAGGCTCTTACCAGGGTAGACTGAAGGAAACCTTTCTCTTATATTAGGTATGCAAAGCTCTGCTCCTGGCCAAAGGTCTAAACCAAGTGTTTGTGCTGCATTAAGAGAGGGTGTTTGATATTTCCCCCATTCACCACCCCTCTGTGCAGAAAATGGGGACAGCAAACGGTGCCAGCTCACAGGGATGAATCAGAATAATTGCATTAAGGGCACGAGGCATTCAGCTCTTATGGGCATGTGGCTATCCACAGCAGAAAGAGGAGACCCCGATCATATATTTCCCTCTGCCATGCGAGCCCCTGTTTCTGCTTGCAGTTCCACTGATAATACAGGGAAATGCCACTCGGGCACAGCAGCGTGCCTGTGCAGCACGGATTGCTGGAGAGTGTAACATAACAGCCAGCCGGCAGCTGATAATCTGCTTGTAAACTCCTGTTTGAAAATAAAGACAATCCCATTTTACAGTAACCAGATGTTTAACAGAATATTAGTATCTACAAGTGCCTCAGGCTGTTGTTTTATAAAGGTCTGAAGAGGGCTTACAAAAATGTGAAATCACGAGCAAGCATGCAGTTCAAAGGCTGCTCCAAGCTGTGAAATTTTGTGCAACGTGGGCTAGATGGCCTTTTGTTTGCGCCGGGTACGTCGGATGGGATTGACTGCAGAGCGTTCCCCTATAACTTACCTAACCAAGTTCCCCCGTGCTCAGATTTTTCCCTGTTCTTTATTATCCATAATTGGATAACTTCTCTCCAATTTTCTCCTTGGAACATTGAAGATAAGGTTTCTGTTTAATCATCCCACTTTAAGTACTTGCAATCAGACAGGATATTGCTGCTTTTAAAATAAGACAATGACATTTAATGACTTTCATTTCTTCCTATACAAAAGATTAATTTATATGCTGGAGTCATCTCTTTCATTGGGAAATTCTCTCTCCTCTTTCTGAAATGATTCAACCTGATTAACAACTTAATTCTTCTTTTATATTTCTGATTTTGTGGCTTTCACTGCAAGCCTTTGCTTGTCATCTTTTTTTTTTCCCCAGCCTGATTTAGCTTTTGTTTCTGAATTAGTCTGAAGTCAAGAAGCCAGACAGGCTGGAAGGTGTGTGAGTGCAAACACGCTGCCACGGCTGGCAGGGAGGAGGTGGGAGGCTCAGCGTGTGCTGGGGCTGCTGGTGGCAGAGAGCACCCAGGCAATTGGGAAAAACCCTGGCCAGGCAGGCAGGGAGAGCAGAGGGCGAATGAGCCAAGAGCTGCAAGGAAAAAAATGATGGCTTAGGGTACACCTTGCCTGGCTCTTCCAAAACACTAAAATGCAGCTTATTTAACCCACCGTTTCCAAACTGTCTGCTGGTGCTGCTTAATATTTGTCTGGAGTGCTGTTGGAAAGAAAAGTTTCATCAGGATGCTGTCTTATGACCACATCATCTGGGTGCTGCTCCGAGTATGGACGTGGAGCATCTCTGCAAAGCCTGATGCTGTCTGCACGGTCACTGGTTATTCTACAGGTAATAACACGCATTGCAATCTGACATTTACCTCCAAACAGGTGAATGTTTGCCGTGAGCAAGGTAGGAGCTTATTTTGTTTACTGCTAAGATACTTTAAACGTAATGCCATTATCTTTACTCTGCTGGCCGTGGTTTTCTCTTTGTGCTGTTTTGCTTTACTTAGTTTCTAGCTTTGGTCTCGGATATGTACTTGTTACTCGACTTTGTAGTATTTATGTGCTTGTGTATTGTGTTACACTTTTTCTTTCAGGTCAGTCTGGGGTTATGCCTCTAAGCTAGGCCCTCTCCTCCAGGGATTAGGTTTTAGGTATATAGGAAAACACACTAGTGCAATCCCCACTGTAAACTTTTATTTTATTTTATTTTATTTTATTTTATTTTATTTTATTTTATTTTATTTTATTTTATTTTATTTTATTTTATTTTATTTTATTTTATTTATTTATTTTTCTGACAAAGCTCCTACTCCCACCAGATTTATCCTGATTTTTTTCTGGACTCTGAAACCAGTCTTCCTAATGGACCTAATCTATAAATGCAGTTCTCAACATCTATAAATAAAATGTTCAAGTGTTGGCATCAGCCACTGTGCCGAACAACTTTCCAACTCCCCTAATGGTTCTTTCTTTTCTTTTCCCTCTGTCTTTGTGTGAGACAAATGGGTGAGCCCAGATGCTTTCCGTTGTCCCAGTGCAGCCCCTGGATGTGGATGAGTTGCTCTTCCCCTATGTATAGAACAAACGTAACGAGGTTTGTGTGGGGTTTGAGCTATAGCACCGTGTTTCCATGCTTGGTTTAGCTCCCCAGTCTGTTTTTCTTCCTGTCAAGACATTACCCCGCGTCGCTGTCATTGCTACCAAGTGGCACTTTGTTTGCAGTTAAGTGGCATCCTCGTTTCTGAAGATGGCACTTCGTTTTCTGCTCACGTGCTCCAAGTAACATCACCAGGGGCCTCCTCGTGCGCCCAGCTCCGGGGCTGTGGGCAGCTGGAGCTCATCTCTCGCTGCTCCCCAGTGCCCCAGACATGGTCCTGGGGGTCCTGGGGCAGGTGCACGACCCCGAGCCCCCTGTTCAGCCTCCCAGGGGAACGTCTTCAGCCCAGCCCCAAGGCTCGCCAAAGGTGGACGTGCAGTGCGGCGTGCTAAGCTAAGCAGATGCTAATGATACTTCCCGTCTGAGGGCTGTGAAGTATTGTAATGATGCTTTAACACAGCTCAGCAATCAAACACTGGAGTGTAATGAAAACAGGGATACGTGTTTACCAGACTATAAAAGCATATATAGAACAGAATGAAAATGATTCTTCACTTAAGGGCGCGCACGTGTAAATACACGTACGTGTCACTTGACTGCTCCGTGCCACTTAAACCCATCCACAAACCCCATTGCTACAGCACGGCCACCACAGTGACAGCAACACAGCCGATGAGATTGGACCCACTTTCCAGATTAAGAGCCTGATCTTGCAAATAACCCCAGGCTGCCGAAATCCTGCAGCCACGTGGTGCCCTCTGTGCTGATACCCACGTCCTGCTGGAGATGTGATGCCACCTGTCCCAGGGCTCTGCTGTGCACCCCAAATCCTTTGGGATTGTGGAAGCACCCTGAGCTTGGGCTGCAGAGCCCGAGGAAAACACACCGAGCACCAGAGATGACAGATAACAACAAGCAAGCAGCCCGGGAGGAAAAGAAGCCTGGCTCAGGACATTTAACCCAGAGCATCGCCTCTGCTGTTGAGTTGGTTTGGCTGGCTGCAGAGACGGCTTGGATGCTGCGAGCACTCCGAGCGTAGCTTGTGCATGGTAATTTCCTTCAAGAAAAAAAAAAAACGCCGTGAAGGGAATGAGAGTTGACATGACAGATTGTATCTGCTGTGCCTGTTGGCCCCAAAGGCAGTCGTTTGTGTTTTAAAATTCAGTAATTATGTATGTACACAAATGTTTCTAATGGGCCCCAAACAGTTAGCAGCACAGGCCGCCATCCCTGAGAGCTGCGCAGGAGGCGTGGGAAAGATTCAAATGAAATAAAGTGAGGTCCGTGGTTTCCTGGCATGGAAAGTGAGGTCCACCTGAGTGGAGAGAAAGCTCTGGGAGAGAAACCACAGGACCAGCAACAGCCACAGGTCCCCCAGTCACAACGAAGGCCACCTTGAGACGTCTGAGGGCAACGGAAGGGCAAGCAGGGGCTTTGCAAGTCTGGTTTCACGGCGTGTACACAACAAAAGCACCCAAGCCCGTCTTCCAGAAGCATATTTGCTCACATTGGCTGGAAGTTCCCCAACCTTCATGGGTCTGCAGCCTTCTCCTGAATGTGTCCCCCTCTGAAAGGTGCTGAGGGTGCTGGACTGCCAGGCAAGAAAATGCCCGCTGCTCCTCTGGCCTGCTGTGACTGCTGGCTGTGCAGGACGCCTGGGCTGGCTCTCGTACTGCTTTTCCTTCCCTCTTCAGCGGCCAATTCCTCGCCTACCATCCAGCAGAGACCCTTGACCAGGCAGAAGGGGCCGTGGGGGCAGTGCCTGGTTAATGAAGCACCGCAGCACCTTTGTTTCTCTGGCTGCCTGGTGCCCTGTTCTCACTTGTACAATTATTACAAAAATCAGACAGAGCGTTGCCTTGAGATATGATTTTCATCGTGGGATAGATTTTATTATAGCAGCCGTACAATACCCACCATTATCATTTTGATTATATGCTCCTCTCATTTGCACTATTGGAACATTATCTGTGGTACATTCATTATTACTTTATAAGAAACCGAAACTACATCCTTAAGATGAATTGTAAGGAAGGATTTCTATTTCCTCAGATAGATACTTTGGCTGAGAACATTAAGTGGCAAACATTATTTGTAAAAGTTTATTTTATTTTATTTACGTAAACTCTAAAAGAAAGAAATAAATAGATATTTCTAACAGACAGAAAAGCCTGCGGCTAGTTGCAACAAATGACTGCAATTTAGAATTCATGTACTATTAAGAAGTTCTGATTAAATTGTAAGTTCCTTCAAAGGAAGGAAGTGGGATAAATGAAAGGCTGGCGTTGGCCCAGTGGGCTTGGACGGGCGCGCAGAGGGCGAGGGCTTAGTGGCAGCTCCCAGTCCCTGCTGCCCCTCGACCCAAGGTCTCTGAAGGTCAGGGATGTGATGGGAGAGGGCAGAAGGTCAGGGAGATATTTGCACTTAATGGTCTCTTGGTGGTGGGTTTTAAGAGGAGCTGTAATCACCTGTACAGCTGAAGAGAGTGCACCAGAGTGCTACGTGAGACCTCCTTGCGCTGGGTGCCCACCAGCAGGCACAGCCTTTGCCGTGTGGAGCTCACTCACACCTCCTCTTCATGCTGCCTCCACCCTGCAGGAGGTCTTCTCCTCCTCCTCCAGTACACGGGAAGGGAAACCACCAGCTGCAGAGAGCTCACCCACCTCCCCGTGCAGGTCCCTCACTGCTGCCACCACCAGTGGGACTCAGCTCTCGTGCCCAGGGAGCATCGTGCCCAGGGAGCTGTCTCAGCCAGCCCCAGCTGAGGATGAATTGGGCCATTCAAGGAACCCGTGACAATATGAAGCCCACTGAAAATTTAAAAAAAAGGTACTCGATGGCTTCACTGGAAGAAATCACACTTTGCTCTGTAGCTAAGGGAACGTTTTCAGGTTGATTGCAAATCATAAATATTTTATGTACTGTAATTACTGGTTCTTAGGTATCATTTTCTAAATTATTATTATTTCTATTAAATGCACAGAAACTTGGGATGGAAGAGCGAGTTAATGCAGTAACACTTCATCACTGAAGATCTGGGTTTGTACAAGGTCATAAGTGGAACTGCCTTTTATTTCTTTCCACCTACTTGTACCACAGACCACTGCAAAAAGGGTACCCAGTGCTCCCAGACTAAGCGGGATGGACACCGTGGGGTGGGTAAGGCAATGTGGCCAGCTTCTGCCTGCCTAGTGCCCGGCTCTGGCTGATATTTCCAGTCTGCAGAGAACCAAACTCATCTAGACACGAAGGGCTTTTAAAAATAGCATTAGTCATCAGCTAATAGAAGCTAAAAACAAAAGTACCATAGGCCCATGTGAGTAAGGGCTGGAAGACCTGCTAGGGTTTTATGCTCACCTTTACTCCTCCCAGATGCGTCAGCACTGTCTTGGGACAAAATGTGCAACCTTTCTCCTTCATCAGAGCCACCAGCTAAATGGATTGGGTAATTCCTATTTCACGGGGCTGTGCTAAGACGTGGCTAATGCTTGCAAACCACACTAAGATCTCTGATAGGACACATCCTATGAAGCAGATTCATCTGCAAGCTACAAAAAGAGCAGGAGATGCTCAGTCCAGCGGGACAGGGACACGTTGCCCCCGAGCTGAGCCTCCAGAGATGCCACCGAGGGATGAGCCACCTGGGAGCCTGGGGATTCTGGCTCCTGAGCTCCAGCAAACCCAGTCCTGACCCTCTAAGAGGCCACTTGTAGGCAGATCCCTAAACCTGAGATTTTTCCCCGTGCACCCCATGCTCACACCACAATGTCCCATTACGGGCACTTGGGGTTAGAGCCTCTGGTGGTGAGTCAAGGGGTGCATCTGTGGCAGCCCAAGGGGAGTTTGCTGCCTCCAAGGCATTAAATGGCATTATTATGGCAGCCACTCAAAACTTGGGCATTGAAGCTGGCCAAGGACCATGCTGGTGGTGAGGTGAGTGGATTCAGCCCCAACCCTGGCCAGGGGCTTCTGGCTGGGTGCTGCATTCCCTGCTCTTTGCCGGTTTCTGGCTGACCCCTAGTGCTATCCGCGCGCACCTATCCTGCGCCGCAATTATTACTTACAAGTTGGTAAACAGAAGGAAAATATTCAAACTAATCTGGAATAAGTCAGATATACTTTTTTTCACCTCTGGGGAGATTTTCAACTATAACAATGTAGCTTTGAGCTTCTGACAGATGCTAATGAATTGTTGTTTACATGTTTGATTTACTGCCTAAACAAAGATAAGACATGCTCTTGAAAACACATTGAATGCACAATCCAAACACATCCATTAAATCTGTCACAATAAACATGACAGCTTTCTTCTAACCTAACAACTGGCATGCCTCATTTACATATTAATGAGAAAACTGGGATCAGTCTGCACAAATTGCTTCTATCTTGCAAAGGGGAAGCACTGACTGACAGTGCAGCTCTCCGTGGTGTAAATACAACAAGTAAATACCTCTGCCATCTTAATGGATTTTATTTTTATTTGCCTGTTTGGTTCCACTCTTATTGATTAGTTGTCTCTCCTGAGCTGCTGTGACAGACTTTGCAAGTGCAGGGACAGGCACTGGGAGAGTTCCCAGAGCCTGCTGGGCACCTGAGGTGTCGGCTGGGCTTTGGGGTTGGCAGTCCCAGGGCCACGGGAGCTGGCCAGGCTGAGGGCTGGATCTACCTGGAGCACCTTTCCGGTCATTATTGTCCTTAAAATAGGCTGTGCTGTCCTTAAAACAGATCTGGAGGATAAGCCATTCTGCAGGTGGGAAATCAAAGCACAGAGGGGAAACTCTTCACAAATCCACCGCTTCTGTCCCATTTCCAGATGTGACTTGGGAGCTCAGTCCCTAGAGCGGCTTGGGTTCTCACTCCATGGAGGCTGTGCCAGAGTACGCTTACATCCTGCCATTAGCGTAACAGTGCCACCTAAATATGACTGAAACCTGAGCTTTAGGCATAAAGGTGACCTATAAATAAGTTTGCTGTGAACCTTGGAAACTCCAAAATCACACGATGGGGAAATACGTTCATCTAACATTTATTACGATATACCCCGCAAACTGCAGAATACTAAAAACCCACGTTGTGTATCTCTACCAATCTAAATGTTAGTTATTTGCCCTTGGCTGGATGTCCAGGCTCTCTGTGTGCCAGTGGGGAAAGCCCAAAGCCCACAAGAGCAACCCGTGCCACCAGCAGTGCCACGCTGGGGAGCGCGGCTCTGCACCGCCTGGGGAGGAGTCTCGGGAAGCCTCATGCGGCTTTCGGACAGCTAAGGGAGATAAGATGAATTGCACCTTAAATGTCACTGACTTTCAATCAGGTTTACACTCTGAAGTGCTTAAATTACCTTCTAGAATGACACTTAGTTTTCTAAATCACTGAGCTACTTTGGGAAAATCGATTCTGAGCATGTATCGACACCGCTCTGCTCAGCTGCAGCACTCGAAGCCTCGTGCTGTGCGGGTGTGCTCGAGGAGACCCAGGCCCAGCTTCAGCAGAGGATGGATGCCCAAAGGAGCGTAGGGACCCTCGAGACCAGATCTTTATATATTAGCATATCAAGGGATCATACCACTGCTGGATGTTGCACTGAACCCAATTTTTCTGCAGAGCCTTCGCAACGGAGACACGGGAAGTTGGATGCTCCAGGTCCAAGGGAACAACGCTGAGATAAAGCAGATGCAACCCTCAAATCCAGCCAAATCCTGACTAGATCAGGAAGAGTGATACAGATTTGGAATCCATTTTTTCAATAGAAGAAGCTTTAGGCATTCAAATGCAGCACTTCTGACCATTATGGGTCCATTACGGAGACGCTGGAGAGCTATTTGCAAAATTTTGATCTGCCTCTAGTTGTACTCTTAAGACATAGCTTGGGCTTTTGATTCGGGGAAGTTTCCTGTTGTAATAGTTTGCTCTAAAAGGCGATATGAATAACACGAGGAACAATCCAAACTGTTCCAAAGGACTCGGGGGAAATTAATGCACTCCTGTGCTTTTGTTTTTGAAGTTTAATTTTTTTTTTGTCTCGCTGAACTATTTCCTCCCTACAAAATTGTGCATGCTGCTTTATTCTTCCGAGGCCCACACAACCAAAAATTTCAGGAGGCTAATTTTATCCTGAAATGTGTAGTCCTATTTCTAGATTAAAAGGGGTGTGTTCAGCTACTCTTGGAGATAGATTTCTCCTTCTCCTCTCCAAGACTCCATCTGACTCACGTCTCCAGACGCTAGTGGTCTGCCCCTGAAGTAGTCTTTCATCTGTTTATGGCTGAACAGTTTGTGTGCTACTGGGGCATGGTGTAATAACTGAATTTGTATTAAATAATTAACATCAAATGCAACAGATTTTGCTGTAAATGTAATTCCAACCCAGCATTGCAGAACCACACTTCAATGAATGAACGCACCCTGGGAAACCCAGGCAACCTCCCCCAAAATGCAACAAAACCCCCGTCTCCTGGCTTTCTCTGATGGCAAAGATCACTGCCCAGATGTGGAGGCAGATCCCCCAGCCCCACGCGGCGAGAGGCTCTGGGGAAGTCAGCCGGGTGTCTGGTAGAATAAGCTACTGCTCAACCATGCTGAGCACAATTAGTTGCACACAACATACAAGCAATGAGCTGATTTCATTTCGCTGTCAATCAGCAAGGAAAAAGGGCCAGCATAACGCAGATACGAGCTTCCCTTCAATCTGAGAAGAGCTTTTGGGGAAATATTGTAAATGTCATAATACAATATGTTAAATATAGTAGTTAAAATACTGTTCTGCAGCCAAATTTGCTTCTTAGACGCATACATAACTCCCGCTGGCAGGAAGAGGAATCGTGCAGGGTAGCCCCACGTGAAGAAAATCTGTCCCGGGGAGGGAAGATGGGCTGATCAGCGTGTGCTGTGTCTGCCCTCTGAGCTGAGGGTCACGAAGGACTGCTGGATATAACCGTATTCAGGACGACTTTGGTGGCTAATGAGAAACAATTCTGGAAGAGATTTCTAATCTCGTGCTCCAGGACACTGGACCAAATCCTGGGTCAAAGCTGGTATTCCTGCTTGGCTGTACTAATGAACCATGGACTAAGTAAGCAGAGGAGTGAAGCCAAGAAGACCCCAGTCCTAATCCTGATTTTAACACCGCCTGCTTGTGGTTGCATGCAGATGACTTAAAGCTGCTTATCCCGCACCGTGTAAAACCTTAAACATAATTGTACTGATAAGGGCAGCAGCTGTGGAGAGGCTGAACACAAGAATTGTGCTTCCCATGTTCGCTGGTGGCTCTTCCCCTTCTAAAATTACAACAGCTGCACAGGCAGAGATTTGCTTTAACTAACGGGGCCGCTAACCAGCGAGCACTTCCACGGCGAGGCTGTCCCCGTCTCCAGTACCACAAACTGTTCCCAATCAGTCAAAGCCTAACAGATGGATGAGACTGACAAACAGGGCAAAGCTTTGCTGAGGAGGTAGTTAATAAATACAAATAGATAAATATTGGTTTGCGGGTAGGGATGGTTCCAGGTGGTAGCTTACTCTTGGCGATTACAGACAGGCGAGGTTTTTGTAAGGAAGATGAGGACAGCGAGGAAGCATATGTCTGATGGTCCTGTGACACCAGGATCACCTGGCAGAAGATGGCTTAAATAAAACATTGTGACACTAAATGTGCCATCACCGATACTTTTCAGTCATGATGTCTGCTCCCTATAAATATCCCAATGCATGCTAAGGAAAAAAGATGATATATTCTTCATATTTGATCGTATCTTTCATGTGACCAGCAGGAAGATACATAGAGTAGAAGAGCACAGCAATTAAAGAACACAGAGTAATCAGCGTGTGTGGATGTTGAAGGAAGAAAGAGCCCCTCTGCTACAGGAGGTTCGAGTCATTACAGCTCAGTGTGGAATACCCAGATGGGAGTCACAAGTGGGTGAAAACCACCAAGAAACTGATCTAAAAGGTGAAGAAAGGCAGAATCCATCCTTTGGGGCCTTTCCTTTGTAAATTTGTATAAATCCTTTAAAATCCACTACTTTTTTTTAACGTTGGCACATCCAAGGAAAATGAGTTCCGCAGTGTAAGTAGGCTTTATGTGAAAAAGTGGTTCCTGTTGTTTGCTTCACCTACTGCTCAAAAGGTTCATTTGGCATTCTCTTATTCTTAAATTGAGCAACACATAATCATTCCCATTACACCTCCTCCATGCCACTCAGGCTATTACAGATCTTTATTGTATTCCCCCTTCAGCCACCTCATTTTCTGAGCTGAAGGGGATGGAGGAGAACTGCAAGCAGCGTTCGAGAGGAGAGCACCACGACGTTATACAGCGGTGAAACGACGTTGTATGCTTTGGTGGTATTTTGTGGCAGTCTAAGGATACCGATGGAACAAAGTTCAGAGACAGGCAGAAAGCCTTTTATTACACCAACTTACATAGCTGGAAAAATTAAATGAGCTTTCAGGCACACATGCCTATAATATTCTAGTTGCCTTTTTGGCTGCCTACGAGTTCTGACTGATGTTCCTTCAAACTATCAGCAGTGGCTCTCAGATCTCTCTTCTAAGTGGTAATAGCTGAAGAAGAGCTCATCAGTGAGTACACAGAGTGAAGGCTGGTTTTTTTTTTTTTCCCTTTGAGCAGATCAGAACTGAATTTGATCTGCCGTTTTACCGCGGAGTCATTGCACATTGTGGGACCCTCCGCAGACGGCTTTGCATTTGACTCTTGCGTCATTTTATATCACTTTTCCATTATTTATCTGTTTTCCAGAGGAGATCCGTAAAAAGGGGTGAATAAAGCGCAGGGGTCAAATTAGTATATGCCCTTCTTCTGAACCAGCGCACAGGTATTGATGGTTCAGCAGCTATTCAGAATGAACAATCACTCCACCAGAAGGGTTCTCACAGAGGCATCGGCAGCTCTGTAAAATTGCAGTTCCTGCGTCCTTTTCTCATGCTGGGTGCCGATCATTACAGCTTCCAGCTGAGCAGCTGTCAATTTGGGCTTACCTCGCCTGTAGGATCCCAGTTGGGAAAGCCTTGTTAAACTCTCATATTGCAAAGCAATCAAACGCGTTTGTTTGTTTGTTTGTTTGCGATGATTTATGCTGTGATTAGGCATTTGATATTACATTGGTTAGGGGAAGGTGCAAGCAATCTCTTGAAACAGTGCCAGCACTAAGTCAATATTTCATTAAGACTCATTTATGAGAGAGCAGCCCAAGTCCTACAGTAAGGCCTCTACACTTTTTATAGGCATGCCTTTGAGTGAGACACCTTGGTGTGTTTTTTTTTTTTAAATATACTTAGGTACATGCATAGTTTTAACTGTTACAATCCCTAATGAAGGAAGAGTTATAATAATAAAAAGATATCTTTTATGAACAAAATTTATTCTGCTTCCCAGTAAAAATATGCATGCAAATACGTGAGCGTGAAGACATTGCTACTAATATATCTGCATGGGTGTACAGGCAAAGTGGGAAAGTTTGAAAGAAACTGGGCAAGACGAGGCCTGCAGCCTGTGGCAGGGTTTTTACGGGCAGTATTTTTGGTGAGGGTGTACATTTCCTCCCCATTCCTCCCTTATGCTCTCTGCTTTTCGTGCTGTGTGTGGCCAACCCATGCTGTTATTGCCCCACGCTAGCTGGGCTGGGGCAGCACTGGGGTGGTTCGCATCCATCTTTTGCCCCCATAGTTAATTTTCTCAGACCAGGTAGCACCATCGTGCACCCTTTGAGTGAGGACAAGGGCGCTGTTGGCCAGGTGAGGAGGCACCCACAAGACAAGGAGGCTGTGTGGGATGGGGGGGATTGCATGGGGAGGTCAACATGCTCAGCGAGATGCTGCCAAAATATGTATTTCCTTTCTACAAACCTTTTTTGAAGAAAAGCCTTACGCCGGAGACTGTAATTAATAAGGGAACTATTTATACAGCGTCACAAAATTTACCCGTCACTTTATAAACACAGATGATCCATGTTCCCTGTCCCAAAGCACTTAGAGCCTAAAAAAGGCAAGAGACAGAGAGTGGTTTGGATGAGGGAGAGCACAGGGATTATTAATGAGGAGGATGGGGATGGGCTGCAGTGGGGGCTTTGTGAGATGTGGAAGTGCCACAGCGGAAACCTGGGTTTCTCGAAGGCGAGGATGGAAAAAAAAGATGAAGAATAAGGCAAAAGTGAAGAACAAAAAGAGTGAAGAAAAAAAAAAAGAAGAAAGTGAAGAGAAAAGGCGAGGAGTCACCGCAGCAAAGGGTGAATGAATGCACGGTCGAGAGAGGAGAAGTGGGAAGGCGTCAGAACCGAGAGGAAGCCAGATAAAGGAAAGGAAGTTCAGGCAGCGAGAGTTAAGAACTTTGCCATTGATTTTGGAGACCAAGGAGAAAAATAAGTAAGAATGATAGAGAAACGAGTGGGATTAAGGGGAAGTGCTTGAAGATAAGCAAGGCAAGAAGGTAGAAAGCAAAAGACAAAGAAGGGCAGGCGGTACAGGGAAGAATTAATGAAGGAGGTTGGGCAACCGGAGGGGACAGCGATGCAAGCGAGCAACCCGACCTGATTCTGAAGTGGTAATATTTCTCCTCAGGTGGGAAAAAAAGATTGCTTGAAAATAGCAGGGTGATAAAACCAACGGGTTGCAGCTGCCCCCACCCCATCGCCACCTGGTTGAACCCCTTTGCCTTGTCTGGGAGCAGCACCCACCAGGCTGGGGCTGCAGCAAACACGGGGGCAATGCTGCAGCTCCGTGACTCTGCCTGCAATTGGCACCTTAGCCAAGAAACGAAGCATTCAGGCAATTCGAGCATACAGCGGTGTCCAATATTCCCTCTGAAAAAGAAAGCCCATGTATGTCTGAGTTTTGAAGTAGTAAAATGCCATAGTATTTTTAGTCTTTGTTTGATCAAAGGAAAATGAACCAGATAGACAAGTAAAAAATTACCCAGGAGCTGAAGTCACTGCTGATGTCTTTTATTGTGCTATCATACAAATAGGAAGGATGTTCTTTTCATCTGACATAATGAAAAATGTATACCCTTTTCAAACTCCCTGGTATTAATTCTGAAGTTAGCCCAAAAAAAAAAGAAACCCTAGACGTTACCTAGAACTTGACGACTTCTGATTAATTTAATAGGAAAAATCTCTTGATATCGAATACCAGCTACTGTTCAGGAGAAGGTGAAGAGAATATGAATTTTATTTTAAGCCCATCTATTATGTACAAGTAATGATAAGGAGCAATTTTCGGATTTTTTTCATACTAACATTTATTGTTCATAATAGATTAATGGGGTTGGAAATGTTCTTATAAGAGGTGGGGACTACTCACGCCTGATGATGTGCAGCTCAGAGCTATCCAGCCCTGTCCCAGCCACGGTTTAGGGATGTTACTGCATCCACAAAGAATTCCCAAAGAAATGGGAACTGGGGTTTGTGGCTGGGCCACTGGGAGGTGTGTGATGGAAATGCTGCTGGGAGTGCTGGGAAACTCTTCCCACTCAGTGCACATCGAGGAGCTTGTGCTTGCTGTATTACAGCCACGAACGCTAGAGGTAATGCATTTACAATTCATATTTGGTAATTAGTTTGGTGGTAGACCACACGTTCTTACTTTTGAATGTGGTCAGATATACGTGATCCACAGGCTGAATGCTTTTGCTGCAGCTTGTAGGTAATTGCATTCATAATTTCATATCCAAGAGAACAATGGAAGTAGCTTTGGAAAACTTAATACGACCATCCCATGGTTTAAAAAATGTCATCGTGAGCAAGAGATGGTGAGCAAGTGGCTGTTTCACCGTGGAGCCAGACACACTCAAACACTGCCAGGACTTTATAAAAGAGTCTGAAAAAGTTAACAGGATTGATTTTTGTTTGTTTGTTTTCAAAGTCTAATTTAAGGAAAGACCATCAAATGATAAAATACTATGAGCAGTGAGAGGAAAGTCTCTTGAAAAGAGTGAGCATACTGTATAAAGAAGATTTTGTTTACATGCACTGTAGAAGTGTCCAGCTCATCATCCCTTTAGAGCAATGTTAAACCCTGGATCAGGAAAGGCAACCCCACATCCTAAAGGGCTTTCCTGATGGTGGACACTTTCCTGAGCTGGGGCCATAAGGTTAGCCTTTCATTTACACGTATAGCTCAGAACAGGCTGAATTGGTTCCCTTTGACCTTTTCTTTCCGTGCCCATCCTGCCTGCCTGACCCCAACCCTCAGCCCCGAACCTGCAGCTTGTTCCAGAAGCACGTGGCTGCAGAGCTGAGAAAATTGGGTCCAGAAAGGCTGGAAACCACCAGCCCAATGGATATGTGGGCACCAAAATGCCTCCAGATCCTGCAGACAGCACCGGGGGAAGCAGCCCATGTCGGTCCCAGGGCACCGCCAGTGTGGTGAATGTCCACCAGTGTAAATGGTTGGAAATTTCAAACCCAGAACCTCATTAAAGAGGGGGTTCCTGGTTTTTAAATCTCTCTGGTACCGGTTCAGTTGTGTTTTTTAATCACAAACCAAAGCGGGCTTTGCCCTGGAAATTGCTTTGTGCTCAGAGAAATAGGAATTAGTACATCAGAGCCCAAGATGTGCTAGATGAAAGGACGCGTTCCCTTTCTTGCAGAGGGGCCTTGCAAGCAAATCAGGTGTTTATTGTTCCATGCACTTTCATGGTAGGAATCCAATCTTTCAATTAGGAAGATGAAGCAATTGATATTCTCAAGTTTGCATTTGGTTTGTCGGCTGGGATATTTAAAATATTTTTCTTCCCTGTACTCGGCATTGCTTAGAGGCAAAAAGAGAAAAATGTGTAGAAGGTGCTATGAAATACTCCTGTGCTGAGCCTGGACTTACAGGTTTTGGAAGTTTTTTTGCCCAGCCTGTGGAGTATTAGCCACGTTTTATATGGCTCTATCATGTCTGCACTTCTGCACTCTTTTTTTTTTTTTTTTTTTTTTGCATAAGAATAAGATGAAGATCTCCTTGGTGACCACGGCGCCTTTATTAATCCTCCCAGTGCGGTCACTACTCAAATTCAGGCCAGTTTTATGTCCCGACTTTATGTCCTCCCTGCGGGAAGGTGTGCACAGCATCGCTGCCGCTCGCAGCTGCCGGGTGAAGAAGTGCTTCCCGACGCCTTTCCACCAGCTGTTCCCTGTGGATTCAGTGCTTCCAGAAACAGCTCAGGGCCTCACAGCAAAAAAATGTCATTTTCCTATCCGGGGCTGGAATCAGACCTCCCTGGCTGTAGGACACATGCAGTGCAGGGACGATCTGGCTCAAAACCCCTCCAAAGAGTGCACGAGTGTGGTTTGCAGCCAGCCCCGGGCTTTGCCCATGGCTCTAAGGGCAATATCTCTGCTGACACATGTATTTATGTACACCCCTTGCTCTCTTTCACACTTGAGCTACCCTGTGTGTGCTCTCTTTAGATGAAGGTGGAAGCACAGACCCACGTGTCACGCAGCATGGTGAAGGTTTTCCCATCAGGGTCTCTCTTGGTGTTTCCCACTGTCCTGGCCTAGCCACCCACAGCAGAGATGGGCTAAAGGCCCTCCTGCCCCCCTGCCCTGCTCCGAGCCCCCAGGGCACAACGTTTCCTATCTCAAAGAGGGGAAGGTTTTGTTTTTCTAACACTTTTTTTTTGCATAGTCATAATCCCCGCCGCTTTGCAGGATACTTGTCGTAAAAGACTTCTGGGATGGATTAAACTCCTTGGCACCTCCTCGGTGATTAATCAATCTCAATAGGCATTTATTGCTTTGTTCACTGCAGCGCAGGAGAGATTATCCCTTAAATATACTTGACTCTTTTGGTACCATTCAATTACACCAAAAAGAGCCCCAACACATATACAATTATTTTGAACTACTTCTCCAGCAAGGAGCAATTGATCTTTGAGAGTCTCTTCCTCTTCTTGTTATGCTGATTAATAGCCTTGGAGTTAGTCCCTGAGAGGAAAACATTTCCAAAAATAGATGACAGTTTCCATCTTCATATTTTAATCCCTCGAGGGCCCTTAACATCCATAACGAAGCCTTGAGGAACTTTCCCATTTCTCCCCATCTTGTTTAACCTCACCAGAGGCAGGGCACGGAGACGCAGATGGCTGCTGCCAAACACAGGGAGCAATTCCCCCAAAAAGCCTGGGGGAGCTGGGGACATGGGACATCCCACAGCTGGAAGCCAGGGGGAATCTCTCCCCCCATCCTGGGACAGCAGAAGGCATTTTTCTGCGTGAGCTTGATTTTTAATGCTGCTGAATTGCTGTGTTTCTCCCATTAGGAAAGAAAGAAAATGAGCGGTGCACAGCAGCTTGCACCGGTGTGACCCATCGGAGGTGCTTCAAGGCACCCTTAGAGGGTTTGTGTGGGGAAAATATCAGTCATTTTGCAAGTTCCCCTTCTCTGCTCCCTATCAGGCTCTCAAAATCTGATTTTCTAAACTACCGTTGGTTTGGATTTGGGGGATTTTGATTCACCCCTGACTCTTTGCTTGCTCCTGAAGTTGGCCACCCAGCACCGCATCACCAACACGAGGGGCCCTGAAAAAAGAAGGGGGGCAGGTGGGAGGAACATTTTCCTCCAGGAGAGGAACTGTGACCACAAAAACTGCCGTGTCTGTGGAAATTCCTGGGCAGCTCGGGATAGAAATCCTGGCAGCAGAGCAGTTTGGGGGCGGTGAGGGGAAGAGCAATGGGATGAGTGGGAGAATGCGGCTGGGGTTGCTCAGCTTCCTGCTGCAGACAAGCCCCTGCCATTTCCTACTCTTAACCACGAGCCCCGTATCTAATTGCACATTTAGAGCCGCTCTCGTGGCAGGCAGATGAGTCTGTTATTCATTTCAGAATTGCGTATTGTAGTTACTCTTATCCTGGGATATTTTTTTAATAATATCCCATAACAAATGAAAATAGCCAGAAGAAGGAGATGGTTGTAAATCTTCAGGCCTTCCCGTTAGCTGGGAACAAACAAAATCTACTGTATCAGCAAAGCAACGCTTAAAAAACCTGGAGAACTGCCCCACAAGAGGAAACACACGGGCGGATCAGTGCCTCCAAGCAGCCAGGCTTGTTCAGAGAGTCGAGGCCAGAGGATTTGCCTCCGGTACAGCACAGAGGCTGTTTCACCACTTCAGGGGAACACGTAGCAGAGAGCAGTGACCTGATCCATGCCTGCATGTAAGCACAGTCCTGCATCCTCCCTGCCCCAGCCCTCCCAGGTGGCCCCCACAGCAAGGGCTTTGGGGCTGGTGAAGCTCCCTGAGCTGGGATTTCCTCCAGGAATCATCTCCTTGGGTGCAAACTGTGGCAAACCTGTGGTGCCCGTGGAGCCCTTTGCACTGGCCACCCGAGGTCCCAGGGCAGTGTAGGGCACCTTGTGATCCCTGCATGCAGAGCCCGGGGCTGTGCGAACGCTGCTGCACATTTTCCCTTTAAGGGAAGAACACGGTATCAGTTTGCAAACAAAATAATGATCTTTTGTTACTTTTCAGGAAATGATTTTTAATATACTTTATTGAAGCGAGGGAAAAACAATTTAATTGTGAGAGCTGCTATGAACCATATTTAACCTCCAAAGTACTAAACGGAGTGTTTTCGGATAAGTTATGGTTTTTAATCTAAGTTAAACCATTATGTACGTAAACACTATGTTTTTGCTATTCTAATAACTGCCAGCTTGGACTTATCAATTCTTTTTTTATCATCTTTTTTGTCTCCCAAGACAGACTGCTCCATTTGAACTTTAAGCAATATTTTATGTTTTATTCTTCTTCATTTCTTTTCTGTAATGTGCAGTGCAATACTGGATTCTTAAATCTGAGTATGATTTCCCTCATCTGTAACTTGCTGGCTTTGCTAGGAGTTCTGAAATGTCTGGATAAAATCCCTGCTTTTGAGAAGCGCAAGCAAAGCATTCGTATTTCATCTGTCCTGGATGGCATCCAGTGGTCTGTTATTAGTTCAACACTCTGATTAATATTTTACGTATACTTTACCAGCACTTGAAATGAAGTTTCTTTCCTGCGAAGATTAATTACTGAATGAATGGTATCAAAACCATATTATTCTCATAATTCATTTGCGGAGATAATCTTGGTAAAACATAGCATGCGCAGCAAGTTAATTATGTGACAGCAATGGAGATGGGTTAAGATTTACACCAACTTCCCTCCCCTTGAATAACTGCCCTCAGGCAGCAACAAAACACTGTACAATAACAATTTCATGTGCGGGAGAAACGATAAATATTTGTGAGCAGGAATTCTTGACTTTTTAGCTTATCTGTGCGTAAACATCCCATCTTTCCCCCTCTTTCCCAACACTTTATTTATCAATCGTGCCCTTCACGCGCAGCCCCAGCAATGCTTTACAATCATTAATTAATCAAAGTTTCTCAACAGTAGGTCGGGGCTGAGCGCCCTGGCTGCAGCTGGGGCCGGCCGGGCACGGCGGGGTCGGGACAGCGAGGGAAAGGGCAAGGAGGAGCCCAGCACCCTGGGGAGCGGTGCTGAGCTCAGGAGCCTCACCCAGCACACGGCTCACGGCCGGGTCATCGCCACACGGAGGATATTAATAACTCCTGTTTGTTCCCACGTCCGGCAATCTTTTGTTATTAAACAGCTACATCAGTATTGCATGCTCTGTGCCCGGCAAACAATAACGCTGAGATGCTGTAACGTGGTAATAACTTCAACAAAACTTTTTTTTTTTTTTTTTTTTTTTTTTTTTTTTTTTTTCTGGAGTGTTTCCTCCACCTCTCCAGAGGAATGTTTTCCTTCTCACGTTAACCACTTTTCAAAACACTTTGCACATGCATGCCAGGTGCAAACACACCGCCCGGTCCCCATCCTGCAGCAGCAGCTACTGGCGATTGCCCAGTAAATGACACGGAGCTCAGGTTTGGCAATGCATGATTCAAGGGCACTAATGGAGCTGTTAGTTCTTCATTTCTATTTTCAGTGCTTTTTCTCATTAATTCTCAATATTGTTTGCCAAGGCTTTTAGCAATTGTGACTGCACAGTCCTATAAGGCTTCAGGCCACTGGTGATGTCCTCCAGGCTCCTGAGCAAGGGGCTGCTCCTGGCGATTGCTTGCTCTGAGCTGAAAGGGTTTTTAGCAAGCAAGGGTAATAGGAGGTGTCCCCTAAAAAGTGTTATCAATACAGGAATTCATCTCTGGGACACGACCAGTAAACGCTGATGAAAAGAGACTCTCTTCAGGACTCAATCCATCAGCTTCTAACATCCCCAGCAGGCTGTAGCCCGGCGACACAGTCGACGGGAAGAGAAATCAGTGCTGCAGTCATATTTCTGCTCTGTAAGGCAAACAGCCCTCGTCTTACGCAGCCTTTTTCCACTGTGAGCCTGCTTATGACGACGGTTTCCACCAACACGGGCCGCGTGCCGGCAGGCTCCCTGTCTCTCGCTTGCAGATAAGGATTGAGCTGGCACCTGGGAGGAATTAAACGCTTCCCTTGCATCTCCCAGGAGGGCACCCGGGGCGCCGCCAGCAATGCTTGGCCCCGAGTACAGGTTTTGGGGCTCATGACAGAGAGGATTTGTTCGGGAGGCTGGCTGCATTCCCCAGCAGTGCCAGCCCTGAGCATGTGGGAGCCTCGCAGAATTTTTGGGCCCCGTGCCCTGGCTGGAGGAGCTGTGGGGTCCCCCCTGTGGGTCTTCCTCACCCCGTGAGCCTGTCCCCAGGTGAGCCGCACGTGTCCAGCACACACATGCCCCAGGCACATGATTGCTGCCCCCCAGGCTTCACCGAAGTAAACTCCTCGTGTATTGCTCGTCCCTCCCGCTGTCAGATGTGCTCGCAGGGTAGCGTATTCACATTTTTCCCTGCCTGACCCTCAACATCTCAATTTTCTGTCTGCCTTTGAAATCTTGGCTAATTAGGAGGCTACATGTTCCCTGTGAGACTGGCCTTTTGTGCAGAGTTTGTAATTAGAGTGACTGCGCAGTGCTCTATTAATTGCAAGAATTGTGATTTTTAGATTAATGAGTTAATTGCTAATATCTGCATACGATGTTCCCTCAAGATGTATTACATTACAGTAAATAAACCTTGTGTCTGGAATGGCAGGCATTAAAGGAAACGGCCGTGATTAGTGTGAATACTTTAGATAGCTAAAATAATATTTACTCAAAACACAATGTGTGTAACACTGGATTTTAAAGCCTCTCCTCCCCCCCCAGCCCCCCGCAATAGATAACATTTCTATTTGCTCAAAAGGCTTCAATATCTCACGGAAAGGAGCTGCCAGGATGCTGCTCACAGCACCAGCAGCCCTCCATCCACCTCCCCAGCTACACCTCGGGTCTCATTTGTTCTTTATCCCACGTCCTGCACTTTTTTTCCTTCCTTCCCCCGAGTGATGCAGCAGCAACCTGCAGCTGCCTCGCTCCCACCCGTGCCTGCAGAAGCTGCTGGAGGCACCTCCCCGTGCTCAAACCCCCAGGCTGCTCCTGCTTAGCTGCTGCGGAGAAACTCGGCTGGAAATGTAACAGCCAGAGCTAGCCAAGGCCTCGGTAACAGCTGAGTGATTTTCATCAGACAAGGAGCTGCTCGCTGAAAAGTGTAATTTGGGGACAGCTGAAACTATTTGCAAATTCATCATGATTTCAGGAAGTAGCGTCGTGTAGGGGGAAAAAGCTCAAAATGAAAAAGTTTCTGAGGTTTGCAGCTTGATAGTTTTTAGATTAAATGTCTCTTTTTGGTTTGGAAATGAAATTTGATTTAGACATTCATCTAAATTAAACAAAAACCTGCTGAGAATGAACACAAATGCTGCTCTGCACAACACAAAACCTTCTGGGCTGGCCCAGAACAGTTCTTTCCTTTGTGTGCTCTTTGTTTATTTGTTTAAACAAAACCTCGGCCCTATCAGAAACAATAACCCTCTATTTTAGTTTAGTCTGTGGCCTGAGTTGTTCACATGCCTCCTGCTCCATAAGGCACAGAAATAGAGGGAGGAGGGGTTAATCCTAGCAGTAAGTTCTGCTCAGCCCAGTTTCAGCATCCAATATATTGATGCTTAGAGAAAAATCGTGCCTGGAAATGTGTCCTCGTGCTGCTCCGGCCCCAGGTGCCATCAGACCCAGGTGCTACCCATGTTTTTTTTATTTTATTTTATTTTATTTTATTTTATTTTATTTTATTTTATTTTATTTTATTTTATTTTATTTTATTTTATTTTATTTTTACTGTTTTGTTTTTTCATTGCTGTGAAACATCAGGACTGGATGTGCAAGGAGGGGAAGAGGTGGGGTGCCAGAGCCACCAGTGCTGGGTTCCCACTGGTGAGGGATCCAACAAGACTGATGCTCAGTAGTTCCCCTGCCAAAACTCACATCTGACGTAGCCCCTATAGCTTTGGGCACCTGACTGTTAAAAAAAGTGCTACTGAGGAAACAGCAGAAAACGGTAACAACCAAAAAATCCTCTTCACACGTCAAAGTATTTTAGATCTTGAGCCTGGTGAACCAACATTTCAGAATGCTTTCCTGAGAAAGAAAAAAAAATGAACACCACCACCAAAACAAAACAAAACAAAACAAAACAAAAACAAACAAACAAACAAAAAAAAACCAACCTTGTTGACCAAGAAAAATGGAGCAGGCACAAAAGAGAACAGCAAGGGAGGAGCAGGTGGTACCCAACCTCCCGTAGCTGCTCTCTCCGTTGTGGCAGCCCCTCCATGTTCCTTGCCCCTCTGCTGAAGTTTTGGCTCACCAGGGGTGGGATGCTGGACATGAGCAGGGGGAGAAGCTTGCTCTTTCTTCCCTAACATTGTGTGCTCACTGAGATTTAGAAGTGTACCATGGCTCCCCCAAAAACCTTTCCAAGGTGCGCATCCAAGGGAGCAGCACCGCTTAGGAGAGCAGAAGGGCGAGCAAGCCGCTGGTTGCTGGGGCAGAAGCGGGGCTGAGCTGGCTCCATTTGCCTGCCACCACTGAGAACAAGGAGCAGAAATGTTTCTCACTGAGCCTCCCAGAAACTGTGGCAGAAGAGCATATGCACAAAAATTCAGGGACCAGCAGGCCAGTGCCATCGTGTGCTGAAATGTGCCAAAATGAACAGGAACATCCGACCGACTCCAGGCCGGGGGCTGCAGAGAGCTTCCCGAGCCCTGAGGTCCTGGGCACCAGGATTTCCTGGGGATTCAGCGGCAGAGGCTGAAGACATTTCTCTGCCTGCCCTTTTCTGAAGTCTAATCAGGAAATAGGAACAGAAGAGAGCAGATTTCTGTGCCTTTTATCTTTCTCTTTAAAGGACTGGATTCCTGCAGCTTATTTATTGCAGACAAAAAAGTAAAAACACTTACTTAGAAACCAAGGCCCAGTCATCCCTGGAAAGGGCTGGTGCTTTCAAGCCATCTTTCCTAAATTCGTGTGAGGACACAGTTCAACTGCTGAAAGAAATGCATACACCAGTGCAGCTTGTTCCAATTCGGAAAGTAAAATAAGCAAGATGGTACGGGGCGTGTTTACACCGGTATAATTATATCACAGTAGGACTTTGAGTGTGTAACTGTTTTGGTTTAAAAAAAGAAATTAAAAAAATCCTCTCTCTAGCTGTCGGTAGCTTCCTAATTAGCATAAAAGTAAAGACCTGTGCTCTGGTGGATGGGATGCTGGTGGGACCCAGCTCCTCCATGGTGCACGGCGTGATTTCGTGTGAGCCCCCCCTCTCCCTCAGCCCCATTGCTTTTGACTCTGAGGTGCTCTCCCTCAGGGCAACCTAAGGATGAGCCTGGAATTGCTGTCAGGGCCAGATCTGGTCCACCTCACCCAACCTCTTGTCTCCAGAAGGTCAAATGGGCATTTCAGGACAAACTGAGCAACCACAAACACGCTCCTTGCTTCCAGTGCCCAGCAGGAGCAGGATGCCCTGACCCCAGGCCGTACCTACATGCTCACATGCAGTCATTGCTCACAGACCTGTGGTCCATGGATGTATTGCAGCCCTGCTTAACCCATGATATAATTTCCCTCTACAGCATTTTGGCGGCAGTATGCCACGCGATTTAATTTTGTACTACAAGAAAAGTCTCTTGGTTTGAAAACCTGCTACCTAATCATGATTCAATACACTCCTGCGTGATAAGAATTAGGAGGTGCTTGCTCCCTATTCCTTTTCCCACAGCCTTCAGGACTTTATAGACATCTGTCATACCCTCTTTGGCCAGCTCTTTTCCAGACAGATCTCAGATGATGCCCCAGGCACGGTGGCAATTCAAAGAGCGAGTGACAGCCAGAATCAGGCAGCCGTGGGTGAGGTCCAGCATGGCAATACAGCCCAAATAACATGGCAATACAGCCCAAGGAGTACGAGGAGTACGACTGTACACGTTGCACTTTATCTGTCCGAAATGGCTATTACTGGTGTCCCATTAAACAGCAAACAGCTTGGGAGCCTCGGCTCATCCTTTTATTTTCTTGCAAAACTCTTTCCTATTGACATTATAATGTTAAATCTCTCAATAACTGGCTTACGAGACAACAACAAATGCAGAACTAGAGCTCGTGTGCTGTAGTACTCCCCATTAAGATATTAAAGCGTGCTGAAAGCACGGGCAATTGAAGTAGGGCGGCATTTATGGAAGGTGAACTTTGAGGAAGAACGGTAGATAAAGGGGAGGGAGCAGGAAGGGCTCCATGTATCTTTATCTAATAACTATTTGTTTAGAAACACCTGGCACATACATCAAATTAGTGCATCCAAATGCCCTTCAAACTTTAAACCAGACAGATTGATTCAAGAACCTTTCATTAAACTTTCCAGGAAAGATTAAACATCAGCCATGTGTTATATCAGCAGCACAATTCTGCTCACGCAGCGATGACATTAAGATGTTTTATAGAAGGGGTATACAAATGTGCACGTGTTCAGCAAGGCTTTTCTCCAGCCTTGTAATTCCTTGCTTAAGAATAAAAAGCGAATAAAATGGAAAAAAAAAATACCCCAGCAGTTCTGCATAATGATTTCACACACATGCAGGGAGAAGAACAAAACAAAACAAAACAAAACACCCGCATTATCAAAAGAGAAATTTATTGTATGTTTGCATCCTTTTGCTCATGTTTGCAAAGGGAAATGGATTTGAGAATTTCCTACGAAGCTGAATTCAGCATCTGTAGTAGGGCAGAGGTAATACGTATCCCCTCTTTCTAATCATTGATTCAATTCAAGAGTTCTCAGCATGTAACTCTTTTTATTTCTTAATGGGAATAAATTTGCCAAGAAGGGATAACACCAACATATTATGAAGAATATCAGCCAGCCCCAAAATTTGTGCAACTTGGTGAAAATAAGTCAAAATCTATATTTAATCTAATGTGAGGGAAGTACAATACGGAGAGCATGAAGGAGGACGGATGTGCTCGGAGCGTGCTTGGTGTTTAACGGGGGAACCTTGAGCACCCCCAGCAGACCCGGCAAAATGCAACACCGTGGTTCTGAGGGTGAAATCCAGCATGGTAACCCCGGTGGCACCACACGTTGAAATGGTGATATATTAACACGAGGCCGGACAGACGCTTTGAAGGTGGAGCAAGCCAACGGTGCCATAAAACCAGCCCTGGCATCACTGACCCCGTTGATCCTGCCCACGCGCACAAGCACGTGTCCTCTGCTCCGAATGCAGCACGGCCAGGCTGGGGAACAGATCCAGCAGAAAATAAGCTTTTTTTTTCCTTTTTTTTTCTTTTTCCCCCTGGGATTAGTGTTCAGCTGGATCCATTCCCCAATCCACTTCACCTTGCAGCTGCACAAATGCTGGTGCTGGCAGAAGGAGCGGCCGCGCGGGCCCGGAGGAGGCAACCGCTTCTTGATGCACTCACAGCAGACCCAGCTCCAGAGCACCCGCTATGTTTTAATAGGGTTGGTTTTGTTTCAAAATTAAAAAAAAAATTAAAAAAAATAGAGAAAGAGCCTCTGCACTGACCGCAAATAACCTGCACCTTCTGAGCTGCATGCTCAAAGCTTGCCATAGCTGCCTTCAGGAGCAATTTTCTTCTGCCAGTGCTGTCTTTCTGATGATGACATATTTATGGTAAATTACACAAAAAGTGATCCGAACCACCCTCTTAATGAACTTACTGCATCAAGTGGTGCTTTTACAGGATTGATACCAAATGTTGGATTTTTGACTTCACACTGGGTTAAATCAGAAGTAACGGGGCTCGATGGTGCTTGTATCACAGCGCCTGTCTGATGGGAGATCAAAACTATGGGAAAAACAACCCGTCTTCTAGATGTTCAGTTACAGAAGAGTCTACCAGATATGTTTTGGAACAAATTCAGCCTTGGTTTACATCAATTACAGCAGTGAAATGGAGGGCGTGCTTCTTCTGATGCATTTTAAACTAGAGTACTAATATTAAAAGGGGATTATGCAGTAAAATAAACTAATTCATTTCTCAAGGCTCCGAATGTACGTGCGCAAAATTCTTCAAGAAAAATCCCTGAGTGTGTCCACGTTCCTGTTTGTTCTACCTATATTACAGACAGTTAAGCCCAAACTATAGGCTTGAGTTTCTAGATCAACAGAAGTGGTAGAAAACAAACATTTGTTTTTTATTACTGCCCATCTGTAAAAGAAAAGCGAGCACCTTCTTACGCATAGCTGATTATTTTGATGCATACCTAATGCAAAATAGCTAGCATATCTGTTCAAAAGCGGCTATGTTTTAAAAAATGTAAAAAAAAAATAAATAAATAAGGGGGGGTTATTGAAATTGGCGCTGAATACGTGGCATTACTCAACATACACATTTCCTGTCTAATGATCGAGCGTGGTCGCTGGCTCAGAAGGATCCAGGCGAGATTTGTGTCTGCCTGTTCCCACATAGCACTGAGTAACCGAGTCGCACAAACACTCGGAGCAGTAAAATAACTCGTCTATTCTAGTCAACAGATACTCGCTCTAAATCTGCAGAGAGCGATGCGGGTGCTTAAATTTATGCACAGAGTCATCCAGCTGAAGTCAATCTGACTCCTCACTCTCCAAAAAACCTGTGCACGAGCAGCATCTTTGCAGGACCGAGGCCCACATTTGCATCTGCAAAGCTACCTCTTTAAGATAGCCAGATTGTCATTTTATTTTATTTTATTTTTTATTTGATTTGCAAGGTCTTGAGAAGCACGAGCGCGGCAGGAGGTGCTGCACTCAGGCTGACGTGTCAGCAAAGTGGAGAGGGAAAGTGTGATTGTGCTCCCAGCTGACGGAGTGCCTCGCGTGGCGTGCGCCCCGCCGCCTGCAAGCCAGCATATGGGTCAGGGAGCAATATTTGAACACCACGGCTTTCCTGAAGACACTGGTGAGAGAAAGCAAGTTATGTGCAAGAGAAACATGCATTCACTTACTCAAAATAATTATAGTTCATCAAATTATTACAGACGGAGGGCATGGGATTTACAGGTGTGGGACAGATGCTTCGCAATCCTGGCACCCCAAACACAGTTCCCTCTGCCCGAGGGACTGGCAAAAAATGTGCTGTGAAAGTTCATCCGGCTTCACAAAAAATGATGCTGAGAGGGTGTGTTTGCGAGACAGTAAGTACGTTGTGGCTACCGATAGGTTAGAAGTAGATAGAAGAGAGAGAGAAGGGGAAACAGGTTGATTTTGCTGTGCTTTGTGAGCATCCCTGATAAAGAACGGTTCGGGACAATTTTCCTGCTGCATGGGTTGTGTGCACCAACACCCTAAGGACAGGAGCTTCGGTCTTTTCAAGCACAAGAGGGGAATCCTCCTCGTAGATGACAGCCTTGCAATGGCAACACCTATTTTGAAAAAGCCCCAAATTCAGGCATAACTTGGGGAAATTTGACCAGAACACGTGGAGGCCGATGCACGAACTCTAAGCGGGTGCTGGACTTCTGCAGGGGCAAGTGAGATGCTCGAGGGGTTTAAGCACCTTCGTGGCTGGGCAGCAGCCAAGTGGAAGCGCTAAAAGCTGAGATGGGAAGCTTGATGCCTGCTGCTTCAGGCCCCCTGCTGAACCTACCACGTCTCCTTCCCTGGTATCTGATCGGGAAGGTTATTTCATACATTACGAATGCTCAGTCACCATCCAAATAGTCTGAAGAAAAATCCATGTGCCTGGTGACCCCCCACTCAACTTGAAGATGTGTTTTGGTTTGGAGATTTCCCTTTTACAACCCACAGCCTGATTGCTCCGGGTCACTCCCTGGGTTTGTATGATGAACTCAACGTTACTCCTTAGGAGCAATCCCTACTTCTCAGTCCTGCACCACCATCCTTGGCGTGTCTCAACCGACAGATCCGAACTGGGAGAAGCAGAGGCGGTGGCTGGGCTTCAAAAACTCAGCACTCACAGGGTGGGTGCATTTCCTCAGAGCATGGGCCTGCTCAGCACCCAGCTGTGCACCTCCTGCGAGCTGGGATCTGCGAGGTTTCGGCTGGGCAGCAGGTGCTGGGGGACAAATGATGGACGTGGTGTAACAGCCAGCAAGGACGGCAAACGGGCTTGTGAGAACCGAGATCCGTCGGCTCCTCACCATGTAATTTCGCAGACAAAAACTGAAGCTTGCTTATTAATTTTGATGGACAATTGATCTGGTTCAAGGGTTTTTATTTGACTCGAAAAGGAATGTGCTTTTTTTTTTTTTTTTTTTTTTTCCACAGGCTGATTGAGGAGCATGGGACATATATAATGCAGAAGGCTCGATGATGATTATACAACAAAAAGATCGGATCACCACCTGCCCGCATTCTTGTGATAAGCAGACGAAGAAATGTCTGTCAAAACATTAATTCCCCAATCTCGGGGGGTAAGGCGGCAGACAAATCCAAATAAATGCACGTCGGAGCGCGCTCTTGTTATCTCGCATTCAGCCCAGCGCCACGGGGCGATTATCTGATGGTCCTATCAAAACCGGGAGCTCGGCGGGGGAGCGCGGGGCAGCCCCTCCGCTTTTAGGATGCCGGCAGCGAGGGGCTCAGCGCCCCGGTGCCCCTTTTATCCCCCGGCCTCAGCAGCGTTTTCAGGCCGGGAGCGCTGCGATAACCGCCCCCGCGGTACAAAGGGAGCTGGACGCTGCCGGGGCCGGATCCTGCGGGCGAGCAGAGCCCTGGGGGGGGCGCAGAGCCCTGGGGAGGGGGCGCACAGCTCGGGGTGGGGGGTGCGGAGCCGAACAAAGGCGGCGGCCGCCGGGAGCAACAGGCTCCGTGCAGCCCCTCCGAGGGTGCTGAGCCCTGCGGGGGCGGTGTGTGCCCGGCTGTGTCTGTGTTTTTTTCATCCCCCCCACCCCCGGAGCCTCCTGGTGCCCCCCCCTCGCCAGCCCCGGCTGTTTGTACTTTGGCTGCTCCGCTAATCCCCCGGGAGAGCCTATTTGTAGTGAAGAGTATCTATAGGGGGCGAGGCCGGTCCATGTGGGTTTGTGTCATTGGTTTGCGAGGAGAGACCCCGCCTATTGCCCAAAAAAAAAAAAAAAAAAAAGAAAAAAAGAAAAAAAAAAAAGAAGAAGAAAAAAAAAAAAAAAAGCAGCGAGAGCCCCTACCTCTGCTGCGCTCAGCCGGCGCGGCGAGGGGGAGCGCTCCGCCCAGCGCCGCCCGGGCACTTTCTCGCTTCAAAAAAAAAAAAAAAAGGAAGAAAAAAAAAAAAAAAAGAGGAAAAAAAAAAAAACCACACACACAGCGCCTCCGACCCTCCCCCCGAGTTGCAATTAGCATCCTCCCCGCTGCTGCTGGGCGCCGCGGCGGGGCTCCGCTGCCCCCGTCCGCTCCCGGCGCGGCGGCGGCGGGCGGAGCAGGAGCGGCTCGGCACGGGCACGGCTCGGCTCGGCACGGAGCGGCACGGCACGGAGCGGGGGGGAGGCTGAAGTTTTTGTGCTGGCACTGGAAGGTGGATCTCCGGCAGGCACAGCCCGGCGGTGGCAGGCAGGGATGCGGCGCTGAAGCGGTGCGGGGAGGCCGGCCGGGCCGAGCCGAGCCGTGCCGGGCGGCCAGCAGCAGGTAAGGGCGGCCCTTTAGAGGGGGGGGGCATCCTCCCCTCTATCTCCTTCCGCGCTCCCCGGAGAGCCCGGGGGGGTCCCGGAGGTTTTCTCCGTGGTCCCCCTTCCTCCGGCACCGTCGCCCCCCGGCCCGGTGGCCCTGCGCCACCCCCGGACCCCGGCGGGGGGCGGCCCCGCAATTTGGGCGGCGAGGGGCCGGGGGCGGCTTTGTTGTGCCGGCCCCGCATTGTTCCCCGCGGCCGGGCGGCCCCGCAAAGTTTGGGCGCGGGGAGCGGGGGGAGCCCGGGGCCGACTTTCCCTTTTTATTCTGCCCTCCTGTCATCTCTCGGGTTTTATTTCCTCAGCCTCCGCCGCTCTGCTGTTTGGTATTTTATTATTTTACCCGACCTCGCGGCGTGTGCGCTTTAGCTCTTTATTCCGTTCCAATCATTGGCATCGCTTATTTTATTTTTTTTTTAAATATTTTAATTTTTATTATTATTATATATTTTTTAAAAATTTATTTTTATTTTATGGGCAGCGCAGGGGCCGCGCCTCGCCTCGCTCCTCCCTGCCCGGCCCCGCTCCGTGATGCCCCCGCTGGGACGCGCCGAGCGGGGCCCCCCCCGTGGGCAGCGCACCCCCACGCGTGGCGCCCCGTGGGGCCGGGGAGCTGCGAAACGGGGGGGAGATGGAGAGTGGGGGTGCCTTTGTGACCCCCCCCCATCCCTACGGGGGGGTCCCGGAGCGGTCGGGCCGATGGGGAGCGCAGGGGGGCACCCATGGGTGCGGGGTCCCGGCGGCTTTTGGGGGGCTCCCGCAAAGCGGCCGCCCGGAACGGCCGGAGCCCTAATTGAAGCACTTTCATCATTCACACTTGATTAAGTCGGCCGTGAGCAGAGGACAGAAACACCCCCAGCCCGCTGGAGCACGAGGGCTGGCATGACATTTTAATCCCGTGTTTTCAAAACCGTCCCCGAAACAGGGAAAACGCCAGCCGGGGACGGCGAGGTGCAGCGAAGTGTTGTTTTCCTACAGATGGTGGCTCACCGACGGGGCTCAAAGCCCACTTAGCGCCGACATCGAGGAGGAAAAGGCACCTACTTTTTAGTTTGTTTAAGCCGAGTGAATGAAATAATGATAGACGAGATGCCTGGTGACAAAATGCTTTTGTTCCTGTTTTCATCAGTGCATAAGGGCGCCGACCTGCTTTAGCATTCTTTAAAGGTCTCTTTACCAAGGAAAATTGAAGACGGTCTCATTATAGGAGAGTGTGTTCGGAATACTATGAGGTATTTATGAATTCAAAGGTGATTGTTGAGTCGCAGACATTTCAATTACGCATCCTGTAGTAAAAAAAAAAAAAAAAAAAAAAAAAAAAAGAAAAGAAATTATTTGTGGCGATGTGCTCTGTGATCTGCAGCTACGAGGCTGGTCCGTTCGCAGGCTTCGGAGCTGGCCGAGGGAATGGGTCTGTCCGCGGGGCTCGAATCTGGAAGCAGGATTTGTGCCCTTCGCCTCGCAAAACTTTGTGCTGCGGGGGCAGCCTGAAGTCGCTCGGAGAGCGGCGGTTTGCGAAACGTCAGGCATTGTCGGTGTTTTTCTGGGAAATCTGGCATTGTAAATGCTGGGCTGTATTTTTAGAAAGGAGCTTTTATTTTTGGAAGCCTTCGCGGAGCACACCTGTTAGTCATTAGCGGGGAGCGGGGCAGGGGTTTTGCTTTCAGCATCCACGCAGGCGGGCTGGCCGCCGGGCTGCGGGCACGCTCCCTCTGCTCCGCAGCCCTCGCAGCGAAAGAGCCTTCCCCTTTAAAAGTCATAGCGAATTATTCCTTACGTAGGAGCGCTGGTTGTTATTGTAGGAGCGTTTGAATTTTCGTTTTTTGTTCCGCTGGAAGTTCAGAACGAGACACCTGGGCAACCCGGAGCGTGTTCTCCAGTGCCTTGTGGCACGCCGGCTGCGGGCGATGCTTCGTGGTGGTCGCATGGCCGGGTGCGAGGCAAAGCCGTCTGTCTGTCCGGCCCTGTCTGTCCATCCAGCCCCATCTGTCTGCTGGGAGGCCGGGCTGGGCACGGCCACCCCGTCCCATGACGCCCCGTGGAGCCAAGCCGCTTCCCAACAGCCCTTTCCACTCCTAACCTCGTGTTTTGGGGCGAAGCTGCACCTTTTTGCGCTTTTCCTAAAAGGAGAATATTCGAAGGAGTTTCCCCGTGGTGAAAAGCAGAGCACAGGCTGACGTCTTTAACGCTGCCACCTCAACACGGAGCCGTGTCGCCGGGTTCCCCTGTTAATTATCTTCCTATCAGGAAAAACATCGGGCTCTGAGTGCGGTGTCCCAGGGACAGGCTGGGAGCAGCGCGCCCAAACCTTTGTCCGGTCGCGGCCATTTATCGGCCGGGCTGGCTGCGCTCCAGACTGAACTCCTTGAGCTCAGCTGGCTCGTGGCCGCGGAGGGTGTGCTGCAGCGAAAGCAGAAAGTGGCCTCTGGGTTTGCCCGGAGTTTTGGAAGAGGTGAGGTTCGCTGCCACGGGAAATGCAGGATTGTTTTCTGGGCGCTGTTTGCCAGCTGTGAGAGCGGAAAGGGGCTTCGTGTTTAAGCAGGAGAAGTGGGAAAGCTCCTCGAAACACAACGCTACCGACAATTTGCAAGTGTTTTGTTAAAATCTGCTGCACGCTGTCATGTAAAATCTGATAGGTGTCACATTTACTCTTCACATGAGATCTAGCCAGTACTCCTTCCTCTGCTCCGCGTTCGGGTTGCAGTGAGTCAGAGACGTGTGGAGCAGAGCTGCCAGCGAGGAGCTCCTCAGCCGGAGAGAGACTGCACCTTCCCTGGGAGATTTGGGGTTTTCAGGGCACAGGGCCCTCGCCTCCATGTTCTGGGCCTGTTTGTGGCTCCTCAGGGTGCTGAAATCACACGCTTGGCCGAGGGGCACTGGGTGACCCCTCAGGGCTGTGCTCGTAGCTCCCAGGTTTCTGGCAGGCCAAGGAGACGTGGCGGGGGCCTTGGTGGTCCCTGAATTGCCATCATCTGGGGGGCACAGCGATGGGGGGCAGCAGTGGTGGTCGGGGGCACGGTGCCCCCCTGCTGCCACTCACAGGGAGCGCGGGGGCTTGGCCGGAGAGGTTTTGGCAGCTGACATTTGGCTCCTCTTCCAGCCGGGAGCTGGATGAGGGGCGCCGTGGGGGTCGGTTTCCACATGCACTTTGTCACCTCCGTGCCCACGGGCTCCCGGCCTGCTCCCATCCCTCCTCCCTTGTTCCCGTCGCTGGTTTTTGTTCTTTCTCCTTTGCCAGAGTAAATGAAATAAAGATAAGTTTTAGGTGAAAGGATGAAAAACGGCGTGACCGTGCTTTGCCCTGCGGAGGGCAGGGCTGCTGAGCCGCCGCTTTCTGTCGCGCCTCTTTGCTGCTCGGGCCCAGCCCCATCTCGGTGAGGGGGCCGTGACCTTCGGCATCCTACAGACGGTGCTGGGAAGGCCCCAGATAACGTTTGCTGTGACGTCAGCAGAAGTTTTTGGTGCTAGAGCACAGAATTTGTTGTTACTGACTCAGCTCTACAGCCACCGGCGCTGCCTCGCGAGCGCACGCCCCTTGCTTGCACCCTGCGCACTGACGACTTGAGAGCCAGGAGCTGTTCCCGCAGGATTAAACGCCTGGTTGTTAATTATTTTTGGTTTCTCCTCTCTGAGAAGGTAATCGTGGCGGGACGTCATGGTTAGGAAGCGTGGTGAGGTTGCAAAAGGAAAGATTAAGATTTTTCAGAGGTGTTGGCGAGGAGAAAACACCAGTGGTGTTTGGGAAGGCTCATGTGGACCTGCTGGAAAAATTGATTTTTTATTTTTTTTTCTCTGTAGTGATTCCTTAGTGCCTGGGTTATATTATTTGTAACTTCTAACTGGGATTATTAAAAAAAAAAAAAAGAGCATCATTTTGTTCTGTAGGGGATGCTGTTGGTCGGGGTGTAAGTGGTGCTGGTGGAGCCGTGGGGGTGATGGATGGGGGCACGGAGCTCCAGCAGCTGTGGGCAGGACTCTGCTTTGTTAGCATCAGCTTTCCTGGGCCCTGTTAGGAGCACAGGGTTGCCAACTTCAGCAATTTTTAGGCGTTTTGTTTTGTTTTTTTTTTTTTGATTCCAGCCCTTCCAGACAGCCCCACGATGCAGTCACCACCCCTGGTTCCCCAGCTCCACGGAGGCACCGAGGGGTTGCTGCCCGTGCAGGGTGCTTCTGCCTTCCTCGTCACACCACTTCACACCATGGGGCATGTTGGCTGTGGGTTTTTTTTTAAGGCACTGGTGTGAACCCACGTGCCGTGGTTTTTCACATGAGGACAGCCGCTGCCGTGTGGGTGAGCTGGGGCAATGTTGTCAAACAACCAGCCGCTATTTCCTTGCGACGACGCATTCCAATTATTGCTTAAACAGACCCCTGAAGCTCAGCATGGAGGGAGAACGTGTGGACGTGTGTTTACAAGGAGTCAGGTCTTTAGTGAGACCAGGAATAATGCAGACGGATTCTCTCTAGCTAAATATAACGGGTACGCAATGGGTGCTGTCTGTTATTTTTTGAGAGACCCGTTCGCACTGGAAAAAGAGCACCTGCAGTGCAGGAGAGGTTGGCTCAGGACATCAGGATGCTCCCGGAGAGGCTGGCTTGTGGCTGTGCCTCTGGTCCTGGCTGCTGGCCCTGCACAGTGGCTGCCTGAGGAGCCCCAACGCTGCGCAGGGGCTTTAGGGCAGAGCTGTGTGTCTGAGGAGCATGGGATCAGCCCCAAAAGAGGCAGGAGGAGGAGATGGGAATCCCTCGGTTCCCTGTAAAATCCCTGTAAATCCCTCCTTGGAAGCACACAGGGCCGGTATGTATGATAGTGGTGCCTGTAGAGCTGTCATAAAGTGCCTACCTTTTTATTATTTTTATGCTGAGAACCTGGTTCTGGTGGAAGGAATCGGCAATTTGAGCAAAGTTAAAAAATTAGGCTAAATATCAGAAGTTACACTTAAAAGTTGGGAGACCTGAGCTTCTCTGTTGTTTGTTGAGGATGGAATTATTTCAGTTCAATACATGGAAAAAAACTTTTTGTCAGCTTTCATACTCTGAAGTTTCATGATCCCGCAGCACAAGCTCGTGCGAGTTTTATATTTATCATTTGTCAAGGTTAGTGCCTCTTCTCGTACAATAAATGGTTTTGTGCAACATTCAAGCCTGGAGTTGAGGGATCCAGAAGTTTCATAGCAGAGTACCTACACTAACTTCAGCTTTTCCCCTTTGCATTTCTCAGATGAAATACCTATCCCACCTATTTTCAGTTCCTGGAAGGAAACAGGAGCTTTTTGTATGTCGTCATATTGCTGTAACACTATTTCTATGTGAGGTCCAGGTCTCTGCCAGCCCCATGGCAGTGGCCAGAAGGGCTGTGGCATGCCATGAGCCCAGCCACATCACGGCGTGGCAGCGTCCTTGGCTCTGCCGGGGAAGTAGAGTTGTGATGTTTGGGTGTGTTTTTCCCATCCGTGGTGTCCGAAGAGCAGAAAGCACGTGCCTGTGTCCATCTATCTAGACAACAAATGTTGTGAGCGTTAGAAAGAAGCAGCATAGACAGTTTTGGGGAGATAAAGTGCACTTTTAGTTTTGCCCAGCCAGAAGGTCAGTATATTTCTGTAATTTGTGCCTTCTTGGAGGTAGCCCATCTTCACTGAGCACCTTGCCTGGCCCATGAGATCCTGCTCATGCTTAGCCCTGAGCAGGGAGCTGGTGGCCAGTGGTGTTGCTGTGGCTGTTTCTGGACAAAAGCTCACGAAGGGAAGCAAAGGGAAGCTGTTGCCAGGAGCGATGAGACCGACGAGCAGTTTCTCTAAAATATCGGGACTAGGTTACTAGGTGAAGTTAATAGGAAAGACCAGAATATTGCCTTTTACTGGGGGGAGAGATGTTATGTTTAGATCCTCTTACGCCTCTGGTGCACGGGGATGCTGCATCCAGACCTTTGCCTCTGTTCGGGAGCTGGCCCTGAGCTCGGCAGGGCAGAAGCACTCATTTTTCACTGAGTCTTGAACGAGTGGAGGATTCCCAGCAGGCTGTGGCCATGCTTATGGTGTATTTGTACATAAAAGGGTAAACAGGATGGGCTGAGTAACGCCAACCTGTCAGCTTGGTGTAAGTCCTGGGCAAATGATCCGATTAGTTGGGATGGGACCCGGTTAATGAAGAACTGAAGAGTGGCAACGCACTTCATCTCTATCAGCCTAAGTTTAGGGACATCAGAGCCTCTAAAATCAACTTTTTTTTTTTTTTTTTCATTTAAATAGCTTGCATACGTCATTGATAAAGGTAACCGAGTGAATTTTGTTCAATCCAAATTCTGCAAATTTGTCTTTGGTGCAGCACCATTGCTTCGGCTGGTGATGTGCAAAGGAGCAACTGGCTGAAACCCAGCAGAGTGCCAGCCTTCCAAATACAGTTGTAAAATCAGAAATCATGTCCAAACGTCTATTTCTAGGAGCTTCTCCGAGCATTCGTTTTTGTCCTTCTGCCGCTTAGCATGTTTGTGAGCAGCCCGTGATAAGGCGCAGAATCACTGTTGCTAAAGCTTGAAATGTCACTAAGATGGGGAGAGCGGTAAATAATGAAAAGGAGGGACTGCTGATAAAAGCAATTTGTATTGCTCGGATGCAGGCAGGTAGCAGCTCTCAGATGGCCAACTGTAAATTTCTCTATCTAGGAGCAAACAATACAGGCCGTGCCTCCAGGATGCTGTCTGGAGAAACCGTGTCCTTGTGGGGAGCAGAAGAGGCAGGACGAGAGCTGCTAGCGTGAGAGCACGGCCAAAGGTCTTGTGTGCTCCTTGCTCGGGCTGCCAGCTGGCTCCCGGGCTGGAGGAGGTGGCAATGTCCCTGTCCCTGTCCCCAGCACGCCAGGGACACCAAGGAGGCTCCATGGAGAGCTGCAGGAGTGCCGGGCGAGCGGGGAGTTTCCAGCGGAGTCCAGGAGCTCGATCTGCTTCACTTACGGAGAGCGTTGGAAGGTAAATTGATTAAGGCAATTAGCGTTGTCATGGGGAAAATAAATTGAATAATAAAGAGCTCTTGGGTCTAGCAGGCAGAGTTTTAACAAGATCCAATAGCTGGAGGATGAAGCGAGAGGAGGGCTGGGATTAAGGTCCCCGGTTTACCACTGAAGGTGACTGGTGCTGGGAGAGTCTGCTGAAGGTGCCGGCAGTTTCTCCTCCTTTGGAAATGCTAAATTCAGGAATATCTGTTTATTGAAGTAAATGATGCTCAAGCAGGGATTAATTTAGCAAGTTACCACGCGGTGCATCGAGCAGGGATTAATTTAGGTAAGTCTCCGTGCCGTGTGTCAGGCTGGAAAATCTCAGTAGTCTCTTCCAACTGCAAAATCTATGAAACCCACAAAAGCCCATCATTTGAACAAGAGCACCCAGGTGTTTTATGGATCCCAGGCACCAGCACTGTAGATTTCCCTTTAAGAGGATGGCTCGCAGAGAGGAGACCACCAGGTACTTAGCACTAGGTGGGAAACCAGCCGGGGCCACATCAGCCCCAGTTATGGCTGATACTTGCATCAGGTGTGGGTGAATTTAGGTGGAGGAAGAAAATGCAGGAGGGTTTCTCACTTTAGTCGTGTGCTTTATCTGCTTGTGCGGAATTTATTCAAACTCCGAATCGCCTCTGGGCAGCCGTGGTACTTCAGAAACAACCCCAGCCCTGGTGGGAGCCTTCAGAGCAGAAGAGCACAAACAAGAATGCAAACAACTGATCAAAACAAGTCAAACCCAGATTTAACATGTAATTGTACGTTGGCTCTGCTGTGGTTTGAGCACAAACAACGTGTTTGCAGGCAGTTTTATGAGAGCGAGCACAAGGAAGCAGCAAGTGAAACTGGGGGCAAAGGGTTGCAAGCAGCAATTGGATGCACGGTTCTTGCTGTCGAGACACGCTGCAGGCGAGGGTGGGAGAATTTGGGGCTTACCCCACGTTTTGTACGTGCTGTGCTGCTCCCCGCGGTGCCCCTTCTCCCCGTGCGTCATGCTGCTGAGCATTGCTCGTGAAGAACGAAGTGTGTGTTATCGAGGGGAGACTTCAGTCTGATTTTCAAGCAGGGATGTGAGCGTGATGTTTCAGCACTTACTCAACTAGCACTTCTGCAGGGTTTTCAGGTGTGCTCACTCGAGGTCTCTGTAGGCTGCCTGGCCTCTCAGATGGAGCAAATCGTGAGCTTGATGGTGCAAGTGAAGGCCCGGCTTTAAGACAGGCTCACACGGTCACGCCGCTTGGGCTAATGCTGGGAGTTAAGGACATCTAGACGTTTGGCTTGGTGTGATTTAGCTTAAACAAACCAACACAGCGTTAATCTCATTACTCAAGCAAATGAAGTAAACCTTTAAGGCACTTAAAACACGCCGGCGTGAGTTGGATGGTGACACCGGCGAGATGCCACGATCGCGGGCGGCTCGGCACGGCACGTGTCCAACAGGCTGTTAGGAATTTCGAGGCACTGAAGTAGCCAAAGAGTTTTCTGTTGTCTTTCCCTTGTATTTGTTCCTTGGTTAGGAGGAGAAGTGACTGAAGAATGTCTTTATAAACTCGAGAGTACCTAGCTGTTTCATACACATCTCTTAATAGAGATTAAACACAAAATAAAGCAGAATGCATCAACAGCGATATTCCCATAAGCAATATTGTAACTTGTATGCAGTGTAATTATATTTTGTACACTTGCCAATTAAGCAGTTATGCTTTAGAGAAAAATTACTTTCAAGAGATGGAAGAAAAGTATCACAGTAAATCAAATAAAATATACATTTATTTCATGTGTATGCAGCTGAAATTTTAAATTTTCCTGCTGCGTTCAAGTAACTCCTCGGTGGTGTAATGATGCTGCGTGTCCTGCAGCTCTTTCTGGGACTGGAAATGAGGGGCAGACAGGTGAAAAGGTGTGAAAAAATAAATTTCTTTCTGGGATAGCCGTGTGCCATGTGAAGGGAGAAGCTGGGGCACTCCTCCTGCTGCACAAGGGCCCTACCCAGGAGCTCCCAGCAGCGGGGGAATGCGAAATGTCAGCATTTTGCTGACAAATGGATGCCTGCCTGTGATTTCGGTGGCTGTCCACAGCCAAGCCATGCTGCCTGGCCCCCAGTGACCCACATCCATGCTCTGCACCCCTTCCAGTCAGGCAGATGTGTACAGATGGGTGCCCGAAGCACCTCTTCCCGTGCCCATCCTCCCCGGCACCAGATGCACGGGGATGGCTGCAGTTCTCTTTTCCCCTCAGCAGCAAATCTGGTGGAGGGTGAAATACCTGCTGGCCCTGTGTGCCCTATACACATGCATTTTGCAAAGAGTTTCTTAACCACTGACGTCAGTGTAAGGGTAATTGCTGACTGTATTTGCAGTCTCATCGCTGCTGGCAAGTTTGGGGGAGTTGTCCCGGGGTGACAATCAGATATTTTTTAAATCTCCTGCACTTCATTGCCCTGAAAACCGTGTCATGCATGCTGCTAATATAAAATGAGTCTACGCAGGGTGTGGCGTGGGTTTTTCCACCACCTCAGCCACCGGCGTGACTGCTGTCCAAGACAAGGGGCTTTGGTCAAGCAGAAGCGAGCCCGTGCCCACCGTGCCCCGTTATCGGTGCCTCCGCGCCCTTCCTCCGCTGCCCACGCCTCGGTGGTGATTTTAATTCGAGAAGAAATAAACAAAGGTATGCTCTGAGTATAAGGAGATGGTTATCACAATGGAGTAATTACATTTTGGTTCTTGATTTGATTTGTTAGCTGGGAGATTAGGCTAAAAGCAGAGAAGGAAATGAATGCATTGTTGACTGCAGGAAGTTATTTATGAGATTTTCCTTATGTTTAAAGGAATTCCCCCTGTGACTTAAGTAGCAGCGCGATTTATGGCCTTTCACGTTGGATAGCTAAATAAATAAATAGAATAAAGACAGGAAGAATAAAAGGAAAGGGTACCAGGTTTGTGAGCGCTGTGGAGTGCAGGAAGCGATCGCTTTGCCAGGCCCAAGCAAGCGGATCCCCAGGACTGGGCACGCTGCGCTCAGGACCAGGAGCGTGGTCCCCGTGTGTTTGCACTAATGATGTGACACGCAGGCACTTGCATTGTGCTTTTATACCACCCCATTTTTGCCGTGCCTTCCTGTAGTGTTCCCTCGCAGGCTCTCGGCGAAGTTGTGTGGGATACATGGAGGTGGGAGCAGTGCCCACGCTGTTGGGCCGCGTCGGGGACAACGGTGGTGGCCACGCTGGTGGTCAGAGGCCTTCAAGGCTTCACCTCACAGCCACAACAGCACTGCGGTGGCTTGGCCCCAAACTGCATTTCTTACTGGTCCCCGTTCAGCTCTGGCATCGGTCGAACTCATGTTTTTTCACTTTGTTCCCATACAGAGCTGTACAAAGGTGTGGAGTGTGAAGGGGGTGGGAGAGCAGCAGTGCGCTGTGCGCAGCTGTAGGCCCTTGATTCGGGTCTCATCTCATCCGTGTTTGAACACCCTGGGCTCTTCAGATGATCTTGAAGTGAAATTAGCAGTGTGCTTGTGATTGGAGATAAGCAGGCAGGTTTGTTGTCAGCATTGGTACCTGGTTTTTTCACAAGTGTCATGAAGAGAGCAGTCTTCTGTGTTGCGGCCCTCCTGGGGACCTCGGGTGTAAGAGTGTTTGACCAGGCAGCCAAGGACCAGACTCCCAGCTGTCAAAATGCCAAATTTTGGCACAGTTGGACGGAACAGGCTTACAGAGCACCTGCTACACACCCCGGGTCCTCTTCCTTGCACTTCTGGATGCTCAGTTGGTACAGCAAGGAGACCCCCCTGCTTTGCTCGTGGTGCCAGCCAGCCTCCACCCAACCCACCCAAGCTTTCTGATCATCCCATGGTTGACGGTTTTGTAAGGTGGAAGCTGAGATCCTGCTTACGTGAGATGACGCAAATGGATGAGCAAAGGACCCAGCTCCTCCATGCACAGCTCCAAGTCCTCAGCATAGCCGGGGGCAGCATGTGCCTTCTCTTTGGTTTCTGGACACGCTTAAGATGGATTTTGGACCTTTTCCGAGCAGTGCTGTGCTGGTGTTGACCGTGGCTGGAAAAAATTACGGACCAGAAAGCAGCCCAGCACATCGCCACGCTTACAGCAACGTTTATGGCTGGACTTCATGACGTTGTGGCTGATGATATGGCTGGACTTGGTGATCCTGCAGGTGTTTTCCATCCTAAACGACTCTGTAATGATACGCTTGCATAAGCCTGTGCAAGTGTAATTTCTGGGTTGGAAGGTGTAAAAATTATTTGGTGTATAGTTCCTCCAGCCTCGCTTCAGAAAGGCAGCAGGGGAGAGGAGGCCCAGACCACCCACTTCCACAGACAAAACCTGTGAGAGGTTTGGGAGGTACCAGGGACTGACTGAAGTTATTTTAAATGTTAGGAAAGCCTAACTCTTTGAGTTTTTCAGCTCTGTAGACTGCGGGACTGGGTTCCATCAGTCAGTGAGGACAGAAGTGACCAAAGCCGAGTGGCCTGTTTGGGGTGGGCTTTGTGTGTTTCACAGAATCACAGAATTGTAGGGGTCGGAAGGGACCTATTTGGTGCTGAATGTGTCTAGGTGAGAGCAGTGTGGCGGGTGTCAGCATCTTCTCCAGTGACGTGAGTCATACAGAAGATAATAACAGGGGGGAGCGATAGAAGGAGCTCTGATGGGTGCAGCCGTGACTTATTTTGCATCCTTGAGAAACCCATAAGAAGTGATGTGCTTGACTACAGCTATATTAAGCTTCCAGAGCTTTTATTTAAACTACATTTATTACACTGATCATCAGCGTTGTATCAGCAGAACGCGTTGGAAGAGCTCGACCCACAGAAGATCCATAAAGCGAAGAGGAGCTGTTGGCAGAGAGATTACGCCCTGGTATTTATAGTTCCTTCAGACTGAGAGATGATTTTGTCTCCACTCCAGTGCGTGTGGAGTTGTCTTGTAAAGTACCAACCACCCTTTCCAGCGTGTTGTAGTGTGAGAGCCCCGTGTGTGCTGCCGACTGCAGGGAGATGCTGCAGGACCGAGCTGCACCAAGAGGTATGAGGAGTGCTGCTTGCAGTGCCTTTGGCAGGATAGCCATGCCTCGAGGTTACTGCATCAGCCAGGGGGTCTTTGGAAGCTCCCAGAGAAAAGCACTAGACTGTTATCCTGGCTATTTTCAGGCCAGCTTGCTTTGGACTCCTTTTGCGGTGCGCTCAGCACTGAGAGCTGTTTTGTGTCCCCGTTGCCTGGCGCTGACATGCCTTCTGCAGTACTAATACTTCTCTGCTTTTAAATACAGAGCGTAAGCTTTAAGTAAGCCAGCGCTGGTGGCGACCGTGATTTATGTTACGATGGCTGTGCTATAATTTGTGGTGTTATGCACCAGAAAGTTGAGAGCATTAGGATAAAGTCTTTCAATAACGTGCAACAAATTCTCATCATCAAGGAGCAACCGTTGTGTACGTTCTGTTGAGTAATTATAGAGTACAAAGAAGATTTGATATAGGAGTTGTGGCTTAATCTCTTGCACTTCATTACATTTTCCCTGTGGTGGTAGCGAGAAATGGGAGGTATATTTTATTTTCCAATTTGAGTGTGCTTGCTCAGGATGGCCTTGCTCTTAATGTTGCTTCACGGGGGAGAATTTACAGTGGGGATTTCCATTAATGCTAATGAGAGTTATGCCCATGCAGTTCACTGGCCTAGTGACAGGGGAGGAGAAATAATAATTAAATTCTTTGCCATCTAAAAAAATAAAACGACCCTAAAATGTCCACTATGTCAGTGGGAAGTGACTGAGAATGGGAGATGCCGTCGTTGCTGCGCTTCAACATCAACCAGTAGCTGAGAGTTTTTTCCACTATTTCTCTTCTCTGTTCCTTAAAAGAAGAGGGAAAGAAAAAAAAATGCTTTCTAATTGGGACGAATAATAAGTAACCTAGGGATAGATGCTGTGATTATAAAACAAAACATACGGGTTGCTAATGCGAAGTTGTCTGAAAGGAGTCGCGGTAGGTTTTTTATGCTTATGATTAATACACTCCTCCATTTAAAGCCATTAGGTATAGTGCTGCACTTGATTTAAGGTAAGTGCAGTTAATATTTTTGGTTATAAATTTCAGGCATGTTGGTAAGAAATCATCAAAAAGCACAGTACTTGGTGTAAAGCAACAAAGTTCATAGTAGTTCCCCTGCAGAACAGGAGGCAGGGTCTTTCCTGCAGCTGGATTTTGCTGGTTGTGTGTGGTGGAATTAGAGCGAGGACGGCGTTAATGTGAGCTGTTGTGACACATCTTTTGTAAGGGAGTCTATCGAAAGGGAGTGAGGAAAGGGCTATACTTAATCAGTATAAATGTCAGTAGCATATTTTAATAAATTCTTGATTTTGCTTGGACTGTTTGCAATTGCATATTTAAAAGGAATCTGCCATCCCCTTTCGAAGGTATGTGACATTTAAAAGATCTGTAAAGAAGATTGGTTTGACAGCTTCAAATTACATTTGAAAGAGTTTTTTCCTTTCAAAACAGAAAATGAATACTTCCTATTCTAAATGTCACTGCAAAGGCATAAACATGTTTAATCAAATTATATATTTAATTTATGTAAAATGTAATTTTTTATTCATGCAAGAGACTCACTTGTTACATTTTTCCCATCTCCAAAGCTTAGCAAAGTTGGTGAACTGCAGAATCTCTTGAATAAATCATCGCACAACCGTTTTGCAGCTCCTTTCAGAATTAGCCCTGGGCTCCTGGTTGGATCTCCTTACCGCCAGGTATTTGTGCCCTGCACTGAGCAGCCCTTGGGTCGGTAGGATGGTGGTGGAGCAGGAGGTGTAGATGCTGTGGAGGAGCCGGATGGTGGTGCAGGACAGCTGGGGATGAGATCCTCGCTTGTCCTCTGCTACGTTGCTGTGAGGAGGGTGAGGGCCGTGCTCCAGCTGCCTGCGAGGATGGGCTGCTTTTCGGGAAGGAAATTTTGCAGTAATCCCAGGTTAGTCCCAAGAGCAAGAGCTGGCTGTAAGCATGTGTCATCTGGTGGTGCCACACTCATGGGGTAGACCAGTGTCTTGGGGCTTGGGCTTCTTGCTAAGAGAGGAAGCAACAGGAAGGGAATCAACATCCAAAAAGCACCGTTGGGGAATTCAGCTATTTCACCTCGTTTCTATTTCAATGCCTGCAAGCTTTGTGTATTTGCTGAGCAAATACAGATGTGAAACTCATACTTGTTCCCAAAAAGGCCGGAACTGTTGAGTTGTACCTCCTGGGTGTGAGGACAGAGGGGCTTGGTGAACCTGTGAGCATGCCCTGCCCTCTTGTATCTGGATGTTTCAGGATGACCAGGCATCTGTTGATTAGCTCTGGCAGGTTGCAGGGCATTGTCCAGGTTCTAAAAGCCAAGGAGCAGCAAAGAGCACGGTGACATTGCTGGAAGTTTCCTCTACAGGAGGGAAGTAATGTCTCAGGATGCCTCAGAAGGCACCAATCCATCATTTATTTGGTAGATGGAGGTACCTTCAGTCTTCCCGAGAAGAGGGGTGTGCACAGCGAGGATGGGGCAAGCAGAGTTGGAATGAATTTTGGAGAGCAAAACTCAGAAACACTGACTGTCCTCAGCTAAATCCATCCTCTACCTGGAAAAAGGGTCAGAAGACCTTCATGTAGGGTGGTTCAGGCTCTGACCATCTCCTAAAACTTCTCTGTCCTCTCCATGTTCCCAAAGCATATGTTCATATGTATTTATTCACGTAGGAGATGCTCAAGCCAAGCCAATTTAAACAAGGATCATATACATAAAAATAAATAAATAAAATAAAAAAGTCCTAGAGACTGCTCCATGTAGGTATGGTGAACGTGGCAGCTCTGGCCACCAGCCCTCCCTTGAAGAAGAGTCATCCTTGGGTAGACCCAAGGCTCTTAAAGAGTTTGGGCCCTTCGGCTTTAGGTTGTTTTTTCCCTTACGAAGAAGAAAGGTTGAGTGAACGAACTAATATTGACAAAGCTGTAATTTAGGCAATTATCCAGCTGACGTGTGTACTGAAAAGGACAGGGAATATTTCTTTCCTGGTTTGCAGTTGCCTTAGAAGGGAGAGGGCGTCTGTCTGAAGGCACACGGGAACTCGGGATCACATCGCGTTGGGCAGATGAGGGGTACGCGTTTTCTGAGACCCCAAGGGGGGGTCCTGAATCTTTTCTCAGCCTTCCTCAGTCACTGTACATCCAGTGTTGGCCCAACATTGAAATAATACCAGAGATAAGAAAGTTTTTGGTGGTTTTTCTTCCTGCCAGTGTAAAATCTCACATCCCAATCATGACTTGCCCCTGCCCTAGGACTTGAAAGCACCTTTCTGTAGGCTGATGGACCCATGTGGTGGGGTCAAAATGGGGTCAGAAGGCTTTGTCCTCCATCTCCATCTTTTTGCCATGCTTGACCTGTAACTTGAGCTGGGTGGAACATTCTGGATTAGGTAGGGGTATATTTTATATTTATATTTTATTTTTTTCTGGAAAGGAAAACCTTGAAAATATTCCCAGCCATATTTATAGTACGAGCACAGTAGATTGGTGTAGAGATTCTGAAAGACAGCAAGTAGTAAACAGTACAGATTTTCAATGTATTGCCCCTTTATGGTTTAGGGGAAATGCGCAGTCAATAGATTTTTTTATTATTATCCATTTCAGCATGAAATATGTCGCAACGTTAAGTTGTATATTTCCGTTGAAATATATGGCAGGAATAAAATTCCAGATAAAAGGTAACTATTTGACATTCTGTATAGTTGTTGTCATGCAGTTAAAATAACACATTGACTACTAACTTGATATGAGACAAAGATGAAGAGGAAGCTGTGTCAGCAGGATTTTCTGAGGAGCCCTGCAATACCGACATCCAGACGTCAGCGCGAGGTCCCCGCACCCTTTACTCCGAACTGCAAAAGCAGAGGTTGCCCTGAGATATTAACATCCTGAGAACTTCATTTTCTAAGTAAAATAAGCCGCCCTGCTCCTTCCTTCCTAAAGAAAACATACTCGCAGCGCATTTCAGCAAAGCGTAATGTTTAAAATTTGTTTTCACCCCGCATGTGCTCTGCTGCAGAGGGTTTCAATCTAAAATTATAAGTAAGTGGAGGCAAACTGCAGTTAGTTAGCTGAGCTAACGAGATTTCGGTAGATTGCAGTTCCACACTGTACACTGGCCAAAACCTTAATGCGGTGGGGTGTAGGACAGCCTCAATTGAGTCAGCCAGAATTATTTTAACTGTTGTATTATATAATTCACCCATTAGTCCTAATTGCTGTCTTTCTTTTAAGCTCGTACTGACTCACTGTCTACTATCCATGGTCTTCGTTTCCCCATCAGGATTTCATTCTATGATTGCCATACTCAGTACAGAACAGCCAAGTATGTGTAAAAATCCACATTTTTGCTCGTGCCGAATATTTTGCATGCTGTAACAACAAAACTGAAGTCTAGTGCGAACAGTAAATCCAGCCACTGCCACGCAAGAATTTTGTAAGCAACCTGTAGAGTAGGAAATAGCTGAAGGCAGAGGAGACAAAAACGAGCAAAACCAGCACAGGTTTTCGTGGCAGTTTGGTGCATTTCAGTGCTCAATGGTTCCTCTGGGCTCCACGCCTGACCTGCAGCACGCATCTAGAGGAGGCAGAAGTTTTTCTACGGAGACACAGCACCAGACCAGGGCACCTTCCCTGCATGAGATGCATGGAGCTCGGGGAGGTGAAATCATGAGCTGTGAGCATCTCCTGGAGCCAGCAGCCCATGGAAGCATGGGGGATGGTTGTGCAGGTCATTTACCATCCAGCAGCCATGGGAAATGTCTTGGAGAGCTGGGCAGGGAGAACACCCTCAATGACCTGATCCATCCCACTGACCTGATCCATCCCACTATTGTCGCCTTTTCTCCAAGCCAGGCTTTCTTCTCTCATTACAAAGGTTTATAATGTTATTATTAACAGCTAGGACTTGGGGAGGAGCTAGGTAGGTCACAGTGCTGTCTCAGCCTGTAGTTGTTGGGGCACAAATTGTGTCTGCTGCATGTGTATGGATGGATCCTCTGCACCACAGCACAACATAGCCTTGCAGTGGCAGCTGGGTCTTACTGTTTCTTAAGGGCTTTGAAATTTTGGGGTTATATTTGAATTCCAGCTCACATGTCAAAATGCACTCCCAAAGAGCAGAGATGGGTCACTGCTCCTGGGGAAGTTGTTGGGAGGCTCAGCCCAAAAATCCAGCCCAGAGAACCCCACGTGGTGCTGGAGATGTGAGTTGTTATTAAAAGATCCGGGAGATAACAGCTGTAGCAATCCGACAGCAAAATGGAATGGCTCGACAGTAAATTAGATTTTTAGTCAAATAGGAAAATTGTTCATTTTTCCATCAGAACTGACAAATTTGTTTTTTTTGCATAGTGTTATTTTCTTCAGTTTTCATACACGTCTTTTGCTTGCTATTTATAGCTTTACATGTGTGCAACTTGAAACCAGCCAGTTTGAAATGTTCTAATCTCAGATTTTCCATAAACATTCCTTCCTGTACCGAGACCCCTGTGCACTGAGTTTATGAAAACAATCCCCTCCGGGCAAAGATTTTTCTAATTCCCTGAGTATAAGGGGAGAAGTTTATAATGAAGTGTTGATAGGACCTTCAGCGTAGTGTTGTGAGTATGTCTATCTACAACCATGGTAAGGATTAGCTCTCAAGCATTTTGCTGAATAAAAGCTAATTTTGCATTTGTACTTATTGTTTCTGTAACTTATTTTCAAAGCAAATGTGCTTTTGCATATGTAAATCGTTCTGCTGTGACAACACATACTTTTCAAATTTAAAATACCTCTTTTGATATGAAGCATTACTGCAAAATAATTGACTCTGCTCAAATGTCTCCTATTAACCAGGTTTAATGTTTTCTATAAGAGGCCTTATGGAGTGATATTTCAGACGCACACACAATAATATTAAGCTATTAGGCATTTCCCCCATATGTTAATACTTAAAGGGTAGCCTGACAGACACTGATGTTGTTGAAGGGTTCACCTGCAACCTTCGGTGGTGGGTCTGTGAGAGAGCTGGGCTGCTGCCTGCCTGGCTCCAAACCTGCTTTTGGGTCAGCCTGTGGTGAAAGCCACGTGGGCAGAAATCCCAAATTCACCTAAACGCAGTCTTTACGCTGCTTCCACCTCCCTGGAGTTAACTTCAGAAGGCTTTGGCTGGATGCTGCTGGAACAGGACCATTGCGTGGTCAGCCCGGTCCCACATCCCTTCAGTCTGCTTTCAACAGCACTTAAAAAATGTTAATTGAAAACAGCGTAAGTGTGCATCTCATCCCAGGCTCTGCTCCTGCACACCCTGCGTGCTCCAAATCACTGTTCAGCCACTGATGGTTGGGAAGCTGGAGGAAGATGTTTGCGGAGCACCTTTTGGGTACCGTGGCTCCGGGAATATGCAAAGGTTGGACCAGGGCCCATAGATTGGGAGGGTTAGTCACTGACAGTAGCATGCTCTTTCCTTGCTTTTGGTATTATTTTTTAGCTGGCTTTTTCAGGGTTACCCATCACTCCAGGAAAGAAAGAGTCTGATGTGTTTGTCTCTAAACAGCCCGACCCTTGGCACAGGATGCCTAGAAAATACTCGCCCAGCTTTACCTGTTTAGAAAATAGCTCCTTTGTCTAAGATTAATTTAAGATGGCTTTTAAAAGGTATTTCTCTGACAACAGCTGCTTTTTTAAAAATTCTGTCCTGTATTTTAACTCTGGCTAAACAGCCCTGGGTGGATTTGCAGAGCCGAACCCGTGCCCGGCCGAGGGGCTGCGTTCGCCCCAGCTTTTGGCGGCGAGCGTTCATCTCTTCCACCCGGCTGCTGCCTCCTGGCTTTCCTTCCTGGCATCCCTGGTAGCCGCCAGGCTGCAGGGGCAGCCCACGGCCTGATACTTGGATGCAAAATGCGAGCTTCAAGTATTTGAAGTCTCCATGGCAAAGGACCCCCTGGAAGGAAAGGTTTGCAGCAGAAGCTCGGAGATCTGTAACTATGGTGCTGCAAACAGCGCAGTGCCGCGGTAATGCCGGGCGAAATACTGTACGCTCCGATTATGTGCTAAGGACAACAGCCTTGCAGCAAGCTGACACTTCCCCTCGGTGCTCGGCCAGTGCGTGATGGGCCATGGTTAGTGCCACGAAGGAAGGCAGGGGAGGAAAATGACAGTAATAGAAATTAGGGATTGGAAGAGGGGGAGAAATGCAGGCTGGCACCAAGGAGGTCATTTGTGGGATGGCATTTGTGGAAAGAGGACTCGGTGCATGGCCTTTTCTGCCCCATTTCTCCCATAGTGTCCCTGTCCTTTCTGAAGATGTGGATGGAGAGCACACCCTGTGTAATTTCCTCGTGTTACAAGGATGGAGCCGGGAGAACGGCCGTGGAGCTGGGCGCAGCACGGAGCGCACCCCACGCAACACACGGGAGCGCTCTTAAATGCATCACCTCGTTTCATCCTGCATTTGCAGAGAAAGTGCAGCTTTATTGAACGTTAGGATTGAATTCTTAACTGACTAATCAATTTTAGTAGTAAGTTAAAATGCCTGGTATTAATGGACAACTGCAACCATTAATCAGGGTTACAGTAGATTAACAGTTGTCAGCATTTATGCTAATAGTACTTACATACCGTGGACTTACGGATTGCGTTCCCCACTTCCATATTTTTCTAAACATGTGCAACTTTGTGCTTACTGATTATTTTCTCCATCCCTGTGCTGTTCTTTGGAGGTACAAATGTGGCCGACATGCTCACAGTGGTGACCCAGCGTCATGTACGGCTTTTTTGCACACTCGGTTTCACGTCAAAAGAGATGGAAAGGGTTCGTTTGTTTCTCTACTTGACTGTTTAATTTGATCTGGTATGCGACGAAACCAAGACAAATGGAGTGTTTTTAATGAAACTGTTTTAACAATCTCTGGCAGCTCCAGAAATCAGGAAGCATTAGAAAAATACAATTAAAGGAGTTTGGGTGAATGTAAATAAGAAACACACTTCAGGATTCCCCTACCAAATTCATTTTGCTTTCAGTATTTTATCTCAGTAAGTGGTTTTAAGCCAATGAAGCAAATTTTTTGTGCAGAAACAACCGAAACAGAAACAGGACTTAAACCTTCATGGGTCTTGTGACCATTATTCTTCATCCATTTTATTGGGATATTTTTCAATGTGAAGCAGGGATTTCCTAAAATCTTTTTAGCACACAGTCTTCAATTAGCTGATTACTATAGATTATATGCGTACATTGGATACCTCATCAAGCTGTCTAATAGCTGGATCATATTGATTGTCCTTCAATTAATCATGTCCCGTATTTTCATTTATCAAAACCAAAATACACATAATTAACTCTGAAGTGATATAGCACACTGAAAAGTGATTTTGCTACTGCTGTAGAGATAGCTTGGTAGATTGTACTAATAGGAAATGTAAGTTGAAATTAAATTAATGGTATAGTGTCCATCACAGAATAATAATTAAAAAACTAAAAGTGAACGATGGTAGAGGGAATCCTTTGTAACGGCAGATACAGATGTTTGTGTGAGATTTCTTATTTCCATCCTGGGGACTTGCCCTTCTCGAGTTTTTTAACAATTGCCAACCTGGTCTCTTCGAGTTGTTGCAAGAAATGCCCCATAGTTCTTGCCAGGTGGGAAAGGAGGACCAGAAGGGTGCAGAATGGGTAAATGAAGTTTTCGTGTTTACATCGGTGGTCAGTTCACGAGCAGAGTATACTGGATGACATTGTTTTGCTTTAAAAGCCACTTTATTAATTTGAATGTAATCTCTCCTTCCCCTGACGTTCATGTTGAAATTGGCTCAATGTGCTTAATTCCATGACAGGCTGAATTGTGATAAATAATATACAATATCCCTAAACCAGCTTGCTTCAATTGGCATGATATTTATGAGCAGTGAGTTTCCGAATTGCTCATCGTGGCTGAGACTTCAAGCTGCAATTTTATTCATAAACACAACTGTGTGTAAACGAGGGGAGCACAGAGTATTTGTGTACAGAATCATTCATGCTTCCAACTGAAATGGACATATTCTGTAAATTCAGGCATTTTTGTGATGCATTGACAGTAATTATTAAGGAACTCATATTATTTTAGAATCATTCATTTTTTGGTTAAACCCTACGGCTAGGAATACATTTGTTTCTGGAGCAGAGAAGTTACCTAGGTTATCTCAGGACCTGTCACTGATCCTCTGATAACTCTCAGCACCTCACCCATAAAAGTGCTTGAATTGCCTCTTGTTATTTTTCGATAGCCAGGATAAACAGAAATATATTTTTAAAAAATGTTAAACAGAGCTTCCAATATGATTAATTCAAATAATGGGATATGATGATAGAAATTAAAAATTATTGTTTTATTTGAGTTGGATTGCTTGATCCTTTGAGAGCAGGAGTTCCTGCTTTGTCAGTAGTGCTGTTTCACCACCACTTCAAATTTCCTGCCTTAGGCACTTTGTTATCAGACATTAATATCTGCAACAGCAACCAATTATCTTGTAATTTTAACAAAGGCGTCAGAAAAGAGAAAGTGCTTGTTGGTTAGATGGTCATAAATACGCAGATCACAAGTAAAGAGCCTTTACTTTTATTATGCAAAATAATGACTATGTAGCTGTTAATGGAATTTACTTTATATGGTGACAATTTATACTTCTGCGTGTCTATGGGAGAGCTTTGCCACCCGGCTGTTTTGACAGCTCTCTATAATAATATAGGAGAGTGATGTGTCTAATGAAGTCTCCGAGAAAAATATCTGGTTTGCATTTCAGAACTTGTCATTCGGTATGTTTAGCGGTGGGAGATAGCATGGGAAAGATGCCTTCCCTCTCAGTCTGCCATCACATCCATTAAACATGCGTGCGGCTGCCGCCCCCACGGGGCTCACATCGCAGCACGGTCCCGCTCTGGTCCCAGCGAGCATGTTCATGAGAACTTCATTTTTGGTGGGGTGAATGCTGTGTTTTCCTGGTCCGGGATAACAGGGTGTGTGGGAGCACATGTAGTGTTCTGTACTTTTAATAATAACACCATTCTTGCAGGCCTGGCTATTTTGGGTGTTACCTATGAGCTCTGTGGTGTCCCCGCGGCCTGTGGGGGTTTTGAGCCTTGGAAGGGAAATATCTGCAGGGCCCCTCAGCAGCTGTGCCTGGGAGAGGGCTGTTGAGATCAGAGAATCACAGAATCACCTAGGTTGGAAGAGACCTCCAAGATCACCGAGTCCAACCTCTGACCTAACACTAACCAGTCCTCCACTAACCCATATCACTGAGGTGTTTGGTATAGATACCACAGAAGGTGCTCTGGTAGAACAAACGATCCATACACGTGCATGGAATAACAGCTGTTGGAAATACTCCTAGATAATGTGTATGTACAGAAACAGTGCAGCCAAAACTGTAAATGCAGTGCAGTTGGTTGGGATGTCCGCATCCGTGGAGGTGGAGCAGTCAGAAGGGAAGGAGGGCATCTGGGGCCTGCTGGAGGCAGCTCCTGCCCCTTCTCTGACACCACTGAAGAAAGGCAGAGATGTCAGAGGGCTGAAAGCTGAGGGAGGTGACCAGCCCTCCCATCCCACAGCATCACCACACCGTCCTCCTGTGCTGCTGGCCCAGCATGGAGACCTCCGGGCGGCGGTGGTGGAGCACATGCGGCCTGCCCCGCGGCTCGCCTCGGGGCTTCTCGTTTCCTCCGGGTGCCAGAGCATTTGGATGCACGTTAATTAGTTCCATTAACTCCTCGGCATGTTTGCAGGGACTTGTTTACGGAGAGAGGACGTTGTTCCTGCTGAGTGGGAGCCTCCTGCCGGCTCTTCCCAGCCTGATGGAGCACATCGGGGTGCTGGCTGCCCCCAGGCCGCACCCATCTTTGGGGTGGGGGCACCTCCATTTGGGGCCTCTGCAACAACAGGAGGAATTACCTGCCAGCTCACAGGGCTGTGACGGGGCTGGAGCAGGCGTCCTGGCACAGAATTTGCCCCGAGTAGCCACAAGCATCTCGCTGCATCTTCGTGCTGGGCTCACGGAGCAGAGGGCACGGCAGGGCGGGTGCAGGAGCCCGCTTTTGGCCAGCGGTGCAGCGGAGTTTAAGTGTTAAGTTTCCCTTTGTTGTTTGTTTGTTTCTTTCTTTTTCTAAGCAAGCTTTTCTTCTCAGCTAATCCTCAGAAGCAGCCCAAGAAATGACATTTATGCATATTTCATAATGTGATTTCTGTAGGCATACGGAGCAAACAAATCAATTTCTCAGCAGCACGCTGTTTAAAAGAAACAGCAACAACCTGTGGGATAAGTTGCAGAAGCTGTTAAAATTAATTATAAATGGCAGAAGATATAACATTTGGGGGAAAAAGTGCTAATGTGTGAAGAATAATAAACATTCAGTAGATGAAAAGGAACTCTCTGTCATCTGATTATTTAAACTTCATATATTTATAAATATCATAACACGTTAAAACAATGTACCGCTCGCTACCAACAGCACATTACCATTTTATTCTGGAAATGGAACAGCCTCGTCTGCTGTCTCATATTAGCTTGCACCTTGCCGCTCTCGGAGTTTCGCTGTAGGTTTGTGTCAGTGATTATAAATGGACGAAAAGGACTTTTCTGAAAAAACTCAAGTGTTTGTCGGTGATGAATCACGCTGGTGGGGTTTTACTGGGCTGCGGGCTCTAGCTGCTCGCTCAGGAGATGTGTTTCTGATGGGCAGGGTGTTGGGGAGTGCATCTCTGTGTTGTGTTTGGGGGTTTGCACGTCCCTGGCGCTGGTCCCTTCCTGCCCTGGCCCCTGCACTCCTTGCTGCTGGCTGTGGGGCACAGGTGGGCTTCTCCTGTGTTTGAGTTTCTTGTAACCTCTTTGTTTCCATTAATTCCGTGTGTCAGGCTTTTTCTTTTTCTTTTTTTTTTTTTATAACTTGCTAAGTACTCTTGGAGAAACGTCTGTGTTTGCAAGGGTGTGTTGAGCCATAGATAAATATAGGTGGGTCTTCTGTAGGGAAGGCTGCAGCAGATCTCAGGGCGTAGTCCCAAGCGATGTGGCCACCAGCTGCGGCCATGCCCTGTTGCAACAGGCAGCGGTCAGCCAGGGCACGAAATGGATGTATTTTGTATTTGCCTGGTACAGCACCAGCTACCAAGTTCTCTTTTCATCTGGGAGCGTTGTGGGTGCTCAGCCCTGACCGTGGCAGTAGGAAGCGGTGCCTTTTTGTACCATGACCGAACGCTTTGTACAGTGATGAGAAAGGGCCCTGTGAGATGAACTTTCCTCAGATTACCTGTACGATGGAGAAGTCGGATCATCAGTCAGCAAAATATCTTCTGTTTAGAAATAAAGTGCTATTTTTGTCCCAGTTTTCCCAGATCAACGGAGAACACTCAGAAGAGAGGCAGGAAATGTCTCCTGGTTGGAAGTTTTTAGGTGAGCAGCAGCTCCTGGCTGAGCTGTGGGCCTGTGGCAGAATGAGACACCGAGCCTCTCCGGGGCTGGAGGACAACTCCACCGATGCGTGCTCTGGGGTCAGATGCCCTCATTAAGCCAGTTTTGCTGAACTACAGCTTGATTTGGGTGAATTCGGTCGGGTTGTGCAGTTGGCTGTGGTGGCACAGGGCTGGGACTCCACCGTGCCCGTCAGCCTCCCCATGGCCTTGGCAGCCTCTCCGTGCGGTTCTTTCGCAAGCAAGCATTATTTTCATTTTTTTTTCCCCTTCAGAAGGTGCTGACCTGATAATGCAGCGTCAAAACCGCTTTGTCCTCGTCATCCCACCGCCCGTCCGATGCGATGTGACACCCCGTCTCTAACATATGTCATTCTGCGCTAGCGCATTCTCACTCTTCCCCTCCTTGCTGGAGGCTGCCTCGTGTCATGGGGAGCGAGCAGCTCCTGTCCATGGGTCCTGCTGTGTCACCCAGCTCTTCTCAGGTGCCACCATGGGGACACAGAATGCCCCCACCACCCCACAGGACCTCGGTGGGGATGGGGGCCGGAGCAAGCACCGGTCGGCCGATCCCCCCCGGGTGTCCCCACCGTGACCTGGTCAGGGGTGGCAAAGCTTTATCCCAGCTCCGAAAAAACGCAGGGGTAAGGGAGCTCTGCTGAGTGGGGCCGTTTGGGCTGAAAGGCTGTTAGATTCAGGTCACTGAGTTTGGGGCGGCCGCGTTTTCTGACAAAGTCTAAAAATGCAGATTTGCAGCAACCTATGTTAATGAATTCCGACTGCTTGAGTTTCGCACTGAATAATGGCCGGAATTATCAGCGATGGTGACTTATGAGATGTGATTGAATATCATCCTTTTTCTCGAGATTAAATTGATAAAATGATGTAATATCACGTTATTTTTATTAGCGTTCTTGGATACAAAAATCTCTGTGGAGCTGAAGATTTCGTTACAATAAAACAGAAGTACTAGAATGACGGAAATACTCAATAAATTTTTAAAATGTAGTATCACATTTTAAATGCAATTTTGTGCGTATGGTGAGTGAATGCAATACCTCTTTACCCTCAGGCCGCCCACTTTCATACATTAAAAATATTCTATTTAAATGCAGATTTTGATTTGCTATCTGGCATGGCATTCAAGGAGAATAGACAGGAGAAAAGGAAGAATGTCCATGTCTCTTAATTTAATTACCTGTTTCTTTTGACGTGCAAAGGTGCCGGCAGGAGTTGTTAGGTGTAAGGGCATACATGTTTAAATAAAATTTTTAAAAGCGTGAGGTCAGTTTTCTAAAATCTGTAAAAGAAAATGTTGGAAAGAGTCTTTTAAGGTCTTATAGATGTAGATGTGTTTATATGCAGGGAGATGTGCGTATGTATATGTGGAACATGCACGTTGCAAACCACAAATATTTGATACATATATATATATATATATATATATATTTGGCATGTATACATGTATATTAATACTCAGAGTGCTTTGGATGGGTCCCAGTTTTACAGAGTTTGGTGGCAATTGGCCAGACCCCAGGTTAGGTGCCGATGGCATCTCCTCCCCATCTGCCCGCAGTGGTGTGGGGTGGTGTGAGGGTAGGCTTCCTGCCATAACCACCTGCTCTGTCCAGGAAGGTTATTTTTTGGCCAAGATCAGTCCAATGGTCTAGTTTAGATGGCGATCTGCCTACTGTGGTGCTGGGAGGGCTGCGAGGGGGTTGGGGAGAGGATGGAGGGGTTCACTTGGTGGCATCAGGGTAGATGAGCTGTGGATTTCTGTCATGAAAACCAAAATAGTTTGTTTATACCTACCTTAGAGATTGACTTCAAAGGGCAAAAGTTACAGCAGCAAAATGCTTTGAACAACACTGAAGTGCTTTTGCCATTTGATTTTTCTAAAAACCAGGGAAGTTGCATTCATTTTTGGTACTCTTTATCTTCATTTATATGTCACCCTAGTTAAAGCCTATTTTCAGAACTCAAAGAATATTTGAATTTAAGTGCCCTGGAGCAAATAGGTTGAGTGGTATCAGAGATTATCAGATTTAATTCATTTATTTTAAATGTAAATTGATTTGAAACCACTGGGAGCTGTTAAATTGTGCAGCAGTTGGCCTCCGCACTTGCAGCGTGTTCTCTCTCCTGGTGTCCACCTCCGCCAGTCCCTTCTTCCATCTTTTTGTCAGACTGCTTTGTTCATCTTTTTGTTGAAGAGAAGTGAGTTTCAGGGATCGGCACATCTCGGTGTGTTGCCATTGAGTGTCATGCCCATCTCTGGGCTGCGCCAGCTCCCTGGGCTCTGCTCTGCCACCCATCACTTTGGTGCAAAATAAGTGTTTTCAGGGACTATGATTCACCATCAACAGTTTACAGTTTCCTGTAAATATAAATTCAGGACTGTACCAAATAATGCCAAATGCATATTTTTAAGCCTATGTATAAAATTATTTGATCTCTGAGAGCATCGTGTTTGGCAATTTTTCTCTCAGGCACATAGATATTAAAATTATATTATGCACAATATGCGGTAGTAAAATTGAAGTCACAGTGGAAAGCAATATTATATTTTTTTTCCTTTAATTTTAGTCTCAAAGAATGTGTCCTTCTGAAGAAAAGGTTATTTGTCTAATATGCTGGAGAACAGTTTGCAAAATTAGATAAGAGTTATCCCCATAAAATGAGCTGCAAAGAGAAGGAAAAGCCATGGAAACACTTGGGACTCTGAACCCATCTTAGTTTCCTGGCACAAATGGAAACTCTTAATTTCTTGATCATTGTGAGTGTGTAGACAGCTGGTGAGATTTATTACAAGGCAGTTGGGGCATGCAAGTACTACTTGGAGCATCTTGAAGCTCTGTGGAAGTTGTTCTAGCTTGCACGTCTCTTCCTCACACTTGCCAAACATGAGCTGTGGGGCAAGCGGTGGGTTCAGGGTCCAGACCACCATTAGCTTGCACACGAGGGGTGATGGAGGTGGGCTGTGCAGTGTGGACATACGCCTTCTGCAGGGTAAAGAAATGTCATCTATTTAATAGGGACTTTGGCATTCAAAAATAAATGTGGTTAGAAATGGTTGTAGCCTTAACGTAAATGTTAATAGGTGAGTAGTAAACAGCTGATTTAAAGCATCCAGGAAAGTGTTTGTGACATCACCTTGAGTGCTTAATGTGGGACTCCTCAATTTCAGACTGATCAGGTTGGCTGTATTTTTTTTCTTTTTTTCTCCAAAACATGGAGGGGAGAGGAAGAAAAATCAGTGGAATTGGTTTACATATTGCGTTAACTACTCTCACAATAGTGAAAAGCTCTCATCAAGTATGTATCAGATTATTTTATTATGCCAACATTAATATTGGAAGCACACACGTAATCTGGAGTCAGCAGGTTCATACACTACTATCTCATTAAATTTTCAGGCAAAAGCTGCAAAAATTAATTGGAGGCGTGTAATAGTTTAGAATGTGAGCTGGCTTATGGTAATATAAATTACATGAGGAGAAGACAGTTTTATATACTGAGAGAGGGAAAACTGGTTTACTTTAATGAGAAGAGATAGAAATGTGGAGCTATTTTTTCATTACAGATGCACTCTAAACTGTTTGGACTTACTTGATGAATAGAGTTAATTCTCTGCTACAGTTCCAATAATTCATGTTGCACAGTTTAATGACTTCTAGATAAAAACAGGATTGAAATGTTAATTTCTATGAAGAAATTGGAGCACTCTCATACATCAAGCTTTTTTTCTATTAAACTACTAGTTAATTTCACTAAACAAGTCTCTTAGATATTTCATGCTACATAGATTTTTGGTGTTTCTCACCTGCTTTATTTTATTTCATTGCCCATGAGCATTGGCTACAGCAGAGCTCCACTGAGATGTAGAAACATTTCTGTTTTACTTATCCTGCTATTATAATAATTAAAAAATATATATTTTTTCTACAGTATCCACAGAGGTGGTTGGGCCTTTTGGTGTCTCTTCTGAAATCTACAGGTTGATACTAGTGAGTGTTTTAGGTACAGGTGTTCACTGTGCTATTTTCAGATGGGTGTGGAAGAGCTGCGGCTGATGCTGCCTCTGCCTTAGCCCCATCAAATTTGCCAAAAACTGCTCAGATCCACTGTGGCTTTGCTGCCTGTGCCACCAAGACGTAGCTGGTGGTCTTCATGTGCAGAGTACATCTACGGCAGGGACACGGTATGCAGTTGGGTGGCTGGTGATGTCTGGCTGCCTTGCTTGGACCACATCCTAATTCTTTTCAAATGGTGTTCTTGTAGATGTTGTCTATGGGTAGGACACCACTGACTCTGATGCGTTGCAGTATTATAGCTCTGTTTTTATATCGTGATATTCTGCAACACCATGTGGGGATGGCTAGACCAGCATCTTATCACCTCACTTGGTATAAACCAGCTTGGTCTTGCCTTTCACATGGGGTTGCAGGGCTCATGTCTTGCTTGAGGTACCCTGACACTTGGTGCTTCCAGCTCAGCTTCCCTGGGGATTTTTCTTCATTTTTATGTGTTACTGCAGCCAGGTCTCTCCTGCGGTGCTCAGCTGATGCACTCAACACCTCTTCGTTATTGTTCAGTAGTGCTTTTTTCATTGCTTGCTTTAGATTTGCTGGAAACCAAAGCCTTGAGCTGCGAAACCACTGACCTGGTCTGAGGTCAAACACTTGTTATCAATATATTGAGGTAACAGCCAAACACTCTTTTTTTGCTTTTTATTTCTTTGTACTTAGCTGAATGCAAAGCTGTTGGGCTTTTCTTCCTGTGTAGCTTTGGCTGTTGAAGAGCTTCCCCCTTGGGCTTCAGGGCAGATGCAGGCTGTCACAGCAGGGCCCCGCTGCTCTGGGCTTGTCGCTGCAGGGCCTGTAGCAGCCTTCTCAAGAAACTCCACGTGATGCCATTTCAACATTTCGGCTTGGCTAAAAGTGTGTCCCTGGCTTCACCCCAAGTACCAAAGGACTCGTGCCTTGGGCTGAGCATGGGTGCACGCAGGGCCTCTGGGTCCCTGCTGGTCTCAGTGGGTCATTGCTACCAGTGGTCCTGCTCCCATGTCCCTGCCCACCATTTCCCTTTGACCTTCAAAAGGCCCACCCATGGGCTGACCCACCACGTTTCTGCTCATGGGAGCACCCTCCTCCTTCCAGTGTCTGCTGTGAGAAGCTATCTGCTAAGAACGACCCACACAGTGACTGGAGCTCATCTTTCCCAACACGGTAACTGTCCCTACAGCAAGGGTGTTAGGAAAAGGTTCTTCACCCACAGGGTGGTTGGGCACTGGGACAGGCTGCCCAGGGACGTGGGCACAGCACCGAGCCCACTAGAGTTCAAGAGGCGTTTGGGCAATGCTCTCAGACGTCTGGTTTGGTTTTTGGGTGATCCTGTGTGGAGCTAGGAGTTGGACTCGAGGATCCTTGTGGGTCGCTTCCAACTCAGGATATTCTGATTCTGTGCTGGATGCCTACCCCAAAGTAGAGATATGGCTGTGTCAGTTGCTTTGTGTCACTTGTTTTGGTTATTACTACACTCTGGTTGTTAACATGCACTTCTTTAGTGCAGTTTTTGCCTTTTATATTAAGATGAATCTGTGTACATGAGGAATTTCTCACCTTCCAGTGAGGGGTGAGGACCCTTTTGACGTAGGGTGTTGTCAGAGGATGGTATAGTATTGGGAGCCTGGTGAGCACGGTGCAGTTGGCTCCTCCTTTAACACATTTCTGTGTTAAAGTGGCTGTTCTGACACAGTCATCGTAGAATGGTTTGGCTTGAAAGGGACCTTAAAGACCATATCATTCCAACCCCCCTGCCATGGGAGGGACACCTCCCACCAGACCAGGTTGCTTAAGGCCCCATCCAGCCTGGCCCTGAGCACTTGAAGGGATGGGGAATCCATAACTTCTCTGGGAGCCTGTGGCAGTGTCTCACTGCCCTCAGAGTAAAGAATTCCTTCCTAATGTCTAATCTAACCTTTATCCCTTATCCTCTCAATACACCCCCTGACAGAATCCTTCCCCAGCTTTTCTGGAGGCCCCCTTTAGGTACTAGAAGGTCTCTAGAAGGTCTCCCCAGAGCTTTCTCTTCTCTAGGCCAAATTACCCCAGCTCTCTCAGCCTACTTTCATAGCAGAGGTGCTCCAGCCCTCGGATCATCCTCATGGCCTCCTCAGGACCCACTCTAACAGGTCCACCTCTTATTATCCCATTGTCTTCTGCTGGCATGACTGGGGCACACACCGTGTGCTGAGGACCTCCTTCCTGCTCCTCAAGCCAGGGAGACCCTTGGTTTGTTTTTTTTTTTACAGTTTTTAGCGATACGGTCATTGATGGCAAATGGCAGGTGCCAGAGCTTTTGACAGTTTTGCCTGAAGGCAGGGGAATTTTCTGCCCAGTGACATCGGATCAGCAAATTCCAGGTCTAAAAGCCAAGGCGGCGGCGGCCGCTCTCGAGCCCCTCCGTTGGTGTCAGGGAGCCGGGTGCGTTATCGTACAGTGCCTTGGGTTGTTTATCGTGAAAGGCGCTTTTGTAAATGGACATTGTGCTGTATTGTGTGGCTGCGGTATTTGACATTGGATTAAACAAAGTGTCGCGTGCGCGAGGTGTACGGTACAATTATTTTAACCCATTTTGCTTTCTAGTGTGGAAAATCTGCTTGAAATAGGACTTGCTAAAGTCATTGTACCATATACAAAGGGGTTATTAAAATGCACTCTAGAAATAGAAAATAGGATTAGAAGAGACACTTTGGCTTTGAGGCCTTCTCCAGCCGAAAGAAGGCCTCATGGCCAAAATGTCTCCTTTAATCTCATTTTCTGTTTTCTGGTAGGAATTTTATTAACTCTCCTCCCCCCTTCCACTCCCCGTCTCAGTGCCTGTGTGCTGGTAGCACACCAGTTGTCTTCCTTCTCGCAACTGGGGGTCCGTAAGGCAAGAGGATATTTTTCTCTTACAGTAGTGGCAAGACCTTTTATTTGTAGTCCAAATAATAATAATTAAAAAACAAACAAACCAACGAACAAAAAAACCAGCCACTTTCTAGCAAGGACTTTTGGTTATTTGCATTATTTTTCCTCATCTCTCAAAATTTTTTGCTTTTCTTTCCCAGTGAAGGGTTGTTGTGCTTGTGCTTTCATTTTTACAAAGACACCTGGAAACCCTAATTATTTCATGTGAGATGCTCTGTTTTGTGTCTCCAAAGGTAATTCACCAGTGGACACATGTAACATATATGTCTATACTTATCCATATAGATTGGTTGGAAATGTGAAAACTATGTGATATTCTAATAGCTTAATGTATAAAACATTCCCTATAATTCATAATTGTAATTTCCTGGATAGTGTTAAACTGGTGCCTAATTGCTTCACAGCCACTTTCTACCATTTCAGTTCCTCAGCGAACGTCTTGATGTAAAATGTAAAAACTTGTGTCCCAGATTATGAAGAAGAACCCAAACCTCGTTGTAATTCTTAATTACAGTTAATTACTGTATTTCTTAATTAGAGTCTTAATGTTCAACTATTTAACTTCAATGAAACAAACTGAAGAGAGGCAGTCCACAGAGAACCTGTCTACAAGAAGCAATCGTGCCGTTCTCCTGTTTTTATATTTTGAGGGAATTCTGAATGCATTTAATTTCATTTCTGTACCAGGAAAGGACAGAAAGCTTTAGCCATAATTGCAGTGAGAAAATTCTGGGGGAAAAAAAATTCGTTTTTCACAACAAGTGGAGAGGATCTGCATGGGGTTTGCAGGTCAGCGGAGGAGGAGAGGCGCCCAGAACCGCAAAGCAGGGAAACATTCGCAGATGGTGAACCTGCGACATCTCCTGTAGGTTACTCACCAGGTTGAGTAATAACATTTCGTATTTGGAAAACTTGCCAGCGACCAGATTTGTCATGTGAAAACCTTTCAGATGTTTACAGTTGGAGCTTCGAAATCGTTTTCATCCAAACCAATTGCCATGCATGCACCTATCGTGAACATCCAGCGGTGACATTTCGGTTTCCTCTAGACACGTGCTCAGAAATGTCACTCAGAAGGTGTCAGCATGGTAAGTCACAGAGATCCCTGTTCCCTGCAGCGCAGGGACTCATGCTGACCTGGTGATTCAGTCCCAGAAGGATTTTTTTTTCCCAAACAAAAGTAAACATTTAAAAAAAAAACAGGGATGTTGGCTCCAAACCCAACACTCAGGAAGGCTGACTCTCCCTCGAAAGGACACAAGCGGTCAACCTTAAGCCTCGTAACAAAAGGTTAATTTTTCTCCCCTGACGTCTTGCTGACTAAGTCAAACCCCAACCACGGGGCCGCTCGCTATGCCGTGCGTTTCCAGCGACTGCTTCAGACATCCGTGATATCAGTTTTGTGTCTCTTGGCAACAGATTGGTTCTGGCACCCCGAGGACAGGGTGAGCTGGCATTCTTGAACTGCCAAGAGACACAAAGCAGATACGTGGGGCTGCTTGATGCCTTTCAGAAAATGCATTAAAATACATTTTTGTGCAATATAAACGTCTTCTGAAAAATGACCTTTTTTGCTTTTCTCTTGTTGTTGAGGCAGTCCTCCCCCATGCCCATGTTTTCAGTGCGTTCGCTCCCGCTGCCCTTTGTGGATGGACGCGTCCTGCCTGGACCGCTGCTCGCCCAGGGGCGATGCTCCCTTGCAAAGCTGTTTGCATTCCCTTCTCCCTCTGTGCAGAAAAGGAAACCTGCTGGAAGCACGAGATGAAAGCATTTGTTTATTTTTCTGTCCAACCTTAGAAAGAGGTGGCTGTCCAGCGCTTTGCTGATGTGTTTTCCTCAGAAGAGGAAAAAAAAAATGTATATAAAAAGAGATATTTCTTTATATCCTAGGGCTGATGTCTATTAGATGATCTTGGCAAAGTCTTAAGTGCCTTATGTGCCTAGCCAGGACAAGTGCTGCAGCCATTTAGAATAATTTATAATGCACAGCCCAGCCAAAAATCTGTTGTTATTCAATCAGAGAATTAAATAAGTGTCACCCTACCTAGCTTGGAAATCACCCTGTTTTGTTATCCCAAAATGACACACAGCAATCTGATTGAGGCTTGAGGAGACGGATAAAAGGGGAAAAATGGGAAATTTTGAGGTTTTCAAGGCGTTGTGCGTGTACTTGGGGAAATGTGGTGGCAGAACATCGGGGCACAGGCAGCACGGAGCTGCCCGGTGCAGAGCACGGCACGGACAGTCTGTGCTGGTCCCCTGCTAAATCCTGCTTTTGTGCAGGCTGGGAAGAGGGAGTTGCTTTCTGTGCCTTCTATTCGGGTTAAAAGCTGTTAGAAATATGTTTTTGGGGATAGGTTGGACCCTTCTTCATTCCTGCTGCTTCTTCCTTTTCTGCTCGATGCTTCTCTTAACTTTCTCTATTTTTGATGCAAATACTGTTGATTTTTTCCATCTTCCCCAAGTCCCATCTCACTCACCTGCCGTTATCTTTCTCCCCCAAACCCCGGCTAGTCCCAGCATTTGCAGGTGTTGGCAGTATCTCCGCTCCACCCCCTGGCATTAACTTCACAGGTTGAGTGTCTTTAGTACAGTAAAATGCAGCTTTAATTTCTACCATCCTCCTTTTGTTATGTTCACAAATCGTGAGGCTTGATTGTCATCTTCCAGCTTTACGTCCTAATTAGAGCACACGGGAAGATCAGAGCAGGCAACTTGCTTGCTCGGCATCTACTGGGGTCTCGATGCACTTGCCACCACGTACTCTCATGTTTTATTCGCCTCCATTAAATTATATGCTGAAGACTATTTTTAAACGTGCAAGTATCCAATGGTAATTTCAAAGAGCCCGATTTTTAAAAATACATACACTTAAATGGTGATGGAGCCCATAAAAAAAATCTATTTAAAATCAATTGTATGCGAGAAGAAGTCAACAAACAAAAGGGCAGAGACAAGCATATCAGCTTTAATTTAGTACTGGATTTCCTTTGACAGGAGCCATTTAGATAGAGGGCAAAAAATTATCTCACTGAAAAAGGCAGTGATTGATCACATGTTGGTAAGTGAATCAAGTCTGCAAAAAACAGAGGCGATTAAGGGACAAAGAGGAATTATCATATTACAACGTTGCTGCCTGTCAAACCTCCGTCGTGTTGTGCATTCATGTGTCACGTCGTGACATTCGATCAGCGCTTAACTCCCCGGGACAAAGGGATGGTAGTTAAAAAAAATCTTTCGACGCCGCTAGGAATGCTGCTGGAAGCCTGAGCCCACGTTTCGACCGCTGGCAGAGGTCCTCATGGCCCCGGGGATGGACGCACGGGACCCGGCTGACAACTTTGCAAGCGGATCTCGCGGCAGCGCGTTTCTGGCTCCCGCTCCTTGTCCCTTTGCTGGCCAAAATTGGGCTGGGCTGGAGGTGGCGGGGAGGAGCAGGAGGTAACGAGAGCTAGAAGCTGACGAACCCAAGCTGCTTAGCCTCCAGAAAATGGAAAACGGCCTGCTGGGAGGTGGGAATGAAACGGTGGCTGGTAAAAAAAATGGGAAAATTGGGGAAAGGGGCTCAGAACAAGGTGGAAGAGCTGTGGAAGAAGGAAATACAAGTGGGGGGAACAGCAGGGAGAGGTTGTCTGCTCTGCTGGACTTCTGTGGGTTGGCAGCAGCCGTCGGCGAGGCTGGAGGTGCGGGGGAGAAGCTGGCAGTCCTGCCTCGGCACCGCGCAGCCTGCACGGCTCGCCGCCAGCCCCCAGCGGCTCCCCGCGGGCACAGCGGTGTCGGGATCAGGCAGGTGAGCAGGAGCAGGGTGCTGGAGAAGCCGAAGCAGGCAGTCATCCTCCTGGCACCCATGGGAAGGGGTCCCAGGGCAGCTCCCAGATGGCTCCATCCATCGCCAACCTCACTGCTCCCCCAGGCACAGCGGCGCTGGGTGTCCCCCGTGTGCTGGTGCAAAGCTCTGTTGGAAAAAAAACTCACCCTGCTGTTTCAGGATCATGATCACGTCTTCTGTTGGGTTTTCTGCCTTCAGTACATGTGGCCAACAGGCGTCTTGCCTGCCAGGGTTGGTGCAATGTTTAACTCGTTGGGGCTTTGGACTGAAAAATGAGAAAGGTGGGTCGTCGTGTGCCTCAGCTGAGGACCGGCTCACCCTAAGCAAACCCACAGTTAAGGATGGGTCCAAGACAAGGACTTGATAGGAGAAGAGAAGAAAATTCACAAATCTGTGGGTTTTTTTAATAGTACATCAGCTAAGGCAGCCTGCACACGCAACCTGTGGTTTTCAAAGAGCCCCTGTTAAAGCAAATACCAAGGGGGAAAAAGTTTGCTGTGGATTAGAAACAGAAAACAAATAAAACATCAGATTTTTTAATGGAAAAAAGTTAAAAAGGATGGACTGCTCTAAGTATCTGCATCATGGCTGCCTGCCTTAATGTTTTCCTTAATAACCTGGGCAGAGATGGAGGGCGAGCGGGCGGCACGGCGAAGAAGGCGGCGGAGCTGCAGTGAAGCAGGCGAGGACCACAGGGGCAGATGAAAGTCAGCACTGACAAATGCAAGGTTACGCGCATGGGAAGGAGCGGCCCGGGCTCCTCGTACACATTGCTGCGCTTTAAATGAACTGTAACCACTTGGGAAAAAGACCTGAGGGTCACTGCGGACAGCTCAATGAAGACATCTGCTCAGTGTGCAGTCGCAGTCACAAAAGATCAAACAGGATGTTAGGCCGTATGAAGAATGGGTGAGAAAATGCCGAAAATGTTATAATGCTCTTATGTGAATGTCCACAGTGTCCTGATCTGGATATTGTGCTAAGTCTGGCATGGGAAACCCCCCGAGCTTTGAGAGGCAGGCGGCTGAAATGGCAAGGCGAATAGAGCAACTTCTGTTGAAGGAGAATTGAAAAGATTGGGAGCGTTTAGAGAGATCATGTGAGTAAGAGGATTCATCGGAGAGGTTTTACAAACTAATGCTTGACATATTTAACCTTTCCCAAAATACGAGAGTAGAGGAAAATCCAATAAAAGCAGAAGCGTGCGTTTAGCCCTCCGCAAGGTCGCGTTTCCAGCGCAGCCCTTGCCGAAACACTCGAGCCGTCACCAGTCCTGGCTGGAGCTGACCCCAGTGATGCCATCGGACCTGGCACTGGGTTATCTGCCTGTTGACGAGCCTGTTTGGGTCCATTTGACACTTCCTGACAGCATGTACCAAAACCACTTCTTACACCATTTCAGGAATGTGCTCCATCACAGCACGTTCTCCTCTGCTACCAGCGTCTCGCTGAGGAACTGGAATATTTTTAAGGCGCGTTCAATTTGCCTCACTTCTCCTGGAGCACGGGACTCCGCTCAGTCTTGTTTTCACCAAATTCACCTGTAGAAGGGCTTGGGACAGTCCAGCCTTGATGCAAATGGTGGGAATCGTCATTAAGTCCCTGGCTGTGTGCGAGGAGCGTGCCAGGCAGCGCGGGGCGCTTCGGCTGCACCCTGCTCGGAGGGGAGAGCATCGCACACGCATTCCTCATCCTCACACGTCTTCTGTTTCGCTCCGAAAGAGTTCTTGAACCGGGGGAGATGATTAATGCATAGAGACCGAGAAGTGTTGTTGGCTTTTTAAAATTTTTAGTTCCTTGGAAATACGGGCTGGCTGCCATGCAAGAGGGTACTGTGGGAGTTTATCTGAATACAAAATACTGGAAAGAGTCAAATCGTACAGGCATTTAATATGTCCGGTGTGTTTCAAATAAAGACACTAAATGGATATATTTAAAACAGCGTTACCTTGGAAAAAATATTTATTTGACAGGGTTGCTGCGAGTTCACTGGTACAACACTGAGCCAGCATAATGCGGTTTAACGTGAAGATGGAGAGAAATGCCTGCTGGGTTTGGAGACCTGTAAAGCTGCCCCAAATCTGAGCACAGCCACTGCAGAGCTCAGTCCTGCACAGCCTTGGGGAGTGCTTGATCCGCGGTGACTTCTTCTGCAGAGACACCTTTGGTAGCTGTGTTCTGCTTTTGCATTTTAAAAATTTGTTTGCTTTTATTTTTAATAATTGCAGGGATTTAAGCAGACGCTCAGTACAGCGAGGGGGAGATGTGGGCTGAGAGTCATTGAAGAGAGGGCAGATGTTGATACACTGACTATATGATTGCATCTGGGCCTTAATCAGGAAAAGATTCATTTAAGTCATCTAATACACGTAAAACCTGTAGAAGCAGAGTTTTCTGGTAGAGTGAAGGGCTTTGCCTGGGGAACTGGTGATGGAGCAAGGGCTTGGGCTGAGAGTTATCCCAGGCAGGTTGTGCCACATGGCCTGGGGACGTCTTCACCTCTTCACCGTGGTCTGGTCTGGTGAGTGCACATCTGGCCAGAAGATGCAGAGAAGCATTTTCATCCCATTTGGTACTAATTGCTTGTTCGTTAGCCCTCCCCACTGCTCCGCACTTGGTGTGCAGCAGCTGAGATGCGGAGGGCTTTCGGTGGGTGAGGGCTGCCCATGTCCAGCAGGGCCAAGCGAGCATCCTCCAGCAGCTCCACGGCCAGCGCAGGAATTCAGAAATGTTAAAAAAAAACAAAAAGCAAGTTCTCTGAAAAGTCAGGAGCGGCTCCAGCTGAAGCAGCACGCTGCCAGGAAGCAGCTCGGGTGGTGGAGGCTCCTGCCGGCACCGCCGCGCTGCCAGCAGCTAATCCCCTGCGAGAGCACGGGAACAAAACGGTGCCACTCGCACGGCTCCTCCTCGAGCACACTCTAATTAATATTAACCCCGTATCGCTGCATAATTCACAGTATATTTTTCATAGCTTATGTGCTAAGCGCGCCGCTCTGCCAAGGATCATGCACCAAAACCGCGAGCACAGAAGTACAACGCTTGGCCAGCACCGCCAGGTTCGCTCAGAGGTAAACAGAAGCCTGGCACCTCTTCAGCTGACAGCTTTGTTTGCTGCTCCTTCGAAAGCGCTGGTTATCCTTGGGAACGGGCTGGCAAGGCTGTGGCCATGCGGGGACCCATGCTGCAGCTCGGCGTACGTGCGCAGAGAGCCAAGCGCCAGAGCCCCAGCCTGAATTTCGGTGCCAAGCCCGGGAGCTGAATGCTGTGCTTGCCTGCTAAAGCAGGTTAATGCCTCGCTGGGCTCCGAGGCGTAAATGGCTCGGTCAGTTCAAAACAAACAAAATTCCAGTTTGCGCTGAGCTGGCCCAAAATGAAATGTCTTGGTTTGTTTTTCCTCCCGGAGCTTTTGGGCACGTTTCCCCCACGTGAAGTTTCATGGTTGGCTGGATGTGAGAGAGCTCCAGGTGAGGAGCAGGCAAACGTGTCGATGTCAAGGTGTTTGTCATGGGAAGGTTTGCATTTAGACTCTCTTCTGGTAGGGTTTTGGTTGGGGCTTCATCTTTGTCGTGGATGGTTTCACATTTCTATCTTATAACCTGTGGTCTTGTACCGCCAGGTTTTTGGAAATGAATAATTTCCAAAAATGAGAGCCAGCGTGCAGCTGAAGGCAGGTCTCTGCTACCATGGGCAGTGATTTTGGCTCACGTTGCCAACACTGAGGTTCACTCAGTTCTTGTAGGAAGGGTTTGCAAAAGAGGAAATAAAAAAATAATAAAAAAAATTGCTCTTCTTAACAGTAGTAAAGATGCTATGATGCTTTTTGAAGAGCAGGAAGGCACAAAGTCCTACTTCGTGCTGTCTGTATTGCTTTTTGATTCCTCGGTGGCTCCTTTTTCCAGTGATGGGCATAAAGAAATATTGTGCGTGGGTTGCTATCGGATGACAGTGTTGTGTGTGAGCGGACCTTTTGTTGTAGTTGTTTTAAAGATACCTGTGAAGTGTTGCTGCACTGAGGCATAAAAAGCAGATGTTGAAATGAAGGCAATGGGAATTTAAACTGAAGGCCAGAGAAATTCAGCCGGTGTCATCTTCCTCCAAAACTGGTGAACCTCGGGCCAGTTTTAAGCAGGCCCAGGGTGAAGGCATTAGAGGTGGTGACCTGTGAGAGCAGGCAGAAGAAAACAACCACAGAAGTGTTTGCATTGAAGGAAAGCCTGCACCGTGACACGTTCAGTGGGAGAGGTAGCTGTAAAATCTCCCCGAAAAGTTTTGGTCAACGTTTGTGTGGTTTGGGAGACCTGGTGCCATCAGCTCCTGTGCTTGCCAGGAGGAGAAAATTCCCACCAGCATCAGCTTGGGAAATATGTTTTATTTAAGTCTTTGAAGTTTTCTAACCACTTTGCACCCTCGTTCTCAACTCACTATCTTTTATTGTGAAAGCTCTGGTGTATCGATAACTATTGGGGAAACTCCCTGAGGCTGCTGAGCAGGAATCTGCCTTGATGACAGAGATGCGTCCAATTTTTAAGCAAAACAGCCTGTAAACTGTGCCATCAGCTAACAAGTACGGGATCCCCGCTGTGTAATGTGTGGGATCCTGTAGTATTTTTATTTCCAGGGTGATAACCTCATGGTAGCATGTGGAGCTACAGCTGGGCCGCCAAGGAGCACCCTGCTTTGGGAAGACGAACGGAGAATATGTTCCTCAGGATTGCCATGCCTAATTAGCCTCAAGTTCTGGTATTAGGAGATGTTAATGAGCTGGAGCATATAAACTAACCACAGGAAAAAAAACCCTCCTAATGGCTACACCAGCAGCAGAAAGAGTGGTGCTGCTGGGGGAGGCCGAGCACGGCTCGGGGCGGATGGCACAGGCAGGGGGTCACCGTGGCCAGCTGGCCGTGGGGATGTCCATGAGCATTGCCACTCGTCCCAGCACGGCACCGGAGCTGCAGGCTTGGTGGCTGCAAGGAATTTGGGCCGTTTTCTGGAAAATTATCTACCTAGCACAGGGGTGGGTCTTTTATTTTGGGTGCGCAGCTCTGGTAATGAACGGTGTATCCAGCATCGCGTATGAGTTCAGTTACGCACTGCCTGCTCGTGTTTCTGTGCTCTACTCCATTTTCCTTCATTTTTTGCCTTTTTTTTCATAGTGAAGATAAATTAAAAGGTATAAGAACAGAGAGAGATCTAATTCATTTGCAATTCTCTGTCTAAATTGAGAGAGGTCAGAGAAGTCCATTCTTCCTACCTCATTTTGGCTCATTTAGCGTCTTTTGTTAGAGGCAGGTGAGCAAGTTGCACTTCCACTCCCTCCTTGCCATGCACCTCCATCACACCCTGTTCTATCACACCAGCGATTATATTCATGAGTTCAAACTAAAGTGCCCTGTTTATGGGCTGCAGCAGTGTGCGAGTTTTATTCTTCATCCTGGAAAAAAATAATTCTATTACTTTTGTTTCTTCTCGTCACTTTGAAACTGCGTAAAACAGACATGGAAGAAAATAAAAAATAAATAAAAAAATAAAATTTATTTAATAATAATAATAATAATAATAAAAACAAGCTTGCCAGACTCTTAAGTGAATTGATTGTATTGAAGAGTGGAGCTGGAGAGGAGCCAGCACCGAACCCCAATTAGGCAAGGGAAGGGCTGACATGGCCACGGTGAGGATGTGAGGCTGCAGAGCAATTCAGAGAGGGAAAAAAAATAATTGAGTTGGGGGTAAATGAGAAATGCTTGATAAAAGGTTGGTTTGCCTTGGGCCAGGTGCAGGGAGGATCGGTGAGGATGATGCTGTGGACTGCCAGGGCTGCTTGCTTAGCTAGGACCAGAAGGCCAGGGACGACGAGGTTGCTGTCCAAAAGTGAATCCGTGCAGATAAACATCGGAGAAGGAGGACAGCTGCTTCAGCTAAAGACTAATATTGGTGTGTGGAAAAGATTGAGACTAAGCCAGCCGTTGATAAATTTAGGCTGGAATTTAAAAGGCAGCTTATATTCAGCGGAGGAGCGAAGCTTCTTGAACTTTGCAGCACAAAGAGCTGGTGAGTGGGGTCCCCTCCACCCACAACACCCTCTGGTCCTGCCTGGCGCTTGCCCTGGGGACCGTGACCTTCCTAAAATTTCTGCTGTAAACTCAGTGTCTTTATTCTGAAACTCTGGATTATCCTTTTGGATGTGGTGGAGCACATCTGCGTGTGTTGCGGCAGCTAGCCTGTAGCCATGCAGCGAGTAGCCAGGGATAAATTGTCTGTGTCATCGCCTGCCAGCGAGGGTGGCAGCTTCTCGCCGCTCCCCACAATCGCTTCTTGCAGCACATGGCCACTCCAGATAGGCTTTAGATCAAAGTTGCTGCCAAAGCCGGAGAGACACACGCGTTTTTTTCCAGGACGCTGGAGGAGCATCTGGGTGCTTTGCTGGAACGGCAGCGAAATTTCAGCAAGGACGCTGTTGGGAAGGCAAAGCAACATCTCCCCCTTTGGAAGGTGCCACCCAAGCCTGGCTTTGCACCCAGAGCCTGGTCCCACTGGAGATGGCAAGGAGGAGGAGGCCACATCTTAGTGGTACCCCACTGTATAGGGTCCTCAAGGAGACCTGGTGGGACTCGTCCCTGCGCCCAGAACACAGGGGAGGAAAGCAGTGGGGACAGCAGGGCAGCCAGTGGGGCAGAAAATAAACACGGCAATCATCCCAGTTCTAAGTTCCCATCATTTAGCTGAGTTAAAATAGGTATCTAAGGAATCTAACGGGGAAATGTAAAAAAAAAAAAAAAAAAGTAATAATACATTTTTGAATGTTCCAAAGAATAGGAAGAAAATTAAAAAAAAAAAAAAAAAAAGGCATGTGAGAAAATATTCCAGTATTTTCATTCTTTTAAGGCTATCTGGCATTTTTTGCTTGGGGATGAAGGACTTACTGCATTGGTCTGATGGCAGAGTACCCGTAGAGCCCACACGTTATAGTCACAGGCACTGCTCGTTTTCTGCCATCCCATATTCTTGAGCTCTGGAAGCGTAATATCAGCTATTCCCCAGCCTATTTATTGCAACCAGCTTTTTAAGTAATGGGCCAAATAATGATCGCAGATGCTATAATCAACATTTTTGTTAATGATTTACAGCTCCATTTGCAAAATAATTAGTTCTGCAGAGCTCCGTGGCACAATGCAAGAGGAACGCTCTCCTCACTTCGTGTAGCCACAAGTTAATTGGAAATACCAAGCCCAGAGGATGCAAGGCAGTGTGAGGGCGAGCCCTGGGGTCTCAGCCCTGGGATTTACGGGCATGAAAGGAGTTCAAATATTGGCCACGGATGCAGGCTTTGACACGTGGATGCTGGGGAGAACCTGCTTGGTTCCTGATGACAGCCCAGGTGAATTGTAGCTGCCGCCTGCTGAAGTGGGGCTGTGCCCATCGGTGCTGCTTGGTGCCACTTTCCTGTAGATGAGAGGAGAGATGCTCCCAGAAATGGTAGAGGAAGGGCAAGAAAGCCAAATATCCTTTTTTTTAAGATGAACAGTTTTTGTGCTCCTCTCTACGCAGTGATAACTGAGCTCCCAGGGACGGGGAGCAGAGGGGAAAGCATCCTGGCTTCTTCCAGCAGCACATGCAGAGGTGTCTGGCAGCCCAAACCCCAGATCTATCCTTACTGGGGGGCAGATAAATCCTGAAAGCTTTTAAAACCTGCTTGGAGTCTTGCTATGGAACAAATAGATGTGCTCCATGTCTTCCCCCCGTGGCTGGAGCAAAGCGGGTGGCTTTGTTGCTGCTGTGCCTCCTGGCCGTGCCGGGCAGGGTTAGGGATGGTCCCTTGCTCTCTTTTCCTATTTGTTTAGATTTTTCAGCTCATGAGCAGAAAGATCTTGATTCACGCTTGGCACAACACGGCTCTGATCTCAGCGGCAGATGCCAGATGCTGCCGGAATACAAAGAAATAATGAAAGTAACCCAAAACGTGTGAGTCAGCAATAGGTGTGATGGGGGTGCCGCTTCGCCTTTGCCTTTCTCTCTCTGGCTTTTCGTACTGCCTCCGCGCTGCTTTCAGCTTCTCCTTCCTCCTCTCCCTCTTTTCTCCCTCCAGCCCCATTCCCGTTGTCTTTCTCACCTTCCTTCTGCCGCCTTCGTACCAGGTGATGTGACCACACGGCGGGAGAGCGCTGGCTGGAGGAACTTGGCTGGTAACTCGCGCCCTCTTTCCATTTGCCTCTGCACAGAAATTCCCTGCTACCCTCGGTCCCATTAGTGCCCTCTTGGCAGCTTACGTGTTATTTATGGAAATTCGGAGTGATTCTTCTTCCCAGCTCTAAACACAAAGCCGAGTGCTGGTGTCACTGCAGAAGTGGTAACCGCAGTCAGTGCCTCTTTGAGAAACGCTGAATTGCTGTAGTTCTTTATTGTGAGTGGCTAATTTTATTTCCTCCTACCACTATGTACAGTTTCTATAGTTCTGGAGGTCACTGGAGCTTTGTAAGTGCAGCCAAAAGTGTTTTAAATAGTCATTGTGCAGCACAGCAATGCCATCAATCTCCCGTGCCATTATTCTCCGTAGAAAGTTGGATTTGATATCCGTTTTCATATTTAAAGCAAAATTACTGGCAGGCCGCCATATCCTGGAAGGCACAGGGAGCGGTAACTTGTTCGTAAAGGTTTACGCGAGTTGTAATGGTTTTACCTATTGGTTTGGGATATTTTTCAACAAATCAAGAGCGGCTGGCAACCGAAAGGTTTCTGGAGAGGGTCTTTTATCCTTAACCGGTCTTATTTTATTGTTTCATTTCAAAGCCTGTCTGTAGTCGAGCTCTAATAATGATTAGATCTTTTTAATTGGAGTCTCATAAGCTTCAATTACCAGCTTGCCCAGAAATACTTTGGGTTTCTTGGCTTATATGTACGTATATAAAAAGGGGAAGGGAAAAAAAAAAAAAGAAAGAAAATAATAGTGGAATGTAAGTCTGTGGCATATTGAATTAATTTCCTGTTCCACTTCTGCATCAGCTAACCAGACAAATAACCAATTTGTTAAGGGCTCTGCTACTTCCTTCAATCACTTGCTCACAAAACACTTTTTACATTTTATTTCCTGGTTCTTCCATTTCAGGCCCTCGGTTCCCCCGCGGGTCCCTCGGTGCCGGTGCCCCCGGCCACACTCAGCCCCTGCCAGCTCGCGGGGACTGGCACGAGGATGCTGCTGGTGCTGCCTCTCTGTTGCCCACCCTTCCCTTATCAGTGGCAGCAGAAATTACGGCCACGTAAAGAGGGTTCCCAGCTTGCTGGGCTGTTTCAGTCGCATCTGAGAGCGCTGAGATGGGAATATTGCCACGGCACCACGGAGGGGAGCGGGGAGAGGGGGTGCCAGCATCGGTTGTCTGCTTGGTAGCGGGATTAAGCAAGCAGAACAGACAGGGCTTTTAGCATTTTCCTCTCCTGCATGACGAGTTCCTTCGGAGAGACACGGGCTGACTCGGCACCATGTGGCTTTGTGCTCCACTCGCTGCATTTCGTGGGTTTAACGTTTGTATTTAGGAAATCGATGCTGAAGGGAGAACAGCTCTTTGTTGCCTGCTCTGCCAGGGACATCTTTCTGGAGAAACACAGGCAACAGGGAAAAAAATAAATAATTTTTTTTAAAAAAAACAACCAACAACTCTGCATTTGTAGGCAAACTGCCCTAAGTGCCAAATTGTTCCTCGCTAATACACAGTCCTGGAGGAAAATCTGCAAGGAAAACAAAGATGTGTAACTCGAGACTTCTCGAGCAGAAGTTACAGAGGGCTCTCTCTCCGTGTGCCCTGATGGGTAGGGGAGGACGCACATCCCTTCAATCGCCGTATTGTATGGCGCATAATAAATATTTGATTACTACAGGCTGTCATTTAGTTAATAAACAGCGCGGGGCAGATTCTGCTCTCGGATGCTGTGTGCACATCTGTAACTACGCCTACCACATGCGTTCATCCCTGAGTGTGAGGACAGCCTCTGGTTCGGATGCTGCAAAGTCTGCGCACAAAATGTTCGAGCACCACAAGAGGAAACTCTCCAGGTCTTCAGTGTGTTCCTGCAGCAACTGCTGGGACTAAGCAGTATTTTGGGTTTCACCATAAAAGTACTCCGGCCTAAGGCTGGAATTTGGTAAATAAGATGAATTGGGTTATTTTGTTGCTGATGATGATGCGGGATCGTGATGATACGTGTGTTTTAAAACAGAGCAGCCTCAGCTGCCCAAAATGAATGGGGGATAGTGCTGTTTGGTAGGCTGAGCCGTAGCATACACAACTGGTTAAATAATCGCTGGTCTTTTAGCAGAATATTCATGAATCGCAGTTATTTATAGATTTCAAGAGTTTTTGCAGATGTTTGCTCTGCAGCATGCATGCATTTCTGTTGGAAACAAAACCCAAGCTAGCAAATCCTGAGCAAAAGGTCAGTGAGGACCGGCGGCTGGGAGCCCGCAGTGCTGTGAATGGGACAGCCTCCCCTGAAGGAGTTTAGTAGATGATTTAGTGGAGGAAAAAAAGGAAAAAAAAAGTTGCACAATGTTTTACTATTTCATTTCTTTTTTCGTGTGTTTAACGTGCGGGGAAGCCAGAGAGGCAATAGGGAAATTGGGAGGGGAGGGGGGAACATGTGAAAAAATGACAGCAGAAACCTCAACTTTTTCTGGTCATTATTTTTGAGATCCCTGCCCAGCTCCTGCACTCGCCTCTGCTTTCTGGTTTCCCTGCTGCCACCCAGTAAGGACGTTAAAGTTGTCGTGCTGAAGGGAGATGCCAGTAACACAGGAATAACTAAATGGTTTTGGCTGGAACCAAGAGGGAAAGGTAACAAAACCCTGTTCCCTGCTTTAAACTAAGCAGGAATTGAACCTCATAATCAGTGTTTCATTAGTCCTGATAGGTAAAAATCACAGGCAGACAGATGTGGCAACGCTTCATGGCTTGGCAAGAAGTTCCTGACCTTGCAGGTTTAAATCTGAGTGGCTCTTCGTGTCCCTTCATCTACTTTCCCTTCCAGGACGTTTTTTGGGCTGTTTGATACAGAACCTCTGGGAGACCTGTGAGTTATGGGATAATAATTCCTTGTCAGGTACCGTGAGAATGGAGCTTATTTTACAAGAAGTCCCTTTGATGGAAGTAGGGCCCCTAATTCAAGCTTGAGTGTGTTTTAAGAGACATAGGCATGCGTACAATAAAATCCAGGGAGAACAATTTGCATAGAAAAGCCAGGAAACAGCTGGGCTCACAGACAGCTGAGATTTTAGGGTTGGTTTTCTGGGGGAGCAGGGGTAGAGGTGAGCAGCAGAATTTTAAAGCCAGACCGCTTTGGAGGATTTTGTTTAATATTATGTGGGAATAATTTTAAAAAATACAGCTGTGTGGCTGTTCCTGAGACCAGGTAAATGTTAATATCGAGGTGGTTGTCCCCTGTAATTAGCAGCTGGCTGTAATGCTGGGAGCCATTTACTTCCCTGGTCATACACGGACGTATTCGTTCTTACTTTCAATTCTTTCCCATAGATGAAATTCAGCACAATCAATGCCAACAAGATTATTTTGAAAGCATATTGGATTAAAAATCTGATCCCTTATTGAGCTTCCCATTGGCAGATGAGGCTATCCTTACAGAATTAAGATTCGTGTCAGCAACAGATATGCTCGCGTGAGCCTGCTCAGCCTCTCACTGGCCTTTTCGTCCTTAAATACCCAACAGAAGTGCCTGGCCAGGCTGCACTTCATGCACTAACCTTGTTGGTGGTGGTAACTAACACCAGGACAGGAGAAAAATGTATCTGAGAAGCCAGTGATGTGGTCCAAGAGGATGTGGTCCTGGGTCTCAGCCACAAGACTTGTGCCCTGTGCTGCTCCCCAAAAACGGAGGCAGAAACAGCCTCATCCCCTCATTCCACCCCCATCACATGGCCACCTGGAAGCATCAAACCCCATTTTTAGAGGAACAACTGCGTGTGTGCCTGCAGGCAGGTTTGGTTCCCTGCATGTGGCAATGAGTCCTTCCTTCCCCCAGTTTTGGCTGCGCTCACGTGGATGCTGCACGTAGGACTGTGGCTTGCAGAGCACACAGCTGACCCCAAAGACCTAAAACCGCTCAGCTCCTGGGACACTGCAGTTCCAGAAGATTTGGGGTGATAATATCAAAAAGGTGTATTAGGCTCGTTTGGCATCCTTGCCATTTCACATATCTGTTTTAGCAAATAATTCAGTGGGAAGTATCTGGAGAAAATAAGGGGGGACATGACTCTGGAAATAAGTTGCTGTGCCTCCCATTTTACCCCTTTTGTTGTTTTTATTTAACAGAGGAATCACTCTTTTTATAGATTTATTGCCCCAGCCTAGCTTAAAAAGGAAGGGGACAGGACAATCAGCAGTGATTTATTTCTTTAATGCATTTTAAATAAGTAGACCCCCAAGAATGAAGCAGTGGTGCATAATTACATTGCACTGGTCACAAAACTCAGGCTGTGCCTGCTGCCAGCTCTTTATTTAACACCTGGTGAGCATAAGTGAACGCGCTGCTGGGGCTGGGAGCTGCAGCTTGCTCCGAGTTGTACGAAATCTGTTCTCTGACGGCAGCTCCTCTCCCAGCAAGGACACTCAGCTCTTCTCTGTGCCTTCATGTCTGCCTTGGCACTGTGGTTTTGTAGCCTTTTCCACCTGAGCATCGCTGTAAGCAGCTCCTAGAGCTCAGCTCCAGCATCCATCCTGCCCCTGCCCTGCCCTGTGTCCTCCCTCGCTGGTACCTGGTGTGCTCAGCCTGCAGAGGAGCCGCTGCCTGGAGGGGCCCGGAGCTCCTTCCCGGACTGAGGTCTCCTCAATTACAGCAAGCAAAATGGATTTGAATATTCCATTTCCCCTACAAGGACCCCCTGCTAATTTCTGTGTTTTTCACAATTGCGTTTTCCTGTTTTTGTTTAGTTTCTTCATCTTTCTCACCTCCCTGCTGCTGACTAAAGGAGCTGCACAACGGGGGAAAGTGTGACTAACTCGCTGCCTGCACGGGGGAAAGAGTGAGACTGGCTCTGCACATGCTGGTGATAAATGCACAGAGTAAACAGAATGGAAAAGTGGAGAAAAACAGCTTTTTTTCCAACAATCTCTTTTTTTTTTAGAGCGATGTTAGTCATTCCTTCCAGCAAACATAGGTTAAAACAACTTCCATCATAATAAGATTTACTGCAGAAGCAGCAGTACCAGCTTCAGATTTGGGCTTCCATCTGGGATGGTTTTTACCGTTTCTCGTTGTAAGCTATGAGAAGGGGCGAAAAAAGGTTTTCCCTCTTTCTTTTCAGTCTCTGCTTTTGTTTGGCAGCGAGTGCTGTAGATGCCATTGTGCTGCTCGTCCCCAGTGCCCAGGTCGTGGGACCACGTTTTCCCTTCACGAAGTGCTTCAGCGGAGCTGCTTTCATATTTTTTCCTCCGAGTATCCCAGCGTGGCTTTGGAGAGCAAAGGGAAATCTGTTTTGTGTGTAAACACAGTCCTGCGATGTTTATTCAATGTCTTTGTTTACTTTGAAAGTTAGTCCCATGCTAATGAATTTATAAAACCTACATTATCCATAAAGCTGTCATTGGAACAAAATTTAGTAATAACTCAGGTAATGCATTTAAACCACTAGTGAGTTTGCTCTATCCTGGAGTTGATAAATTCTACGGCTTCATTTGGTAGGAATCAGCAATTTTATGTGGCAATTAATTTTAACAGCAATAGGGAGCCAAAGGACTACATTTTTTTACCCTTTCTTTTCTGTGCTTTTATGGGAATATTCTCGTGTTTAACATTCAGGTGGCGGAACTGGGAAGCAATCTGTGCGCGGGTGAAACGCCGCTCTCCAGGCTGCCCAAACGAGCTGTGCAGTCCGCTGGCTAAACCACGCTGCGGGTTTTGGGTCTACAAGACATGTCAGAACAAGGTGGGGTGGCCCAGAACGTCTGTCCCCAGGATGCGTCTGCACGAACTTGCTGGTTCTTGTTTTCAGCTGGGTGCATCACCACCATCAGGGGTGCCAAAAGCATGAACTCAGAGCAGGGGTTGGGAGATGAGAGTTGCTGAAGCATTTCGGTGCTTGTTTTCCCCTTCTGGTCTCTGCTGGAAAAGTCCCAGTTGTACGATGGGCTGCAAGCCTCTAGTTGTGTAGGATCCAATCTGGGCACCAAAAATGCCTACTTCTATGTTAGCTCCTGCTACCAGGTTTGCGTGGTGTTAGCAGGTCACCGTAGCTCATCGTTCACGTCTGTAACCCCGACGGCGTTCCCAGCAGCGTGCAGAAACCAGTGTAGTTCCTCTAAAGCTGAAATTCGTCTTGTAGCAATAAAAAATATCAAGGGAGGTAATTTTAAGGAGATTTATTTATGATGTGGTTAAGTAACATCCACGTTCTGGTTTTTGCCCTTCATGAAAAGCGAGCTGAGCCATGGGGAGGATTTTGGCAGAAGTGACCTTAGAGACACCGTGGCCCGTGTCCGTCGGTGTGCTTTGGCAATCATCTGTGTTACGACTTTGTCAGTTCCCAAATGAGAGCGATGGCCCCGAAATGAGGTTCGTGGAAGTTATGAGCAAGGTCGTGAGCCTGACGGAAATTTCATTTTGTCCGATATTTATTCTGCTGTTTGGGGTTGTGCAGAGTTACCGGTCTGTAAAATGAGGTCGCAGCCAGGAAAGAAAGTTTGGGAGCTGCTGCTTCAGAGCCGGGGTTGAAATTAATTATTTGTATACCTTGGAGGGTTGCACTGGTTTTTAAACAAGACAGCTGGGTTAGAAAAACAGTCTGAATTCATTGTGAAATACGTTGTGTGATGGCCAGCTTTTGAACCTTGCACTCCCTTGGTGCGCTACCAACCAGAAATTTCAAATTGGCTGCTTAAAATTGGCCGTGTAGCCACCCAGATATTTCATCATGTTATTTCAGAAATCCCAGCGGCTCCATGCCGCAGGGCTGGGGAGAAGCTCATTGTAGTAGCAACATTTGGAAAAGTTGGTCTGGTTTAGCTGTGTAGCTCGCGTTATGGCCACAGATACTCAGGCAGCAGAAACGCTGATGCAGAAAGGAAGGCTGGCCTGGCGAAAATGAGCTCGAGTGTATTTAAAAGAAGAAAAAGCCCAGCTGGTGTGGATTTGGATGTGAAAAAAGCAATATCAAAGTGTCAGCTTTGTGGCATCAAAAGAAAATATTCTCTTAATTTTTCTAAGAACAGAATGCCTACAAAATAACACCATTGAAAACTAAAAAGCAGTATACTCCTCAAACACCAATTTGAAATGCCAATGATTCTTAATTTAAAGCAAAAAATCTACAGCAAAATTACTATGTTTTTGTGCACAAAACCTACGGGTTGTCTGGAAAACAAACCCCGATAAAAGAGTGGTGCCAGGCATTTGCCTGTGCTTTTCACAGGGATTTCTCCATAGGGCCTCCTTCCCTGATAGCTCTCTCACCACCCGTTGCCTCTTCTCTCTGCTGATAAACTCTCTGATCTCCTCGCCATCCTCTTGGCTGCTCTGGTTTGGTATGTATGGAGGGTTGTTTTTGAAGTGCATGTTTATGTGCAAGCCATGTTCATAAAACTGAGTATGTATTCTTTTGAGTGGTGAAGTGCTGACTCTGGACATTTATTTGTTTTTGTACTTGTTGCTTCCTTTTGAAAAAGTCCCGGACAAATATTTAGAGGTGTTCTGCTTAGGCTTGGGTTGCTAATTAATTTCCAAGTCTCTGCATTTTGGGAATATTGAATCGGGAGAGCAGGCGGGGAGCTGCATGGTGGCCCTGTGGGAGGGCGCAGCAGGAGCATCCCTCCCAATGCCTACGCCTGAAGGGTGCCGCGTGGGCAGCCTCCAGTGGCTAATGCTGCTCGAGCTGCAAGCTCAGCGTTTGGTGGAGAAAGCTCCCTTCACCTCATTCTTAACGTTTGACTTGTGACTTTGTTGTTGTGTGTTCTGGTTCCGAGGAGAAAAAGAAAAACCAAGAGAGGAAAGTGGGGTTTGGGTCCACTTCCTGCGCCGTGAGCAACCGTGCTCTGTGTTAGCTGCTGATAAGGAGGTCTTTAAACCCACAGGTTTTTAAACCCAGCACATGGTTGAACACCAGGGAAGATAGATGCTTTTTTCTGTCCCAGAAACAGCCGTTCCCTGACAAAGCCTGTGCCTTTTCGGAGCAGTCCCTGCCAATGCTGTTTGGCTGCAGGGAGAGATGCCCTCCGCTTAGGTGTGTGCGAATGTCGGGACGTTCATGGATAACCTGCTACGTTTTGTGTCCCCCACGGAGCAGAACGGGTTCTGGTGGTAGTTTGCATGCTGCTTCAACCACAGTTGTGCCTGCATCTTTTAAAAACACATTCTGCTGTAAATGTACCCAAAGCCCTGTGATACTGCCTTGCCAGAAGCAAATCTCTTCAGCGGTCGCCAAAGCTGGCTGTGGTGCTGACGGCTGGCAGCTCCAGAGACAGCTTACTCCATCGCACGCTCAGCCTGCCACACATGATGGCACTCGTGGTTGCCATCTCTGCACTTGGTTTCAAATGCTGAAGCTTCCTTACTGCCCCCTCCTTCTCTCTCTCCCCTTAATTCCCCAGTTTTGCATAAAAGCTTCGCATTTTTAGGGAACCGAAGCAACGGTTCCTTGGGTGGCACTGTGAGAAGACGCAGGGTGCATGTGTTTATATTCACAAGTCACAGAGCTGCTGCATTCCTGCCGTAGGTCCATGTTCACAGCAATATTTTAAAGCCCACAGCCCGTGAGACCGTTCCTCCCTGCTAGCACTTAAGATGGTGTCTATGAGTGTTGGCAGACACGGCACCGGCCCTACTGCAGGCTGCCCCAGAGCAGTGATTGTATTTGCATGCTTCCTAGCAACTTTGTGTGTTGGTTCAATTACAAAGGCCTCGAAAAACGCACTCCATCTGGTTTTCCAACCCCAGATGCGACCACCCCAAAGAGTGATCTAATTCTTCTGTATTTAGACTTGAAAACTTCTCACCAGTTGGTGGTGCGGGAAATCAAATAAGAGTCCTTAGGAGCAATAAGATCCACATGCTGGCCTAATTGCACATGGAGCTAGACTGCTGCTCTTGCTCTAGCGTATCTGCAGTGCCGCTGTCAAAGGCGTATTGTTAGGCGAGGGGAAAACCCACAAATCTTAATCTGAGTAATAATGTAATGTGGCCCGATAATTAGCTGCTCATGATAGGGGCCCCTTGGTGTCTGGTGTGGTGCCTTGTGTGGCGTGGTGCCTTCTGCAGGAGCAGGCGGCCAGGTCGGCCTGGTCTGGAGACCACGCTTTGTGGAGGGGGACGGTTTCTCCATTTGCCTTTCAATATCATCATTTTTTGTCTGCGTTAGCTCATTTGAGAGTGTAATTTTACAGCATTTTTTAAATTCGGGGGGGAAAAAAGCTACAACTTCCCACCTCTGCGCGGTGGGGCCTGGGTGTCCGTGAGGGGCAGAGCAGAAATGAGTGGGGTTATCGTGCGGTAGGACAACGCCACTCAACCTGTGCATGTCACCTCCCTCACCTGCCCCACGGTCACTTGGCTGTGACAGTTTGTCTAAGCAGGGCCGGGGCTCGGAGCCGCATTATTTTGAGCTTCCCATTAGCCACCAGTAATCCATCCTGCCTGGCTTTCTTCAGCAAGGGGAGCCTGACAGAGAGCGGCGAGGGAAAGCTTGAAACCACCTCCCTCCACCCTCAAAACTTCAGACCGAGCTTTGAGCACAAGCGAGAGGCGACCAGCCTTAAATATCCCCTGTGTTGACTAGCGCACGCCCTGAATCACACCAGGGCTTGTTTCAGAGCAGGGTTTCCTGTGGGATCCCCCGCGTGCCTCTCAGGAAGCACGGCCGGGCCGGCGGCCATGGACCTTCTCCTGCAGCCCCTCCATCGAGGCGGTGCCTCACGGCCATGCCCGCGTGCCGCCACATGGCTGCCACGGGGAGGCCGCCCGGCCCCTGGCCAGAGCACAGGAGACGAGGCAGGGCCCCGGGAGACCCGAGCTGTGTCAACAAATTAAGCCGGCGCTATTTTAAGCCGCTCTGTACCTAACGCTTCCTGTTTTTCGGGAGAAACTTCTTGTTTTCTTTGCTTTTATGTTGACGGATTTATTTTAACGGCTTGTTCCTGAAGAAAGGAGTTGCGGGGTTGATTTTTTTTTGTGTTGTTGTTGTTTTGTTTTGTTTTGTTTTTTTCCTGGTTCTCTTGAAGCGTGCAGGTTGGTGGCCCATGAGAAAGGAAGAGAGAGGCAGGAGGACATTGGGGCTTGGCAACATGGCCTGGTCGCCAGGGTTATTTTGGGGGTTTTTGGGTGCAGCGAGGGGTCCCACTGGAGGTAGGCAGCCAGTCAGAAGACCACGGCGATGTTTTCGTACTTTCATTAACACTAAGTTAAGCCATGTGTGGTTCTCTTTCGAGGAGCGTTGGCCTAACCAGTAAGGACAAAGTAAATAGCGTTCATTTCCTGCTGACCTTTTAACACGAACAGATGTTTTCTCTTACAAGTACCATAGGCCACTTCAGTCACTGACCTCATCAAGTGGGCTCCTGCCGTTTTCATACTCTGCAGTCTCTAAAACTGCCTCTTTAACCCATTTTGCTGAGCCCTGCCTGCAGAAATGGGTCTCCCTCCTTGGTCACAACCCATGTGCTTTTAACATTTTTAACTTTCTTCTCTCTGGATGAACCAATGACTTCCTCCTCGTTTTTGTCCTCCACGGAGGATGGCAGATGTTTCCTCTGATGGGCCCTATCAGGCTGCCCGGGGGAAATGAGTTTCCCTTTAAACTGTTTTCCCTAGCCGTCCTCTCGTGGGCTGGACTTGCAGCCCCACAGCTGGAGCAGTAAGTCCGTCACCCTTATCCTTGTTTATGTTTTTTGATGAGAACGAAAAGGTCTTGGAGTCACCTCAAGGATCAAAAAATGATCAGGTCGCAGTGCCAAAGCTGAGGCTTTCATCGGTGGGATTTCCCTTCAGCGCTTATTGCACCACTGTGACCTCCCTGGCATCTGCTGGAGCCTCCTCTGCAACCTCCTCTGCAGCCCCATGGATCTTGGTCCTGCCCAAGGAGTCAAAAAGTTCTTCGTCCCGTCATCCTGGCTTGGAGATCTCCTGGCCTTGCTTTTTTTGCCATGCGGTCTTCCCTACTGCATCTCTAAATCTGCTGCTGCAGATGGTGCTGGGTGGAAATCTGTGCAGGACTTGAAGCTTTTTTTGAAGCAAACATGGTAGGAATGAGCAGTGAAGCTTGCTAATTCCTGCCACCTTTTAATTTACTTTTGGCCAAGGGATGTTCAAGTCTGAGCATGACTTCTATGTTTAAGAATACCAGAGATATCAAGTTCATCCAGGAGACATCTGAAGGAAGTTTCTCTGCTGGCTGTCCTGGCCAGAGCCTGCTTTCATCAGCCAGTCCTTCATGGAGGATATGGGGACAATCTCTGGAGTGAGGTAATTCAGGAGAGAGATGTGGTGGCAGGCTGATGGACATGGAGTGAATTTGGTTCACATGTTCACACATTGGTGAAGAGCCACTTTCCAGAGTTGGCGTTGCAGTAGTGTCTTGTCTGGTGGCATGAAGCAGGGTGAGGTATCTGGGATGAAAAAAAGCCCAACTTCAGTACCTGGAGACCCATTTATTATGAATGGCGCACTGTTTGTGTTCCTGAGTAAGTGGCATTCAGTTCGGAGAGCAAAGCCTTCAGTCTGCTTTTGGCTTCAGGTGGGGAGCACTGGAGATAGGAAAAAATATTAGTGTGATTTTCGGTTATTGAGTTATTCCATCTGGAAAAGGATGTGTATAAATTTAAAGGTCATGAAATTAGCTTTATAGACTGTTGTTTTTTTTAAAAACATGTTGAATGTAGGTTGATAGAGATTCCCGGAGATAGAGATTTGTTTTTGTTATGCATTTAATCCTTATTTTAGTAGTTTCCATATGTATTTATTTCAGAAGTTTTACTCCATGAGTTGTGATTTCTATCCAGAGCAGTGGGTCTATGCAGGACAAATAAGAAGAAAAGAAAAACTTTTCCGTGGCTCAGGTTCCCGTTCTTTTCCTGTTCAATTAAAAGGAGAAGTATTCAGAGCCTTAAAAATTCCCTAGCATTACCCAAACATGACCATCTTTATAGTTTCAAGTTTAGAGAAAATGACTCACAGGCATTTTTAGTAAAGGATTGCTCAAAATAGAGTCAAGTATGATTCATATTAGCAAATCAAGACACAACAGAAGCAAGAAAAAAAGCCTTCAACTTGACACTTGCCCTTCCGGATGGGTGCATTGTTAAGGGGATGGCTGAGATTTCCCCTATGCCTGTGATGTCTGGCAGCGGGGGGAGCAGCATGCGGGGCATGTGGCAGATGTGGATGCTCCTGAGCTGTCACCTGGCTGTTTTTGGGGCAGCTGGGGCAGGAGCTGTGCATAGTGAGACCTCCTTCTGCGATGGAGCACATCCTCTGTCAGTCCCAGTTCAGTCTGTCTTGCACGTTATCTGCTGAAGGCTTCCTGGGCAGATTGGGCAAAACAATCCTGTGATTACATCCCTGCCTTAATGGTCGGAATCCTGCCACCTTTATGTATTTTTATCAGTCAGTGTAATTAGGCAATGCCTAATTATTGTAGACACTTATGAAGATCAACCCTTTGAGTCTGAAGTTGAGGATTGTGAAGTTGAGTCTGTAGTTGGGTGCCTCTCACAAAGACCCCAGGCTTTCACCCACCGATGTTCACACCTTGTGACCAGCACCGTGCTGGGCTGCTCTAAATTTTGAGGTCAACGTGGCAAGAGAGATGTCCCAACTACAGCAATGTGCTGCTTGTAGGGGCTTCAAAAGAGGAGCCAGCCTTTTTGTCTCTACCTGAACACAAGGGGCATTCACAAAGCACGCTTGTAATACAACCCCTGTGAGAAGAATTGTTTAACAAATAGCCAGATAATCTAGTTTGCCTTTTCTGCCGTGTTTTACTTTGCCCTGCGCTGGCAGTCGGCCTTTCCCAGGTTTAGCCTTGCACAGAAGATTTTATCTCGCAATCCTGCGGAGACGGCTGCTGATGGTGGAAAACATCACGAACCTAGCGAGTGGATTACTGAGCAAAATCGATTTTATTTGGTACATTCATAGGCTGAAAGGCAGCATAATAGCGTCTGCCTTGCTTCCACACCAGCGAGGGGGAAGCGCCCCAACACGTGCTGGAGACCCTCTGCGAGTCCGAGAGGCACCAGCATATTTTGGAGCACGTTCATCACCGACTTAATTCTGATGGCATCATTTTGGCCGACTGAGCAGGACCTGCCGAAATGCCTTAGGTGCACGTGCTGGTGTGCATGTTGTGGCTGTTTTTACCTACGTGTTGAACATTCCCCGTGAGCGATGAGAGCCGAGACCTTGCCCGTGCTCCTTGCAGCTCCTTTGGTTGATGTATGGTGTTTTCCCTCCTTTTTGTCAAAGTGTCCTCTGCTCCAGAGATAATGCAATTGCTATGCAGTGCCGTGCAAATACTCTTCTGTATTTGTATCTCTTTTCTATTTAATTATACTGTATAAATGTCCTCGGTAAATTTGATAAGTTGGGTGAAGGATATTGATTTTCGAGTCTCTTCTCGTGCAGGGCTCCTTGCAGCAGCCGTTCGCCAGGCCTGTTTCCCGAGGAGGTTTTGAAGGTTCAGCAGTTAAGGAGTTGCAGGATAACAAAGGAATTTCTCTCCTCTCCTGGCTGAGCTGCTGATTGCAGGGAAGAGAAAACATTCGTGTTGGCTGGTGGATTTTTAAGCCTTCAACTCTTGTCATCTGTAAAAGCAGGTGGGAAGGGAGATGGAGGTGCGGAACACGCCTATTGCCTGCAACAATTTGCCTATTGCAAATAATTCCTGCTGCCAGCTCTGGGAAGGAACGAGAGGGATGCTCTGGTGCGGGACGAGCTCTGGGGGCAGCAGTGGGGGTCCCTGGGGTCCCCCCTTTCCCCCGTATCACCCCCGATGGCAGCAGGAGCAGGCGGCAGAGCCGGCGGGCGTGCAGGGAGGCGGGAGGAGGGAATTTGGAGGGTTAAAGCAGGAGGACCAACAGCCTATTTTTAACAGCAGTTTTGAATGTGAAGTGTCACTGGTGTTAAAAAAAGCTCCTGGTAAATAGTGGGGAAGATGCACACGATAGTGGAAAGCCAGCTGCAGCTTTTTGAGCCGGTGGCTGCTGTTCGGGAAGAGGCTGTGAGCACTTGGTTAAGTGTTAATGTTTTAATTTTTCTTTTCTTGGCCTGAGGTCTCCCTACACAAGGGAATTCCTTTAAACCATGCTTAGCTTTCAGCCTTTTAAGATTATTTTTGCTCTTCAAGAGGAAAAGAAGGGAGAAATGTAGATATTTGTGCACGTTCCCATTGCGCTCGCTCTCTTTTCATTCTCTTGGAACATAAAATGTTTTCCTTTCCTTTTTTTTTTTTTTTTTAAATTTTTTCTTGAAAATTAGACCCTGATCTTTTCTGGCTAATTTCCATGTATTTCTCATACAGGTTTTTAGCCTTGATCTATAATGCAGGCCCGTGGCTGTTCTTGATAAAACTTTGCTCCCGCCGGGGCTTGCATTTCCAAACCCCAATTTTCGGTAGCAAATCGCTTTCTGCAAACGGAGCTGCTGTGGTCTCTCTTGGTGGTGATCCGTGGAGCCGTGCATCCCCTGGCAGTGCATCCCCGCTGCTGTCTGTCCTGTCACCGATCCGCCCATGAAAGGGGCCCCGAGTAGGTGTTGCGACAATAAACCCTAACAGCTCTATAGGAGCTGTCACAGTTCATTGCATCAATAATCTGTGTATTAAGGAGTCCCGAGCAGGCCTTGGCACACAATGGACCGTTACGGCTCCAGATGAGCCTGCGTAAATTTAGGTCAATAACCTGAGTGTTGTTAAATCCCAAAATAGCTTGGGTACAGCAAACTGGCGAGGCTTACAAGAAAGATGTGCAGGTTATGCAAACCTGCGGTGGCCGCAGAGGATGCTCTGACTTACGGCTAAAGGTTAGTGGTGGGAGAATTATTTCATTTTATTTATGGCTGTTATCTAAACCTCTCTCCGCTCACTTTGTTCCCTCCTTCCCTCTTCCTTCATCCCTCTGGAAATTAAACTCCCTGAGCAATGCTGCAGGAGCAGCGAAGGTGAGGTGCAGAGGGATGGCTGGGGAGCCCAAACCCCCCCAAAAACGCTTTTTGCCTTCCCCAAAAGCCACCCTCTGGCCTCATCCCTGAGCCGTTCCCAATCCAAACCCAGGTCCCCGATGCCCCAGCACCCAGCTGGGCTCTCCTCCTCTGTGCCACTGGTAGCATCCTACTCCTGCCTCCGTCCATCCCTTCCCTTAGACCTCTTTGTACGTGGGTGGTGGGGAGAGGAATGCCTCCAGCACAGGAAGGAGACGGCTTTGCCTCGCAGGAGCATGCCTGAATGGGGACATGGCCTTGAACTCTTGAACTCTTTTTTTTTTTTTTTGTCTGTGGAGTAAAACTACTGCGTACCTGAAAACAGGACTTAGTCCGATGGAAAGAGGTAGTAAAGAGGGAGCAGATCGCAGACCACAAGGAGCAAGGTTTTCCACGTTTCCATCCTGAGATTTTCCATTTGAGATTTCACCAGCAGTTGGGCAGCAAAAGATGAATTAGCCGAGCTGTTAGAGGTATTACATCTGCTCCCCCCTCCAGAGACTTGCTAGAACATATTTTCTTCAGTGGTAGTAGTAAGTGTTACAAACAAAACACAGTTTTCCCCTTTGAATATTTCTTTACACAGAGCATCATCTACATAAAAAAAAAAAAAAAAGAAAAAAAAAAAGTATGTTAAGCAACACGAATAGCTTCAGGCTATTTTATTTCATGTTGCTAACTAAGTCAATGCAGATGAGGACTTTTTATGTAAGAGTGCCTTGTAAATATAAGTGCTCAGATAAGAGCAAATTACAGCTCCGAAGATCTGGAGACAGGAGGGTGTTACTGCTCCTTCCTGCTGCTCCCAGCCCAGGGCAAGCTCTGATGGAAAAGAGCTCGAGATAACCTGTGAGACAGCGAGGAACACGGGGAGTTTGTGCCGTGCGGGGCAGTCTGACACCAACCCACAGCAGCTTTCACCTAGCAGTTAAAAACCTAAAAACCCAGGGCAGGAGGTGGGTGCTGCGGCAGGACAGGCTGAGATGCAGGGTTTATTATTTTATCATTTCTTTCATTTAGGAGCGATGCAGAACCAAGGTCTTGAAGGAGTTGCAAAGACAGATGATCCGGATTTCAGGATCCTCAGGGATGTAAATTAGACAGGTGGGACATCACGGGCACCCAGAGTGCTAAAAGTGTCAATATCCCATCTCCTTTGGGTTGTTTTGACATTGATGCACTCGCTATTACGAACTTGAGAGTATATTGGAAGAACATACTACAAACAGATATTTAACCAAGTTCTCCACCCCAGGGCTCAGCAAACCATGCAGGACGGGAGTGATGGTGCTAGGGGGATCCCCAAAATACCCGGCCAGCCTTGGCCATGCCTACAGCTGGAGGCAGCGATGTCGTGGGCTTGGAGCACGCTGGTGGGAGAGACGGGCAGCTTGATGGGGGTGGGAGGATGTGGCTCCCGGCCACGTGGAGGTTTTGGTATGCAGCTCGCACTCAGGAAGTTTGGCCACCCTGATTACAAACATGCGTGTGTTTGGAGATGGATGGCGAGATATTTGCCTCTTTCCTAATTTGATTTGTATTTAGATGGAAGGAGGAAAAACACCCGGGCAGGGAAGTGGGCGGCTTTGTGTGGTTTCCTAGCCAGCAGAAGCTGAAAACGGATTACAGCTCACATTCAGGGGCAGGGTGGTAACTCGAAGGAGCCATCAGAAGGTAAGTGGCCGTGCCCGACCTCCTGGCAGGGAGGAAGTTGAATTTGCCTTTGTTCCGCTCTGCAGACAGATGGGCTCTCCCCTCTAGCTCCAGAGATGGATAGCTGCGTTCAGACACAACTTGATATTTTTTTTCTCAGTTAAACGTTTGCAAACTTAAAACATAAACCGCTGCTTGAGAGGGCAAAAAGGATGAAATCTGCTGTGCCGGAGTTAGGGAGGGGGAAGAAGTGAACTGAACAAAACCAAACCTTGGAAGCAACAATAGCTGCGCGCCCAAGTGTTTATATAACCAGGACTTTTTATCATAGCTATTTCATCTTATTTTCCTCTTGTCCTTGCTCTTGCTTGCTCATCTATATACAGCATATGGAAAGGTTGAAAAGTGGCAATTACTAAATGAGAGCAGACAGAAACGGTTCTCCAGCAGCTCCAGATGGGGGTTAGCGATGCTGTTCTCAAGCTGTTTGCCTGCTTTTCACTCCGCAGTATGAAATGCCCTCTAACGGCCAAATAACCACATAACTCACCCAACAGACCCGCAAACACTCATTTTTTTTTCTAGGGGCTTCTGATCTGGCTGTGCAGATTTTGGCGTGGTGCTGAATTTCTGCTTGAGGAGGGGAGAGCTTTTGGTTGTCCGGATGTAAAACCAGCGAAGGTTCACCTCGATCCAGCGTTAGCCTTCATGATTAGTGGAAATAAATACAAATAATTGAGGAATGCTGATAGAACATGGAATGAGATTTTATTTTTCAGTATGGCAGAGGCCTTAGGAGACTGTAAGATTATTTCTGTATCATTTCCTCTTGTTTATTTGAAAAGTTAAAGGTAGTTTCCCAGCCAGTTATGTGCTGTAGGGCGCGTTATCAGTGTCAGATACTTAGAAAAACAAGATAAGAGAGGTTAAAGGAGGCTCGTGATTAATTAGCAGATGGATTAGGTGCTCTTGAAGCTAAGTGGGTGATTTGGGTCCAGCTCCTGGTTATTTTTTTGCCCACCATCAGGTTCTTGCAAACCATCGGTGCAGGATGAGCAGAGCATCGACCTGCCTCACTCCTGATGGCAGAAAGAGAGATGACATTTATTTTCTTTAAAGCAATTTTCTCGCTGCCTGTTCGGGCTGCCTGTTTGTGCTTCGCCGTAGGAGTGAAAGGAGTGCCACTTCTGGCATTTCCTAGCTGAACTTGAGAAGCCACCGAGGAGCTACAGAGTCACTGCCTGCCAGGGGAGCAAACCTGGATCTCCCGGGGAGACTTCTTTTCTCAAGGCCAGTCACTAATGCTGGAAATAAAATAGGAGCTAAAATCCAGGGCTCTCAATCCCTTTTCACACTGTGGCTGTTGTGGCAACTCGAATATTGCCATTTCAGCAGGTCTTCCTAGCATCTGCCTTGCCAGCGAGAACCCAGTTGGGAACACAGTTCATTACCTGCAACACAGTCCTTAAAGAAACTTAAAAAAAAGTCCGGATCCAACCCAAAACCTCTCCCATGCTTTATGCGTTGTCAAGATGGAAAGGAGAGAGGCTGTTACAACCCATGCGTGCATTTTTTCCCTTGAAGGACATGGAGAACCGTGATACATCCAGTGAGTCAAGTAGCTGTGATGGAGTAGAAGTGACAAGGGGTACTCGCCGTGACTTCAGGGCCGAAAGGAATGCAGGATCAGCCCCTCCGTGTTGCCTTTGAAGCCTCATTATTTTAGCACAGTCTGTATCTTGTTGCATAATGTTTTAAGATGTGGTCTAAATCGTTATGTAGCGTGTTTAATTTAGCAACAGATGTGCAGGCTCATATGCCGTTATGGTACATTTTGTTCACTCATATAATAGCGAGTTGCTCAAAATTGTTACCAGTTCTTCAGCACAAGACTCCTACAGCATGTTATTCTCCTTCTCTGCATGGCGAAGAGCAGAAGAGCTCTTTATTTTTCCGTCAGCAGGTGCTAACGTGGGAGTGTCTTCGTGCAGCATGCCCAACCTGCCACGTTACCGCTCTGTGCCAGGCTGTAGGATCCCCACGAGCGTGTTTTTTACCCAGAGGTTTTTGGGGAAAGACACCAGGCAGGCAGCAGAGGACAAGACTTCATCTTTTAGGTTTTTGGGCAGAAAAACAAAGCGAGTCACCTAGACGGAAAGCTCTTATTGCCACCCACGGAGCCATCCAGTCATTCCCACGTTGAGGCCTTAATGCAAACCATCACCGAATGCTCCGCGGCAGCAAAATCATCCTAATAACTAATAAAGGCATACTAATAACTAATAAAGGCGCTGAAGCTAATTAGCAGTCATTTCGTAGCGAGGGACCTGCCGTGGCTGTTCTGAGGGTGTTGAGGGTGCACCGGGGGGTGCAGGCTGCTGGGAGCCTGGCCGAGATTTGCAGTTCCCGGCCGAGGCTGCTTTCCCACGAGCCAGGAAAACCCTTTTTCCTGGTGTCCTGTTTCCCACGCGGTGTCTGCGGGCGGTTAATGGAGCGGGAGAAGTCTGAACCCTGGCCACACAGAAACTGTGTGATCCCTCCTCCCAAGCGCGAGGGGTTTACATCCCTCGGGCATTAAAATAAAAATGAAAAATGAAAAATTTTTTCGTCTCCCACCTAAGGAAAATCTGTGCTTGTTCTCCTCGCCCATATAAATCTTCAATCCCTTTTTGGTTCCCGCTGAGCTATTGTGCACATGTTGTTTTGTTGTTGTTTGCTAAAGGAAAGCATCCCAACGGGGGAATTTTGGCATGGGGCGAGTGGCCAGCCCCTGCCCTCCCGTGCGGCTCCCTCCTCCCCGCAGCCCTGGGCTTTGGAGAGAGCCGGCGACGGGGCTGAGCTGGGCAGCATCCCGCTGAAGGCTGTGCAGGGAAGGAAGGATGACTCAAAGTGTTCCTCCTGCATTGTACCGTCTCCTTTGTCCACCTCCCTCCCCTGCCATTATCTCAGCGTGTCTCCTGCTCTCTTTGCTCCGCGCTTCCTTTCTTGCACCAAACTCGGCTGCTCAGCCCCCGCCACCCTCCCCGCGCCGGCTGCCGACATCCAACACGAGGACATCCGACCCTGTAGGGCTCACGACAGCACAAATAAATGGGGTTGAGCTTCCAAAAACTGGACCTTAACATGAGGGAGGCGGGGAGAGCTAGCGGTGGCACCGGCAGATGCTAACTTCACTGGTACCGACTGTTGGCAACCCTGGTGTGCTTCCAGCCGTGGCTCCGGGGACCTCTCCTTCCCCGAGAGCACAGGAAACGTGCTGTGGTGCCATCAGAGCGTTTGGACTGGATTTCCCATGCCCCTCGTTTTAAGTAAGGCTTCATAAACCCCGTGTGGATGCATGGAAGGATGATGGGACTCGGCAGGTCACGGGGCCACGTGTGTGCCAGGGCAGGGAATCCTCATCTTCTTGGTGCCGTGTGTCAATAAGAAAAAAAAAAAACACAAAAAACCACAGATGGAAATTGTGAGCGACAGGTTCCTGACTCCTGCAAGGGCCTGGGAGCACGGGGGTGCTCATCACGAAGGGTGGTGGGGCTGGGGGAGCTTCGGTTACCTGCTGGGTGCCGGGATGGTTGGATGGCGATGCCAGTGGTGGACACGTAGAAATAGATGTTGCTCATGTTTGTGCTGTGGGAAGATGACAACACAGCGCTCCGTGAGCTTAGAAGAAAGCCCATAACTCACCTTTCTGGTGCTTTTGTCCAACAGTGTCTTCGTTTTGGAAAATCACCCTTTCTTTCTTTTCATTTTCCATTGAAATCCAGAAAAATAAGCCCTGCACAGCCTCTCTCTTCTTCCACTTTCTGGCTCACGGGCTGTGCTGTTGAACAGGCGGTGTTAAGAAGCTATTTAAATTGTTACTCCGGGATGTTATTTTATTTTTTTTTTTGGCCTAAAACATCGCGTTTCAGCACATTCCGTCTTTAAATAAATAAATAACTGACGGGCTATCATCATGTCCAAGGGTTTTCAGGAAAAATTTACATTTTGAAAGACACTGTTGGAGGCTAACACGGACATGCAATTACTGTATGTAAATCGCTTCACTTGTTTCCTAATCTTGCTGAAGATGAAGTGCAGTTTTTGTGCGTGCGCCTCTCTCTCTCAAATTCCCTTATACAATGAGGTTTTCTTGTGTTTTAATTGCTGGCCACGATTTTTGTTCTGCCTCGCCTGATTGTGTTTGCTTTATTTTGGGGGACATTTAGCCTCGCGATTGTTTCCAGGCTGGGCTGGATGGAGAAATCACCGAGGGAAGATTGAAGTTGGGTGTGCCGCTAATTGCGTCCTCCCTGCCACGAACGGAGGAGCCGTTCTCTTAATTACAGCTTCGTACCAAGGCTGGGGAGCACCCGCTCGTTTCTGTGCCCTGCACAGCTGCTTTTCTCCATGTCATCCCTCCCTGCCAAGTCCCGCTCACGAGCTCCTGCCACGTTTCTAGTTAAGTCTTCGGAGTTGTGCTTTTCTTGCTGGTTGGCACCGTCCAAGGCACCTGTCACACCAGGATGGAGCGGGTAAAATCAGGAGGAAGGAGTTGGTTCGTGGGCATTATGTTAAGCCGTGCGGGATGCTGCTAATACGAGCAGTAATTTCTGTGATTGTTACGAGTTTCGTTGGTAGAAAGTTTTCCTCCAGGGAGTAATAGAGTGAATTGAGATGGCAGGAGGAAAGGACTTTAATGGAAGCATTTGTCCATCAGAAAATGCACTCTGTCAAAATTAAATACACTTTGCATATTGATTCTGTTGGGGGAAAAAGGAGTTGCAGTCACAGCATCGTGAACCATGCGAGCGTTTTCAGAACAAAGTGCTAACTTTTTTCTCCTGAAGTGACTTTCCATAACCCGGTATTTCTCCCTGAATGTGGGCTGGGATTTAATAGAGCTGAAAAGTCATGTGTCTGCTGCTGAACGCTGCCCATGGAAATGCTGTTAGCTGCTCCTGGGTTAGCTCCGCTAACAGCATAATTTTTGTTGCAAGAAATATTTTGACTGTAGCCAGCTTCTGTCTCTGGAATGGAGGTTTTCTGCTTCTTTTAAAATGTTGCATTAATTATTAATGGGAGTGGGAATCATGCTCTTTAGCATCCCTGTGTTTAAAAAAAAATCAATTAATTATTGCTATAAATCTCGGAGATTACGCTGCAGTTGTGCTGCTGGGAAATTGGCCATTAACTACCAGGAAATCGCCCATCTTCCCTGAGTCAGAATTCAGTTGTACCAACACAGCCCTCTCCCTTTTATAAATTAACTATCAATGCGATGCATAATTGATAACCATTTGTAATAATAACAATAATCTCCATGAAATTGTCATCTTGGTGCGCGGCGGCTTTGTTACAGCCTTTACCCCTCGCGTGCTCAGCCCGGCCCCTCGCATTTGTTAAGTGAGAGGCTGGAGCTTGCTGGGAAGCTGCTTTTAGGAGCTGTAAGCTGCTGGGGAGGAATAAAATCCTCGGGCAGGACTATGTGAGATGAAGACCCCGATGTATGGTGAGGATGAGCTGTGCGGTGCCGGTGCTGCCCGACCCCAGGGGGAGCAGCAGCCGAGGTCACCGACGTCGCCCAGCGTCAGCTTGTGGACATCAGCCCGGATTTTTCCCATTCCTGGTGGCTTGTTCTTCTGTTTCCTTCGTTATGTTACATCAACCTGGCTTTTTTTTATGTTGAAGTGAAAAATTTGGGGGCAATGCAGTGTGAAAATTCACCTGCTGTGGATGCTTTTGTGGTTCGGGCATGATAGGAGTGGTTGGAGCGAGTGATGTGGTGGCTCCTGGCTCTTCAGAATTATTTTTTTTCACCTCTTTGAGGACTTCTACTTAAATGTAGGCGGAGAGGCCAAGACTTTGCCGCTTGGTGCAGATGGCCACCTTGGAGAGGACGTCTTGCTTGTGCCTATTGTCCTTCCCTACTGTCCCATGGGGGCACCTTCAGGGTGCTCAGCCTGAACGGGGGTCTGAGCACTCAGCAGACCCCAGGGAACCTGCTCAGGTTCTTTCTCCGTGTCACCAAACCCCCAGAAGAGCCTGCAGGGCATTTCTCACAAATATATATGGATATATATGGATTGCTTTATTTTATCAGCATTTAAAAGATGTGCACATTAGAAAGTATCAAGGGACAGGCTCTGGTGGCAGCTGGGATGTGTATCGAGGTCTTGCTGCAAATTCAAGTCCAGTGATGACTTTCACAGGGCAAGGTTTAACTAAGACATGGAAGTGGTTTTGTGTGTGTGCGTGCGTGTGAAAGCACTGGAGGAGCAAAAGCTGCTTTCCCGTTTTTATATACTCATAATGTTTCGGTATCTGCGAGCCTACAAAATAGCTTAATGGATTTTGTCTGCTAGGAATAGATTTTTAAGGCAGAAATAAAACTCGGGAGGCCAGACAGCGCTTCGGCAGTTCTCTTGTAGGATGCTGGTTGTGTTTTTTTTTTTTCTGATCGCAGGGAAGATGAAGGGGCTGTGTGCTTGGTTTGCGGAGTGAGAGCTGGTGGGATGCTGAGGCTGGAAGTGCTAAAATCCCAGCTGTGGATTCAGCAAGGGTGCTGGGCTTTTTGGGGTGGGCGGGTGTCACCTCCCGTGGTGGAAGTCCCACTCACCAGCTCCTCTCGTCTCAACAGGACCGACAGTGGCGTTATGCATGCCGACTCCCGTGAGTTTTCCTGAGTTCCTGGGGGACTGCCTGGCTTTTTGAATCAGAAAGTTGCAAAATACCATCAAGAATGGCACTTGTGGATAAACACAAAGTCAAGCGACAGCGACTGGACAGAATTTGTGAAGGTAAGAGGATGCTCCACTGTTCTGTGAACGCTGACGGAATATTAAGGTAGAATACCTCATTTTTCCTTGTTTTGTACAGCACTTGGAGATAATGGGATCCAGATCCGTGTCTAGGTTCTCCATCTTCTGTGTTGACATGAAATACGGTCATATTGGTGTTGAAATGTTAGCAAGGGATACGCTGGTTCCTCCTCGCAGTCCTATGGACAGGACTGCTTCATTACCCAGGCTGTGGGCTTGAGCCCCTGCTGCTGCTTCAGGCTGCTTGTGGGGCGGGGGAGAACGATGCAGGACATTTGGGTAAAGCTCAGCATCCTCCACCTCGGTGCAGCCACCCCTGTCCTTCCCCAGGGCTGTGGCCATGGATGGGCAGAGATTCGGCTGTCTCAGAGCTGCTGCTTCACTCAGTGGACACAAAATTTGATTATTTCCGTTAATATTGACTATCACAATAGAAAAAATAGATGAAAATCTGAAAGTAGCTCTCGAAGTATTTCACAAGTTTTGGGGCAAACTGTTACAATGGCTTTTCTTTTGTTGGTGTGAGGAGATCAGGCAGATTTGCTGTAAATTGTTCTTTATTAATTTCATGTTAAAGTAGCAGAGCACAGGGGACTCTTACTTTCTATTTATTTCATTTTCCAGCAGAAGAAGTCTGTAGGTAACCTTTGCCTATTGCAGCTCACGTAGTTTAAGCTGCTTATGATGGAAGTTAAGTGACGGCAAAAAACCTCAGACTTCTTGGTGTCCTTCTCTTATGCAAACTGACACTCAGGGAAGTTTTCCCATCAGTAGCAAAAGCAGAGCAGATTGTTATTTTAGGAAGGATGTCTTCAGTCGTGTCTTTTAAGGAGCTCGGGTTTTTATCTGCTCTTAAGGAGATGAATAGTGGCCTGCAGGGTAACAATTCACTGTGTTACCTGAATGCCAACCAAGTGAGATAGGTTTTGCTCTTGGATGAAATTGCAGAGTTCTCGTGGGAGTTGTACTGCGGGGTTCGTGGGGTTTCCAGGGAAAAGCTGAACAGGACAGGGTGAGTTTTGCACATATATTTGTTATACATTGCTTACTCTAGCATGCCAAAGCAGAACTCCTTTGCTATTGCTTTACACTTCTCATGAGTTACCTAGCTTCAGAGCCATCGGGGTGATCCTCGTGCTCTCCTGCGCATTCAGAGCCCCTGCAAAAGCTCTGAATATTCCTCAGAAAGTGGCGGCAGTTCTGGGGGACCGGGTGCCAGGCTGAAAGAAAAGCCAACGGGACCAGGGAAACCAGCTCTTCGCTTAATCACGTAACACAAAAAGATGTGGAAGCAGCTCTACCTCTTTATTAACCCGCACTGGACTGATGTTAGTGGTGCAGCATCCCTGGGGCAGGGGGTGCAGCCCCACTGATTTTTGGGGGGAGCTGATTTTTTTTTGGGCAAAGCAAAGGCGAGGAGCTAGGAAGGGGCATCCAGAGTGTGCTGCGGCATGGGGCTGCATATTTCTCCTTTTGAATGTCATAAACACTCAGGTGTAGTACACTATCTCATCTTCAAAATTTACTTTGAACTCAACTTAAAAGAGTTGTGTCAGCTGAGCCTGGATGTTCAAAAGCTGCCTTCCTGGTTTGATGTTTACTATCAGATCTACTTGCTTAGTGTACAAGAAATTCAAAAGGATCGTACGACAAACCTGCTGACAGAGCTTTAGATGTGATTGAAGTTTAGATTACTTTCCTCTGATATATGAGCTTTTTTTCTTCTTTCTTGGTCGAAAGATATTCTTTCCTAATCTGTAAACGTGCAGAAGACATAACTTTTTAAAGTAGACTTTGTCGTTCGCCACCTGTTTTGTGATTTGATTGAAGGGATGGGATTCACGGTTGTAAGACACTCGGGCTGTGTTTATAAGCAACAGATTATGACTGGCTGTAAGCAACCGTGCTAAACCTACCTTAAAAATGCAAAGAACATAGGATTTTGCAAAATACTGGGCTTACAAGACTGCGGTGTATGGCACTGGCATCTCCGATGGCTATTTTTTATTAGAGGCTCCCATTCTTGGATTATAGCACAGCAAAGCACTGAAGAGGGGTGTTCCAGCTGCTGGGAAAACACACGTTGGAAAAACAAGCTTTTCCCTTGGCGTTGTCTGGAAAAGTCCATGGAGAAATTGGTGAGATACGGTGAGAAATTAGGGAGCTATTTCCGTAGACTGATGGGAGAAGCCTTCTAGCAGCGTGCTGTTTGCTGGGAATTGCTTCTGCTCTTCTCTTTAAACAAGTGGACGGGATGCGAGCCTACATTTAACTGATGGAAAGCTGTTTTGCAGTACGTAGGTGGGTTTCTGTGCTTTTAATGAAGTCGGTGTGCTGTCCCGTCCCTTTTCCTCTACACAACCCCTGGCAGGGCTCTCTAGGAACGGACGTCACTCATCGCAGCAGGGTGGTGGCAGATGAGATACCCTCAGGCTTCCCACTACGCGTTGTAACCGCTGACTTGCTGGGTCTTCATCGTGCTTTACAAGCTGCCACAAACTACCACGGTACTAAAAGAGCGTTTTAGGAAGCTGTAACGTTTGTGTTGCTCTGTTAAATGTGCATCTGGCACAGGAAAAGAATCTGAGCCACACACGGGGGTGGTACTTCTAAAACCACCTGTCCGTAGCCTTTATGTACGGGTTTATGAGTCTTCCAGGAGGAGAGGGAGGTCAGTCTCATCGCATTACTGTGTTTTTTTTTATATATAGGTACGATATCTTTGTGTGACAGAGCTACCTTCCTGCTGAGGAGGCTGTTTTGAAGGGGCAAGCTCTTTGCATCAACTCACAGACTTCACTACAAGTGAGATAATGGTGCACACTTAAGGGATAAATAAATATTAGGGCAACAGCCTGCAATAAAGCCATTTAGAGTCATCTGTTAAGAATTAAATGAGTTTGTGAGGCCCGTCAGAACGAAGGCTTGGCTTGCCCTTTTCTTTCTCTTCTGGTTGTCCCAGAGAGTTTGGGTGCCGATTCTGTAATTGGATCCCTGCGGGTGGAAAGACGCATCCAGTGAATGGCTGGGGCTTTTGGAAACAGCGTGTGTGGAGTGGTTTACTTAATTCCTGTGTGTGGAATCGTGGCTAATTACGTAGCGAGTCAAAATATGCTTTGGAGGTGGAGCTGCTGGTGCTGTGTTTAGTTAAGAGTTGTCCGGCACCCCCTAGTTCAAATCCGTTCCCATTTGCTTGTAATTTTGCTACATTTTAAATACGTTTGAGCTGAAATTTTCCATTTCATGATGGGTTTTTACCTCGGGGTGAATTTAAAAAAAAAAAAGAAAAAAAGAAAAAGTTCCAGCAACAACTGTTGAGCCATGTCTAAGCGGGAGATGCTGAAGGATGTTGTTTTTGCTGTGCCTGAAACAAAGCAGAGCCCCGAGCCTGCAGCCTGGCAGCCGCAGTACCCTCCTGCTCTGCTTTGGGAAAAAAAAAAAAAAAGGGTCTAAATAATTTTGCATCGGAGTTGCTGCAGTGTCAGGAGTGTGCCTGTTATTGTTCCCGAATTTGGGGCAATTTCTTAGCTTTTGAAGGCATGAAGGTGGCGCGTGACCCCGTTGGCCACTCGTGCTGAAGGCTGCGCGTGCTGTGCAACCTCCCCATGCTGCGGGATGGGGGGCACGAGGTGGGGAGCCCTTCTGGAGGCTCAGGGTGAGTACAGGTGGGAGCAGGGTAAATCAGAGCACAGGGGCAGGACGGAGCCTTTGCCAGGAGGCCAGAGCAGAGCTCACACACCTGGCCCTCAAACAGGCACAGCCAGAAATAAGCTGGTGCCCAGCAGTGCCCAGCTCCGAAGACGGTGGCACCCCTGGTGCGTGGCATCCATCGCTCCTGCAGGGCACTCAAAGCATCACTTCTGCTGCCCAGCCTGCTTCCTGGTCGGCTGTCCTTTATCCTGTGCTTCTGAAAATATGGTTAAAAAAATATTAAGTAATACCAGGAGCTAGACGGGGGGTGAGGAGCAGCCCTCAGACGTTGCTGGCAGAGCTTTTGGGAACAGCCTGGCCGGGAAGCCGGAGGAGCTGCAGTGGCAGCGTGCAAGGTTGTGCTGTCTTTTCCTCATCAGATGTAGACACTTAACAGGGACAAGGCAGTGGTGGTGGCACATCCAGGATGTGTAATGGCATGTCTTGTGTCTGTGTAAATCACAGGTTTCCCAGCCCTGCTGAATTCCTCCCTGATGATCCCAAGCGCTGCCCCTGCTCTGCACCTTCACAGCTGCGCTACCCTGCTGCCTGCAGCTCCAGTGCCATGAAATTTTAATGCCTGGCTTTATAGGTTAAAGTTTGCACTGACATTTATGAGTCAGTTAAGCTTTCAACACACGCCCAGAAAGTGGCAGCCCTGAGATGAACACGAAGCAAAGAGAAAAAATAATTGCAAGGCCAAGCGAGCCCAGACGTTTCCTGATGGAGTTCTCGCTTTGGGATTTGTCATTTTCCAGTGGGAAATAGTGTCCTTACCCATCACTTCATGCCACCAGAGCTGTCTGTACCTTGCAAAATAGCAGAGCCATTCAAAGTGCCACACAAGCCCTTTGTTTTCTTTCAGGTCCTTTGGTCCTTTGGTGTGTCTGGTGGCTGATAAATGCCAGCACGGTCACGTAAGACTTTTCAGAGCTCAATGCACGAGTCCCTTGGCTTTTTGAGTCACTGATTTATATTCTGAGCGGCACCTTAGTGTCCTGTTGGGCTGAGGCGTCTCTGATTCTACCCGTAATCCATATTTGCTGTAGGAATTCCTCAAGTGTTTGCCTTCCAGTCACTATGGTTGCTGCAAGTGGCCTTGACCCTCCCCAGCCACTCATTTATCAGTGGGAGCGAGGCACCAGCCTGCGTACGGGTGGCTCTGAGCTGGCCCCGAGCCTTCGGCTGCAACAATTTGTCCCAAAACGTTGATGATGGTTTTATCATCACCGGAGTTACCTTGGTCCTGGTTAATTCATTTCAAAGCTGGACAAGATTTCTGCATTCCACGTCTCTGCCAGCGGTGGAAGTCAGTGCAGACCATATACAGCAATGCCTGAATAAATATACTACGTAAAGGCAGGTCCTGTGGAAAATGCAAACTTGGATCTATGTCAGGGGTACATTTTGCTTGCTCTTTATTTCAGTTTCTCATGTGTAAAAGGGGGCTTAATATTCACACAGTCAATTATTGCGTGTGGTGCACTTTCTTATCATAAAAAAAAAAAAAAAAAACAACCCTCCATAAAAGTGCCCCTGAAGAATTGTAATGGTTCTGGCTTTTCAGCACTATTTGAACAGTGTGTGCTTGAGGTTTGGGCTCGCACACCAATAATAACAGAAAACAGAATAGGCTCCCATTCAGCTAGCACAGTCCATTCAGGCTGAAAAACAGAGGAGCCTTGCCCGTGGAAGCAGTTTGGGAAAAGTATTTTAAAGCTACCAGGCAGTCAAAATGCAAGTTGTACAAGCAGACTGAATCCTGGCAGCCTTGTTTTCCAGGCCCTAGTGTTCTGTTAGCGTGGCAGTGTGTAGGAAATAGCTGGTTATGAGGCACTGCCGTGCACGTAATGCCATGACATGAATTGTTCCAGTGCTCAGCATCCCCGTGTCCGGAGCCCTGCCTGCGTGAGGGGCTCAGCACTGACTGGGCAACTCTGCAAAGCTGCTGCCTCCGCTGCTGGCTCCTTCCTGTAATGCAATGCTGGCCAAAATTAGTATGTTTGATATTTGGGTGGAGGAATTTTCTTCTATTCTTGCAAATTTGAATGCCAAGTAGCATCTGATAATACTTATTTTTGCTGCTTCGAAATAGAATCCCATTATCTCAGGAAATTCTTATCACCACTAGTCATTTGATGAGAAACAATGAGTTAAAGATGATATCAAGTGTGGAAGAAACTGCTTGTCCTGGGTAAAACTGACTTATTTAGAACAAATATAGAGCTTTTTTCTTTTTCTTATTTTTTTTTTTTTCCTAGTGGATTTGAGCTTCTTTGTTCCATGATTACGAAACACAGAACAAGGATTTCCCCCACACAATAAAGCTTTTCATATATTTTTTAAGTTTCCACCTCAAAGCACATAAACCATCAGGCTTTTAAGGAAGGGTTGCTTGCCACACTTGGCCTAGACAAAAGGAAAAGTTAGTCTGTCAGATGCTCTGCCATTACTCCCTGTGCTGATTGAATTTCTCTGAAGATCTGTCTGGCTGCTCCCAAGATTCATCTTACTTCACTTATGGAGGCTTCAGAAACAATTTCAAATTCACACGAAAGCTGGATTACACCTCGTTTTACCAATCTGGGCAGTGGCAAGTGTGCCACACAGCGCTGTTTTTAATTACCTCTTAGTCATTCACAGGTTTTGTTAAAATTTTAAGATGTTTTTAATATTGGACACGATCCTATGGATGAAGAGAGTTCCAGCAACCTCAGTGGGTTCACAGGCATTATTCAAGCTTACTGACCTTATTCCCTGATTTATTTTCAACCCTTTTGCTGTGCTGAATCAAGAATTCGCTCTATTTGGAAGCAGAAATTTTCTGCTTTGGGACAGAGGTGTGGTGTATCTCCTATCTACAGGTACGCTGTTGTCCTTGCAGCAGGGAGGCAGAGGTGCTCGAGTAGTTTTCCAGTTCTGTTTAGATTTATTTTTTTTTTATATACATTCACTTATGTGCAGTGTATCTCCTCTGACATGCCACAGGGGGATATGCATGACAAGATGTAGGACTTGAGCCAGATATGAAGCCAGCCTGACAAAATCCCCCAGGCATCCGGTAAAGAGTAAGACACATTTAGATAAGGTTACAGAAAGGAAAAAAAAAAAAAATCATGAATTTGGTATGCAATCGCGTTGTAATAGATATGTGACTCGAGCTATTGCAAGAAGTAGAGCTCCCGTTTCCTGAGACGTGAGTGCTACATGCACAGAGGTAGGAAAAAATACTTCTGTTGTGTTCTCCTTGCATTTAAGCCCACATTGATGGTAACTTAATACTCATCTAACTCTTAATTCCACCTTGTATTTTTCCATTTTCTCCAGCCTTTAAGACAAGGTTCCATATAACAAGCTTTCTAACTTCAAGTCATTAATTAAGAAACAATTACAGCTGATGACTTCTATACCATCAACTTAATTTTTCATCCTCACCACATTTCCCATTTAAATTAACTGGTTTATGGATTAACACGTTGTCATGTCTGTTGTGTTTTGTTTTTTTTCTCCTTACTCTAAATCCTCCTCCGCATTTAAAGATTACTCAGAAAAATGACAATACCCCCAGAATACGCAAGGAGACAGGGATGTGAGCATTGTCTGAGCAGCAGCCTCGGGGCAGCCCTGTCGACGTATTCCCGAGCTCCAGCATTTGGGAACGCGGCCGAACGCAGGGGGTGGAAGTTGGAAGTTGGCTGCTTCGCCTCTTCCAGATACGTGATGGGAAATGCTCAGTCCCCAAGGACGGATGAGAACGGGATGGATTTTCCTCCCAAACATGAGCAAAAACTCCTATCTGCCTCCTAAGTTAGAATCCCTCCTGGACTGACAACGTCTGGATCCGGACCAGGTTTTTAGGTTTGATTCCGACTCTGCTGAATATTTACTAGTAAATATTTTGACAGGAGCGGGACATCTGGCTATACTAAAATAAAGCTGCAGAGAAATGCATTACACAACTTTTCTTTTATATTTTTCTGTATCCACGAACAGATGTAAGGGATCTCGGTGCCAAAACAGTGAAGGTTTTCATTATGTGTGTTATATCCGAGAGCTTTCTTCAAAGAGCGAGTTTTCTAGAGTTGGTCGTGCATTTTGGTTGCCTTAAACTTCAATGGCATTGCTGATTTCTTACTGACACTTTTATATAGCCCATTAGCTTAACTCTATTAACTTGTTTTGTCTTTTATTTTAGATAGTCTTCATAGTGTGTTTTTTTTTAAACACTCTCTACTGCCATCTAGCACTTCAAAACTTATTGATAAACAGCTTCAGTTCACAAAAAAAGCCTAGAGTTAGAGCTTGGCACCCACTTTTGAGAGAAAATAGTGTCACTGCCTGCTGGTAATAGCAGTTTGGGGATATGGATCAGCCAGTGGACCTAAACAAGGGTCGTGGGGCTGGCACCTTTGGCCTTGGGGTCACCCTACCAGGGAGGATCCGTCCCCGTGGATGGTTGGGGACCGTGTTAAGATGTACCAGCAAATGGGGTCCCTCCCCACCAGATACTTTGGCTATTGCCATACAATAATAAAATATATCAGTCTTCTAGAAAAGCAAATAATAAATGGCTTTTAGCCAAAATAACATTCCTTCCTGGTTTTTGTGTGTGTTTTCTTTTGGTTTGTTTTTTCTTAAATCTGTGTTGAGTCTGCAAGGGGCGTGCATGTTTCAAGCTCTTGGCATCATCAGGGAGAGTAAAGCAGGAAGACACCCTGAACTCCAGCCTGTTTATCTCCTCAAGACCATGTTACAACCTAGTAATTAATTATTTTTTATGCAAAGCCCAGACATGCATGGCAGAGTTCAGAATTACAATATATATTCATTTAACAATGGATTTCTCTACTGCTTTCTGGGACAGATATAATTCCCATGCTTTTCATTACACATGCTATTTAAATCTTGATCCTGAATTCTTATTAAAAATGATGAATTTTGACCTCAAGGTCTAATACCCAGTTTTGGAGACAAGGTGCTTGATGTGATTTCCAGAGGATTATTTTTAAGAGCATTCGTAGATTAGATCTTTGCAAATAGTTGAGGGATGTGCCCAATGAACCTTGTCTGCTGGCTTTTCGACTGCCGTTCAGCATCCAGATTGATTTTTATTCTGTAGCCCTTGACAGCGTGTAGTTTCATGGCACAGGGAGACATCTGATATTTTTATTATCCCTTTGTTGAACCAGGAATGTCACAATACTTTTTCTGCTGACTTTTACTGGACTCTCCCAATACTTGAAGGCAAAATTGCTTCTCACTGAAGTTTCAAGAGCCTGTAGGGCCTATTCCAAAGGCTGAAAGGATGTTTTTCAGCTGAGCCTCTTGTTTTTAAACATGATTTTTTTTAGATGACTGCTAGCCTCCTGCATTTGTTAGCCACAACTTGATTTTGATCCCCGGCTGCAAATCACCAGGGCTTTGCCAGGGGAGCCGGACAGCATGAGGTGACAAATCCTGCGTGCTCCTTGGGGTGCTTTTGCTCGGACCCTCATTCTGCAGTAAATACGAGGTAAATCCAGGTAGTGTACCCCTCAACGACAGACGGGTGAAGTGCCTCTGCTTGGAGACTCATCGGCACGTGGCGATGTGAGATGCGGTGCTGGCTGGCAGTGGAAAGGAAGAGGTGGCCTCGTCGCTCAAAATTCCCACATGCTCATTGCCTGCACATCGCTGGCTGCTGTGAGCAGCCCTGTTTGAGTGTAGTCAGTGGGGTCGTCAGCTGAACCCGTTTCCAAACCCCAGTTTGCCCGCAGCACGGCGAGGCACGCGGCGGTGCGTTCCTGGGGCGAGTCGCGCATGCGAGCCAGCGGTTACACTGCGCGTCCATCCAGCCCCGGGGCGAGCTGCACGCAGACGTCAGCTTTTGTTTTGCGCTTTAAAGTCATCAAAATACGGAGTTCCATAGGGCAGTGATTGTTTAATAATCGGCTGATCTGAAGAGTGTTTTGTTGTACCGCACCGAGTTGGTATTTGAGAGGGTTTTGTTGAAGTTACAAAGCATCCACGCTTTTGGTTTGGAAATTGGTAAAAGCATGTGGCAGGGCTTCAAGCGCTGAGTGCTTTCAGATGCTGTTCTGTTCCTTTGATTATTGAAAATGATTCCTGCACAATCCTGCTAATTTTCTCTTTTGTACGCCTCCAATTTCAGGAGACTGTTAGAAAGTCCATCTATGCAGAGTGCTTATTGCCGTGGCGAGAGAGATTTTTCGCAGAGCCAAATTTGAGCAAATGCAGTAATTTCCAAGGATTTGGAACATTGTCTTCCTGCATTTCTTCCCCCAATTTTTTTTTTCTTTAACGTTTGCGCGCACGTGTGAGCAGCATTTACAGCACACTCGTGCTACTCCTTCTCTGCTCTGTAGCAGCCATCGCATCCCACCATGTAGTTGAGCACCAGCTCCGTGCTGCTTCCCAGCACCCTGCAAGGAGCAGACACCCAGAAAAGGCTCCCCAGCCACCAGGGGTCATTAGGTACAATCACACACGGTCCTGGAAAGCCCAGGCACTGAGGCATTTATCCCACCGTTGGCTTTCTGGTGCTCTGTACCTCGTCACCTGAAATCACAGTACAAACACGGATTAATCTTAACGCCGTCTGATGGTGATAGGTGTGTATTATCTTATCCCTCTTGATGGAAGGGGAATCTGTGACTAAGAAATTAATCAATTTGCTTGCTGGCAGTGGTAGAACGAAGTATAAAGCCTGGGTATCCTGATACCTGCTCTCTCCATTAACACGAGATGTACTTACCCTCTGGAGGATTCTTCACTACAACAGGTAGGATTCCTTTGCCTTGGAGAGGGAAAGAGCCTTTTTTCAACAGATTCACCTTACAGTTTTTGCCCAAAATGAGATTTGGCATATTCACTCTGTTGTTTTAAGTTCTGCTTTCTCCCAGAAGAAAACAATTTGGGAGAAAACGTCAACATTTTGCTGCATGCAAGAAAAAAAAAAATCACGTTTCATGTAAAAAAACAATATTTAAACTTGTACTTGGAAAGTATTTTAAAATAGTAAAAAGCAAAACCAAGAAAAAGTGTACTGTTTTGTTGCACAGGGTAATCTCTCCAGCAACTTGCTTTCAGAATTTGAAATGAAATGTTTTACATCGATGTGAATTACATTTCGCATCCAGCCTCCCCCGAGTCAGTGCTGCAGACACCAAAAAATGTTGTTTACAAATTTGTGTTGCAGATTTAGCATCCTGATTCCTTATCACGGTTTTTACATACATAACAGGTTTGCTCCTCACTGAAAGAAAACTGAGCTTCCTGGCACTGGGGGAGATGAGTGTTTCAGATCCACTGGGAATGGTTTCCCGAGCCAGATCTCATTCCCTGCATTTTGACTGTGGTGTCGAAATGCCGGGCCCACCTTTCTGCTCCTCTGTCGTTACTTGTTTTCGGAGCAGCTCTCTGTAGCTGCTGTATCATAGCAAAATTTACCATACATTATACCAACACTAGATTGAAACCCAGCGTATTAAGTCACAACTGTGCATTTTTCACGTGATCTGAAATACCAGAGCACTTAATCTCTTGATCAGCTTTTTTTTCTTTTCTTTTTTTTGCTTTCATATGTCTTTTTTTTTTTTTTCCCTAAATACCTCGAGAATTAAAAGGGAAAATAAATCTTCTGCCTGTCCCGTGGTCCTTCATCTCCCCCTCACGTTGGGAATGCTGGTGCCGGCGCCTTTCCTCCTCTCCCCAGAAGTGCAGATGAGATCAGTTGGGTTGGGTTGTGCTCCTGCACCTCCGCGTCCTCTCCTGGCGATCGCTGCCTGGCTCTGAATTCAGAAATAGCTGCGGAGTTACTGGCATTTGCACAGGAGCTGCTGCTAAGAATGCGAAAGGAAGAAAAAGAAAAAATCCTGGCTGCCCATCCATAAATATTTCATTCTGGTCATTTTGTACGCGTTTCTTGATTCAGGGGGAGTGCAGCATCCTCCCACGAGGACCTGTACCACATAGCTTGGGGAAAAGCCCAAGTCCCAGTGGGTGTGTGAGCTGCTCCGTGCCCAGGCTGTAGGGAGACCAGGATGGGTCTTCTGGCCCTGCTCAGCCCCATGTGAGCTGAGCCAGGCAGGGTACGGCCACTGGTCACCACTTTGTTGGGTTGGACTAAGTCTCTTCTGCATGTCCATTGAGAGACCCAAGAGTTTATCAAAGCCTTTGTCTTTTTAAGAGGCAGTAAATACTCAGAGATCCCTTCTGGCTTCCCATACAGTTGTTCAGGACCAGCACTTACAGAGTTTAATTGCTCTATGACATGTTTTTTCCCATTGTCTACCAGGGCTGAACACGGACTGATTTCTGTGAAAACAATAATGGAAGATGCCCCTGATCTATAGACGAGCGTTTTATTATTTTTGAGTATACATTTTTGGTAGCTTTCTTCTGCTGCTTCAGAACAAACAAATGGCACGGATCTCTCTGTATCCATTTGGGAATACATTTCAGCCTTTACCAAAATGTTGCGGTAATAAAATGTTTTTGTTTGTTAAAATGTTCTCTGCTTTATTTGTAAGCCACAAATGTGTCTTCCCATTTTGACTCTCACAAAAGAAGAAATTTTCCAATGCGCCTTAAGTTCGTTAGTTAATTCAATATGATGCCAATCAGATATTCTCCGAGAATTGCATAAATAATCTTTGGGGGGCCCGTGTTTTGCATGTCTGCCTAATATCCAACATAATTTTAAAGGCTGTGGTGCTTGGGGATGGAATTGGAGGAGAAAATGTTTGAAGAGGATTTACAATATTTACTGCAATAAAGAAATTTAGGGATTACTCAAAGATCCTGTCAGTATTTGGGTCAGAAATATAGCCCCGAGGTATTAGTATGATAGGCAAGTAGAAGCATTAGGCTGTATTAGTGATTTAGCTATCATAAGAGCACAATAGTCTATCATGTGATGGCTAGCGCACTAAACATTTATTGTGGATTAGCAGTGAAAAACGCACAAGCTGTCTTGCAAACAGACCAGAGGTGGCTGTTATCCCTTTTACTGGGTCTGTCCTGGAAGGTGCACGTCTGAGGTGCAGAAATCTATTATCACAGCGGGGAAAAGCGAAATCGTTTCCCTCTAAATTTTTTAATTGGGAAAGGAAAATGTTGCTTCGCTCGCCGTGATTAACAAAATAAGTAATGATTGACCTGTTCTTCTAGGAAAAGGAATCTTTGAGCGTAAGCAGCTCGTGATAATTTAGATAGGTGTTTTGGGGAGCCATTTTAATCGCTCCTCTGCAAATGGTAACTATATATGGAAATTTTTATTATGTTTCCAAATAATGATTTTCTGTGTTGTGATTCCATCTAAATCCTTTTGCCTACTCTAACTGTAAAAAAAAAAAAAAAAACTTAATCCATATGAATATTGAAAGACTGCTCGAAACAAATTGAGTTTTGTCTGATGTCTCTGAGTGTTTTTCCATCTCATAAACATGTATTATTTTTTTTTCTGAAGGAAACCAGAGATAATAGGCAAAAGTCTGCTACTCCTTTTTCCTTTGTAGGACCGGAGTTTAGATCCTTTGATCCTCCCCTCCTTTTCCGTGACCTCTGGTAGGGTCTTAAAATTATACATTCCAGATTACACCTCCACAATTTTCTGTCCTGGGATGATGAAAGGATTTGCGCATTATGATAATAATGTAAAGGATCCTTTTGGAGCCCAGTTAGTGTAGCTAATTTCAAACTACAACAAAAAAATGTAATTTCCAAAGCAAATTACAATATTCATAAAGTGTTAAACAGATACCTAACTAATTTCTAATCGCTCTTGTATTCCTCAGTATCTAGCACTGGCCTTTTTTTTTTTTTCGTCCTGCCTGCTTGCTCCCATTTAATTTGTCCTTAGCTGTGTGCAGTGGATTAGCGTTTCATCAGGGTGGATTAAGATTGAGCTGACACTGGAGCTTGCTTTTTTATTTTTGTATGTGTGCGTGGGGCCGTGTGGGTTCATGCACGTTTCGTTATCCCACTGCTGATTCCTGCCGGGTGCTGGTGCGGATGGGAGCAGTGACCTCAGGAGGAAGGCGACAATCAAAACAGATGAAAAACGTGTAAAAAAACAACATGTAAAAAAATATATATAAATATATATATATATATAATGATTCCCCGGGGAGAAATTGCTTTGAGGTTGCTGGCTGGGTCGGTGCAGGAGATTTCATCGGGCTGAAATGATGTCACATGGAGCGGGGGCTTTAGCAGTTTTATTTAGCTCCTAATCCCCGGCACTGCTCGGCCAGTTGTCCATGTGAGCGCGCCGTCCCGGGCAGCAGAGGATAAAGCATCTGGGCTGAGCACACCGGCCCCCTTCTGCACGGAGAGCCCTTCCTCCCACCAGCCCGGAGCGAGGCCGGGTTACAGCGCTGCTGTATGCTTTGCCTGCTAAAGTTTCGAAGAATTAATAATTCAGGCGGCGCTCGGAAAGATAAAACCACGAAGGGAGGGCTCACGCCGGGCATGGGCTGGTTTTGATGCTGGCCGGGGAAGCGGCGAGAAGGAAGGCGCCTCCTCTTCTCCATCCATCCCAGCGGGACCAAGCGGTGCGGTGGCGATGCCCATCCCCAGCAAGCACCCCAACATCGGCCGCTCGCAGAGCTGGGACGCCGCCGGCTGGTACGAGGGCGCCTGGGAGGGCGAGAACGCCTTCGAGTACCAAAGGCCGCCAGGCCGCAGGAGCTCCCTGACCTACGTGGGCAGCGAGGGCGGCTGGTACGAGCCCCTGGGCCTCCGCGCCAACGATATCATCTTGCAGGGCGGCGCGGAGCTGAAGCAAGAGGCGTACCCCTACCAGGATGCCGCCTTCGCCCCGGGGCCCCTCAGGAAGGGCTCGGTCCCCGACTTCGCCTACTGTGACCGGCAGGCAGCCATGGCGGGCCGGGGCGCCCAGGATTACTACAGCGACCCCTCCTTGGCGGCTAGATCGCCCAAAGACCCCCGCTGCTACCAGCCGCTGAGCCGGCCACCGGCGAGCTATGGGGTGCCGGGCAGCCGGCTGTCCTGGGACCCGGCCTCGGGTCGCCCACCCGTGCCCCCAGAAGCCGCCCGCCTCTACAGGGACCCCAAAGCACTGGAGGGGCAGCGGCTGCGTGGCAGGGACGTCTCCCCGGCACGGTATGGCATGGAGACCCCCGGCATGCGGTATGCAGCAGAGCCCCCGGCCTTCCCCAGCCGGCCGGCATATGGTGACGGGGCGGAGAGGCCGCCTGAGCCATCAGGGGGCAGGCAGGCAGCCCCCACCTGCCTGGTGGTGGACCCCAGCAGTGGTTATGGACCAGGACGGGAGGGCACGGGCACCAAGGGGCCCTACGACAGCTACGAGGCGGTGGCGGCGGCTCCGTCCCACCCGGCGGTGCCACCCGCGTTCCCCGGGCAGGAGGGGAAGAGGAGCTTCAACCCCGAGTTCGTGGCATTGCTGCGTGCGGAGGGCGTCTCAGAGAGCACCTTCGCCGCCCTGCTGCAGCAGGGCTTCGACTCGCCCAACCTGCTCGCCATGATGGAGGAGAACGACATCAAGTCGGTGGCCCCCAACCTGGGGCAGGCCCGCGTGCTGTCCCGCATCGCCCACAACTACAAGGCGGAGATGCAGCTGCAGCGGCAAGAGCGCAGGAGCGGGGCGCTGCGCCCCAGGACCCGCTCCAACAGCTTCAGCCACCGCGGAGAGCTGGCGGGTGACTACGGGGCGCCCCTCACCTCGGGGCCAGCCGCTGACGGCCCTACAGCCCCGCAGCCTCCTCTTCAACCACCCTCCCCGAGGGCAGGGGAGATGCACCGGAGGCCGTCCAGCGCCCCGACCCAGCACCTGCTGGAGACCACCACCTACCCAGCCTCTGCTGGCGCTCCTCAAGGGCCGCAATTCCTCCCCGGTTCTGGATACAACACCCCCCTGCCTTGCAACGTGCACCCGCGGCCGGCCTCCACCTACAGCGCTCCCGCCGGCACGCCGATGACCACGGCCAACCCGCATGCCAGCCCCAAAACGGCGTACCCGACCACGTACACCGTGCCCATGGAGCTGATGAAGAGGGAGAGGACGGTGGCCTCGCCAGCCCCCAGCCCACACGGCAGCCCGCAGCTCCTCCGCCGGCCGGGAGCACCCGGGGACGGGCTGGTCCCCACCGGCCCCACGTTCCCCGCTCAGCTCTCCCCGTACCCGAAGCTCAGCCGGCGCACGGGGCCGCCCGTCATCGTCTCCACGATGGCATCGCCCGAACCAAGTAATTCCCTAAGGGTCTTTGTCCCTACGGTAGTTTAGAACCACCCCATTGTTGCTTGAACCCCTAAAAAAAAAGAAACGCAGGCAAATATATTCGGGTTTTGTGCCAAAATAGTAGGCACTCTCCTGTTTTGAAAAGGAGAGGGGAGCCCTTGTGTAGGGCTACGCAGAGCTAAAGATGCTGGTTCTCCCTCTGCAGTTACATTCTTGGTATTTTATTTGCTTAGCTAACTTGGGTTAAAAGTGAGCGGTATGTCAGATAATGCTTCCACCGTTAATCTTGGCGTTCCTGTTGTTTGTGGAGAACGGGAGATTAGATACTGCGCTCGCTGAGCAATTAGGACTACAGGGTTTGCTGCAGATTGACTTTTTACCACTGTTATCAGGCACAAATGTGTTCCTCGGAGGAAATGGTTAGCATTGTTTTGACTAAATTCATCAGATAGCTAATGGTGTTATTCGAGAATCGACTTACCTTTGGCCATTACCTAAGTCTTTTCTTCTTATTATTAATTTGCTGTTTTATCAGGCATATAAAATAAAACCCCTGATTTCCTCCTAGAGATGCCTATAAGGGAAGCGATATAGCTGTTAAAGTAATAGGACCGTGCTTAAAACTAAAAGCCTGTCATTAAGCCCTGGAACAATAAAAATGAGTGGTGGCTCCTCTCCTCCCCTTCCCTTTCCCGAAGCGTTTGCCGCCGAGCTGCGGGGCCGGATGGCCTGGGCAGGCGTAGCTCATCCTCGTGGGCGATGTGCCCTGCTGATAACACCCCAAACCCGGCAGAAACCGCCACAAACACGCTGCTCCGTAAGAGGAAATTCGGAAAATCCGATGGTTTGTGGCTCGCCTGGCTGGAGCAATGCGCAGAGAAGCCCTCAAAATGTTTTTCCCGGGAGCGAGCCCGCGAGCAAACAAGCCTCGAACAATGTAACCTCCGAGCGCAGGCACAAAGCCTCAATAAAAGTATACCATTTATAGGCATAGCAGTGGTGCCAAGCCGGTGATGACATTCCACAGGAATCTAAATAAAGAACGATTTTGTGAGTGGAAATGATAAAGTTGTCAAAATGCAGACGTTTGGCGCACCCCTTTCCCCGGCTCACCATAATTACGCAGCTAGAAGGTGGGTGCCGTTCCTTTCATGCTCATGCATCCTTTATGCAGCTGGCGCAGCGCGCTGATTTATAAAAAACAAAAAAAACACTTAAGTATTAGGCAGCGCGCTTTGTGTTGACGTGGATCACGGGCAGAAGTGGTACAGCCAGGCAGTATTTTTAAACAAACAATTTCCCAAAGCCTGAAAATAAATAAAAAAAAGACGGCGTGGCGTAACGTGGGGAGCACGGGGCTGGTTGTGTTTGCGGGCGGTGCCGCCCTGGCACGAGGCACGGCTGGGGAGCAGCCTCCTCGGGTCGGGCGATCAGACCCCTCTGCCATTTGCCTCGTAGGGAAACGCAAACCTTATTGTCTTAAAAACCTCGATATTGGGCATTTTTCTGGGAAAGAATTGCCGGTGCGCAACAAGAGGAAGCCGGCAGCGTTTCTGTGCTGCCGAGCTCTTTCTCACTACTCCAGCCTCTTTTTTTTTTTTTTCCCCCTACAACCAACTCATTTGCATGAGGATGACATTTGTTGCTCCAGTAATTTCATCTGATAATGGCCAGCTTGCAAAGCGGATCTGAAAACATATTCCTTAATTATGTGTTGCTAAGCAACGAGAGGGTTTGGCCATAATCACAGAAAGATTATCTTCTCATTGAAGTCCCTGAAAGGTTTAGCTGAAGTAGGACCTGTAAAATTGTCTTCATTTTTATTTATTTCCCCTTTTTATTTTCCAAATAAGCCCGAGAGGTTTTCTTCCCGTTAAAGTGTGTTTTAGAAGTAGAAGCCAAGGTAAGAGCCGCTGCAGACGAAGGGCTGCGCTCAGGAGCGGAAGGCGTGGCGGTTTCTAGGTGTTGGAGCTGTGTTGAGGAATTACTCTTTAAGGAACACCACTGCTAAGGAGTGTTCACACTTACCCGCGAGGTGATAAACCAGCACGCCAAATACGCCAGCGTGTTTGTAAAACACTGAGCGGATGGCAGGAACTTGACTCAATCCAGGAAAATCGCGTTCACCAGCGGGAGGAGAAAAGATGCGTTTTTAGGAGCCAGGCTGTGCCCTTTGCAGTGGATACGTGAGTCACGAGGTGAAAGCAAGCTCAGTGTTAAACTCTGTCTCTAAATGGCTGCAGATATTTTCTGTCGGTGTAGGTTGATGTCTGCTCGCTCAGCAGAGGCTTGTAAAATGTCTGTTGTAGTCCACCGATGCTTTGAAGCTTGGTATATGAGCAGGAGATTAAAATAGACCATTTTGTGGGGTTTTGGTTTTTTGTTTTTAAAGTCTTGTTGGGCTATGTGTAGTGGTTTTTTAAAATGAGTGTTTCTAGACACCCAATTTGTGATTTTTTGTGCCGAGGCGCTCGGTGTGGATTCTGCACAGCTGCTGCTTACCTTGGGGCTGGGCAGAGGACGTGGGGCAGGGACACGGCTCCTGCTGCCCCGAGCATCCGAGGGCAGGGACAGGGCACAGGCCCCTCGTGCTGGTTTGGGGAGGTAAGGAGAAAATCAGCCACGGGGACCTAGTGCTGAAATACCTGCTGCTCCTCGTGTCGTCCAGATTTTGTGTGTGGAGCCGTGGGGAATGGCTCTGGGGGGAGAAACGCCCTCGCAGCCCGCTGCTCCTGCAGCCGTGCCATGCAGGGAGCGATCGCACCGAGTCAGCTCGGGGGCGAGCAGGAAAAGACCCTGCTGCCAAGCCGGAGTGACAAAACCGTGTCAGCCGGCCGGCTGCTGCCAGGGCGGGCTCGTGGCCAGTCTCCTGCTGGAGTAGGTGGTAATGCAGGGCCATAAATCCTGCAGGCCAGCTGAGATGGTGAGTGCAAACTGTTAAATGGTCACTGCTCAGACTGCTTGAGCCACGTCTCCAAAATGTTGCATTTTCCACGTAGTGTGTTTGCTAGTATTCTGACTGTATTGCTCAATTTATATTTTTGTGCCCAATTTTTCAGTCTTAAAGCAGTTAGCTGATGAGAAGTCCTGTACTTTTGTAGCTAGCCTGCACTTCTCCCTCAGGAGGAGCCTGTCCGATTTGTGTTTCTGATTTTGGAGCTGGGGAGCTCCAGCAAGGAACCATCATTTATTGCAAACGTGCGTCTTGGATGGCCGTTCAGCCTCTGCTTTACATAAGAAGACGCAAAGGCAAATGGTGATGGAGCAGGGATGCTGCCTGTGTCTGCACAGGGCTGAGGAGCGGGGCGGCCCCATCAAGTCAGGGAGTAGCCAAGCGAGGCTGCTTGGCTGCCAAGCCAGGTGAGATTTGGTTAAAATCCTGCCCTTTTCCTGCACAGGGAAAGTCAGGCTGCGGGTAGCCGCCTTCCCTGCAGAAGTAATTCTCCCCGGTGTGAAGGGGACTCAGCTCCTGTTTTATCAGCTTAGAGCCCAGCGAGAAATGCCTTTCGCCGTGATTAGCTTAGTTCTGCTTATACTGTTTAACACTTGACGGTGATTCTTTTATTGGCATTTTCCACCCTGTGACAGACCAAAATTGGGTTAACCACGCATCACTTGCAGGCTGAAGCTTTCTTTTGGGCAACCCCCAAAGCAGAGAGGGCACAGGCAGGGGCAAGAGTCCTGACAGTTGTTCAAGGCAGGTTAAAAGAGCTAAATTTGCCCATTCTTTCGAGTAACATGTTGAAATTGCAATAGGTTTTTATGGGCAGAGTGTAGCAGCGATATTTCATACGCAATGTAAATTCCATGAGCATTTGTTGATGTTGGTTTATTCCCTGCCCAATGTACCATACGGCGGGCAGTTCAGAAATCAGCTGCAGGTTTCCTTCCCTACGTCTTTCATACAGACTGTAGCATGTAATCACAATGTATACATGTAAAGCAGCCCAATTAACAATGCAGGCTGAAACAGCACCAAAGCGAGCTCCATGTACTGAATAAATCTGATTTAATTTGCACATTGACCTGACAGACCATAGCAAGTCCTTGGAGCCATTCCCAGCTAGCGCCTTACTCCAGGTGAAGTGTGTCTGGATGGCGTGCGCTGGCAAAACCCCGGGCTAATTGTTTTAACTGGGGTTGTAACTTCCACGTGAAAATATTGAATTGAAGTAAGCAGACGTGTCTTGCTAGCGTCTGCCGTCCTGACAGTCACCGCGGCGTTCGAGAGACATCGATCTGCAGCGTGATACGGGCACTAGGTGGAAATAACTCGCACTGAGTTTGGGACAGCCTTAGAAAGGCTCCCACAGACCTGGCTCGGTGTAATGTGCATGCACAGACCCTCAGCAGCCTCCTTCTGGCAGAGGAGCCTGCAGATGTGTGTCGTGTGTGGGTCTTCGCATCCAAATTACCAGAGCTGCTCTCGTTAGAAGGGCAAAGAGCTGAAGAACAGTGTGTGAGAGAGGTGCTGGAAACCACCTTGATAAAACATTGGCTGTCTTGGCCAACCTGCACACACGATTCACTGATTGCAGAAAACGCACTTTTAAAATATTTTTTCCAAAGGCTGAAATGTGCTTTTTGTAATGGCGTTATCAAAAGCGATATAAAAGCGTCAAACTCGTTCCAGGTACAATTCGTTGACTTTGGCTCCATGGCAATAACAATGAATTTGGCCTGACAGAGGAGAACATGTTGTCAGACACACAAGTGTTGTCATCTTCAATTTACACTTCCCTTTCACCCTGTGCCTGGAGTTCTCTGTCACCGTTAGGACTTTCATACATCCAATCATTCTTGGACTATATTTGCTGGCTTTTTTTTTTTTTTTAGCTTTCTCATAAGTAGTTTCCATAGCTACAAACTTAGTGTTCACAGAGGGAAAAAAAAAAAATTTAAAGGTTTCTGATCATTATTGTATTAAACATTTTTTTTATATTCCTTCTGCTTGTCCTCCTCGCAGCATTACGCTGCGGACCAGCTTAATGAAAATGCTGCAGAGCTGAGCTCTCTGATATTTTTAAAAGCGAAAGTGGGTGCGGAGCTGGATCCTTAAAAAGCAGAAGACCAAAATCATTAAGTCACTGATTTAGAATAAATGTTGCAGACGTAGGACATAGATTAGTGAGCTTTATATATAGCACCTGGCAGACGAGCCTTTGACTCCTGCACCTAAATAAAACCTGACGTTAGCAGCGTTCCAGTGGCTTTTGGTAAAGAAAGCTGGTTTATAATCTCTTGTCTGCTGTTCCCAGTGCTTTGTGGAGGTGAAATGCTGCTTGCTGCCCCTTCCCCGTGTTGTTTTCCCGACGCAGCATTAGTTTCACCTCTCGGGTGAAACTGGGCAGCCGAAACTGAGCCTCACGACAGCCGCGTGCATCCCTGGGAAGGGCTTGGAAAGAGGAGTGCCCTGGAAGCAAGGCAGGACCCTCACCCCTTGCACTGGAGCAGCTTTATCCAGCCAAACTGGAGGTTTGTGAGCAGCTCTGCCTGGCCAGCACAACCTCCAGGGCTGTGTCCAGGGGCCTTGCCTTCTGCACTCCCAATCCAATTAGCTGCTGCAGAGCAGATGGAGCGGATTAGGGCCCGGCTTGCCTCCCTCTGCCCTCTCCCCCAACACGAGGGGTGTCGAGGCCAACAATCGGCTTAAACGCGGCTCTCACGGCACGTCCAAAGCCCTGCCTGCCTGGGGCTGCTGCACCCCAATTCCCCAGGGCGTCAGGTCCAGGCTGGAAGACCTCGACCCAACCCCAAACGTGGGGTGGCCGAGGGAAAATAGGAGGGCAGAGGCAGCCAAGGAGCAGCTGGGATAAATCTGTGACTAAAAGGTCTTCTCACAGCTCCCAAAAGTGCCATATTCCCCCCAAAGGAGGGTGGTTTAGGCTCTATAACCTGAGAGATAAGCAGGTTGTTGTCGCTGTTAGAAGGAAACCAGTAGGGCTTACCTGAACGCTTGGAGCTGGCGAAGATCCTCGGTAAATCCTGACAGAAACAGCCAAGAACTCATTCTATGCTTTATTTATGTACGCAGATACATACACAAATGAAAATGGGAGGAAAAACTGTCAAGAATATAATCAATATATTAGTCACTACCCATTTGGGTCAGCACTTGTGTGCAGACAGAAGCGTGCGCCAGGCGTGCTTTGGTTTGGTTATCGAGCAGTTTGTTATTTCCGAGGTTGACGTACTGGCTCGGCGAGTAAATAAACAGAAGGGACTTTGCTCAGACAGCACACGCTGTCATCAGTAATAATTCAGGATATGCTTACAAAGAAAAAAAAAGTCAGAGAGAAGAAAATAAAAACAGGTGCTGTTGAAATATTTGGGATGGCGTGGAGGTGGTGCCCGGGGGCTGCAGGACTGTGGGCTGCTGGTGCACCCTTGACATCCTTGCTGGTCTTCTTAAGCCCAGCACCTTTGCTGACGCTCATTCTAACGCTGCAAATCCCTGGGCATTTTCAAGCTGCCTCCTACACACTCCTCTTGCTGACGGGATGGATTATCAGCCTGTTCTCGTGACAGTCTGAGCTCTTTTTGGGGTTCCTGGCTATCAGCAACAGAGTGAGAAAAAAAAAGCAGGAATGGAAATGTCACTCAGAGAGCAGCGATGGAGCTTGTTCTAACATTTCCCTATTTTTTTTTTGAGAATTTCTTTCCAGAAAACCATTTTCCAAACCAGGGCAGGGAGTGAAGTTGTACTTCCATCGGAACAAATGGCGGTTTTGCCATTGATTGCCACAGAAGAAAGATTTTGCCCTCTCCTACAAAAGCAATCAGCTCCACATAAGTTACTTTTATTGCATTTCTTAAAATTAGGTCTACAAAACCAATGGTTTCTTTAAGCAAGAGAAGCTGTAAATTTTGTGCATTGAATGCCCGTGCATTATTAAAAATAATAGGTTATATTTGTCAAATGGATAATGAGTAGGTTTCTTTCTCTGTTTTTCAGTATTTTAATGAGTACAGGAAATGTTTGCTATTTATTTGCTTTCAGATTTTACCGAGGAGCTCTGGAGATAATTGTCAAATTTCCAAGTGCGTATCAATATTTCATGAAGTGCTGTTTTCCCCTCTGTACATTAAGGAGTTAGGTTATTAGCACGGGCACTGTTACGGTCTGAAGCAGCACATGAAAAGGACTTCCACCTAACCCTGGGAAGTTTGCGACTGAAAATTTCTGCAGCAGGGCCGACGTGTGAAATAAACACCAGCAATATCGAGGGCTGAACGTGGTCCTGGACGGAGGATTCCTGTCTCCATCTCGATTTCTACGGATTGCGTGTTGAGTTTGGTGCCAGTAGGTTTACCCAGCACGATGCCCATGGTTTGGTGGGGTGACACGCAGCCTCCCCCAGAGCTGTGTGGTTCCACAAGCTTAAAACAACTCCTGCAGGGTGGCAGCACATCCCCAGCTTCCCTCTACCACCCCACCACCTCCTGCAGACACGCACGGCCAGCTCCTGGCCCCGCTTGCCCTGGTGCTCCCACCACCCGCTGGCCCATCCCTTATAGAGATGCTAGCTCCATGCGGGCCGTGCTTTGGAAAAAAAAAACCCTCCACCCTTCTTACCACTAGAAAATTAAATGCGTTTGAATTATTGAAGCCTAGGGACTGTTCTGCTCACCTTTCATCTCCCTTTGCGTGGTCAGCCTGGCTGGGCCGGGTGGTGCTGGCCGTGTGCCGAGAGCTATTGTTCAGGTTGGGCTGCTTGCCACTGGGAGGTGCGCTCGTGGTGCACGTGATAGGATGTTTCCCCCTTCTTTGCTTCTGATATTTCAGTTTTGCATGAAATCCTGCTAATCCTGTTCTCGTTACGGTCAGGCTGCTTGCCCTGCTTACCACGTTTTGGTTTTTACTCGACCTCAAAGCCAGGTGTGCCAGACTGGCCTCCGCTCCTGTGAATGAAGTGCTAAGCCAGCCTGCCCAGTTCACTGCGCTGCTCTCAAGGAAAAAAAGAAAATAAATTAACTTACAAGGTGAAAATGATTCCTAGATGTGTGCCCACCGTGCTCTGCTCTAGACTGTGCTGTACAAAAATAATGGGTAATCTAATGGGGCTTCTTAACCATGAAGAGCGACTGGGTTGCCGTGCATGCTTCCCCAGAAGTGGCAGAAGACATCGGAAGAGGCTTATCTGCCTGGCTATGTTTTGGGTTGATTTTAAGACGAATGACAACGTGAGCTACAATAAACCAAAGCAGGTCGCTTGCGGAAAGCTAACGGCAGCATGAATCATGGTAGCAGCCGAGGAGGAGAAAGAGAAATGGCATTCATACAATATTGGCATGGCGAGAGTGTGTGGAGATGATGAATTTCCCGTGGCTCAATATTACAAAATTCCAGGCTGTAAACAGAGGTGTTTGTCAGAGGGAAGGTGGTGCTCAGGGTCACAAGCAGGTGGTGCCTCGTGGAGCAAAAAGCTTCTTCTGAAGGCTTTGCAGCTGTGGGAGGTGCAGATGAATCCGGAGAAGATCCGTTTGACTGCCTTGTTGTCCTGAGGCTGTACAAGGAAAAGAGGGAATTTGGGAAGTCTGGGATAAATACCACTTGAGCTTGTGCTTGTTCTGAAGAAGGGCTTTTCTCTCTTGGCAGTCGTTTCGTGTTAGTAGACGGGCTCTGTCCTGGGAACTGCAAAGGGAAAGTCCCACCACGTGCCACCGGTGCAGAGGTGGAGCTGCTCTCCTGTCCTTGGTGGCAGCCCGTGATGCCAGCAGGCAGGAGAGAGGGGTAGGATCAGCAGCGAGGAGGCTGGTCTTTCGCAGGCGGGGAGGCAGGCGAGGCGGCGGGGCCATATGGGAAGCAGATCTCACAGAAGGCCTGGGAGAGACAACATTGGCTCCGGCGAGGCTCGGTGCTCGGGAGGTTGCTGCTCAGAGCAGCTTGGTGTTACACAGCCGGTTACGGCACGGGAAGCTGCAGAGCCCTGCAGCGGGAGCCAGAGGAGATGCTCCCCCGTCCTCCCCGGGGAACCAGCTGCTTTTGCTGCAGGAAGGAAGAGGCGTCGGGTGCCAGCAAGGAAGAGCGTGGCTGCGACTCCTTCCAAAAAGCCTCCCGTGCTCCTCCCAGGGACCTCAGGCTCCGGAGCAGCAGCTGAACTCGGGAAGATAAGCAGCAGTGCGATTGCTGTCTTGCTGTCCGTAGGTTGTGGTTTGGTCCTGGGTTGCCTGCATCCGATGCCAGGAGTGCGTAATTCCCCGCCGCGATGCCCCCGTAACGGGGAGAGCGCTCTGCATAGCGGGGCAGCTTCCTGGGGAATCTCCGATTTCATTTAATCCCACTCTGGGAAATTATTGGGCACACGACGTTAACGTGCCTCTTACCTATTTATTTGTCTAATCTGTTTACAAGGCACCAAGCCAAAGCACCGCGGCGCTGAACACAAAGTCCGTGCTAAGAAATGCTGGACGGCCCCGCCGGGCTGCGAGCACCGCTGAGCACAGGCCAGGCTGGAAACTGCCCTGCAGCAGCACAGGGAGCAGCTCGCCTCCACTGCAAGCACATCTGGAGAAGGGGGAGAGGAAGGAGGGAGGGAGGAGAGCAGAAGAAAAGGGCAAATACCAGAATTAGCAACAACAAGCCAACCAAAATACTGCAGCTGGACAGATGGTGCCCTAAAGGTAGACGGTTTCTAAGAAAGTATTCCATGCTTGCGAGCACCACTGCTGGTAACATGCACAAAATGTTTGTGTTTGGAGTTTTTGGTAAGCTCCTCCTCGCAAGTTCATGTAGTTACACGCTTTGTTTGTTGGCATCTAGCTCCTAGCCTGAACAGTTTCAGGAAATCTCCGACTCCAGTCCACCCAAAGCCCTCTGCAGCGGGGCTGGCAGACACAACAGGCAGCAGTGCGGTGCTTGGTGAGCGAGTCCCGAGGCTTTGGGGTCTGAGCAAGGAGTTTTTCTGTTCGAATTTGTAAAAAACAGTCATTTAAAAGTGTTTCTTAAGAAAATTGATTCCCAGATCTGAGATTTAACTCCACATCACGGAGATTGCTCGGTCGCACAAGGTAGCAGCCCATCCCACCCCTGGAAACCATCCATGGCCCGTGCTTCTCCTTGGCCGGAGCCTTGTGCTGAGGGGAGGGATCAACGTGTTGGTTTTCCTCTACAGCCAAGTGTTTTCTCCTCCTGCTTTCCCTGGGTCGTGTCTCTGCGGACACAGCACAGCCGCCTCCTCCCCGGGAGCGCCGGTTTGGCACCAGCCCTCTGAATTTCCACCACTCTTGGAGTTTCCCGTCTCGTGTCGGGATGTTCCCTGCGCTGGCTGAAGAGACGGGCACAGCCTGAAGCATCTCATATCAGCGTTCATTCTGCTTTCAAGACGGGATCTCACTGTTTGTTCTGCTGATTAAATAAATGAATCCTTCCTGGTCGGCCCTCCTCTGTTGGCTTCACGGTTTGCAAGCCACCAGAGCAGGGCAGAAGGGTCTGAGAGCCCCAGTGCCACCGTGCCAGCAGGGCATGGCATGGAGTTGGCCAAGAGCATGGAGCACACCGTGATGGGAAGCTGCATGGGGGATTTCTTGGGATGGAGTGACAGCTTGCCAGGGCTCAGCAGCAGTTCCTTACGTGACATGCCGAGGTCAAAAAACAGCAGCTCCTTCATTTTTTTTACAATGTCTTAAACCACCAGGGGAATGTTTGGAGCCTGTCAGGATGTATTAATGAAGGCCAAGGCTGATTCATGAGCTCATGCTGCTCTGCTTCAGCAGCAGGATCGTGCCGATGCTCAGCCCGGTAATTACAGGTGGTTTCGGAGCTGATAGAGCCGGTTCTGTTTCCCCCGTAGCTTCATGCACTATGGTTTTCACTTGCTCTTTGCCTTGACTGTGTAGCATTGTTTTCCTCCTCCTTACGAGCACGGCCAACTTCCTAATTAACTAAACCTCTGTGCAGCCACTGTGGCTGTTGCGTTGAGCCCTCTGTCCATACCGGTGCCTCCAGCTCCCCAGAAGATTTTGTTTGAGTCCCCTTGTACTGAAGGGAGGTGGGGAGGGCTCTCCTTTAACTCTACCACGCAGCACACCCACTGCCCACCAGCCTCAAATCCACCTCCAGCCACAGCAAATACTGCTGAGGTTATTCTTCTATTGGATTCTTACAAAAAAAAAAATAAAAAAAAACAGTTATGAGAAATAAATATCACTTTGTGCCGGGCTTTACTGCTCACTGGGCTTCGAGCCTGGAAGGATTTAAAAGTCATCACGCTCTGAGGGAAAGCTGCAGCAAGAAGGAGGAGGTGGAGGTTGCTCCGGCCAGCTGCTGGGGTTTGGGAATCGCTCGCCCTGCCCAGAGAAGAGGCTGGAGACGGAGGAGCAGCCAGCGCTGGCGTGGCTACACCCAGAGCAATTAGGCAAAATGGGAAGCTCATTTTGCAGGGGTTTGTCACTTCCTTTACATCGCGACATGAACGTGCCAGTCTTATTTTTTTTAATCTTTGTTGTTCTCTTGCCTTGCTGGGCCTTGTCCTTCGTTCGTGGAGCACTGACAGCTGCATGGATGGGATGGGGACGCGGTGCCAGGCGTTGCTGTGCCACACCAGGGTGTGCGAGGAGGAACCCGTGCGCCTCATCCCGTGCCTGCCAGCAGCTCTGCTCGGACTGGAGTTTGCTGCAAGTCCTGAAGACAAAGCCATGGTAATGCGTCACAGCTCAGCGCCTTCAATACTTCCCCGCGAAGCACATAGGCTTCTTTTCCCCTTTTCGTTCCCGAAGTACACCAAATTCAGAACACATGCGCTGCGTCAGGAGTACGCCGTGCCCACCAGCACAGAGGATGAGGGCTGGGCGCTCACCCCGTGGGAGCTCATCACTTCTGCTGCTCCACCAGCACCTTCTGCTGTTCGTGTTCCTTGCAGGCTCCAAATCACCCGCAGACACCCAGCCCTTCCCAACGGGGCGCTTCAGCAGCTCTCAGCCCCGTTAGAAAAGCACCGCTTGCTGCAACACCCCCGGAGCATCCTCACCATAAACCCAGGAGCAGCGATGGGAGTGTGCAACAAAAATTGCCCGGAGCAGCTCGTGCAGGAGGGCACAGCCAGCAGGTAACACATGGACATCGTGCAGGGGCCGTGCGCCGTGTCTGGGTGCAGGAGGACACCCACAGCCCTGCCGGGTGCGGGGCAGAGAGGCGAGGAGCTGCCCCGTGGTGGATCTGCTTCCCGTCCCAGATCGGCCCCACGTGGAAAGGAGCTCTCTGCTAGCCAAAATAAAGTCACTGAGCAGTCTGCCAGAGCTGCTTACAGGATCTTGCCTGCTACAGACAGAAAGAAATACGATTTGGGATAGAGGATACAAGATACATTTGTGAGGCATCTGAGCCTGATGCTACGGCATTCCTTCTTCCAACGTTGTTGTTGCCAATAGCTTCTCTTGTGCTCAGACCAAAACTATTTTGGGTGGAACATTTGCTCCCTACTTTCTAGCAAGCCTGGTCGCAGGAATGAGGAACGGATTCTTTTCACTAGCCACAGCTGGTTTGAATGATCCCCACACTGAACCCATTGACTCCAGGCGCTCCCCATGTGGATGGCAGGGAAGTAGCGACTGGATTTTTGTTGAATTGCCCGACGGGGACAGAGGCAGCGCAGCAGTCCCGAGTCAGCTGAAGACTTGTATCTGAGCACGTGCCGGGGAGGAGTCCTTCGTGTGCTCTGCACCTAATGCTGGAGCCCCAAAACCCACTGGGGTCAACTGGCTAGACCTCGAACACGGCCTGAAGAGGGATCTGCTTCAATGCTCCTCTTTCAAGGTCTGCATTTTGGAAGGAGCAACAAAACACCTCAGAGACCTCGGGAAGTGATTTCCAGACACTGGCTGAGCTCCACGTGCTCTTCTGGTAGGTGCCCTCTCCATTGTGAAGGACTTGGAACAAGTGTCTGCGGAAGAACCACCTTCCTTTTCCATCTGAAGGATGAAACCGTCAGGGACACAAACTGGCACAGATTTTTTCTGCTCGCAGAGAGAGGACAGCAGTTTAAGGAAGATGACCCATTTGGGTTTATAACCAGAGAGGGATTCAAGAAAACTCTGGCTGAAAGTAGTGCCACTGCTTGAAAAGGGGCTTGGATTCTTACATATTTCTTAAAAGGATCAGCTGCCCACGTGTTACAGATTTTTTTTTGCAATATCGAGTTTTTCTTCGTACTGGCAAAGGTATTAATTAGAGGAATAGCTTACAGCGAGTGCTGTACAGCTTCCTCTTGAGTATTCGTGGAATGAACCATGAAAACACAGACATATTTATTTGTGTGCAGAACTGTTAAATGCTGGTTTAGCCGGGGTTGCTTCACCTCTTTGCCATGCAGGATGCAAGCACCACGTTGTCGCTGTAGGGTCTTCTTTTTCAGGGTCCTGGGAAGGTTTTCCAACCCTCTCATAATGTGTATGATGTAAGGAAGTGTATAACCACGTAGGAAAAGATGTAATGCATCAGCATCTGCCTTGCCAACTGCTTCCTACTGCCAGGGGAGGAAACTTTATCAACTTTCTGAGACTTTCCCTTTCTTCCCCCTTCCCTGCCATGCTCCTAAGGAAGAAATGGGATCTGGTTAGTTTTGCTATATACCTTGGTCTTCTGGTGGGTTTGTGTCACAATTTTAAAATTAAAAAATTCCTTTTTTTTTTTTTTTAATTGAGAATAGCCATAGGCTATACAACTACAGCTCTTAGGTTGATAGGTGATGGGTTTTACTGAAGCAGTAAAATACAGAAAACTTAAAAGAAAATGGCTTACTACAGTGATGTTCAGTGTGATTTACAGGTTTATAACTGCAGGCAAATCTGAAATATTTTCACTATCTTCCATATACATTATTAGATAAATCCATAGCCCGCGCTTACCTACATCAGCGTTGACTTCTTTTCTGTGATATTGAAGAGACATAAAAATGAAGACATTTTCAGCCCATTATAGCTTAACGGTGTTTCAAGAGCAGCCAGTTTCTGTACAGCTTCGGGTTTTATCCCTTGCTCAATGCGCTGAGGATGCCCGTAAGAAATGCCTCCTGGCAGCCACGGGAGTTGCAGTGCATCCTGTGCATGCACAACAGCATAAGACACCTTGAACATGAAGAGTATTTGCCATAACTTCATCTTATGAAAAAAAAAGAAAGAAAATACGGATACGGGAGCTTTATCCCATAATCTCACTCCCCTCCTCTAACAAATATTTTTTTGCTGAGGTCCCCCCGTGTGTGCGCAGGGCGCAGCAGCATCCATCCGAGCCGACGGTGCTTCAGTCGCTGCCCTTCTCACTGCAGGTCCTGTGCAGTGCCAGCACCTGACATCTGCAGAAGGACTGGGGAGGAAAGGGCCGGCAATGGGCACACGTGCCACCAGCCACCAAAATCAGGAGGAGCCCCAGTCGAGGGGAGCAGTGGGTACTGACCCGCGAGAGCAGGGGAGCAGCTCGTCGCTCTTGGACTCGAAAAATAAGGCTGTGCCAGTGCGTTATCTGGATTAATGAAGATGAAATGTGCTGTATAAACACATCAGAAGCATGATCACGCAGTTATCCCTTGGGCGACTCCGGCTCGCAAGGAGAAAAGGTTGATTTGTATTTGTAGATGGTTTTGCTTGCTCTGCCAGTGCTCATTTTTGTTTTCCTCTGAAAGCCAGGAAGCGTGCAATTCTTCTGCTCGGAGAGGTAGCAGATTAGCAAAGATTCTTCCAGATTATCACAGTTTAAATAGCTTTACTTTAAAATATATTTTTCATCTGTTGTTGGTTGTGATACTATTCTAAACACTGTTGATAAATTAGGGCGGCTGCGAGCTGTGTTACTCGAGGAACTGCACAATATTTGGACGGTGAATGCGGTTTCCATAAACCAGAAGGTGCTGGCATGCACTGACCGGGCTGAGTATGGGCGAGGTGGGAGATGGCACGAGTACAAGGGGGGATTTGCAAAACACTGCAGGTTTAATCCAGCCTTGGCTGAACGGCCTCGAGTGCACCCTGTGAGTGCTGGAGGTGTTTGTCCATGCAGAAGCCCTCGATGGGGACAGGGATCACTTCTGCTGAGGAAGCCATCTCAAAGCATCAGGTGTCTCAAGGTGAAGAGCTGCTTTTGGTACCAAATAGTTTTGGTACCAAATGTTACAAAACTTTTTCTGGCTTTTGGCTTCTCAATAAAATCCTGACATCTGTATAGACAAAGACAAATTTTCTACATGCTGCCGCAAAAGTCTGTTCCTTTGTGCACCTGGGCAGTCTCTATAAATGTATGAACACGTTCCCACTTCTTTCTGAACTACTTACAGTGCCCTTCTGCACCTTCAGGATGCTCTCAACATCCAGGAATTGCTGGTGAGCAGCAGGTAGCAAGGCTCTGCAGAGGTACAGAGTCAGGGGATTAAAAAAGGGGTGGCTCCAAAACAAGGAGAGGAGTTCCCTGCCCCAGCCACCACTTTTTTCCCTCAGTCTAAAAGCTATTGATTAACTGAGTTGGGATCCTAATACTCTAAGATCTGGCAGCTTGTTATTAATCAGTGTATTTTTATTAATCAGTGTACTCTGTAACGAGAGACGGGATGCTATTATTAGCAGCATATCCAGTGAGAGATTTCGTACGTTCACCCTGACCACGTGAAATTTTCAGCTCGCAGTCTGTTTTTGTGTGGACTTTTTCATTATTTTTTTTTCTTTTTGGAGTGATTTTTCCTTTTTTGATAGCCTTCCATGTCAGCCAGTGCCCCGATTTCAAATTCCCTCAATCCAGCTTAGCCTCAGCTGTATTAATGCACGGCTCGAGGGCAGAACCAGCTAAAAAGGGCTGTATTGTGTGGCATCTCTGAAATCTTTTTTTTCAGAGTGGTTGGATAAAGAGATTGAGGTTTCTCGGGGGGAGTTTTATGCTGTTGTTTTTCCCAGCTGGGCGAGCAGCCTCGCAGGTGACTGGGAGATAAGATGTTGGGCCCTGGTAGCCCCAATCCCACTGGAAGCTCCTTTAGAGGATGCTTTTTGGGGAGTGAAGCTGCGAGCACGGCATGGGAAGGCAGCAAATCCTCCCTTTGACCCTTCTTTATATTACTGATGTAAAATAAATTTTATTTTACTGATGTAAAATAAATTTACTGATGTATCTTCAGGGAGAGCTTTACAACAATATTAAAAATATTGTCGTAATACAGAGAAGGGCCAGGAGCTGGGGCTTTCGGGACAGGGTGGCACCCTGGGATTTGAGGTTTTCTGCACTAAGCCATGGGGAGCAGGTGGGTTTTGGGGCTTGGTGCCATGCCCAAACTTCTGCTTGCTGTGTTTCTGTGGTTCTAGGCTGTTGAAAATGTCAACAGGAATTTGACACGTCTCCTTTTTTTTTTTTTTCAGTGTAACTATGATAAAATCCTAAGATACACTTGTAAAGCATTAGCTGTGAAAGTAAATCAACTTGAATAGCATGTAGGTTGTAGTTAAGTCCTTTTGAATGCTGGTATTTAGGTTTTTCCCTCATTTAGTCATGATCCAGCGTTGCGAGGAAGTGAGTGTGTTTATCTTGGGGAAATTAGTGGGATTTGCAGGCATTCAGCACCTCCCAGGACCTTCCAGAGTCACTCCCTGGTCCATGCATTTGCATTTTGCCATCCCGCTTTGTGCTGAGCAGAACCCTTCCCAAATTCTTCACGGAGAGCACCAGGGCTGCAGGGCAGGGAGGGAGCACAAACCGGGATGGGAAAGGAATAAAAAAAACAGCAAAGCAAGAAAATAGGCAGGCAAAACCAAAAATGTGCTGCAGGACGGGTGGGAGCACGGCGGTGCTTCACATTCGGCTCCACCGCGAGGTTTGGTCTGATCTTCACTGCAGAGGAGAGGTGGGGATAGGAGAGCAGAGACCAGGAATGGTGGTGGAAGGGGAGAAAGCACAATTGGCAGAAGCATTTCTCTTGCACAGGCCACACAGTGATGGTTTTCGGGCTCCAGAAGGGATGACCTTGCGGCAGGGTCGCCGAACAGACGGCTCGGGCTTGGCTCGTGCGCCTGGCAAAGGCCCAGGAGCTATTTTAATAAGGCCTCGCGGAGGACGAGGCCTTGGCAAGACCCCTGGGTGTTGAAGTCTCTCCTTTGGGAGCCAGCCAGCCTCACTCGGCGGCAGGAGGGCTCCCAGCGGGGTGTCCCGAGCATCCTGCACGGCCTGCTTGGGCACGAAGGCCTCACGCAGCTCCCTGCAGAAGGCCGTCGGGGCCAGGCTGCTAACGAAGGGGCCGAGCCCCTTTCCTCACGAGGACTCCTCCTCCCTTGGCTGAGACGTTTTGATGGAGTTAGGGATTGAAACCAGCCCTCAGCCCCAGGCCAGGGCTCTGGGTGCTCCCCGGGTGGTCCCAGCCCTGCCTCAGACCTCGGCCCATCTGCGGCGTGAGCACGGGGAGCCGAGGCTGCTGCCAGCCCCTTGAGGCACTTGAAAATTGGCCGAAGGATGCTCAGGGGAGGCTCTGGACATCAAGCTGGGGCCTCACTGAAGGCCCCCATGTTGCTCTCCCCCCAAAATAAGCCTGGGCTAGATCCTAGCTGGGTTGTTTTCCTTTTCTTTTTGCTGCAAACGACCTGAGTCAAGGCATCAGTTTCTTCCTGGTGCGCTGTCCTGTGGGGTAGATGAACACCCCGGTTTGTTTTTGTCTCTCTCTTCTAACTTGAATCAATTTGGGGGAATTTTTCCCCAAAACGGGCAGGCTGGGCTATTTTCTGTGCCACGGTGCTTGCTGAAGGCACGGTCCTTTTTTTAAACTGCAGACACCGAATCGTGCTGCAGGCAGCAGATGGGCTGCCCCAGCGTATGGGGGGATTGGGCGTGGAGGTGTTTCACGTCCCCCTCTCTTTCTGTGCACACGGAGAAGAAATAAGGTCTGGTGTGATCCATCCAACAAGCAGCATCTCCAGTTTGTGGAGTTTTGCAGTGTCAGGGGCCAACAACACCATCTGCCCCTGTCCCTGTGCCGGGGCTGTTACCACCCTTTGCCAGGCTGATCTTCCCCTCGATTTCCAAATTCTGCTTTTCCAGAGCATCTCCAAAGCCTCCGAATCCCTCGGGGTGCTCTGAAGCCCAGCAGCCTCCTGTCCTCCTCCCTTGCGCCCTGCATTTTGGGGACAGCAGCGGGGCCCTGCCGTGTGCTGGCTGTTGTGGTGGGGACACCTACATCCATTCACAAAGAAACCCACATTGTATTGGGACAAGTTTGGATCCGGGGAGAAACCTAGAGGAAAGCGTCAGCATCGTTCTCCTCTGTTTTATTTGATTTTTATTTTTTATTTTTTTTTTTAAAAAGAAAGCTGTCCATTTCCTGGAACAAGCTGTTTATTTTTTAATGAGGTAGTTTGTTTCCATTTGGATAAAAGGGGAAAGACAAAAGGAGACAGAGGGTAGGGAAGGACCCAGCGGGGACCCAAAAGGGACGAGGTGGTCCCTGCGGGGACCCTGCCCCTCACATTTCTCTGCAGCGTGCCTAAACCCCAGCCCAGCGTGGTTTATAGAAGAGCAATTTGATGTCACTTTCTGTACCCGCTGCGTGTTTGTGTGGCTGTGCCTGCAGAGCACCAAGTGCCTCCAGAGTACTTGCCACTGGGAGCAGCAGTAAATACCTCTTTTCCCCTGACTGCGAGATAAAGGCTGTGTCTTGCTTCGTTTTCACACGTGTTTGAGATGAGAAGCATTTATTGACTCACTGGGACGTTCAGGGAAGGAACGAGCATCCTTTCTTTGGGAAGCTCTGCTCCTGCTGCCGACCCAGCCTCCCGTTTCAGGACTGAGCTCCTGGAGGCCGACGCACAGAGCTGGGGCTGTGCTGGTGGGATCTTCAGGAGGGTTTCCATGGATTTGGGTGGAAAAAATACACCCGGGTGCAGGTGGAGCTCCTTGCTGGTGGATTTCCCCAAGTACTGTGTGTGTCCCAGGTGAAACGTGTCAGCCGGTGCCACCAGTGCGCCAGCAGCTGTCTGGTTTGGGTTTGGGGATCTGTGCCTGAAAATTGGGTTGCAGGATCCAAGGTAGCTCACAGTAGGGCCGCCTGGATCCCTCTGTCAATGCCCTTCCACCCCTCGTTACCCCGTGGATGGCACACGCAGGACAAAAGGATTTGGCCCTTTGCTTGTGGGTGCTGGGTGAGATCCCCGCGGGCTCGCCTCCCCCCGTGCTTTGTGCTCCTTTTTTTGCTGCTGCTGTTCCCGGAGCCTCGTTCAATGCACTCAGTGTGGAAAATCATGTTTCATTTTTAAGTTTCAAAAAAAAAAGAAAAATAAAACCCAAACAAACATAAAACGCAGCATGGCACAGATTAAATCCATTCGAGACAACTAGGGGAAAAAAAAAAAAAAAGACGTATGTGCAAGTCAATAGGAGGAGGGGAGTGGAAGGGGGAAAAGAAACTGTGACATATACAAACCCTTTAGTGTGCATAGCATAAGATTTTTTGGCTGGCACTCACATGATTTTATTCAAGGGCTGGGAAAGAACGATGATTAGTTAAAAGCTTCGGCAAAGTCTGGAGGGAGTGCTCTGAAGAGTTGGGAGCCGCACGGAGGTGACTGTAACTCCTCTAGCAATTTCAGACCATTCTTCTGTGGCTCAGGACAAAAGCCTTTTCTTTTCCCTCCGCGTTCAAAGAGACATTTGTCTTGAGATGTTGCAGCTGTGGGCCGTGGGACCGCCTGTTTGAAGATACCCCCTCGTAGACGCACGGAGAGTCGACGCACTGCAAAGTGGTAGTATTTTCTCGTGTGTGGGTCCCCCCCCTCCTCCTCCCTCCCTCCTCCTCCACTGCCATGTGTGGTTTTTAATAAGAAGAAGAATGTGGAGGCAACATTTTCCAGGCAAGGGGAAATTTCCTGTTTCTTTTCTGCTTGTTTAATAAAGTGTGTAGCTGCCTGTAAAACCGTAGCTGCTTGGTGGTGAATGAGCGGTTCGGCCGATGGCCGGCATCGCTTCTCGATGCACTTTTATATACTGCAAGGGAACGTGTTTAACGCTCGCTTTTCCTTTTTTTTTTTCCTTTTTCCTTAATGCTGCGTGGCGTAGGCAACTGAGATTAATAAGAATTAGGCAAATGGCTTCTGCTTTTGTTTCGGTGAGATAGTACCAGCCGGCTCGCGGCCACACAAAGGCTGCCATTTAGCAGGGAGCACTCCCTAATTCTGCTGGCAGGGGTGCCATTGGAATCGGATACAAGTGGGTGGCAAAGGGGAGGAGCGGCAGGAGAGGACAAGCAGGCTTTGTGTATTAAAAATGAAACAAAAGCACTTTATGCGCCGGGCTGCGTGCAACAAGCGGCGCTGCCTGCGAGCCGGGGTGGAGTTTGAGTTCCCAGTGTGACTGCAAAAGCTTTCTTCTCCTTCTCCTTCTCTCTTTTTTTTTGTTGTTTTGTTTTTTGTTTTTTGTTTTTTGTTTTTTGTTTTTTTTTTTCCATGAACCCTTCCTCCTCTCCCTCTCCCTTAAAAAGCTCTCCGCCGAAAACGCTGGCGAGAGTCCACGGGGAGCCAAAAACGCTGGGAAGAGGCGGATGGAGCAACCCTGGCGGCAACTTCGCGGCAACCTCGGGCTTCACGGGCAGCCAAGGGTGGCAGGGGAGCGGCCAAATTTGGGGCCACACGGCCAGGGGAGCGTGTCCCAGCCCCAGCAGGGGCTGAGCAGCTCCATGGACGGGCTCCCAAGGGGTTAACAGCCCCGTTGCCTTATCGCGAGGGAGCGCCCGGCTGCTTAATTACTTTCTGGTCCAGGCATACCTCGTTGTTAATGAAGCGGGCGCAGAGCGGGAGGAGAAGCGGGCAAGTTTCGCCTGGTTTTGCGGGGAGCACACACGGGAGAAGGCTGTGGGTAGGGCTGGGCGCCCCGCATTGGGGGATCCAGGCTGCAAACCTGTCGGTGGTCTTAATTAAAACGTGGTTTTGCCATGCGTGGTGCGCTCCTTCTCGCAGCCATTCCCTTCCCAAACTTTCCCCGCCGAGCTGGAGCGAGCGGCCCCGGTGAGGAAGAGGAGCGAGGGCAGCCAAGGCACAGATGCTGCTTCAAAAAAGAAAAGCTGTGTGTGTCGGTCCACTTCCAGAGGAGCTCATGCAATGGCAGCAGAACAAGCCCCTTCTTTTGGGGGCTGGCACCACCACAGCACCTTGCCAGAGCACCACCTTGTCCCTTTTTTTTTTGGAATAATCTCAGCGTGAGGCGGACAGGTGATGCTCCACATCCTGGAGATCATTGCCTTTAGCAGGTGTTGAAGTCAGGGTTATCATTCACCTCCTTGTTAAGCAGAGAAAATAATCCAGCGGGGCGCAGCGCTTCGCTTCGGATTGTGTAAGCCCCCTGCGTGTTTTTATTCTCGCTGATCTGCTTACGGCGAGCTCCTCGCCCTTATCCAAACCCTCTCGGCGCTGCACCCTGCCTGCTGACACGGCCGCAGTCCCATCTGGCTGGAAGGCGCAAACACAACGCTCCCAGTGCGTGCTGCTGGGGAGCTCGCGAGGGAGGGCGGAGAGAGGGACCCGCTCCAAAAACGTTCATGCGTGACGCTGGAAATCTTCTCCCCTGGCTCTGCCGGGTGGGTCTGCTCTTTATTCTTACACTGGTTCGGGACAAGAGGAACGCGGGGCCGTGAAGCCCACCCTTCTGAACCCCTCTGTTCCTACAGAGTTGTTTTTTCCCCTCGTGGCTCCTTCCCATCCGCGTGGCCCCGGGGCGATGCTCTTGGTGCTGGCACGCTCCGGAGGCTTCTCTTCACCAGCAGCAACCTGGACAAAAAGGCACACTTAATTTTCCCTTAAAAATAAAAATAAATAATAATAATAATAAAAAAGCAGCAGCTCCATGCTGCTCTCATCACTTCCCTTCCCTCGCTCTCATGCCCGGGGCACGTGGGGCTGTGTCGGGGCTTGGCAGGAGGCTGCGGTGCTCCGCGGGGAGCCGAGCACCCCCAGCCCCTGGCAGCGTCCCCAGAGGAGCCTCCCGCTCCCGGCCTCGTCCTCCCTCAGTCAAACAGCCCCACGTAGCGCCGCAGACAATAGCATTTGTTCTGCAGTGCTCCCTGGGAGACGTCCGACCCGCCCCAGAAACCCCAGCCCCGGACCAGAAACCCTTTTTGGCTAACGACGGGTCTCCGGTTTCGGAAGGAGCAGCGAGGTTGTCTGTAGGGGAAACAACTCCGTGGGTTTCCTGCCCAAACAACATCATAAACAATTTTACTGAAATGGGGTAAATTGGGACTTTGGTGGTGTGGCATGGAGGGAGAGCTACCTCGCCCCGATGCGCTCAAGTCATTTATTGCTTCTGCTGTGAAGGACGGCACGCCAAGGTACAACACAGGCTTTTCACCTTTATGCTTAAAAAAAGAGAGTTTTTTGCCACTAGTCTGCAAAGTTCTTGTGTGTTTTGCTAAGGAGGGTGGTGCTGTGTGCGAGGGGTTTCCAATCTCAAGCCCTTGAGGCCAGGTCTGCTCACGCTGTGGCTGCGGAAATAAAACCCGTTGTGCCCGGACCAGCTGCTCCCCCAAAACTACTGCTTTTCCCCAAAACCGTGGCCACCAGACAGTTGAGCTGTTCCTACAATCCTAACATAACAAATGGCCTTCCTGAGTGGTAAAAGGAGGCCCAAAAATGTCAAAGTGACTTGTCCAAAAATGAACTTGTTAATCCCCAGCTGAGCAGTTAATAGGATACAGAGGTGGGGCTTCCTGCAGCCCTCGGTGATTATCATTTGGTTCCCAGCCTCAACGTGGAGTTGTAAAATGAGGAAAAAAAGCAGCACAGCTGAGCAGACACCTGAATATACATTTGCTCGAGGCAACAGCCCACGGGGAGGCTTGGTAAGCATTGAGTGGGGTCTGCGCTGGGTTTGCCCCCGTGTGTGGGGCTCCAGCTGCACGTCCCAGAGCATCCCATGGGATGTAGGGATGGATGGGGTCGTTGGTGCCCTGCTCTTTTTGTGCTTTTGCACAGAAAAAAAAAATAAATGGTGTTTTGCTTAGTGGGAGTCTGTTCAGGCTTGTCTTTCTGAGCTGGTCAAAATGGTAAAATCCTTAAAAAAAAGCAGATCAGGTGTAAAATCTGCGCTCCTTCTGCCTGCAGGTATCCGCCCTCAGATCATGAACGGCCCCATGCACCCCCGGCCCCTGGTGGCACTGCTGGACGGCAGGGACTGCACGGTGGAGATGCCCATCCTGAAGGATCTGGCCACCGTGGCGTTCTGTGACGCACAATCAACTCAGGAGATCCACGAGAAGGTACCGGGGGGCCGGGCACGCTCCTCGTCCTGCCCCGTGCACCTCTCGAGGACAAAACACGCAAGGCTGCTCCTCGAGAGGGTCAGCAGCCAGCATCGACGCAGGGCACTGCAGATAAAAACTCAGCCGGGGGTTATTTTAGGAGCAAAAAGTCACCGTATCTCTTAGCGTGGGATTTCTGAACTCATTACCGTTAATATTTCTCGTAGTTTTTGAAGTCTGCTCGCTCGGTGCCGCAGCAGCACGCAGCGCCCTGCACCTCCCCTGCTGCTGGGGAGCTCAGCTCCTGGAAGTGCTCGTTCCCAAGTTATCTCTGTGCACGTTGTGGTAGCTCCAGGGAGGTCTGAAGTGGTCAGAAATCAGTTCCAGGAGCTGGGAAAGACAACCAGAAATAACCTCATTTATTCAGATATTCAGTATGGGGGAAGGAGGACAGTTCTTTATGAGGCACCCAACGATCGATGAGCAACTCTTGGAGAATTTGGGTCTTGGGTTTCCAGAGGAAGCCGCACGTGTCCCCTGCGAGCGTCCTGGTGGCTCCTGACCTCTCCCTGCTTTGTTCCAGGTGTTAAACGAAGCCGTGGGGGCCATGATGTACCACACCATCACGCTGACCCGAGAGGACCTGGAGAAGTTCAAGGCCCTGCGGGTCATCGTCCGAATAGGCAGCGGCTACGACAACATCGACATCAAAGCGGCGGGGGAGCTCGGTAGGTCTCGGTCCTGCACCCCGGCTCCCTCCCACATCCCTCCCAGCGTTTCAGAGCAGCACCGGTGGCCCCCGGTCCCCCTGGGGGAGCGGTAACCAAAGGGAGGTTCAGGCGGGACCTCCCAAACGGGGTGGATTCAGCCCTGAAATGAAAGGTGCAGCTTAAATATTTTGCGTGTGGAGTGTGTTATGACAAGAAAACATGGCCATGACGCACACAAAATGCTGCGGTTTTAGAAGGAATCTGTTAGAGTCGTATCGTGCTGAAACTGCCCCATGTGAGGCCTCCGTTCCTGCGCTGCCTGGAGCTCCACTTGCCCCTCGGACTCACCGGCATTGACATAGGGGAATTGATTTAGCTCTAGAAAAAGTGAAGGAGAGTTTTTTTATTAAATTTTGTCTAGCAAGCTTAGTCTCTTGATCCGATCGGGTTCCTTGAGTCACACCCCTACTGCTGGGAAGGCCTCGTGTGAGACAGGGACTGCGCCTTGGGTCTTGGCTGCTTCCCGTGCCACCTTGTCAAGGATGCCCCAGGAATGGGTAAAATGCGTGCCACACTGCTGGGGCCACCGAATTACAGACACCTGGTGATAAATATCTGTGATCTTAGCAGCTGTAACAACCTTTTTTTTGCTCATCTGATCCAAAGCTTCCATCTATCCAGAAGTCCCACGATAGTGTTTAGGGTATCTTGTATTAAGGGTGATCTCTGGGGAAGTTCGGAATAACAGGCACTGCACGTGAGCCACTCTAGAAGGATAATGGCGATAAGAGTCTCAAACAGTCGTTCCTAAAAAAGCAATTCTCAGCGTAGTGAATTATTCTTCTCCGGGAGGAGAACGGTGTCTTCTCGGTGTAATGGTTTCTCCCTGTTTTTAACTCTTATTGTTATTATCCATTATAACGGCGTTCCGAGGCTCTGAACATCAGGAAACGAAAAATACGGCGAATCAAATAATGGGATGCTGCGGTACAATCCTTCTTGTTACACTTAGCAAATTGGGTGGCCAAATGATGCGGTTTAGAGCAGGGAATGTAATGACTGCCCACAAATGTAGCGTAAAGTTTAATTGGGATTGCTTCCCGTGAGGTGGCCCTCGAGCTGCGCAGGCGATGGATGACCCGTGCCTACCTGCATGCGCTGGTGGCTGCTGCGGGGGAGACAGGAGAAACGCCCCCAGAACGGGTGTTTGGTGCCAGAATTGAACCATTTGCTCTCTTTATCTCTCTTTATCTCCTTTTTGGCTGAAAATGCCCCTTTTGTGGCGGGGGAACAAAAGCCCCCTTATGGAGCGCGGTGCCCGGGGGTGGCCGCGGTGCCGGGCTGGGAGAGCCGTGCCGGCGCGGCTGTCCCCTGGGAGGGACCTCCCAAAAGAGCCCCAGCTCCACGAGGAGGGTTTGCTCCTGTGCTGCTTGCCGGGAGCCATCAGGTGCTGCCACAGAAGTGTTGGCATCAGGGTCGAGGCCCTGCTGGTGCCGTGGTGGTGACGGTCACCCCAAACCTTTCCACGGCACCTCGCGCCTCCATGGCCACGTTTCACCAATTCGTTTGTAAACCCTGGGGAGGTCAGAGGCTTCGAACAGCCGTGGTCACTCAACTATTTTGGCTCTTTCTGGTTGAGCCAGAAAGCCTCGCCACGCCTGGAGCTGGCCCTGCAGTGCCGACAGGGCACACCACCACACCTGAGCGCTCCTCTCCCTCTGCTGTAGCTGGTCCCTAAATAACGGGGTGGCTGAACAGCCCTTTTGTGGAACAGGGCTGACTTAGCCCAGCACAATTTAATTCGCTTTGAAGGTGGATAAAACTAACCAAGAATAAGAATTTAGTTTAAAATGTGATAAAAAGAAAAAAAAACAAGGTGTGGGGCTGCCCCTGAGCCACGGCTGTGCCCTGCTCTGTGTCCCCCTGCAGGCATCGCCGTCTGCAACATCCCCTCGGCCGCTGTGGAGGAGACGGCTGACTCCACCGTGTGCCACGTCCTCAACCTCTACCGGCGCAACACGTGGCTGTACCAGGCGCTGCGGGAGGGCACGAGGGTGCAGAGCGTGGAGCAGATCCGCGAGGTGGCCTCCGGCGCCGCCCGCATCCGCGGGGAGACGCTCGGCCTCATCGGCTTCGGTAGGTGGGCAGGGTGGCTCCGCGGTGCTCTAGTGCCATGGGAAGGGCTGGAATTAAAGTTTTGGAGACCAGAAGCACCGGGGTGGGGTTGGTTAACGCAGGGGGAATGCTTTCTGGTCATATTTGGGGAAGGGCTGTGCCTTGTAAGCCATGGCTGAGCCCCTGGTGGGGCGTTGGGTGAGGGACCAGTTTAAGTCGCTGTCCCCAGAGCATGTGGGGGGATGTCCCTGTCCCCAGAGCATCATTTTGGGGATCAGGGGGTCTCCAGCAACACTACAACGTGGTGATGTGTGGGTTGCCTGCCCCAGCACCGCAGTCGTACTGTACCTGTACCAGCAAGAGGCTGGAAGACAAACCACCCCCAAACACTGCCTAAAAAAAAGAAAGAAAGAACTCTTCTCTTCTTTTTTTTGGCTTGTTTTGGTGGACAGAGCACCTCAGCGGGCTGCATTTCTTCCTGCAGTGCCCGAAGCAGGGCGGTGGCAGCCGGGGCTGGCTCAGTGAGCTCTCTCCTTCCCTCGCACACAGGTCGCACTGCCCAGGCGGTTGCAGTCCGAGCCAAGGCGTTTGGCTTCAACGTGATCTTTTACGACCCGTACCTGCAGGATGGCATCGAGAGGTCCCTGGGGGTGCAGCGAGTCTACACGCTCCAGGACCTGCTCTACCAGAGCGACTGCGTCTCCTTGCACTGCAACCTGAACGAACACAACCACCACCTGATCAACGACTTCACGATCAAGCAGGTAACGAAGGCGGGCACAAAACACGCGCTGGTGCTGGGTTTCTGCGCCCCCCAGCCCGTGGGCTACCCAAAAAACTGCTGGTGTCCCCGTGTCCCGTGGGGTTTGTGGGGTGCAGCACGTTCCCTGGCTCCATGGCTGCGGGATCGGGTGGGGTTTGCTGCCACCAGCCCGCGCTGGCCTTGCCACCAAACCCCTGTGCCCCAGAGTGGGGCCCTGCCTGCAGCCCCAGGGGGTTTGCAGGAGCAGGGGATGAGGGCACAGCCCCGGGGTGCCCCCCCGGGCAGGCTACGGCACAGAGATCTCACTGCTCTCTCTCCCGGCGCCGCCAGATGCGGCAGGGCGCGTTCCTGGTGAACACGGCGCGTGGGGGGCTGGTGGACGAGAAGGCCTTAACTCAAGCCCTGAAGGAGGGACGGATACGAGGGGCTGCGCTCGACGTGCACGAGTCAGAACCATTTAGGTAAGGCCCTCGTGGTGCCCCTGCCTTCCTTCCTTCCCTTCCTTCCTTCCCTTCCTTCCTTCCCTTCCTTCCTGCCCTTCTTCCCTTCCTTCCTCGCACCAGCTCCTCGCAGCATCCACAGGCTGTGGGCTGGCACAGTGAGGGATGTTTGGGGTTTCGGGGAGCTTGGAACAAGAAACGAGCTGCTGAGAGCAGAATTACTGCTCCGTGTCCTTGGGCGTTTTTGCTCGCAGGCTGCAGCTCCCTGCTCAGCGATAACAAAGAAGGGGTTGGTTGTAAGGGGGTGCAGCTCCTCGGGATGGGGTAGTGCTGGTGGTGTCCTTGTGCTTCCCGAAACAATTTCTAATAAAAAGTGCTCCCCCAAAGAGATAACCCCACAAAGTCCATCCCCCTCCGGTGGGTTCCCTCCAGCCCAGCAGCCACAGCACACGCAGAGGGGGGGCCTCAAACCTTTTTTCCACTCTTAACACCTTTCGTTCTCCTTTTTTATACACCGATTAATTTTTTCTTTCCCTCCCCTGCGCACAGTTTTGCCCAAGGCCCCTTGAAAGATGCTCCGAACCTCATCTGCACCCCGCACACCGCCTGGTACAGCGAGCAGGCGTCGCTAGAGATGAGGGAAGCTGCTGCCACCGAAATCCGGCGCGCGATCACAGGTACCCGGCCCCGGGAGGAGCCCGAGGGGCACAGCTGTGTAGGACCCTGTGGGGTCCTGCCCCTGAGTTTCTTCCCAGTGGGAGACTGAAAAAGCAAACTTTACTTTTTTTGCCACTTGGGCATGTTTCTGTTCCTTTTTGTGTGTGTTTTGGGTTTTTGATCAGTGGTGCACACGTGCAGCATGGCAAAGGCCACCACCATGACTGGGAGGACGAGGACAGCGGTGCAGGAGTTGCTGCCCCTTTCGGTGGCACTAACCCCAGAGCCCTGAGAAGCTGCTGTCGAAAGATGTGCAGGCCCTATAAGGCTACATGCCAGCCACAAACCCCAAAGCAGTGAAACCATCGGCGTCCAAACCCTGCCATAACAGAGCTTGCCCCAGGATGATGCCCACAATACTCCAGCATTTCTCTTGCCCTAAAAATTGTCCCATCATTAATGTGGGTGGCATAGCTCCACGCCTGGCTGGCCTGGCATTCTTTTCTCCTCCTTCACACCAACAAAAACAGTGAAATGGAAAAATTGGAGCTTCTTGTAGGGCGACGAAACCAGGACGGTCCTGACCCTTGCTTCCCTTCCGTCCCATTGCAGGGCGCATCCCAGAAAGCCTACGGAACTGCGTCAACAAGGAATTCTTTGTCACGACGGCGCCGTGGTCAGTAATAGATCAGCAAGCGATCCATCCAGAGCTCAATGGTGCCACATACAGGTAAGATGGAGAAAAGGACGGCCCCAGCCTGCCCGGCGCAGGGGTTCCCCTGCGGGGGTACATTTTTTTGGGGGGGAAACCTTTCCAGATGCTGCTGGTGGTGGGACGGCAGCCCCATGCGTGGCACCTGAACGAGTGCCAGGGCTCCCAGACCAAGCGAGACTTAACCTAACACGCCAAAAAAAACAACTGCAGCTTTGATCAGCTCTTCTGTCCGGGTCTGCTTGGTTAAATTGAAGGAAATCTGTGCCCATCTACTGCCAGGACACCGGAGGTTGCCCCAGCTGAGGGGGAACAAGCAGAGCTTTTCCAGAAAAGTGCTCTCAGATCCCTGTGCTCTTAAAGCACACGGTTTGTGTTCAAACAGCCTTTAAATAACACTGAGACGAGGAAGTTCCCTTTCAGGGATTAAGATTTCGGTTCATTCAGCTCTTCTAATTTTAGTATTAAGCATGTGGAGTTCAGGGAAACAATGCCATGTGGGCTGGGGCAACCTGGCTGCATTGAAATACCTTGGCAATTAGTGGCAATATCCACTGTGCTGGCATCGTCCTCGTGTCCCCTCTATCACTGGGGTATTTGGGGATTGTCACAGGGATCTACAGAAACAAAACCCGTTCCCTCCCCTTTCAGAGCATGAAGTGCATCGGCTCAGCGAGTGATGTGTGCCCTCAAACACGCCAGGGATTTGGTTGCAGCTTGCTCAGGGGTTAAAACCAACCCAAAGCAAACACAACCAGAGTTTGGTTGCAGCCTCTGCTTGCAAATCCCTACTTTGGGCTTCGGCACCACGCCTCCAGCCGTGCTGCTCGTGGGTAGCACCATGTAGGTGACAGTGCCAGCGTTTATTGCCACGATCCGTGATAGTTTTGCACAAAGGGAAGGATCAGGAAGCTGGGTCACGCACATGAAATGAGAAATAGCAACGCTGCCCCTGCCAGTGCTGGCAGAAAGGTGGCACCTCTCTGTTCCCCTGCCCTCCGTGGCCTCTGCCGGGCTCGCTGGGCCATCGGGGCTGTGACAAACCCTTCCTCTCTGTGTCCCCCCTGCCAGGTACCCCCCCGGGATGGTGAGCGTCGCGCCGGGAGGCATCCCAGCGGCCATGGAGGGCATCATTCCCGGCGGCATCCCCGTCACCCACAACCTGCCCACCGTGGCGCACCCCTCGCAAGCTCCGTCGCCGAACCAGCCCACGAAACACGGGGACAACAGGGAACATCCCAACGAGCAATAGCAGCTAATTTAAAATAAAAAACAAAAACAAAAAAAACACTCAATAAACTTGGGACCAAGAGACATTGGAAAAGAAGTTATACACGGACTGAAAAAAAAAAACAAAACAAAACAAAAAAAGAATTTGATACGGAATTTGTAATGTTGATTTTGGACAGATGCATCATTGATGTTCCAGTGTTAAGGACCCAGTGCTGGCAGTCAAGCCTGGGGGGAAGCCCTGAAGAAGTCACCCGCTTGCTGCAGCGCTGAAACCTAGGACGTGAGACATTAATGAGCGCCTTCTGTTATTGTGTGTTCAGTTTCCTTCATCTGTGCATCAATCACATGAAATAAAAATAGATTTTTTTCTCCCCTCGATTCCTTGGGAAGGGCAGGGCTTCTGCACCTGTCTCCAAACAATTGCAGCGAGCAATCCTTACCGAGTTAACATAGAAATTTAAGAGGAAACCATTATGTGGCTTCAGCCCTTTCCTTACTCTCGCACCCGCTCACCTCTCCTACCAGGAGGCAGCGATACCGGCTCAGGAGCAGAAGAAAAATAAGCTCGGATCCGTTTCGGGGTCCCCCGGGGCCGGCGACACGTGCCCGAAGTTCTCCCGAGAGGCTCGAGCCGAGCTGCAGCCACCCCGGCTGGGAGGGCCCCAAAATCCCGAAAAAAAAACCCAATGGCCAGGCTCTTCTCTGCCCCTACACTGAATAAAGTAGCTGTGCATCCGCCTACGCCCTGCAATGATGCAAGGAAAAAAAAAAAAAAAAACATAAAAAAAATATATAAAAAAAAAAGAAGAAAGTATTATTACGTTTCACACACTATTTGTACTCAAATATATTTTCTCAGTTTGAAATCTGCAGCTATTTTATCAAGTGGAAAAGTCTTGAGCTGGAAAGGGTTCAAGAATAATGTTGCATTTCCTTATGTCTCAGGAAACACTTTTTATGGTAACTTGTCAGACTGTCTATGAACAAAACCCACTTTTTTAGACATGGATAAAAGTCTTCTTTTCTTCACGTGCTATTTTATACAAGAACACTTCAAAACGTGTTATTAGCTGTGACTGATTTTAACAAATCCTATTAGATTTGTATCAACTAGTTACATGTTATATTCATAGTCTTTTGTGAATCATCGCCTTTTTGTTTTTGCGATGGCCTATTTTGAGCCTTTGTATGGGTACATTCCTGTTTCTGTGACAAGAAAATCTTAAACTGTCCCAAACAGAAAAAGAAAAAAAAAAAGAAGAAAAAGAAAAAAAAAGCAATGGCTATCAGATGTTTTGTTTTAGTGTGTTACCGTTCCTGTATTTGTTTATTGTAAAGGTGGACATTTAGCGTTCAGTGCAGTTTTCAATAAAAAGTGATAAAATTTCTAAAATTTCTGGAAGGGAAGAGCTCTCGCTGCCGCTTCGCTGCTGCAGGACGTGCCTGCTGCGTTCCCAAAGCGCTGCCCCAACCGTGGGCAGCGGAAAAGAGGAGGGTTTTAGTGGAAAAGAGGAGGGTGTCCCCGTGCTACACAGGCAGCTACACCTCGCGCTCCTTTTTGTACCTCCCTGAGCTGTGAGGCGTCGATGAAGGGCTGAAGAGCAAAGCTGAAAGGTGCCCGGGTGGCTCCACGTCCACCCCATCCTTTGCAGGGTGCCTGCAGGCAGGCGGGCTTGGAAAGGGACTAAGAAAAAAGCTGAAACCAAAAAAGCTCTCGGTTACAAAACTCTGTATTTTGATTTAAATTAAGCTGAAAACTAATTACCAGCTTCACACGCGTTAAAAAGGAGGTTGCGTGCCCGCTCGCAGAGCACGCCGCTGATTAGCAACAAACCGAGGGCGAAACAGGTCGGGTGCAGAGGTCATGGGGAACAGCACATGAAGGAAATGTTCAACTGATGTTAAGATTTGGAGTTGTTTTAAAATAATCTGGTGCTTCCGTTCGCTTGTGAACAGCCGGCTCACAGGGGCAAGGATGTTCCTGGGGGCCAGGTCTCGGACCCGCAGCTCCACGTGCAGCCGCTGCCAGCAGCGGGCTCGGCCCCAAAAGTCAAGGGATTTCAAAACCCCAGGGGCTGTGGGGTCTGTCCGTACCTGGCCTCCTCTCAATGCCAGGGCAGCGTCTGCTGAAGGGCCACCAGCTGAGCAGGGGGAGAAGTTGAGAGGTGCAGAGGGTCACTGACCAAGGGAAGCTCCCTAGGGATGGCCAGCAGCGTTAAGGTACCCCCCCCGATGGGTTCACGTGCCCGTTGTGCAAACACCAAGAGGCACCAGGGGAAGGAAAAAGGGAAAAGTATCCCCAGGGAATAGGGAAAAGCAACGTGAGGAACCAGGCTGCAGGTTTCAAGTGGGATGTTATTAGGCAAGGAAAGGGGAGACGAACAGTTGCTGCTGAAGATCTGCGCCCGGTGCTCTGCTGACAGCCACGCTGGAGAAGGGCACGGAGGGAGCCTGGAGGAAGGGCAGAGGAGCTTCAAACAAGCAGCCTGAAGGTGACAAACACTCTAAATAAAGCCACACACAAAATAAAAAGGGTGAAGGGAAAAGGGAAAAGCAGCAAATGAAAGGTTTGTGGGTGTTTCGAGACTTTTCTTGTTAGCGGTGTAACCAACTGCTGGGGGTATTTGCCATGAGCCGTGCAGCAGAGCTCTGGAAGAACCCAGAATTGTTAAATTTTAATGTATTAAAAACCGAAGAGATACAGGGATTGTCACCGAGGAGATCATAAATAAAACCAGGAAAATGAGCAGGCGTGAAGGAGTGACGAAACACCAAGTTGTGTGCTGGGCATGGGGAAAGAGACACCGGGAAACGAGGCTGTGTGTGTACCTGCTGCCCGGCTGCAAGGTGACATTTGCAAATTAATCTCCCATTTGTAAACCTCCAAGCATGCAAGTGAAGGAGAGCACCCATTAACGTACACTGACTACCGGGCTAGCACAAAGCCGGGGTTTGCATCTCTTTAATCTACAGGTACATGAGGTTTGGATTACTTTGATTTTGAAAAAAAAAAAAAAAAAAAAAAAGAAACTTCACCAGATCCGAAGCGAGCTGGGAAGCTCGTTAACCTGAACATACCATGTTACAGCACATCAGAACAGAACAATAATGATTAAGAAAGCCAAGAGCTCTGGAGTACCAGGACTGTCCTCTCATACCAGAACCAGACAGACATCAGAGAGCACGGTGCATGCTTTTAGGGCAGCTGCAACTGTGTGGGGAACGGCCCCGTGCCACGGAAAGGTGGCGGTGGGGACGCTGGGCCCACGTCCAGCGGCAGGAGGTGAGGGAAGGCGTGCTGTGCGGCGTGGCTCAGGGTACTTTTCACATTAGTTGGTTATTCTCCCCATGTCACAAGGAAGCCTTGCTTCCCGAAACGGAACATTACTGCAAGAAGTGGAGGGTAACGCTTCGCACACCCCTTGAAGCAGCCTGCTGAAGGTAGGAGCTTATCTCAAATGCTGGGCCCTGGGGGAGCTGGGATGCGAGTTACAGCGAGCTTCTTTACCTGTCCTTCACCCTGAGCCCTGGCAGACTGCTCAGGCCACGTAAAATCCCATCCCAGCTCACCCAGTGCTCAGCGCCTCTGACAGCAAAGCTTTAGGTCATCAGCTCGACGAGGAATAAAAGGGTTTCGCTTGCAAGTTAAGAAAAAAAGGACAAAATAATACCAGTTTAGGAAGCGAACTCGAAACAGGACCGTATGCTTGTCAGAAAACCTCTTCGGTATCAGCAGCTTGCCTATTTAGTTCAGGTAAACCAGACGGCTATTGCAGCTAAACATGCACTCTTTTACCTGAAAGTTTGCGCATGCACCAACCAGAGGAGCTAAAATGGCCAAAAACGTGAAGACATTTCATAATAAACCTCCATGAAATCTGTGATGGGAAAATTGCTAAGTTAATACAGTACTTCATTATTTCTAGGCTTTTGGTGTCGTCACCAAGTTTCTGTAGGAGTTGTGCACATTTCAACACCAATCTAAGCAGCATTTGGAAGAAAAAAAAAAAGCAGCAAGTTCCTCCGGGTTTCCATAGCTCTCAACTACATAAAAATATGTGCTATGGGGCTTCGTTCCAAATTCTAATTAAAACAATTTCAGCTACTGCAAAAAATTCCTTATTCAACCACCACACCATCAAAAGTGCTTTTCAAGAAAACCTGAATTGCACTGTATATGTAAAAACTGGCATTAACCTTTAGTGTTTAAGTGAGATTTTTAGATAAACTTTATCCATTACAGGTTACATGGCTAAAGTTATCAAATATAATAAAATTTCTACTGGAGAATATACTCTGAACTTACAATCTTAGGAACTTACATAAGTATGGCCACATCAATCAACATGCAAGAAATTCCCAGGCTTACATACTGAGAAATATATAACAGTGCTTTTAAAAACAACTTTAGCATAGTTTCTTCTTCTCAATCAGATGTGATGACCAAGGAATAACCCTTTAAAAAGATGGTTTTTCATTTGCAGCAATGTTTAAGGTGATGAAAGAGTAAATGATGCGATGAGATATAGTTTGTATCACAGCAAGACAAAAGTTTGGACGATACAAAATTATCAATCAGGGCTGAGTCGTCAAATTTCACACAATTTGGTTTAGTATATGCTCACTGGAAAAAAAAATCCATATATTTTAGGTCACTTCTCTGAATAAATATTCTTAAGTATATCGAAGGGAATCTATTAACTATTAAAGGAAGAAAAAAAGACAAAAAAAAACTTTTTCAGGAAGCAAATCATTTCACTCAATGAAAAATTTACCTTCTCTTCCAGTTTGTTTCATAGTGTTCAGATTTTATTTTGTGGGCACAGCAGTAACTGAAGCATTAGTAAATAACGAGTGTATTTCTGCTGATGACTTGCTGTGGGTATTTTGTGCAAACAAAAAAATCCTGACCATCTGACCTGGGCACTAGTGAGATTTCACATCAAAGGGCCTTTCACAGAAGGGTGTCAGAGTATCTAAAGGTGATGCAGAATCCCAAGTTCTACTGGGAGAGGATCTCAGAGGGAAGAGAAATCCATCTAACGTGTGTGCTTTCGTAAGTGCCCTTATTTGAAAAATTTCTTTGCAATAATTAAGATGCTGGTATACTTTTCCTATTACACAACCTCTTACACAACCACATGCGGTACATTTATAGACAGATTTACAATCAGAAAGAAAAAGTGTTTGTTTCTCCTGTCTTGATAATAAAATTAGCTGTTTTGTTTCTTTTTCTTTGTTTTTATACAAACTGTAGTCCAGCCCATTTAGTGCTCTCCACGCAGCAGATGAGCTTCTAGACTCTCCCCATGCTGGTTCGAGAAATCCTTTGCAGCATGTTGCTTCTAGAATTAGGTCGTTCCACCACGAACAGCTACAGCACAACCCTAACTCCAGGTCAGACGCTACGCGCTGGTGACTTCCCGCCCCCGTCCCACCCTCACTCGTCGTCGTCATCCTCGTCTTCCTCGCCGTCGGAAAGGGATGTGCACGGGCGGATCTGGCGGTAGCGATCCAGCCACTTCTCCACCATCTGGGTGACGAGAGGGTGGTTGCGCCGCCGAGAGCTCTTCTGCATTGCCACGAGGACCCCTCCTTCCGTCACACAGCAGTCCAGCCACTCCCGCAGCAGCTTCTCCTGCTGCTCCTCGTTACCTATCTTTGGGGGAGAGAAGACAGGTTGAGAACGAGGCCTGGAACATGACCAGCAGCTCTGCAGCAGCCACCTGTGAGGTTCTGAACCACCTCTGTTAGGGAAGCAAGGTTTTCTTTTCCTCCATGCTAGCAGTATCAGCATACAACAAACACAACATCTCAGTCTCCACAAGTCAAACCAACGCACTCTGATTTTTCAACCAGGATTTGAAAGCTCTGGTAATGTTCTCCAGCTATTTTTCTGCTGAATTTTCCAAACAGGTATTTGCAACGTGTTTGTCCTACATTTCAATCAGTTGTGAGAAGCTAATTATTTACAGAAGGCACAAAGCGTAGGGATGACAGGTCCTACAAGAGCTTTCTGTTTACAAAGCAGCTTTCAGCAGCCTAGCAGTACTTGACACAGAGCACTTGCTCTTGTAAGACATTACTAAAACGTAAAAGCACCCCTCCTTAAACTCTGAAGTTGATACTTTCTCTCCTTCATTTACCAGATGCCCACCTTTTGCAGTGACTTCGTGTTTCCATCCCTTCCCTCATGTAAGCACTTTACTGAGCTGGTTCCCTGTCATTACTGTGTCCATTAAAGAAGAAACAAGTTGTGTTTCATTAGGAACGTATAGGTAACCCGTGCTGTAAATACCTGCCAATGCTTCTGCTGCATTCATTAAAAAGCATTCAGCTGGCATTAGTGTCAGAATCCTTATTTCTAGGCCCTTTCAAGGTACACTTGCAGAGTGTATTTACATTCAGCTTACAGAACTATCAACAAACATCGAGGATGGGGGAAAAATATCTTCCCGAATCAGCCTGGATGATGGGAAGGGAGCAAAACCACTGGAGCTGCAGAGCTTGCTGAGGCCACCAGCTGCAGGAACAGCTCTTACCTCCTGAGCAGAAAGGAAGTGAATGTGCAATAGTTTCCTCTCGCTGTCCACCAAGGGCAGAAAGGTAACGGTGACATCGTCGTCAGTGTTGAGGTTAGCACCAGCACCTCGATTGCCATACCCGTCGTTCTCCATGGCAACCAGAGCAGAGAAATGGCCCCTCGTGTAGCCCAGAGCGATGGGACTCTTCCAGCAGAAACTCTGTTCCCACAACAAAGGCAAATACACACCTGTGGGGCAGAGCAAAGGGCAAGACTCAGAGCTATGGGAAGCATCTTCATGCACAGCTTTTGGCTAAACGGATTTTATTTTTATTTTTATTTTTTTTTAATTTTTTTTTTTTTACCAGAACAGTTCTACCACCTGCTTGCAAAGGCCTCTCGTTAAAGGCATGTCCTGCACGAAGCAGGATTCTGCATCCAAGCATGTGGCCCATCCCCAAGACAATCGGGCTTCCCAGCAGCGTTGTGTAAATGGATTAAATCAGCCCGCAACCACCACGCGTGGTGTCTCCAGAAACAAGAGCTGACACTATTTTGCTCACGTGTGAAAAAAAAATCACTCGTGTCACAGGCTTTAAGAGAAATTGCCGTTTTTCTCCCTACCCTTTTTAGCACTAAAGCCAGTAATTCGCTCGAGGTGCGGCAATAAACCCAGAATAAACCTCCTAACAAACCCAGAGCTCTTTTCTTCTAGGAACGTAAACAATTCTCGGTGTGTACTGCTGCAAGACAACTTGGGCAAAAGCATGCCTCACCTTGTGACAGTTTAAAAATAGCCGTGCACAAACTGAAGTGCACACGTAGCATAGCAACCTCCCGTACTACAGCTGCTGCCAGCGAGTCAGGAGCAGGCGCTGCGGCTCAGCAAGGCGCTCCGCTTCTCCTCCTGCATCCACGGACGGGGCAGGGCAGCAGAAAATGGAAATCTGAGGCAGGGGGTGGATTTGGAGGCTTGACACAAGTTCAGAACTCAATTTTGCTTTGCTACAACAGAAGTCAGTATGGGCTACACCAGTATTTGTCCCTTTCCCCCCGTTCTTTAACCGGGGAGCAAGGGAAATCTAAAAAGAGTTGGAAAGACACAGAGCTGCACAAGTTTTTATTACAAAAATCTGGATTTGAGGACAAATCCATAGAGCATCTTCTTAGGGTGACCGCTCCTCCCTTTCTTCCCACCAGCTGCAAGGAGCTGTCATCAGGTCCTACCCGGTTCCGCTCAGAAGTGGGACTGATCTGTTCACGTCAGGATGTGCATTTATAAGAGAAAATGTGACAAATTGAGTCGGGAGGGTGAAGATTGACAGAAACTCCACAGAAAATGAAGAGCAGGGGGCTAACGCCTACCCTGGCAGCCATCCACGCAGGATTTGGTTTCCCAAACCTGAGCTGATGGTTTCGGTCACCTTTTCTCCTCTTTAATTTTAAAAGCTGTACGTTCACACCACTGAGTGCACGCAGCTAGACCAGGAGAATACATCAGGCTGGGTAAACAGATCTTTCGCTGCCAAAGCCTTAATATTTAAAGAAGCATTAACAGTCAGTGGCCATCCAGGTAACAGGTCTGACACTTACGGGATTCACAGCAGGCTCACAAAACCCTGAGCATGCCTCAAAGCTGCTGAGAAGGGGGCACTTGCTCAGCAGAGCTCACGAGCACAGCAGCAGCTTTGTACCATCCCAGGAGACCCGTCTCAGCAGCTCGTGCTACCCTGCGTGCAAGCGCTGCACAGCTACTGGGCTTCAGCTGTGCTGAGCATTTAATTAGCACACATTAACCACAAAAATGTGGTTGGACGGGGAGAGAAGCAACTTCAGGTCACTTGAGACAGGACTCCTGCGTTCACCTGTTGGTGTTGTGTGTCTGGACGGATGGATGCAGCTCGTGGCAGCCACACATCATTAATATTTGTCCGACTGAATTCCTGGAAACGGGCCTAGCACAAGGCTGCCTCGGGCACCCGGTTACCTCCTGGTTCACGGGGCAAGGGAACTATTGCAGCACGGTTAGGCTGCCGCACACTTCCTTGCCTCAATGCCCAATTACAAAATAAAACTGTTTTGCAAACCGTTCAGTCTTTAAGTTAAAAAACAAAAACCCGAAGTGTGATATCTGTATGACTGTTCTTCCCCAGACTTCCCTCTATCATCTCAAATCACAGATAACATGCAACTATGAGTACCAAATTTCACGCTCTTCAAAGAATTTCACTTCCCCATTCCTCACACAGGGCACTTGGTCGCCACCCAAAACTTACAAGCCCAACAGCTTCTCAGATCTTCTGAGGACTGCAGTCTCCAGGAAGCCTTCAGTAAGCAGTTACATTTGACTGTAACACCACAGCCCGGAATTCTTCTAATTATTATGGGTTTGCCACCTCTCTCAGCTTACTTTATGCTTAAATAATCAAAAGGGGCTTCTAGGATCTGCCTAATCTGGTACCTCCCACAACAGGCTGGCTGTAGAGCGTGTGAACAGAACCCCTTCCTTGTCAGCCTCTGGGGCATCCATGCCAGTGAGTGGCCACCTCCTTAATCAAGTACCACAGAAGTTCAGCTTTATCATTTTCCACCCTTTTTTACTCTCTCTACCTTTCCTTGTAAACCCCTGCCTCTTGCTTTGAGGGCAGCTCCTTTTCACTAAGGGCTGCTTCACAATTCACCTCCTACCATGCTGCAGGACGACAAGGCACACCCCTCCGTGCTGAAAAAACACCCAAACACATTACTCCCAAGAAATTATGCTAAAACAAAGAATACAAACACCTTTTGCCTGCCTCCCCCTGAGTTTATGAAGTACCCTGGAGAGCATCCCTCCAGAAATGCTAAATACAAGGTGAAGTGAACATATACAGCTGCTGCTGCTACCACCACCAAGGAGAATTTCAGATTCAGAATTTCAGGTTCCAGTTGTTGAGCCTCCCGTGTCTTACAGCAGAACAAACCACACGACTTCTGGTAAGTTCGCACCAACCAGAGCACCTTAAATAAATTATAGGTTAAGAGCTTGCTACGTGGAGGTCAAATGGCTTCTTTTACCCTGTGGTTCAAGGCAGCACATCCATCACAGAAAGAAAGGCTGAAAGTTCTGTGGGTTTTTTGTTTTTTAATGGCAAAAGAAAGCTTACATCAAATGCAACTCCAGCCCCTGCCATCTAGTAGCTTGTGTCATTCTCCTTTCTACTGCCTTTATGTTTACAGTTTATAACTAAACATTTTTTAATATTAAATCTAAAAAAAATATAAAGGCTTACCTTGAAAACGGGTATATCCTAATGTTTCTCCTCGGAAACTCTTAAAATATTTTACTCCATAAACTATAATTGGTCTTCTAAGAATATGTGCAAGTACAAAAATGTGTGTCTGCTCCAAACTTGCTCCAGGCTGCACCAAACATAAACAAAGAGAACATCTGAAAAGGAACTTACTCTCTCTACTTTGAAATTTGAAAAACATCCCCCAAATTGAGACAGAATGCTTTTAAGAGTGATCTGGTTTGACAAAAATTGAAGTAGAAGACTATTACATGTCAGTTACAGATAAGCAAAGAAACATTTCAGCCTGCAAAATAACTTAATCATCTGCAGTAATTCTTTGTCCCATCTCCACAATTCAATCTAACATCTCATCCCACAGTTAGTAGTGAAGCTCTGCAAAATATTTAGTCTAAAAATAAATTCACTTGTTTGGGGAAAGGTTAGGGTAAATATCTTTTGACGATGGGAAAAGAGCACGTCCAAAACAAATGACAGGAAAATAGCAACAATAAAAAACCACGCACATATGCTTTAGAAGAGGAGCTAAACTATTGCTATAGTTGGAAGCTTACTGAGATGCAATTCTCATTTTTGAGAGGTGGTGTAAATATCAAATTGCCAAATTCTCAATAGTTTAAGCTTACAGATTTACAGCTATGTTCCAGGAGATGCATGTTGCAAGAGGTAGGCTATTAAGCAGACCATTATGTACTAGTTTACTCTACAAACTTCATTTTGACACCAACGTAACGCAACTTTTTCATACTGTACTGCCTAACAGTAAGATCAAAATAAATTTTTAAATGAAGTTTTCCCAACTTGGCTGGAAGAGCCTACTCAGTAAGAGTTTAAGATCACTGGCTTCAGAGGAATGTTTTTCTTTGTAAAAGAAAACCCCTATTCCTGAAGAGCACTCTCAGTTCTTAAAATTTCTTTTCAGACACATTAAAACATCCTTTCCAATGGCAAGCAATGAAGAAGTTTTCTTACCTGGCTTGCAAGAGAGAGTATGAATGCCCAATCTTCCTGCCACTGTTCCTCACGCAACGAGAAATGTAAACCAAAGCTTTGGGAATACCACGATTCCCATTCTTTCCAGCGTGTATAGAACCTAAAACATGGGGGGAAGGCACAGAATGGTGAAGACAAAGATATGCACTCGTACAAAAATACATGCTGTATGTCTGACAGCAGCACTCAGCCCTTGTAACCCTTTATCCCAAATATGTAACAAACAATAAAAAAGACAGCATACATCAGGAAAATAGGTTTGTGGGTAGTTTTTGTTTAAGATCTTGATGAGACTCCATTTGCTAATCCTCATTTAAGAAATCACTTGTGATCGTCATGCCTGCAGCAAACATGCTGTAATAGATGCAGGTTCCTAACAGGCTCCTGGCTAGTTTGATAGTCTTGTAATAGCTTTTTTGAAGTCTTATTTAGCCTTATTTATTTTTGAAGTGTTGACCTATGGCAAACAAACCAAGACGTTCCATCTCATGTAAGACAATTACTCACTGTTCTCACACAAACAATACAGGTATTCTCTTCTTTAACCAGCTCATGTGCCAATTCACTCCACAGTGCCAGCAGATCAACTTCAAAAAGACTATAGTTAAGAAGCAGAATCTGTTTTATGTCAGCTTTTGGAGCAAAGAGGAGGGTAATATTACATGGGAGAGATATAGAGCAGCATGGATTGAAATTAAAGAATTAGATAGCAGAAAACACAACCGATCCCATTTATACTCTCTTAAGTCATAAGGTTTTAATTTCTGTTTTATTAAAAATAAGCACTTTATATGCTACTTCAGTCCCAGTGTTTTCTCTTTCTTAATCAACTACACAGAAAAATTACAACTGCATTAAAGAGCATACGCTGGCTTTTCAAATTTTAAACTCCATCCAACCACTGTAGTACCAAAAGACCCCAGCTTCGCATTAAGAACAGGGGTTTAGCCAAGACTGTGAAGCCAACATAGTTATTGTGAGGATAATATATCCTCACAATAATACACGTACAGGGCATCTTCTGGACTTACCTGGATCTGTTTCTATTCAAATGGGGCCCTCGGGCCCAAGCTGGAGCCCCGGGGGCTGCCCCTGGCCCCCAGTAGCACGTCTGTGCTGGGCGGGTGCCGCAGCCCTGGCACAGGCTGCCCAGAGAGGGGCTGGGGGCTCCTCCTGGAAAGCTTCAAACCCACCGGGACCTGGGGCTGGGCACCTTGCTTGGGGGGGGTTTAGGAACTCAGAAAGGAATTCTGGCTGAAGTCTGATGTATTTTCACCAACCAATGCCAGTTAATTCTTGAAGAATTTCCATCTAGAGGCAGATGAGTTCCTATCAAGGACACAGCTCTGCAGACGTGTGCTGCTTTTCCTAATGACAAGCTAGTACATAGCATTATGCAGGCTGAAGGTGAGCAACTGCATTCCAACAGCTATAAAGGTGCGTATGAACCAGATGAAACACACCCCTGTGCTTTCAACATGAATAAATACTAAATTCAGAATAAAATGCAACCTCTGCCTAGACTATGAGCTGAAAAGCTTACCCAGACTTACTACACTGTAAATAACGAGTGTAATGTTTGACACGAGAGTAAGCCAACAACAGCTCACGTTAACATTTTGAAAGACTGGTTTAAAGCTCAGTAGTCTGCTGCACGCTTTTGCATACCATGCTTGTTTTTGTTACCATAAAGCACAAAATCTGACCTGTCATAAATTTCTGTTCTGGCCTTAGAAGAACTGCCTGTGAGGCCAGGCACATTCCTGTGTGGTCAAGATGCACATTCCACTATAAACAACCGTAAAGCAGTGACAGAGCCATTCGGAGACACAATCTTAAGAGAAGAACAAAGCACCTCTGCACTGCATCCACCTCTGGATGCTAATTCTGAGTGTTTGGAGAAACAGCAAGTAGCTGGGGGCAGCACTCAAAGGCTACTTACACGTATCCCTACAGCTAACCTTCTTTGACTTCCTAAGAAAGGGGACAGGCTTTCCCTCTAGCACGCTGGCTGATAGTTTCTGTCCTTAATGGTAAGAATAAAAAAAAAAATTGACCTCCTCTGCCTTACGTTAGCCTCCACCAATATCCTGCCTTAGTCCCATTGCTCGCTTGGTGTTGGTGTAGACCAGCTGGGTTCCAACTATGAAGGTTCTCCTTCCAGAGGCAAACCACAGTATTGGAGTAAAGAAGGTTGCCAGCGTGAAACACCACAAGTTAATTCGGAAAGATACATTAATTCTACAGCCAAATGACAGCACTAGTGAAATGCCAACACTCTGTGCTTTACTGCCATTATCTGAGCAGACAGAACAGGAACAAAAAGAGCAGTACTGAATAAAGCTGTAACTGAGCAGATGGAAGGAAAACACTGAAAACTTTATATAGGAATTAAATGCTAACTTCTAACAATCTTCTGCAAACTGTCCACTGACAGCAACAACACACAGCATGTACATGATCTGCATTGAAGTACATGGAAATTCCACTTCTAACTGCTGCTAGTGCACTCCTGACAAGCACACAGCGTGAAATATTTACTTTGTTTTACCTGCTACTTGCTGAAGATCACAAACCGTGACTGATGTCAGGACGCCCAAGTTTCCAGCGGTGTGTTTAAAACAAACTAGAACTAGATTATGACGTGAATCACACTGATCCAACACCTTTGATCCACAGAGCCCAGAACAAATTTGCCTTTTTTAGTTGTTGGCATACTGCAATCAGCTACTGTGCTACGTGGAAAGCTGTCCCAAGCTGGCATAAAAACTCACCAATGTGAGCAGTCGTGTAAACTGTCGTGAAGAGCTTTCCGCAGCACTGAATCTTTGTCGTAAATGCCCCAAGTAGCTTGTAGTACTGAATCCAGCAGGCAGTCCCCTGCAGTCCGATTCCAAAGTGCATATAACCTGCTGTCCAAGCGGGTGCCCAGTTCCAGCGACCAGTTAATGATGGGAGATTCCTCTTCTAGCTCTGCAATATGAAAATTATTAAAAATCTCCTTTGCTTTTGAAGTTTGTGAATCCAAACAGCACATTAATGGCATAATCTCACCGATTTATCCATTTACATGAATAAAACTAATTTTCCCTCATGCTACAAATGTAGATGAACTGCAGCAGCAAAAGGAACTTCCCTGGGCTATGTGCTGTCAGGAAAAGGAAAAAAACATGCTAGCCTTAAAGAAACATCACATCAATTGCCTGAGGATTGCTACCAAAGAAGAAAACTGTTCAATTTTCTTTAAAGAGCACGTGACTTGAAGCTGTAAAGCTAACAAGCAAGCTAACAACAGAAGGACACACAATGAAATCCAAAGATGCATTATAAATAATTTCTAAGACTCCTTTCTCGCTCTGCCTCTTATATAGAATGTGAACATTAAAATAATTTCAGGGTGGAGATTAACTTGAAAGCATCAAATCTGTATTGAAAACACAACTTCAGGCAAAAATGCCATACTTATACATGTACATTTTATTGAAGAGAAATATTCTCTACTGCCAAGCAAAGAGAAATTCTAGCCGTTCTCAAGAACATTTACCTTTCTGAACATCTCTATCAAGTACTTCATCAAATAACTTCTCTTGGACTGTGGGCGGTAAGTCTTCAATATCTGGAAAAATTGGAAAATAAAAAAGTCATTTAGTGTTACCATAAAAGAGAAATGTTGCCAGTTGATGCTCAGGAGAATTTAACAGCTTTTGCCCTACCATCCCTAATGCCTTTTTGTAAAAACTCATCTTTCAGATCTGTCCTCTGCGATCACAGGCTTCACAGAGCACACTATTTTAAAATGGAGATCTCAGAGTGACCGTCACACCTCTTACACAGAAAGGATCGTCTCAGCACACGTGGAGTAAGAACAGATTTCTCTGAAGGTAAAAGTGAAGTAGGGAACCACGCTGACATGGAAAAAAAAGAGCATTTTCACCCCTACTGTATTTAGGACCGCTTCAATTCAGAGTAGCAGTTTTCCACCTTTCTGGAAGTCCTCCCCTGTCTGGTCTCACCCAGCGGAACTGTTTGCCAGGGGTCTTGGTCTCATACAGAAGACCAACTTTCAGGCATTTCATGTAGGCATCAGCAAAATAGTTTAGATAACCCCGATGGTCTGCAGGCCACAGCTTGCAGGTTAGAAGACAAAAAATGAGAAAACTACAGAGCTGGGGCATGGGAAGTGCCAGTGCTAGCAACTGCTCCAAGAGCTTTACAAACAGAGCCTGCAATTATACATCTGCATTAAAAGAGGCAAAGTTATGTGATGGGAGAAACTTGTGATTCCTGTATGCTGTCTAACAATCAACACCATCACACCTGCTAGAATGTACATCTTAGATGTAGAGCTTAGGGATATGGTTTAGTGGGGACTGTTAGTGTTAGGTCAGAGGTTGGACTCGATGATCTTGAGGTCTCTTCCAACCTAGAAATTCTGTGATTCTGTGAACTCCAACACGCTTATTCTTACTGGGCAAAAATATATATTACATATCTGCACACACACAGACACACGTAAGGGACTCTATATTGTATGGAAAAGGTAAGGGTATAAAAATAAGCCAGGCTTGCAACCATTTAGCCACAGGAGGCTCCAGACAGAATTCTTAGTGCTACTGCTTTATAAAAAGGACAGATGAATCTACTGACTACTGGGATTTACATATATGTATTTCATACCTCTGGTAGTACTTAAATAAAGGAAAACAGCTCATGATTATTTTTAAAAATCTTCTAATATTTTTTTGTTGTTTGGTTGGTTTATTAATGGGCAAGCAATTGAAAAACGTTCTCTTGATAAAGGACTGAAAACTAGCATAGTTATGGGAAAAATCCTATGAGAGCCCAGAAACATCTGAGCTCCCATCTTTACACAGCCTTTCCCTACATGACTCAACTTTTCTTCCATTTCCTCATGTCTAAAGAGAATAACAACTTCACAAGAAAGTTGTGCACTCTTCTACCTGTACATCAGAGTGTTAGTAAAGGAATCCAACTACTAGATCTAACCTGAACTATTAAAAAACAAAAATAAAACCTACACACACCACCCCCCTCAGAAAATCAAAATACACGTCCAAAAACAACTCTCAAGTAGCTTACAAGAACAAATCAAACAGCCAAAAAAAACAACCACCCAGCAGCAAGAAGAATTTCACAGCTACCTGCAGGTAACGTAAACGTCACAAGGTCAGTCAGAAAATAGCAAGCGAAGTCTCCCTTCCGCTGATGAAGAGACGCAGCGATTTCACGACGAATTTGTTCTGTGACCTCTGGACACACCATGGCAGGAATGCACTTCGCTGCATGCTGTGACACCTGGAACACAACAGTTACTGCACTCAGGTTGTTTCTAGTTAGGTGCGAAGACTTGGAGTCATCTCCATCAAGGAAAAGTATTTTTTTAGTAAGTGCTGCAATGAAGTTATAAACAATTATACTCTGAAGGATAAAATGCACAGTTACTCTCAATTAATTAATGTCTCACTTAGAACGTACCTGATAGCACAACTGGCTAAAAATCTCTTTAAATCAAAGAACTGAATTAACAGATGACCTCTTCCAGTAGAAATAAGAAAGCGAGAAAAGCAACAGATAATAAATGTACCTCAAAATCTATACGTGAGCCCTGACTACATTTAACATTACAATTCATTACCATAGCACAGACAGTTTCCTACTGAGAAGCTTCCCAAAAGTTATTAGTGTAAGACACCTTTATCTGGATTCTACCTAGAGGCAGAAGGAACTCATACAGTGATACAGGGCAAATGACATCAGGGTGACACTGGGTATTTAAACAAATCTTTAGAAGATATTTTCTCTAATTAATGCCCTAGCAAAGGAAGGTATCACTATGGCTCAAGTAGTGCCAGACATTTTCAGATTCTTAAGTATTTCTAAGAACTGATAATCTCAGAAGTTTTTCTGTTTGTTTTTGTTTTTCAGCAAATTAACTTTATCCACGCAGAAAACTATGTGAGCTGCACAAAAAGTCCTGGTATTAGTCACATGTAAGTATGTGCCCGTCAAGACTTTAGGTCCATTTGTCTTGCTTCATCTGCTCTGTTTAATTACTCAACTCTACACATTCCACCATCCTCATGCCCTTCTTCTGAGGCAGGCTGCTTTCCTCATGAACACATGCTTCAGAATTGCATGACGCATCAAAACAGGGAAGGCAGCAGGCAGAATAAAGGAGGGGCAACAGCAGAATAAAGTTTTTGTCTTTGATCAGGTGAGAAACTAAGTCAGAGAATGAAGAAACCAAGAAACATAACAACAGCTGTGGGCCTCCTACGAGGGAAAGGTGGACCATGGGCTAAGATCACCAGAAGGAAGGTGCTCCAGAGGGAAAAAAAAAAAACACAAGGAACTGGAACATGCCAGAGCAAGGAGGCAAAGGAACCAACTAGTCTAGGCAGCAGGGAAGAGTGGAAAAATGGAGTAATTTTGCAAAGCAAGGTATTTGCTCCCAGGAATCCCAGGGAGGAAAGAAAGGAGCACTTCATTGCCAGGTAGACTTATTCATTAACAAAACTCAGAAAAAAATTAAGCTGCCATTGATCTCAGAGCTCTGCCTTTGGGGCATTTCCTCTCCCCCACCCAAGGCACAGGAAGCCACACAATAGCTAGCAGCTTCCACGCCGGTGAGGTCAGGACACGTGCCACGACTGCACCTTTTAATAGGCGAGCTGAGCGTCCTCGAGACCACCAGATCCAGACAGTTTTTAAGTAAAATTGCTTCTCAGGGAGAAACATCCAAGAGCAAAAAGGCGCAAGGCAGCAGCTCACATCCTCAAACAACGGCAGCATCTATCTGCTGGCACACCACATTCCAGGTCCCCGGCTGCACACAACGGCCCTGTTACACCAGGTTCCCATTTGCTCTGTGCAGCAGCCCACGTAACTCACCTCTGTGAGCAGGATGGCGAGCATGTCCTGTCTCTGGAAGCGGATCGCCAGGTGCACGAGCGTGTACCCCACGTCAAAAGCCGAGGGACGATTCAGCAGGCGCACTTCATCTGCGGTAAGCTGGCGGGCAATGTCTCCTCCTGACGACTTGTAAGCTTCCACAGCAGCTAAATCACCTTCTACCACTCCTGGAGGGAGAGTAAATAATTGGAAATCAATTTGTTGCAGAGAACAAACGGGCTGCTCTGGATCAAACCCTTATGTAATAGTTTGCTTCTACATAGTCTAATGCAGACCTAACACACAAAAATCAATTGAATATCAAGAAACTTGCAAATGATCTTTTTTTCCAAAGGGAAATGAGAAAAAAAGTATCTATATTTAAACTTACCTTGCCTTCTAGGCTCTTTCTACTACCTAAAATAGTTGGGAGATATGGCTATCGAGAGGTGCTAAGGACCCTTGTGCCAGGAAGCAGCTAGCAGAACACACTCGCTATCGTTTCATTTGATCAACAGCACTGACAGAAGGTCGTTCATTCCTAGTACAGAGGTTACTTTATTGTATCTTCCCCTGCTCACTTATCTTAAAAACAAACCAACAGATCTAAGAAGTCAAACACTTAATGTGGTTTTTGAAATAAGCCTTTTTTCCCCCCTTCCAAGTATGGTTTAGGATAGCATTGTAAGAGGACACAGTACACATTTCTCTTCAGCTCATGGTAACTTACAGCTACCATTCAGTTCTTCCCTTTGAGAGTAAAGATATAAAGAATAATTCAATAGAGAATTAAAGATAAACCACACCCACAGACACACAATGTGGTAGTTTCTAAAGCAAGATAATGAAAAAGCCCCAAAATTTTCTACAGGCCCCAGCAATCTAACTCGTGTGCCACATTCATATCAAGACCATTCATGCTGAACGCATTCCTTAGCTGCAATTATCAGGATCCATCATCTACAAGGTGTGGTGGAATCGTCTTTAACAGCATCAACTCCGGTATCAGACTTTATAGTTGAGGGATTTTGAAATTAAGATCTTATTTTAGATAGCATTACACTGTTTTCTTGTGGAGCATGAGCTAAAGAAGCAGAACCTTGAAGCCATTTTTAATGAGAAAGAAACAGAGCACTTCTAACTCACCGTTACGAACCCCAATTTGCAGCAGCTCACAAGCAGAAGAGTAAGAACACAGACCCCAAAACCAAGAAAACCCTCTCCCCATCTTCTGCAGCTACACTATGCCAGTTTGTCAGTCAGCAGTGGAGCTGGTATTTATTCGCAGCCCATGGCACTGGAAGAGGCAACAAGTCTTTCCTTCACTCAACTTCACAAAGACTCAAAAATCCATCAGGAGGGATGGGGGAAGTCTCAACCAGGGCACTCACTCCTGCTCAGGATTTTAAAGAATTCAACCAGCAGACAGAAAAGGAAAAGAAGTGCCCACTACCAGGGAAGAAGAACACTACCCACTGCGTTGCTGCTTAGTCCAGGACTTGGCAAAGCGTTCTTCAGATGACCAGCAAGTTCATCATTTAAACAATTTATAAATTAATACAATTAATATCAGTTGCAAGACAATTCTCTTCAAAGTTACCAGCCCTACTTACTGAGCCTCTACAGCTGGAAGTTAGATTACTCATTTCAAGGGCAGTCAAAAGCAACAAATCCAACCACAAGTTTCAGTCATACATCTACCACCTTCCCAAGCACTCCAAGGTCCCGTTGCTTGTCACTGAAAAGCACTCTCACAGGTTAATGTTTCAAGACCCTAAAAACAATTAGAGGACCACACCATGGGATATATATGACCAACACAACCGTGTTCCCGTTACGTTTCCACTTCTGGGTGGACGTGAGGAATGCTCAGGGAGAAGGTTCAGGTCTGTCAGTGCACACTGCGCTCATCCCAAGGATGCCACCTGCAGCATTTCACTTCCACACAGATCTCCAAGTCACACAGTTTCTCACGACTTATTTTCTTAAGAGGAATTACACCGTGGCTTTGGCTCAAGATCACCAGTTAGCAAACAGCCAAGGAACCACAGGGAAAGAAGAATCCTGATGGAAGAGCAGACTCTGCTGCCTCATGACACCCTTTGTGTTGTTCTATTGATTTAGGGACAACATCTGGCTAAAGCTTAGCAGTCACTTTGTACCCACATATTTTGAATACATCAAAATTAAAAGAATCAAACATCCCACGTGATCCCAGATGATTTTCTGGTGACAGATCAGACCCCAAAATTCCCTGCAGTTGCAGTGCACCAGGCTGCCAAGCACACACTGCAGCACAGCACACACTGAAAGCCCTCAGACAGTTCCCGGGCAATTTGTATTTGTCATTATTCCCCTTAAATTCCCCCGGAGAGCTGCTACAGCAGCTTCCTGCCATCAGGCCTCAGCAGGGACTGATGCTGGGAGGCATCAGAGGTTTTGCAATGCCTTCAAGCACTCACTGCAAGCTGCAACAAGGCCCTAAATCCATGACATGTGCTGCACGCGGGACTGCCAGTTCCTGCAGTCTATTCCCAAGCCTTGCAGTCCTTGGCATTCCCAGAAGTTCCTTCCATCTCCTAGAATTAATTACTGAAGTTATGTAAGTTTTCATTTGAAGAGCACGTTTCTAAATCTCACTGGTGGGATTTCAGCTAATGACAATACAGATGTGACAAATGGGCAAGCAACACATGCTTTCTAGACCTTATTTTTAAAATTGAGATTGTAGATGTGCTTTAGGGATGGGGTTGGCAACGCTGAGAGTTAAATAACAGTGAAGGTGCCCTAAAGGATGCATCAAGAGAGTGGTTACAGATCTGAAGGAGAGGGGACCTCCAAGCACCAGATCTGGTCACCTTTTTTCTTTAACCCAAGCAGCCAAATAACTAAAGAAAGAAGTGGCAGCAGCTCCCTTTTACCACAAATCGATGCAAACTTGCTTCTGGATGCACCATGAGGTGTGCCCTAGCTCTGCAGTAACAGAGTCCCAGCAGATGAACAAGGCACACAAAATCAAACCATACTGGGCTTGTTTTGCACACTCTGTCTCCTTATAAGAAGTTTGCAAACCTGCTGTGTGCTGTAATGCCTGGTGCTCATCTGCACCAAAATACTCCGAGCGTCGCTACAGCACTGCCTCTTCTGTGGTCACCACAAGCCTCTTCGGCCCAAATCTCTCTCTTCCTACCCAAATATCTCCCCCGTTTGAGCTCCTTCAAACGTGTTTTTGTTGACAAGGGGAGGCACATTCCTGGGGCTTTGATTCCTATCAGATGGATGGATGATAGCCTCCAATTCAATGCTTTATTTCAATACAGCTCAACAAAACGTTATTTACAAGCAACATTACAGCAGTGTTTACCGCTGCCATAATTCACTACGTTTCCTAAACCACGAGTGCCTGATTAGCTAAACAAGCAGCCTTTGAATCGTGTCCCGACACAGCCCGTGCCAGCTGGATGGCTCCCCGCGGACACCCACCGCATTCCTCGCGCCGGGGAAATGTCAGAGGAAGAGTGGCATTTGCCTCCAGATTGTTCACATTGCATCCCCCGTGCTCAGGGCTGCGGCTGGGGCACAGCTCGGATTGTTTACACCAGCTCCAGAGGGATCCTTACACCTCCGGGTACGCTCCTGAGCCACAGCAAGGGGAGTTTTTTCTTTAAGGTGCGTTCCAGAAGCACGTTCCCTTGTACAACCCAAGGTTTTTTCTTCCACTAGTAAAGCCCAAGCTCTTGCAGACAGCTCAGACCCGGAACACACAACCTGTGTTCCCGTAAGACAACAGCCTTTTTCAAAAGCCTTCTTAATCTCCCAGTTTAAAAAATATTAATTACCCACTAACGACTGTTTGCACAAGGCTGCTCCTGCTAGAACCGTTACAGCATCTCCATCAGATAGCAGCTGTTATCTCTGCTCGGGTTTAATAACCCCATAATTAGGCTAGTTGCAAAAACTACAACTACTGCAGCTAGGACACTAGTACATTTATTCTTCAGAAAATGTAAATATTTGCAAGGTTTAGTGCAGCTAAGCAAAGCTGGAAACACAAGACAGCTTACAAGCTACCTACAAAGCCAAATCCTACTGGCCTTAATTGCACAGTCTCCATGATTTCAAAGCCACCAGGTGTAAAGCTCCCAAAGAAAACACCGTGCAGCAGCCTTGATTTACTTGGCCCTTTCTGGAGCATGCACCCTTGCACAGGCAGCTGAGAGGGACAAAACTGGGCAGAACTGGAACACGGGGTCAGGAGGGGAGCCACCAGCTCCTCCGACAGCCCCCAGGTTTAAATTCACAGGGAAAGACTGAAGGCAAGCAAGGACAGAGAATATTAACCCTCATTTCAACCACACTTGCTGTCAGTTTCCTTACAGACACCGTGTGTCAGGCAGCAACGGGCTGCAGCAGGCTCCTGACCCCAAAAGCTGTAAAACACCGTCCCATAAGAGGCACACATGTGTGCACAACAGCGCAGGCACTCTCAGTCTTTGAAGAGGTTGGAACAGGATTAAGCTGAAATGAAATAAACCAACATAAAGACAAGGAATATCCCCAACATACCTGCTTGAATAAGCTTTTCTGCTAAATTAATGGAAAAGCGTGAACAAGTCTTTGGGGTCAGATAAAATATCTGAACAACAACGTGAAAATGGGAGCTTTTTGAATCAATGAACCCGTTGTATTTCTTAGTTCCTCAAGCTCTGCAACTTGCATCAACTTAAAAATAGGCCGCTTCCAAGAAGGCAGGTACCTCAGCCTGGATGCCAACCAGTGCCTGATGTTCTCCTTTCCACGCAAGCAGCCCCTGCCCCTACACGTTACCCACACAGCGTGTTCCCAGCACGTTATCACAAGGCAGAGCAGAACACACATGAAGACCTGCTGGAGGAGCTCCCTGTGCCCTCTCCTGTCTGTCAGATGTATCCAACCCCCAGCTGCACTGACAGCCAAGCACTTGCTTGCACAGTTGCACCCTAAACAGAGGAGTATGAATGATTTTTGAAGTTAGCTATTGGTTGTTTCCAGGGCAAATAACTATTCTTGATCACTGCTCAGATATATTTAGCATAAAACATCACTGAACCCTTAAAACAAAGAGTCAAGAGGCCAAAGTAAAAATTCCCTGCTGTGCTGGCCCTGGCTAATCACCTGTGGGTGACTGACTCACACTCACTTCCCCCAGACACGTCAGGAGAGCCTGAAGTGACCCCAGGAAGGAGCAATGCACGGCCTTCCCTGCACTCGTTTCCACCCATACACTTCCCACTCCCTCATTATGGCTCTGACAAACCCACAGCAGGGTTCAGGAGACGAGGAAACTGCTCTGGGTTTGCTAACCAGCAACCCAAGAACCACCCCCCAGTGAAACAGCCCTCAGTCCAACTTAGCAAGCTTGCTTTGCATCAGCAGGAGTGCTTTCCAGGTGCACTGCACCAAACACACATGGAAAGAGGACAGCAAGGAGCGGCTCAGAGCACCACCTGGGTGGCAGTGCCAGCTGGGAGCTGGGACATTGGGCCCTCCAGGCTGCTCTCTCCTTCCCCACTAGGCTGGTGGATCCTTGGGTAAGACACCTGGCACTGCCTCTGAAAATATGAGAGAGGGACAGGAAAAAAATAAGAAAGTTGACAAAGGCAAAGCTAAGCAGGCACACGCTGGAATATCAGGAATGTGCACGCAGTCCTTTTAAGGACGCACGGCAAAACAAGATTCATTACGGATTGCTCCAAATATTTGGGGTTTGTTTAGGAAACATACTCCTCGTTGTTTCTCTCAGACACAGAGGAGGAATGCATGCCGCGTTGATTTTGGAGACGCCATCTGCAGCAGAAAGCCTGGCCCACGATGGAAGCTACCTTACTGACCTGAGCTGGGAAAGCAAAGCACTTCTGCAGCAGTTAATAAGCAGGAGCAGAGGAAAATGGAAAAGGAGAAGAAATACAGCTTACCCTTAACCTGTGAGCTACAGTTCAAGCTCAGGAGTTAACCACGCACCCCGAGAACCCCCAGAAGCGCCCTGCAGCACCCACACTCTGCCAGTGCCACTGCGACGCCAGCCCTGAAGCACCACACCCCAAACTCTACAGGTACTGGGGCTGTGACCATCCTAATACTATTTTGCAACTGTGCTTGCCTAAAAACTGACAAGCACTCAGCTCAGCTCAAAATTCACACCAGCTCCCCAGCTGGCTAGCAAACAATAAGTTATTAAGCCACAATAACTCAGTTGATTTGGCTGGTAAGAACATGTGCTTCAGGCCAAACTGTCCAAGCAAGATTCAAGTTGTTTTAAACACATCAGACCAAGACAACAAAACAACCAGCACGACTGTGGCTCGCTGCTCTTCGAATTACTGAGCTGGTACACCCCTCCCACACAGATGTGCTCTGCAGAGCATCCAGAGAGCCCAGCACACACAATGCTGTGAAGCTTTAAGTGGTCCTTCCTAAGGTAACTCCTGCTGCCAGCAAAATGAAATTCTGAAATTAAGGACTCATTATTAACAGCTTTGGTTGCCTTTTTTTTCCTTTTCTAACTTAAAGTAGAGTAAATTTAAGTTACAGAGAGGAATCCATGAACTCTTCCAGCAGAACAGTAGTGAGATTCAGCACACACAGCTCCATCTGAACCACAGCTTTCTCACTAAGTTACCAGGACACCTCCGAGATACCTTCGAACTATTTTAATTTGAGGAGAACCAACTCACCAGTGCCTTACAGGATCTGTACAGTTTTAAATTTCACTTGCAAACTCATCAGCACAAGCAACTTTAAATACAGATTGGTTCACATTCTGAAACAGAAGATTACCACCATGCCCACATTAAGTCTGAAAAGGCAAGATATTTTCAGTAACACTGGAATATCAAAAAAAAAAATCACTATTGAAGAAGCAGAGGGGAAAAAAGCCCTGATATGTAATACAACTGCTATTAGAATTCAAGAGAGATGCTTGGCAGCCACAGGAATGACCTCCACCAATTGATCTCCGGTATTTAGTAACTTCTAAAGTGTCACACAGAATTTCAGTTGCTTCATTTCAGAAGAAAAAGCCTCTGGGTGTCTGCTAACACGTCAGAAGCTTGAGGTACCAGGAAACCTCGCTATTTTCCCAAATGAAGTGTGTCTGAAGCTACTTAAGCAACCAAAAAAAAAAAAAAAGCTATGAAGTGACTTCTTGAAACCTTGCGGAACAGCATGAGCCATACCAGCAATGCTACAGTTTCAAATGAAGTGTTTTACACTAAAAATAGTGGTGGATTTCAAGTGTTTAATCCGTGTGTATGCTGGGGCAAGAGGTATCTGCTTCTGGGAAGTTACAGCACAAAAGTTAACTCACAAGGTCAATAACTGGAGAAAACCCTGCTCTCACATGTCTCTGCTCTTTAACAGCACTGGGAGAATTATCCAGAATCTCCTTAGGAACGCACTACAACATAAAACAAAATTGCATTTGAATTTTTTGAAGCAGTTGCCTAGAAAAATACTTTCAGAAAGCCTGTAAACATTTACACCACAGTATCTGTATTAACACAACATTATTACTGTCAAGGTCAGTATTACACATGCAGTTTCTTGGAGCTACATATTTTGGTGTTATTTTTAACATCTGACAGAGCATCTTGTACTGTTGTGAGCTCTACACTGTTTACAAATACTCCCAAGCTGCAGCTGCTGCTTCTACTAGCGTAGCTTGCAAAGAGAAGAGTGATTTCAAATACTCAGTAAAGGCTTTTTCCCTTTTTAAATACAATACTGTATGTACTACAGCGTTCTCTAGATTGGTTTTGTAGTTTTCTCTACTTTTGGACTACACAGCAGAACAACAGCATTTTGTTACGAGGATATTTATTCCAACAAAAGGGCAAAACCGCCCACACATAGCTGCAAAACATCTAACCCTGCTCAGTTTATGGATGAGCTCTGCACCCTCCATTAGCAGGTGTTATTTCAGGTTTACTCTTAAAAATTAAAAGGCAGATATTAACAAAACTGTTTCAAAACCCAATGCCAAGTTTACTCTTAAATCCTCCCTCTCCCCAAACACCCAACCGCTAGGCTAACAGCATAAGGTAGCAACGAACAACTTACCCACGCAAGCATTTAGAAACAGCCAGTCCGTCTTTTTCATTCTATTTTTTATTTGCTTTAGCTTTTTGAAGTCAACTTCAAGCTCTTCCTTGCTGCCAACAGCTCCAGCCAGTTCGATTCTTTGGAAGTCCATTTTCACGTCGGATTCGCGTTTGGTTGTAGGTGGAGATCTTCTTTGGCTATTCCCACTACTACAGCTCCCCCTCCACCGAGCTCTGTCTTGCTCGTTTATGATTGAAGAAGCCTCGTCGGTGTCTGCCAGTTCTATTGCTTCGATGTTGTTAGGTCTGGGATGATCACACACAACGCATTTCCTGGCCTTCGCCCAGTTTTCGTATGTACAAACAGAACAAGTCCAGTGCTGAGCCCTTGTGTTCAGTTTATTCCTGTCATTATACTCCTCACACGGGTCAACAGAAAAAGGAACCGGTCTTGAACCAGACCCTGAAGACTGAGGGGACTCCGTGGGACTCCTGGTCCTACGTTGAGACAAGCACTGAGTACATCTGATCGCTCTGGGCCAGTTCAAGTACGTGCACATGTGGCACGACCATTTATTTGCACTTTCCATACTGTACGATGATTTAACCCTCGGTCTTGCACTAGAATCTGGACATATCAAAGGGCTACTCCCTCCTTCGGTGCTTGTAGGGTCCCAGTCTCGACCAATATCACTCGAGCCACTTTTAAATGGATCTTCTGTGATAATTGTTCCACTAGGTCTCTGAGCACGACACATGGTGCATTTGATTGCAGATGGCCAATTTTCGTACGTACAATACTCACAAGCCCATTTAATTCCACGCTCTGTCATCGTGCACTTCTTGAAATGAACTGCGTCAGGCAGAAAGCTAAACGATCAGAATGCATCGTTAGTACCTAATTGCATACGAGCTCTGCTTCCAAAAAAAATCTCAAAAGATGAAGTGTAACCCACTTGATGTGGGCTGCACCAAGAAGTATGAAAGTTAAGCCGGGCGAGGGGACAACCTTGATCTTTTTGAGAGTATTAGGACGCTGTGTCGGGGCTGTGAGAAGGGCAAAACTTGAGCTAAATGACTAATGCTCAAGCCACTTAGATGCCAAATTTGGGATTTCCTACTGTGGGAAAGAAAATTCAGTCCCTCATTTCAGGAATTTGTTAAGTTTGGACAGAGGCTTCCAGAAATATTCAGAAAAGAGATACTAAGCGTGGAGAATAGTGGAACAGAGGCCAGTAAGGCTACAGAAACAGGTCACAAGCATTAAACTACTGAAATAAAACTCGATATGAATGCAGCAATACAGGAAAAAATGACACAAAGGCTAAGATGGGTACAGCAAGTCGTCACAGGACTGGAAGGAAGAGTAGCAGACAGGCAGTTATACCAGTAAGCAGTTCTTTTGGATCAGCAAGCTGTAGGAGTTTACAAAAAAGGCACACACTTGACTTTTTTTAAACCATATGCTTAACCAAGACTAGGCCTTGATTCGACACCACTCACAGCAGATATGAGGTTAAAGGAACACTCACAAGCAAGCTCAAGCTGTGTGTGCTGAGCAGCCAACGCAGTGCTCCCATTCTACAATCCAGATTTCAACCCATTCCAACTCACTTTTTCTCTAATGAAGAGGAGAGTCCGTCTTCATGCTGGCTCAGACCTTTTCCTCAGATTGCCAAAGACGAAGGATGACACTAAGCAGATAACTATTCCTGTAAACAAAATGAAAACAGACTCATTATAGGTTTCCTCCTGGACCTGAGTAACCAGAAAGTTAATTATTAAATGCCACACCTACTCTGATCACAATTTACGTGTTTAAACTCAGCCATGGCCTGCTAATACTAACATACAGACCAGCTAAAATAAATCAATGTTTGAAAAGAACACGAGCAATCAGTTGATCCGCTAAAGAACTCAATGCAAGCAACATCAAAGTCACCCCAAAACATCCCTGAGCACTCAGTGGAAAATGAAACTGAGGATGGGAAGGAAAAAATTCTCAATTGCTGCCAGTTGGTATAGAGGTCAAATGAGGTAAAGACTAAGGCAGGCAGATAAGGGATAAGTAGAAAAAAAGTACATGGTCTAGCTCCTCTTATTATAGCATTGTTTCTCGACATACAGCCCTCCTTTATATGTTATTATGGAGCACACAGAGCTGTTCAAAAAAAAAAAAGAAAAAAAGTTTGTCTTATCAGCTGACTGACAGCACTCACATTCATCACACCCAAACTCTTGGTTAATAAAAACACCCAGAATCCAGTACCACAAAACCTTAAGAGAAGCTGCAAATCAGGATCAAATCCTGATCTGGACAGACTAAACCCCAGTTTACACCTTTCTCCCATTAGGAGATGCTTTACAAGTGAGCCCAGTCTTCACAGCGATGCCTTCACCAACACCCTGACCTTAAACGGCCGCTCTGATTTATCAGCCTCAGGCCGTCATGGAAAGCCACACGGGTGCCCTTTTCCCCCAACTATTCTTCTCGCTGCCTCCCTTCTGTGGATCCCAGCAGGCAGCAGTTTTTTCCAGCAGCTCAGCCCTGCTCTCTGCACCAGATCAGGTGGCATCGCGTGGCCAGGAGAGGACAGGCTGAGCCTTTTCTCAACCCATATTTCTGGCGCAGGAAGGCAGGTGAGCAGTCAGGAACCCACAGAGCTTTTTCCAGAAAGCTTGGGTTCTACCATGACTTGTTTGAGCTGCCTGCAGAGCACTCCCCTCCCACCCATACATTATAAAACTGTGTCAGGCTAGGGAATGTGCTGCGAAGGCAGCTCGGCTTCCTACTGCTTCCCCTCCGTGACTTGCTCGGAAAAATTCAGGCCCACTCTAAGAGGGGAAAAGAAAAATGAAAAAAGGAGGAGCAAGGTCATATTGGGGTCCCCATATCCGTACAAGGGTAAGAGTCATGTAACAAGAATATGAAGTCAATGCCTTAAAAGACTTCTCAGAAACTTGTACGAAAAAGAAATGTTTCTCTATTCTAGAAAAGAAATTAAGGCTTTGCCAAAGCAGTTCCAAGACGTGAGCATGCTTAATGACAGATTTACCTAATCCACTTGGTCAAGGGTTTCCCCACCACCACCATTCGTGGAACACACTTGTTAATGACTTAAACGTTTCTTAAGTAAGTTTATTGTCTGTATGAGCAACAAAGCTCAGAGACAGGAATGTTTTATGGTTCTAAAGACAGCTGAAGGCGCTTTTCAGAAATGAGTATGAAGCAGCATGCTGTCGGTGCACCTGCACTAGAACACTTTGAAGAAAAACACAGCACTTCCATGCAGCAGTTTTTTGGGTTTCCATCTGGGCATGACCCCCAGCAGCACGCCAATGCCAAGACCACCAGAGCCATCGGATTTATTCCTGTTACTCATGGCCGGCAGTCACCACGCGGTTTCAACACTGGCACATTTTTTCAGAATTACTTCTTCACCAAACCAGCGAGTTTACTTGAAGACAGAGTGGATTCTGCAGAGGAGTTGAATCATGCAGCACCTCCTCCGGCAGAGAGGGAACGCAGCAGTGGCCGAGAGGTGCAGGTGCGTGCCTTGATGTCCAAAAAGCACGAGCAGGCAAGAAATTAAAACCTGCGGAACTCCGAGTGAGTACCAATTGATCAGTATATAGGAAGCCGTGCTAAATACATTCTGGACAGACTACTAGAATAGTTCAGTACATTAAAGAGGACAATATTAAATTATTATTAAATCAAATGGCAAACAAAAAAATCACAGCACTGACAGACTACCTTTTTATTAAATAAGGCCAGTCAGAAAAGGTCACTTTTAAGAAACAATCAGAAAATTTTGCTTTGTTTCAAGAACGCTCCTGTTTTTAGGTGTATGGGAAAACACAAACTGGCATGCAGGAACTGGAAAAAAATGTCAAGTCTTAAAAACACATTAAGACAGGATGGACCTATATCTCCATGACATAAGTCATTCATGGCATCCAGAAGTAAATTCTCCTCTGGCTCAGACAGGGACCGAAGCAGGACCCCGTGCCACAGATGACAGAGCCCCTGCCCACCAGCTGGCCCCATGAGCCCTGCCTGCACCACGGGCTCCTCACTGGGGTTCCCTTTCAGAGCCCAGCGCTGCTGGCAGAAGCCCTGTGTGACCGTACCAACAGATCAGTGCTCCCACCTGAGCTTGTTTTGCTCCTAGTGATGACTTCCAAAGAAAGCTAGCCTTGCTCTGCACTTACAGGTACAACGCACCGAGCAGCCCCACGCCAACAGAGCTGCTGTTACACTCCTAAAAGCAAACTTGTGTTTATTTTGGTTTCAGAGCTCCGTGAAGCAACTTGTTTGGGAAACCACACACTCACACACACACCACTCCCCTAATCCAACGCAGAATCTAGTAACTCAACAGCTTACGAGTGCAGATGTAACACCTTCCACACATCAACCACAAGAAGGAGCGGGCAGAAGCAGGGCTGCAAGTCTAAGCAAGAGATCAAAGGGCACTTTCGCTGACAGGATTCTTCTGAAACGTGGCGTTTAAATGCAGGTCTGCTGAGAAAGAGCCTCACTCTGACAGCTGTCGTTGTTGACTAACAGCTGGATAATGTTGCAGTGAAGTTTGTACATAAATATGTGCTAACAGGGGATGGACAAAGCCCTCAGAAGAATTGCCTGTGATTAACACCGCACAGTCTGACACACTTACAGAAACACTCCCCCTTTTACGTCACTGCCTCAAGTTCTTTTTCAGTTACCTGTAAAAAAAAAATAAATTGTCATAGTTCCTAGAAAGCTGAAGTTGAGATCTTATCTGTGTATAAATCCGGTTAAAGCTGTCGAGGGCAAACATGCTAAAGCCAAATACCTGGGCCATCATCACACGTGGTTATGACAAAACGTGTCAGTCTGAACTCTGACAGCTGTGCCTGGCTTTGTTGTGTACAGCCACAGAGCACACTGAGGGGCACACGATGAATTTGAGCCAGCTGCTCACAAGGGGAAAGGACCCGGTGGTTCTGACTTACAACAGGACATTTACAAACACTGCTGCTCCGCTGCGCACTCCAGCAGGGGAATCTTCTCAAAGCCTGCAGCAACCTGTATCAAAGGCCTCTTCAAACAAAAAAACTTGCCAATTTTTTTTAAATGCAGCCAAGAGGAAGGTCTGGAGGATTAAACACAGCTGTACATAAGCTTCAATCAAGAAGACAATTTCTTCCTTTTTCAAACATGTAAATTCACTGAAAAACTTCTCTACTATTTCTTGTATACAAGACATTCCACCTAGATTTCCATTTGAAAGTTGACTTTTGTTACCTGGGTCCAAGAAGCCTTGTGAAACACCCCACTGTCCATGCACTTCAGAAAGAACACTCATCAATAAATCCCAAATAACTTATTTCAACATATCAAAAATCATTTTTCACATGAAACTTGCCTTGGTTGATTTTTTGAGGGGGAATTTTGACAGTTTCTTCTCTTGCCTCACTACTTAAACTTCTGCCCCTGTTTTTCTCCTACCACCTTCAGCTATTTGCTATTCTTGCACGACAGCTTTCTCAAGCATTCTGCTTGAAGCTCAACAGATCGCTATATTAGAAAGCAAAAAACCTTTGAACCTGCCTGAGCTTCTATAGCTTAAAGGAAGAAACAATAGGTGCCGTTGTAGTCCCTGCAAATTACATTTAAAAAAAAAAATGACCTTGTCAACAGGCTAACCAAATGAGATCAGTATTGAAGCTGGAAGCTCAGCAATCAAGGCAATGACTATATATTATACCAAAGAACAAAAGAATTACTGTAAAGTCACAAATGCAGAAGCATTTTCTGTATCAGGCTGGATACGCTCGGAACAAGGACTTCAACAGGTAAGCATGGTTTGTTCTGGTTGTTAGGGCAGCTCTTTAGAAAAAGAAAGGACATTGTCCCAAAATGATCAGCTAAAAGGAAAAAAAAAAAGCTTTACACAGAACACACACCGGCCATCCATGGCACAGGCAGCAGGACCTGGCCTGCAGCTCCCCCAGCACGATGCCAGCCACAAAGCACGAGGCAGGGGCTCACAGCACACTACAGACTGCTCCCATCCTCGTCCCCACGACGGCACTGCTTTGGGAGCACACAGGGACAGCCCCGGCTCTCCAAGCACTGGAGCTACTCGGTCGCCCCCAGAGGAGGAGGAACGCTGCTGTCTTCAGAGGCATCAGCGAGTCAAAACGGGCACAAACCTCACTTCTGTTGAGCAACACCAAGTCCTCACCACTTAAGTGATGCCATCTGTAAAGCACATCAGTGGTGGGGAAAAAAAGAAAATGCTTGGGTTATAACTGAGTAACTATTTACAATTTAGCGTATTAAAACTCATTTTTCTTCAGTTTTTATAGACTATGCTGTCACCAAATATTCTGAACTGCAGACCTGAGCTATGACCTCAGCCTCACCCCTTTCCATCTACTCCTATAAGCACGCGGTTGCAATCCAGAAGACGTGACCTTATGCAAACAAACCTGCTACCAGAAACGCAGCTCTTTTGACCAAAACAAGTTCTAAAACACTGTGACTTCATGAAAACGTTTAGGTCTGTTCACCAAGCGAATGCTGACAAGCTTCACTTACAGCTACATCAAAATGAAGGCAGTGTTTGGTGAGATTCACGTCTCATTGCAAAACATCTTAAGTCTACTTTATCAGACATTTACCCTATTCAGAAAAAAATCACTCCAACTTTGCTGCATCTTTTCAGTATTCTAGTCACACTTCCCATCCAACTCCTTGCCATTTCAAATAAACCTTAAAGCCCAACTCCCTGTAAGCAAGAGAATTTAGCGTGAGATGCCGCCTCCTTCTGCAAATGCAGTAACAAGTCAGACAGTTGGGAAATTACCGATCTTCAGAGGCTTCTGAAACACAGAAGGGGAAAGGGAACTTTAGGGTCAGATGTAAACCCAGCTATACACAGGCTGCTCTTCTGCAGGCACAGGAACGCTGCTCCAGCCCTAACAGATGTGTGACAACGCCACGCACTCGCTCTTCGTGCTTTTTTATTGAGGTTTACCCCCAAAGCACTTTGTGCTCCCAGGCTGTGCAGTTAACCCTGCTGTAGGGTTTACAGAGTAAACGTTCCCATTGCATTTGTTACTGAACTCCAATGGGTCAGAGCAGGCATCCCTCTGATAAATTCGTGACTAAATGCTAGGAAAGCGTTCACTGCTGAAAACAAGCTCTAAGAGACAGAAGCAGTGCCTCAACTCAGCGCTCTCACGTTCCAGGAGTGTTACATCTTGCTTTGCTTGGTTTTGGTGGTGGTTTGGGGCAATGCAGCGTGCATTTCTGGTTTCTTTTTTTTTAAATCTCAGTTAACAACCTTTTAAATGAGCTGTTGCCACACATTAGGAGGGACTAAATACAACTCTTACTCAGAAACCAATACCATTTGGTGAAAGGCGAGTAAGCAGCTCAACGGTTACATAACACACGGCATCTCCCCCGTCACACTAATCAAAACCAAGCAAGCAGACTCAAAATAATGAGCTCCAACAGAAAACTCACGGAAATCCAGCCATCGGCATTTAAAGCATCCCATCACCATGAGCAGGCGGCAGCTGAATGTGGACCCAAGATGTACAAATACAACAAATATCCGTGATAAAAAAAATGCAGTCTTAAAAATTGTTGCTTTACAACGCTTGCGTCTGACAAAGTACAAGCTGAACAAGAGGCTTCTTTCTAAAAAGTGAGGTCGAATACAGAAAGCTGGTTTATCTGTGTTTAGACTACACGCCTAAAACATGAGGCTCGTTTTTTTGTTTAGATCTCAGCCACCCCTGCACAAGATGAGGAAAAGCAGATGTCACGCTCTGAACAAAAACACGCTGCGGAGTCAGACATCAAAACTCAAAGACACTTAAACCTGTCCAGCAACCGAGGAATACTCTATTAAAATTTGTACTTCTGACATTCAGTTCTAGTAATTATCCTCTGGACCTCCCTAATAGTGGCTGACCATAAATTAGATCATGGCTAGATGCAGACATTCACCATTTGGCGGAGAAAAACCATCTGCCTCCAAATGAGAGAAGGAAATGTGCTCTCAGCATCGGCCATTGTGTAGCTTCCTCCTAATTAATGGCAAGCCACTCTCACATACAGGGACTGTCTTTGGTACACGCATTTGCAATTGGGCTATTTTTTAAGGCTTTAAGTTCTAGCACAAAAAAGCACACAAGCCACACTCGCTGTTTTATCCAGCTCCTCTTAAGATATTGGCTAGACTGCAAGGTGTCAGAGAAAGACCAAAGAGTTCTAACATCACAGCACGCATCAAACTTTAAAAGAAAGTCAGATGTTGTTATTAAGCATTAGCAATCCTTTTTTTGCTCAAACAAATCAAGCAAGATATTCAGCTGCTGCAAAATTTCAGAGGCAGAGCCCCAAAGCCCCCTGCTTTCGGGGAGTGGGAGGTGAGGGTGGGAGTAACTCGCTGCCGGAGATAATTCTCAGCAGCCTTCCCCAAGTAAATCCTTCACAGCCCGCAAGGTGACAATTATTTTTATCCCTGCCAAGCTGCAGAGGTCAAAAATAGGTAAACAGCCCAGGGGGCCTTCCCAGTGCTTCAGCGTGATACAAGTCAGCTTCTTGATGAGCACAGGGGAAGGGGAAGCCTCCGTAGCCAAAACTGAAGCCCCCAGGCCCATCTGGCAGCAGGCACCTAAATGACAACCAGATGCTGCTGAGACACCTCTACAAACCAACCCTGATTCCCTCAGCAGTCTGAAAGAAAACCTGGAGGCCTGGCATGACAATGAGCCCATCGATACTCCCCAGCCCGTGAAATCACACACAACCCAGACCTGCAGGTGGAAGCTGCTCCAGAGGAACACCCAGCTCCCTGCACAGACACTCTCCACCCTTGGAAAACAGGGAGAAGAATGGAAATGATAAATACCTTCAAGCCCATCCGTCTGGAAGAAGTCAACATTAACGCACTTACGATCCTTCTAACCACAAGAGATTCTCTCATGAACCCACAATCACCCTCACCAGTTTTTGTTTTTTAGAATTATTCACACTTATCAGACCTGTGAGTCATTTCTCTCCCCAGAACCCAACCAACCACGGCCCCAAAGCTTCACGGTTTTCAAATGAATGTACCTAAAAAAGTACGTGCAACTTCACAAAGCTGCTAGATGCCTACTCGATGGCAGGAGTTCTAAGCTACTGAAAACAAAACAGAGCACTCACGCTTATTTTTCTTTCCAGAGTCACGTAAACCACGGCTGGGACAGTTTTCACATTCTAGATCTTGAAAAGAAACTGGCGAAGCACCAACAAGACTTAAAGGTTTCTCAAAATCTCTGAGCTCCCCATTAACTCAGACCTTTCTGTTTCATTGGAAGCCACTCAAGAATAGATGCTAAATCGAACCAAAGAACCAGAAGACAGGATTTCTAAGCCTTAGGATTCGCTGACAAAACAATGGCAAGCACAACCCACATAAATGTCACTGCACACTGCCTTCTAGCATCGCAGGGGGAGTTCTGGCCTCTTCACTCCCAAGTGCCGGTTTCAGGAAGCTGTGAGCTCTTCTCGCTCACAGCAGGCCCAGCCCTGCAGCCCCCTGAAACAGGAGTTTCACACCCGGTATCCAGTCTGTACCCAGCCCTCATTTCTTCCAAGGGTTTTCGGCTCAGTTTTGAGTTAAGCCTTAAAGACAGATGTGAATTCTGTGCCTTCTCCCGCATTTGTCTCAGAAGTACCAGCTTTTGTTATCCTTGTCCCAGCAAGCAGGGCAGATATGTCAGTTTACACTCAAATAACCAAAGAAAAAAAAAAGTCAGCTTATTTATGCCTGCTGTGTAGGAGAAGAAGCAGAGAGCTGCAAACTTGTCTGTTTTGTAGACAAGATGCTCTGCACACACCAGGAACTCCTCCATTCTTCCCAGCACATTACACTTCCCATGTTCTTTGATTAAAAATAAATAAAACCTACAATTGCTTCTTCCTTCTCGAGCCAAGGTCAACCCCTCTTGAAGAGGGTTCTTTAAACTTCACTCATCCCCTACTCCACTCCCTCCAGACCTCTTCCTCTCTGGTCTGCACCGAAACAAGTTTTTGCCAAGTGGGACAGTGGCACAGAAAAGAAAAAGAAAAAGAAAAAAAGGGGGGGTTGAAAAGTGGTGGGTAGAAAAAAATTGCAGTTTGACTACAGAGCTTCCACCTGCCTGTGCCACAGAAGAAGGAAAAAGGAAATAATTCAAATTATTACACACTAATTGTTGCTCTGAAGTATTTGCTGTTAGACACCAAAGGGGTGACTCCTATTATTAACCTCGCATTTCAACAAAGTTCCAGAAGAATCAACTTACACACGTACGAGAGCCTGTGCTTCAGCAGCTGATGACCCAAACACAAATAACCCCAACCCCCCAAGTTGACAAGTCTCACAGTCCAGGAAAATACCTGAATTACAAACAGCTTCTATCTTCTGATTAAGATCTCAGACATTTTCTGTTTACGGTATAGCAAATTCCATTCAACTGACACTGCGGAGTTGCAATTACCTGTTCCTGGACTGATGTTACCGAGCTGACAATGGAAGGAGTAAGCTCTTCATGAGCTGTGTTTAAAAAAAATAAATAGATCTCTTTCCAACTTTTCCTCATTCCCCTATCCATCTGTAGTACTACTTTAAAAAAAAATGAATTAAGAACTCTGTTACGGTCCAGCCAGCCATTTCCAGCTGCCAAAGTGAAGTTTAGTTCCATTTTAGTAACAGAGACTGGAATTGTAATTCTCACAGTCAAAACGAGGATTACTCATTGACACAAACGTTGACCAGCTCAAACTAGCCCAATCTCCACAGAAGATGGCACGTCGTGGTGAGGGATGCACTGATCTCAAGTCCCACATAATCTCATCCCTGACACTGCAAAGGGAAACCTCGCCACCTAAGTCACTGCCACGTGAAGGAGGCAGCACACCGGGGTGCCCCAACACACATTTATTTGACCAAATGCATTAGAACAGCTTCCCATGCAATCAGCAAAGTATTTTCCACTTCCATTTCTGACTTATTTGTGGATCTATCCTGCAAAGAACACCGAACACGGATGGTATTTCCCACCCCCCAGGAATTTACACGTTAAATGACGTAATATTAAAATGGCCACACACGAGCCTAAATACAACTAAAAATGCCTCGACCAATTTTAACTAGTCTCCAATTTAAGCCATGCCTCTGCGATGAATCCCACTGATGCTTCTATGCCGCTCAGCATTCCAATTTAATTAATACTTTTAATTATACTTCTGAGAAAATGCTAATGGCTACAACTCCACAACAACAGATTACGGCCTCATCAGTCATCTCCATCCGCCTGCCTTCCTTTAAGCAGCCTAAAAAAAAAGAAATAGAGGCAACAACTTCTTTTTCCTTCAAGAGGAATACACCACAGAGCTCGGGTTTCCCAAATCCTACAATATGCAATGTATCCAGAAGGAAGTTTTAATGCCCTGACAGGCTTAAGTCAGAGGTGATCTTGACATATGGATGTGTGCTGAGACACCAGTGTGGGACAAGCTTAGGAAGGAGGCAAATAAGAGACTTCCTGAACGCTTCCTGCTGCTTACCTGTGTTCCCCTCCCTGGTTAACCACTTTGGGAACCAAAAATTGCCATCACAGATCTATTCTGCAGTCACCAAGGCCAAAAACACCGGATTTTGCTTCTGGTTTTGCTCCTCGAGCGAGACAGATCCCTCCTGAACTCCCGTTACGGCGTTCTGCTGCTAACAACACACACTTTAAAGGCTGCAAGCCTCGGAGAGGAGGTGAGGGCAGCACACAGCACACCTTTCCCCCACCCACATTGCAGATCCCCCCCTGCCATCACCTCACACTCACACACAGCCCCCCCAGCGGGGGGCACGGAGCCCGCCCCAGCCCCGTGTGCCCCCGGGGGCCGCCCCCGGCCATTCCAGGGGAACTTTTCCCCATTGTGAGGCCGGGAGGCTCCGTGTGCCCCCCCCCCCAAACCCCCCAAAAATCCCCTCCAGGGGCTCACCTCAGGGGCCGGGTCCCGGTGGCGGCGGGGCGGTGAGGCGCGGGTCAGGCGGGGCTCCCCCCCCCCCCACAACTCTCGCTCCCTGAACTTTCTTCAACGAGAGAGGGGGAAAAAACGGCTGGGGCTCAGCAAAAAATAAAAATAAAAATAAAATATTCTGAGGCAACTCGCGCAGCGAGAATAAATAAAATAAAAAATAAAATAAAATAAAACCAAACCCCGCTCTGAGGCAGCCCGCGCGGCCGCCACAGGCACCCGGGGGGGGGGGGGGGGGGTACCCCCCACCCACTAGAAATCCCCAAAAAACAGCAAAATTTTAAATAAAACAGCCAAAAGCCCCCCCGGGGGATGGAAACAACCCCGGCCTGCGGCTGCACAGCCCCCGGGCCCCCTCCCCGAGCCTCAGGGGGGGCTCCGCGGGGCCGGCCCGGCCGCAGCCCCCTCCCCTCACTCCCTCCCTCCCTTCCCTTCGCCTCAGCGCCCCTCAGCCTCACCTCGCCCCGCCGCCCCCGCCGCTCCCCCCCCCGCTCACGCCATGGTCTCTCCCAGCGCGGCGGGCGGCCGCGGCGGCGGGCGGTGCCACTCCGGGGAGGAGGGGGGGGGAAAGGTGGGAAAAGGACGAAACGAATAAAGGGGGGGGGTGAGGGGGGAGGGGGGGGGGCAGCCCCCGCCGGGCCTCCTCTAATGGCGGCGGCCCGGAGCAAAATAACCCCCCCCTGCGGCCCAGCACGTCAGCCCGGCCTGCCCGCCTAGCCCCGCGCTGATTGGTGCGCCGAGCCGCGCCGCCCGGCCCCTCCGCCAATCGGCGCGCGGCTCTTTGGGGAGAACGGGTGATGTCATCCCCGCCGCTGGGGCCGCCCTCAGGGCGGGCGGGCAGGGGGGGAGGCCCCGCCCCCCTCCGCAGCCCCCTCATGGCGCCTGAGGGGGAGGTGGGGGGGGGGGGGGGTCCTGGGACATGGCGGCGGTGTCGCCGGTGTTAAAAAAGCCCCTCAAAGTCAGCAGCCCCTACACCAGTGTCCCCACGGAGCCGTGTCCCCAAGCACCACGTCCAGCCCCTCCCCGAACACCCCCAGGGACGGTGCCGCCACCACCTCCCTGGGCAACCGGTCCCAATGCCTCATCCTGAGGAGAAATGGCTCCTCGCCCCCAGCCTGGGGAAGAAAGGGCACCCCACGGCCCATGGCTGCCTCGTCAGGCCTCAAGCCGCCCATTTGTCATAATCCCTCACTTTCTGCTCATATTCCCTCACTTTGTGCTCACTCGCAGTCTTTCTCCGGTCACTATTGTAATGTCTCTGACAGAACACCACCACCTTACTCGCCCACATCTCAGCTCTTCCCTCTTGGGTCTTGCATCACTTGCTACCTAACTGCTTTTCCACCGCAGTTCCTTCCCAAACCCACTACAATATTTCACTCTTCCACATACTTTCACCACTTTTATTCCCATGGTTGCATGCAATGCCCCATTCCCAGCCAAGGCAATCAAGAGGACCCCACTACCTAGCTAATTGCTAATCCCTCAGGCTCAGGTTTTCACGGGGAAACTCATCCCTTCTGACCAGCCAGATCCATTCCTTTTTGTTCAACAAAAGTAAAAGAAAAAAAAGCAGTGTAAAGGAAAAACACCCAGTGTGTTCTAGCAGACCGGCGATGCCTCATGCTAGAGAAAATGTCTTTGTCCAGCAGACAAACATCTACAGCTGGAGTCAGGATGAGTAAAATGTAATTATTTATGGAGACAGAAATAGAAATTTGTCTCCATTTACAATTAAATCAGTTCCCTGTACACATCACAAAACTGTCGGGGGGTGCGGGGTGGGGATAACATGATTCATCTCTCCCAGATTTGTTATTTACTAAAATCTCTTTCTGTCTCCACTGAACAAGTTGGGCCCTGGTCTGCATTTTAGGAAATATACCAACAATTACATATATTTAGTGACAGAAAGGATCGGGACAACTTATTTTCTTTCACACGCCCACATAGAAGATCCAGATGAGCTCGGAGAAGTCATGTAAAAGGAGTGCTTCAGAAATCATGCCATCTCTGGGCTTAAAAATAATTCAGAAAATGTATCCCTTGCTCTCGGTATCTAGGCAAGGCGATGGAAAAGCAGTCATCTCAGGCAACAACAAATGGTGGGGTAAATTGTCAAATCTGCTCCAGAAGTGCAACAATGGGAAATTTGCAGAAATAACAGTTATAGATCAGACCGCAAAGAGATGAGAAAATAGAATAAATAGTTGTGGAGAATGTGTCAGTTCAGATTCTTCCAGAATATTTCGTGAAGTGTCAGGAAAGCATTGGATGATCATGAAAAGAAACTTTAAACAAAACACAGCGCATTAGGAGCATGTGATATACTTTCACAGCACAGAAAAGACCTCCCATGAACCCAGGCTTGTATCACTTCAAAAACTTCTGTTGCGTGGGTAAGAAAAACTTATGGTCAACTGAAAGATATCCAAGAATTCGAGAGAATTCAAATGATTTTCGTATCTGCATGGTTATTCTGCAGAGCTGAGACACTCCAAGTCATGAAATAGGTGACCACGTAGTATAGGAAAGCAAACACACGTGGTAGAATTGGATTTGAAAAAGTTACCAGAATTGTTCATTTCCAAAGTGAATCTTAGCGGTATCTCCAAACCACAGGGGATTTTTAATGTCGGCAGTGTTATTCCTAAGACCAGGTCTCTGGCTTTATCTCAAAAATTGCTGGCATGTTCCAGCATGTTTACTTTGCAGGAATTCACCATTTCTTCTAGACTTGAACAATAAAATACAATAGGAATGACCGCTCAGTGGTTTAGAACATTGATATTTCATGCATATTTCATCCAATTACACCTTTCAGGCTTCTGATTTTGAGAAGAATCAAAATCTACATGACTTGATAACCCAGTGCTCAATAGGTTTGGTACCTGACCACCTTTTTCTTTTTTAAATGTCAGAAAGACAATTCTATATTTGCTAGGGGTAGCAGAAATTGTAAGTAGGTACTAATTTCCTATATTCCACCCCAAATTTTAATCTTATTCCACCAATTTAAGGACAGATTTTAACTCTCTAGTAGTGAGTGTGGAACATTCATACCAGCTTGACAGCTTAATATGTTATTTTGGGAACTTTGGGGAGTGTTTTTTTTTTTAAATATGTTATTTTGGGAGCTTTGCAGAGTTGAATCCACTCATACCTTGGAGATTATGCGCCTTCATTAACCAGCTGCATAAGAACCAGAGCTGCCCTCTAGCTCAGAATAAGCCCTTAACAAAACTCTATGCCTCCATTCACAAGGAAAAACGTAACTTGTGTATGTATTTCTACCAGGGTTTGTTCAAATATCCTTAATCCATGTTGCTGTGATGCCTGCTGCTTTCTCCCCACCTTCCTCAGCTCTCCAATTTCCTTTCTTTCCTCCCAGCTCCTCCGGAACAAGAAGGAGCTGCTTCTTGGCTCTGGCACCACTCAGAAAAGAATTGATAACAGATTTTGGAGCTGCAGAAAAGAATTGATAACAGATTTTGGAGCTGCATCAGCAGCACCGGTGTGGCAGCCAGCCCCCCAAAGCAGGAACCCTTTGTGCCTCTGAGGTGTGAGCCTTGCCGGCAGCCAGCTAGGCAGATGGCTTGGAAGTTCCCTTCCTTTCCTGCAAAGAATTTATAAATTTAGGATTTTTCAGAACAACCAAGACTTGCAAATTGTCTTTGCCTCCTGTTAAACACCCAGCACCACGCTGCCTTCCAGGACACCCCGTTTCTTTTGTCCTGCTGCTCGTTGTTAGCAAGGTTCCTTCCCTCAACTCTCCCTGACGTTTCTCTTCTGATTCACCCTGCTCAGAACCCAGCAAATGATAGCAAAAGCTATAATTAGAACCGAAGCACTGAAACATTTCACAGTAGCATTTTTCTAGCTGTTGCATACAATAGCTGGGGGGATTCGGTTCAGCAAAATCATGCTTCAGGTAGCCAAGAAGACAAATGCCGAATTATTTTGTGCTGGTATGGGTTCTTGTTGTGCTGCAGCAGAATTTTCTCTCTCTGAGTATAAAGATTACCTCCAGTTAGTGACGGATAAGTGCAGATCTCTCTCTTATGCAATTCTCTTCCCCCCGGTAACTTCTCGCTCCCAGGCAGAGCGCGGGCTTCCATTAGGCAATTCCTGCTGGGCGTCCCTGGGAGCAGGGATGCACATGCTCCCCAGATGGTTGTTTCTCACCAGCTGAACTGTGAGTCTGCAGAACTCCCTGCTCACACCAGCTCCTCCAATCCTCCTCTTGCCGTTGCCTCGTTCAGTGCTTTCAGGCTCTCTATGATCCAGGAAGACTTGCGACTGATCTGAAACGCTTAGCTAAAGGGTAAGGAATAGAAGTGCAGGAAAAAATATAAAAATGAAAAAGCAGCACAGTTTTTGAAGCTAAAAAGGGATATTTTAAGTGGTTGACCGATTTGTTACCGTTTTTCCACCCTCTCTCTGAGTCAGCCCCAGCCTTCACACCCAGTAAATCTCAGACTTGTGGCTCTTTTTTCTCATTTCAGCTTGAAATACAAAAATATTCAGCTGCAGCTAGATCACTGTATCCCCTACACAGAGGAGGAAAGCATTGGAGAAGGCACGATGTCCTGACTGTTCTTGCTTGCTACAGCTGTTGGGTGCTGTTACAGGCTGCCACTCTGCCCCCAAAAAAGCTTGGAAAGGTAGAAACTAAACAATTACAGCTTTACATCTAGGAGCAACTCTGCAGAAATACGCCAGAAGTGTGTGCTGAGTTGTTAGCTCCTCGGTCAGTCTGACGTGTCTCAGTAGCAGCAAGAAAAAGAGGTTAGGAGTGGGGAGTGCTTGCACTGACAGCTACAGCACGCACCATTTTTTCTTGATTTCCCTGTGGTTCTGCAGGGAATAGAGGAAGGGGGTGATGGAGTAAATCTCTTGTGCCAGAGCTTCCCTGATGAAGGATTTGAGCCACCTGGTCACCCACCTGGGCACAGCACAAGGATGCAGTGGAAGGGGGCAGAGGGAAAAGGAGACAAAGAGGGAGAGAATTAAGGAAAATGTGGAGTCTCATATTAAAAACAAAGAGAAAAGAAAAAGAGAAAAGAAATTAAAAAAAAAAAAAAAAAAAGCTCTTTGAGTGAGCTCTTAAAGAAAGTCATCAGGGAAGACAATGAGAAGTAACAATGCAGCTATAAAAGGAAGCAGCAGCCCCAGTCCCTGTAGGGGAATGCAAGACATTTCTGAAGACTTCAGACAAAAATCCATGAAAAAAAAAAAAAAAAAAGGATTAAAATCCACCGACTAGTTGCTGCCTGGAAATGTCAGGCCCGAAGAGGCTGGATTCCCTTGTGCAATGGGCAGCATCTCTCTCATCCCCAAGCACGACACAAGGAACCACTCCCAAACACCCAGAACCCCACGAAATGCTCCTGCCAGGAGAAGAAAAGCATTGACAGGGCTGTGGGGCAAGGCTCTGACACTGCTGACTGGGTCTAGATAAAAATGCCAAGTTCTTCAACCTCTGGAGGTGCCGCCTGGTTTCGGCAGATCCCTTCTCGGGGTATTAGGTTTTGTGAGCCCAGCTGCCAGGCATCGCCCCTCTCCAGGTATCACAGATGCTAAAAGCAGTGGCTTTAGGTTGCGTTTCTCTGCTCTAGGTGAGCACGCCGCTGTGTAGCAAGCCACTATCACTGCGTAGCATTAATGCGTTAGCATTAACAGAGCCAAGATTAGCAGTCACCGGCGCTTGGTGAAAATGAAAAGGGGATTTGTGGTGAAAGAAGGCAGCGCAGGAACGCAAAAGGCAACAGGGAACAGCCGCAGCTCACAGAATGCCGTGTATCATGCCAGGCGTAATCACTGCCAGCTAATCAGATTATTTGATGAGACAGAGGGAGCGAAATCCATCTTCAGGTTGACGTAATCCACTGCCAGGCTTGCTGCGGGTTCTGAATATGTTCCTCCTGCAATTCAAAAGCCTTTCCCTTAAATGCTCATTGAGGCTTTTCTTTCTTTCCTTCTTTTTAATAAGAAAAAGTCAGATTAAACACATGTTCAAAAAACCACCGGGAAACCACACAGGTAAAAGGTTTTGGGGGGCAGCTGACAGCAGCAGGGTGGTGCCCCACGACCCGTTCAGCACCACACTGAGAGAATATCGGCACCACCAGGGGTAGAGTAATGCTATCAGCGAGGGATTTGTGAGGATGATAACCGGTGGAGATAAGGAATGCACATCTGGAATTAAAATACGGGAAAGATGATTTTCTGGGCAGCCCTGAGTTTTGGAAGAGAACAGATTTTTGTTTTTAATTCAGGCCAAGCCTGGGCCATAAATTCTGATTGCTTTAATACCGTCGCCTTATTTCAGAGAGGTGTTCTGCAAAAATCTGTAGCTTCTCCCAGCATTTCTCATCACAAATAGGCAGCTTCAACAGCTGGATAAAAAGTAGCTTGCAACCTTTTTCTGACGGCTAATCTCACAGAAAGCCATTCAGCAGGATACCTCGTGGTTGCTACGCCTTATTTACAGGCACAAGAAGAGACAAATAAATCAGAGAAAGAGAAAAATAAATCATATTCAAACCAGATTACTTTCCTGGAAGGACAGTTCTCTGATTACTTTTATTCCCCACTTTGCAAGAATTTAGTAATTATACATTGAGCAACTCTTGTTTACTTGTATCAGCCCTCGCCGAAGCTGCTGTGCCTTCCTTTTTTTTTGTGTGCTATGCTAAAATTATGGGTAGAAACAGAATAAAATAATTGCAGGGGAGCTTTGTCTGGGATGGCTGTCTCCCACTGCACAAAGAAATGCTGAAGCAAAGCTGAGCCATTTATCGAGCAGCAGGAGCTCATTAGCTTGTTGTCAGTCCTCTCTCCCATTGATAGCTCTTCTGTGGGTATCTAGCAGGTAAGCAACATTATAAATAGCGTGCGCTAAATTTTCTTCACGTGTAAAAAATATGGTTGTTGCCTCCCAGATAATCCTTGGTACGCTGCGAAATACAGATTTTGTGACTCAATTTTGTGTGTTGCTTCAGTGTCCCTGCTATGTCCCAGCCGGCTCTGGGTTCCTCTCCCCTAATCTCTGCAAAAAGTTACAGCTTTGGCAACCCGCACTTGCACGAGACAGACAGCTCTCTGGCTGCCCATCTTCAGAGACAGTTTTTGAATTTACAGGGCTTTAACACAAAAGGAAAATTCTAATTTAAATTATCTGCTGGAGTCGCCTACGGCTGAAATTGCTCCAATATTGCAGCAAGTCACATCATGAGGATTTAGTATTAGAGAATTCAGGAGTACGTTTAACAGAGGGGTGAGCTCCTGTCTCAAGGACTGATGCCATAAGCCAGCCAGATCCATGGATAATCATTTCTACAGCCCGTTACTGGCCAAACAAAACAGCAACAGAGAGGGCGAGCCGCTGACTTAAAACTGCCCAATGCAATTCAGGTTAATCAATAAAACCAATGTAAAAAAATGCAAAATGTCGAGCTCCTGCTGAAATAGTTGGAAGCTGGTGGAGATCTCATAAAGATCACGTCCCTCCACTGGAGACTGAACCTTTACAGCCCCTGAAAGCCCTGACTGGGGGCACTCACGTGCTTTTCTTCCCTTCTTGGGCACTGGACTGCCCTTCTTGCAGTGCCAGGGTTTTCCTGTAGTCTCGTTTCCCCAGGACTTGCCACTGTCCATCCCTCTGTCAGCTCTTACAGCCAAGGGGCCTGGGCAAAAACCCAAGGCTGGGTGAGAAAGTTCAGATTTGATCAGCCTCATTTGATCAGTATAGAAATACCACATTAAATTGAGTATATTAGTGATATTTTTTAGGTAACTGATGTAGGTAGAATGCAGGCTACGTGTGTCAGAAGTGGAAAAAGGCTGTTCGGATGAATGGAGCTGATCATTTGCATCAAATTAGCAAAACTGTTTCTCAAATGGCTCAAAAATCGTTTTGGATTAGTGCTTTCCTACCTCTTTGTGGAAGAACCAGAAGTTCTGGCATTTCATTTCAGCGCTCCTTCTCTTACCTTGCCTTCCTGCCTCTGCCTTCGCCACCCTCTTGTTCCAGGTGTGCCTCGTGCCTGGGTGTATTTCTCGCCTGGTTCTTCCAGGAGCCTTCATGTCCTCCCCAGGCGCTGGGTGAGGAGCTCAAGTGGGGCTGCTCGTCCCTCGGAGCACTCATCTCAAAGCTGCGCCGTCTCCATTTCTTGGCTGCCTTCCTCTCACAGCAGGGAATATTCCAAATAAGGTCTCGCTGGCGTAGCGCTCCAAATCAAAATAGCTTCATTTGATTTAAATTTGATCACAGCACGAGAAAAGGCACTTGGACTTTGACTTCCCTTGTAGAGCTGTTGAGTGCTTCAGCATATGGTCCTGCTGGATCTTCTCAGTTCAGCTGTGTTAAATCACAGCTCCATCAACTTTCGGGATTTCGCTGTTTTTCTTGGAATGGTGACTTTGCTGTCCCAGGCCTTCTGCCTCTAGAGTCAAGCGATTTAGTTAAGACTTGGAGGTTTTATTTTCAAAGCTGATTTGTAACCCTCAAGGCAGTGGAGAAAAGCGTAAAATGTGAACTAAACAACCTTGGTGTGGTCTGAAGGTTGAGAAAGAAGAGGAAAAAAAAGAACCACAAATATTGGTTCTTAAGGCTCAGTCTTTAAAAACACATTTCAGACAGTTTTGAGACCGACAAATCAGTGGGGTTTTGCTTGTTTGTTCTTTTATTTTTATTATTTTTTTTAATGTTTTTGATGGCCAGCTCCCCTATGCAGAATACATTTCTTTTTGTGCCAGTGCTGGAGCAACATCCCACCTTGGCATAGAGGTGCTCTCCCCAGAAGGTCACTCAGGTTGAGGTTCTCACTTCTAATAGTGATCACAGTGATCATGGTTGTCTCCAAAACAAGTTTCTTTCCCTCTTTCCAGCATTGAAAGCCTGTATGAAGTTTAATTTAGTCATTTATTCATTGGGAGATAATGTGGCTGGAGAACATAGAGCCCCAATTTGCTGGGGCTGTGTGAAATAAGAGATCCTAGGTTAGAAACACAACTCAATAAAACTCATTAACCTAGAACACCAAGACAAGCTTGGGCTTCTTTTTCTTCTTCCAGCTTAATAGTCCTAGAACACTTAATAAAAAATAAAAGGGAGAGAGAAAGAATACTGAAAACTTCCCAGAAAAGGAACAATTATATTTATTAAAAAAATAAATAAAAAAAAATCATCACACCACTTCAGAATTTGATTTTTTTTTCTGTTTTTTTTTTTTCCTTTTTTTTTTTTTTTTCTTCTCTTTTTTTTTCTGTACCTTACCCAGGATCTCTGGAGCTTGCTGTCTGCAGCTCCTCGCTGTCTCCCAAGGTCTCCAGTGTTCAAGCCAGAGAACCCAGGAGCTGGCCCCGAGATGGGCTGTGAAGCGAAGGTCATGCCTCATCCCAGCACGTGGTCAGGACACGGGGTGATAGGCTCCATCGAGCCCAGATCACCTCCCGGAGCTCCCATCAGGAAGCTGCCCGGGGCACTTGTTAGTGTAGCTCAAAAATTTGCTGAAACATGCGTTCAGGCAAAAGGATTCGGTTTCAACAAATTGCCTTTTGCCACAACATCTGCTTTTTTTTTTTTGAAGCTGCCCACCAAGCAATGTTTCTCGTGCCAAATGAAGTATTCAGCTCACCACCCAGCAGCCATCTCTCCAAAAGCCATCTACCTGCGAGCTCTTCTGAGATCTCCTTTCGTCTAAACGCAGCCAGGAATCAGCCCAAGCAGCTCACCACACTTGAAACCGTCTCCGTAATTTTCTGCATTCACGTTACAAGGCCCTAATTTAGTCCTGATGTTTTGAGATCTGCGTGGAAGCTGGTTTGTGCAAGGTCACCCCCAGCAGAGACAGGAAATTTTTTACTCTTACGGTGCGGACCTTGAGTTCTGAAAAATGCTTTCGCCTTTCATCATCATCTGCACGCAATTTTTTTTTCCGTCTTGCTTACGCTAAATGGTCTGTAGCAGAGGTTGTAATTTATGGAGTACTACCAAGCTCTTTCAGGGGTTACATGTAATGCGAGCACCTTGATTTTAAACGCTATTTTTAAATAAATGGCCTGAAAAACACGGGGTGGTTTTAAAGCTGACAAGGGAGCGGAGGCTACCTGGTGTGGGTGAGAAACCGAGCTGCCTTTGGTGGCAAATTAAAGCGTTCAGCCATAAAAATGATGAGTAAGGGAGAGAAAAATGATCAAAGGGCTGAATACACATCGAGGTAAAACATTTTGATATTATACGGAGCATTTTTAAAAGGTGAGACCTGCTCGTGTGTAATCGCCTCCACGAGGCAGTGCCAAATATCCGAGCAGGGAAATGAATGAGGTCTGCCAGGCCATCGCTGCCCTTCCCTGTGGCACACATTTCCTTGGGTGCTCTGCATTTCTCCATTGCCGTGACAACACTTCCCACACCAGAGGAAATATTGAGCTCGCCTCTCCTTGCAGAGTAGCAATTTCCCCATTTCCATAGCTCCAGTGCTCCTCACCAACCAGCTGCAGCGCCTGCTTCAACTCTGGAGTATTTAGTTTGCTTTTTTTTTTTTAACTGATCAAATTAGTTCCAGGGAAAGGTACCTCCTGCTTCTTAAAGCACAGCTGCTCCTCACACATCAAGCCCAGGAAGTATTTTGTATATGAATTGGCAGAAGGTGGGTTTCTGGACCCTGAAATCCCGTTAAACAAACAGGGAGCTGGCTCTCGGTCCCTGCTGCAGATCACAAATGTGAGTGGTAGGAAAGCAAACCTCCACTGCAGCTTTCAGCCCTCTGCATTTGCTGAGATTTGGGTCATGAGCGATCTGCTCCTAGTTCAGCAAGTTTCTCAACAACATCCTTTGGAAAAAAGAAAAAAAAGTGGTTTTTTTTTGTTTGTTTGTTCTTTTCTTGTACCAGGCATCAGTTTCTCTGCATCTTTCTTAGATGAACTGATATGTGCAAGGTGTATAAAGATGCCTAAAAATGAATTGTTTTCTGATCTTTGCCTGCTCAGGAGGGGTCAGAGAAAGCTGTGTGATGTTTAGTCTTGGACAGAATATGCACACACAAAAAAAGTAGGTAGGAGCTGTGGGGTGCTTGGTCAGCCCCTCATCAGGCTGCTTTTTAGTGGTACTACATGGGAATAATCTCCTTCATTTACAAAATATATGTTTGTTTTTTTTTAATTATTATTATTATTATTTTATTTTAGTGCAGTGCCCCCGACAGTTGTGACGAGCAGTAACAACAGGCTCCAAGCTGTCGCAGGAGGCTATGAACAATCATTTTGGGTCATGGACAATTCAGGCTGGTCTGTTGAGATGATCTCCGAGGGAAGGGAACCTGCCCACAACAAACACTTCGTTGCCTGCCCACAAAAGCAATTTGCCCCCTCCATGGCACTGCTTTTTAAAAAAATCTTTTCAGCCTGCCCTGCCTTGGAGAGCAAAAGCATCTGCCTGCCAGAGTGCAGCCTGCCCTGGCATCTCCGCACTCCCTCCCAGAGAGCAAAGCTCACCAGAAAAAGCCAATATTGCTACAAAAAGGAGGTCTCCTACCCCACCTGCTCAGCAAAACCCAGTCTCAGGACCTGGGCTGCACAGCAGGGCATCCCCCCCTCTCCATCTCCCCAAAACTGCTCCAGAGCTGGGTGCAGCAGAGGATGGCTGGAGCAGATGATGCTAGGAGAGCTCTGGCAAGGCTGTTTGCCAGAGCGCTGCCAGGCCCTTACTGTTTAAATTGCTTAATATGTTATGTTAAACAAAGATCAATATCGGAGACGTGGGCTCCTTCCCTGGCTTGGAGAATGAGCTTGGCCAGAGCACCCTGTGCCTGTGCTAGGCACCGATGTCCCCGCACGGGTTCGTCCCCTGAAGACAGAGACTTGTGCCACACCAGTCAGTTTTTCCTGAAGTACAGAAGCACCCCGTAACCATCTGACCTTCATCCTGCACAGAAATGCTCAGATGCTCGATGACAGACCCCAAACACAGCCCCAGACTGAGTTCATGAAGTCTGCGGGAGGGCATGGCATCACGAGCCCCAGGGGTGAAGCCACAGCAGAGGAGCCACCCCTCGTTGTTCATCTCCCTAAAGAGGTTTCTTGTCTTTCCAAGTCCTCAGGACAAACTCTAATTCATTGCCGGTGAGTTGCAGGGGGCTGTGATAAAACCTCCAGCTGTACGCTGCATTTCCCTGCCACGTTTTCAGACGAGAGATTTACCTGGGAGCTGCTGTGGAGCTCCCTGCAACCAGCACTGCCCCAGTTCCTCTGAAACGCAGGAATTTGGGGTCAGTAGGCTTTAATTCAGGTATCTGCACAGGCTTCTGCCAGCTCTTTGATGGCAGAGGTTTGAAAGCAAGAAACCCAAAGGAGGTTTTACACCAAAAGCTCTCTCCCTGGAGATGGGGGAGCACTGGGGCTGGCAAGATGCCTCCACTGGCAGCACGTTGGGACTTCTGACACAGGGCGATGCGCTCCCCTTGGTTCCTACAGTGCCTGAGGTCTCATGGCTACAGTATTTTATTGATTTGCATCTTTAATCCAATTCCCCGGGCTCTTTGGGGAGTGATTAAATGAGTTGCAGGCAGACCAAGTTTCAAGAAAAGCCAGGGCAGGGGGAGAAATTGGAGCTGTGGCACAGGGACGTCAAAATTCATTAAACAATGCGGGCTAACAACCTGTAATCAGAACCTAAAATAATAAATGCTTGTTCCTAGGAGGAGATTCCCCCTCTCTGCTGTGTGTAGGTGAGGAATCCCGTGGACGCTCCGCATACAGCTATGATCAAAAACTGCTTGCAAAGATCTCTGCTCGGTGTGAAGCTGGGAAATGCAGCTTGCTGGGGGGCTTCCACGAGGCAGCTGCACTTCTGAGTGCCTTCACTCTTCTGGGAGAAGAGTGAAGAGGCTGGGAAGGAGATAGGCTTTCAGATTTCAGGTAATAAGAAGCTTGCCAAGTCACATCACACCAACAGAAATTCGCAGAAATGCTCTGGAAGCTGTGCTTTGATGATGGACTTCAAGCCAGGTTCCCAAGCTGTACTTTCCGAATTTTAGAAGCAGTCGAGACACTGCAATAAGCGGTGGGTGTCAGCGTTTAACCCTTAACCACACAGAAATCCCGGGAAAACCCCGGAGCAGAGTGGAGTTTTAGGGCTTATTCTAGCTGGACATTAATCTTTGCTTTGTATAAATGAGCATTTCCATAAAAATGATGCAGGTGGGACATCCTGGGAGAGAGTTGAGGACCAGCAAAGAATTATTTGGGGTTTGTGCCCAGGGAGGAACGATGCTATGTGCATAAGCAGGCGACAGCCTGGTTTGGAGCTCTTGGCAGCACCAGCAGTGGTCGCCCAGATGCCACTGCCCGCTCCCCCATGTCACCATCACCGCAGGGATTTAACTCTGCCCCCCTTCTGTGAGGGATTTTGTCCGGTGTTTCCTAAACCCCTCTGCTGAACGAGCAGCCAGCTGGATTTTGGTCAGCCCAGGAAAGTCTCCGAGGCTCAGCCACATTTGCCTCGAGCACATCACGCTGCTGGTGAGCCCCCTTGTCCCTGTCCCCCATGGGGAGGAATCAGACCTTTTCCAAAAACCATTTTCTAGCCATTTCCCCTTTCAAAACCCTAAAATAATTGTCAGGAGCCTCGTACAGCCCTTGGAAGGCCAGCACAGCGCAGCCACAAACAAAAACCTTTCTGGGTTGTGCGGACGGGCAGGGAAACCCTTGCTCGTCACAAACCTCCCTGGGGATTTGTGGTGTCAAGGCAGTGGGGGCACACGACTCGCGGAAAAGAATTGGATTTGGAAAGAATAAATCAGTATTATTTTTAACAGTGCTATTACTCCGTCCCAAAGCTTCTGCTGACCTTCAGTAGCGCCGCTCAGATCCACGCAGCACCTTTTAACCTCAACCCACTTTAAAATATTAATCCTCAGGCACAGCACAAGCATTATTATCTCCTCTCCGTGGCTGTGGGAGGCACGGCAGGGCGCTGGGCTGAGCTGCCCGGAGCCGCAGGGAGCAGGGTGAACACGAGAGCAGGGTTTTGAAGAAATCCTTGCTCCCAGGCTGAAGGTGAGACCGTGACCATGTTAACTTAAAAAAACATAGGCTTGCGTTGGGATGCAAAGCAAGCTCTGATTTTACTTGCTTTGCTTTGGAAAAGGGAAGGGATGGGGAAGGTTTCCAAGTGGCAGACAACCGCATTAAAATACTGAAGGTGTTCTCCGTGCGTTCTCTCCGAGCGATGGAGAGAGGTTGCCAGGAGCGACGACGAGCGCTTTACCTGCCTGAAGGCCTCCCTCTCCTTCCCTTCCCTGCTGCCACCGCCCCAGCCCGCTGCGTGGGGCTCAGCGGCTGACCCTGTCTTCTGATGGGAGAGCAGAGGCAGGGATCCGACCCCAAAAGGAGCAGGGACCTCTCCCAAGCCCTGTGGCTCTTCCTTTTTGCCATTACTCCATCATCGACCACACACCGTTAATGTCTGGCTTGCAGCGTAACCCGTCAACATGAGCTCTTCCTAAACACTGCTCAATTTTCCTCGAGGTCCTAATGTGAGCCTGAAACATCCCAAAAGGCAGAGCCCAAGGGGATGGTGAAGAAGCTGATCTGTTCTTTTGGCATCTCTTATAAAGTTGTGCTCAACTTTACCCCGGTAAATACTTTGACTTTCTGGGCTTTTTGCCTTCCCTCAAAAACAAACCATTTCTTGTTGTTGTTCTGAAGCCATTTCTGAAATGACAACTCTGAAAGACTTGAGTCAGTGTCTTTTGTAATAGCAACTAAAAAAAAAGAGGAGATGAAATATCTGCAGAGAGCGTTGATGGAGCAAAAGGAGCATCAGAACAATAGCAGGTGTCAGTCTGGGGAAGTATTTCTGGAAAAGGGAAAAGCACAGAGTGTTCACAGCAGAGACATTTTGATTATAATTCCCCCCACAATGACTGTGCAGTTGCAGCTGCGAATTATTCAAGGTATTCAAAAATGATCGTTACCAAAAAAAAAGGGGGAAAAAGGAAAAAAAAAAGCTGTCAGGCAGACTGGCACCTTCTGTCACGTCACTGGAGGTGCTGGGCCACCATTAACCACCCCCACGAGATAATCACGGTGTGTTTGTGACCTCTTTTATCTCGTGGCTGGAATTTGTCACTGCTGGACATTCACTTAAAATATTTTATTTATTTATTTATTTATTTATTTATTTATTATTTTTCTAGACAGCATTTGAGGTTCTGTGTCTTCCCTTTCTCTTTATGGTTGCTGCTGGTCAGTGTGTCAGAGAAGCTCCCCCATTCTTTCCATAGGATTTCTTTTTAAGGTGCTGCTTCAAAGGAAAAAAAAAAACATGTAAACCTACAAGCAGAAACCAGAGGATTAAAAATGGGGCTACATAAACAGAGAAGATCCCTGAAGATCTGCTCAGTCTGCCCCTTTTGAGACGGTCTGTGGTGATGGAGGCTTTGAGAAGGGCTCTCCTGGTGGACTCTTGAGACCGCCTTTGCTTATCCAAGTCTAAAACTGTGTTGCAAAGCCAAGTTTTGGATTATCACTGCAGTGCGAGTGGAGACAGATACTCTGAAGACGGAAAAAAACTAAATGTTATACCCAGAGATCAATCCCATCTACAGAACTTGCCCATTAATGTAACTACACAGGCCCAAAGCCCTACAAACGTGTGGCATCGGCAGCTGGTTGCACACCAAAGCCCATCTCCCTGCTCAAGATGTGCCAGAATAAGTTCAGCAGCTCTGAGCCCACACTGGGTCACTCGTTAGTCAAAAAAAAAAACAGAGTTAAGCAGGAGGGGCAGCCACCTTCTTGGATGTAAAACCTCCAAGAGCTGCCAGAGAGCCCCGAGCTGGCTGCCAAGCTGCTTTGCTGCCACGATCTCCTACCCTCGAGACCAGTCGATAAAATCATTGCGATTTGTGAACGGAAACAAATGAAAAACCCTCAAACTGGTCCAATTCTAAACAAACAGACCAAAAAAAAAAGTACAGTCCATGGGCTTGGAGAAAATTCAGGTTTTGAATACGTGGCTTGTTGGTTAGCAGGAGGCTGTGGGGCCTGCAGCTGAAAGGCTCCCAGGATGCGCTGGGGCAGGCAGATCTTTGTGAATTTTCTCATTTTTCTGCCCAAAACACGCTGCAAAACACCATCCCCTCCACCCTGCAGCCACTGCTGCCCTTCTTGGGGCTTTGGCTGGGTGACCCCCATCACCGGGCCGGGCTGCGAGCGGCAGCAGGGCCTGGAGGCCTCCTCACACACTGGGAAAGCTCCTTGGGGGGGGCTTTTGAAATGAAAGCACGCTTCATTTATGTATTTATTTATTTATTTTATTGATGCAAAAAGATTTTTAATTTTTTGTCCTGGCAAATGCTGTGATCGGCCCCCAGCGAGAGCTGGGAACAAGGCCCTCGGGAGGCCGGGGCCTGCTCCACTTCCACAGCGTGCGCTCAGGAGTCCTGCAGGAGGCGTTTTACAGAAAGGGCTCTTCATTTTGTTCAAATGTCGTGGTTCTGGCATTGCAGAAGCGTCCTTGCCATCAGGAACGTCCTCTCCCAGGTGTTTGACAGTCCCACCTTAAGGCCTAAGAACCACCACACACACAGGTGCTCGGTTTTAGGAGCTGGCCTGGGTGGCTCACAGCACAGGGGCAGGGCTGCGAGGTGAAGAAAATAAATAAAAACTGCCTTTTCTTGCACACCAGGTGGGTTTCTGCACAGAGAGACTCAGCCAACAGATCCTCTCCTTCACCTGTGATAAAAGCAGGAAAAAAATCCCTGTATGCCCCCCGGCAGCACGTCCTTGAGGAGCAGGGTGCTGGTGGGCGAAGGTGGCTCTGGGGGACCTCAGTCCTCACACGGCTCATCATTTTTGTGTCCTGCAGAAATATCAGGCACCCTTCAGTTCTCAACAGAATCACGCCAGAAAGAAATTAGTAATAATTACAAGCAGTTTGGAAGAGACTGCACACAAACGAGATTTTTGAGAAGAAAAATGACAGAAAAGCCCTTTCTGCTGCCGCTGAAACCTCGGTGTTTCCCCCAAACACCAGGTTTTCAGTTTTCAGTTGTTGTCCCCAGCATCCTCCTGAGCTCCTCAGCGGTGGATAAGGCCACATCTTTACATCCCTGGAGGCTCAGCCGGCAGCCGCTTTGTGGAAGTGTGTTTTATCCAAAAAAGCAGAGTGCCACCTGTTAAAGCTGCCTGCCAGAGGGGCGCCCGGCTGCAGCAAAAAGCATCACTGCGGGCAGGAGGCCTCTCTGAACGACACACGGCGTGGTCCTGCCCAGCTGGCTGCGTTTTGTTACCTGGAGCTCATACCCTTCAATTTGAAATCAAATTATCAAGGTGTTTTAAATGAAAAGGGGATGGAGATTTGCTATTTTTATGGGTAATTTAAAAAAAAATAGGTTGCAAAGCTCTGAGATTTGCTCCTTTCTAAAAGGGGATCAAGGTACCTGCAAAAAAATAAAAAATTAAAAAGGACTTTCTTAAACAAGCAAGGAATAAAGCTTAAGAGAAAATAAAAATAAACAGATAGGCTTGAATTTGACTTGGCATTAATAAAGCTTAAGGAAGGATTATGTTAAGCTTGAAAAACACACGTGGTGTGGTTTGGCAGCTCGTTGGGGTTTTCCCTCGAGCTGCACTGAGGCTGTGCCGGACCCGTTTGCGATGTGAGCGGCCAGCCCGGCATGGGCTGCAGCATAACTGCGGAATAACCTGCAAGCCTAAAGATTTCTCACAGCAATGCTCACTGACTCGCTAAAAAAATTGCCAAAATCAATAAAAAAAAAAAAAAGATGCTAAAATGCAGGAGAACCTGCACGCTTCCCAAGCTTTCCAGCACCAAGGCACGGGACATTTCTAGAGATAGGGTCAACAGGCAGCTTGAATTCGGATACAAGAGCTTAAATTCAGGATTTTAGTCCAAAATCATCAGCTCAGCAGGATGAGAGCAAACTTTTCCTGGTAGCAGCCTGTGCAGGAGCTGTTAAATACAGGAACAGCAGCGCTGGGCTTCATACAGTGGTCGGCGTGCCCAATTTATCTCCCAGGAAAAGGTCTTTTTGTTGGTCTTGGTGGGTGACATCCCCTTAGAGCCCCAAAGCCAACAACTCATCTGGGTTGGGGTGGGAATGTGGGATTTAGGTACAAGTGCCCAGGAAGAGCCACGAAGCCCAGCGGGATGCAGGGGAGCAGCGGAGCAGGCAGGGACCAGCTCCTGCCACCTTGATGAGGCTGAGAAAAAAAGGCAAAAAACTTAAAAATAAAAATAAATAATAGCAGAGTCTTCAGAACTAGAGGATAAAAGGCATTACCTAGCGGTGAGGGAAGGGAGCAGTGCAATTCGCAATGCCAAATGGCAGAGAGCTGAGAGCAGAGGGATGAGCAGAGGGATGCAGCAGGACTCGGTGCCAAACCTGCTGCTAAAATACCGGCCTTAAGCCCAGCCGAGCGCCCGGATGAGGTGTTTATGAGGATGACTGGCACTTCCCTCGCTGTGATACTACAGCAAAGACAAACCGATGGGGCAGGGGGTTATTAACTGGCGCCCTCTGGTCCAAAATAAAAGCTCGTGAGGAGCAGGGGGGTGGTTTGCTGCCGGGTGCAGTGTGGGGGCCGTGGTCAGGGTTATCCCCACTGCTCTGAGGTCTCACCAAGAGCCTGCCATCTCCCACAGCCTCCCTAGGGTGGTCTTCATTTTGGGAAGGGAACTGTGAGGTGCTTCCCGGCTTTGGGAATCGTTTTTGAGACTTCGGGCATAGCTAAGGTAAAATTATCCCCAGATTTATGGGAAAAGTTAGCACCCCAGTGAAAGGAAAAAACTCAAAGTTATTTCATCCGAAACCAATTGTACAAGAGCAAAGGCAGTGAAAGGCCTTGCCTATTTGCCAAAATTTGCCAAAAACAACCCATTTTCACCTGCTGTAGCCACCCTGGACTGGAACTGCCCCTGCGGTGCCTGAAGCTGGCACTGTTCCCCCAGGACAAAGACCCCCCAGCGAGGGATCCCCAGGGATTTTTGCTCACAGCGAGGCAACCTCTTCTTCTTTTCTCTTCAAATTAACAACTGCAGGTCAGAAGCCGCTCTGGGATTAGTTATTTACAGGTAAGCAAGGAAGAAGTACGCAAACACAAGTAAACAAGCAGAGGAAACGCGCAGCCTGTGCTGGGGGGGGGGTGTGAAGCACGATGCAGGTGAGAACTGTGCAGTGGCTTCGAGGTGACAACAACTCGAAGAGAGGCTGCGTTAGGGCCACAGTCTGCTCGAGCTGTAGGCTGGGACCGATGCCCAAGTGCTTCGCAATTTACTCATAAAACTCCGTAATTAAGCTTCTGTTTTCTTCCCAAATCAATCCTGCGTGCTTGCATAGCTTATAGAGGAATATGCACATGCGAATACACCCACACACACGCATCATTTGGAAAAGCAAGGCTGAGTGCATGTGGTACAGAAACATGCGAGCACAATAACTGCACACCCGGAGAGAAAGCCAGGGGAGGATTCCCCTGGAAGGAGCTGGAGAGCAGGGCTGCCAGTGCCCCACACCACGCACCTACGTGGTACTGCCTGATACCTTCGGCACGATGTTGGGCATCCTTTAAATAGGAAAAGCCATCAGTCTTTGCCCATTTATCCATTTTTGCTGCTACCTGAAGCAGTGACAGCCTCCCATTAAATTTTTAACTTGGGACACATCAACTGCAGTAAAACATCCCCGGTGAACGAGCACTTCTGCAATGCACTCAGATACTAGACAGGAACAGCTCAAAACCTGCAGAGTCACAAATATGCCAACATTAAGGATGCTCACACTTCTTTCTGCCAACGTGTACGACTTTGTCATCAAATACAGGAGGTGGAGGCTTCCATACTTCAATCCCAGCTAATTTCAGAAATATTTTGAGATGCTTTCCACTAAAAGCATGTGCGATCGTCCTAACTTACTGAGGGTTTCCGTACTGTATGTTCCTGTTCAAGCTACACACAATCAGGAAAGAAATTAAGAGATCAATTTGGAAATAAAAGAAATGGTGTTTCTAGGTTTCTCACAACAACAAAACAGAAGACATTTCTTTATGTAAAATAAGCTACAGGACTTTGAACTAAGAAGCAGGGACAGCAGCTTTCAGTAGCTTTGCTTGGATGCTGTTAGCGAATGGACATCGCTGCACAGCCTTCTGTAGTTCTTGGTGATTAAAGCTACTCCCTATGGCCTTCTGGATCACAGCCCAACACCATTATTTTTAAACAAAATTGTAATAAAAACTGCAAAGTCAGTTCACGTGTATTTATACCAGAACATTAGTAGAATTAAAAAATAAAATAAAATAAATGTCCCCTTTTTCTTAGAAGCAGCTACAGTAAACTAAATGCCTGCAGATACGCACTAGGCAGAGACCCAGCAGGATTTCCCACTCATTTCACCTCCAAACACCTACGTGTTATATGTAAGAACATGCAGAACACATTTTTTGTTATTGAGAGATTCCAAAACTCAATTTTGGTACTGACGTAGTGACACGAATGCGACAGTGTGACCTCCTCTCCCTTCAGCCAAATCCCCCTCTGCAAACAGACGAATGAGATTGAACAAGCCATCCATTTTAAGCTGCTTTTCTGTATTCTGGTGAATGATTCCATTGACATAGAGCCTGACAAATATTAAAATATAAATTACAGGATTAAATAAGATTTTATTGTCACATTTAACTGCTTTGTCAGAGATGTACATTTTGCAGGTTTCTGTGCAGAATAAAAATAAAACTGTAGTTGCCATCTTGTCAGCTCTGATTTTGACACACACACGTCTAGAGCACCTGGACTACACCCAGGTGCTTGCAGAGAGCCAGCGATAAAACCAGAACAAGTCCTCTGTTAAATGGATTGCAACACTCCAAGACAAAATGCAACAGTTTAAGGCTAACGAGAGTAATGTAAAATAGTTAAAATAGACCACGAGATGTTTAAAGGTGGAAACACTCGATAGGAGAGAGGCAGTTTTAACACCTCCTTCTTCCAAAGCCATTTTGCTTAATTTAGTACAGGTAAAGAGAGGCTAACGAACAGACCTTCGCCTACGGATACAACACAGACTGAAATCCGAGTCCTTTCCAAATCTGAGACATTTAAGCTTTTATGTTCTTCTGGGTAGAAACCAACGAAGTGGTTATTCACACCTCAAAGTGATAAATGCTTAAGATATCCTCATCTTAAACTGGGTATTTTCTGATGTACAGATCAGGGATAAAAGTCCAATAATGCAAACCTTTTAGTGGCACGATTTCACATATTTTGGGCAATGTTAGTATACAAGCAGGAATTAAATAAAAATAAGTGCATCCAAACATGAAATTCTCTAAATATACCACACTTCATGTATCCCAAATGGCAATTTTCGGATGAGAGCTGTAATTCAAATTAAAATAATCATTTACACATTCCATCCAGAGAAGAGAGGTAATAAACCCAGGGGACCCTCCGAACAATCTTCTCCTACCCCGTCCCCTATTTATTACATAAAATAACTCGTACAGAAGTGTAAATCCAATACTCAGATGCAAATAAAACGCAAGAAGCAGTTTCTGATGTTCGCAATTTGCAGACTCTAAAGTCCAATCACGGTGGAATTTACTACTTCCGTCAGTCATTTACTCCTGTATGTGCACTTCGCATTCATACTAAAATAACAAACGAGACACTAAATGAGGCTAGTGTGGCATAAAGTCACTGTAAACCCAGCAAAACCAGAATAATATTTCTGACATTCATTTGGATGATTTTACCGCTCATCCCACCCCCCCCCCCCCCAACACCCTTTACAGAAAAAAAGGCAACCATCTTTTTAAGTGAGACACACATTCTGCTAGTAAAAAAAGTTGAAACAAACCCCTTCTCTGTTAAAAGAGCACGCCGACAGAAGGTAACCGCATCTCGTTCAATCAGGCTCCTCAGAATTAGCAACGCTTCTTTGCTCACAAAGGCCAATTTGGCTTACCAGAGAAAGCTGTTTTGAAGGCGGCTGATACATTTTTCCCTTTCAAAAATTAAAATTCAAGGCATGATAGTGCAAGAGGTAAGTTTTGATCTGAGAGCATTATCTGTAGACTAACTGTGCTTAGTTACTACAACCCAATTTATTGTCTTAAAGAAAATACGGCAAGGAAAGCTACAAGATTTCTAGAAATTTCATTTTGCCTAAATTTACCAGTACATCCGTGAACCTCATCAGTATTAGTACAACTTGATTATCCTAATGATTTCGTTATAAAACTTGCAAAATGTATCACAAGGTGAATAAACCCTCTAGTGCAAGTCTTCTACACCGTGCGCACAGTAATCCTGTGTAGTTCGTTTCCTCCAGGTTAAATCCCCAAAATCTCTGTAACAATTATGGGAAAAAAAAAAAAAAAAAAAAAAAAAAACAAACAACAGTGTCACGTCGATTTTGTGTTTTATTTTTTTCCCCTATCAAATCTGAGAAGTTTGAGTGTTCCTGGAGTCACCATCGGGATGTGCTGAAGGCCGGGAATCCCTCGTTTGTGAGTACTCGCTGTCAGACGACTCCGTGGGTTCGAGCAAGTTTTCGTAATCACTGTCTTCTGACTCGTCAACATTGTCAGCGACCGCTCTTTGGGACGACGGCATGGATGCTCCATTACCAGAATATTTCAATCCTGTGTTTGTCGAAACGTAACTGGAAGAGCCCACGGCTTGGGGCCGGGGCATGAAGGCGTTGCTTTCCAGGAGGCCGTGTCCCACAGTACTTTCCTGGCTGCTCGCATGGAAGTCAGAGTAGGGCGGGGGAGGATCGGAGACGTCTGAATCTTCAAGCGTGCAGCCTTCCACGGCGAACCCAGTGTAGGACATGCGTGGAACAAACATGGGTTCCAGGTTATCTGCTGGCATTTGCCTGCTTAAAATTGCTTGCTGCAGTCCTAGAAAAGGAAGGACAGTCGGTGTATTTAATGCTTCCACAAATTATGTTGCCAAGTAAGCTGTGGTTAAACTAAACTCCGTGTCCACACCAACAGGCAAACCCACCACAACCTCTGATTTATTCAAGTAATGGCAGTCAGACAGCTGCTACCAATAGCCCTGTCCACTAAGGCAGGGTCTCTTTCCCTTTTTTTCTGTGTTTCTTTAACAAAGCACTGCCAAAAGCCACGGATGAGTCTTGCCTGTAAGGATTTCACAGTGCCTCAACGTTTCATAGCAAACAGCGAGGAAAATAAGCACTATGGGGATTAGAAAAAGCTAAAAACTGTTCAAATAACAATTACGGTGGTCAGCAGCCACACTGGGAAGGTGCAGAAGGATGAAGCCCCACAGCTCTGCGCTGGAGCAGTACCTGCATTACAACCTAAGCGATGGGATTTAAGCAGCACACGCTTATTCAATTATGGCTGCAAGTGTAACAGCATTGGGACAGGAATTCCAAAATGATCCTAACACGAGATGGTTTGCAAAGTAATTTTAGGAAGATGTGCAGAGGAATGATGGGCTGCACGGACTGCACTAGGAGGAGCAGTTGCGACCTGCAGAAAAGAAACTGAGGTGTACCATTAATTTATGTAAACTACAAACATCAACGTGCACTGCGTGTGCTCAGCTGTTGAGAACCAGGTAAATACCATTTTAGGACGTACTATAATGGTGAAGACTACAACTGGTAGCCTGTAGCTAATTTTAGGCACTGAATGTTGAGAAACATGGAACAAGTAGAGAAACTCCACCAAAAAAAGGGAGTTCTTAGTGGTCTGGATACCAAACTGAAAAGACTGAAATAAATTGGGTAATTAGAAGGGACTGAGGAAACTGCTTAACCCTTCAAATATACAGAAGAGGGAACCATGGAGAGATAATTAGAAAGGAGCTTAAGTTAGAGCATTGTACATTAGACGCAAGGAAAACCTTCCTTGCAGTACGATTTGCTAGGCACTAGGATAAATTTCAGTTTTTGATTGTTTTTAACTGGTTGTTAGCCTCCAAGTATCTGTAGAATGGACACCAGAACATTTCAGGCAGCCTCGCAGCCAGGTGGCAGACAAAATGCTGTCTGTTCTACGCACCACCCACCGCACTTCTAGAAAAAGCAAAAATCAAAGCTGAATAGTTCCCTGAATCAGGCCAACGAGAGCTCTCCTGACTAACTAGAAGGGCATATTCCCCTCAAGTGTACAACAAACTACACCCCGGAACGCTGACAAACCAATTCTGGGGGTCTGTCAAATAAAGTCTCAGCCGAGTTTAATGCTCCAGTGTTAGAGACAAAACCCATTCACCAAGAAAATAACAACAAGCTTTCACACAACACTACCACAGGAATTTGAATCAAGTATTCCCCCTTCCTCCAGCTCTGAGGCTGATTAATTGGAACAGCTCACTCACTAAAAACAAGGAAATTCACCCAATATTGAGAACGGGAGAGAACAGAAGGCTGGCTTCGCTATTTAGCAACTTGCATCTAAAAATATTAGAGAACCAAGCTGCGTGTTTTCTTGTCTCAGCCCTCTCACATGATATTCTGCTCTGGCACACGTTTCCAGTCCAGCCTTCCCATCTCACTCGCAGTACCCAGGGGCTAGCACCGACTGCTCTTCCTCCTCCACCCCCGTCTTCTGCCATATGGGCTGGGATCAGCTCCAGCCGCACTAAATACCCGTCTCTGCTTCTTGCTAGCTCACGTAGTAGCAGTTCTCTGGTTGCTTCATCTCCAGCCAGGCAGGAAGCAAGAGTGACTCAGGACTCCTGCTGCTCACACCTTTCCCATGGTCTACCTGGTGCTCAGCTCTCTACCTTTGAGGTTCAGGGAAGGAAGAACTCAGGGAAGGAGTGTGACAGATTAAATTTTGATGTAAAATACTGATTTGGTAACTGTACCTCGCTGCCTGGAGGAAAAAAACATCCAATCAGAGCAACAGAGTGGCCTGCTGCATGGTTTGGGTTATTAACCAGTGATCTGTCAGCCTCAGCCACAGCTTTACACAACGAGATACAAAACCAATAAAACACATGTTGCAGCTAAAAATACAACATTTCATTTTCTTATCATTTCAAAACATGGGAAGACAGAGGCAGGGTTTGCTAACACATATAATTTACTTATGAATTTACTTTTAAATATTATTTCCCATTTGCCTATTCTCTACCCTCTACTTTCGGTCCTCCCTCACACTCACAAATTAACTTAGATCGGCAACATCTCCTTGGGAATGTCAAGGCTGTTCCCAAAACCTGTGTACTGCTGACCAAAAAGTGTCCTGAAGCCATACTCAGTTTTTAGGGAGGAGGGACAGCATGGCCACCAGCCCACTACACTCACTCAATAGGCCTGAGTCAGAAAATTATGAGCAGCAAAAAAGATGCAGAACATGCACCTACTACTGGTTTTCCTTACCTATGCATCCTATGAAAACTGGTACTAGTAATACAGAGCCAACTCTAATAAAAATAGGGATTTTAATGGGATTTATTTGCACCATGCAAATTTAAATCCCAACTCAGTACAAAATTTGCTATGCAGGTGTTCAAAATACAGCAGGAGAATAATTTCTGTGGAGTCTCACTGGAAAGACGAGCACCACGCCTGTGTTACCTTGAATAAATCAAAGAATGTATTTGAAAGATAAATTCACAAAAACATTGACTGGTCTGGAAACACAGTGCTCTGTTTTTATGAAATACTTCAAAAGGAATCTCTCCAGAGTTCAGGTTTGTTTTTTTTTTTTCCATTCCTGGCTTTTCTTTTCCTACAAGGAATCTTTTCCTATGTTACTTTCAGAATTAACTTTCCTGTTCTTCCTCTACAGTTCCGTCTCTCCCCTTTTTCCCAGCTTGCTAATCCTGGATGACTCCTACAAAACCATTTGCAGGGTACATACTTTCAAAGTTCAGGTACCATTCAACATCAGTCCCTCATGTAACCTTTCCAGTGGCTTTTGTTTTGTTTTGCTATGAGCTATCAGGAGTGTAACTCAGAACAATTCCACGAAGTGTTTTTGTCTTTAGAGTATCTTGTTCCAAAACAACAGAATTAAAAGAAAGTAACTTACTTAGTTTTTGTTCTTTTTCATTTTTTCTTTGTGTGATTTGCCTTTTTAACTTGTTTACATCAGCTTGAAAAGATTCAACAACGCGTTCACTTTTTTCTACATCTATGCAAACTGCCTAGGAGAAAAACATAAGAATTACTATGATTTTCCAAAAACACAGATGCACAAACACTTCCACAACAACATTAATAAGCTATTGATGGACAAGAAGCCATTAAAAGCACAAAACTAAGAGCAGCAATCAACTACTTCAGAGCATAAAATTCAACCTGGAGCGTTTTCTTCACTGGCTGTTGTCAATTTACAGCTGCTGGGTGATAGGAAAAGCATCTCCAAAGAATTCATCGTTACCGTAAGGCATTGCATAATAAGATCCAAAGATAGTTACAATTATTTGTTTATTTAATTTTATTTTCAGTTTGAACTCAGAAAGAGTTTACAGTTACTGTTAAGTGGCATGATTTTAAAGCCCAGCATGAAGGTGCGTGCTTTTTATGCTGGGCCAAATCTGAATCAGAGTCTGAAACAGTTGATTCAAAAGAAAACTGCCCCAAGTTATCTCCTGGCTGAATTTTCAACAAGATTTCCCTACACTGGTTAAGGAATGAAGAATGAAATATTGGAAATACTTACATTCAAGAACAGTTCTGGACAGTGTGGATTTCTTATCTGATCTCAGCATGCTATACTAGATACTGTTTACATCCTCAGCAAATAAGCACTGGTCACTATCATTAAACATGATCAGCTTTGGAGAACACAGCTCCAAAAGCGCCGATGAATCTCAAACAGGAAGTCATTAGCAATTTACTGCTTCTTCCCCAAAAGGTTACTATTAATGATCTCATCTACAGATGGAATTGAGAAACATTAGCTGTGCTTTCAGTTCTGTATCTAATTTTTAAAGTTCATAGTTTGTAAAAGCCACCACGCACAGAACTAATTGGTGAATAATGCACATAGAGGCTTCTCAGCTCCTTTACCAAAGAACTTGTAGCTTCCAGCCCTGTAACATTCAGTAATATTCACTTTAAAGATAAAAGTTCCCCAAGTGAGAAACTCCTAAATAATTTTTCAGCTCTGTAACATCATACAGGAGGAACATCTACCTGGTAAAATACAACAAAGTCATACTTTTAACAGGTAGAAAGACAACTCCCCGATGATGTCACTCTTTCCATCTTCCCAGATGCCGATTCAAACACTAGCAAGAACACAAAAGGATGCGTGTGCTTTTGGCAAAAACGCATTAAAGAGTAATGCCATTAGCTAATGCGATAGACATCTGAAAATAAGGCATGTTCGTGCCCCGTGGAGCCAGCACGAAGGCAGTCTGCCTTCTGGATGCCAGTTACCCACCTCGGCAGGCAGGTTAAGGGGGCAACTTCCAGCAGGGTGAGGGGCTGAGATCACTGCTTTGTTTTTTGCCCTACGCGCCAAGCAGCAAGGCTAAGCACAGGCAGAGAAATCACCGCAGGGCAGCCGTAAAGGGAAAGCCTGGCAATAAGCTGTGAGTACAGCCCCAGCAGCAGACGTGTGCGCTCCCGAGGCAGCACAGTGATGCTGCTCTTTGCACAGACAAGCTGCGAGCTGACAAGCTCACATTTAGCAGATCTGACACGCGAGGCCCCCTCGGATGCGTTGCCGCGTTTGGAGCAGGATTCACTCCCAGGCTTTCACTACCAGATGGAGCTCTCGGAGCTGCATGCGGCACACCAAGAGACAGGAATTGTTCTGAAGCTCACGCAGGCCTTTAAGCCTGTGCAAATCCCCACAGCCTTCAAGAAAGCTTTTCTTCAAGGCATGCTCTTAAAAACTGCTAACATCTCCCAGAAATCACTGAGCATTAAATCAGTGACTTGCAAAAGGGAAAGAATCAATGATATCCCTATCAAGCACTTTTACTGCAGCCCCTGCGAATGCATGTATTGAATAGAAACTGTCACGTTCCACTATTAAACATTCTTGCACAGTTCATGAGAAATGGCTTATGAGCATTAAAAAATTCCATCTCCTGCACTCCTGCTTTAATCAAAAGACAAACAAACGAAGCCACACACACCGAGCAATATTAGGTAAAGGCAGTTACCTGTACTTTTTCCTGAAGTGCATTATAAACCTGATATATAGCCCTGATGTCCTTCATCACTCCGTCTTTGTCAAAAAAATCAGTACTACCAAAAAAAGCAGAAACCATTAGTTAGAGAAGGCAACACAAGTTTCTACCTCATACTGTTCCTGAGTTGCTGTTAAGCAGTTAATTGCTGTATTTCTAAAACACGTTTTATGTTGCTGAAAGTGTACTATACTCTCAAGAACCAAAATAGCAGAATATTTGACACCAAGGATCCTTCTGGAACTACAAAGTCCTGTTTGAATGAGATTAAACTTATGCAGAACTCTTTCAGCTAGTAGAATTTCATTGTCAAGTCACAAGAGCTACTTTGCATTTACAGCATTTAATTAAAACGATCACCATCAAAAAAACAACACAACACAGATACTCCAAATCAGTGTTCTGGTTTTAAAGCAAGCTTGCACAGAGAATTCAATGAAAAAAAATCAAGTTACAATCCTTCAGCCAGAAGGCCTGCAGCACCGACTGCCCATACAGACTCTGCTTCTCTGAGTTGTGCACTGAGTTCCATTTGTTCTTGTCAAAGATTTGATTCTAAGCAGAAAAAGTGCAGCAGGAACCAACTGTTCATTCTCCTGCTGAACTAGTTTTTTTTCCTGCTTGCAATGCATACTATTACTAGTCTTCAGAAGGGAGAGAAGATAGAATTTGATAAAACCTTACCCGTGTTCCTTAATAACTTTGGCATAATTCTGAGAAGTATTTGGCACTGAAGAAACTTTGTATTCCTGTTGACTAGTGTTGCCTAGATTAGGAATAGTAAGTGACACCCTTTGATTATACCTGTAGAGAAAATATAAAAAGAGTTCTTAATTACTTTACAAGATACCATTTACAATAGTCTTGACACTATCCCATCTCTGATGACCACAACTCTTCTAATTTCCAAGCTTCTGGATTAAGCATGTTACAAAAGCTGAGAAATATTAGAAGTTGTGTTCAAAATAAACACACGACAGAAAATTCCCCAGAGATGAATCTGTCTTTGTACATCCTACAGCCATTTTTAATTGTGCCTGCAAACTACCAGAGATGCAAGAATGGTGAGGCAACATTCACCTCTCTTACAAGGAACACAGTACCGTCACCCGATTTTTCTTAAAATATATTTGTCTGAATATTTAAAGATCAAAAAGAACATTCACTCTCCCCAAGATAAATTTATAAATTGCTTGCACAGGGGAAAAAAAAAAAGCTGTCATCACTAACAACTGTAGACTTAATAAACAGAAAAACTTGTTTACTAGTGCCAACTTCAAAATAGTTTATAGAGAATAGCAATAAGAAGCAGAAAATAGACAAGGATTGGTTCACATACAGAGATTGCTTACCTTCGGTTTGGTCTAAAAAGCACGTATTCTAAAGCATGTGTGGAGTTATTTGCAGTGGAAATGAAGCTGAAGAGAAGGAAGACAAGATCAGGCACTCCAAGAATGTGGGTCAGCTGTTTATGAATGATGTGCTCTCTATAGGACATCTGCTGCTGAGTGTTTCTCCTAAATCTGTACCATCCGATAACGTTCTATAATCGAAGTACATCAGAAAAAAAAAAATATATATTAATTGAGAGATACAGATTTACCTTCTGATAATAAGGCTGACAGAACTGTATCATCATATTCATTAGGCAATTCTTGAAATAGCTTTGTTACAACAACATCTGTCTGACTTACTAGGGGTTTAAACCCATTAAACAGTCCCAAAGTGACACATCCTGCTACACACAGCTACTAATTGCTCAGCCTCACTGTGCTACAAACACTTGTGTCCTCGGTGGTATTTAGGATCCTACTTTCATTACAGGTTCTCCTTCAGTTGTTTAGTTTTAGCAATAAACCTTGGAGTATCTTCAAATTATCAGATCTGAGCGGTTTTCAAACACAGCAGATTTTTTGCCCTAAGTATTTCAACTGCCTGCGCTCTGGTACTGATTTGTAAGACACATTTCCAGTGCTTTGCAAACATATTTGCAAATATTTGTCTGCTCACGAGATGTATGGGACTGATCTGCTGTGTGCAGCGATAAAACTGAGCATTTAATTGTCAGAGATGCATATGCACACCAGAAAAGACATTCTAATTCAATTATTATTTTGAACACAAGATGTATTAAATTCCTTTATTTAATGTAAACTAAACATTCAAATTAAGACAATAATGACAAAGGACTCATCACTAACAAGCTGTTTTAGGAAGACTCCCAAAAAGAGGCACTTTCATGTAATGATGCATTAAGATTGTGTATGTTTGTTGGAAAAGAGCAGATTCTACACATTAAACAATATGACACCCATATTAAACAACAAAAAAATAGTAAAAAGCATTGGTTTTAACTTCTTACAGTAAAATCTGTACAATTTCCTAGTCTGGATGTAATAAAATGTGCTTATTTCACTAACAAAATGGAACAGAAAACCATCACAGTTCCTGGACAGCACTAGTTCCTGCTGTTTTTTGGCATGATGACAATTAATGGCATTAAATCTATCATGCTTTGATCCCAGAACATTTGCAAGGTTTTTTCTTTTTCTTCCTGCAAGGTAGATCCTAACAAAAAATTCAGCTGGAAACCAGTGTGAGACAGACATCTTTAAATTGCTATTTTTGCCTCGTCTCCGGAAGGAGAATTGAACATGCTCTGCAGTGTTTGGTAGTAGTTACAGGGTTACAGAATTCAGGATCTGAGACTGGAATCTTACTCCATCATCAGCATAAAGATATATTACATCTGTACGTATAGATCCATGCGCACAAAGAACATAGGTACTAAGCATAAATACAAAAGTACACACAGAAGGGTTAATTCTGAGAGCATTTGGTAGAAGAGAGAGAGAAGAAAAACCATTGCAATGATTAGCATTGCACAAATTTAGGATTTGTTTCCCTCCTCAGCAATATCCTTGTCTGTAAGCAAAAGTCCATGATTCAGGCTGGTAAGGTAACCAGAAAATAAAGACTGCAAATTCAGCGATGCCGAATTCACTCTTACTCAGACCACGGTTGTGGAAGTGACACCTGAGTCACCTGTGGAGGACAGAAATCCCCAACGCCTTACACATCAGTGCATTTCTACAAGCAGCTGGCATGACATTGCTTTGCTGCTGCCTTGTAAAAGGAAAAAGAAAAAAAAAAAAAGAATCGTATTTACCATCCCTACCTTGTACTAAGCAAAATTCATGAACTAGCAGGTGGCTTTCTGCTAGCTCGAGCAAGAAGGTGACTGGTGGATTCATCCACCGTAAGGAACCACACCTTCAGCTCTGCTCTTCGAAGTGTGAAGTTTGTGACAACTTTTGATGTGATCATTTGATAATTTTAATGCCAGGGCACTGCAAGTATGAAACTGGATGAGCCACTGAGAAAGCTCTGATTCTCTTGAGAGAGAACTGGTGAAATTGAATCCACTTCACAGTAGTTGTGCTCACAACGCACACACAACATAAAGCTCCGACAATATCTAACGTCTACCTGCTTTCTCACAGCATTTCCAGTCTAAAGCTGGCAGCGCAGTAATTGTCATCCCAAGGCTTTATCAGGACAGCGTTTTTTAGCCTTTGGAAATGAACTTTGCGAAACAGATTTTCAGATCAGCTCCATTTTTTGTTGGTTTCAGCAGCAGCATACACAATCTTCATGCTACACGTTTAGCTCAGAAATTAGACAGAGGACTAACACTGACCCTTCATTTCTGGGTATCTGAACTTAAATGCTCTGTAGTTCTTCAGGGAATTTAGACATTGCCCCCAGTTTAACCTAAGTACCACAAATCCACAAACTTGTGTAGAGGATAAGCCTTGGATTAGAACATCAGACCAGATTTGTAAAAGGAAGTATTTCTTCTAGTTAGCTGTTTTTTTTTTTCAAAATCACTCTAATTTTAGGCTCTTATGACTAGAACAGGAGGAAAAGGTAGAAAACTTACTTTTCTTCGATCTTTAAGAATCCTGTCCAAACTCTCCTCATTAACCTTGCCTGCATAGTCATAAAAGCTTGAACCAAAAAAAGGAAAAGAGAAATGTAGGCACACAGTTTACACACGCACATTATACATAATTTATACTCCGAGCATTTCTCAAACAGCTGGCATTCTGTACGTCAGAAATCAACCTCTGCAGTTTTACCTTTATGGATATGGGTCAGCATTCACACCACCCGCTTGGACATCCAACCTGGGTGCTGTTTGGAGCAGTCAGGAGCCGAGGGTGGCTACAGAGCTAACAGACAGAGGCAGCTCTCCCAGAGGAGGGAGCAGAGCACCTAAGTTAGATGCCTAAGACTAGCTGGTGTGAATACTCGAACCACTTTTAAGCAACTAGCAATGAAATGGGACGTGCCTGCAGTTATTAGTTTTAAAATGCTTCCATTGCACACATCAGTTTGAGGACTAGCACCTCAGCAGCAAGGGGTACACACATAAATGGACTGGGTGATTTGATTTTGACCAGCATTCGGCAAAACCCTGCTTTGCTAATAGGAGGTCGACCCGCCAAGGAGGAAAGGAACACAGGGCCACTTCACATGCAGCTACAAATTAATTTCTTGAGCTCCAGTCCTGCAATTAGACTCACGAGGAGACCCCTGAAGCCAAACCAATGATAGCAGGGTCAGCAAGAACACGAAGAAGCATCGTGCTCTTTCCATATGGCTCTACTTACAGGACGGAGGCCCAGACCCTAACGAGTTGATATTTAAAGGATACAATCGATTTAAGGATTCATAAAGCTATCTACACTGATAGGTTTGTAAATCCAAACGGATCACACTTCATAACGGAAGGAAAAGCATCTGAAAATAGATTCCTCCTTGCCTTACCTGCCAAGTCCTTGCTCTCTTTCAAGAGCTGGTATCACTAACAGCTACAGCAGTGCAGAACGCTCTGTTTTAGAGGTCTATGATCTCAGCTCTTGTGTGAGGGGGGAAAAAAACATCCTGACACAGTACTTGGCTGGTAAATGAGGGTGGAAATAGAATTTGGCTTTAAGATGCAAATTAATTTGAGTTTTAAGATGACAAGTATTTAGAAATCTGAGCTATACCTAACATTTGCATAATCTTTTCCATTCATGCTCGCAGTGTTTGCATTTTGTTAAGTAGCAGATATCCAATTCTTTCTTTATGACTTGTAAGTAATTTTCTCATGGGACGAGCAACCAGTAGTTCACAGAACGCCTTCATCTGAGAACTGCACAGCTAGAAATCAATCCCTTTAAAACCCTCACCTCTCACTCAGTTCCTGCTCTTTGGTAAAAAGCACTGGAGCCAAGTCTGTTGTGTTCAACACCAGCAATGCCTGCTTACAGGAACACAGGGCAGAGGAGCCACAGGCCCCATAGGCTGGCTGCATTTAGGTCAGAAGGATAAGGCAGAGTGCCCCCAAAGCAGCACCTGCTACAGCTGGAGGAACAGAGAAGTTGGCAGCGTGGTACTGGTAAAGGTCACAGCAACTCTGCGAGGTTCCCCCACGCTCTGCATAAATAAATTCATGCTCTTGTGCAGAAAGCACACAAAGAAATAAACTTCTTCCCCTTCCTCCATCAGCTCGGTTGCTAAAAACCAATTTCTTGCCCGGGGAGAGCCAGTGAACGTGAGCGGTTTTGCTATGGGCTGCACGAACATCCCCAGGAGTCACAAAGCCTCCCAGACACTGGGATATTATCTTGCTGTGTGGAGTCTCCAGCATATAAATCACTGGGATAAGAGTACCCTCTGTAATTATCAGATAGCAAGTGACAGACTGCAGCTTTTCTCTCTAATGCAGCTAATGTCAATCACAGTATCGGAGGTACTGCGTCTTCTTAATTGGCTGGAAAGCTCTAAATAAAGACAAGAGGAGATTAATTGGGAATTCCTTCTAAAAAGGATTTCTAGAGAGCAATTTAGAAGCTATCACTGTATAACGAATGACGACTACAGAGAAAAGCTCTGTGCAATAGACTGAAGCTGCTAAACGGAACATATTTGGCCTATATTTAATTTTAATTCTGGACTACAGAAGAACAGAGGGCAAAAAGAACTGGCAAGCCGAAAGCTTCAGAATTACCTGGTGCAGGTCAGTACAACTAAGGACAAAACAATTCGTTAACCCAGCGAGTTAATAGGGTAAAGGCACACAAGGCGTACTGCGACCCACCAGGCTTCAGCAGAGCTGGCCTAAGCCTACAGTAATTTGGACTGGTTTTGACATTCACCTTAATTATCAGTGATATGATTTGGCCTAATATCCACCTCCACTGCACGGGGGGGGGGAAATTAGGAGAGGTAATGAAAGAAGCCTCTAATTGCTACCTCAGCATCCTTTCTAAACAATGATTGTACAGCAAGGCAAGAGATACCAGTGCTGTAAACTCACTCTCATCACCTTGGCTGCTGCAATTTACAGGTTTCTGTAGTGTCACCAGAAAAACAAACAGTGCAGACAGTGCTAGGTACACCTGAGATGCTGGAATGTGTCACCTATTGTGATATTCCCCAGCCAACACAGGAAGACAACAGAAAAAGCTTACCTAAAGAGTTTTGAACAAGGCTCATGGTTATGGATTTCTGCAACAACAAAAAAAAGAAGAGACGTATGTCCAGCTGCTCGGGATAAAGAGACATTAGGCATATCTTACACAACTTTTCCACATCACGGCTATTGATCAAACGAGCATTTCTGTCAGCCCCGCGCTGCCCTTCGTGGCTCAACACCACCTGATGGCACAGCACCTCGCCCAGGACAGCAGCTTCTCCTCCTCAGCTTATCAGTTTCTCCTCCTCACTGAGGGAAAAACTTCCACAGAAGGGAAGACTTCCACTTGCTCTGATACACACAGATACTCCCTAGCCTCAGATATATAAGTTTTAAATTATTTTACGGTTATAACCTCTTCATAAAGACATTTATGTTTTTTCTTTTCTTTCTGAAACACCTTTCCACATTTTACTTGCATTCAAATTCATTGCTGCTGTAACAAACAGTGCATAAAAAAAAAGGATGAGGGAAGAAATCACTGGAATTTTATATATTGGAGTATTTCACCTGGTGAGACAACTAGGATCCGTTACAAGAAAAGGGGTGAAACACCACTCCGAAATGATTAGCTGCATTTTTGCTTTATATTACAGAATTATAACCTTTTTTAAAGTCACTGCAATTTTTTTTTCATGAGTGAGGTAGTAATAAACGCTAACATGCTTATTTAAGCATCAATGGTTGCAACATGTCAGCAGTCACAGAGAAGAGGGAAAAGAGCAAAAATCCAATCCATACCACTCCCCTAACACCAAGCGTGACTTTTTGTGCCATTCAGTACTTCTCTAAAGTTCTCCTCCACTCAGACCTGTTGCCAAACCCAGTTTGCTGTTCCCAGTGCTGTACTTTATTGCCCAACTTGTCTGAAACCACATTTGCAGGGCTGAACAGCCCTGAGGTGGCAACACTTCCAGCTGCTCTATCACAAAGCCGCGGAGCGTTCAGCACCAGCTCTGTTTAGACCCTTCCATCCTGCAAAGTGACTCCCCACCTGCTCTTCTGACAGCCACAGCCTGCTCTGATGCAGCCTCAGCACTCAGCATTCCCAGGAGCAGCAGCCCAGGCACAGCCTCGTCGCAGCAGATTTAGCCACCAGCACAACAGGGCCACTGACATTCCCACTGGCAAGAAGAGTTTGTGGTGCTGCTGTCAGATTTCTAAACAATTCAAACTAAAGCAAGTCAGCAGCAGCCCCACATTTTCATCCTTGCCCACAGGAATCCGTGGAGATGATTTGCTAAACAAGGGCAGTGAACTTAATTATTCCAGCCTAGACCAATTCCTTCCAACAAACACACTGGCCACAGCTACTGAGAATATACGCTTGGTTCTTGGTTATTGCTTTGACTTTTAAAAAACAGGAAGCAACAAGGCCACTGCTCAGAACGCAGGAGGAACCAGCAATCCAAATCTGAGCTTCACACATTGACTTCTTTTACATAAATACACGCAGTACATTTACTACGTACACCCACATAAACAATGCCACTGAGCTCTGAGGCAACAGACACGTCAAAATGCTAAAACTCATCCGTGACAACTGTGCCACAAACCCATCTGTCTCATTTCAACTTCTGAGCTCTTGGTTCTGCTTGTAAGGCTGACCAATAAACAGCGCAGTTAGAGTTTGGTAAATAACAAAAAATATCCAGAAGATCTCTGGGGAGGGGGTGATTTCCTTTGTCACAAAAGGAAAGGAAAAAGTAACAAAAAATAGAACAAAATCTGAAGAGAGAGTGATTTCTTAATGTTACAAACACTTGGTTTGTGAAACCGGACAGCTGGAAGTGACATTGTGGTACCATATTGTCATCTGTAACTAGGTCAGATCCCACCAAACAGTCACATCCAGCTTTGTCTGAAGGGATTTCAGCTGCTTCCCTTTATCTGATACTTTGAAACCACTACATACACATAAAAACCCTACCCCCTTATTTTCCGTACTTTATTTCACAGACCAGTGCAGGTCACACAATGGATTTACCACCCATTTTTCTTTAGGAGTGACCAGAACAGGAATCTAACTTAACCTTCCAGATGCTTGCATACACAACCACCACTACTTAAAAGCAGCAGGTGCCTTCAGATGTAAAATACTTAGGACTTAGATTCACAGCCCGTTAGCTCATTAGAAATCACATTTTGAGAGTCAAATGCAAGATGGTTGGGTGTTAGCCTGGTAAGTTATCTACAATCCATTCCACAAAGCATGTGTACGTTTGACTTTTTAAAGAATTAGATGCATTTCAACACCAAATTATATGTGTGTATCAAAAAAGGCATTCAGGAGCTTCCTAATCTCTGTAAGTCACTGAGGAGCTGTGTCACAGGCTTTTAGCTCTCCTGTGCATCAAAACACCTGCATCAACCAACAACGTTTAACATCAGGAGCCTGCGCCTTCTGCTCCCATCGCTTCTCTTTGCACAACCCATCAGCTCTGCAGCACTCATGCTTCTTATCAGCGCATGGTTTGCCAAACATTCTTTGGCAGATAACGTCTTGACAGCTTACAGTGCTGCCAGTCAGCCAGCCCAACTCCCCACGAGCAATCTGCCCCCTTTCAGCACCAGTCCATCAAGCAGCGCATTTACCTTAAGTGCGTCCCTGAACGCAAATAGGGAATCCAATAAATCGTTTCTCCATTACAAAACTCACCTAACTCGGAAGGAACAAGCTCTTCGTCACGAGAAGAGATGTGTAAGAAGCCCCTCTGCCCAGCAAGCGGCCGCTACCTTTCCTCACACCTCACCCATGAACAAATACTGCAGCAAACGGTTTTGTGCTGATTTGGAAAGACTGGAAAATCTTATGGCGGTCTCACAAGTGAAATAGAAATCCTTACTGAGCTGTTGAATTGCACAATAAGAAGCTGAGTAGTGCTTCCCAGGGAATTTCTACAAGTTCTGCTACTTACCGATGACTTGTAGGAATTCGGTGTTGCTGATCTGCGAGTCGCTGATGCTGAAGGTCTCCTCTTGCCTTACCTCTCCCAGCAGAAACCCTTCCTGCAATTTCAAGGGGGGAAAAAAAAATAAAAACCACTAAAAATAGAAAACAACGCAAACGATATTACATACACTAATTTACTGCAAATTTCTTATTATTAAGTGGGAGATTAAAAGTGAGGTTAGGGTTTGAAATACAGGGCTGAGCTGCGGGTATACCCAGCGATGAGATCTGCCAGGGCTGACTCTCTGCTCGCAGCACTGCAGCTGTGCAGTAACAGGATGCTTTTAGCTCCAAAAACGCTGATTATGCTGGAAGCTTCCCTCAGAAAGACACAAATTATAGAGGGAAACGGGGACTGAGGAGGGGAGCGCCCTGCCTGCCCCCCCACAGCACCGTGAGGCCAGGCAGGGCCCCGATGCCCCCCAGCACCCCCCGGGCAGCGCTCGGGACCCCCTCAGGACCCTCCCTGAGGCGCCGGGGCCGGGCCCTGCGCTCCGCCACCCCAAAGCCCGGCCCCTCCCCACCACAAGCGGGCCGCAGCCAGCCGGGCCGCGGGGCTGGGGCCTCGGGGTGAGGGCGGCGGGGCCGGGCACCTACGTGGTCGGCGCTGCTGTTGGCGCTGCAGTAGCAGACGGAGCTGAACGTGTAGCCCGAGATGGAAGCCGCCATCTTGGAGACCCCCCCTCCCCCTCCGCCTCCTCCTCCGCCGCCGCCGCCGCTCCCACAAGGCACCGCGAGGCGCTCCCCGCCCGCCCCGCTTCCGGCCGCGGCCCCCGCCAGGGGCTGCTGGGAGTTGTAGTTCTGCGCGCGCAGCCCGACCCCATAGGGGGGGGAGCTCCTAACGCCACAAACCCAGCCCTAACCATGGCCACAAACCGCCTAAGGGCTACAAAGGTTGTAAAAGCACCCCAAGGTCATCTGGTGCAACCATTCCTGGCTACCACTGTCCCCGCTGAGCCGTGTCCCCAAGCACCACGTCCAACCCCTTCTGGAGCACCCCCAGGGACGGTGCCGCCACCACCTCCCTGGGCAACCCGTCCCAACGCCTCGTCCTGAGGAGAAATGGCTCCTCGTTTCCAGTCTAAACCTCCCCTGGCACAACTCAGGCCATTCCCTCTGCTCCTATCACTAGTCACCCATGAAAAGAGGCCGACCCCATTTCCCCACACCTCCCTTTCAAGCAGTAGCAGCGAGCAATGAGGTCTCCCCTCAGCCTCCTCCAGCCCAAACACCCCCAGTGCCCTCAGCCTCTCCCCACAGGACTTGTGTCCCAGGCCCTTCTCCAGCTTCGTAGCCCTTCTCTGGACACACTCCCCATGTCCTTCTTGTATTGAGGGGCCCAGAGCTGAACCCAGCACTTGAGGTGCAGCCCCACCAGCGCAGAGCACAGGGGGACCATCACCTCCCTGTCCCTCCTGGCCACACCATCCCTGACACAACCAGGGTGCTGTTTTGGGCAGTAGTTAGGTGCCTCTGGTAGCTGTTGGCTGTGTGGTGGTACAGTACATCAACACAAGAAACGGCACAGGAAACAACCGAGAGGAGCCGTGTTTTTCACTCCTATCAGTTTGTTTTTTCAGTTTCAGCACTCAACTTTCGTTTTACGCTCCTGTGGGATTCTTCTGGAAAACCCTACGCTCTTTGTGCTCTGCAAAGGAAAAATGTTTTGCCTCTGATTTGCAAGCGGCTTCCCGCTGGCAACGTCCTGTGATGTTCGGAGCTTCGCAAATATCTGCTGATTTCACCCCAGCCCGGATATTTCCCAGCACAGATCATCTGGCAGCAGGGTGGCCTGTGTACGGTCCCAATTAATATTGGTTGCAAACAGATTGCAGAATTAATTTTTGGAAAAAGCCTGATGAATGGAAACACTGGAAAGATGTGCATGAATCAGATTCCCTTTCCCCATCTAGGACATGTAGCGTTTATATTATCAGCCGTAGCTGTTTATAACTTCAGATTCTCTTCGCTAGCAGACCAAAAGAAACGGAACAAGCCTTCCTCTTACACATTGCCCTAATTTGAGGCAATTGATATGGATTAAAATGATGACACTGGGGCCGTTTGGTGCCGTGCTGCTCCAGAGGACAAACCTACTGACGGGACGAAGTCCCACACGGGTAGGATGATAACACATGGCAGTGAGGATCCAGCAGCAGGACGAAAAGCTGCCTTGAAAAAGGGAAAAAGAGGCAGGGAACAGCCCCGGGCTGGGGACTTTTCGTGCCCGGCTCCTGGTCCTCCGCTCCGCCAGGGCGGCGGCCGCGGCGGCCCGGCCCGGGGGCGGCATGGCGGGCGGGGGGGGGGCGGCCTTCGGGCCCTCGGCCCTGGGCACCAAACCGCAGTGAGTCGCGACAGAGCCGCGATATGAGCCGGGATCGGGATGGCAATCGGGATGGGGAAAGGGTCGGGAGCGGGGAGCAGCCGGGGCAGCCCGCGGGGGTGCCCTCCCCGCTGGCAAAGCTTTCGGTTTGGATGTGGAGCGGGCACTTGTGATGCCTCCTTTTTTTCCCGATTCCTCAGTTTTAATCGCGATTTCTGCTCCTTCCCCATCTAGCTGGGATGCTGCGTACGAGAGGGAGCTGCGTTTTTTTCAGGACACCGGAGACGCCGGGGAAATTTGGTAAATCACTGACCCCACCGGAGCGAGCCCCGGAGCCCCTCTGGTAATGGGGGTGGCAAAAGGGCACCCCACAATTTGGTGAATAGTTCTGGGAGATGGCAAAATGGTGAGAAATTTTAATCTTGAAGCCACCCATTCCTCTCCTGCCCGGTTTTGCAGTGTAAATTTATAAGCTGCACTTAGATAACTGGCATTGCACAGAAAGGGAGCTGGGACTGGCCGTGTGTTTTAGCGATAAACGTTCATTTTATCACTGTGCTCAGATTTAAGTCTTTATTTTATCATATTTGGAGGGCTTCACCTTCCAGAGCTGGGGTTTCTGTGCATTGTAAGGCCATTTGATTCATTTACACTTAAAGCAAATACAGGATATGAGTTATGTCGCTTGCTGCCTGAGAGCTGCAGTAAGAGGTGCTCTGAGGAACCTTTTGTATGGCTGTGCTGTCGTGTTTACCTGAGCCTTTCTTCCTAACAGGTTTGGAGAAGAAAGCATGGTCCGCGTAATCAGGTGGCTGGAAAAACAGAAGGTCCCCCACGACAGCCCTGTGCTTGACATTGGAACCGGGAATGGTGTTTTACTGGTGGAATTGGTTGGTATATTGCAAAGTTTGTGTGCTTGGTACAAAGTCAGTGCTCAGAGCACTGCAGGTTAAGTACGGTTCTCACAAATGACATTAGAAGTCATGGCCAGCTGTAACTTAGGTGAAAGACAAAAAAGCAGACAGCTTAAAATAAGGCTGGTGTCCTGTGTTTTCCATCAGCACAACACTGGTTCCTGTGCACGAGGTCTTACGTTGCCACTTGGTTTAAGAGGACAAGTGGAAATACTTCAGAGCTGTTGAAAGACCTTACAGAATATTCTAGGACAAGAACAAGTCAGAATTGCAAGTGGCTGCCAGACAGCCTGTGCAACTTGGATATGTAACTCATTGAACTGGTGCCATTGTTGTTGTTTTTTTTTGTTTGTTTGTTTGTTTTAAATACCACCAAACTTCTGTGAGCAAAGGGCTTTCACTGCCCAAGTGCAGGTGTCTGCCATGCAACACCAGAAACCCAACCACAGCGCAGTGCTGATAACTTTGCAAGTTTCCAAAGCTTTACAAGCTGCCTTCTGCTATTTACCCAGCTTTTCCAGGAAGCAGCAGAAGTGTGCTTGCAAACACCACCTTCAGGACACCACGAGTCCAGTTGGAGCGTGCTGAACGATCCCTTCCTGTCTGTAGGGCGTCAGGCTGTACAGGTTTAGCAGCATTTGAGGCTGTTTAGCCTTCAACTTTCCTTCTCTGCCCCAGGAGTGAATGGAAACTCCCTGCAGTGACTCAAGCTCTTCGCTTCCAAACAGAGGAGCTGTTGTGAAAACTGCCCTTCCACCCCCAAGCCTTCAGCGCAGGCATCTCAGGAAGCTTGGGTCGCTCTTGGAGCTCTGGGGAGGAACGTGGGCAGAAGCCTGAGCAATCTGCTGCTCTTCATCAAATGCAAACAACACGGTCTTTGTGTCTAGCTGAAATTAGCCCTCAATTAAGAACAGCTGGCTAGCACTGCGCTCACACGGACTGAAGGAGGAAGGACTTCAAAAAAAAAAGTAGTTTTTCATGCTGTTGAGGTATCAGCCTTTGGAGTAAGTAGACAGGCAGCGTTGTGCTTAACACTAGTTAAATTCCATGTAGTGTTCAAAAAGCCAAACCCAAGCCCCCCACCTCCTCCCTCTGCTGTTACTGCCTGCAGCTGGCCCTAAGATCCCAGCTCTTCCTGTTGGGTTTGGGTCCAGCCAGGCCGAGTGGCGCACGGGATGCCAGAGCTGCTTGCTCCAGCTGCTCCGAGCGAGGCGTGGAAACGTGTCACTGCCCCTCCCACGTGCCCAGCTCCAGCTGATGCCTGGTGTGTGAGCCCATCTGCTTTGCAAAAGGGTTGCTAGGATCTCATTGCCTGACTCGGACCGCCTGGGTTATCGTTATCTGGTTCAGAGTTAGACTGACAGAAAGTCTCCGTGCTCTCCTACATGCTTCATAACCTGCCTGAAAATTGCTGATACAGAGACCTCGGTGCATGCAAATAATTGCATTCAGATAGACATTCGCATGAGAAATTAGGAAAAGTAAGTTTTTTGCAGTGGTTTTCTGTACTAACAAAATGTGCTGCATATTTTGGCTCTTGCCATTTAGGTTATAAACCAAATAATTGCTCAATCTCATATGTTGTGCAAGTGTTAAAGAGGTTTTCTTATTGTGAAGCATCTGGCGTTGGCACATGTTCTCATCGCTGAAAATTCCTCGTTTCTAGGTTACTTTTGGTGCAGATAAGAGCCTGTTCCCCACCAGGGTGTTTCTTTTCACAGCTCTGCTCAGTTTTCCACTTGTTGACATAAACCAGCTTTCAGTCAACAATGCTTTTGATGAGGCATCAGGCAGAACGGAGTTACTGCAGTTCGTTCCCTTGGCTGTTCAGCTCTGGTGGTGATAACAGGAATAAAAATGAGTCATTTTTGTCCCCCTGTCATTAAGAGGAGGAGAGGATGGATTGTATGTGAGGAATATACCTGTTGAACACAACATTTGCTAGCACACTGATGAAGATTCTCTGCTTCTTCCTAGGCAAAAAGTGGCTACACTAATCTCACCGGGATCGACTACTCACCTTCTGCAATAAAACTTTCAGAAAAAGTGAGGGAGAAGGAAGGGATGCCTAACATCAAATTACAGGTAAGTGTCGAGAGAAGCTTTATTAAGGAGAGAGAAAGCAATTGACCCCAAGGTTAAACGGCCTGCTTGATATTCAAGTGCACTCGGTGTAATAGAATAATAGAAGCCAATAGAATAATGATGTGTTTTGAAATTCATTTGTCTTTCATACCTCGTGAGAGAACTCAAACCGAATAAATCTGTACTTCAGAGAAGATTCGTGGTCTATTTGTCGTGTTTGTGACAGTCATCAGGACTAAAAAGACTTCCCTGCTTCTAGCGGGGTGGATAGCCATTTGAGAAGGTCTGTCTTAGCTGATACATCCTGAATTTCAGATTTGAGATAGAAAATTAAATCCTGATGTGGAAGAATGCCTACCAGTAGCTGTGCAGCAGGAAGCTTGAGAGGCCCTGCCTGAGCTGACCTGCAGAGGTCCCTTCCAGCCTCTGCCACTCTGTGATCCCCTGGCTGCCCTTTGCACTCTCTGCTGTGCTCTTTGCCCCTCCAGCTCTGTACCTGCAGGGTGTCTCTGTTCTTGTACCTCCGTTGTGATCTCGTTGTGGCAGGCACTGTCTTGCCCTCTGTGTTTGCGCAGGGCATAGCCCGCAGTGCTAGGAAGCCAGGGATCAAAGTACAAATGAGGAAAAGAATGAACTTTCAGGTGTGTTAGCTTGAGTCTTAGATGAATAGGTAGAAGTGTGGGCTTTGTAGCAAATAGATTACTACGTCTGTAACGCATATAATGCCTCATGTAGAGAAAAAAGAAGCTGATATGTAACTGAAAACCCTTTGAGTTACCCTTCCCTAAGCACACCTATCCTCAGGTTTGAGGCTTTTTATTTGAAAGCATTGGTTTGCATTAAACATTCAGGAGCTCTTCAGTAAAGATCGTTTCACAGTTGCAGACTTCTGGTTTAGGTGGAAGACTTCCTGGCTCCATCAGCCGATCTGTCAGGATTTCAGATCTGTATTGACAAGGGGACTTTCGATGCCATAAGCCTTAACCCTGACAACGCGGTCGGGAAGAGGAAGCAGTACGTGAGATCTCTGCGCAACGTGTTGAAACCAGAGGGCTTTTTCCTCATAACATCCTGCAACTGGACCAAGGAGGAGCTGTTGGAGGAGTTCAGAGAAGGTAAGCACTTGAACAGATCCATCTGCCAATTTGTGGTTGTTCAGGGATGCACCAGGTAAATTTTAATGTCTGTCTTAATGTATTTACTAAATTAGATGAGGATAAGACAAGGTGGCAGTAAAAAAAAGCTGGTAAATGCCTTCGCCTATCCTCAATATGTTTTCTTCAGTAATTCCAGCTTCTACATTTGCCAATCTGTCCAGGGAGCACAGGTTTTTTATACCCTGGAGAACAAGGATTTCAGTCTAGTTCCATGGGAAAGGAGAGAATTCTGTACCCATGTGAATTTCAGTTTATTTTTTTTTTCTCTTTTGGCTCTTTATTTAGACAGATCTGGTTCACCCATCCAACTGATCCTGAAATTAGCCATATTTAGGGGAACTGGCAAGTCTGTGACTGTGACCTTTTATGTCACCCCCTCAGTCACCTTTCTGATCCTCTCTGAAGGTTTTTTAAATTTATTTATTTTTATATGCTGGTTAGCTCCTGGATCTCATGCCTGAGGCCTGAAACTCCAGGACTGTGGATCTAAAACAACCATCCCTCCTGGGGAACTAAAATTACTGGCAAGCAACCATCTTTTCTGCCATTAATTTGTGCGATTCAGCCATCTAAGGTTTTTATTATCCATGGAAGGTTTTCAGCTGTGTAGAGCAGCGGTGCAGTGTAACAATACAGTCCTATAAACTCACAGAGTAACTGCCTTGCAAGTTTTCCAGACAAATAAAGAATGGTTCGCAAAGGGTTATCCAAGAGGAGAATGAAATGACTTCCTTCTTACAAAAGCATTTTAATTTCTGTCTGGCAGGATTTGAAATTCTGGAGGAGCTGCCAACACCCAAGTTTTGCTTTGGAGGAAGAATTGGAAACAGCGTAACAGCATTGGTTTTCCAACGAAAAGAGTGAGGCCATCCATCTTGGGCAAATTAGATTAGCTGAGAAAAGCCTGAACTTTAAAGCAAACCTGACAAAAAACCTCAGACACGTGTGTAAACAAATGTTATTTGAGTACACAGTAAAATATTATGTATGGAACTCTAAGGGGCTATAAAACATTGCCCTAGAAACGTTTCAGCTTTGCATAACTTGCCTGTAAATTCTGTCCTTGCTACAACCTCGCTTGTTTTAGGGAAGCTGTGAGAGACAAATAAGGCGTGCCAAATCTGAAGACCAACATAGCCACACGATGTTTGCATTTGGAACATAAAGGTCAGCTAGTGTTTCATTTCAGTACTGGTTCAGTAACCAATAGCAAAGGTATTCAACAAAGTACAAATCTCGTTTCTCTGCTGTGGTGTAATTGGGAACAAACTCTTCGGATGTAGGTGCTGGACCTTTTTTTCTTAGGAAAACATGAATATAACTGTCAAAGAGGGAAACGAATATAGAAGCTGTATCTTGTGCAAAAAGAAGGACCAGCCAGTGCTTTAAATTCAGAATTTTGGAAGTTCTCAGACTCAGCACAGTTCTGTCTCCACCAGTTCTTTTCCCATAAAGGCAGACCACTGAGTGTTTTCAGAATTCTCTCTTGCAGGAATGTCTGCCTGCTTTTTCAGTTATTTCCACTGATCCCATAAAGATATAAAGATGCGATGTTCTAATCTCACTCGCCTGTGACATGTGCCTCTTTCATTATTAATTTGCCAAACAAAAATGTCTTAAAAGCCAACAATGGCAGTAGGGGAAGCAAGGACATGCGACCTGGGAGGAGTATAGGGGTGCCGTCGGGGTATGTAGGGACGGGATCAGGAAAACCATGGCACAGCTGTCCCTGCCCGTGACAGGGGGCTGGAATGATGTTGTCTTAAAGGTCCCTTCCAACCCAAACCATTCTAAGTTTCTGTGATATGATTCTATAATTTTAGTTGTACAAATACAAAAGAATTCAAAGCATAAATACACATTGTTTTGTGGTTTTTTTTTTGTTGTTGTTTTGTTTTGTTTTAACTTGTGCTATTTAATTTATTTATTTAATTTATTTATTTATTTATTTATTTATTTATTTAATTTATTTTTTATTTAATTTATTTGCCTTTATTTCTGTTATTTTGTACTTTCAGAATAGTCCTAATCCCTAAAAGAAAGGGAAGTACAAATTCTTTTTGCCTTGACACACACATTTGCCAGGTGATAGTAACCTTGTTCTTTCCAGCATCGGGGAGGTCCCATTAGGAGGCTGGTTGTGTTTCACAGGCTAGGTCGTATTTGTGTATCAGAGGAATGTTTCTCCTCATTGCCAGCCCAAGCCAGCCCAAGATCTTTAAAGGTCAATAAATAGTTCTAGTACTTCTGGATAGAAAGAAAACAAAACAAAACAAAACACCAACTTCTAGATAGAAAATAAAGATTTCTGGATAGAAAACAAAGCAAAAAAAAAAAAAAAAGATTTGCATGGTGGTAGGTCTTCTCTCCGTGATCCACCTGGTGATGCCTCCAAGGTAAGAATCCTAAATTCTACATTGTTTTTCTAACTGGAATACACTGATTGCATTAGAAGAATGGTCGAAGAGCATTGGGAAGGAAGTTTAGTCCCAGGTAAATAGCTCTTTGCATGTTTGGACAGGCTGGTGTTCCTAACTTGAGTGCCAAAACCGTGACTTGCCAAGTTACCATTTGGGGAGCTATTGTAGTGTGATGCACTGCATCTACCCAACAGGACTGCTGCGAAATATAAGTGGTAATTCAGACACAGAATATTTTTGATGAAGCTGTACAAAGGATTCAAAGTGCACTACTGAAACCAACTTCAAGAAAAAAAAGGCTATGACATTTTTGTAGCAAATTTGGCATCAGGTGTAGTTAATGCAAGCCAATATTAATCAGCAAGTATTCTATCAGGATGTGTTTGGGGCGTCTGTTTTATTCCCATCTGTAATCTTTGGTAAGGAAGGCATGGTATGGATTGAAGATGAACTGAAGGTTGTCATCGATTTCCTTTTAATCAATTTAGAGGCATTAACTATAGATCCATACTGCATGAGTTACGCAGGGTTCAGGGCAAGTATTGCTTTCTTTTCTGTATAGGTTAGATAATTGTTAGATTTTGTTCACTAGGTAATATTTTTATGTCACTTTTAAAGATAAAAATTAGCTTCCTAATATAGTTAAGCAGAAATTCTAGCATCAGATACATGGAAATATATCAACCACTTTCTATTAGTAATTTTAGCTGGGCATTGGAAAGCAATTCATAGTCATGGTAGCAATAAATAGTCATTCAGCATTTTCTCTTGCTATTATAGAGCTGTTTTTCAGTTGTTCTGGACAACTGTTGTATTTCTTTACGTAATTATTTCCACCTAAAGGAATACATTTTCTACCAGGGAAGCTTCTTAGTGGTGGGGAAAGGCTGGGAACCCGTCTCCTCTTCCAGCCCACAATTTGCCTACCTCATTATTTAGCATGAATTATTGAGGGCTTCCACTTTGCAAAGCATTTTCCTCCTGCTCCCAGGCTATGTGTAGGCAGCAAGCCTTCAGGGGTGGCACGTGGTTCCTCTGCTTTCCCTTTGGGATTACGGGATCCAGCCGTAAGGAGGAGGTGCACCAGCTAATGCCACCTCCAAAATATTCTCCTGCTGCCCCAAGGTGTCGCAGGCCTACTGCAGGAGCCTCGTTGGCTTCACATTATTCTTGCTTTAAGGCAGAATTCATGTGCCTGTCTACTGCTGAGGTCTTCACTAAAGTTTTCTAGTATATAGGTATGATCACGTTTATGGTTTTCAGTGAAAAACCTTTCAAAAGAGTCAGGGAAATAAGCGGAGAGTTAGGAGCAGGGAGGCTTTGCCTGTGGTTTGGGGAGTTTTAAGGTGGTTTGTAAGGTGGGTGTCTTCATGAACGCAACGAAGTCAGGATGGATTTTAGTACCTAAGCCCTAACGAGCAGCCCCAGCTGCATTTGGTGCAGCTCTGCCCCTAATTCCTGGCTCCTGCTACCTGCTATTGCCAAGCAAGTGGCTTTTACAGGTTATTTCATGAGGAATTTATTGGGAAAGGCCTTTGTGGGCCTTGTCCTGCTGAGTGGGCTGGGAACGTTTTACCTGGGGAAGAGCAGACCGCTGGATTTTTATGGGTTCTGTCAGGGAAGTGAACTGTCAGGATGAAATATCTGGCTGAGGAGACTGAGTGAAATTAATGAAATAAGCATTGATTCGAGGAGCCAGACCTAGGGGAGCTCTTACGCATGGGATCCTGCTAAGGAGTAGGGTAAGTAGGTTCTCAAGACAAAAAGCCTTTGCATTTCCAGCGTCACAGCACTTCCTTGAAGCAAATACTCCTCCGATAATCGTGTTTATAGAAATTTAACAGTGAGAAATGCCAGACGTGGAAACTGCAACACAACTGAACGAAGACAGAAAGTCGAAAGGAAGGATAACGTTCCCTCTCTCCTTGCCTTCCCTCTCGGTGACCAAGCTGGTATCTGTACAGAATTACGCTCATTTAATGGTCACTGCTCCCTGCGGGGCGGAGATGGCCAGCTGCAGAGCTCTCTGGGTTGTTGCAGCACAATTTCCAAGCAGCAGCAGGCAGAGCACTTCAGCAAGTGCATGAGCCTGGCCTGGAAAGCCAGAGCTAACCAACAGCAGTGAGAGAACAGCACCGAGCCTCGGCACAGCCGCTCAAACACCCAAGTGCTCGTGGACGATGTATGTCAAGCAGAAGAACCTGGATTTATTTATTTATGGGAAGAATTGGTGTTTATTGATTCGAAGTGTTGATAGGGTCGTGAGTGGAGACCTCCATGAGCAGCACAGACACGCAGGCACACGCACGCTGTTCCTTGTGTGCACAAGTTACTTGGGGAATAAAAGAGGGAATTTTAGGGTTGGTGCAAATCCCACCATGTGCCCCATGTGGTAGGAACCCCCCTCCAAACGACAGCGCTGTCTGCATGTATTTAGGGTGCCACTCTCCTTGCTCAGCCTAGAAGATCCCGATGGCCTCACAGAGCCGTGCTTGCTCCTTGGGTACGGGATGCTTGCTAAAAGCCTCCTGCTCGCCAATACTGAAGTTCTCGGACTTCCAGGACGTCTCCTGAGCCTAGGGCATGGCTCCTGCAGGCGGTCTGCACCCAGCTTTAGCAGCAGGAGCCTGATACAAAAACCTCTTCGTGTCGCCACCGCTTCATCCTGCTCCTGATGGGTGATGTGTGAGCCGAGCTGCCAGCCACCTGCATCCAGGGAAGCTTCTCCTTTTTCTTCTGCTTCTCCTGCTTCTTCTCCTTTCCTTTTTGCTGTCTGTCCATCTGCTGCGTGCCGGGCTCCACAGCCAGCGCCAGGCTCCCTCCTCACACCCTGCGTGCCACCAGGGATGGAGGGAGGGCCGATGAACCAAACCAAGCCAAACCAAGCCAAACCAAGCCAAATTGAGCCAAAATAAGCCAAATTGAGACAAATTGAGCCAGGCCAAGCCGTGCAGCAGCCTACCGCTGGCCGCAGCCCTGCGCTGTCCAGCGCCTGGCCCCGAGGAGGAGCAGCACCAGCAGGAGGCAGCCTCGGCCTCCTTTGGGGCACCGGGGACTGGTGCAAGGCTCTGGGGAGCTCCGAGGAGCTCGGGGGGCTCCGGGGGGCTCCGGGGGGCTGCGGGGAGCCGGCCCCGAGCTGTGCCCGCAGCCCCCGGGGGGGGGGACCCGCAGCCGGGCTCCAGCGGCCGGGGGGGACCCCGCAAGGTGCGGGCCGGGCCCGGCTCAGGAAGTGACAAGCGCATTTCCTCCCTCCTCCTCCTCCTCCTCTTCCTCCTCCTCCTCCTCCTCCTCCTCCTCCTCCTCTTCGTCTCCCCGGCAGGAGGGAGCGCGGCTCGCAGCGGCCCCGCCGCCACGGTAAGAGCCGGGCCGGGGGGCGCACAAAGGGAGGAGGGGGGGGGACACATTGGGGGGACATTAGGGGATATTAGGGGACAGGGGGGGATATGGGGGGACAGGGGGGACCCTGCCCGTTGCCTCAGTCCCCGGGGAGGGCGGGCACGGCGCTGGGGATGCGCAAGGGGGGACCCTCGGAAGCCCCCCCATGTGTAGGGCCGGCTTCTCCGGCTCCCCACGCCAGCCTCGGTTAATTAATTCGGCTTGCTGATCAGCCTCATTAACCCCCCCGCCCTCCCCATCATGTATATCCCCTCTGGGGGGGTGGCAGATCTCCAGGACCCCCTCTCTGCCACCCCAGAGCCCCCCCTGCTTTGGCACCCCAGGACCCCTGATCCCTGCCCTGCTTTTTGGGGTCTGGGGGCGCACATCCTACAGCCCCACAGCCCCTGAGCACCCCAGAGGGGCTCAGCCCTCCACCAGGAGCCGAGCAGCCCCCCAGCACCGGTGACCCCCCGGCATAAAGGGGTGTGTGGCCCCCAGCGATGGCAGCGTGGATTTTCAGGGCGTAAAAAACCCCCCCCCCGGGCACCTCGCGGGCACCACAGGCTCCGAGCATCCCCGCTGCGGATCCTCCTTGCCCACTCAGGCCCCGCTCGGTGTCCCCAGCGGGTCTCAGAGGCAGCCAAATGTCCCTGGCATCACGCACGGTCCCCTCGTCCTGCCTGGGACACATGGAAGAAGACAACAAGGAGAAAAAGCAGCGAGAGGAATCCAGCCGAAGCCGTCAGCCTCAGGACTGTGCCCTTCTCGCCTCCCTGGAGGGCTGGGGAGGTGTCATGCTGTGGTGCCCATTTATCCAGCCACCTTTTTTGCCTTAAATCCCCATGTCCAAGCTCGGTGCTTGCAGGATGGAGGCGGAGGAGGCAGGGAGGGCGGCTCGGGGAGTGCTGCGTGTGGCCGAGAGCTCGGCGAGCGGCTCCGGCTCCCGCTGGAGGATGATCGGCGAGAGCTCAGCCTGCCCCATCCAAAACTTCTTCACGTGTGGGAGCGGGGTGAATCAGCACCAAGCATAAACCCAGTGCTGCAGACAGGATCTGGGATTTTATACCTGGAGATCCAGCAGGCTGCCAGGCAGATCCGGCACCGACTTAGGCTGGCTTTCGAGTGCGGATGCATGAATTGATGAATACGTGTGTGTAAATATGCACGCATGCAAATAGGTGAATGTATCCCAACAGAAAGCCCCAAATCTGCCGCAGTTCATTAAGGGCAATTCTTTCGAGTCGCAGAGGCTTGGTTCGCTTGCAGCAGGCGTGTTGGCAGAGCGAGGCGTGCGGCGTTGTGCCCAAAGCCCTGCGTTTCGGCGTGCTGGGGGTGCACGGAGGAGGTGACAGAGGAGGGAGAAGAGGGTTTGCACAGTTTGTTTTGCGGCTGCCGGTCCACTTCTGATTTCCCAAGTGCCAGCTGAGTGGCTTGGGGCTGTTTTATTTTCCTGTCTTGTAATGCTCGCAGCCCTTCGTGCTCGCCCGGCCGCTCTCGTGGGGTGCACGGAGTTGCTCCTGCCCCACTCCTCGGCCAAGCTGAGTTAATTACATTTCTTTTTGCTCCTTTCCCTCCCGAAAGAGTGGAGGAAGAGGAAGCCAGCCTGCCGGCGTGGGGAAGCAGCAGGCAAACAGCTGGGAGGCTGCGCCTGCCGGGCGTCCCACGTGCCTGCTGTGATGCTGCGGGTCGGGGCAGCAATCGCTGCTTTTTGGGTGTTTGTGGCATCGGTATCCCCTCCTCATGCTAAATTTAAAACAACTGGGTGAAGAAAAGGGGGTTTTCTGCCCCGCTGCTGCTCCACAGGGCATTAAGCAGCTCATTTGGTGGGGGGCTGATGAGCGGCTGCCCCGTGGGACCCCATTTAGGGGGCTGTGGCGCGGCCACCCTGCTGGCACGGGGAGGGAGGTGAGGTGCTGCCCAAATCTGCCCAGATTCGGGTGATTTCACCCTTTTCCTCCACCCCCCAACAAGTCTCTGGGTCCTGAATCTCGCTGCTGTTTCGGGCTGTGCCACGGAGCGCGGTCTCCTTCGGGGAGACCAAGTTCCCAGGCAGGTGGTGAGGGCAGGGGCTGCGTAAATCTCTCCTCCTGGGCAGGTGAGGCAGGGACTGGGAATTACAGCGTGGTCACGCAGTTAAAGCACACGGAATTTCGTCTGCCCATGGGCAGCTGACCCGTGAGCTGTGAAGTTTGCAGCGTTCGGTGACAGCTTTCGCTCTCAGCAGCCAGGGCTGGAGCCTTTGCGCCAGAGCGGGGCGAGGGGAGGGTCTGAGGGGACCCTCAGTGGTGGTGGGCCCTATAAAAAATGTAGGGTGGCTCAGAGGAAAGCCCCCCTCGTTCCTGGCTCGGCTGGTGGCTGATGGAGATGTGCAGATCCCGATAGCTTCGGTTGGGAGCGGGGCCCCCCGCGGGTCTGGCCGCACGCGGTGTGTTGCTCCTGATGCTGGTGGTGCCTGGCGTGAAGGAAAAGGGCTGCCAGAAAGAGTTTGGGGAAACAAAAAACGGTGCTTAAACTGCAATCTCGTGTGTTTGAGGTGGTGTCACGGTGCTGGAGGCTTTAGGGGGAAAAGCTGCAGGGTTTTTTCCCCTTTCCAGCACGTTCACAGCGCCGCAGATGGCTTGGCACCCAGTGGGAGGGGAGCGGTCATGCCCCGTCCCGCCGCGGAGCTCGAGGAAGGCCGAGCAGGATGCCGTCGGTGCCAGCTGAAATAAAACCAGGTTTGCATTTCCATTTACTGCTGGAGTAGTATTTTTTTTTTCTCTCGTCTCGGGGCTGAAGAAATCAGGGCTTTTACAGGTGCCAGGCTGTAGCTCTTCCCACCCCAGCATCCCCGCTGGATGAGGCATCCCTCCTCCTGCCAGTTGGAAAATTCTCTGTAGGTTTTGCTTCTCCAGGGGACTGCAGGGTGTAGGGGCACGCTGCTTTTGAGCAGCTGACCCCAAAAAAAGCTGTGCCCACGCTGGCAGCAGCTCCTGGGGGGGGCCACGAGCGTGCGTGCGGCGGCGGCGGGGAAATGTTCCCCGCTCCGGCCCTCGGGGAGCCGCTGGAGGAGCCAAAGCTACCCGAGGTGTGGGCTGTACGTGCTGCTGACACCTTACGGGAACGGGGAGCGCGGTAGAGCAACAGATCGGGTGTTGTTCCAGCTCCGTGAACGTCTCCCGGAGATATTAAAAGCACCGGCTGAAACCTAAGGCCCAGCTCTCCATGAATGGCTCCGTGGAGACGCTGCCGAGCGCGCTCAGGTGCTGCCAGGCTCTGATTGAAACAGGGAAACACCACGAGCGGGTGTTCGCTTCGACTTCTTCCTCCAAGGGAAGGATTTCTTTGGAGGGAAGGGGAAGCATCCTGCGCTGTTCCCCATCACCAAACGAAACCGTCCTGCCCACACCTCGGTGCTGAGCGATGCTGGCCTCCCCCTGCTGCCCAGGGGTCCCAAATCTCGGGGGTCCCTGCGCCATGCGGGGCTCTCTGGCTGTCCCCGAGGCGCTGGAGTCGTGGCGGTGCCCCTGCTGCCCTGGCTTTGCCATGCAGGACGTGCCTCTCGTAGGGACCAGGAGCTCTGCAGCCCCGCTCGCCCTGGCCGTGAGCAGGCGACGTCGTGCTCGGAGGTAGGTATCGAGGTGGGCTTTCATCCTGTCTGATACCAGCTATGCTTGGGGAGTGGCTCTGTAAAAATGGCACGGGGGGGACGCCGCTCAGCACCTCTGTCCCAGCCGTGTGGGTTGTACAGGGGCAAACGGCACGGGGAAGGAACAAGAAGTGCTTTTTGTGCCTGTTTACCCGAGCAGCTTGCTGCGAGCGGTAATTAAAAGTAAACCTGGGCTCCGCTGGCTGGCTCAGCACCCCTGGTTGTTAAGGTGAAGCAGCCAAAGCAATCCTCAATTCAGCAATTCCTCGACTTTCGGGAGCGTGGCCAACACTCACAGCGTCTCCCAGCCCGTTGCACATTCTTGTAATAAAGCTCACGATTGGGAAAAGAAAATCCAATGGGAGAGGTGAGCTGGTTCTTTGGACCTTCAGCTGCCCTTCTGCAGAGACCACCTTGGTCCGGCCCCCTGGGCTTGCTCAAAATTAGCCCCAGCCCCCGAGGAAGGCGTTAGGCAGCGGCTGCGGGTTCGCTCCAAGGGGCCGTGCCATCTTTACAGCCATTTTGGGGGCTAAAAGCATCCTTTAGGGTACCTCCAAGTGGCCCGCGTGGCACCGTGCAGGGCTGTGCCAGCTGGGGCCTGTCCCTCTGAAGGCATTTTGCTGGTCCCCTCCCCAAAATTTCCATGCCACGCGGTGCTGAAGAGCCCGCATGCGGGAGTTGGTCCTTTGGGGTTTTGCACGAGGTCTCGTCCAGTTGCCACCTCTCTCCCTGAGTCCCCCAGCCCCCCGGTTTGCAGCTCTCCCCTGCGGGTTGCTGTGGCAGTGAGTAATTCTGCTCTCTTTTTCTTTCGCAGCCGCCAGGGAGGAGGAGGCGAAGTCGCCGCGACGGCGCTTTGGTGGAGCTGAGATGCTGAGGCCAGGCCCCGCCACCCCGTCCTTCCTCTGCATTTGTAAGGGAGTCTTTCCCCTGCCACTCCTACCCCGTAAGAGCAGGGGGGAATAAAACTCATGGTTCCTTACTCAACGAGATGTTTAATTTTCATTAATCGCTTCTGTTTTTTTGGTGGGATCACACATGGGGCTGCGATCCCAGCTCCGTGTGAGATTTGGGGCTCCCCCCGTCACGTATTTGGGTTCATCGGTTTTGGGCTCCGGCCGCTCTGGTTTTTTATTCACTCAGCAATTCGTTCGTGTCTGTGGGCAGCACCTGGCACGGCCGTGGCTCTTCGTTGTGTGTGTCCGCTCAGGCCAGGGTGGATTTGCTGCTCGTGGTGAGCCCTGGGCTCCAGGGGTGAGCTGCTGATCATAAGCACAGAGATCGTGTGGATCATGGATCCATGAAGATCTACCAAGCTCCTGACACCCTAAACAGCACCAATTTCTGCTTCCCCCTCTGGTGATTAGAAACTTGGAGGGCCGGCGAATCTTTTACCTATTAATTAATGGTGAATGCGCATCGTTGTCTCGTTAATCCTAAAAAAGACGGGTCTGGGTACAGGCAGCCAGCAGAGGAAGGCTGCTCGTGCTCCTGTGTTTGCTGTTTTCTGGTGTTTTGGACCCGTGGGTGAGGACTGGGGTCCTGGGAGCTGGTGGAGACCCCACTGAGCCAGGGACATGGGGTGAGGCAGGGGAATGCTGCTGCCTCTTTGCTCCAGGGCTGGAGAACCTGGGGCAGCTTGTTGCTCAGGTGGTTTTTGGAGAGCAAAGACTGATTGTCAGGTCCTGAATGGGATCTTTTGCGTTTATTGAATGTTTTCACCTTGTATATAAGAATATTTACTGGTGATGTGGAGGAGTGAGAAGCTGGACAGGATGTTTTAGGGAAGGGGAGCGAACTGCCCTGAGCTGAGCCCCTCCAGCCTTGCTGCAGGAGTCAAGGAACTGCCTGAGAGAGGAGATGAGCCCAAACTTGGCTCCGTGGAAATGCCGGGCTGCAAGAATTTTTTCTGAATTTGTAACACAATAAATGTACAAGTTGAAAATGTCCCTGCTGGTGTTATTTAACTGTACCTGCTGGTATTATTTAAATCAGGCTGAGGCAGACTGTGCGATAGGGAGATTCAGCATAACCCCAAAATACCTGAATCGGGTGGTGTTCTGGGGACAGAGGACAGTCAGCTCCACCGAGCGAAGAGTTTTATTATATGGACACCATCCAGTGACTGGGGAAAAAAAATATTTATAGATTTAATTCTGCCCTTTAAAATGTACCTGTTGTCCCATGGAAACCTTCTGCAGGGTTGTTGGTTCTGCTCTGTAAAAAGCCCTAAAACACGTTTTCTGACTGCAGGAAGCCGTGTGGGCTCTCCCCAAACTCCTGTAAGTCACCGCCAGACCCGGGGCGTTGCGGAGAGGATTTGCCCACTGCCTTGTGCTGGCACCCCAGGTTTTGTCGCAGCTGCTTTACAGAGATAAATTCTTCTTTGTGCAGCGGGAGGGGAGCTGGAGGCTGACTGGTGCGAGTGGGAAGGTGTGAGCGTGCCGGAGATGTGCTCAGAGTCTGGCCTGGAGGGACCAGGTTGGCTTCTTCAGACGTGTGGGTCTAAAAACGCGTTCAATGAAAGCGTAACGTGGTTGTAAAGTGCAATTAGGTGGATCGCGGGGCTCTATATCCTTAAGCAAAACTTAGAAGTGCTGGTTTATTCCTTTCCCACTGTAATTTTTGTTTCGAAGACCAGCGTTCAGGTGCTGTGATGCTGCCCATAGATCAGAGCCGAGGGAAACCTCGTTCCCTCTCCACAGCTGCGGAGGTCTCAGAGGCTCCCACTTGGTCCATATTTTTTCTCCATGGTAGAAGCGCCTTTTGCTAACATTTTACAATTTCCCCACACTTGTCCTGCTCACGGATATTCCATGCAGTTGGTTATTTGGGGCTTTTTGGGGGGAAATCGGTGCCTTTCCCCCCCGGCAGCTCCCAGCCTGTGTCATCCCCATGGCCGTGGCCCAAGTCTAAACTTAACCTTGGCTGAAGGCTGAAGATAGTCCCTTTATCTGATGGCAAACGAGGAAATACATTTCTTAAAATAATTAATGGTCCCTGAAGAGTATCTTTTTATTAGCATCCGTGTGTGTGAAAGCTGCTGCTCTATAAATACGCGGCGGTTTCCTGCTCACAGCACAGCGCTGACAGGGAGACCATCCCAAATGGGGTGCCGCCCCTCAGAGCTCCAAAATCCCATTTCTGTGGAAATTTCTGCCTTTTTTTTTTTAATTATAATTACCATTTATTGGCGGTGGGTGCTTAAAAAACCCTGCTGAACAGTGGTGAATAAAGAGCCTGGGCCTGGAGGCATGTCCTGATGGTGCTGGGGTGCTGGGACTGCTGCTGGGGGGTATTGGTGGGACCACTGCTGGTGGGACCACTCCTGGTGGGCTACTGGTGGGCTACTGGTGGGCTACTGGTGGTGATATTCCTGGTGGAGATGCTGTGGGCCTGGCGCCGCCATGGGAGCTGCTGCCTGGGCTTGCCGCCGCGCCCGGGTGTGCGTAGCAGTCTGCTGCAGCAGCATTAATCATTACCTTGGGGAAAGATAATTATTTGTGGAGAAATCGTAGCCCGTTAACGAGGAGCCGTCCTTAACTGCTTCCCTGCTGCTGGGAGCACTCATTTGAGCCCCAATTCCCCTGTGGTCACCTTGCTGGTGGTGGCCCCGGTGCCCTCCGAAGCACCTCAAGGCTGGTGCGGGCCCTGCCTCAGGCCCAGCAGCAGAGGTGGCCAGAAATGGCCCCAAAAAGCTTGAGGCAGAGGTGGGGATGAGCCTTGGCTGTGGCTCAGCTGCTGGTGCCGTCCCTGGGGACAGTCCTGATGGTCCCAAGGAAGAGATGGGCCTGCAGAGACGGGGCCATGAGGCACCATGAAGGCTGTGGTGACCTTGCTGTGAAACGCCAGAGTTTTGGCAGAGAGTCTACCACCAGAGTTGCTTATTTTGTCCCATGTGCTTCTATTTCCATCTTTCCTTGCTGCCAGGCACCTTTGGTGTGTCCCCTGCTATGAGCCAGCCCTGGCAGCCCTTTTTGGAGAGCTTATGTTTGCTCCCAGCCCACACAGCCCCAAGCCTGGGGGTCTGTTACCCTAGAAGAGGCCGAGGCCATACCAGGTGCCACCTGGAACGATAAATCCTTGAAACCTGCATGGATTCCCCATCCCGGCCCTGCACTCGGGGTGAACTTTGTCCTCAGGAGCCCAGAGGAGGTGGCTGCTCCCCACCAGCCAGCTGGCCTTGAAATGAGCTGCTCCTAACACCGGCGCGACCTCCAATCCAGGCAAACATGGAAAAAGATGAATTTACGAGCTGTAAAGAGGGGATCCGTATCAGCTTGTAAGGAGGTTTAACGCCCAGCAGCGTGTTCTCAAGTTTTGTCCTTAAACGCTGCGATTTGCTTTTGACTGCGTGGCCCCAGATGAGTGCTTCCTGCTCCTCGGATCACGCAAATGCTGGTTTTGTTTGTTTGCGTTGACTGCAAGGCAACGAAATGGGGAAACAGGATTAGAGGGGCGATTTGGGAAAAAAACACTGATTTCTCTAATCAGATTTGAGTCACAAGCTGGCTGCTTCTGCAGGGGGGTCAATGCGGGGAGAGGATGCCGGGAGGCGAGGCAGGGCCCGGTGCTCACAGCCAAGGCTGGGCAGTGCCGTGTGAGCACTGCCTGCATTTTACGATATTTAGGAATTGGGCTCCTCGTTGTGAAGCCCCAACTTAGTTTTACTGCCTAAAGCTGCCAAGGAGCTAAGGGAGGATCAGGAGACACTGTGTGGCCCTCAGGAGGACGGGCAGGGAGCCCTCTCCTTCCTTGCAGGCAGCTCCATGTCTTGTTCCGTCGCCAAAAGGCTCCTCGTGGGCCAGGAACCAGGGAGATACTGGGGTGGCACTGGACATCCAAGGGGTTTCCCAAAGATAACAATGTGGAAATGGTTTTTTTTTCTGCTGGAAATCTGCTCTTGGTCGCTCTGCAGGCAAGGGCTTCTGTGAGATTGCCTCTGGGGCTTTAGTGGGTCCTTGTTCTGAAGCCTCAGCCTCTCTGACACAGGGGCTGCGGGTTCCCTTTTTCAGAAGGGAGAATTAAAGAGGAATTTGTATTTATTTGCTTGTCTGAAATACTCCTGCCCCTCAGGAGTATGTGCTCCGGGCAGCTCCTGCAAGTGCCGTGGCACAGAACAGCTTTGAGCAGATCGGGTGCCGAGGAACGCCAGCAATGCTGAAGAGCCTAAAACAAATACTCCTCGCCCCTCTCCTAACACAGCCTCTTCGCCCCGTGCCTTTGGCCAGGAAGGGTGCTCCAAGCTCTCCTCTAAACCTTCTCCTCTCTCCCTTGTATCTGCAGGGAGTCACCAGCGTTCGGCCGCAGCCCCCCGCTGCGCTCAGCCCTTTTTGGGGGAAAATGCACTGAAACGGGAGCTTCGCCAGACCACGGCTGACGGCGACCTCTGCTTGGACCCTGATGGACTCCGACACAGGACTGCACTACCATGGTGATGATCTTAACCAAAACCCGGGAAAACAAAGGTGCTGACTCCGTAACATGCAGGACTGAGCTGGTAAGCCTTGTGGGGTGTTCCTTGACAGCTCTGCTGCTGAAGCTTTATGGTGTGCTTTCTTCTCATGCTGCAGGACCAGATCTTTAGATCTTTAGATGTTTTTTTATATGGTTTTATCAGTAGTGCTCCCCTGGTTTCTACTGGGCTGCATTAATTTCCAAGGAGCAGGCGAGTGGTAAATGATTGGAGTGCCTTAACTTTTGCATGCGTGCATCTCAGTAAGCGTGCTCTAGGATAAAAAGTAAAAAAATAAAGAAATAAAATCAATGCCGTGAATGACATGGGTTAGAAGTTGCTTTACCCAGAGCGAACAGATGCTCGTCGTTAATAGGAGGATGAGCAAGTGGGGAGCAGGATTAAGGGGGAGATGGCAGAGGTCAGGCTGTGTTATCCCTATGGGATAACACAGAGCCATCCTATAAAGCAGAGTGCAGGGCTGGCCATGGGTGTTTGCACCTCCAGGAGAAATTGTCGTGGTTGGAACAGAAAATAGACCAAAATGGTTCCTCACAGGGTGCAGAGAGCCCCAGATAAGGATGCTCAGGAACACGGCAGGAAGCAGCTGGCAGGATTAGCCATAAAAGGGCATTTTGAGCCTGAAAACAACGTAAATGCCCGAGTTTGCTGGGGATGAAGGTCTGTCTGGCCAGGCTTCCTGGGCAGATAGCGCAGGGTGCTGGGTGGTGGAGGAGGAGGCGACCAAGCCAAGGGGTGAAATTTGGGAAAGAAGGCTGTTGGTACATTAGGAAAGTGTCAACGCTTCACTGTTGGCTCCTGCCAGGAAGGCAGCACCTCCTGCGAGGGGGAAGGCTGAGAATCAGCTCTGGCCATGCCCCAGGAAGATTTGGGAGCCTGGGCAAGCATCCTGTCCCTGCACATCTCCCCAGGGGGCTGCTGCCTGTGCAGTAGGGGAGCTGGCTGCAGAAAGGCCGAAAAGTTTCCTCTCCGTGTTGCTGGGAGGGCTGCGGAGCTGCACCACCAAACCCTGCCCTCCCTTGATTTTTGGGTGCCTCCCGCTGCTGTGGAAGGCAGTAGGGCAGCCGGCTGGTCCTGGCAAGACGTTCACAAGATGTCTGAGCTAGCAAAGAAAGCAAGAGTGTTTCCAGTGACTTCCTGGGGCCCCAGAGCTAAAGAAAATAAAGCTCTGAGCTGCTGTCAAAAATACTGCTTTTCCTGGGGTTTGTCCCATTTCCATGGTCACTCCACTTTGGCCACTCTTTGGAGAGAGCTGCCCGTCCTCCTTGCCTCCTGATTAATTTTACCTGCCACCTAATAAGATGGTACATTATTATTATTATTATTATTATTATTATTATTATTATTATTATTATTATTATTATTATTATTATTATTATTATTATTATTATTATTATTATTATGTGAGCAGGCAAGGTGTAAGAGATGAATCAGGGAGAAGGTGCAATTGTGGTGGCCTGACGCCAGGTAAAACCCAGCAGTGGCAGCGCAGATGGACGCGGATCACATGCCAGAGCTTTGCTCAGATGAAGCAAAGCCTCGTTCAGAGAGGACGGAGCTGCCAGGACAGGCAGTTCGAAAGCAGAATATGGGTATTTGGGGGGAGAACAAAAGAACAATTAGTATGAAAGTGTGTTTTTGCGGGCATAGCTGAAATGGCATGCGACGCCGGATGACATACTGATTTATTGTATATAGAACTGTCCATGCCCATTTTTAGAAGTCTGATTTTTTGCCATACACAGTCAAGAGGAAAATTCTTGGACAAAAGGAGCATAAAAACCCAACTGGGCTTATTTAGTGCCCGTATAGTGGCATTTTTCCCTATTTTTAGTGCACATGGGCACCATTTGGATGCAGAATCCTCAGGAAAAATGCTGGGGTGAGTCTCAGAAACATGCTATATGTGTTAAAAAAACACATAGCTGATTTGTGTCTAGGTGGGAGACCTTCATGAGCTTGGAGTGGGTCAACCACCACTGCTGCTCCTGTCCTGGCCTGTCCAGAGTTACTGCTGAATTCCCAGTTTAGTTTCTGCACTTTTGGGTCCAGGGGCTGGGGATGTGGCTGCAGCTGTTCCCGTGGGCCAGGACTAGCCGTAGGAGTGATGGTTTGCCAGCTCAGGTCTCCACACCGACTCTCCACGTGAGATGTGAACAGTTTTTTTGGTTATTTTCAGCACACTCCAAAGATGAGTCAAGGACCTACGCTCTTCTCTTGTGGCGTTATGGGTAAGTAGCCGAAATTTCGTTCTGTATTTCCTTCACCTCTGCTCCCGTGTCCTCGGCCATGTGCGGGGAGATGTCCTGACCTTCTGGAGCCCTCCTAAAAATGCATCGTGCCCTCGGGTTGCAGCCCCTTGGTGCCACAAGGTGCAGTGTCACCCGGTGTGGGAACCCCTTAGTGGTGACCATCACAGCCAGGCCACCCTCTTTTTGAGGGGCGCTCTCCTGTCCTCCCATCCAGGCTGGGTGAATTGCTTGTCTCCCGCCCCCCAGTGCTTTGATGTATGTGATTATTTTTAGAATTACTCGTATTGTTGGGATTTTAAGCATTTGGGGTCCGAGAATGTGTTTCTCATGGTTTTGCGTATCCAGCCCACGCCCATGACTCTGCATGACGCAAATAATAAATATGAATATTATCACTAAAATGTTCTGCTGCTTGGCACGATGTGTTTGATCATGCCTCAGACAATAATGAAAATATCTTTTTTTGCCTTTAACAATAACGTGAGCTGTTGTATATGGTGTTTAACACCTTTTGTGGCAGAGCTCTCTGTCATCTGTTATGCTGGAAAGCCTCCGAAATCGGTGGGGGATTGTTGCGTTGGCCCACGATCCCGAAAAACCAATGCTGCAGGAGGATGTGCCCCTATATTGTGCTCTTTGGGTTTTGTAACGGGGAGCCAGTCACTAGGCGAAGTCTCAAAACCCAATTAAAATTGTAGGTCAAGTTTGAGCCAAGCTACTTGGTATGAAAGCCAATGCTTTGCAGACAAAGAGGCTGCCCCTTTTCTTCGTGGACACAACTCTCATTAGCGTTAATGGGAGCCGAGCACATGCATTGAGGGGAGATATTTCCCAAGCTCCCTGATAACTTGAGTCAATTGGAGGAGGCGGGGGGGGGGAAGATGGAAAATGTTTTGATTTTTTTTTTTTCGGATGAAAGTCACAAGCTTCTAAGTCAAGAATGGGTAGAAACAGTCCGTTCCCTTTCTCCTGCCTGTCAGAAATGAGGAAGGGACAAAGAAACCCAATCAGATGGTTTTGTCTTGTGCTGTGGCACTGGCAGGCTCCTCCACGAATATGAAGAGCCTGAGCCTAATTGAAAACCAGCTTGGTGTTAATAGCTTTTACAAAGCCTTTTGCGTCCTCCTAGCGCGGTGCTGGTCTTCCTGGGCTGCCAAATTATCCTGTTTCCAAGGGAACCCAATCTCACCTCCTTGACCACGGCTTACCATGTAATTGTCTTTGTCATGCCCAGTCAAGAGGAGCGAGTCCCTGGCATGTCAGAGCATTGTGTGGTTTGTGCTCCATTTTTCAGGCGTCCTTCCCAAACGCTCTTCTTGATGCCTCCAAACCTGGGCCACGGTCACAAACCAACTCCACGCTGAAACTTGCTCAGTGTCTAAGTAAATCCCAGGGTCATGATGGCCCCGAAAGGGCAACTGGGTGAATATTTCAGGTCAGGAGGCCAAGAGGGAAAGCAGGGAGGTCTCTTGCCAGAGGGGATGCCATATACAGGGATTGCTCCCACTGCCAAATTCGGTATTGGTGGCCTCAAACCAGATCTAAAGGAGTCAAAATGTAAATGTCACAAATATTCTTGGTCAATGGGCACTCCAGCAGCATCGCAACGGGCAGCACGGGCCACTCTGCCAAGAACATTGCCTGCACAAAGCTCTGAAAAACACTATGAAGGGGACAGGGGTAAACTGAGTCCCAGACATTTTAGATGTAGGATGTATTGAACTCTGAAAGGGTCTGAAAATTGGTTATAGGTTTTATTATTACTCGATATATAGACAAACATTATTAAAGGCTTGATATGTCAGATGGTACAATGGTAGATGCACTTTTTTTGATTTTTAGGTTTATAAGTAATACTCTGTCAGTGGGATGACAGAAATATTAGTTAAAAGACTGTTGAATTTATAGTTCTAGGCATTTCATCTTTAATCTTCTTCCTAGCAAAGGGCTACCTAAATAAACAAAAGCATTTTTCCCCTTCTCCTTGATGGGCCCTCGAAACACCTGGGAGTGTAGGAATTGCCCTGTTCCTGGATGGAGTCTTTTTTCCTTCTCTTTCCTTGCGGTCTCCATCGCATGCCCTCCAGTAAAAGAGTGTGTTAGAGAAAGAAGCGAGCGTTTTAGAAAGTTTGGGTATTACTTTTGGCTTGCCCTGTTGGAAATTTTCCATCTGCGGGTGGACGGCAGTGGCAGCTGCACGCTGTTCTAACAACACATTGGCAGCATTGACCAGCTCCTCTTTAGGTGGTGAGTAAGAAGTTTTTTGGCACCTCAGTGGGTAGCAGCTGAGGAGCGGGCACGTTTTTACCAAAATGGTATTGAATTTCCCCCCCCATGCACAAGGAGCATGCACGCGTTGCCTGCTCTCAAGCAGTAGGTTTGGGGGCTTGCACTTGCTGAAGCCCAGCTCCACACATTATTTTTTAATCTGATTTGTGCCAGGGGAAAGCAGGAGGGCCGTCAGGCTCCATGGCACTGCCACCAGCTAATTGCAACCATCGGATTTGTTCCACCTCGAGGAATCATCATCTCCTGAACATAAACAAGGGGCAGTGGAAAATACAGGTCCGCCTTTTCCCCAGTGCGCTGGGGCCAGGAGACTAAAATTCAACGCGGACACCACGTGAAAAAGGGAGCTGGATGTGCACCCGCACGAAGAGAAATGTTTGGGTTAGGATCCAAACAGAATTTATCTGCCAAAAAGGAGGAAAAAAAAAAAAAGTGATTGAAACCCGTAATTACTTTACAAGTTGCTGTAATAAATTATGTATGAATGTAAATTATTTCACAGGGAAAGAACGTGGAGGAAACTTGAGCAGAAGGATCATGCATTATGTATAAAAAGGAGCTGTAAAAATATTATAGCAGCACATTTGTGCCGTTATGGTTAAAGTTGTGTCAGCATTTTGATTTTACACCCTTCTTCTCTGTGGTTATGAGCATGGCTGTTAAAATTTACTCCGTGTCATCGGAGGAACGCAGCCCCTCAGCAGGCGTTTCGGCAGCCGCCGGCCATCCCGAAGGTGCAGGGGAAGAAATGCAAATGTTTCCCTGGGCTCCAGGCTTGTTTTGGGGTACCAAGACCCTAAATCATGTTGGTTGTTTCCAACGAAGTTTCAACAGGACCTCCTTCACCTGCGGTGCTCGTAAATTAAATGCTGGCCCTCGGTCTGGTGGTGTGTGCACAAAGCTCACCTGGCCTGGGATGTCACGGATGGGTTCAGGTCTTTGGGGTACTTGGAGGGAATGGGATCCCCCTCAGGGCTCCCGGTGCCCAAATCTTGGAGGAAGGGCTGCAGAGGGCACAGGTAGCAGCAGGGCTTGGGGTGCCACGCTGGGGCTGCTCTCAAGCTTGCCATCAGTCTGGCCCTTTGGTGGTTGTTTGCTGCAGGTGGAGAGGTTCATTCCTCATCTCTCCTGGCTTCAGGCAGCAATTTCACCTCAAATCCCTTGGGTGAAGTTTTCTGGTTCATCAGCGACTGATCTTTATGAACAGAACAGAGCAGTCCAGTTGGAAGGGACCTACCAAGATCATCCAATTGACCGCCTGAGGACTAACCCAAAGTTAAAGCATGATATTGAGGGCACTATCCAAACGAATGGGACGTCAACCACCTCTCCAGGAAGCTTGTCCCAGTGTTTGACCACCCTCAAGGTAAAGAAATGTTTCCTAATATCCAGTCTGAACGTCACCCAGCTCAGCTTTGTGCCGTTACAGTACAGCTACAGCAAACCCGGTGCCTTCATCCGATGGGAGCCAGATGTGCGAGGATCTCGGGGCTGTTCGGGGGACACCACCAGTCTGAGACCTCAGGACATGGACTTGTTTGAAGATCACCCAGGGAAAAAGATGGACGTTGTTCCAAGTGAATTAGGAAAGGGTAAAATGGGGGTAAAAGGGGAAATAAAGCGACCTGCTCTAGACTAAAGGGTAGCAGGCTCTAAAAGGTAGCTTCTTTTAAACCCCATAAATCCATCCTCGTTTAGTTGATGGACATATTCAGCGAGTGACTGAAAGTTTGGTAGCTTTAAGTTAAAATCCAGAAGTCGGAGGCTCAGGCTATCTCATCTGAGGACAGCGACAGCCAAGAAGGACCCGGATAACCATGAGGAAGAGCTCCACGTGCCACAGCTGCATCGGAGCTTTGTTGCAAACGTTCTCCATCATTTTCCGAGAGGCAAACGAGTGCTTTCCAGCAAAGCAGTTTACTTCTGAACCGGGGAGCTCTCTCGGTGGATTTTATCCTGAAACAAATTGCTGCCTCTGGGTAAACCAAGCTGAGGTTTGTAATTTAAGAAAATTAATACAGGCTTAGCTGCAGCAGTATTAATGGCTCCGCTGCAATTATCGTTATCAGCGTTCTCGGGACGCGAATCTTGGTCTTAAAAAATTGAAGAGAAAAGCAGCCAGGTTTCCTCACGGGGCTTTCCCGGGTCGTTTCATCACACCCCCGACCCCTAGACCGCCCTCATTTTGTGTTGGATTTGTGGATTTGTGTTTCCATTGGTGTCAGGGCAGACACTTTGCCTCGAAAATACATTTTGGGGGCTATTGTGGCAGCGGGGGACCAGCACCCCAAGCACCTCCTGGATGGGAGCTGCCCCGCCAGGCACCCGGCTTCCTCCAGCACGTGCTGAGCACAAAGGAAAGAAGCAAATAATAACCCGAAGTCGCTGCTCGGGTTAACAGCACGCTTACAAGTTTCCTCGTGATTATTTTTTTTAAAGATTTATGGCTGTTTGTGCAGGAGTCACGTTGGATAGAGGAAGGTGTCCTGTATCCTCTCATAGAAGCTTACCGAGGCCTGATGTAAGGCGTGACGTCTGGGCCCGGGGGTCGTGGCAGCTTGCCATAAAAAATTAGCTTCTATTTCTGGTCCTTTTGTCTGGTGACCTGACCCGAGAAATCTCTCTGCTGGCAGCATAATAAGGGGGGGGGGGGGGGGGAAATAATACAGATCTAAACATAGATGTGATTGTGCAGCACGGGTTTCTCGCTTTGTGTTGTGCTTGTTGAAATGAGGAGGGCTAAAGCACGGCGCGGTGGCTCGGTGCAGCACCAGGCTGCTCGTGGAGGGAGCTGGTTTTGGGGGGAAAATGGGAAAAGGAGCCAAGAGTGGTGTAGGGACAGCAGCTTAGAGAGGCGCTGGGTGTGACCTGGGTGCGCATCTTCCTTACCACCAGGCTGTACCTGCAGCTGCGGGGCGGGCACGGCTTTGAACTCAGAGCTCAGCTGTCTAAGTGGAAAAAAAATAGAAAAAAAAACTCTAAAAAATGCCGCACAGTTTAGATAGGATCACACAGCACGGTTTGCCTCTGTCTGCAGCAGCCGCCACCGAAAGCAGCCCCAGCGGGCTGTCGGGTGATGACTTTTTTCCATCGCAGCAGCCCCACCAGGGTTTGCCTGTCGAGCATCAGCTGCAAGCCTGCACAGAGCCCTGCTAGCCCCAGCAGCCCGTGCCAAGGAGCCCCAATGGGCCTCCTCTTTCTTCTTTTCTAGGCAGGGAACCGTGTGTGGGAATGAGCTCACCGCGCTTAAATCCTCCTCCTGCGCGGTCGTGGCGGGGATCCCCGCCTGCAGCTGCAGCCGGGCTCGCCGGTCTCCAAGGGGCTGCCGGCCCCTTGCTGTGCACGTCCTGGATGGGGAGGGAAGGAGCCGTGGATTTGGGAGGCTCGGGTGTCTGGGGGATTGGCCCAGAGTGTCCCCAAATGCACCCGGTGGAATGAAACCCCAAATGAAATGAACGCCCTCGCGAACGCCCCGAAAGCAGGTGGCAAAGCTGCAGGTGGGCAAATTCCTGAGTCTGCAAACTGATGGAAAAAGAGGGAAAAGATGTAAAATATTCAGCGTGGCTGAAAGGGTGGCTTTTGGTTCCCCGTAGGCTCTGATGTCCTTGGCACGGGGAAGCAGTGCCCCCGTACCTGTTTTCCCCAACATTGCATCACCTTTGGGCTCTTCACTTTGTTTTATTTTTGTGAACCTCCTGGGCAATGGTTGATTGCAGAGCCTGGGGTGAAAGGGATGCATCCGAGGCATGATTTATCGCAGCGATCTGGCAGTGCCCATGCCGTTTCGTGGGGCTGCCCTCCCCTTGGTGGTGCAATCTGGATATCGGGGCTCCGATTTGTATCGGCTCCCAGCAGCTTCGCTCCTGCTGCGATTCTCATTTTGGGCTCTCCCTTTCCATCCACACCACAGCAACCGTGCTGCTGGCGGTTTGGGAAACCATATTCCAAGAGTTAATTAATTAATTTGCACTGGAAAACGCCCCATATGCTACTCTTTGCTTACGGACGCGGCGAGCGAGTCGCAGAGTTAATTAACGCTAATGCCTGCGCGCTTGTGTGTGTGTGTGTGTGTGTGTGTGTGTGTGTGTGTTTTTGTCATTTCTGCCCCAGAAAATGACAGATGGGGAGACCTCAGCAGGACGTGCCCTCTGCAGATCGAGCAGCCGGGCGCCAGCATCTGGGACTGCCTGGCGGACAAGGGCGAGGAGAGCTCGCTGTGGCCGCGGGAAGCCTCCAGCACCTGCTCGGTCACCAACCTGATCAAAGAGCTCAGCCTCAGCGACCCCCACGGCCACCCCTCGGCACCCCCCAGCAAGCGCCAGTGCCGCTCGCTCTCCTTTTCGGACGAGCTGGCCGGCTGCAGGACGTCGTGGAGACCCTTGGGCTCCAAGGTCTGGACGCCGGTGGAGAAGAGGCGGTGTTACAGCGGGGGCAGCGTGCAGCGCTACTCCAACGCCTCCGCCACCATGCAGAGGAGCTCCAGCTTCAGCCTCCCCTCCCGCTCCCATCCCTTGGCCTCCTCCTGCGACCACCCGGCGCTCGCCAGCCGCCTGGGCTGCCAGGCGAGGAAAACAGGACCCGGAGGGCCGGGAGGTGAGACGTGGAGCCCCGAGGGTGGCCGGGTGGACATGCAGAGGTCCCTGTCCTGCTCTCATGACCGCTTCTCCTCCTCGGAGCCCGGCCCGCCCTCGGCCAGCAGCACGCCCGCCTCCACGCCGCAGCTGAGCCGCCGCGCCACGGGGCTGTGCCGCAGCCGCTCGCAGCCCTGCGTCCTCAACGACAAGAAGGTGGGCGTCAAGCGGCGCAGGCCCCAGGAGGCGCAGGAGCAGCGGCCGTCGCTCGACCTGGCCAAGATGACCCAGGTAAGGGCGGGCAGGGGGCTGTGGGGAGGATGAATCCCCTCGGGATGGGGGCTCGGGGCTTTTCGCGTTGGGCTTCCCAACGTAGGGCGTCCCAACGTGCTCGGCTGTGCTGTTTGTGTTAAAACTCCCGGCTGTGCTTCGTCAGGTGAGGCTGAAAAACATCCTGGGGTTTTCTCCCCTCGCCTTACAGCATGATTATCCCATGCTGTAAGTCCATTTTCTCCCCTCTTGCAAGGATGGGATGTTTTATGGCGCTTCACGCCTGGCAGCTCGACGGGTGTTGGAGTGAGCTCATTCGTGTTGGAGGAGGCGATGAGCTTTTCCTTCTCCACAAGAGCTTAAAAGATAAAAAGGGCCGGGGAATTACATGTTTGGGTGACTGCAGGGGCAAAACGCAAGGCTTGCAGTCATCTTTTGATAAACCCAGCAGTAACATTTAATATGCTAAGCTCATTTTATTAGCTAACAAGCCGGACAGGCAGTAAAACGGCTGACACTTGCTGTTCCATTTTACTAGCCACCAGCTGCAATCACAAAACTGCCATCACCGAAGGCCTTCCCATCTCCTGGCATCGGTGGAAACGTTCCTAAACTATGTGGCTGTGCTCATTGGTGTCCTTTCCAGCACCGCTTCGCCTTCTGTGGGTCTTTTTCCAGGAGGAGCTGGTGATGATGAGGGTGGTGGGAGGAGGCACGGGGCTGCTGTGCCCGGGGTGCAGCCTGAGGCTGGAGGAGGGATTTTTGGGGTTGTGTCTGGGGCAGGATCTGGGTGCAACGCTGGTGTTTGCAGCAGGCTGGCTTGGAATATTTTGTCCTATTATCGAGTTCTCACCCAAATGAGGTGGAAATGGTGGTGGTAGTTCAGTCTTGCCTGTGTTTCTCCTCTTCCTCCTCCTTATTCTCTCTCTGTGCACAGCTGCTCATTGCTTCATCTGCACGTGCAGGGCAGAACATCCCACAGGCCTGCGGGAGGGTTTCGTGGTAACCCAAAACCTGCAAAAAGCCCAAATTGCCTGAAAACTCCTCAGGTACTCAAGGTACTCCAGACCTTTCGGGCTTAAACCACGATGCTGAAGGAGTCTCAGAGCTGCACGAGGTGGTGGCTTGCTGCACGTGTGGCCCAGCTGCATCTGCTGGAGTGCTCGGTGGTGCACAGAGGGAAGAGAGAAAAGGAACTGCACTATTTTTATTCGCCTCGCTCTTTGGAGAGTCTGCGCAGTGCCTGGTTGCCATCTCGGGGCGGCGCTTGGGGAGATGAGCAAAAAAAGGGGTTCTGCAGATGGTGGAAGAGGGCAAGCCGCAGGATGGGGATTGATAGGGAAGAAATAAAAAGGAGCAGAACTCCCTTACCAAACACGTTATTTTTAAAAATTGCCATCCTGTTGCAGTTTTCCTGGGTGCAAGTCACAGTCCTGGGTCTTTGCGGTTGCGATTGTTTGTATAAATGGGGGGAAAAAGAGGAAAAAAGCAGGGGAAGGAGCCTCCAAGGGCATCCCTTTGCCCTCTCTAAAAGTCATCGTGGCAGAATCGTGACATTTTTCTGCTGGGCTGAAAGCAGAGGGGGCTACGTGTCCCAGCGAGGCGCAGACCTGCTGCGGACTGACAGCCCTAACGGCCCTGGAAATGCCATCACGTACCTGCTGCCATGAGCTGAGCCCTTTCGCTTGTAAGGAGTAGGTGGAAGTGTTCCCTCAGGCATTTTAAGTGGTAAAAATAACTGAATGCACAATGAACCCGCGGCACAACCCCAGCCGGGTCATGCCCACGAGCGTTGTGAGCTGCTCCTGGTGACAGGCGCAAAGTGCTGGCTTGGTCTTTTGGGAGAAAAGTGACGCTGGGGTTTCAAAAGAAGTGCAAAATGAGCCAACAAACCCCAGCCTGGCTGTTGGAGCTGTGAGCCACGCCAGGGTATACACTACTACACCCCTGAAGGAGGACCTGCAAGGATCTGAGGTGCAGATCCTTGGGGTGGGGGAAGAGGCAATTCCCTTCCTGCGGGAACAACCCGGGGAAACGTCCCCAGGATCCTCCGAGGATGCCGTGGGTGGTTTCAGGGCAGAGCTTTTCCCTCGTCAGACCGAGGGGGAAAGTTTGTCAGCTGGATGAGGCTGCACAGGGCTTGTGTATGGGCACCCCGGCTGAGCCAGGGGAGCTTTTTCCCCTGGCAGGTGCCCAGCCCAGGCACACACTTACAATTCGGATTTCCTTGCCTTTGACACAGGCAAGGGCCCAGAGAAGGACAAAATTTAATCGCTCGTCCATCCAAAAGCAGCTCGGTCCGTGTTCCTTGAAAACCGTAGGCTGGAGGAGGAGTTGTTATTTTCCCTGGCTGCTTTCCTCCACCTCAAAAAAAAAAAATCCTCGGAGCCGCGGAAGCGCCGCCCGAGCAACCTGCATTACTCAGCTCCCCTCCAGCACGAGATCAGCCGCAGCCAGCTGCCAGCGTGCTTCGTGCTGGGTGAGGAGCGATGCCATCAAGGAAGGAAGCCCCACGCCGCGGGTGACCTCCACCACATCCCCCCCTGTGTCAGCAGCAGCAGAAGGGGGTGAAAATAAAGCCGGTGTCTGCTCACGGGCCGGGGTTTTCCTCGTTCCTCAGCTGGGTTGTGAAAAGCTTTTCACGTGCAAGCACAGGCTGCCTCCACGTGGGAGGACTGGCACGGAGGGACGCAGCAAGATGAGGCAGGTTAGGGTGAGCATTCTTGCCCTTGGTGGGGCCGGTTTTCGGGGTGTGGGGCAGGAGGGGAGCCCTGTGAATGCCAGCTGGTTCCTCGTGGGCAGCGGGAGGCGCTGGGACCAACGTGCTCGAGAAAACCACGCGGATTTGGATTCTTGGCTCGAAATTCCCTCGGGTAATTGCTCAGCACCCGGCTCTGGCAGCCGAGCGGTTAAATTTTTGCTCGTGCTGGTAACCACATGTGTTTATAGGCCATAAACCCAGCACCATAATCAAAATAAAAATAATTTGACCTGAAAGAAATGTTTTCTTCATACCAAGAGGGCTATTTGGGCCAGGCAGGAGGCGTTGAGGCAGAAGGGGAGGGAGCTGCTCCTGGAAGCAATTACATGGCCGCATAACTGGGCTAATTAAGAAAGGGCTCTAAATGTTAAAGTTCTTCTGGGAGGGAGCATACTTGGAAAAACGGTGCCTCTAATTCCTCAAAGCCCCCCTTGCCTGTTTATGCCTCTTCTTTCTGCCTTTCCCTTCGAGGGGAGGCAGCCCCACATCACTCCGCGTCTCCGTACTGACACAGCCCCGAATATCAGCCTCAGAAACCAACCCCTGGAAACTACTGTCCTTGGAATAATAACAATTTGGGATCCGAAACGGTCAGGATCGTATTTTTCCACGAACCGTGTGGTTTCTCAAGCATTTCTCCTCATACCGCCAGCTGGGTGCAGTGACAAATCGGGGAGAGGGGCAATGCTGAGGGGTTTTTTGGGGGTCTGGCCGAATCCCCCAGGGCAGAGGGCAGCAGGAAGGGGTGGTGGGCACGGCGGGGGCTCTGGAGGGCTGCAATGGAGACCAAACACATCTATCGTGGTGAGCACCCCGGGATGGAGCCCGAAATCATCCCTGGTCGTGGCAGATAGCCCGGGCTATCTCTCGCCCATTCTGTTTCCTGCCTTGTGAAATGCAGATAGGGCTGTTATGGGGAGATGTTAATTTGTGTTAGCACGTTTCCAAACGCAGCTGACCTTTTTTATAGATATTTTTTTTTTTAAAGTGAAGCATTTCTCTGTGTGTTTGTTCAACATCGGCCACGCTCCCTGCAGCAGCCAGCCCCAGGAGAGGTAGCCCTGGCCTGCAAGGGAGAGAGCTCTTGTGTGCAAGGCACCAAGGCACGGAAAAACCCAGCTGTCTGTGTACTATGTGCCTTAGCACCTCTGGGCAATCCCAGCGGGACGTTATAGGAGATATTTCATCTCTTCCGAGCATTTCCAGTGTGAGGAGCCACCTCTGTCACAGCACGGAGATCCTCTCCTCACGTTTTCTCCAGCTCCCATTTGCCAGAGGGTTTGTACCTGTGAACACCGAGCAATCCCTAACAGCTAGCAAAATGCTTCTAGGTGCAGCACCTTATTATGTTTATAGGGGATAAAGTGCCATAAAGCAACCAAGGGGATTCAGGTGAGCTGTGCACACCCATCTCCACGTGGTCGGGCATCCCCCTGGTGCTACAACCCCATAAGCAGACTCCGGCGGGGCAGAGGGGGCTGTGTAGGTTGGATGGGGCCCTACTGGTGGTGGTGGACACCAGTTTGGAAGGTGACGAGGATGAAATCCTTCAGAAGGAAGGGCTGTGGGAAGGATTTTGTGCCCGAGAGCTGCCTGTTGCGGGGTGGGTGTACACAATGGGGCTGTTCATGGCGCTCACAGGCTCTGCGGACAGACGGTGCCATTCATGGGGTGGCTTCGCTGTCCTCTGAGGGACACGTGGGCATGGAGACATTGGCACCGGTAATCACATGAGAGGCCTCCTGAACCGTGGCCAGGTGCTTCTTGCAGTTTTTAGGATTAAAGTGGGCTTCAGCCTGGGCTGCAAATTCAGAGCGGGGCCTGTAATGTCCCTGCTGGCTGGCAGCAGGCTGCCCTTGCCCTTTTTCCCCCCAAAACTCAAGAGAAAGGTCATGTTTCAGTGAGGATCAGTACGTGGAGGAGCTCGTACGCTCCCAAAGCTGAAATAAAGAGCCCAGCAGCCAGCAATTCTTTGGGCTGGCCTTGCTGCTGCCTCAGGAACTATTTTAAGCTGTAGGGTGGGAGAACTGATCTGTCCTGCACCGTCCTCTCCTTTCTTCCCCATCCACCCCGCTCTTCCCTTGAGGGGTGAAACGCCTCTACACTTCCCCGGGAGGTTTTCTGAGTGAATTTTGGCAGCTTTGTGGCTTGCTGGCAGCATGGGGCCGGCCGCCTCAGCGCCCACTCGAGCCAGTGGCGAGCGTTGCCCAAAGGTAGGACAGGCAAAAAAACTGGAGGCCTTGAATGCCGGCCGTATCCCAGGAAATAGCTGGCTACTGATGTAACTTCGGGGAGAGCTTCCAGCTTCCGAGCCCCAGTGTTTTTTAAATAAACACGAACGGGAGACTGCAAAGGTCACTTGTGGGAAAAAGGGCTGGAGCTGAGCACGGGTTTGGGATCAAACACAAGCGACGCAGCTTGGAGGGGCACAGGGCCTCGGAGGCCGCTACACACGCTGCCATGGGGTCTTGTCACCACTGTGTTTTTGCCTTTTAGTTTAAAAAGACACATAGTTTTAAAAATAAGAAGTATTGATTAGGTTCATGAGGGTGCTTGTGAGCTTTCTCCTTCCCGTCCCGCTGTCAGGCTGGGTTGGGGCCGTCCACCCACGCTGCTGCCCTCGCCTCATGGGCAGCCTCACCCTGAGGTGTTTCTGTGGCTGTTTGGGTGCTTTGCTGCAGATTTCCCCTTTATCTTGTGCTAAAAACAAACACCTTTATGCTCTAGGTGGGCCTAGTCCAAGGGTTTTAGTGTGAAAGTCAAAGTGTGTGCGGCCTGCTGGCGGCCATTTTGGGCAGGGCGCTGCAAGAGGATACTCACAGGGGGTGATTTATGGCAGCAGGCTTCTATCTTAGCGGCGTGACGGAGCTTTTCATAGCATGACATGGCATGCGATGACATACATTGTTTTGATTTTACAGTAGAAATAGTCCCATCTGCTTCAATTATGAATCTGTGACTCACTGAGGAGAACTGACAGAGAACGAGGTCTGCTGTGGAAGCAGAAGCAGGCAGCGTTCAGGGACGTGGGTGCTGCTGCCGTGAGATTGATGTTGTAGCACACACTGGAGCCTCCTGCAGCACCCCGATGGTTTTAGGGCTGTGTCCCACTGCCCCATGCAGCCCGTCCCTGTCCCCGCTGCTGGCTCCATCCCCGGCATGGGGCTGTAGGGTCAGGCATTGGGCCTTGTGTGCACTCACGTGAGAGGACGGGGCTGGAAACGCAAACAGAGCTTGGCAGTGTCTGTCTGGAACAGACACAGGGTCCGATTGTGTCCCGAAGACGTGCATCTGATGCATCACATGGCTGCTTTCACCCCCGGTGTCTGGGCTCGTGTTGTGTGCAGACCTCAAGAACAGCTTTTCTACCACACATTCATCCCTAGGCACAGGATGAAGCCTCTCAAGTCTTCCTGGAGACCTTTGTGCTCAGGATGGGGTCCGAGACCCTTGCAGCACCCGCAGATGCCGGCTTTGACCTCAGGTACCGTTTCCTTGCCGAGCCCAACACGTTACATGACCCATCTTGAGCTCCTGCTTGCTGAAGTCTTTGCAGCAGAAGCCAGCAGAGAGGTGGTTGCATTAAAAAAAAGCAACTTTTGGTGAAAGGATTTGCAATAATGAAGGTTCCCGTGCTCAGGGGGCTGGGAGCTCCAGCCACGCTTATTTTAATCCGTGTCTGTTCTCCTGGCTGCCTTGGCACGCGGGCCAGGCCGTGCGGCACTTCCTTAGCGGCTCCTGCCAGATCCCCGACGCACTGACAGACTCCACGGTGGCAGCCAAAAGCGGCTGTGTGTGCTGCTTGAAAAGAAAAACACAGAAATAAATAAAAAATAAAACACAAGCAAAGGATTGCTGGGCTTGCCGTCCGCTTCCACGTTTCTGACGACCAGGAACTTCGTGGGGCTGCTGCCTGCCTCGTGGATAAATTATTTGCTCAGCTCTTCGAGGGAGTTATTGATGTGCGGCTTTTTATTATGGTGCCAACGACAGCAAGTTGCCACATGCTGACTGCACGCTGTAAATCGCCACACGTGGTGCTCGGTGTCAAGTCCCAGTGCAGAAAAAGGGCCACCAGGCGTCACGGGTCCCCTCTGCGGCAAGGTCCCAGCCTGCTCCATCTTCCCAGGAAGATGCTCGAAGGGTTTTCCCCACCACCACGGTCCTGAAGGTTTTCAGCAGCTCAGGAAAACCTTGGCCGTGCCATCAATGCACTGTGCGCCGTGCAGCTGCGGCAGCTCCAGCCAGGGAAAGGACTCTCGGGGCCGCGCCAGGAACAGAAACGAGCCCGTCGTCCTCCTCTTCAGTTTTGCTCCATTTCACTGATTTTTTGGCAAACGCCGCCTCGACGGGACGTGACTGTGCAAAATATAGCCCTGGACAAAGCGCCGTTGACTCATTTGGAACGCGTTCTGCTTTCTCGAGCCATTTTCCACAGCTTCCTTTTCTGCGAGCAAGGGGGCTGGCAGCCCAGGGCAGCTCGCCGCTCGCTCCCGCGTCCGTGTACCCTCGCGCAGATGTTTCCTGGCCCTGTGGCCGCAGGATCCCCTTTGGCACATCCTCCTCCCTGGCCCCTCCAGCGTGGGCTGCGGGCGCTTCTGCTGGAGCATCCTTGTGTCCTTCGGCACAAGGGCATGTGGGGGCACCCCACCTGAGTTAAAGGAGGAGAAGTCAGGTGGGAACACTCCACTGGAGCAGGTTTCCACTGTGGTGGGTTCTCAGGGGAATGACAAGTCCCACAGAAAGCTTTTTGTAAGAGAAATTCAAGAAGAGGTTTGGAAGTTTGCTTTTAATTTCCATAATGTCTTGCTTTATAATTAAGGGTATGAAGTGAGACCACTGTAGTACAATAATAGCGCTTCTGTGCTGCACATAATGCAAATAATATGAAAAGAAATAGGGCTGAAACTCTCCAAAAATGTTTTTACCAAAAGAAATCCATATTATTGACGTCTCACCCCAACTTGGGACAAGTTGGACTGGCAGCATCCCTGAACTCCCCCAGAGATGAGCTGCTCTAGCCCCCAAAGCTTTACCAGCCCTGACTTCAGTGCGTATTTTTAGCAGATTTCTACCATGGAGCCGTTTAGGGGCAAAGCCCTGAGCTGCGGGATCCCCGCTCTGCCCTGCGGGGACGGGGCCGTGGGCATGGCAAGCGGGGCATGAAGGGAATTGCTGCTGGGGCTCCCGAGGGAGTGTGTTTCTCTGCTGGTCGGTGTCTGTGAGGGAAAATATTCATTCTTGGCAGGAAACGAGGATTTCCTCCAATTATCATCCTGAATGGACACCGAGCCGAGTGTGCGGGATGCTGGGCACGGGTGGGACGGAGGAGCCCCGCCGAGCGCCGCCGCTCGCCGATTTCGTGCATCTCCCCCCCTGCTTTCTGCCTCCTGGCTTTCAGGATTACGCCTCTTCTGCGTTTCCCTGGGGCTGTGCGGCACCAGGGGGATTCCTGCCGAGGGCTCTCGCAGCGCCTTTTTCCTTTTGCGTCGATGGAAACCCACAAAAAATCCTCACTACGGTTGGGGCAGCTCCAGAGCTCCGGAGACGAGCGTAAAACTGCGAGTGGAACCGGAGGAACAATCCCAGTCCCAAAGGCAGCGTTAATCCTAAAGACTCAATCAAAGCTGCCTTCTTTTTTTTTATTTTTTTGTTGTTTTTCTTTTTATTACTGTGGTGTGAAGCAACTTGCTGGGATAACAGATATCCCTTAGCCTGCTCGTGGAGAGCTGTGTTTCACACCAAGCGGAATAAAAGCAAAATTGGCTGCGAAAGCTGCAGACCTTCCCGCAGCACCCACACGGACAGCTATTTACAAGAGCAGCCACTATTGTAAAATTAGGATCAGGGGCGTGTAAATATTTCTTTTTGTTAAGGGGTGAGCCCTCCCCTGGCTGCCCAGCCCCCCGGGACTTGTTTGGCAGCACGGGGAGGTGGGTGCCTGCTCCGAGTCACTGCTGGGGACCCGCACATGATTTTGGGGTCAGAAATACCCAAGGGGTGGCCCCGGCTATCCGGGATGGAAATGTTCCTCCACTTCTTCCCCTTGCCGTGAGCTCAGCAGCACCCTGGAGCTGGAGCCGTGCCTGCCGGCAGCTCAATGCCTCGATAGATACCCGCGGAAAAAAAAAAAACGTGGATGGGTTTGAGGCTCCTGACACAGCACCCGGGCCTCTTCCCCAACCTATAACCCAGCTCCGGCCCCGCAGCAGGCGTCCAGGGCTCCGTTTGCATTTCGTCTCCCCTATAACTGCCTCCTGTGTTTTCCCTCCTCAGGTATTTCGGCCGTGCCTTCCCCGGCACTTCATCCATCACCCAGAGCCCGGGTGTCAGCCCCGCAGCCCCCGGCGCCGCTGTTGGTTTTGGAAGCGGGGGCTGGCAGCACTCAGCCTCGGGGGGAGGCAAAAAAACCCTAAAACCAGCCCCGGGGAGAGATCGGCCTGGGGATAAAGCATGAGGTGGCCGGGATGGGGACACTTGGCGAGCCCTGTGTGAGCTCTCGGCTCCCTGCGGGTCGTTCCCAGCTTTCTGCAGAAACTGCAGAGCCCAGCGTGCTGACGGGAGGTGGTGACGGGCGGGCAGGTAGGGCTTGGGATCGCTGACAGCTCTTAGGGTCGCACCTCCGCGGGGAAAATTGCGGCAATGACTTGGCAGGGGTGGAAAAAAAACGATAATAAAATAAAAAGGGGTGGTGCAAAAGCCATCCCCAAGCCTTTCACCGCGAGGCTCACGGGTGTGCTAATATTTATCCTAGCGCAGGCACCGGGGGCGCCTTGTTTGAGGGAGAAGCGTGTCGGGGAAAAACTCACAGTGGGTTATTTGATGAGGGGAAGAGTTTCCCGAAGGAGCGTTCCCGAGGAATTTCTCCAGCTCTCTCGCTCTCGGGGCTGCCAGCATTCAGCCTGCACCCCTCCAATATGGGCAGAGGGAAGGAAAAAACGATGGGAACCTGCTCCAAAACCTATGGAAAAGGATGGATGTGGGGGGGTGGAGCAGTTCCTGCAGCTCCTGCCCCCCCAAATCCCGAATAAAACCTGGGATAGGCAGCTCGGCGGCTCATTTCAGGCGGTCAAAAATTTCATGGTTGTGTTTTTGGATGGTTTTTCAGAACCCAGCGGGGTGTCTGGGTCCCTGCGTGTGGTCCTTGGGGTCCGTGGCTGCCCTTTGTGCCCATCTCCTCTTGACGGGGCACGGGGCAGTGCCAGCACCGGGTTAGCAGAGGGAAGAAATTACCTTCGGGAAGCGCCAGGGCTTTATTTGTGAACGGGATTTGCACCTGGGAGCGCGCTGTTGACTTTCAGGAGCCCTGGGCTTTGAAGTGCCCACATCACTTTTGGAAACACGCTTGCAGGTTTCTCTTTAAGTGCCTCGAAAATGCCTCTCGTGGCCTCGGGCCTCCTCCGGGTGCGGTGGCTTGGCCATTGCCCAGCCTGCGGCTCTCTGCGGGAAGCCTCCGGGGAGGCAGCTCGTGCTCAGGGTCTGGAAAAGTCCAAAATTTGGCCAGTCCCTGCCTCACCTTCTGCTACAACCCGTTTTACCGCGGTGCTTCGCTCAGCCTGGTGCCCAAAGCTCTAGGATCCTTTTGGGGTCCCTTCCTGCGCCCGTCTCATCCTCCTCTCTCTCTCTCCTTGCTCCTGCAGAACCGCCAGGCCTTCAACAGCCTCAGCACCGCGGCGGAGGACGGCGCCCAGCGGCTCCCCGGCCCCGTGGAGGTGATGCCGGGCAGGACCCCCGCCTGCACCCCGGTGCCGGAGCCGCGCTCGCGGGGCTCGGAGCGCCGGGGGAGCCGGGACGAGCTCTCCTGCGAGGAGTCCGACTGCGGCGCGGCCGAGGACGAGGGCGGAGGGAAGGAGGAGGACACGGAGCCCTGGCGAGGCGGCGGGGCGGGCGCCGAGAGCCCCTTCCAGCTGGGTGGAGAGCTGGACATCGAGCAGATCGAGAACAACTGAAGGGCGAGGGGACGGCAGCGAGGGGGCCCTTCAGTTGTGGGGTGGCCGGCAGGGCGCCCCGACGCTCTCCCCGGGGTCGGCGGCCTCCTGCCGCCAGCCGGAGGGGGCGAAGCAGCTTTGCCAAAATTTCATCAGGTATTTTAGAGCAACGGCGTGCGTGTGTGTGCGTGCGTGTGCGTGTGTAAATCTTGAAATCCCTTCTAACTACTGTAGCCAGCTATCAGCGAGTGCCCGTCGGGCTCTGGGGGTGAGGTGTGGAGATGTGCAGGACACTCGCAGCTCTCTCTGCTGGGCTCTGCGCCGGCGAGGAAACAACTCCTGCAGGCGTCGGGCAGCGGCTGAGCTTTGCCGAGCAGGAGATGCCCGGGGATCCCCAGCCTCTGCTCCTGGGGAAGGTGCCGGGTGCCGAAGCGAAGCCGTCCCCATCCCACACGGCCCCAGCCCTCCCTGCCAACCCAACCCTCCCGTCCCTGGCAGTGCCGTCGGATGGAAGCCACGAATCCTTGGCTGAAATTTGATAATGGGAAGAGCTGGATTTTTAAAAATTTTTATTATTTTTTTTAATTTTCCTGATGAGGAGCTCACGGGCTGCCTCAGCCCCGCCGCCCCAGCAGCGCCCGGCTGCCTTCCTGCCGTGCTTTTTTTTTTTCTTCCCAGCCCTTCTCTCACCCGCTGGGACCCCCGGGGGTAGCGCACCCGTGAGGTGTGTCCGTGCCCGGTGCCGTGGGATTACTTGACGACAGGACGCTGCCAAAATGCTGAAATTTCAGGTAGCAGCACTGAAAGCTTTCCCTCTCCCTGTGCCTTTTGGAAGCACAGACAAAGTGGCGACCGTGCCGTGTGTGCGACAGACACTCCTCGGGAAAATCAGCTGACAGCTTTAGAAGGACACCAATTTTATTTTTTATTTTTTTATTTTTGGGGATCTTTTTCATTTCGGGGAACCCTCCAGCTCTTTAAAGCGTCGCTGTTAGGACCTCCTGGCTCACTTTGAGCTGTTAGGACATCCTGGCTGTCCCCACCCCACCCCGACCGACACCGTCCTGGCTTCAGGGTGGCCTCGGGCACCTCCTCAGCCAGATCCCCACCGACCAAACCCGAAAATGCCCCAGAGCCGTGGCTGCCCATCGTGTCCAGCACCACACCGTGGCGATCCTGCCTCCTGTGGGACCCGGGGCGCTCTCTTGCCTATGCACACCGGGGACTGTAACTCACAAGGGCTCCTTCTCCTCCCCAAGGGCTGCTCCCCGTGCCGTGCTCCCCCCCGGGCATTGGGAGGGTGACCAAAGGGACCTGCCCAGCCGTGCTCGACGCAGCCGTAGCACACAGTTTACATGCAGCACAACCCCTTTGCCTTACTAAAGACACTTCCCCGGTGAGTCGTGGCCTTACCCCGGGCACGCGAGCTTGGACGCAGGCTGCAGCTCGCCTCGGTTTGCGGGCTGGGTGTTCCCTTGTCGGTGCTGGATGAGCTCATGTACTCGTTTTCAGTTTAAGAAAGCCTTACTTTTAAAAAAAGTTTTTTTCTTTTTTTTTTCCCTCTCTCTCTCTTTAGAGGTTAAAAAAAAAAAAAAAAGACATTTGTGGATTTATATATATATAAATAAAATAGTGAAAAGTATCAAATATAATATAGTATGTGCCTCAGATCCAGGGGACGTCCCGCTGATTGTACAGCTGGCAGCTCGGCTGCTCCTCGCCACGCGCTGGAAGCCGGGCGAGAGCCGCTCCGCGCACCAGCTGAAAAGCAGGGCACCCCCCCGGGGGGCTGCTTCGGGTTTTTAAAGGACTTCACCCCTTTGGGAACCCCTGCGGCAAATCCCTGCCGCCTGCCAGAATGTGATTTTTTTAACTCATATGCAGACACCTGACCTTAGTCTTTGCTAGGTAGCTCACAGGCTCGGTATCGGGAAGATATTTCGGGAAGATATTTGGGGACTCGCTAAGGGCACGGCCCAACCCGCACAGCAGCCGTTTCAGGGCGACGACAAGCTTTAGCAGCAGCAATAAGGTTTGATCAGTGCGATTCCTGCAAAAAGAGAAAAAAAAAAGAAAACCCACAGGATTTGAACGGGAAAATTCCTAGCACCGGTAACACACGCGGGGAGCTTGCTGGGTGTGTGCAGATGCAGCTCTTTGAGCCTGTTCTGTGAAAGATTACGTCTTAAAAGGAAAAAAAAAAGACAAAAAGAAGTGTTTGTAACATAGATTGTAATTTTCCATGTTATAGCATAGCCTCTTTGGCCAATGAAGTCGTGTTTCAAGTGCATTGTTTAAAGCTCCTGGCCGAACGGGATAACGGACTGACGTAGGACATTAGAGGATTGTAGCAGTGCTTTGACGGAGTTTATGGTTTTGATGTTCAAGAAATCCGAAAGAAGAGGATGGCCAAAAAAAGTAAAAAAAAATAATAAAACCAAGCCTTCTGAAGCTCTGACCTGTAGTAGCAAAGCCTCCCTGTCACTTGCACAAGCGCAGAGGGCTGTGCGTGCCCCCGGGGAGGGGCTGCCGAAGGTGCCCCCGCCGTTGCAGGCTGCCCTCTCCCCGGGCGGGTGAGAAGACTGCTGATTTGTACCCTCTCCATGACTTGATTGCACTAGAGCAGCTCAGTCTCAGGAAATTGCTTGTTACTTTTACTGTGTAAATAAAGCTTCCTGGTTCAATAACCCCCGGCCGGCGTCTCGCCTCTCTCTGTGCTCCCAAAGCTGGGGTGGGGGGCTCTCTCGGGGGGTCGGTGCCAGGTATGGATGTCCCTACCCCGAGTTAGACCCCAAAAATGGACATTTTGTGGTGCTGTGCATCCCAAAACAGCGGATCCTTTCCAGGAGAACATCCCCCTGGCTCCATGCAGGTGTCTCGGTTGTCATTCAACTGCAGGGAGGCCCAAAGAGGTGACGGTGAAACGTGCCTGGAAGCTGGAGCAGCACCTCATGCTCCGTGTTTAAGGTCAAGGATAACGTCCCATCCCCTAAAATAAACCCGAAAGCTGAGCGAGACCAGGAACCTGCAGCGGGGTAAAGGCACGTGGGGAACTCCCCGGGGAAATAGGGCAAGAGCCACCTCCAGCCTTCATGCGCAGTAACGCCCTTTGTAGGGCCACGCTTCCTCCAGGGAGCAAACCATGTAAAAAGGCTCGGGACAGACGGCAGGATGTTTATCTGCCTAAATTTAATCCGATTGAAGCCACAGGCTTAGCATAACAGAATAAAAAGGAAGAATTACAGGATAAAATGCTCAGTGCCCCATCGCCGCCCTGATGTTGGACTGGGCTTTAAGGCGCCCTTCACGTGTGCGTGGACGCGCACAGCGCTGTAGTCTTTGGCTGAACCTCTGCTCGGAGGATGAAAGATACAAAAACAGCCCGAAGGACTGCGCTAAGGTCATTTTCCCAGATGCAGTTCACTTTATTATAATTCAATTCCTATCCCACTGTTCCCTTCTGTCCCCATGGGGTGCAGCGCGGAGGATGAGCATCTCCAACGCGCCCGGCCGCGGCTCGCAGACTCCTCCAGAAACACAGAGCAACATTTCGGGGTCCTTCAGCGCCTGGGGCGATCTCACGCTGCTCAGACGGTCGGAAACACGGCAGGAATTGCCATTCACCTCCTCGCAAACCCCAAAAGCAGGAGCTGAGCGCAGCCAGAGCAGGCTGCCCAAGCGATGTGTATGTGTGCACACGCACGCACAATTACGCACGGAGGTCCCACGGGAGGCCTGAAGCAGGTTAAAATTCCAGCGGCCTCATTCCTTTCCACTCCACAGCACAAAGGCTGAGAACCAAGGGGGTGCAGGGCTGACAGGGGACTTCTGCCCCTAAAAGCGTGACCCGCAAAGGTGGACCAGGCACCCACGGGGGCAGAGGGTGCGAGGAAGCCATCCCAAATCTCTAATTCCTCTCTCCATTTTGAGCCCCCGCCCCTTCTTGCCAGGTGCAAAGCGTGCAGGTGCGAGCAGGCAGGCTGCAAAACTGTTGGAGAAAGGAGAAACAAATCCCCGGGCATCACTGCTCAGTGGCACATCCCCTCGGGCACGCCGAGACGTGGCCGAGCTGGGGGTGCAGGTGCCCCGTGGGCACACGGTGCTGGTGCAGGATGTGCCTGGAGCTGTGTGTGGGTCAGTGCCGACCAGGATTGGAGCAGGAGAAGGCAGGAAACCTGCATCCTGCTGAAACCTGCGTCTGCCTGCCAGGTTCCTTTGAAGGGAAGGAAAAGCCATCGGCTCCATGTCCCTGCCGGTGAGGTGCTGTGTGCCAGCTTGTTCCTAGGAAAGCATTTCAGGTCCCCTAGAAACCCCTGCTGGTGCTGAGCCAACTGAACACAGCACCACCAGGGCTAGCTTCACAGGACTGCGTTTATTACTGACACGAGGACACAATTATTCCATGGTTTGTCACAGCATTACTGAATTCCTGCGCTCTAACCCAGACAGCGGCTATAATCGGGGCAGAAACCCACTTCCAGCCTGCTGAATGTGCCTGGAGCGCTCCCACAGCAGGGATTTGTGATGCCCGTACCTCTGTGGGAGCGCGCTGGCACCATGTTCATCTCCCCCACCCTCAAGGACATCCTCACCCTGCCTCAGGCACCCCAAAAGGCACAGAGCTGGTGGCAGCGCGATGTGCTCCATGTCCTCGATCCTATAACTCTGCCACCATGCCACCGCTACAGCTGGCTGAGGATAACGTCGACCGCCTCGGCCAGGTTGTTCACGTAGGCGTCGGGCTTCACCTGCGGGTGGTTTTCATCACAAGGCCTGCGGAGACAGAAGGGACAAGTGAGACAGGGCAGACTCCCCGCCTGTTTCTCTTAAATAGGTAAGGAAAAGAAGAATTCACTTCTGACCCAGAAACATGAGAGGTCTGAACGCAGTTTTAATGACCAGGAAGGCTCAGCTGGGGTTGAACGTTGCAGGATCACCACCTTGCTGTCAGCCTAGTGGTGGTGGTTCCCTTTGTGGCCACGAAAGGGGTCAGACTCACACCGCCATGCAAATCACAACCCCAAAGCGGAGCAGCTTGAAGCCACATTTGCAGCAATTTCAGATACCAGTGGCTGTGGGCACAGAGGCTCCGTCCCGTTTAATGATTTGGCTGGGAGAGGAGAGGACACAGGAGGCAGCAACAGCCCCGTCAGCTCTTCCAGACCTCATGGCCCTCTTCTGGCTCTGGGGCTGAGAAAGCCAGCAGCTGCTGAACAGAAACCATATGCATTTTATATGCTTAATGGCTTTCCTCTGGGAAAGAGAGGAGAGCCCTCGTGTCCAGCTCCTATCTCTCTTGGTTCCTGTAAAGGGCAAAACTTTATTTAGCAAGGGCCGCTTTCTCAGCGAGGAAGACACGTTTCCCATCAGATGCATGGGAGCAGAGAGATGATGATTATTATTATTATTTACGATCTGCAGGATTTGTTGAGCACTTGTCTGTACAAGTACCAAGTTATTTCTGCAGTTCCAGCACTAAAGCTCCCCAGGGCTGTTTCCCTTCTGCTCCTTTCTCAGCTGCGCTCCTCATTCCTGCCTCCACGAGCTCCTCACAAAGGCAGAGCCTCTCTCGGGAGCCCATGCTGCTCCAGATTTTGTTTGCTGGGAAGTTACAGCTAGGAACGAGCAAAGCCCCTGCTGGCCAGGCTTCTTTGTGTCACCTACAGAGTGGCTTCTGACACGGGGGGGGCAGATTTTGGTGCCAGCTGCTGTGAAAGCATTTTATTTAAAAGGTGGAAGGTTACGCCACGGGTCTTTATTTAATTCCCCAAGTTCTATCTTGTTACGAGTCCAGGGTGCAATATGAGCAGTAATTATGATGATTTTTAATTTTTTTATAACAAAAAAGAATTTGTATCGCAGAAAGTAAAGCAAGTTATAAAATGCAATGGAGAAAAACCTTGAAACATAAACAGAGTAAAAATCCAGTACATGCACAAGTTTCATGTGCCAATTATTGCTCACTCCCTGACTTAACCAAGAGTCTTTTATGAATACAGAAATTTTGGATATGGTAAAATACTCAATTCTTGGCAATAATCCTCTAATTTGAGTGGGGATCCAAAAAACAAATAGTGAACAAAACTTCTTCTCATTCTACACACTGAAAAATGTTTCTTTCCTTGCTTATATGTTAAAAGAAAATTTTAAGACGTGCTTGAAAGGAAGGCTTCAAGAAATTGTCAGTGACACTGCACTCTGATCTATTAGCAGGGCTTTGCAGTTGGTATCTGTGCTAACGATGCCGAAATCCACCTGGAGCTCAGCTTGTAAATGCTGGCGAGCGAGGAGACGCGCTGGTGTGCTGTGGAAGGGTTGGGTGTGGGTACATGGACCTGAACAGAGCGGGCTGGGAAGTCAGGCTCAGGTGCTACAACACTTCTGACAAGTTCGCTGTGGATTCAGGCCAAGAAACTTGCAAACATTCCTGGTGTTAGGGACATCGTGGCCACCTTGGAGGGCTTCAGCCAGCCCAGCAGCATCCTGCTCCAGACATGGGCTGCATTGCCACCCGCTGCACCCCTGTTATTCCTCATACATACCTAATATGTACCTCTACATTCCTAAATTGATGCCTGCTCTTCTACGTTACAGCCCCAAAAACAAACTTCCCCGCTCTCCTGCCTCTCCTGAGGCCAAGCCGAGGAGCTGGTCTTCCTCTCAGCGCTACCCCAGGAGCCGATCCTTTAGGCCACAGCCTTTGTCTTGCAGAGCGCTTTGTAACTCACAACTGCAACACACAGCCAAGAAACATCGTTTTTTTCCCCAAAAAGGGGAAAAGGGTCAAAAGGACCCTGCAAGCAATAACCCCCAAGCACTAATGCTGAGACACAAGCGGCCAAATGCAACTGGGGCCTGTCAGAAATGGGGCAGCAGAGGGGTGTGATGAGAAACCCCCTGGGCCTGGATGGGCCTTACAGGCCAGGACCAGGCAGGAACCTCACCAAGAGCAGATCTTGCCCTCCTGCCTTCAACTTGGTTCCTCGTTCAGTGATAACTTTTTATTTTGCCTTTATGAAAAGCTGCGCTAGGGCAGGCATCGCAACGGCAGGTGGCAAAACTGACGGTGAAGGTTATCGTCGAGCACTGTCCTCTTTCATATTCCAGAAACACAAGGACCTAAAAGAATGCTTCATCTGCTAGGGAAATTGAAGAATAAACTCAGATCGAGCTAACTTGGAGATAAACTCCTTCTGGTTTCGTTTTACACGGGACTCCGGTTGCGGAGAAGAACATAAATCAAACTGACAGAAAATTATAATCTCGAGCTGGATGTTGAGCTGTCAGCAATCTTGGCCAGTGCACAAACTGCCTTGTGAAAAATCAGCTACAGCCTTGGGAAACCCTCTCCTCGGGGAAGCCTGGGCTCCTCAGGGAGGTTTAGCACCACGGCCTGGGCACACACACGTGGGACCAGCCCGGGCCCGTCATGACGGCCCCTGCTCTGGCTGTGAAATGAATTTTTGGCAGTGGATTTCTTCACGGACTCTCTGCGGCCACCCTGCTGGTGGAGGAGACGGTCAGGGAAAGAAGCGGCCTAGCACGGGCACTGCCTGAAATCCGGGGTGGTTCCTCTGCTCAGGGCTGTGTGGTCATCCTATTCTCAAGCCACAGAGAGAAAACCTGTTGTGACAGGGCAGTTTCAGGACTTTGAGGCAGCCTCTTTCCTCTTTTTCCAGAGAAGACCTCTGCTGAGGCCTGGTGAGGAGCTTTCTGTCTCCTCACCATGGTCAGACACCCAACCTGGGGGGCCCGTAGTGCCACCTGCCTGACCAAGCCCTCACGGTACCAGAGGTGCCACAGTTAGGACACCATCTCCTCCTTCACCTGGAGGTGACAATGTGACAGGGGAGCACTGTCATGGACCAAATCTGTGGGATTTGGGGACACACAATCCATGCCTGCTCCCCAGCACATGCAGAAAGGTGGAATACATTCTTACACAGAAAATGAAGCCCAAAATGATCAGTACACTACAACACACGAAAGATCAAAGTATCTTTAGCATGGTGCAACATGGAAAGAGGTCTTGAGACTTGGCAGTTCCTCATGTCCAGCCAGGCACTGAACACCCTCCTCTCCCCAGGACCATTTGTCACTGTCAGTGCCGCAGAAGCTCAGCAGCTATCTATAGCCCCATGTGCTCGGAGCCAGATCCTCCGCCCATACTAAACTGGTTAGTTCAGATCAATGCTTCCATGCCAGACATCAAGGGAACAGCAGGAGCAGGCTGCTGCAGAAAGCTGGCTTGGAAATTTTAGCTCTTCACTCGGCCACTTGGTACAAAAAGCTCTAGCAGGGTATCAGGGCTACGGGCTAGCAGGTAGAGATGGCTTCCTCCAGGTGAAGCACAAAACCACCTCCCAGGTCCAAAGAGGCAGTGAAAGATCAGCTCCTGCAAGAAGAAGAAGGTTTGCTGACTGGCTGGGTGACATTTCCACTTGGACAGGCCTGCTCGGACAAGCTGGCTGCCCTGTGCAGGCCCAGCAGCTATCAGGATGGTCTTGAGTTGCCCTGACCTGCTCTGTCATCCTCTGTGCCCTGTAGCAGCTGCGGTGGTGTAACGGAGATGTAACGGAGATATAACGGGGATATAACGGGGATCTAACGGAGATATAACGGAGTGCCTGTGATGGATGGAAGGATCTGGCCTGCGTGTCCCTTTGCGAGAGCTCCTAGGAGTCCAGAAAGAGAATGAAGCTCCACAAAGACATGCCAAAGAGAGCAGGGATGTGGGGACCGATCCTTTTGGGTTACGGCGTGGACAACATCGGAGAGGTTTAGTGGATGAAAGTCTCAACAGAGGGGGCTGACATGGATGGTCACGGCCACGGGGGTGGAAGCAGCTACACCGCTCAGATCCACCCCGAGACCTGCAGGAACCTGACTTCGGAGACGAGCAGCTGGGAATCGATCAACGCACGATCAGTATCGCAGACTAAAATTAGCTTCTGCATAGTTCTTTAAGAATAGGGACGGGTAGGAAAAACAACAGGCAGGGCCAAAGCAAGGCACAGAAGTTAATTTGAAAGAGACAAATGAGCTCGCATTCCAGCGTACAGAGCTGCAGTCATTTGGCAAACCTGATCTGTAACACTGCATGTCCCACGATCGCTGACCTTTCCAGCAGCACAGCTTTCTGTGAGAGCCAGCAAGAAATCATCCCCCCAAATCTCCCGGTGTTTGTACAAGGGATCTCTTTGTGTCACAACACCGAATTCCTGCTAACTCCCCAATTAAGCAGAGTACGCTCCCGCTGCATAAAATTAGATAAAAAAAAGATTAAAACCATTCCTCCTGACAATGTATTCTTCGGGGGCTCTTACCACGGCTGTAAAATATGTGAGCCAGAGTTTAACAAGATTTTCTTTATGAGGAATGTAAACAGACACTGTTAACCTCTGCTGGTCTCTTTGGACAGATGCAATAACTTCAGTCAGGGCTGCGAGTGAAAGTCTCGCTTTCACTGAACAAGCAATTTAATCAGCTCAGCACCGAACATCCAGATAAATCACGATGACTGACAGCACAGCACCGAGCAGCTGATGAATGTCCGTACAGCACGTTTCCTGATGCTATGATGAGACAAACCTGCCACAAAGGCACCTGATTAAACGCGTCCAGCGCTGGATCAGGTCCTAAAACTTGAGCGAACTCTGTGCCTCGACCCTCGTATTTCATGTCACACCCAGATGTCTCCCAGAACAGAAAGAGAGGATTTTCTCATTGAAATGCCAATTTTGGAGAGCTGCTGCAATGACTTCGACAAGCAGCTAACACCTTCCGCTGTCATTTGGGATGATGATTTTCCTCATAGAGGTGGGCACCTCCAACAAAAAGCCCTGACCATAACCCATGGAGCCAGGGAGCTCCAGGAGAGCAAAGCCCAGCCAGAGACATCCAGCAACCTCCACCGCTCTTCTCTTGCCTCCCAGAAGAGTGCACAAAGCTAATTGTCTTTAATTGCAACTCGTTTAAATTCAAGCATCCACAAACAGGTAGAAATTACCAGCCAAATTGTTCGCTAACATCTGAGGGAAGTCTGTGGGCTTGCCGCTTAATTGGTCCCTTTTAAGTTCAACTGCTGCAGCTTCACCCCAACAGAAGGAACCGGCTTAGGTGCAGCACTTCAGGCGATGCACCTCGACACTCGGGGAAATACCGAGATGGAGTGGATAGGGAGTTATCTTCCTGCAAAAAATTAAATAAATAGCTTGGCTAACGCTAGGAAACATGACCTAGGTGTTGTTTTTTGTTTTCCGCATGTCCGTGCGCTTCCTGGTGGGAACACTTGTACTTCCCCAATGTACACGTGCTGAAAACGTAATTCGAAGTGTTGTGGCAATTTGTTTGTTTCTGATCACTTGGTTGCACGGCGATGCTGTAACTCATGAGCCCAGACACACAGCTCCAGAAATAACAGCTTAAAACAGGAGGCTGTGAATGCTGGAAGGCCGAAATAGATGCGTGGGGGCGCATTTGGTGTCCATGCTGCTGTTTGCTCCGTGTCCCACCCAGCCAGCTGTCCTGGCACGCTCAGCACCATCATTTCTCCCCCCGGGCAGCTGAGGACAGGCAGAGATGCTGGGGTAGAAGAGCTGGGGTGGTGTCTGAACACAACACCTTCACCTGAGGGATGCTGAGAAGAGGAGGTAAGAGGAGCAGAGGTGACCAGGACAGACCACAGAGTGGAGGCTGCCAGCGGGCACTGCCCTGAGCTTTGGTCAGCATGGCTCTTACCAATATTTCTCTTTACAGGCACAACCTCTACACACAGCAGTTGTAAATTATCCCTTGAATAACCCCAGTCCCCTGGCACCCCTGTACAATGCACCGCACCAACCAGCCTCGGAGTACACAGCGAGGAAGCGGATGACGGAGGCAGCCTAGTTCCCCCCCCCCCCCCGCCACCCCTATTTATTTGCTCTCTCAGGAAACACAGCACATGTGAACGTGCAAGATTACGAGCTTCGGAGATTACAAGTTTTTGAAAGACTTTGTATGGGCTGGATAGGACATATACAGACGGAGCAATATATAAAACCACCTTCTCCCACTACTTGAGTGACTCCACAAACCCTCAATGACTGCAGCTCGCGCACCCGTCCCTGGTGGTGACATCTCCGGGGTGCAGTGAATGGAAGCAGAGATTTATTGCTCTGAGTTTAACTCCACTGCCTTCACTGGAGCATCTCTGCAGTTGTACGAAGGGGCACCAAAAAGCAGTGAGCTGTGGGATCAGGCACTGCATGGGGGCGCACCTCGTGCCCCAGCACAAGCACTGCACAGATGTTTGCAATAAAAGCAAGTCTCCCTCTCCCCCTCAAAAGTAAAGGGAAGGTTTGCTGCTTGCTGAGAAAATCGCGGCGCTGCCCCTGCTCTGCCAAACGACACGGCCTAACGGGGTGTTTGCAAGCACCGGGAGACTCGGCTTTGCCTGCTCGGTTTAATTATTGATGACCCGAGCGGCTCTGCCAAGTGACCTTACTCAATTCGGTAGAAAATCATTTTAAACGCCCCCAAAGAAAGAATGTGGACACAAACAGCTCCTTGTGCACACACACGAGCAGATGTGCGCCTGAAACGCAACCGGTGCCTCCGCCAGTAAAGGAACCTAATGTCACACAGGGGTGGGAATGAGCGATTGCAGGGGCTGAATTGGAGGCTCAGCGTCTTGCTGCGTTAGGTGCTTTTAAAGATTTTTGCCTAGGAGAACATTTCACTGCTTTCCTTTAACACATTGTTCACACAATCCCTCTTAAAGGTGTAAAATGCTGGCTCCTGCATTTGCAGGGGGATTAAAGACACCGAACCTGGCAGATCCAGGTACGTGCAAGAGAGGAGCTTTGCGGATTGCAAGAGAAAGGAGTCTCGATTTAAGATCTGGAATTAGGTTTGGAGAAATGCAAACATTAACTCTGGTTGTTCTGATAATACAACCCTCTGAATGAGACACGCTCGCAGACGAAGCATTAAAGGGCTGCTTCTCACCAAACCAGAATCCGAGCTACCCTCAGGACAGCAGTATTTCTCATCACATGGTGCTCTCTACTTCACAGCCTTCATCTGAAACAAGAACGAAGCCATGAGAACATCCATGCAGCTCCCAGGGCCTGCAGACGGCGGGGCCGGCACGCGCGCAGTCGCTCCTCCAAGGCAGCAGCAGCCAAACTGCTCACGTGTGAGGAACCAGCACCTCGCTGCTACTAAACTTGCTGCATGTGAGAAGCCAAAAAAGCACGTAAGCTGGAAAATGAAGGCACGCTCCAGGTCTTTGGCTGCAAAATCACATAGTGTGGACGAGGCGAGCTGCAGCGAGGAGTGAGCGCAGCCCTGCTGTGGGCTGTCTGACCTCTCTCCTCCCTGCCCACAGGTCGAGGGGAAGGCTCAGCACCCCGCACAGGAGACACATTTTTGTAGGGTCTTTGGAATAGTGTTTGGCTTCATTGGCCTGTGCTGGCTGGGAGAGGAGGCGGTAGCGGTGACCACAGGATGAGCAGGAAGGTGATGGCCCCAAATGGAGGACACAGCGTGCACCACGCTCAGAGATCGCTGCACAAACCTGCTTCTGAGCATCCCAAAGTTACCCTGAGGGATGGAGAGGTGCTTGGGAGCCAGCAGGATCAGGCACTTGGGGCTTACACTTGGGGAAGGAGCATTACATCCAGCCTCACTGCGCTCAGGGATGTCAGAAACCCAGCTGTCTCTAAACATGTTCCTGCTTTTAACTGATATAACAGAAGGAAGAAGTTCTTGAACTAAATGTAAGCGTTCAGCCCAAGTTTTGGGTGCTGCTTACACATAGTCCTCTTCCACACACACCTGTATAGCCTTATGTGTCCCTTCTGACATGGCTCACAGCATCCTGAGCACCTACAGCCCTCCAAATCAATGTGGGGATGCTTCTCAAAAACCGCTGCCCCTTTTAAAGAGTAAACTTTGCTATGGTTATCCCAATATATTCTGGTTCATGTCCTTACATCGCTCTGTAAATGAGATGTTCATAACCTCCCCTTTGGATGGCTGCATGCTCTCAGTGTCTGCCTACCTTTCCTTCCACTTTCCCAGTGCCGAGGGGATGAGACTTTATCTACCTAGGAAATTTCTTTCCCAATACCTGCAAACCTGTTGATGGATCCATGCAGCACCTCCTGGATTAAGGGCAGTGAACTTCTGGATGAAGGAGCATTGCTTTTCTACCTGCAAGCTCCTGGGAAGGACAGAAAAAAGGACAAAAAATGTGGTCCTGTGCAGAGCAGCAATGGGAAGCCCGCACAGAACTGCATTTCTCCTGCCAGCCCTACCAGGGGTATGGCAGCAGCTCAGTTTGCACTGCTGGACCTCCCCAGCTTAGCTGATATTTCTCTGGATGGGACCAAACTTGCTGCATTCCTTAAATACTAACCCAATAAAGAACTGTACGCTTTTAAAACAGGAAAAATAAATAAATGAAGAGAACAATGGCTTTGCGACTGCCTCTCCTTCTCGGTATCAGCAGTTCTTGCTTTTTTATCTAAGCATCTCTGTTGAGACTGGTTTCTTCCCTTTGCAGCAGTTTCAAGCGAGGAGTAATCCTCCGGAGAATGAAAGGCCCAAAATACTGGTTTGAGCTGCGGACAAGTTGCTTCTGTAACCCGACCTGGCTTGAAATGAAATTTATTTACATAGCGTGCTCGATACCTTTGAGAAAATCTGCTACTTCAAATACTTCAAAGGCTTGCTTTGTACTGGAGGTGGAACAGCCAAGAGGAGCACACACTCGGCACATATTGCTAAATCCTTGCGAGGCATCTTAGGGCGGAGGTATTTGTCTCTGAAGTAACAAATAAAATACTCGATCCTTTTCAAACGGCACAGAGCGATCAGGGGAGGGCTGATCAATCCTTTGTGCTGCTTTTTCCCAGCCTGCAATTAAGCAGCAGCTTGAAACGGAGGCTGTGTGTGGTATGTGGGCATAAATGCGCACTAAAGACGTGTTTGAAGCAGACCACTCGAGCCCTTGCGTGGAAAGGACTTCAGTAGATCATAGGGAGCGAGACTTCAGCTTCATTAAGTGAAACATTAAAGGAAATGCACCAAACATTAATGCTCGGCAGTGTAAGGGGTTTAATTGCCTGTTGCTTTCCCACCATAAATTATTACCTGCAGCTCACGGAAAGCCTCCTCGCGGACCTGCTCCTGCACCTCGCTCCCATTTCAGGCACTCACTGGGGTGGAAACAGAGGGGCAGCTCCAAGTTGTTCACGGAAATGGGCACATTTGGAGAAGGCAGCGAACATTTCAGACCCTCAGCCATTGGGAATGAGCTGGATCAGGAGCTCGTTACGTGTGGGATCCTCTGCAGGTCTTATAGCTGAGTTCAGTAACCAGCCGGGAGGGGTGACAGATGCCCTGCGGTGACCGAACCTTGATGGATCCATCGGCGCTCTTTGTTTGCAGCTGAACAATGCCCACAGCCACACAAGTTTTCACTTGCCATTTCTTTTTTATTATTATTTGCACTGAGTGACCCCAAACCGCACATGCAGCTCTGTCCAGGGGCTCCTGCGAGGTCGGTATGAGCCACATGGTCGTGTGGGTCCCGAATGCCCCCGTGGGGTGGGTGTGCAATGTGCCGGTCCCCCAACATCAGGGACCACTTCTCGCAGCCCCACTGTGTGCTCAACCTCCCCTCGAGGCCAGGGGTACCCGAGGTGGGTGCTGGCACGTGTCCCCGTGTCACTGCATGCCATTAAATGTCCCGGGGAATCCCTCGGTGGAGCCCTGTAATGCGTGCTTGGCTAACACGCCTTGCCCCAAAGCATGAAGATATCAGAAAATGGAGATTTTCCCATTTCCCACACGGATGGGAAGCCACTGCAAACAGCTGTACCTTTTTTCTCCTTTCCTTAGTACAGGTGTTGGCCCCTTTTGGTTTGCCTTTTCCCACTCGATTAAGGATCCCTCTGGTTCCCTCCTACTTCTCCCCACGACAGGGCTCAGACACGGTAATCAAGTCCCCATCTCCTTTCCCATAAACTGACCAGATCGAGCTCCTTAAGTCTCCCATTTCCTCCAACCTTCAAATCACACCAGTGTCTCCTTTCTACATCCTCTTGGGATTTCCAATATCTTTTAAAAAGCTCTCCCAAGCTCTGCACGTGTCCCAGCACAACCACAGCCGAGGGGAGGTAGCCAAAGGAAGGTGTTTTCCTTCCCATCCCTCAAAGCTGAGCCCCGGCTCCTAACAAAATTCCACCGGCCAGCCTCCTTGCTCTATAAAATCAGATGTAAAATAGTTTTATGGGTCACAGGACTGGGCAAATCCCAAGGAATATCACCAACCCGGCCCAGGCGAGGCTGAAGAACCCCAGTGTGAACAGAGCGTGCCGATTGCCCAGGCGTTCCTCCGCCACGAGACCTGACAAAATATTGATTCAGCTCCCAAAATCGAGGCTAAAATCCACAGGCTGTGCAAATCCTCAAACCCACACACCGAGCAGCTGCCGTCCACATACCCTCCACTTCAATTACACTTCGAGAGGTCGTTCTCAAACCTCCCCTTACGGAGATGTAGAAAATTGAAGTTAAAACAAAGTGAAAACATCGATAACTTCCCTAGACGTGAGAGAAGAGAAAAAGGAGAAAGAAAAAACTGGGCGGATGGTAAACAGGGCAGCATGAGCTAGCCTTAAAATCCTACACAACAAACAAGGGAAATGAATGAAAAACCCGAGGGAACAGCAGGCACGTGGCTTGGGAGAGCGGCTCTGCTGTGCCACCGGCCTCAGCTCCAGTTACACGGAGTGTGGGAGAGGCGGCGAGATTAAAATTACAAAGCACAACGATGGGGAACTGCCAGAGGCAATCCATAAACTCCGACTTTGAAAGGCATCTGCCCAAGTCCTGGCTCCAAGAGCTCCGAGATAATCCTCTGACTCTGGAGGTCCCCTCCCCAGCCTGTAGGAGCACCGCGACGCTTCGGCGATGAACGCTCCTCCACGCAGTCTCAGCAGTGCCTTTGGATTCAGCACGACCGTGCTGGGATGGACGGGACGTGCTCAGGCCATCGCTTCCCAGGGCTGAGCAGGAGGAATCTGAAACCGAGATCTTCTACGGTGAAAAAAACAAAACGGGGAGATGGCCACGTTGTACATCCTACCAACAGGCTTTGGTTTCGTCTTCTGCCTAGGACTTTGGAAGACGTTTCCATCCAGCCTGTGACCTCCCAGTTCTAAATCTATCTTGCCAACATCATTGTGATCTGATTTTAGCTCCTTAGCCTTTGGCTAGTGGCAGCCTGCACCCTACAGCAGTATTTTACGGGTCAGCACGGGGACTCCAGGTGAAGACTTTTTGTGCCTCTGTGTCTAACCCAACAGATAACGCCCAGAGAATATGCGAGATCTGGAAATCCCAGGGAAATGTATCATGAGGAAGGCTCTGCGAAATGTTTAATTAACATTTGTGCAGAGTAAATTGGGGTAAATCAGGTAGCTCACAGCAGATCATCGCAAGCACCATGGCGAAATGGTGTCAATCCCAACGCCACCGCATTATTTGCTGACCAAGCCCAGCCTGCAGTCAGCACAAAGCAGCAACTCGGCACTGCCACAGCACAGCCTGGCAGCACTGCTGCTAGCACAGTGCAATTACCCAACACCTAATTAACTTCCCGGCAGTGATTAGATTTTTTTTTTCATTTCCTGTTCCGTGAAGCCACCGCTCTGCGCCACCCCAAACGCACACACACCTCAGGGCTTGGCCGAACGATCTCTGCGCAAACCAAGCCCCAAATCGGCCCCAAAAATGACTTATTCCTTACAGGCTTTGGATAGGAAACCCCTCAGGGTTTGGTGTGTGGAGGGAGCTCCTGTAAAACTGATGGCACGGTGACAACTGCATCCGTCCACGCAAGCAAACACCCCGCTGGTGGAGCCTCTTGTAGGGGACCTATGCTCGTAGTCTGTATTTTTATTTTATTTTTTTTATGCATGAAGAAGGTAAAAGACTTGTAGCCGTTTCACAGGAACTGGTGTCTGGGAAGTGGAGCCGGGAACCCGCTTGTGTTTTTCTGCCCAGGGTGCACGTTTTGGGGAAAATCACTAACGTGAAAATTGCGGGTTGTAATGGGAATGGTGATAGACCCTCAGCTACCACGACGGTGCGATCCCCAGGGCATGCCCAGCCTCAGGCTCAGGAGAACACGATATTTCTGGGTGGTCACGGCCACAAGTCATTGCACGGCTTGTATTGAGGGTTTGGGGGCTTTCTCGTCGTTTTTGTTGCCTTGGGTGGGTTTTTTTGGTGCGTGCATTTCCCAGCACTGCTCTCCTCAGCAGAAGACCTCACTTCGGGCGATTTCTCCGCGCACCTCGTGCATGGAAAAGCCTCGGCTGATGTCTGTGGGTCCCTTCTGCCTGCTGAGCTGCCACCAGGGACCGCGTGGTGGCAGCTTCCTATAAAGCCTTCCCACATAAATTAGCCGTCCCCGTGATTTTAATGCTCCGGCATGCCCTTAACAAAGGAGTCCTTCCAGGGATCTGCTCTGCAACCAGCTCTGGCTCTGCTGGGGCTGGAGATCTGCCGGGTATTCTGCAAACCCAAATGGCCATTCACGTCACCAGCCCATGTCCCTAACGGAGAGCTGAAAGCATCTGAACTTGGTCCAAGGGAACGACCAATCCTGCCAGACACAATGTGCCCGGGGAGACGTTTGCAGAACACGCCTGACGCTGCCGAGGGCTTTGTTTCCCCCTCCATCCCTCCTGCCCCGAGTATAAAAAGCTGCAATTGGAAAGTCCTGGTCCTCGGAGGGAGCGCTGGTTTGTATCAGATGGCAATGATGAGTGCATCACGAAATCGTTTAATAGTTCTCATTAACGGCGTTGCTGGAGAGCAGCCTTGATTTACGGAGACGGGTATAAATAAGCCGCCCTTTGCTTGTAACGCAGCTGGTCAAGGAAATTAATGCTTTGTTTTCCATAACCTTTGTACTCTCCCTTCCTCTGCTACTATGGCAAAGCTCAAGGCGTGTAACTCGATCGTCCTCTGGAAGACAACACGCGGCTGAACGCCTCCGGCAGGCTCGGCCCAGCAACGGGAAGGCAGGCTCCCAAAACGGAGCCGCGTCCCAGCCCCCCTAACGCCGCCGTCCCCACACGTGGAGACACTTCCCTGCTTCAAAGCAAAACCCCACACTGTTTGTGCTGGACGTGCTGCTAGAACAGCATATCCTGACCAACAGATACCGATATATTTAGCAGTGCTGCGTTAAATAAATTCCCACCTTTAAAAGCGCAGGGTTCCTTTTTCTTCATTATTTTTTTTTTCCCCTTCCCTGGGAATAGGACAAAAGCCACTCGGATCAGATTAACATCTGTCTCCAGGTTGGAAGGGAGGAAACACGAGGCAGCTGCGGTGCAGGACAGTGGCCAGAGACACTTTTTAGTGCTTATGTTAGCCGTGGCACCTCATCCTGAGCAAGCACTTCACCAGCAGCACAATGTTTTTTAAAAGCCCTTCTCCTCGTGGCACAAGGTGCGTGTGCTTCAGCGCAGGGACAGCCCAGCAGCCAGGGCAGGCAGCTGCCAACGGGGCTTGGGATCGAGTTGATTTAGACGAGGACAAAGGGACGGGCTTCGCAGTCATATGGCTCGCATCTGGGATTCACAGGCAGGCTGCTTTCATAGGCCTCAATTCACCCCGTTTCTTCCTCCACCACCTCTGGTGCTCAGCCCCAACGCCGTGCTGCAAGAACCAGTCCCAGATCTGACAATTTTAGGACACTCTGAGACTGCACCGAGCTCTAAACCCACAACGGGAAGCTGCCAGCTGCGCACGTGCTCTTGTATTTTGTGTGTATTAAAGCACAAATCCTAAAAGCAGCGAGGAAGGCCCATTCCCAGTTGACTTCTGCTCACAGCAAGTGCTTTTGAGTCTCGCTCAGAGACCCCTCTGGTTGCTTTTATGGCACGCGTGAGCCTCTCTTCATAAAAGCCACTTTCTGGAGACTTTTTAGGATTTCTTTTCTGGCTGAAACCAAGAAACCTCTTACTCAGCCCATCATTTCTTACACGTACCTAATACGCTAGGCTGTAAAATCCCTGCCTGAAGACAGCATCAGAAATGAGTAGTCAAAACCCTGAGAGAGCAGAGAAGAAAACAACACGAAAATCACCTGTAGCCACGGCAGGAAATGGAAACAAGATTAGTCTCATTTTTTTTTGTGTGTGTGCGAATTTATTAGTAAATATGCAATTTTTTGTGCACAAATTTATTAGTAAATAATCCTTCTTCTTTAACGACTTAACTGCTTGAAGAAAAACAGTGCCGCCAGCCACCCCTTGTGCAACACGAAGGCGCTGGAGCAAAGGATGGGTGTCCTTTGCCATCCCCGATCTGCGCTTCCCCAAACAGAGCCAGCACAAGCTGGTCCCTGCCGGGAGCACAACCCAGGCACCAGCTCTGGGAACGGGCTCACGACCTGCCCCAAACCAGACCTTAACCATCGGGCTTAGCTCAGCCACACGTTTGGCATCTGAGCCCGAAGTAATTACAAACATTTCCTCTGAAGGCAGAACAGGCTGTGGAAGCTGCTGCTGAGTTTGAAACATTTGAAAGCGATTGCTCATGCACGAGGAAATGAGAACTGAGGAAAATTTGGCCCAGGTTGGAGAACTCCATCAACCCTAAAAGAGACTAAAAAGTCAGTCTCAGCGTACCATGCACCACACAGATGTCAGCATCACCCCAAAACCACCCGTACACAGACACGTTCATGCACCAGCCCTTATTTACTCGTGCTATATCTGTTTTTGTCAGTATATGAAGAAAATTCATGCTCAAGTACCTTTCTTTGAAATGAGACATCAGAAGACAACTCATTTCGATAGGGAAAAAAATGCTGGGCTCATTTATAGGGGATGGCTACTCATAACACACGTTTTGGCTGGGCCTGGTGGTAGATGAAGATGAGTCTGACCTGATGGCTCTGGCTCTTCTCTGCTAGTTCCTGGATCAATAATTCAGGCGCTATTTTTTGGCGTTTAGTTATGCACAGACACTGGTGGTCGTTACCTCCAGCACTCCCACCAAGCCACGCTGACCTAGAGGTTGATGCAGCTCCAAATCTCACTTTTCCTGGCACGAAGCAGTATTTCATTCATTATTTTGCCATTGGGGTCTATGAGAACAGCTAGGAAGGACTGGAGGAGATGCAGGACAAACCCCTGCCTCTGGCAGCAGCCTGGTGCACGACCTCAGGTAGGTCATCTCGCCTTTCTGCTGGTTTCCCCAGCCCTGAAACGAGCACTTGGCTCCTTTCTGTAAGCACACAAAGAAGGAGGAAGAGGCCTCTCAGATAACTGGCACAAAAATGATCTTGACCTTTTTAGCACCGCTGCCAAGAATAAAACCGATAAACCCCCCCGGAGCTGATCTCTACCTCATTGCTGGCCTCGTGCCAGGCTGAGCTTGGAAATTTGGCTCGTGCGCGAGGATGTCCCCTGCACAAAGCTGCCACTGAACCAGGAATCAACGGCGGGGCCACTGCTGCCTTCCTTCTGGCACACCTAAACCTCCTCTAAGTCCCTTTTTCCCACCTAGACATCCCTTGCACCTACTCCTGAGTCTCAAGATCTTTTTAATATTAGGGCTACGACGGTGCAAGCCAGGATCCCAAAAAGCAGCCGCCCCCGAAAGAGTTAAAAGGGAGAGTTCTGCTAATACTTAAGCGTTACAAATCTCCTCAGTTAAAATAAATTATTCAGGAGATGTCACCCTGCCATCAGCACCATCTGAGCCACATTTGTAATAGCTCCGTGCGCTGAGCGCTCGCTGTCATAATATCAGGGACACCGAGCCTGCAAGACGGAGCAGGGGGAAAGGCACGCACACGCTGAGACACGAGAGCCAAAGCTGCTCTCCCCTAATGGCTGTGAAACACGTGCTGCCCGCGGCAGAGGAGAGATCGGTGGTGTCCACCCTGGTACAGATGAGTAAAACAGGCAGGAATAACACAACAGCTTCGGGAACTGCAGAAACTTCTTTATTTTCTCACAGATCCGCCACCCTACCTGATGGGTAATTTACCCACAACTTCCACGGCCTCATTTACTACGAATAAACTCCCCCAAATTTTTCCAGACATAAGTTGGCACGGATATATACTTAGTAATGAAGTTTTGACTCTGTCATGTCAAAGAATGGCAACGAGACCAGGAAGCATTTCACTGTGCCCCGAGACGTTAAAGTAACGACCCAGCTGCCTGAGTACTCATTTATTTGCTCAAATCACACACAAAACGCAGAAAACAAACGTTAAGAAAATGTGTTTATAAGCAACTAGAGGGAAACAAAAGCTGAACTTATAGGAGAACAGTACATCAGCTTGGTGCCCAAACTGCCCATGGACAACGCCAGTACTCCAGGACACGACGATAAAAGCCTTGCCTGCACTTGTAGATGTCTCCCTTGAGATGCACCATGCTCATCTTCCTTCTTGCCCCACAGAGCTCCTACACACCCGGTTATGTCCACCTGCCCCAAAGCCCACAGAAGCAGTGAGGGGTGGCCTTTGGGGTCAGTAAGGCAGCATATGGAAGGAAGGACCAAGATTTAGCAGAGGTTATGGAAAAAAACAGCCTCTTGTTCAACCCTGGCCCTGCGCTCAGAGGTGGAGACAAGCAAAAGGTGTGAAAAAGGCCCTCCCTGGGCTAGGGAGAGCTCTGCAAGGCAAAACAGCGCCGCGGTCAGCTATGAGTGGGTTTGGGGACTGCACAGCCCGCAGAGAAAAGCCATACATGCCCGGGCTGGAATGAAGAAAATCCAACTGCAAATACGCTGAAGTATCGCTTGCGGAAGGGCAGAAGGGACGCCTGCCAACGGGGCGACTTCTGTGACTCGAGGGTGTGTCCAAAAAGAACAGAGCAAAGCCTCCAAAGCCTCCAAACCGAGTGCAGGAAGCCCGAGCCTCTTTGCCCAAGGATGGTGATGACGAGTGCCTAAAATTCTAGCGTACAATGGCCATCCAGGCAAGATGTGCCACGAGGAGGAACAGCCACGGAAATACGTCCGTGTGGGTACCTGGGGGGGTGAGGAGCCCTCGTCACATCACATCTGGGGCGAGCAGGGCTGTGGCACTGGGAGGAGGAGCAGAGCAAGGAGGCAGCGGGGCAGCCGGCTGCTATTTCTGGCTGCCGGAGGTAGCGGGGAGGTCACTTCCCCTCCGTGCATCCCGCTCGCCCCGTGGAAAAACAGTTTGCCATCGGACATTCACGAAATAAACCCTGATCTCTTCCCGAAGCACTGTGCAGGGGGTCAGCGCCGAGATCCACCAGGAGGAATTAAATCCGTGCAGGTTCGTCCTTTGCACGGCCGCTGCGATCCCAGCGGAGCTGGTGCTGCTCCCGTAACCCCCCCTCCCAGCTGCCCCGTGAAAAAGCTGAAATGCCGTGGCTTGAAACCTCACAGGAAGTCTGGCAATGTAAAAATAGCCCCTCTTTTCTGAAAAACAAACGTGACACGAGATGCCACTCTGGAGAATGGCTTGGGAAAGAGCTGCTTGACAAAGCCCTTGGCCCAAAAACCTGGGCACGGCTGCGCGGCGCTCGGCGCCCTCCGGAAAGCTGCCGTGTTCCTGCGCCCTGCCGAGTCAACGCACGTCCACTCGAGCCTTACTTGTTCCCCAGGAGGCTGAAAAAGAGCTCTGGGTATTTCCAGAGCTGGTCTGTGTTAACTCAGGCATGGAAGGAGAGGTCCAAAACCGCAGTGATTTATGGATATTTAAGCCAGGTCCGACCCAGAGCAATTCGTTTTGTTTGGCAACACCCTGGCAGCGCCTGCACCGAGAACGCACGGCCTCTGATGTGCAGCATGTGTTTGGTGAGAGTACCGAAGCACCTGAGCTGGAAATTCGGGCCGGTCCATGCTCCTCCCTTCCCCTGGCAGCCTCAGAACTGGTTTATTGCTCGGAGGGTCAAAGCGCGATCAAACAGGTGGGCTGGGAGGCTTGGCTGCTTTCTCCTGCTGCCTGTCCCCAGAAAGCAAACGTCAGAAGAGAAAAAGGAGGGGTGGGAAAATGACCGGCAGCGGTGGAAGCGGCGGCGGCAGGGCTGTTAAACACAGCAAACCTGGGAACGGGTCCAAAATTCCCCGAGTGCCAGAGCAGAGGCACCTGTAGGGCCCTTCCCTAACCGTGCAGCGCAGGGCACGGCACGAGGCGCGAGGTGTGCAGGCACGCTGCAGGCTCTGCTGCCAGCCAGGAGGCTTCTTATCCATCTCCTGGCCTTTGATTTTTCTTACCGGGGCTTTGAGACCATGGGCAGGCAGCTCCTGGTGGAGGCACAGCCCCTCGCTCCTCTCCCCTGCGAGAGCACAGCCGGGTAGCCCAGCTCGGGGCAGGGAGAGCCGGGCGCCTGTCCCGAGGCTGCCACGGCCACGGGAAGGGTTAAGGGAGCTGGAGTCCTTGTTTACCGTGCGAATTAGAGGAATTAGAGCTGGGTAGTTTGCTGTGAGGGTGCTGATCGATAGCTGCCAGCCGCCGGTTTAATCGGGACGAGGTGAGCGGCCATTAATTGTGCTCTCTTCCAACAACATTGAGCCACCGTGTGAAAGCGTTTCCTCCGTCGCAAACAAATCGACCTTGATAGCATCTCTCCAGACATTTTCAAGGGAATTTTTAAAAAAAAAGGAAAACCCCAAACCAAAACACCAGCAACAGGGGCCAAGGCAAATAGCCTGGCTTGAGTTCGAAGCCACGTTTTGCAGCGAGCGGCTCAGCGTTTGCTCGGGGCACTCATAGGATTGCTGGGAGCACCAAGCCAGGTGTCGAGGGGAAGGCTTGTCGTGTATTTTAGAAAGCCACCTTTGAATTCCTCACCTTCCTGGGCTGTGGTGACATAGCCAGCAGCAGAGGCATCGCCTTCTCGGGAGAGGTTTGGCTCCTCGGGGAGTTTTATGGCTCGGGAGGCAAATCCTGCAAGCCTCGAGCTCCCACCCCTCCTAACAAACTGCAGGGAATATTTTAACATTCCAACCCGCGTGGTTTTGGGCTCACCTGCGGGCACGGAGTGTGTGTATACATACAAAGTATTCCTCTTGTGAAACGCACGCACCTTTGGTGCTGAAATAATTCAGGCTCGTGGGGATTAAAGCTCCGGGCTGGGAATGAAACGTGCCTGCAGATCTGCAAACGAGGATCGTGGAGAGCGGAGGGCCAGCTCTGAAGAGCCAGTTCTGCTGTTTTGTCCTCTTATTTTCCTCCAGGGGTGACTCATGGAGGAAGAGGACACAGCCTAGGACGTGCGGGAGCCTGGCCCCGAGCTCTGTGAACTCCCTTTCTCTCGGCTGTTCTGCCCGCTGCAAAGGCACCACAAGCCCTCTGAAGAAAGGATGAGAGAGGGGCTGGGCTTTCCTTCCAAGCTTCCTCTGAAATCACACTTGGCAGGGCAGCCCCAGCCTGCTGAAAGAGCACAGGAATGTGCGTGGCAAGAGCCGCGCTCGGGCTGAACCTCATGGGGGTTTTCGAAGCCATCTGGGCTCTGGTTTAGCTTCCCAGATAGGCTGCAAACAAAAAAAAAACAGCCCCTGGCCGACGGGTTCAGCTTGGAGTCAGCAGCAGAGGACTGGCTGAAGGAATTATGCTGCTCCCAGGTGGGTGAAGGGCAGCAGAGGGAGGCTTTTGCCACCAGCACCATGCGGAAAGGACAAGTCCCCCACTCCCATCCCGCTCCCCAAACCCTCCGATTCCGCTGCCTCGTCCAGCTGGAAGGCCAAATGGGGCCACGCTGGAAAAGCAGAGACCTGAGGGAGGTGACATGGAGTGTGGTGGGTTCAGGCAGCACCCGTGCTGTGGTACAAACCAGGTGGGCTATTCGCTCGGGCAGGTTCAAAACCCCAAAAACTCCTTCATTTGTTCTTCCAAAGGGGAAACTGCGGCCCCGGGGGAGTCGAGCCAGCGTTTCCTCATCTGATTGCCTGATGTCAGGCACCTCCTCGTGAAGAAATCATTTACAATTGTAAATATATATATATATATTTTTATCAGATTAAAGGGTTACAAGTCTGATCCCCTTCCAGGCAGCTCGTTGTGTTTCACCGCTTGGATTTTTCCCACAAAAAGCACCGGCGGTGCATGGCAGCAAGCAGCCTGTCCGCCTGCGTGTGCTCACACACACAGCTCCGAAAGGGGCAACACCAAATCCGCATTTCCCACAAAACCAAGCGTTCCCTTTGAATCATTAAGGCTGTTACATAAAATACACACTTACTCCTGCATAATTAAAAAAGCCTCTGCGACTTTAATGTATATTGCCCTTGATCATGGGGAAGCAAGAAAGAACAAAATCATTAGGAGCTGAATTATTCCAGCAGCCTATTATCATAGCGTAATCTTATTAAAGAGAATTCATGCTGGTAGAGCCTCTTATCTTCTCCACTTACAGAAGAGCCATGTGGTGTACTTCTGAGTGCACAGAGATAATAAAATTACGGGGAATTATGCAGGCTGCGTGCGGAAGAAGCAGCATAATCCCGTCCCTTCGCGGAGGGATGCTGATTTGTCTCAGGGAGGCAAACCCGGCTGCTGGGCATAAAGGGACTATTCATTATTATCTGCTGAGAAGCAATTTGGGAAAAGATCTGGGGGCTACCAGGGCGAAAGGGAATGGCCTGCTGCCACAGCTCAGGCAGCGAGGCGCAGAGCTCGGGGTGCGCACGGGGCAGTACCTGTGCCATACGATGCCTGGGCAGCACTGATGGCATTTGGGCTCCTCTCCCTTGGCGAGCTCACCCTGAGGTCCTGGTGGCCACGTCCAGCAAGGTGACGGCACATTTTGGTGGGCTACCTGGAGGGGATCCTCCTCGCCAGGATGCCCCAGCAAAGCAGAGCTTGGAAATCCCACCTGGCTCTTTTGGGATGGGACGGACCATACCGTGAGGTCTCCGGGTGGTGGGGTCTTCCAACCAGGCTTTGCAAACTGGGTTTAACTGGTCACAAGTCAGGGATACCCAACGCAGAGCTCGGACCTGTTCCCTTTGTGAGGGAAAAGGCCTCGCTCCCCTCACTGCCTGCTGCAAAGGACAGGCACGCAATTAAAAGTTTTCTGCAAATGTTAATTACAGCAGACTTCGTTAGCTAACGACCGATTGATCTGTTGGTTGTGTGAGGTTTAGGAGTGTAATGAACCCAACTGCAGTATGGATTACAATCTTGTTCCAATTAAAACAAAAATGTGCAGCAGATATTAGCCATCAGAAAGAGATTTAACGGTTGCGTGGGGTCAAACTGTTGAAAACATTAATGTGCTGTCTCAAGCCTGCAGCTTTTAATTAGCTGCTTCACCCGAGCGGAATTCCTGTTACTTTGACGCATCCAGATATAATCTTATTGTGCACTCAAAAAATAGCTGGAATAGAGATTTGGGGCAGAAACTTCCATGCTACCAGCTGAAAGAGGTTTTAATAATTGTGATCCCTTTTCTCCCAACCATGCTCAGGACAATCACAGGGGGAATGGAAACCTAACTTGCAGTGGAGCAGCTGGGTCCCAAAACCACAGGGCACTTTGGGACAGCTAAAGCACCCGGGCAGCCTGGCTCTGATGGGTCGGTGCAGCATTTATTTAAGCTTGGTCCCAGGGCTTGCTTTCGGAGAAAGCCCTGGGGTGATGCTGTGAGTATTGGGGACGTCTCGTTCAACAGCCCTGCTACAGGCTCAAGCTCTTCCCTTTTGTACTACCGATGGATTACGCCGAGAGCTAACCAGAGGCTGGCACGTTTATTTTGGGAATTGCAGGGAGCTGAACACCAAACCCCATGCAGATCCAGCAAATCTTTCCTTTCTCAACAAGGTGCTTGAACTTGTGTCTTCAGGGACAAGACTGAAGCTTAGTTAAAGCCGAGCACGTGTTTGAGTGCTTCACTGAAAACAGATGAGCTAGAAAATACCTTCAAGTGTTTAACAGAACCGGAACGGCTAACTGTGAATGGCTGCTTTCATGACCCCATAAATGAAAAAAAGGAAAAGAAAACCAAAGCAAAGCAAAGGAAATCCACTTTGGCTGAGATAAACTGAACCTGGGCACGTGTACACACCAAACCCAGCAGCTCCAGCCACCTCCAAAGCTCAACCAGCTCCTCTCTCCCAGGAGTGTGTGTGACACAGCCATGTGAGCTCGTGTTTCTTTTACTAAAACGATGAAATTAGATGTTATTCCTGAAAAGTTTATATAAGGCTAAATGAGCAGGATCACCCCATCCAGTTGCAGCAGACCTCTGGCATTTCGTACAGCACACAAGGAGGGATGTGATCCCTCTGAGCACAGCTGGGATATGAGCTCTGCATGTTCTGGGACAGCAGAGCAGAGCTTTAGGTCTTAGATTATGATCAGGAATCAGGGGGCCTTGGGTTGTAAAGCAGAATGCTCTCTGGGCCCATGTTATAGGGGCAAATTTTCCCAATTTCCCATGGCCAAACCTACCAAATGTGAGCAACGAACCCACCCCATCCCATCCCATCCCATCCCATCCCATCCCATCCCATCCCATCCCATCCCATCCCATCCCATCCCACCCCACCCCACCCCACCCCATCTCATCTCGCTGCCCTCACCCAGCACAAACCCAGGCCCTTCTGGTTCCTACAGCCACCAGCAATGTGGAAACCAGACAAGGGTGGCTCCAAACGGAGCAGCCCTTGGATGCTTTCCCTGTGGCTTTTTGCAGAGAATGGGCTCCTTTTAGCTTTTCCCACTACACAGACGTTGCCCTGTGCCCGGGACAAAGCTCCCAGCCCAGGGTTGGGGCAGCCGCCCCCCTCCCCTGCCCCTGGCCATCCCCGAGCGCTCTGAAAACCAGAATGCAGGATTTTGTTGCATGACTATAAATGGTGAATTGCAGAGGGCAGGAAGGATTATTTATTTATCCTTTCATTCCTCAGTGCGTGCAAAGCCAAATTCTGGCTGCCTTATGGGACTGCGGGTGAGAGCTAACGCCCACGGGCCGGCCGCTGGGCAAGGTCCCCAGGTATTGTAAGGTGGAGGTCGATTTGGTGGGCAAATAACCCTTCCCGAAGCTCCAAATATATTTGGACACGGGGTTTACCATTGCCCAGCAGCACTCTGGAAGCATGCTCACCTGTCCCTTATGAACAAAAAACGCTAAGATGAAGAATTCATGCGCTTGCCAAATTTTTATGCATCCTACTATAAAGTGTCACACGGGGAGGTCCCCAATCTCCCATTTCAGGCACTTTTCTCAGCTTTTCAGCCCCTGCAACAACAACAGATAACACTCGAATGGTCCCAGGCTCTCTGATCGCTATCTGATCCCTCCTTGGGAACCATCAGGCTGTGTTTTTTTCCAGCTTGCTTCATTCTTATCCCCCTTTCTTCCCATAATATGCCTGTTCCTCAAGCTCTGCCCACCTCATTCCCAGGGAATAGGGCACAGAAGAAATTTAGCCATGGGGCAGCTCCCACCGTTCTTCCCCGTGAGGGAAATGCTCCTCCCTGGCACTGCAGCTCCGGGCAGTGCTGCAGGACCTTCACAGCTGGAGAACACGGTCAGGCTTTGCGAATCCTTGGCTGCACAGTGGTTAATGCAGGAGGAGGTCCTGCTGCGGGTGACCACGATGCTGGCCCCACCGGGACGAGGGGTGCAGAGCCATCAGGGCTGTGCCTGGGTACCAAGCTCCATGCCCACCACCTGCTGGTGGTGCCACCAACTCGTGCCACCAACTGTCCCCGTACTCCTTGCTTCTTTCCAACCTAACCAAACCAAACCAAAGCTAACCAAACTGAACCAACCCAACCCAACCCAACCCAACCCAACCCAACCCAACCCAACCCAACCCAACCCAATCCAACCCAACCCAACCCAACCCAACCCAACCCAACCCAACTCAACCCAACTCAACTCAACTCAACTCAACCCAACCCAACCCAACCCAACCCAACCCAAGCCATCGCACCATTTCCCTGGCAGGTGGTGTTTGCCTTTAGCCAAAGCGCTGCTCTCACCCGATAATCATTAAGTACTTCTTTGCCTTTGCTTTGGTCCAGGTTCAAAACAGTTTTTGAAACTGAAGGTTCAGTTCCAATTAAAGCAAAAAAAACCCAAAAAAAAACAAACAAAACACCGAAGTCCTGGCACTGCTTTCCAGAGTGAGCTTTGATGTGACCCCCCTCCTCACTGCTGTGTGCTCCTGCTCCCACAGCCTGCCAGGACAGCCCCTCACAAGGGTTTTTAATAACCCGAGGAAAGGAAAGCAGCCGAGATGGAGCGATTCTGTATTCAGCAGCATCACGCTCCAAGGCTCCTCAAATAAAAGTCCTCAGGTTAGAAAAGTGTCCTGCAATTTCACCGCCTTTCACAGCAAAACCTTCAGCCGCAAAAGCAAATCCCAGATTTCAGCCAGAGACCAGACTTAGGTACCCACGGAGCCTTTTCTTTCGCTCCGTGCCATTCAGCTGAGTGCTACTTCAAAGACCGCAGGTCTACAGGGAAGAAAAGAACATTTTCTTTTGGCCGTCCATTAACATAAATGAAAGTCCTTTCAAAAGACACAAACTCCAGAAGCTGCTGTATGCTTTTCATGAATTGTCTGCAGTAAAGAAAAAAAACCTTGGAGCCTTTCTGCCTCCAAGGCGGCTGCGGAGACGTGATCAGGGTGCGGGGCTGCTTCGAGCGCTAGCAGGGGGCAGGCAGAGCCTGCCTCAACACAGGCAAATGGTGAGTGCAAACGGTTCTCTCCCTGGTGCGTGCTCCTCACAGCAATGGTGTGGGGGAAAAAAAAAAAAGGCAATGGAAGCTGGGACCTGTTTTTGAAGGATTTGCTGTCAGAATTGCTGTTAGGAAGATAAAAGATGGCAGGACCTCAGCGGACCTGCTGGGTAGCTCCTGCGTTCGGGTGCTAGCACAGGCTGGAAGTGCTGAGGCTCACACAATACAGGCTGAGGGACAGATACCCCAAGGGTGTAAACTGGCACAATCCCACTGGCTCCAACAGAGCCACTGCTCAAGGCTTCGGCTGGAAGTTCATCCTGTTGTCCTGGCTGCCACAGGCAGAGCAAATCAAAGTTCAACAGAGCACACCGGGCATGGGCTTGTGCAGGAGAGGTCAGGGTATCTACTGGGGCACAAAACACCACCACCAAATCTGGATAGGGATTAATTCCTATTTTTTTTTCACACTGTTATGCCAGCTGGGTATGTACCACCGTTGTGCTACTGGAAATAATCTCAATTCCAGCACTGCACGGGCCCTGTGCTCTTCTTCCAGCTGCACCAAACCAGGATCTGCACACACAGACAGCCCATCGGGATCTGCTCAGGCTCTGTTTCTGGTTTTCAGCCTTCTTCTACACATTACACGGCTGGGGAAATCTCTAAAATCACGTTCAGGATCCTTCCCTCTCTGTGGGCACATGCTCCTGCTGCGAATGACACGCAGGACCTCTGCGGTCGCTGAACTTGGTACCAAAGGATGTTATCTGATACGCACTTCCAGAGTAATTGGAACAAAATAATTATAAAAAAAAGATTTCTTCTGGGGCTAGGCAATTCTTCAAAGCCGGGAGCATATGAATATTCAGGCTGAAACTGAGCACGCAACAGCTTAAGCCATCTGAACGTTAATTTTTCCATATGGTGTCAAAAGACTCTTGCTCTCCCTCTCTAATCCTGTCTGCTTGGGCAAGACAATTTCGGTACGCAGCATCGTGCAGCCGGCCCAATCCTGCCTGCTGCCCCCCAGGCCACGGTTACCTCCAGGGTGTGAGGACGAAGAGTCAGACCCGAGGTGTATATGGCATGCATGGCCTCGCAAAGCAAGGAAGGTGTATTTTTCTTTGAATTTACCAGTGGAGCAGAAAACGGAGCCAGCAGGAAGAAATTCCAGCTCTTTCCATTGAAAGCAGGTCCGTACAATCCTGCTACGTCTCTTGGTTAATGCAAGCGCCGGGATGCGGCTTAAATGCGCTTCCCAAGGGCATGGTATGTTACATTTAAAAGTCTGTAGGATTTAAATATAAAAATAAAATCGACATGCATGTTCCTGACTCCCAAGCCCCGCTGCAGACCCACCAACTCCTCCTGACCGCCTTTGTGCTGACTCAGGGAACCTGATGTCGGGAACACTCCCAGGGAGAACAGGAATAATTGTCAGGTGGTGATCAAATGCTCGAAGGACGGGTGCCAGGGGAGCCTCCTGATGAGCCAAACCTGCTGATCTGAGGAATTCCTCCATGTCAGAGTGGAGAAGAGGGATTTCTTCCACACCCAGTAGGCTGTTGACCTGTAGCAACTACCAGAGACGGGCAGCGTTTATAAGGAAAAAAAAGAAAAAGGTGCCATGTCTTCAATTATGATTGAATTGTGACATTCAAATGCCAGGAGCAGAACTGGAATTAGACGTGGGGCATGTCACTGAAAGCTAAGGCAGAAGAAAAGCAATGTGCAGCTCTTATTTTAAGGTCCTGCAGTAGTTCAAACCAGCTGAAGAAAATAAATATGCGTTTCTCCAGTTCAGAGCTACTTTAATGTTTGAAAGGGGAATGGAAGAGGCCTATTCCCCTTGCAGTGCTATCAATCCCCACCTCCACGAGCTCCCCAGGCGGCTCACTCCCAGCTGGCTGGAGCAGCACCACATGCTGGTGGCGGGGAACTCGCTGTCTTTGATGCCATCTACTGGGAAGGTGGCTCCAAGGCTGGGACGTGGCCCAGGACGTGTGGCTCCGCTGGAGAAGCAGCACCATGGCTGTGGGCTGGGGAACGCACGCGGCAGGAGCTGCAGGTGGAACAGGGCTCTCCATCTCCCTCAGCTTTCCGAAGGCACCGCCAGAAATTTGGGGGCCCTGCCCACCTCTGCACATGGGGACACGCTGGTCTCGTGAGCCTGCGGGTGTCCAGAAGGAGAGGCTGGAAGGAGGAGCCCAAGGAAGGAGCAGCGCCATGGGGAAGGAGGGAAGGAAGAGGGAGACCTGGTGTTAGGTTTAAGAGGTGTAAGGTTCGAGGTTATGGTCGTGCTAGGAAGGGAGAGGAGAGACAGAGCAGTCCTTTAGGGCATTACTCTCTGAAACCAGACAAAACGGAGCTGTTGCCCCATGAATGACGAGAGAAGTGAGCTCTGAGTGTGTCTGAGATCCTGGGATCTTCGCCTGAGGACGGACCAGCCTTCATCGAGCCTCCTCCTGGTGCTGCCAGGGTTCTCCTCCCACATCCCCGAGTTTCAGTGCACCACAGAAACTTACTACAGGAAAAGCAAGAGCGATTTATCTGCTTATTTCAGGTTTTTTGATGCTGACACTGTTGCACCCCCAACGTGGTTGCCGTATGCCCCACACCACAGCAGCCCCAGCACTGGTTTCAACCCCCACGTTAGCGGAGGATACTTCATGCAAACACCCTGCAAGGCAGGGAGACAACACTGGGGTGGTTTTTTGTGTGCCAGCTATTTTCGGAAGGCGTTAATGGCCACATTTAATCTCCAGGGGTGAGGGCGGTTGTTTCCTTGTGCTGTTTTTTTTTTTTTTTTAAGAATCCCAGCAGATAAGATCAAGACTGGCCTAGTTCAGCTTTTTTTCCTCTGTCCCAGTCATTACGATTTGCAGATAGGAGAGGCCTGCCAAGCATCCCAACCCCGTAGCGTGTTCTGGCTCTGGCTGCGGAGCCAGCACTGGCTTGGAAAGCACAGAGGACACTTCTCCCACCCTATCTTCGGAAACTGGCCTGACGGCACGGCAGCCACGTGGCTTTCTGCAGACGCTGCCCTGGTTTCTCCCTGAGACAGCCTGGCCGTGGTGCAGAGCACACCGTGCCCCTGGTGCTGCTCCTCCCCGAGTCCTCTTAGTGTTTGGCAGTCACGGCGCTGAGCTGTTGGGAGGGCTCCTTTCCTCCTCCTTCTCTCACTCTACGAAAGACACAGAAACTAAAAGAGGGGAAACGAGGAAGCAGTAACACCGATGGCAAACAAAATGAGCCGGAATGCCAAGAAACAAAGAACTCGGAACAAATAAACCAAGAGAATAAACTTTTTTTTTCAGGTCTCCTGCAATTACACAAAATTCCCGTGTTATTTGTAAGGACAGCGAGCTGAACAACACAGAGGAGATGCCTCAGCTGCCAACACATCCTCACGTTTCTCTTTTGGTCCTATCTCCCAGCAGTCACACCTACTGCCCAGGTTGGTCTTTATCCCTCTTTATTGCCCGTACGCAGCTTGGGCAGAGAGCAGAGCCCACAGGTTTCAGAGGGAACAATAAATGCGCCCAAGTAAGGGTGAGTAAGGGGAAGGCTTGACTGAGCTGAAAGGCAAATCTGGTGGTCTCTGTTCATGGGGCGTGGGTCTGAGCTGCCTCTCTGTACAAATGAGTGGGACTGATTGAATCCCATCGCACTGCAAGGATTTCGGCAGATGGGATCAGGTCAGGTTGCTGACCAGCCGGGATGGGCTCAGCCTGGACCCACCAGGGGATGACAGCTCACCAAAGCCCCTACCTGATCCCACAGCAGCAAAATTACCCTGTGGGATCATGCAGCAGGCAAGGATGGCCACTGGGACAGGAGCAGGGAGCCGAGCTGGAGCAAGTGGGAGCAGCAAAGCCTTTTATCCATTCCCACCAGAGCCAGGCGCTCCTGCTGATCCAGGAAGCATCTGCCTGGATGGACTCCTCTCCGTGTTACGATGCAGTGGGTGAGTTTTATATGGCAGCCTCCAGGGCTTCTTCCTCTTAATTGCCTGCTGCTTTTGGTAACGGGCTGTGCTTTGGCAGGGAGAAAGCCCCTGGGAATGGCCTTATTAGTACACAAGAGTGGGGGAGGAGGGTGCCAGAAGAAGTGATTTTAGGCTAAATAATGGATGCTGCAGCTGGAAGGAGGATCCAAGACACTGGCAGAAGCCAAGGAGGTTACTGATCCCGCTGTTTAACATCTGTAATGCACGTCCCCAGACTTTCCAACAGCCTCTTAGAGCAACTTCTGAGAAATCCTGTGTTTACACGACATGAAACACTCCCAAGGCATGACAATGAGAATATTGCCATGGCTTTTTTTCTTTTTTTTTTTTCTTTTCTTTTTTTTTTTTTTTCTGCAGCTGAAAGCGATCCCAGGTCGGGATCTCAAGACCGCCCCTGCTTCTCATCACCGGGGCGTGCGGTGCTTTAAAAGCACCACACAGGAAGGAAGAGGCAGACGTGGGATTTGCAAGACCTTGTCCAGTTCTCTGGGAGTCCAGGGTAAGGCTACTGCCTGGCTGCAGCCAAAGGTAGACCTGCACAAGGCTCTCTTGGCTCCCCACATCATTCCTCAGCCAAATTCTTCAGCACTTGGATGGGAACAAAAACCTGCGGAGGCATGAAGGTGATGGGAACGGCAGCACAGGAGCTGAGAGCACGGGACTGTGAAGTTACCAACTCAGCCACCAGGGCACGGAGGCTTTCTGACACTCGTGGTACACACTCAAACCCTCCTTGAGCTCCTGCAACCATGCTGTACCTGATTCATCACTCCCTCTGGAGCTGGTGATGGTGACAATGCCCCCCTCGGTCCTATATTCGTATAGGAGCACGCGAGAGCCACCGCCCCGTTCAGACAGGCAGCTTGATCTAATCCTTTGCTCTCCTTTCAACAGCGTCCACTTTCTGACAGTGGTTTAGAAGTAAAATGCAGGAGATTTTACAGTAGAATTTGTGCCCTGAAGGAAAATTTCCTTTTAAATTTTATTAGTGAGCATTTGGCCCGTGTCTGGAAGCACAAAGGCTCGCATTGCTACCAAACCCCTTGGACCGAAATCCTGACTCAAGGATCCAAAGGCAATTTTCCTTCTGTCCTCTTTGGACCCACGTTTTCGTCTTTCAGGTTTGTTGTCTGTGTGTTTTAAAGTCCTTACAACAACTCTAAAATCCACAAAATGCTTTCGAGTTGAGCGAGAAACCCAGGCGATGTGTTCCAACGCCAGCAAGGGATGCTGGACGGGAAAGGAGAGCTACTTTTGTGGTAAGAGAAGAGGAAACATTCAGCCAAAAGGCAGCAGAGCTCACACACCCACAAATGCAGGCAGGCCCAGCAATTATGAACTTGCTACAAGAGAGCAGCGACTATTATTAAACCCTAGTCCGGGCATTTTCCTCTGATATTAAATGATGGCAGCAGAAGGGCGTCCAGGTCCGTGGCTGATAACTTTTCTTTCTTTCTTTCTTTCTTTCTTTCCTTCTTTCCTTCTTTCCTTCTTTCCTTCTTTCTTTCTTTCCTTCTTTCCTTCTTTCCTTCTTTCCTTCTTTCCTTCTTTCTTTCCTTCTTTCCTTCTTTCCTTCTTTCTTTCTTTCCTTCTTTCTTTCTTTCCTTCTTTCTTTCTCTCTCTCTCTCACTCTCTCTCTTTCTCTCTCTGTTCCTTTCCTTTCCTTTCCTTTCCTTTCCTTTCCTTTCCTTTCCTTTCCTTTCCTTTCCTTTCCTTTCCTTTCCTTTCCTTTCCTTTCCTTTCCTTTCCTTTCCTTTCCTTTCCTTTCCTTTCCTTTCCTTTCCTTTCCTTTCCTTTCCTTTCCTTTCCTTTCCTTTCCTTTCCTTTCCTTTCCTTTCCTTTCCTTTCCTTTCCTTTCCTTTCCACACATTGCCTCTCCTCACGCTGACATGCATGAAGGAAAAAAAAAAAAAGAAACACCAGAAACACCACAAAACACAACAAAAATACATCAAGAAGAGAGAAAATAGGAACTCCTTGAAGCAGGGACAAGAGAAGCTTTGTTCCCTTCCCCTCAGCACCCACAGCAAAAGCTGCCTCCAAAGGCCAGGTACTTCTTGCCTGCACAACAAGTGGCAGGAGAGAGTTTTGAGTGCCTGAGCCTGATTTTTGGCCGGTGCCTCCCGAGGCCTCTGCTGCTGTCCCGCCTGCATTCCCTGTTCCCACGGCCCCGGAGCGGTGACAAGGAGAAAAACCAGAGCAGCCCCCGGCCTGCGCGGATGAACTCCCAAGTATTTAGATTACTGAGCTGCACCTCCATAAATCTAGCCGGTTCTCTGACACAGGAAAGGGCCCAGGGTGTTAAATAAATAGACAGTAAATTTCAGAGGATTTGGTAAAATTAGGGTTGTCGTTACTTCTCCATTCCAAGAAGACTGATCTGGGTTATAATTATCCCGGCCGCAGCCAGGCTTTTCAATAGCCCCCACACTGATAAATGAGGCGTTCACTCTCACGAATGCCTCTCCTTCCCCTGATGCATGCAATGTGTTCCAGATGGATGGAGAAATCATTTTTTTTTGTTCTTTTACACTTGCTAAGCTGTTTCCCAGCGCCCAGCAGGCCGGAGCACGGGCAGGTGTAAATCAGCAGAGCCCCCCCAAACTTTCTTCCACTCTGCTATTTACAGACTCCGCTACTTCTAAACATAAAATAATGTACGGTACGTGGGTATCTTCAGAAGCAGCAACCCATAAATGCCTGCTGTAAGAAAAACCCCATCAGATAAACACAAAGGACGGTAATTGCACAAATCACCCCGGGCAGGCAGTGCAGGGAGCCTGCCAGCTCAGCGCTGCTCCTGGAAAAAGCCACGTTAATTAGGCTGATTTAAATGCAGACAGGTTTTTCTTTCCACATAGGTCTTTGTACCCGCTTTGTATGAACGGGAGGTGGCCTCGGAGTCCTCAGCCAAAAGCTGTCCTTCTGCTCCCCTCACGGGTGCCGCTCTCTTCAGCGGGGAGCAGCGGAGCCCATGAAGGGAATGGGGTCAAGCTGAGGCAGGGGGGGTTTGGGCTGGACATCAGGAAGAGGATTTTCACCATGAGGGTGGTCACACACTGGGACAGGAGTTTAAGAAGCGTTTGGACTGTGCTCCTAGTCTTATATTGCGAATTTTTGGGTGGGCCTGTGTGGAGCCAGGCCTTGGACTCGATGATCCACTGAAATCAGGCCTAAATTTAGGAGCGCGTCTGACCCTGAAGTGAATTTTCGCTCAGAACCCAGCCTGGCACCCGCCCAGGGTGACTTCATCTGGAGGGGAAGCTGGAAAAGCTTTCAAAACGCTGCTTTCTGCAGGGGAGCTCTGAAGGCTCGTGTCAGCTGGAAATCAGGCAGCACATTCGCTGTGACCGTGAACCGAAGGAAGGAGGCCACGAGGAAGGAAAGGACGGAAGATGGAAGAGGAAGATAGGGACCACGGATCAGAAGAGAGTCTGGGGAGCTTGTCAGTGTCTCTAGGAGAGATGATAAGAGTGAGGAGGAAAAAAAAGTCCCTCTCAGGCCCTTAGCACGATGAACAGACTGGCAGATGTTGGCAGTGACCTCTGGCTCCATCTGGTCCTATCTGCTCCAGCAGGGCCGCCTGGAACAGGGTGCCCAGGGCCATTCCAAGCCCTATCCACAAGTGATTCCTACCACTGATTTTACTGATTACTACACAAATTTTGCCAAAATCTGTGTTCAGGTAGCATCGATGACCTTGCCGTTGTCCTAAATCCAAATTGCTCAAACCCATTTCCTCACGTTTATGTGCTGAGTTTCTTTTTCTTTAAAGATGGTACTGTGTAAAACTGTATTAGGCAGTTTTCCTGCCAAAGTTGCCATCATTTTCCCTCTGCGTGCTGCCGGGTGACTCCTGTGCTCTTCGGACAAGGGCACCTCCAGCTTTCTGTGTTGATGCCTGCTGATTCATCGCGCCGTTCAGCTGGTGAGAGCTCCCCGTGGTGTTTGCATCGGGCGTCTCCGTTAGCTGTTTGCCTTCTGCCTGTTAAATTCTCATTATATATTTATCCTGCTGTTGTAGCAAAGACGCCTAAAGCACAACCACGGGCAGCATTTGGTCTCGGAGTCCCAAAAGAAGCTGCAAGAACATGTGCTTGCATGGTTAAACGTGTGCTGTACCTCCAGAGGAGGATGTGGACACAGTTTCCGTGTCGCATTTGTTTTTATGTGAAAATTTGAAGCACTTGTGACTGAGACCAACCTCTCTTTGTAACTCGATGGTGAAATGTTTTAGCTTTGATCCCTGGTACTTTTTGTTAAGAGTGACGGTGTGAAGGCAAAGCTTTAAACCTTCCCAGTTGGAGTATATCTGGTGTAAGGCAGCATTGAATGCCCATCCTGGTGCAGGGCAGCTGCTCGATTGCAGACCCGTGGTTCATTTGTCATCTTTAAACCCTGTAGAGATGTGGGGAGTCCTCTTTTACCACAGCAAATGGACTTGTGCTTTGAAAAAACCCTTCCCGGACTTGTGACATGGCTAATCGCCCCTGCTCTCAGCAGCCACTGAGTTTCACAATACAGTCACTTGGTACAAAGCTGCGTTTTAAGGCACGGCATCATTATTGTATTATTTATTGTAATATATCTTGTTTATTTGAACAAACGCTTTGTCTGTGAGTGTCTGTACCACACCGGGTCAGGAAATGCCACAGCCCCGGGGAGCATTTAGCTGAGGAGCTGATTCCGTGGGCTCCAATTGCACTCCTGGAGCTACAGCTCTGCTGCCTGTCCTGGCTCCTCCAGCAGGACAAGGAGAACAGCTCAGCACCCTCCTCAGCGCCGCGTGTTGCCGGTGTACTGCATGGAGTCTGAAGGGGGGACTTGTGGAACACGAGGCGAACCATGCCCTGGGAGCCTAATGTTGTCTGGGGCTGCCCAGGACACCGAGCCCTTTCAAAGCACCATCCCAGCAGGCTGAATTAGCCCATCTGTTGGCAACCTGCAAGCGAGTGGGGCTGAGGTGTAACCATACACGCTGTTGACAATGACTGAAAACCACAAACAAGTAAGAATCGTAATAGTTACAGGGCGATGTGTGAACATGAGTCACATCCAAGCGTCAGCTGCGAGCTATCTTCATCTCCTCCGACGAGCGCTGCTGGGTGCAGGAGAGGGCAGAGGGGGAACCGTGCTCTTCAGCCACCCCCCTTTTCTCACATTACTCTGTGTCTTCCTTCAAAACAAGCTCTTGTGTATGGAGCCATCGTAGTTTTGCAGACCTATAAGCTGGCACCGCTGGGTGCTTTATTTTTAACTCCAGGCAAGTTGCATCGTGTCTTCCCAAGGGCACGAAAAGCAGCCACTAGACCAAGCACAGCAGAGGCAACCTCAAGGGGGGCACTCCCCATATCTTGTTTTTCCGTGGCCAAAAGGCCACCTGCCTGCAGCAGAGCCCCCTGCACAGCTCCAGGACCCCACTTTCTGCCTCGGATCACCCCCAGCTGCATGACCCCGTGCCTGAGCACACAGCCCTTCAAGCATCTCCAGAGCACAAAAACTGTGCTGGGAGCTAGCCAGCCACTCAGGTTTGTTGGCTAAACTCACTCTTATCTACCTGGAAGCAGAGCAGAAAATGAGTGGCAGTAGATTAGCCTCCAGGTAAGCCCTGAGCAGCTGCAGGCCAGGCAGCAGGGCAGCGAAGCACAAATTGTTGCTTGTTTTGTGCTTGCAGGGCGCCGGCACAAGGTGCTGCCCCAGAGCAGCCGCTCCTGCGCCTGTTTACAGCAGGAGCCCCAGCCAGAAGGGAGATGAAATTTCAGATACTGAATCGTTTGCTTCCAGGGAGTTACATCAGCAGCTCGTTTGGCCTGCTTCTCTCTTGTTTGTTTGCTTCTTTCTCCGAAACGAGTGCTCTGCTTTGGTTTGCTCGGACCAGTTCCCCTTCTGCCGCGCCGCTCGCTGGGCTACTGCAGGGCTCCGCCGGCCGGGATGACATTTAGCTACGGGAGGAAAACAGGCAGAGAAGAGGAACCTGCGTCTTGAAAAAGGAAACCTCGAGGGAAACCGCAATTGTGCAGCTGTCCCAGCTCTGCCGCTTCTGCAGCACATGTTGGCGGGCTCGTTAGCATTTTCGTGCAGAAATACAGCAGTCAGCGAGCGGTGTGGTGCTCGTCGCCGCTGTCAAATGCTGAGCAGGAGAACACGGCTTGGCATCCTGCGAGTGACAAGTGTTGGGAAATGCTGCTGCGCTCCAGCAGCTCCCATGACGGTTCTGCTGAGGAATTTTTACTCCTGCAACATTACATAGGCACTGAGAAGAGGCCAGGAAGGATAAAAATAAACGCGAGCCTGCTTCCTGTCCCATCTCGTAAACTCTGCTCATCAGGCTAGGGTCTAGCAGGACATGGAGCCTGCCAGCTCCCCGGGACACCATGGGTGGCTGCAGCAAACCAGGCACCGTGCAGGAGGCACACGCTCGCTGGAAACCCCTGCTGAACACCGCGGGGATGTGAAGGAAGAGGGGAAGCAAAAGTGCAGCACAAGCTGATGTGGGCACTAGCATCTTGATCTGCGAGATGCAAATTGCTTCCTCGCAGAAAGGTTGGCGATGTAGCCGCTGATCAGAGCTGGGCTGCTGCAGATAAAGGGGTCCTTGGGTAGGGAGTGCAACTGGCAACGCTGCCGGGTAATGCTACATTTCCCCACTAACCTGACACTCACATCACAAACTTTTTTTTCATTCTTTTTTTCATTCTTTTATTCTTTTTTTTTTTCAGGACAGCACAGGAGCATGCATGCAGCACCCAGCATGGCTACACCCTGAGCACAATCTGCTTCCTCAAGGTTTATCAGGGTATCAATGGATACGTCAACCTGCTAATAAAATATATATATATAGCATTTCACTTTATATTATTTCACAGCAAAGATTGCTCTCTAGAGTCCAATGATAAAATCTTCTACTTCCAGTTTCACCTCCTGTAGTCCAGTAATAAGGTATTCCCAGTGCATTTCTTTATTTTGCATGGCAGTTGGCTATATCCTATGATAAAAAGGGGCTGGCAGGATTATAACCCCCCATTACAGCAGCGAGAACTTACATCTTCTCCTAGGCCATTCACTCCTGCAGCACCACAGTCTTAAATTGTAATTTCTGTCTCGACATTATGATATACTGGGAAAAATTAAGGCTGCCATCAGGTGAGCGTATGCTAAGGAACTGCAGCATTAACTCCGAACTTCCTTCCCAAAGCTGATTCAAAGATTAGGGTAACCCAAGTGTGGTCAAGACGCCGATATACACACGTGAAGCTCCTCACGTGGACCTCAAACCGTGATTTGAACACGTAACAAATGGTGACTAAGCCTATGCCTCCGGATTTGCTACCATCAGCTATCACACCACACCAGGACTGCCTTGCTGACACTAGATGTTAACAAACATTACTTAAGACACCACCATAAATTATAACGCACCATTTATAGTGCGAACACGGGTTGGAAACCTTTCCATTTAGTACTTGAAACAGGCTTAATTACCAGGACTGCGAGGCCATCCAAATGCCTCTGGTTCTCTTTCAGCACGAAGGGAGTGCCCCTGCGCGTTAGTTCTCATTCCGCACTTCTGGTATGCTCCATCAAGAGCCACGAAACACGAAGCTCATAAATTCGTTCATCTTGGCTGTGGTTAGCAATTCGGGGAACAAGAAAGCGAGGGTGGGAGGGGTGCTGCTCCTGTTTCAGGATCTTTGCAGAGCAGTAAGGTGTGCCCGTTTCTTTGCGAAAGGTGTCGTGATCTTTCATTGACTCTTACAGGCTGTGGTAGCTGTGAATTTATCCCTGGGTGGAAATTCGCTTCTAAGAATCGTTTTATAACCTCATTTAGGAGGTTGTTATGAAGACCCACCCCTGTTTTTCTGAATCCTTAGTCAGTTGATGATGTCAGCCCGAAAGATCTTCCTCTGTCACGGCTTCTGTCTTGATCACATCTGGCAAGCCGATTTCCTTTAAAGCTCCAAAATTCCGCATGTTTTCTTCGATCAGATAAGAGGAACAGATCACAAACCACTTTCTTAATAAAGTCAGGACAATTATTCTCAGTGGATAATTACAAAGTGCGGAAACCAAAGAAGGGCAACATGAAGTAACCTGACCCAGTTCTCCCAGAGAGCAGTGGCAGGGCGAGCAGGAGATGGCAGCTGTCCCGGGCCCCTTTTATCCCTGCTCTATCTTTCACCTGTAGCATTATGAGAGAGCTCAGGGATGTTGCACGGGACAGCAGGGACAGCAGTTGCTTCTGTGAGGGGTCTGCACACTGCCACCTCTGGTTTATTTTCGAGTGCACAGCACAAACTCTGGTACAGCCAAGAAATGCCACTGCAAACTCCTGTCTGCAGCCAAACTTACTCCAAAAACCTCCACTTCTGTAACAGCACGGAAGCAGAAAAGAGCCCAAACTCTGGATATCCACAGTAACCACTGCAAAGGCTGAGCTCACTGCCTATAAATCAAACCCTGTAAATAACAGCAAGGAGAGAGGTGGGATCCTCCTGCCCTGTCACAAATCAAGCTGATGCACTGAAAGCTGTTTCTGATTTTACGGGGAGACAGCTGGAAGAGCCTCAAAGTCATTTTTTCTCTGCTTTAACTTGCACACTGCAAAGAGGAACAAGAACATCAGGCGGCATTGCAGGATCAATAGTTATGGTGGAATTTATTGGTTTGATGTCAAGGCCAATTAGCTGCAAGTGGAATTAGCACATACCCTGTGCAGGAAGGCGAGTACGTGATCTGCCCTAGATCGGAAAGATGTTGGCTACGAAGGTGCTCCACACAGGTGTGCACAGAAACGTCTCAATTAGCACCACGTTTCCCAGAGCTGGAAAACCTAACGCTGCCTCCTCTCGGTCCACAGGAGCCCGCAGCACAGACCTGATGTGCACAGCGTGGCAGGAAGGGGTGACTGAGGGCGGTGACACCCCCAGACCAGATCCAACGTGCCACCTGGATTGTACACACCTAAAAAAGGCTGCATTTGGCTAAGCAAACTACTCACCCCGTGTTGGAGAACCCTGCTGGCTGAGATCAACCCAAAACGCCACCTTACCCCGACACCTTTCCATTACTGTCCTGACTCATGACAAAAGAGGTTTTATTCCATGTTTTACTGCTTTTTATGGGCTAGTGTACTCCATGCCTGGTTTGGCTACTGAGGAAGAGATCAACGCTTATGTCCTGCTGGAAGATCGGGTGCTTTAGAGGAGAGCAACAAGCGCAGATGCAGAAGTGAGAAGACACCAAACCTTGTCAAAATAAAAGGAATTGACTACACTAATTTTACTAAACTTTATGATCCAAAAAAAAAGGTGAAAAAAAGTGTTAATTTTCAGGACTTCCGATGTAAGGTGGTGTTAAACTGAGTGCTTTTGCACCAGCTTACTCCGCACTTGCATCTCACCCTGGGAATAGCCAGCACCAAGCCCTTGCTCCAGCCAAAAGTGTGGGAGCACAGGGAAGGAGGCAGCACTACAGCGATGCCAGCTCTCCACACGCACCCCTTCTGGACCTCAGCTCACCTGCAAGGCTTTCAGGACAAAGAGGACCTCTTCTTTTAGCTTATTCACACCAAAAAAACGCAGAGAGCTACTCTGCAGCCTGTAACCTGCACACAAGCACTGCAGCCACTTTGAAATACAACAAACCTTACAGGAAGCCTTGGTGCACGTCATCTTTTGTGCTACGGTGTGTAACCCTTGGCGGGCAGCAGATCTCACGGATGTTGGTAGCAGCTGCAGCGACTCCTGCAATAAGGCATGCTGCCCCAAACACACCACAGATGACACTCTGCCAGCCGGGGTCACCATCTAGATGAGAATGGAGGAGTAAAACAGAATCCCTTGGACCTACAGAACGACATGCACGAGTTATCCCCCAAATTGTTGCAAAAACAGCCTGAGCTCCAGCCTGAAGTTGTAGCTGCTACTGAAGAAACTGTACTAACAGTGCCATCCAGAGGTACTTGAGCGCAGTGCACATCTGTGTCAGCAAGAAATACAAGGCAGGACCTATGTACCAATATCAGACTTAAAACCAGCCATGAAATAATTATATTTTCTGTTATTTTTAATTTCTTCTACCAATTTTTATCCAGATGCTTTTTTCAGTCTCTTTCAATACTCACTGTGTCTCTTAATTTCCCACGTATGCTAAATGAATCACTCTTAAAAACATACACATCTCTAGCCTCTTGGGAAAAAAAAACTATTTTATTTTACTCAAAACTAGTAACGATAGGACTGGCATCACATGCTCAATTTTGAGACACTCACCTGTATTTCATTACCACACGGTAATATTTTGGATAACAGCAACTGAGCATTGAAACAGGACATTTAACACTGGAAAATAATCTTTTTTTTTTTCCCCCATCTGTAACAGCTGTGACCTCCTTTCAGATTTGAAATTATGGCTCAAGCTTGATATGAGAAAAGGCTTTTCAAACATACGATTCTATATATTTGTGTGTGTGTGCATGTTCATATCTATACACAAAGATGTGTGCCAACTGCCTGAGAGCTTTCGGCGCAGCATCACCTGTGCCTTATTTTTACAGTGGGCCACGTATGTCACAGGAGATGTTTGCTGAGCAGCAAGAGCCTAATTTAGCTCTGTTTTCAGAGATAGCTCCTTCACTGACACTCGTATCTGTGCGACACTCAGACGTGGAGTCACTGAATGCTGTCTGGTGATAGCCATCGAGATCAGAGAAAAACCAAGTGCCAAATCCTAATTCTCTCTTTTAGGCAGTTAATGGGATTACACAGATCACAGATAAATAACCCCAACAGCACAAACCATATACTTTCTTTCCCCAAAATCATCACTTACTGGTCCATCGGAATTATTTTACCAACTTAGATAAGCTAAAATCGAGAGAGAAAAATCACTTGATAACTAACAAAACAGCATTTCAGACAGCCTATGGCAAGCACCATTCCCACTTGTTGCATCTCTCCCCCAAAATTGTTATTTTACAGTCTTAATATCTGAAAATGAAGAAAAACTACAACTATAAATGATGTCAGATTACAAATGCTGTTACTGAACCATGCCTACTGCAAAGAGGTATGGCTAAAAGGAGATTTTGAGTGTCATGGAGTCCAAATGTTAAACGTAAGGAGCGATGTCTGCATTGCATTTGGAGTCACCTTGAGCCGACTTCAAGCCTTATCTTTCCTGAGCAACAGATAGTGGCTTAATTTTCCACTGGGCACCCCTGGCGTGTGCCATGTTTATAACTGCACTCAGGTCAGCTATCAAGAGCTACAAGGAGCAGCTATTGATAGCTCTTTGGTCAATGAATACACAGGATCACGGAGCCACCTGCACACAGAGAGGTTTGAAAGGCCAAGGTGAGCAAGCCTGCAGAAGCCCGCTCTGTTTAAGACGGGAAGCAGAGAAACGGCTTTCACATTCCAGACTTCTCAGAGCTGAATGTGTATCTAGAGAAAATAGGAGACATATGGAGTCCTTCAGAAAGCTGTGAGAGATGACCCGCAGAGATCACTGAGTGGATGTCTAATTTTACATCTTGACTCTGCTACAAGTTTCAGACGCATCTGATACCAAGTGTACAACACTTACACACAGTAGTGAAAAAAAAAGCAAAACCCAACGAAACACACTAGCTCAATGCACTAAATGTGATACATAATTATAGCAGTAATTAAGCAGAAAATATTTCTTGAAAAGATCAAAGAAAACAAGCCTCTCTCATCCTGCCACTTTCATACAGAGTCTTTTCTCAAAACGCGTTTTGCAAATGAAAATGTCAGCATCCACCCAAGCCTAATGGGTGCCTAGGGAAATAGTTGTTCAGTCAACAAATGGAAGTGTACGTTGATGGCAAATGTCTACCACCAACAGGAAAAGATCTGGAAAAGGCATGGAAAAAAAATCAGGTCTCGTGCATTCATTTTGAAGCACTATTCAGCAGGTGTACCAGGTTCCAAATCACACCTCCTTTTCTTTTAGAAATGAATGAATTGTATGAAAATTAAGAGCACCATGTAGTTCGGCAAAAAGGAAAGTGCAAAAATCATTGCCTACAGTCATTTCCCCTCTTTCCATGGTTAACCTGGTGTTGCACAGGGTGTAGGGCGTGCACTGACCTGTACTTCCCTGTCCGCACTTGCACAGCTCTCATCCCGCACTGCTGGGCACCTCCGACATCACTCACAATATCATCTCCAATCATGATGGCCTGTCAAAGCAATGAAATACAGAAAAACTGGTGTCAAGTCAATTTGATTTCCGCCATGCTTCACATTCCTTTGACATAATAAACAGCTTGATTTGATGTTTAATGCTGCCATCAGACAAATTAAACAAGATAATATTGTCATCATATTGATTAGAAGTCATCCTACCTTGACTATAACTCATGCTATAGCTCCTGGAGCAATATACTAGTGCAGTAGACATCCGTACAATTTGTAATCCATCACAAAAACCAAAGTGATTTGGCACACAATTCAGACAAAACGTTGATTTTTGTAAAGTTATCCCTATTATGTTCCTAGCCATTCATTTATATTAGCCTTCATGTAAACTGTTTGGATTGTACCTTTTTGAAAAGTTTCCTTAAAATTGGTATTTTAAAAGCTAGTCAAAAACTTGTGATCACCATAACATGCAACTCATTTTCAGGTAGACACAAAAATTTGGGAAGTCTTCTGTCGGTGTAACATCTGATTGATTGATTTTTGCACTGTGGGACATGGTACAGACAGGCACAGCACAGACTGCGTTAAATCTATGCAAATCCCAACAAACTCAGCTAAGCAGGTAACTGAGAAGAAACTTTTTGGCTGGGCTGAGGGGATTTGGCTGCATGTCTGAAAAAAAAAAAGTAGTGTGCATGCTCACTTCATTCACAGCTGTGCCTACAAAATTTCAAGTGCTTTCTACCATTCTGCAATAAAAGTTATTGCTCTTACTCTTCAAATTTCAAAATGGTTGTGGGTTTTCATTTCATAACTTCGACAAAAAAGCAGCACATGATCTACAACTAATAAGAAAAAAAATAAAAATAAAATCAGCTTTCAACATCCCAAAGGCACCCCAGGTTACCCTGCAGAGAAGAGAGGCAGCACCTAAAGCTGGGGGGAACACATCAGCTCTGAAAGCACAGGATCTAGTTTATCTATCAAATTTCAATAGGGGATTTTTCAAAGTTGAATTTTGTTTAAAACACATTAATTAGCTGTATTTTCCTCTTGCTGAACAGCCCCCTACTACATAAACTTTACTGCCAGGCTTTCACAACAGTACGCCTTGCACAATGTTAGGAGGAATTCCTGCCTGAACTGCTCTGCTCCTTCCATAGGCTTTTGATAACTGATTATTTTCATGTTTGCACATCAGACACAAGGAATTGCTAAGCAAACTGTTGCTTATTAAAGAAATTGTACGTTTTGAGCCTAGGGTCTGTTACAATGGGTCCTCGTCCTGCCTGTGGGCTGGGGAGGGTCAGAAGGGCCATTGGCAATGGGGGCAGGACTGCCTTGGGTGGCAGCTTTCCAGATCTGGGGAGGAAGCCTCAGAACATGCCTAAAGCCCTATCTAAGCAGGACATTTGGAGAGCATTCGTGCACCTAACTGAGCCGTGTACAGGAACACCTGGAACAGCTCCGGCTGATAAAACACAAATCCTCCTTTGTGTAACACATTGGGTACAGCACGCGGGGTTATATAGAGCAGTTAGCAGCCCAGTTCATCTTTCCTGCTGTTTTTAAATACCATCCACGTGAGGGATTATCATCACCCTCTGGTGAGGGGATGCAATAGGCCATCCCTGCAAGTCAAGGCTCATTTGTCCAGCTCCACACCGAAGCAGCTCATTTTGCAACGCTTTATCTGTGCACACGCTGGCTTCGTTCTGCGTAGGAGCAACACGGCTGCGATCACACTTGGAGAGCTCTTTGAAGGAGCGAGGAGATGGAAAGACTCGTGGGAACACGGGCACAGCTCGGGAAAACGTGTCCATAGGGAAAGATCAGCAGGAGGCTGTGGGACAGGCAGCGCTGCCTTTCGAGCTCCCTGCTCACAAACTGCTTCAAAGCCAGCACGTGATGGAGAGCTCGATCTTTTTCATCCTTATTTACTGGCCCATTATCCTTATCCACTCTGCTCACAGAAATGCACGTGTTCTTGTTAAGATACCTGATGCAAGATCCCCTGTAGACAGCTCGCTTTTCCCTACCACTCCAGCATGAAATGGGGGAAAATGAAGGGTTAATTTGAAGTAATTAGTAAATAAAGCGTGTATAAACAGAGGAAGAAAACAGATTAGTGGGAACGATTATGTTTCTCAAAACAGCTTGGGGGAAAATAGGTAATAGGAGTTGGCTGGGAGCAGTTTTGCCAGATTTTGTCCTTTTTCCCCCTCCTCTCATCTGTGCATCCTCTGTTTTCAGTCCTGGGTTCCTCTGAAAGCAGGAAAGGGCAGCTCGGGGTGGCTCGGCAGGCCCTCCAAAGCCTCCAGAGGGGAAGCTTGCTCAGCAGGGCTGTATTTCACTCCGTCCAGACAAGTTTTCCTGCAAGACACCCAGCAGCCCTGCAAGTGCAGCTGCACATGAGCAGCGATGCCTGTCCAGGCCAGCTTGTGGCATACGCATACCAAAATGTACTCCAGCCCCCGGGGATTTCACAGATTTACTATCGGTGAAGGGCAATAATCACTAAAGGAGGAGCAATTATTCCCAAATCATTAAGGATTTAAAAAATCATTGGCAAGAAGATAGAGGTCAAAAGGTGCACTGTCAGGGGAAATAAAAAAAAACTCTACCTGTCAAACCTGGGTTTAACTTCCTCCCTGACTGCAATATGGCAAGAAGAGAAAGATATAAAACTGAAAGGTCATACACCCACCCCAAAGCTAGAATGAAAAGATCCCCGTTTGTGCTCACAATTTACATGGGGATCACGCCATTAATCTGTGCAATTAGTCCGGGGAAGTTGCTTCTTTTTGATCAGCTACAAAATGACAAAAAGAAGGACAAAAACGCATTGAGATAATCTCTCTGGTTTTACGAAAATCATCAAAGAATTAAGCCGAGTGTAATTTACATTTTTCCTGGTCTGTGTAGCTGGTGAGAGATGGTGTGCATGGTTGTGTGCAAGCGATACATTAAGCACACGTGTGCCAGAGCTGAGGGAAGCCGTGGCTACTCAGCTGTCCCCATCAAACCCAACCCAGAGCAGCAGTGATAATGGAGGAGATGAACACGAGCTCGAAGGATTCAGGGCACAACACGATCCCAGCTGGACAAATCCTCTCACCTACTAACACGGACAGCTTCAGAGATGGGTGAAGGGGAGGGAACCTTTTCTATTTTTTCCTCTGTAAACAGAGTTTTAGTATTCATTAAAAAAAAATCACAGAAACATGTTTGATCAGAAAAGGAACTTTAAGAGTATTTAACACAGTGAATGTTTCTAGAGTTGAAAATACTTACGCCTAAGCAGGTTTTTGCTACAGGCTTAACAGCAAAGTTAAAGGTGCCAAGGATGTAAAGAAATACAGCGCATACACAAAATCCTGATTAAAATTAAAGACACTACACAATGAATACGACACATTTATTTTTCTCCCCGTGGCAATCTCCTAGGCTTCAGGACCCCGTATTCCTGTTAATTGTACTTCTATCCAGGAACTACTGGCTGTGCAAACCACAAACACACGCGAGGCACCACACGTGGCCTCCGACCTGGCAGAATTTGTATCAGGCAGGCGAAACACAGAAATACACCAAACCTCCAGGGCAGGTTCCAAAAACCCCAGAACCAGCTGAGTTTGAATATGCTTTCAGCAGGATTCAACGCTTGAAACTTCACGTGGCTGCTCAGCTCTTCTCTCCGAGATGGAAAATATTCCCCGTCAGCCCCAGAAGCAGAGCAGGGCTGGTGGGCATGGTGAGGGTGACCTGCCTGTGCTCTCACGCACCGCTACCTCCCCCCTGGGCCAGGCAGCTGGCCGAAATGGGAGCTGGTTAACTACCAGCACTTTATGCACTCGAGTATAACCTGCCATAACTCCCGCTGAGGCTGGACAATTTGCTACAGACAGAACTTTTTATGATTATATAAAAGTACGGCAGCCTTAACGTTAGTTAGGTTTTATTGTAAAGCTGTAAAAATCATCCACTGTTACAGCCGCCTTAAAACACATGAATTAGGTATTTCGGTAACCTTTAAGATGTGTTATTCTTTGTCATATTACTGAATCATAAGACAGGTCTGGTTACCTCTAAGAGGTTTAAATTTCCAATCTATTAAAGTAATACTGGCAATCTGTTATTTCTAGGCCATTGAGGAAAGGTTAAAATGAAAATTGGACTTCAGGGAGTTCCTCCTAGTCTAAGTGCAGGTTGAAAACATCTCAGTAGCAGAAGGTAAAGTCAGGGTCTCGGTAAGAAGCAGTTACCCAGGGAAATGACTGGTGATAACTTTATTGATTAAAGCAGCTTGAGAAATTTAAGATTTGCCACTGTCTAGCATTACTGCGGTGAGACAGCTTTATTAAAAAGCTATTTTTCATTAGAAGTCAGGTAAAAGAAAATTGTAATGTTTTCAGATGCGCAGCTCATCCGAAATGGTTTAATGGTGGTATGGATTAAACGCATTCCACAGGTGGAATAAATTACTGGTAAACATTTTATAAAAGTAAAGGCAAGTAAAGCCACTGCTCATCTTGTCATTACAAGCACAGAGAAGTAAAGCTCATTTGGGAGACAGATTAAAACCTCACAGGGTGCACTACTGAGGAACTTACTGCACTGCACATACCGCGTTTTTATTATTATGTATGACCAACCAACACAACCTGCAAATCCGTCTCGAAAGAACATTAAAGCTGCAAGGTCAAGCACTCAAAAGTTACAAAAATACACTACAATTACGGCGGTGTGCTCTTCTGTAATTTGTTCCTCCCACACATATTCTTCATGGTCTAGTTTTTAATTACAGCAGCGAGCCCTGGTTTTCCATCGCCGAGAACACCGACAAGGCACCCGGGGCCATTATGCAGTGGTACCTACTGCAGACCTGCTGGTGAGGTGCATATGTCCTTTATCTTCATTCTCTGTGTAAGAAAAATTACACCTACAGACCAGGCCTATTGTTAGAAACTGGTGGCATTTCATACGAGAAACTATCTGGGAAGAAAATATCTGTCAAAATATAAAGCTAGTTACTAGTAGCACTGTGAAAATCTGGCAAAGGTTGAATAAATAATAATCTCTCCAAGGGCTATAACCACTTTTCTCTACCCAAACCAATCCTCCTGAAGTTAACAAGAACCAGCCCCCAGGGCTTACCCTATGGGACCATTTTTATACCAGGCTGGTGATGCATTAAATCATCTGCTCAAATTTGGTTCTCTGGGGCAACGAGAAACAAGAAACTCATTGAGAAATGGGGTGTGGTGTTGCAGCCCAGCATGGAAACACATCCCTGTGATGATGTTCTCCCACAATGGCAGGGGCTGACATGGTGGCAAGGTGGCAAAACAAAGCTTGAGGACAACTGCACTGTCCTGCCTAAGGAAAAGGGAAACTAATGTCCATACGCAGGACCTCAAAACAGAAAACCCCAAAAGAGCACACTGTTCATTCCTTATACAAGCAGGAAGAAAACACAAACCTTCATACCTCTGATTTAGAGGCATAAAATTTAAGGGCTGAGCTCTGTGTGTTTTGTTTTGTTTTTCTCTGTTCTTTTTTTCCAGCTACCTTTTTCTTGAAATGCCATTCGGTTTCTGAAATGGATTTTTTTGGTTTGTTGGTTGGATGAATGGATTGAGTAATTGCTCAATACCTAGCATATTTTGCTCAGGCTGAGCTATGTTGTTACCGGGAAGATATTGACAAACTGAAGGGAGTACCGAAAAGAGCACTGCAGCAGGTTAGGGTGCAGAGCGACTGGATCACAAGGAAAGTTGCTGAGAGCTAAACACAGTTTATTTTGGTTGTTACCTGGACTAAAACTAGAAATAAGGATACAGAGTTTCAATGGGAAGCATCTCAACAGATCTCAGAAAAAGCTGCCAGCTCATGAGATCTACTAGAGGATGTGAACACTGTCCCTCGGGTACTTAAAGAAGCCCAGTTGTTTGCTCACTGAAAACCACTCTGCACAAAACACTGATCAACATGGAGCAGGGAACACTCCTGCATGGGGAAGGAGAGGGATTAGATGGCCTGCAAGGTCTTTTCCATCTTCCCATTCTATAATAAAGTAAGACCCAAGCACATACTGAATTACAGGGCCATAATTTCTTCTCCAGGCTCCACAGACCTACAAGCCACCCAAACTTCACTCCTGTTGTTTATGATGTCACCAAAAGCCCGTGATGGAGTTATTGCCTTGTAATTCACTGTCGTCTGTTAGTCATCTCATACTCATCCCTATGTCCTGTGCGACACGACAACAAATCAATAAAGAGGGCACAACTACAGGGAGGAAAAAAAAAAAGGGGGCCGTGCTAAGTAAGCAGGGAGCATCACACACTCGGTGTGTTTCTGGAAAGCCTGATGAAACCAGTAACATTAGAAGAGTTTTGGGGTCAGACAGTGCTTCTGTTACTTCTGCCTTTCCCCCTTTAGGAACTGTACTAAAAAAAAATAAAAATAGCAAATGTGACAGCAAAGGAAATAACATTTCAGCTGCAATTCCACCAGGCTGCAGCCTTCATGGTATCTGTTACATTGTGAAGCACACCGTCTTCCATAATTCCTTGGGAAACCTGACCTTTATTCCTTTGTATTGGTTTCCTTAGTCTCCAAATAAAGGAATTCTCAACAGAAGTACACGTGCTTCTGAACTACGTGGTTTAGAATGAAGGTGAATAAGAAGGCTCATCACAAGAACACAAGTAAAGAGAGAAACCACATTAGGGAAATTAGGATGGAAAACTAAAGTAGGTAAAGATACAGATGGTAAAAGTCAGAGCAAACAGAAGAGAATGAAAAGGGAAACAGAAAATGGTCAAAAAAAACCCTCAGGACAGCAAAGAAGTTCTGAGGAAAGATAATGCCATGCCTTCCAGGAGGGTAGGAAGTACACGCAAGGCCGAAAATATTCAACAGACCCCAACCTGCTACCATTTATCCTCTTGACTCTCAGTCCTTCACATTATTTGATAGAATGGGTAAAACATTTTTCTTCCCCTCCAAAGCAATCTTTCAGATTTTTTTTTAGTAATTCATAGAAAGATCCTGAATATAAGCATTTCTTTGCACCATGTATGAAAAACCAGACTCAGTGTATTTTCACCCAGTGTTTACCACGTTCTCAAGGCCACATTCCCCTCAATGTCTTCTGTAACTTTCTGTCAAAGACAGCAAATCAGTGTAGCGGCATAACTATGTGGCACAGTCAACAGTCATGGCATCAGCAACATTACCTCCTGTGGCGGAACTCCCATTTCTGCGAGGGCTGACTCGAAAAATGCTTTTGCTGGTTTTCCCACTACCTCAGCTTCAACATCACAGGCATACTGGAAAAAAAAAAAAAAAAAAAAAAAAAAGAGAGAGACAAATAATGCTATATAGATCAGAAAAGGATTTGTTCAACTCTGTAATTCCAGTCAATTGTATAAGAAGTATGTGATTATTGATCTCTGCCCTTAAATAACACAATGGATTAGCAGATGAAGATAACTATCTGATGGTTTGGATAATGGGAGGGTTCAATGCTCTCTGTCAGAACAGAAAGTCATCCTGAAACATCTCAAGTTACAAATCTGTTTCATTCTCCATCACGGCAGCAGTCTTCCTAGCCAGTTCCAGTATCACTCATTTTTGTAAGAGCATCACTCTTACAGAAATAACAAATATCCTTCACATGAAACGATCAAAAGTATTGGAGTAGTGAGTATATTCCCCTACTTTGCTTCCTTCCCTGAATTCCCTCTGTATTTACTTTTCTAAAATCTCTCTGCAAGCCTGTAAAAAGAAGGATAATGATTCTCTCATTCTCTCACCCTTAGGTTGGCTTATCTATTGGGTTCCAGTTATGCACAGACTTAATCAGGCTTAAACACAGGACTACACATAAGAATCTTGCTGAATAAGGGGTTTATGCTGTAAGCTGTTAAGGGCAAGAGCTGTGTTAAATGCTATGCCAAACAGAAACAGTTTTTCTTGGATATCTTGCAGAAAACATACTGTGTTTTTTCTTTTCTGACTCCTCCTTTCAAGGGCCTCACTTCCAATAAAGGTACCATGATGGTAAAAGTTCCCGTTTTAAATACAGAAAAAGTGAATAATATAAAATCCAACCATCTTTAGAATGCAGCAAATGAGTTTCAGTCCGTGGAAACTTCCTCTACCAAGGTGAGTAATTACAGAAGACGACCCATATTTACACCAGTTACTCTTTAACAAGGTGCACAGAGCGAGTAAGCATAAAGCAAGCTATAAAATACCTCTAATGCCTTCATATATGCTCCAACATCAAGTTTCAGGCCATCAGTTTCTTTATAGTAGCGTCTGGAAATGAAAGTGATAAAGTTCCAATGAAATGAAAGTGTTGGCAGTTAAACACAAAGAAAGTACATTTTATGATTTCTGTGCCTATACAGATGTCCATATGGCTGCACCGAAAAGGCAAGTCATCAGAAACTCTGAAGCCTTAATTTAGCACCAGGAATTAAGTAAAGGACAGGCTGAGTACTGTGCAGTGCTGGGGAAAAGGTTTCAGACCAGGTATCTCTCTGGCATCCAGGGCACAATTCTATCATTGAAAGGGATTTCCTCTAGCTTGGATTAGGGGTGAATTTGGCTCATTTTCTACTGCACAGAGTGCTAGTTTCTCATGAAGGCCAGTAGCTACATCGCTCTTCAGAGACGCTTTGGCAGATGTCACACGAGGACTGGCACCAACCAGCAGCTGTAACACCTCCTCCAGAAAGTTTGGAGGAAGACTCCAGGCACTCGACCACCATGGCTTATCACAAACCTCCCCCACAAGAAAAGCCTGTTTAAGCTCTCTTTGCTATCAGGACTAAGAAAGCTCTCAAAGCTAAGTTCTGCTCCTTCTAAAAATGTTCCTATTGCCATAAAGTTCCCAAATTAATTTCTATCTTTCTGGCATTTTTCTGGACTAGCAAATCACGTTAACACGGGTCTTCCAAGCCGTCCTTATCAGAGCAAAGACAGGTTTCTGTATGACAGAGAAGAAAAATGTAGGATGAGCAGTCAGTTAAGATTTTATGCCTTATCCTTCTGCCATTTTCGATTATTCAGCACAGCTTCCCTTTAAAATGACCACTTGACCTTTGCTAGAACAGCCATTAACCTTCTATAGTCTAGCGTAAACAGCTTAATTTTCTGACAGTGGCATGACAGAAGAAATTACAAAGCCAATTCCCACTCTCAGCCCAAAACAGATGCTAAATGTAAATCACTCCATTTTCAGGAGGAGGGCATTCTGCTTCAGTGACTCTGACACTTTCGTTTTCCATAGAATGAACTAAAACTTCAACAGAAATCAACCTGCTTGCTCAAGGTAGAGGTGTTGTTAAGGTCCTACCAATTACACTCATTCCATACATAAACAATGAAACTGGTTTGTGTTTTTTTTTTTTTTTTTTTGTCTTTCCTATGGCCCTTGACATCAGTGATGCTTCTTAGCTATTAACTGATAAATAATCCAGTTTATAATCTCTGTTCTTCAAGTCTGAAAACTTCTTCAGCATTTGTTGCAGAACTCATGTTCACAGTATCTAAAGGATTGACCATAAAACAGGATGTTCACAATGAAAATTGAGCTCAGGAAGTCCAACCATGGGTTATTTCCCATTAAAAAAAAATGAATCCTTAAAAAAAATACTAATAATGCTTTAGAACTGTCTACATCAATGAATGATGGAATAAATATTTTATATGCATGGGGTACAAAGGTATTTTTGCATTGCTCATGCTGCCAATCTTAAACAAAGGTTTATTCTGCATTTATCTTTGAAAGGCAGTATTATGTGACACAAAACTTGGTTATTTTATGTACATTAGCTATTATGTTGTTGGCTCATATCATTTTCTCCTTATCCTTCTCACCAAAAAATTGTAAAGATTTTTTCCCCGTGTTACAGGATCAGAGCGTGCAAGTGTGAGGTATGGAAACACACTGGATTTAACTGCTCCTTCCCGCTGTTAAATTCCACCCTGCTGGATCAATAATCCACAGACTAAGAAGGGCTTTCATGCCCATTATGGTCTATTGAACCACTGAAAAAAAAGTCATTATGGTTTCCTCCAACTAAACATGTGTATTCTTTTTTTAAGCCCATACACTGGTCAGCAGATAAGAATAACTCCTCCAAGGCTGTGGGGATTTGTCATTATTCAGCACTGCCATTAATAACCACCTGTTTAAAATCTCAGAATACATCCAACTGAATTGTTTTTACTAAAACATCCAAATCCCCTGACTGGACTTTTCCTGTGTACGAAAATGGGTGCTCAAAATTTACCTTTGATGTTCAGGGTATGAATTAAAAATATCACCGTATATTCCCAGTGGCTTACAAAACTTGTTATTTGACCTTCCCACCACCATCTGCAAACACATGGATTGTTTCATTGAGGTCTAGCTCACTCTTGAATGCTGACTTTGAAGGATGAGAGGCTCGACACAATTCCTCCTCCTCCTCTTGAAATGGAACTCATCCCAGTGAGTGCTGCATCCATACCACCTAGTTTTAGAGACCCAACTCAGCATAACCACCTGAGTTTCTCATTATGTCACTGGAAAGTCTACAAATAAATGACTCGGGACAGGAAGCCAAATTCGATGACTGAACTACCTACTTACTGAGGATTTTTCACTGACAGATACCTGGGCAGATCAGGGCTGAACACATGGACTAACTGCTTAAAAGTTGGCAGTGTGAATGCCCACACCACCATCTGGCTTCCACTAGGTACCAAGTTACTGGGTGAAATTAAAAAACACACCGACTAGAGAAGGAAACAAACAGTGCTCAACTCACCCTCTTCCAAGGGAGATCAGCACAGGCTTCTCCAACCCAATCAGAACTCGGAAAGCTTCATTAACGTTTGCATAGGAGAAGTTTTCTGCTGCATCCCCAACAACCACGCAGTTTGGGTTTGTTTTATCAATCTCAGCAAATTCAGGGACAAGATCTAAAGGGAAAAAAAAAACACATTACAAATCCCTTACTGCTGCATATCCCATTGGATCTGATGATTTCTCCCGGATTCGTGTTTGCTTTCATTCGTTGCTTGAAACATTAAGAAATAAAAAATATATAAATCCAGTCATTAAGTTTATTACAGAAATTCGTGGCTTAGGAAAGAGTAGGAGCATCAAAGCTGGGGGCAGTTCCCACCACCAAGCTGCTCTGTCACAAATCCCCAAATCTCTCTGGGTTGTCCCCTCCCAAGCCCCAGTGTGTGCTGCAGCACTGTCCCACCGTCATGCACGAGCAAGTGTGGCCTCAGTCCACGCTCCTTCAAGAGGCGGCAGGCTGCTGGTGCTGGGGCAGTGACTTCGGCCACGGAGATGTCAAAGCCCAGGCCCTGGAGCTTCTTCACAAACTTCTCTCGGGTTGCTTGTGTTTCGTTGGTGCAGAACCGCAGCTTCAGGCCAGACGCTTTGATCCTGTCGTGTAAAAGCAACAGAGGAGTTAACTGCACATAAAACAGAGTTGGGAGTATCAGCTTCGCTGTCCCACATCTAACATGTCCCCACATTGCACAGGATGGCATCCAGGTGGGTTTTGGATATCTCTGAGGAGAGTCCAAAGCCTCTCTGGGCAGCCTGTTCCAGTGCTCTGTCACCCTTACCATGACCAAGGCATCCCTAAAATACACTGAAGTGCTACAAGTTCCACATGCAGATCCCCTGCCATAAATCTGTATCTACCTTTCTTGAAATCCGGTAGAATTCCCAATCAGAAACCCTCACATCCAGTTACTGTTAGACCAGTCCATGGATGTACATACACGAACTGCACGGCCATGAGTACAGAAACTGGAGCAATACCACTGGCTATGAGCATTTTTACTGGGATTTCCACCTGTCCACTTACTGGTCGTCTGCTGTGGTGGATCAGTGTTTGAGATGTAAAAGCAGTTTTGCACTTCTGCAGACCCCAAGTAAGAGGCCAGCTAGCTGCATCATGCTACAAGAAGGATGCTTTTATAACACAGGGATGGCTTCGGTCACATTTATCATGCAATCTCTCATAAAACTGATTTATTAATAAATGTTTACTGATAAATATTTTTGACTTCTCGAGGAAGGAAAGAAAATACGGCCTGAGGTGCCCAGAGCCAAGGACACCCCTCCTGTGGATCAGTGCTCTGTGATCTCATGCAAGTCCTCTGCCTCAGCAGTTCTGCTTCCCCCCTGCAAACACAGGTGCTAACACCGTGTTTCAACACCTACAGATGAAAATTTAACCATTTCATCTAGTTGTCATCATACAGGAAACGAAATGTTATTTCTAACCATTCTTCACTGCATTGTGCCAGAATCACTTCACCCTGCCAAGCTGATGACTGAGCTGCAGTGAGCCACGGGGGATGTCATGAAAAGGCCTCTGCTTTGAAGATGAGTTGTCTGCCTTTTGGAGAACCATTGTGTTTCAATGCAGTCACGACAAAACAGGGACCTTTAAATGGTAACTCAGTGCTTTGCCTAACATTTGTTAGTTTTAGTGTGAATAGGTCCAGAGGCTTATAAATTCTTACTGAAATATGACTACGTTTCTTTGTGTTAGGATGAAAAAATGTTTTCTACTAGGAAACCCCCCGCATTGATTCTTGAGACAACAAAATGTGTGGGTTCCTTTTCTAGGGAAGAGGATCCCAACAGGTTGATGTAAACACCAAAATCGCCTTGAGATAAGGCATCCAACGAAGAACTTTGTATCAAAAATTCTTAGAAATCCAGTCCTGACCCAGAGAGTCCCTTGTGCTCATTAAAACTGCATGCCAATGTCTTCTTCAGTAACACAGGTGATTCATTTCTTTCTTATTATTTGTCTTTCCTAATCATAGGTATGTGAATTATCAATTACACTTAGTGGTTAATTGCCCTTCATAAAGATAGCTTTTCTATTTTAAATTAGGCAGTTAATATATTGTAACTAATAGCATCCACTTGTACATTATAAATATATCTTCATTGATTGGAGCAGTGAATGTGAGATTCGCTCACAAGTTAATGAAGCAATTGAGTGAAGAAGTGCAGGGTGTACCCAGGGAATAATTATTGTTAATGAATTATGATGTGACCTTCTCAGAACAATGAACAATTGGTGTGACAGTGAGATGACAGTATTCCACATCTGTTATTCAAAACACGGTTTCAGCTGTGCTTAAAAAGCAAAGCAATGTAATTTGGATACATAAACTTGAACAAAGTGTGCTGTGGTTAAAAAAAGCTTATTCCAAAGGCAAAGCCTATCTCCACGCTCTTAGGTAAAAAATCTCACGATTCATGATCGTCTGGAAACAGACATTTGTTGAAGAAGAATCTATTCCCTCTCTTCTCAAAGGTCAATTAAATGAATTCAGGAACAACACTAACCATTGAGTTGCACAGACAAATAAATGTGCCTTCACAGCTCAGCTTGGTAAAAGCAAAGACTGGGTTTTCTTATACTACTAAAATTTAACTCCCTTTTCACAATTTTAGATGAAAACCACAGTTACACTTCTGAAATGCATGTCCAAAGTGGAAGCAGCTGAACACATCCCAGGCTGCTTCAAGCCTTAGTGAGCACCAGCAACTGTCGCCTCAACAAAAGAGCTCAGTAAGTTAGTCATAGGTCCAGAAAAAAATCAGCCAGGTTGGTCAGAAAATTGTTCTTTGGCTGAAACAACTCCGAGTAGTACCCTGGAACACTAAACAAAAGAAAATCGACAGAAAAACTCCTTACTCTACAAAGAAGAGTTATTTCTAGAAAAACACCTTTTCAATGAGAACTCGCCTGTGCCTTCAAAGTTGGAATCTCTAAAAAAAAACACACAAAAAAACCCCTCTGCTAGGTTTCTGCCAAATCCTTACACAACAGTACGATTACACACACGCCAGGACCACTCCACCCCTCAGTGCTCAGCACACAGACCGTGACCAGAGCCCGCAGACCATCCCTGTCGGCAAACAACCATTAACTCGGGGCTTAAAGAAACAGGGAGAGCTCTGAACGACAGCTCCATGTAGGGGAAATCCTGGATCCACTCATGTTTATAGCAAAACTCTCCTTCAGTTTTCATGGCCAGGCTTTGCTAAGCTGAAAGAGGCAACCTGAAGGTCTGCCTAGCAGAGATGAGAGGCCTGGCAAAGCGAGGCAACTCTTCACAGCAAGCCCTCAGCTTCTGAGCTGTCGCAGCAACCGGTGTGCACGGTGTAAGGCACGGATGAGCAGGGTCCTGCTACACCTGGTGCTAGCAGCTGTGGGGAACGTACGGGACCGTGCTTCACCCCATGCTCCTGAGGCTCATGGACACCCCGGTGCCGCTGGGCAGGCCCCGTGTGCCCGTCATGGCACCGATCCCACCACATGGGCACTGAGCAAAGCATCCCAAACAACTTCCAGGCCCCAAATCATAAACAGGCGGGACTAAAACCCCAACAGGTGGCTGAGGAGAGTTTCTAAGCCTCACCACAGGAGGGATTTAAGCCTGCTCCGTACTGAAACACCCATTTGGTCGCCCACAGGATCCCTAAATCCAGAGCTGGGGGCTCCCGCTCAGCACCAGGCATGTGGTGAGGGTACGGAGGTCGGAGATACGGAGATGAGGTTTTTAATTTCAGCCCAGCACCGTCCCTCGGCTCTTTGAACTGACCTTTACCTCATCCTGCCGGAGCGGGACAAGACGCTGAGTGACAATGTCCCGCAGTGCAATTACCGTGCGTCAGATGAGCCGGTCCCTTACAAATCACCTCGAACTTTACACATCTGCTGGCTGTCAGCATCTGCCAGGTTCACTCACCCGAAAATAATGAAAAAACTCTCATTATTGTTCCATAACAGGTAAAGTGTTAGGACAATTATTAGACATCCTGGCTGACCTTGTGCAGACAACCAACTGCCCTTGCCAACCTTTACGGGCAGACTTTGGGCATATAAAACACAAAAGCTGTTCTTTTCGACGACGCAGAGGTTGTGACACCAGCGGGAAGAGAAACAGCCCTAGGATCCAGACTGAAAGCCATCACTCCCTAAATTCACGTTGTCTTGCAAACGGCAGAAGAAACTACGGATGTGGCATGAGGCTAAACTTCATACATCCCCTCACCAACCACCCACCCCGAGTTGCAGCCAGGGTTTGTCCCACCAGGAGGGCTGGGTGGCAGCCAGCAGGCTCCTGTGCTCGTGGGCAGGGTGACAGAAAGCCTCGTCCTGCAAGAGGCAGAAGCCCGAGAGCCTGGCATCGTCATCCAACAGGTTTGGAGGACAAGTTACTTGATAGTATAAATCATATTCCACCTGCCTGAACAGGGCACTGATGTGTAGACAACGATATGCCCCAACACTGAAATGTGGAAATAAGTGAAATTAGAATTTAGAAATAATTTGAAGGGAATCTGTAGGAAGGAAGCACAGAGCGAAATACAAGCACACGCATACAAAATGCATTTAACTGCTACAGATTAACAAATTAGCTTAAAATATTCCAACTAGCAGATTTCAACCATACAGCAGGAACTGAATGAGGGCTTCCACATCATCTTACACTGGCTGGCTGGCCTACACAATCTTGGAACAAAAGTAAACTGGTAGGCTTAAAATACTTGGTAATTCTCCACTTGGGAGTTGTGAAGAATAAAAAAAAAATCAGAGCTTTTGGGGGTTCAGATAGCGTGAACATGTCTGGAATACATTTAGTTGCATTAAGAAAAACATTTTCATGGACTCATGAAACATTTTCATTGGAGCAAAAGCTCCAATAGCTTTAATTCTTTGCCAAAAAGCAGTTATTTTGCCTTTGAAGCTACTAATTATTTCAATGAAAGCTCAGTCAAAACCAAGCTATCATCATCATACTTTTACTCTGTATACAAATATCATCTGTTGGTAAATAACTGATTCTAGGTCTAGAAAAAAAAATAATTGTCAAAAGGTTTCATTTAGTCTATTTTATTTTATTTTAATCAAGAAAGAACTCACTTTCACATGCTTTGCACACTACTTCAGAGAGTGCCATACTATTTCATGGCAATAGTTCAAAGAACAAACTGCATTCCAGCAAATTTAGCGTGGTTTTAATCTGGAAGTGATCCACTGTTATGGCACAAACACGTGCAGGTATAAGCTGCCCCAAGGCAAGGAAAATACAGCTGATCTTCCTTAGATACTCGCTGAATCTCTCAGCTGACTCTTGCACCTTTTGCTGCACTTGGAAGCAGCAGCAGAGCTAAGAGCTACTCCTTCCAGCTCATCACCTGCAAAGACAGGGCAACTTTAATGAAGACCTTTAGGCCTAAGTAATGGTGATACTGGTGAGGATATGCAAAGAATTGGGCTGGATTCTTAAGACTCCAGACTGAGTTCACCAAACATGAAAGACAGGGAAAAAATAAATAAATCAAACAATACGGCAGTGGTAAACTGAGACATGACTCAAGTTCTAAAGCACAGAGTGAGGCGAAGGGCTGCTTATCCATTCCAGGATTCATTGGTATTTATATGAGCTGGTAGAAGAACAAGTGCTGTTGCTCAGTGGGTATCACAGTAATATCTTCTATTATTCTTATTGGAAAATATTTGTATGCCACATACTTGTGCTGATGGACAGTAAATAGCTGAAGACCCCAGAGGTTAATGATGTTTAAACTCCAAAAGTGCAAGCACTTTTTGCACATTCATGCAACTTCCAGAGGCAGCACTTCCTTGGAATATCTACATTTTTGGGGACAGATATTGTTAAAATAATAATGAACACTGCTGATTAGGGAAGAAAACACAGGTTTGCAAAGTCCAGTGCTCTAAGAAATCTGGGGCCACAGACTGCTGTGCAGCTACGAACAACTTTATAGCCACTGAGGATCCATTCCTGGCTCTGCTTCTGGCTCTGCCTGTGAACAGCTGCACGACTACACAGAACTTTTTCATCCTTTTGCGTCTCTGCAGCTTCACCCAGAAAGGGCAGGTGATAACACTCAGCCTCCTTTGGGATCCGTGGATAAAATCTGCTAACAGAATTAAGCGTAAAGACAAGCAAATGAATATTTACCCCGGAGTTTGTACAGTTTATTTGAAAGCCTCTTTCAAGGACTCCTTTGCTGCCACGTGTAGTAGATGTGGAAACTTTGCACGTCTGCAGCACGCTGAGCCACGCTTGGGTCATCTTCTGCTGCAACAAAGATTTCTTACTCCTGCTCCCACACACCCTTCAGATGGCTCTTTGTAAACCCACAACTGTCCCACCCGAACCCCCGCACGCTGAATTGCTTTACAGTCCCCGTTCCGCTTGTTCTCCTCACAATCTTCGCCTTGTTCGCCTCTCCAGGTACCTGGTTTTAACACGGCCGTCCAGCTGCTCCACAGCCTCCCCGCGCCCCAGATTTCCGCTGCTCTTTTCAAGAGGTGGAGGAAGGCTGTGCTCACAGATGCCCAATCCTGGCCGAACAACAGGATGTTGTAAATGTCCAACCACTGCGTGCTTTTCATATGGATATGCTAATGGACACACTATCAGCACCCAGCTGTAAATGCAAATAACAAAGCTCAGGCTGGGCATCTTTTATGGCTCTTTAACCACCTTCTGTCTTGGAAGAGACCAGCTCCCTACTATTTGGGAGATAAAAAGCGAATGGCTCACCTCATGTCAATGCTGTGTAAATCAATTAAGGGAACAAGAGCACGGCCAGAGGCACTGTTAAGGCTGGCTCCAACAGAAGTCTTTAAGTCACCGATGGGCTCTCTCATCTGCTACAAACACCACTGTGCTGTCTGCCAGCTATCCGCACACGCTCGGAAGAGACATGCTTTATTCAACTCTTACAAAGACTTAACAAATAAATAAATAAATAACAATAACATGTATGTCCCAGCAAGCTAAACAATCAGGAAATGCTGTGGGTTGAAAGTTTTAAAGGGCCAAATTATCCTATCAAGCAATTTTCTCAATTTTCTAGTCCCCTGCAGCTCCATTTTCCCCACTCAAAATTAACAGCAGCAGTCTCTAGGGAGTTTAATAACATTTTTGATACCCTGGATTCCAGGTTAAAACTCTGGTGCTAATGTCCTTAGCCACAAGGGTGCATATCTGCCATGGTTTGGCCAAGTATTCAGGAGGATCCAGATCCACTGTAGTGGTAGTTAAGAGCAGAAGGACATCTGCTTTGTACAACAAATCCTTCTATGGCTCACCTTTTTCTGATTCACCAACTTCCTTCCAGTGTATGTTGAATCCTAAAGTATTTTGTGGGTAAAAATTATCAGAGATGCAGGTGCACTAGTGAGAAATGATGCACTACTCTTTTCATCGCAAGTAATACCAACTCGGGTAGTGACTACTGACCTATTCCTTCGGGGGATCGCTAAGGTACAGAGTATTACTGAATGACATCTTGATCAGGGCATTTCAGAGTCCATCGGCTTCTTCCATGATTGTTCCGCTCCATCTGACTGTACTGCTAGCTAAAAACAAAAAGAAACGAGAGAAGCGACCGCCTGCAGCCATCCTAAATATAAAGCAGACCAAATTCTGCTGGCAAAAATTACACTGCTGCTTTCTCAAACGCTAACTGAAATCCCTGCATAGCAGAATTTGGCAGAACACAAGAAAAGTAACGCAGCAAATACAGTTTTAGAAGAGCTGAAATGACTTCAGTCCTATGAAGCCTATAGCAAATGAAAATATTTACTTATGGTTTTTATTGGTGCACAGTATACATTGTTACATGAAGCTAATTGCTGTAATGCTGTGGGAGATGATGCAGGAAGACAATCTGAATGCAACAGGTCAGCCGTCTCTTTATGAGAGTCCATATCCATAGGGTGAATTATCAAAATGGCATTTAAGTTACACCTGACATTTAGAATAGATATGCACTAAGAAATTTTAGGTATGTTTCTTCGCAAAAGATCCTATCAATCTGAATCAGTTACAAGCTTCCTAGCTATCTGCATTTATGACTTTCTAATTGATACAAAAATGCATTAATTAAGAGAGAGCCACTTTTAGGTTTGCCCCATTTGCAGGGAACCACCGAGCTGTACCATGAGGCAGACACAAATACTAATGATCACCTGGTAATGGGATAATGAGCAAATAAAGATTTTAAATGGTGCGAGCTAGAACAATTACCAACCTAATAGGCAGATAAATAAGGCTGTTTGACTCTACCCAAGGAAAATGATTATTCTTAACCACTTACATCGAATGACCTAAACAAAATACACTTTTTTTCCCCCCTTCTTAGTGCTTTTCAGTACTCAATTGTGTTGTCCCAGAAACAGGACCTGCACATGCAGGCACCGTGCTGTCCCCATCCCCACTCACCAAACCCTGCCCAAACCAACTCAGATCTCCTCTCCCAGCATCTCCCAACCCTCCTCAAAGGTGCCCTGAAGCCCCAGCTACATCAGGCGAGCAGCCAGGTCGAATTAGCTGCTGAGATGCAGAACCCCCTAACAGCAATGAGGGCTAGATGTTTCCAGTATTTCACGAGAAAGCCATTAATATTTTGCATTTAGCCCAAGGCCAGAGCTTTCCTGTTGTTTCAACAGCGCATTTCTGGCATTGCCCTGAGTTAAACTGCAGTTTATGTTGCCTCCATATGGGAAGTTTCAGCAAATGCAGTGACAGGAAATAACAGTCTGCAACCTGACCAAAAATAAAGTTTAAAAACCCAGGAGAAACAAACAATATGTCAAAAACATCTGGGGATCTGTGATACAGATATTATTAAGTACGTCCTGGTTTATAAAGAAGAGATCTGCTTGCAGACAGTAATTATATGGCTGTTGTTATTTATGTTTATTATGGCCATGCCTGAATGCCTCAGCTACAATCAGGGCTGCCCTGTGCTAAGCACTGCATGAACTCAGCCCAAGAGAGAGGCCCCCGAAGCGCTCACAGTCTAAAGACACAAAGAAGTAAAACCCCAATTTTACCAAGGGGGCAACGAGCCATAGGGCAACAGAATCATTTTGTCGCAGACACGCAGAAAGTTTCTGGCAGAAGGAACCACGCAGCTTCTCTGCAGGACAAAGGGCACTGCAGATGATGGAGAAAATAAAGCAAAATTAATCTTTGACTCTTGCAACCTTACTGAAGGGCTGTGGGCATGTGTACCTGAGCAGGCGTTGCTGAACACACAGCTTTGACCACGCTGTGAGCAGCCACAACCTCCTGAGTGGGTGACCCCAGCCCACGCCAGTTTTCTGCCTGTGCACGGGATGTTTGTTGGGCTACAACAATCTCCGGGGCCCCTCTTCTTCCTCCTGCAGAGGGGAACCACCGCAGCACCCAGGAGCCCAGCAAAATAACCAGAAAGTGCCACTCAACGAGATGTGACAGAGTGCTGCCACAGGGAGGTGACAGGATGCTGCACGAGGGAGAGCAGGAGCTCCTTCACGGGCAGGGAAATAATGTCACCAGGAGGATTTCAGCGAGATGAGAAGGGAAACCAGGGAAGTTTAACCCTGGCAGAGGTCGCACCCAGAAGCACCTGCCTCTTTACAGTCAGCAAATAGGCTGCTCTACACTTCAGGGGAAACAAAAGCTTTTATTTTATTACCATCTTTTTCTCCTAGGGTCTGTTCTGAATCCAGAACCTGTAGCATGGCTACAGAAAAGCACCAGGACAGATACCATGCTGTGATGCTGTGTACAGAGAACACAGAGGAACGGAGACAGAAGCAACTCATGGAAAACCCACAAAGCACAGGATTTTAATACCAGGTCTTTACAAAAGCCACTTTTTCCCCTTCCTTGTGTCACTGACTTCACCGCCAGCCTGCCTGACACCACAGCTCCCTCTGAGGCTGCCAGTGCCAGCGGACCCCACAGTGGGGCTGCAGAGCCTCAACAAACCTTAAACTTGCCTCAAACGCTGCTTTCTGGCAGTGCTGCAAAATCAGACCGTGCAGAAAAAAACAGATTTGTCTATTTGCATTGCATGTGCCTGCTATGTGTATTTCAAGAAACGTGAACAGGGGTCTAATAAAAAAAGTAAAATGCCGCAAAGATTTCTTGTATTAGCAGTGCATGTGGCTCTTTAACAGTTCTGACTTTTCCATCTCAGTTTCTCAGTTCCAGCATTTAGGTGCATGCTCAACTAGACTCGTGTGAGTATTTTCAGTGATTTCAGCATTTCTCACTGTTCCTTTTCCTGCTGGGTCAAGCACTCCTCACAGGTGTCTCGGTGCACGGCGGTCCCCGAGACACGACCCTTGGCGGCTCTTACCCATCACAATGTCAACACTTAAACACTGTTTAGCGTTAAAAAAACACCTTAGCGGCCCCGGGCCGTGCAGTGGTGCTTTAGTGCCGGCTCTCCGAGCCCCTCAGCAGCACCAGGCGCGGAGCTCGCCTCACGCTGGTGCAACCCCGCGGTGCTCAGCACTCGCTTCCCGCATCCCTCAGCTCCCCCCACGGCCCTCGGCCGGCCCGGCAGGGCCCCGCTTACTTCCGCACCGCCTCCGCCGAGCCGGCGATGGGCACCCCGCCGCCGCTGCCGCCGCTATCGTAGAGCACCCCGCTGATATCCAGCAGCAGCCCCCTCACACCCCTCGCCCAGGCCGCCATCTTGGCGCCGCCATCTTGGGCCGCCATCTTGGCGCCGCCATCTTGGCCCCGCCTCAGCCCGCCCCGCGGGCCGCCGGGCAATGGAGTCCCGTTGTTGGAGCCCGGTTTTGGGGGGCTTTTGAGGCGTTTTTGGTGTATTTTGAGGCGTCCCAGACCTTCCTGGGGTTATCCTGGGCTTTGCCACGGGTCTGTCCGTGGGGAAGGGGCGGTGAGGCCCGAGCTTCCCTTGGCAGAGCTCCCCTTCCACAGGGAGGCGTGGGGTGAGACCCCCGAGGGCTGCGGCTGAGCGCCTCAGAGCCCCACACGTCTAAAACAAACAAAAAAAAACAGTCCCCAAAGCACCCAACTGGCCCACCAAGCCCCAAAAAGCCCCACAGAGCCAGCTCCCCATGCCCAAAGCACGATCAGCGCTGTGCCAGCCCCGGTGGTGCCACCTCACGTGTGCCCCGCGCCCCCCAGCAGCACCAAGCACAAGAATTGGCGAATTATGGGCAAAACCGCCCAAAATGTTCTCCCATCATGGATAAGATCCTATCAGCGCTGTTCCAGCTCTGCAGACAATACTGTTTTATCCCCTGATAAAGTCCGAACGCCGCCTTATTGCTAATACTATCAATAGCGCGGAATCCATCAGGAGCTGTGGCGGAATCACAGGCACTTTGTTTTAAGGAAAGCCGAGGAGCCTTGGCAGCATTGATTTGCATCACGGCGTCTGGAATAGCCTTTGGCTTCTCCTTAAAGATAATATCTAAACTGTGAAATTCATTAAATAGACCCAGAAATGGATCGGGTTATTTAAAACAACATCACTAATAGTGCAATATCTCAGCTGTCCGCGCTGATAGTGAACATTGTCTTGGATAGTGTTATCAGTCCCGGACACCCGCTATGAATATTGATCCGCAGCTTGTTACAGCCATCACTTGCCGTCAGGACAGGTCAGGGTTGAAACCCACCTAGCATCAAAGCAATTTAAAGACAGCACTCAGCCTGAATTTTAATGCTCGAGCTGGAAAACGGACCAACTTCAAACAGACTGCTAAAACCAATCCATGAACGTCTGCTTTTTCTGGGCGCCTTTCCATGGGCATGTATGTTTGTAGGTCAGCCTCTATGCACGTGTTAACCTGATGATATTTGAAGAAGATGTCTGCTAGCTCACAAATTAATCCCAACACTACAATTTACCTTCTAAGCTCTTGCAGCAGCGGTAGCTCAAACAGGAATATTTGTAGTCTCACACAGATCAGATTATATTTTTTCCTTCCAAATAAGAAAAATTTCCAGCGCCTCAAAGGCTGACAAGCATCCTTAAAGCAAAGTGAGCCACACACCTATTTACCATATCACAATAGCTATGATTTTTCCATGTAGTTTGAAACTAGCATTGTGGCAAACAAAAAGAATCCAGTTTCAAAAATATGAACAGGAAAATACTTTTAGATTTCACACCCACTGTCTTTATTTGAGGTCCCGTTTGAGGTGTGCTGTCCAAAAACTGTAACTGTTCCCCTCCCCTTCCCTCCTTCTGTACCTCAGGTAACGCTGAATGCACAACCAACTCTCTGCCAGCACCCAGCAGTGCCTTCCAGCTCCCCACTGGCTTCATTTTCATGCAGGATGCATCCCCCAAACTAAGCTCTATAGGTGTGCAGCCTCACCGAGTGAACTCCCCGGGACAGGGATCCCTTCTCTTCTCAATCCGTGTGCTGTCCCATGCCAGAGCCCAGCACTGAATGGGTCCCTGGATGCTGCCACCATGTAATTGACCAGAGCAGCTAATTGCAATCGCATCTCCCTGCACATCTTCATCTCCTCTTCCAGCTCCCCATTACCCTAATTCCTGTTCCTTTGCAGTGACAGGTAGAAAGCCCAGTTCTGCTCCCTATTCCCGTTCTGAGGCACCTGTTCCCGTTGAGCTGTGCCTAATTTTTACCTCGAAAGTCACTGACTTTCATCTCAGGGAACTGAAACTGAGACACCTGCAAATATGAGGAGGGCCACGGCCTTCACCTCCTCCTCGAGTAAAAGCAGAAGCACATTCCCACAGACAGATGGACGGACAGACAGAAGCATTACCTTCCTGTGCCTCTCCTTGCTGAACAAAGCCCTTGCCCACACCTCAGAGCCCCAACAACAAGCAGAAATGCTAAGGAGAGGGAACAGCATCCCCTTGGAAAGCCACAGTGGTACAGAAATAGGTTGCCAGCAAGTTTCTAAGAAACGTGGGTGACCAGAAGTGCCCGAGGAGCAGGGTGGAGAGACCTGACCTGCTGCTGCCAGCCCTAAATCAGCAAAAGGAACAGGGGCAGCAGGGCACGCTCGCAGTGCCTCAGTTTCCCTGCCCACACCGGGGCTGAGCTGCAGGATTTAGGGCCGAGGGTGCGACCCGAGCAGCCCCGAGCTGCCCCTAAGAAACCGAAGATGCTCCAGACATCCCCTTCGGACCCTCAACCGGAGGGGCTCTCTCCTTTCCCCCATCCCCTCCGCGACCCCCGGGGGCTCAGGGGGGGACGTCCCCGGGCTCGGGGCTCCCCCCGCTCCCCCCGGAGCCCCTCGGCGGGGGAAGGCGGCGCTCGCTGCGCCCCCGCGGAGCTCGGCGGCGGGGAGGGGGGCTCGGGGCTGCTTGCCAATGGCTGCTCTGCCCCCTCCTCTGCCCCCACCCCGCCGCCGGCCCCTCCGCCCGGCTTCTCCTCCCCGCTGCTCTCGCTCCGAGGCTCCAGCGCCCCGCCGGCGGCTGCGGGAGGCGGCGGCGACGGCGGCGGCGGCTCCGGGTCCCCCCCCCCCATAAGGCGGAGAGGAGCGGGGGATGCCGCAATGCCTGGACGGAGGGGCCAAGGAGCCCCCCCACGCCCCGCATAGGATCTCCTCCTTCTCCATCCTCGACATCCTGGATCCTCAGAAATTCACCCGGCGCAACCAGGCGGAGGCGGAGGCGGCGGCGGGGGGGAGCCGGGGCGAGCAGGAGAAAAGTTTGGCCAGAGTTGAAGTGGGAACGGGAGCTGCTCGCCTGGGGAGCGCCTGGGACAAGCTCCAAGAGGCTGGTAGGGAAACGCGCCCCCAGTTCCTCCCCTCGCCCCCGAGCAGGTGCCGGCCACGGGACGAGCATCCCCCGAGCCCGGAGAGGGTGGGGATAGCGGAGAGGGGGTTTTTGGGGTTTCCTGCCTCCTCCTCGGTGTGTCGGAGATGGGGAGGAGCGAGCTGAGCCCCCCTGGCCCCGCTGGTTCAAGCCGGGACCCCCCCAGCTCCGCACCCCGAGAGAGGAGGGGGCGTCCCGGGGAGCCCCGACTCGCCCCCGGCTCCGGGCAGCGCAGCCCCCCGAGCCCTTAGCGGGGCAGGGAGGGGGGTCCCGAGCCCCGACCCGATCCCGGACCCGGTTCCAGCCCCCCCCCTTTGGTCCTGGCGTCCCCCCGGGGATTGCTCAGCCCGTCCCCGGCGGAGGATGCCTCGGCTCCCATTGATCGATATCCTATTACTGGCTCCCGCCTATCTCCCGCCCGCAGCTTGCAGGTACCCACTTCAAACCTCCTTCCCCCGGCCTGATCCTAATATTGTTCGATTAAAACTTACCTTTAATAGATGACATCTATCGATCCGGCCCTCGCAAATCTGAAACTCCATTAGCACGGGGATGGGGGGGGTTGGGGGGGGGGAAGGAGGAGGAGAAGGAGAGCGGGGAGGGGGATTTATTTCGCTTCAGAAGGGGACTTTAATAACTTCTCTTTTAATTGGTAAGCCACCCATACCCACACCTCTCCCCATGCCCCCCCCGGCTAAAGGGACGGTGCCGGGCGGGCTCCATCCCCCCCGGTCCCAGGACATCGCCCGTCCCCGCCGGGTGCCGTCGGGGGGGCGCAGGGGATGCTGCCCACCCCCGCCGCTGCCCCCTGACGATCTCCGCCGTCTCCCCGCAGATGCGGACAGCGGAGCCGAGGCAGCGGCCGAGGAGAGCCCGGGAGCTGCCGGCACGACCCCCGGCCCCGCTCCCGGTCCCGCAGCCCCGGAGGAGCCGGGCTCTCCGCGGGGAGGGAGGAGGCGCCGAGCCGAAGCGAGCTGCTCCAAACCCCGGCGAGCCCGGACGGCTTTCACCTACGAGCAGCTGGTGGCCCTGGAGAACAAATTCCGAGCCACCCGCTACCTCTCGGTGTGCGAGCGCCTCAACCTGGCTCTGTCGCTCAGCCTCACCGAGACGCAGGTGAAGATCTGGTTCCAGAACCGCCGCACCAAGTGGAAGAAGCAGCACCCGGCCCCCCCCGACGGCTCGGCCGCCCCAGCGCCCCCCAGCACCGCCTCCACCCGCGGCCCCCCGAGCCCCCCGGTGCGCCCCTCTGCGCCCCCCGGCCGGACTCTGCCCCCCTTCGCCGCCGCCGAGCTCCTCTTCCCGGCCTCCTCGCCCTTCCCGCTGGCCGCCGGCCCCTTCGCCCCCTTTTTGGGGCCCGCGTACCTCGGGCCCTTCTACGGCCCGCACCTCTGAGGTCCTCCACAAAGCGCACCTCGGGGGTGCCACCGTCTCTGGGCTCCCGGGTGCGCTCCCCATGCGCTTGGAGGCGTTGGGATGGAGCTGGCGAGCCTCTAGCCATGTGCCGGTTCCTCCCAGAGCCTTCGCCAAGTTTCTTTTTAAACCATTCCTCGTCGCCGGCACACGCCTTGGAGCTGGAAAACCCAGGAGCTGCTGAACTCATCACCACCACCGGGACCCTGCTGCCTCCCACCCGGCTCCCGGGGATGCGAGCGAGCGAGCCAAGACGGCCCCAAACCTCGGCTGTTGCCCCTAGACCTGGCGGTGCCCAGTGTGCACAAGGTTTTTTACACCACTTCTCCCATCGGACCTAAAAACTGTGAGCCGTGGACTCAGCACCCGGCAGAGGAGGGGGTTTTCTTTTGGCCAGAGGGGTAGGGGAGCGCAGCTCCGTGCCAGCGGGCAAGGAGTGTGAGATCTGCGGGGTCAGTGGGAAGGTTGCTGGGAAGGTTTCGATTGCTGCTAACACGCGGCGCCCCCGCGCCTTTCTTTTCAGCCCATCCCCGTTGACTTCAAAGGGTTTAGATGAGATGCCTAGAGATCGCTCCCCTCGCAGAGAACGGGTGCTGTAGGAACAGCGTTAGCGCCGAATGAGGCAGAAACGCCAACATAAATCAGAGAAAATGATTGCATTATTCATTTCTTTAAAAACGGGGCATTTGTGGTAGAAAATAAGTGAAACGCAGAAATCTCCCGCATGCAGAGACCTATTTTCCATAACAGAGAAACACGGGCTTTTCCTTGTTTCCTTTTTGGAGCGTTTCTTAGGAAGGAAAATCATATTTCATCTTCATCGTTACAAGCACCGGAATGAAGAGGAATTCTGGCTGGGGGCTGATCCCTCCCCGAGTGGCCGGGAAGTGATTGGGTTTAAAAAAAAAATCCGTCTCGTGTGGTTTCATAAATTATTGCAACACGCTGCTCCGGAGGGTATCCCCTCGGTCTCATGCTGCTTTAAAGTACACATTGGCTCTCCAACCAAAAATCTTAGCTCGTAAATCCTGTCCATCTCTTCTTGTGTTTGTCTAAATAAAAAGGTTTGTTTGTTTGTTTGTTTGTTTTTTAAATTATTCTGTGTTGAAGTGGTTTTAATTGTGCTCAGGCAAAGCTGTGTCTGCCCTGTGAGTGGGTGTCCGGGCACCCAGCTCCTTGGGGTTGGGTGGTGAGAGGGGCTCCCTGGGACCCCCTGCCAGCATCATCAGCACCCTTCAGTTTTTGGGGCTGAGGTGGGAGCCCCAAAAATACAGTCCTGGGGTCGGCTCAGCCAAGACACTGCAGCCCTAAGAGAAGGTAGCCAGTGTCTTCCCAATTACATGGATTGCTACTAATGAAACCCGAGGCTGGCTTCAGGTCGTGACTTTGGCAGGCATAACTGCTGTAGGAGTGTACTTACTGGCAGGTTAGTTAAAGTCACTTTTTAACTCTAATTGGACTTCAGTTGGAGTTGCAAAAGCCGGGGTCATTACGGGGTGCAACGCTGCCAGTGGCCCGTGTCTGGCCAACAGACCTAAAACAGGAGCCCAAGCCCTGCAGGAAAAGGGTCTCTGACAATTAATGTCATAAAACATATCCCCCTTTGTGTTACCTGCACCTCTGCACTGCAAGAGTGGGGCATGGCAATGGGACCGCGGCCCTCGTGGCCACCAAAGCTGCTCGCACCCCTCCTCTCCTCCTGCACCTCTGGTTTCTAGTTAGAGGCGTGGTGCCTTACAATGCTGTGATGTAAAATTCGGCCCTGGAAATAACCATTGCTGCCCAGCACCACGCTGTCAGGATTGTGCCTGTCGCAGCAGTCACACTTCTGGAGGTGCCCCACCGAGTACCCATTATCTCTAGCCGTTCTGGAGACGGAGTTGTAAAATATTTTCAAGCACGGGCATAAATTAGCTTTACTCACGGCCGAATGTAGATGCTAAAAGGAATCACAAGAAAGTCCCATGTGTAAAGAGCAAAAAAATTGCATCTGTATCAGATTAAAAGGGTTTTGAATTAAAATGCTCCGGAGAGAAGAGGGGAGTTAGGAGCCTCATTCCCCTCATGTCGCCTGTAGGAGCAGCATCGGCAGCTGCTGGGGACACCTGGGGCACGCAGCCTGTGCAGAGCCTTGCCATGACTCAGATAGTGCTCATATTTGCCCAAAAAATAATAAAAAAAATGTTTTGTACCTTTGGTCTGCACAGGGAACAAAAATACTAGTGGTCCAAACCCCACAGAGGCGCTTTGGAAACCAACTTCATTTAAGCTACTAATGAAAGAAGCGCGCAGGGGAGCACCACGGCATCAAAGCCAGGGGAATGCTGGAAATGCCGATGGAACCGGACTTTTAGATCTGTGTCAGCACCAGCAACTCATACAGATGGGTTTCAAAGTTGTAAAAATACAGCAAACAATTAAATATACCGAGGACTGATCTTGGTAAATACACCAAGATAAAACCTGTGTATGGCAAGGCTGGTGGCCAAGCATTTTCAGTGAAGAAAATCGGTGTTTGTTGTGTAATACAAGGCTTTGGAAAATTAAAACTTAATTCCCTCCCTCCCTCCCTCTCTCTCTCTCTCTCATATCATTAGCTACGATCAAGTAATAAGCATTATAAGCCACGAGCTGTGTATGCACAGCTTCCTGAGCTGAGGATGAGCTGAGGTTTCTGTTGTCCTGGTGTCCTTAACCCCCTGTCAGGGAGCTGTGACGAGGAAGCTCCTCAGTGGGAAGTGTTTCATGAAAGAGTTTCATAAAGCATCTCCGATCCCACGGCTGGTGGCCTGCTGGTTGTACAGCACCTTTGTGGTTGTACAGTACATTTAGAGAGGTGATGAAAGGCAAGGTAAGGTACCCGTGTGTTTATCAAAGGCCTCATGAAATAGAAGAGCCGATCTATTGAGTGCCCCATCGGCCCGCTAAGTGGTGAAATGGCTCAGGACTGATGGGGCAGTGCCGCTTTGGCCCCATATATTGCTCACACAGGAGGCCAAAGTCTGCTTTCCCGCAGCTTTACAACTCGCAGGCCAGACCAGACGTCTAGCAAAACATTAGGAGGGTGAAATCCTCCCGAAGCAAAATTGATAATAGGGTTCTTGCGTCATTAGAGCCGAACACAGTTTTTTGTTTGCCGCTGTGACCCCGTATCAGCTGAAGTCACCTTGAGCAGACGTGTGCGGCACTGCCCTGCCACAGAAAGCCCGTGGTGTGGGGCTGATTTCTGGTCGAGCACTGAGTAAAAGCTTCTGGGAGACAGTGATGTGTGCTCGTTATTCACGAGCTTCCTTTAGCCCCCTACTGAGGCACTTTGCGTGCTGTTTTAGCAAGGGATTGTTGCATTAAACTCAGTTCCCTTCACATTTTCCCCTTCAAACACCGAAGAGTCCCCAAGCCAACTTCTTTCTCAGGCTGATCGTCTCCTTTTCCATGCTCTGTATAACGCCGCATGATGAATGTAATTAAAAACGTGGTATTTCACGGGGCTTAGGCATGTCCTAACACTGCAGAGAGACTTCAGTGGCGTGCAGGATTCAGGCTTTTCCACCAAGCAGCCCCTGACGTTCTGAAACACTTCCAAAGATACCAGCCCTATGTACAAATCCAGCACAAATAAAATATTTGACTCCTTTAAAAATCACGCCACACATGCTGACTTCTGGTGGCTTTGATCATTAGTTTTGCTGCCACTGTTCAACGAAAAAGTCCCTTTATTTATTTATTTCTAAAGGAGAGGATCTACGAAGATGCACAGATGTTGCGCAAGGCTAACCTTAAAAGACATCGGGTTCTGCACCTATGGACCTTCAGGCACCTGGCATTACAAACTCAAAAAAAAAATCAGCTGAGTTGAAGCCTTGTCCTCTCGGGCAAGGTCAACTCCATGGCCCTACAGCCCTACAGCCTCTGGGGCCGTGTCTGCGTGCTGCCACGGGCCTGACAGCTCCTTATCACGCAGTCCCTGCCCCCAAAACAACCCGGCAGGACTCGGGGGATGCTGCACTGCACGGGAATTGTCAGGGCAGAGCATTAGTTTGAAGACACGATAAATGAGCTGCAGAGCAAAGAAAGGATTAAGTGCTTTGCTTTCCCGGTTTATTTGCCCCTTCTAAGGGACAGCCACGTGGCGGCTTAGGGGAAGGACATTTCTGGCAAGACCGTGCTCCTTCCTGAAGATCTCACTTTTGGCAATATGCTTTACTTAGTACTAATATCTCGGTTTGTGTGATTTTTTAAAACAATCATTATGAAAGAAAGTGTTTTGAAACAACGGCCTTCAAAGCAAAGTCGTTTGTTCTAACGTGTGCCGAAAACACCTCTAATTTTCTGAATTATTTGGTATTCTGGAGCATCTCAGGCTGGCGTAAAGTCCTGAAGGGGGAAGTTCGGGAGCTGCCAGCAGTCAGCCTGAGGTCAGGACAAGTGGCAGGCCATGAAATGGGTCGCCTCGCTAAGCTGCCCCCGCGAGGAGGCCGAGTTAAAGTCTGACTGGGGCCAGGCGTTGCGTAAGCTCTCCGGTTCCAGGCACAGTAGCCCCGAGCAGATGATTGCCCACCACTTAGCGAGGTCAGCAGTCCCTGTCGGGGCAATGCCAAGCACACACACCGCAGCAGGGCCCGCGGGGATGTAGGATTTTGAGGACAGTTTCCCAGTTCCTGAGATGAAGTGCAGCCAGATGTTCAGGGCTCAGGCCTCAGATTCACCCGAATGGCAAGATATTCGTTCTTATTACACACCCAGCTGTATCTGTGTTCATTTTCTGTCTGCTCTCCTGACAGCTACAACCACCAGCTTGGTTAGATTTTGGGAGTGTGGAGAGCAGGTAAAGCAATTTCCAGGCTCTCCTTTCCAGAAGCCACTGTCCCGATAAAATCCAAGAATGAAGCTGATGGAAGTCCAGAAGCAGAAGGTCTGCAGGATCAAAATCAAAATATTTTCATACAAGGAAGAAGCAAACTCATGATAGGCACTTGAAAGCCTGAAATTCAAACTGGCTTAGTCTTGCTCCCATTTTCTTTGGATTTTCTTGTACTATTTCTGATTTTTTTTATGCTAGAAAATGCAGATCCTGTGGATTCTCAGATTCCTGCCCTCTTGCTGCTCTCGTGGATCTCACACTTGGATCATGTTGCTGCTGGGACTGCAGGTAAATGGGTAATTTGTTGGAGCTAGAGAAAAATGAAATCCACTCCTGAGTGAGCTGAGGATACACAGCTCTTTTAATCCATGTTGGTGCATCTGAAAGTTGTTTTCCTCAGATTATCTCCAGATTGTTTCCTCTTGGTAGTGTCATGCCCAAGGAATGTGATGACCACCAGAAATATATAAATAAATTACATTTCTCTCTTCCTATGTCATTGAATTAAATTACCTACAAGCTCTAGAAATAGAAAAGCTTATTGCTCACCCTTAAATCTGGGTTTCACACACAAACAAAATGTCACATCTCATTTGTGGAAGGCTCCGGACGCAAGCATCAATAAACTGCAAAGGAAAATAGTGGAATATAAATTCAGATATTGGAAAAAATGCCTAAAGAAGACAAGAACTATTTCGATTTTATAATTCAGTTATCCATGCTGTCATCTAACAAGCAGAGTATCATTGAAATCTTGGTAAAATAAGACAACAAGCAAACTGGGGAGGCTCAGTGTTAACTGTAACTCAAGGTTTATCTTGAAATAGGAGTATCAGCTCCAAGGGATGTTCGTGGTGCTTTAAGCTGGTTAAGGGACATCCACTCGATCACACAGCACTGATTTTAATGGGGTTGTGCTCTGTTTTGCCAAACTATCTTGAAAAATACAGGCTAAGAAAGACACCCCTAACTCGCTGTGAAAGGCAGATGTGCTGTGCATGAATTACATTTGTTGTTTCTGTGCTCTGACACACCGCATGGTAAGATATCCTAGCTGTGCTGCAGGAAAGACTAAACTTTCTGGTCCTGCAAGAAATACCTCAATGTTGGATCCTGCTGTCCGTAAACAGCCAGAATAACACATCCATGGGCCACAGACAGCAATTTCCATGGACCAGGTTCTGTGAAAAATCCACATGAACTTCAACTCTCACTAATGAAAGTTCATCTACAAATAAGAAAGTGTACAAGTAGAAAAATTCCTGAAATCCTTCATTGGTGTCTTGTCATGATGATAACAAAGCCCCTTCACCTTCTCACATCTCGTTCAGACATATGTCTCAAATAAGAGACCAGGGTCACAGAGTAGCATCACCTTTTAACCTTTTATTTCCTTTTCTTTTTTTTTTTTTTTCTGAGTGGCAGCATGTCATGGACAACAGGAGAACGGGTGAAAACGACCCTTGTGGCTTTCCTAGAGGTAGGAAGAGGGGTGGCACTGTCCGCCTGCCAGCACCCAAGACTTCCACCAGCATTAGCTAATTGTGAACTTGCACCCCCGAGCCTTGTGACTTGGACGGGCTCCACACCCAAGCTGCTGACTGGTGTAGGTCATGCCCTGCGGTGAGTAACTCTTCCTCTGAGCTGAGCAATGAGCCGTCACGGCCACCAAGGAACGGAACAGCAAGAGCAGTAAGTGTCCCGTTACGCCAGCGCTCCCCCAGCACCGCCTTTGGCCCCACAACGCACCCACCTCGCCCAGGCAGCACCCAAGGCTGTGGTTAACAGGCGAGGGTGTTGGCCCTACCCCTGGGGAAGAAAATAACAACCATAAGCCGGGATGCAATTCCTCAGCCTCTTCACATGCCTAATTCCCCCTGACTTCAATGAGCATTTCTGCCAGAGAGCGAGCTGCGGCATTATGCCTAACGACTGGCATGACTTAACTTGTTCCTCCATGTGACTGTATGGTCTGCGTGGACGTCAGACTGTATTTTCTGGATAAGCACAATGAATATAATAACCCTCTTTTCTCAAGTAGGTCAAGGTTTTCTTCTTTTCTGTGGGGCAAATTGTTGCAAAATGGGAAAATGTCGAGTCTTCCGTTTCTCATGTTTTGGTTGCTGTCATGTGGAGTCTTTTAGGTACCGACAGGTAACTAAACAGCACACATTAAGCTGCTGCTTTTTTTTTTTTATTATTATTATTATTTCTCTTTTTCTTTTTTTTTTTTTTTTTTCTAAATCACAAGAAATACTACAGCTAGCTGACAGCAGCTGCTTCAAGATCTATGGTAACAGCTACCACCGTGAAAAATGTGAACAATTTAAAATTTCAGCTTGATAACATTTATACAAGAAAAGTGGGTATTTTCAGTGTCTTGATTTTAAATGTCAAAAACAAAAGAGGAAAGAAAGTGATTCACAGAAGGATTGCAATGATCCTACAAAAAATTGTGATCGAGCCTATATTATGTAGGAGTTTACAGTCAGTCTCTCTCAGATGTTAAATAACCAGACTCCAGATGAGAGTTACTTCACACTTGTATTTCTTTTTATCTCAAAATAAGCCCATACCAGCTTTAAAAAATAAATTTACATGTAGTATCTACACATTCTGTTCTATGCCTGTATTTGAGCATGTAACCTTTTTTTTCCCCTCGTCTTTCAGACTTGCAGGATCCAAAAGAGAGCAAGCCCTTTCTTGCGTCAGGGTTATTGGTTTGGTTGGTTTTGAGACTCCACATTTCAGACATGAGTGTGCAGTGCTTATTTGGATACATGGCCTCTGTTTCCCTGGGAGTGAGGCTAGACTCAGGCATTTTTTCCTTACACCAGAGATGAACTGTGACAAAATATAATACTCAAATCGGTTCATTGCTTTTTTCCAGCCTTAAAATTGTAGGCGTCTCACAAATAAATCATACCTTTAAGTAGAAAAAAGGGTTGCAATTGCTCCTAGATAATGACTGTTTCTGGACTTAAAGAAGAAACTTGGCACAGTGCAACCATGCCTTCATTCGACACACATGATTGTGAAACATATTTTGCAATGTAGCACCAAAGGCACAACCTTTTAGCGTTGAATACTTTGAGCGTTCAGCTTCGGCAGCAGATGCAGGGCACTGTTCCCTGGCAGAATTAGGCTAGTTAGAGACATAAATATACTACTAGGATCGAGCCTGACTGGGTTCGGATTTACAAAGAGCTTGGGATCATCTCTCTGCTCTCCTCCCAGCTGACTGCACACTGGGAAATTGCCTCCGAGGGCATTTTTCTCCAACCGCATACGCGATGCTGCTCCCTGCCACGCGGGCTTTGAGCCGCTTGGTTAGGAGATCTGACAGGGTTCCAGGACATCTCCATGGGGTTGTGTTTGTGTGGGGGGAGATATGCAAATCCTGGGTGCTGTCAACCCAATAGACCGCGCTTTCTTTGTGGAAAAGCTGCAGATTTTGCAGCGTAGATAGACTTGTCAGGGCAATTTATGAGTCAAGAGGCATCCAGAAGTCAGCACTGCTGAGACTTTGCTTTGGTTTTGTTTTTAGTGAGGTGGGTTATATAAAAAGGGAAATAGTCTCAGTATCTTTTCACGCATTTCTTCTTCTTTTGGGTTAAAAAAAGTGCACATTGACTACTCGTGGCTCAGAGGAGACCTCATTGCTCTCTACAGCTCCCTGAAAGGAAGGTGTGGGGAGCTGGGGTCGGCCTCTTCTCACAGGTAACTAGCGATAGGACCAGAGGGAATGGCCTCAGGCTGCACCAGGGGAGGTTTAGACTGAAAATTAGGGAATATTTCTCCTCAGGACGAGCAGCCAGGCGTTGGGACGGGTTGCCCAGGGAGGTGGTGGCGGCACCGTCCCTGGGGGTGCTCAGGGAGGGGTTGGACGTGGTGCTTGGGGACACGGCTCAGCGGGGACAGATTGGCCCAAACCCCTTTTTTTCATTTCGTCTTTATTTTATCCATTTCTGTTCGCTTTTTCCCGTGCTCTCCCTTTCGTTCCCTCCCCGGCCCCGTCAGCTCCCTGCGGGGGCGGCGGCCCTGAGGCAGCGCCGCCAACGGCCGCCGAGGCGAGGCGAGGGGGCGGGCCCTCCCTGAGGGCTTGCGGCTCCTTCGCCCTCCGATTGGCCGAGCGCGGGGCGTTCTCCTCGGCGGGAACCAATGGCGAGCGGCGGCGGGGCAGGGGCGGGCGGCGGCAGCCAATGGGCGGCGGGGCGTGAGGCGCGGTGACAGCTGCCGCCGGCCGCCCCCGCCTTTGCGCCGCGGGCCGCGGGCGGAGCAGCAGGGCCGGCAGGTAGGGACCGGGGGGGGGGGGGAGGGAACCGGGCCCAGCCTCGCTTCTCGCCTCACGACGGAGGCAACCATGAGGGAGGGGAGCGCCGCGGGGCCGCCTTGCCGTGAGGGAGGCCTCAGGGGTCCCTCAGGGTCCCCTCAGGCTCCCCTCGGGCCCGTTGGGGGCAAGAGGCCTGAGGGGAGCTCGCAGCCCGCCCGCCTCAGGCAGGGCCGCCTCCCCAAAATGTATTTATTTAATGTTGTTTTTAGCCATGCTGAGGTAAAACTGGCCCGCGCGGGTTTATTTTCTCCGGTTTAAGGCGGTGTAAGACGAGCAGCGTTACTGAGGGGCTGCTGTGGAGGAGAAGCTGCTTCCCTAGCGCTCAGCAGGGGGGGCTGGCCCCGTTTCTGATGCAACACCTCCCGCCTGCCTCCTGCCCTATAACGAGTTCCTGCTTTCCCCCCTGCTGCACCCCTCCTTCTTCCTGAAATCGCCGTGCGGATCGCCAGGAGCAGGCTGCTCCTCGCTTTTCGGCTCCAGATGCAACAGGAATTCGTGGTTTCGCTCTGCTTTGCTCAGGGTAACCCCCCCCATGCTCAGCTGAAATGATAGAGCCTCGCTTCTGCAGCTTGCAGGTCGTTTCTTCCTCCTGGAGGGGAAGTCTTTCTGGTTAAGGTTTGCCACCCTGAAGGAAGAGTAATTCTGTAACTCTCCCTGCAGAACCTTAACTCTCTGGTGAGGTGCAGGTAAGAGCTTCTTTCCTTTACAGCTTTCATTTCAGGGATATTTGGGGCATGTCCAAAAATAGAGGAGCTTATCACAGAACCAGCTGCCCTGCCAGGGAGGTGTGTCAGGGGCAGGGTGGCACAGACCAATGGCAGTTAAGGGGTTAAGCAGGTTGTGTTTTTAAGTGGTGCAGCTGAGCTGACTCTGTCAAAATTTTTCTTCCATGAAGACATATTTGCCTTTTTTTTTTTTTTGGTAAAATCTTTGAGTGACAGTCTTGAAGAGTATTAACACAGACTGCTAATACTTAACAGCCCTGAGTTGGTAAAATGCCCAGGGCTGAGGAGCAGCTGATCTCCTGCTGGAACGGGGACTGCTGATTTTGGTAGATGCAGGAAATCGTTTTTCTGGCTTTGCTTAGAAATGAGGAACAGCAATATAATGTCGGAGGAATCTGCTGGAAAAAATGCCTCTTTAAGGTGACTCATCCAGCGTGCAGTCCTTTACCAAAATAAATGTAGAATAATCTGCTGCTGCAAGTAGCCTGAAATAATCATCTCCTCCCATAAACTGTCCCTGTGTTCTCCTGTTTGATACACATCTTTTGCAGTACACTTTTGTTGTTAGGTAGTGTGCTGGTGTTGAGGTTCCTTAAAAAGCTCTTCAGTTTGCTGTGGAGTCTGTTGCAAAGGAGGCTGCATTTGACAATCAGAGCACTTGTCATTGTCATCTTCATTGTGGGCTAATAACTTTTTACAGTTTGTAAGTGTGATGTTGTGCAAAACTGGAATCTTTAGCTCTGACTGCTCATGGTCTTGCTAAAGTGAGCATCTCTGCCTTGGCTCTCTGCTGTCGTCACTACTCTCATCCTTCTGTAAGTAAGAACAAGTTGAACGTGGAAGAATCCTTTGCTCCTTCCAGCTCTCACAGGCATCTTGGGCCTTTCTGGTGTTAGGGCTTTCCCCTGAATGGAAAGACACAGAGCTTTCTTTTCACACTGTCCCAGTGTTGTGTTTCAGGTGCTTCTTAATCCTTTACCATAATTTGGAAGTGCTATCAAAGAACTGTGGAAACAATTTCTATTCCATTGTCAAATACAAATCTGAAAAGATTCACCACATCTTGGAGTTCTGCCTTCCGCTTTGATGGACTTGACAAGTTTGTTTCCAAAGACACATTAGCCATATAAGTCTGGGAATATTAATTACGCTCTTTGGTAAATGCTTGTGGAATTTAAATGGAAAGATGCCACCTACTGCTGGGAATTAGACCATGGTTCTGTTCTTCATTTTTGAAGGCGTAATTGTGTGGTTGCTCTGACAGAGCAGGAGGGGGAAAAATGCAGTGGAAGTTCAAGTTCCTAACGTTTTTCATGTGTGTGTTTCATGAAATTCTATCCATAGATGTTAACAGTATAAGGTTATGTATTTGGGGGAAATCAATGAATTTTCCTCAGAAAATACAAGGTACTATAAAGATGATTAACACTTGATTAGCTGTTACTTTCCATTCGTTTTCTCATTGCCTTGAAATGCCCCTAAAAAGGAGTTCTTTATCCGTAGCTGGATACGCTTTAACATCAAGAATGCAGTTTATACAAAAAGCCACTAACTTGACTTCTTAAAGCTGACCTTGGTTAAAACTAATCTGTCCTTTATCAGTCTGATATTATCAGCTAAACATTATTTGGTCAGGTGCTTCTTTCCAGCCTTATATTATTTGCTTTCTGATTCTGTGTTGAGATTTCTCTTAAGGAAGTCTTCGTCAGATGAAAGGCATTTCAGCAGCCCCAGCGGCCTGATAAACCTAACTTTCTGATAATTTCCCTGCTCTGCTAAACGTAGCTTGTATTAATAAATTTAGTTGCAATTTAAGGCACAAAGAAAAGATACTTTTATAGGTAAAAATTAGGGGACTAGCTCTTAGGCTTGCTTAGTCGTGCAGTTTTTGTTCTGTTACTGGGAGTGTACATTAGAATAGGGGAAAAAAACAACTTAGTTGAAGTCAGTGCTGCATTCCTTTATACTTCGTACAAGCTTTCCTGATTGCAGCGCAGAACGGTTGGGAAACCTGTAATCCTGGCAGTAGAAGCACTTTAATCGCGTCATGTATTTGTTCAGAAGTACTGTTAGTGCTAATCATTAACCTCTTTTTTTTTCTTTTTCCTTTTTTTTTTTCCAGATCTCTCACAGCATACCTGAAGTCAACAATGTTTTCCAAGCTCACCCGCCCGCAGAGCCTCGCTGTTCTGTGCCGAGGTGTTCATGCTTCGCTGAGTTCTGCTACCTCAGTTGCTACCAAAAAAACAGTTCAAGGACCTCTGTCCTCTGATTACATTTTTGAACGTGAGGCTAAATATGGGGCCCACAATTACCACCCGCTGCCTGTGGCTCTGGAGAAGGGAAAAGGTATTTTATTTCGGTTGCCCTGGGTCCTGTTGATGGGATGTGTGTACATAATGATTTTGAGCTAATCAGTTTCAAAACTCTTTTCTTGTCGGGCTGGGAGCAGAGAAGATTGAGATAATTGATGAAGTAAAGGTAGTTAATTTGCAGGCCATAGCTCTCTATGAGGCCTTATGCTGCAGCCTTATGAGGCCACTTGATACAATTGTGCTCTCTATAAAATGATTTATTTAAATAAAGGTCTAAGTTCTGATGATTTCCATAATTCAGAATAACTCAGCAAGAAAGCTTCAGGCAGCTGTTGCTTCTGTTGCCTTGTATGGAGATCTTCAGTGTTAAGGTGAACATGAAAACTGCATTGGATCCCTGTTTAAGTGTATACTTAACCTTGTCTACTGCTCCTGTGTTTTGGTGTAATTTAAATTTACTCTGATTTTTAACTATATTTTAAGGGGATTTGCTGCTCCGCAGTATTTACCATACTTTTGTTTTTCTAGGTGTTTATGTGTGGGATGTTGAAGGCAGAAAGTATTTTGACTTTCTAAGCGCTTACAGTGCTGTTAATCAAGGCCACTGTCACCCAAAGATTGTGAGTGCTCTGAAAGCTCAGTCTGAAAAACTGACCCTTACCTCTAGAGCATTTTACAACGATGTGCTTGGTGAATATGAGGAGTTTGTCACCAAAATGTTCAATTATAACAAAGTTCTTCCAATGAACACAGGTAAAAGAAAAAAGAATTTTATTTCCACTGTATTTTTTTCCATGAGAATCAAAACTTTTGTGCTGCACTGATGCGTTTGTTACTGCATCGATGACCTGTCAGATGTACAAATACGATAATGGTGCTGCTTTATGTTTTAGGAGTGGAAGCTGGAGAAACTGCCTGTAAGTTGGCTCGGAAGTGGGCATACGTTGTAAAAGGCATTCCGAAATACAAAGCAAAAATTATTTTTGCAGGTAGGTTACGTGTGGGTTATGAGTTGAGGTACTGAGAAGAAGGCAGCTCTAGACACTGGCAGTAGCACTCGTCCTGTAGCTGTAGCAATTGTACTGCAGTATTATTAATGCTTTGTTTTTTCACTGAAGGAAGGAAAGCACTGTTAATGAAGTGGTTTATAGAGCTTTATAAATAGCAATTGGATGTATAAAGTAGACGTTATTTGTACTACTTAACCCTTTTTGTTGTCAGATATTGCTTAATAGCTGCCTGAAGTCAGATGGAAGCTGCATTCATCCTCCGCGCTCTTTTAATCGCTGTTTGGGTGTTAAAGCACAGTATCTTTTTATTCCTTCTTTCTTGTGATACCTTTCATTTGAATTAAACTGTTGAGACCCCTCTCAAAAATCCCACATTTGGGATAACCTCCTTCCTTCTTAACAACTCCCGACCAGTGTTTCTCTTCGGCATTCTTTAATTCGGTATTCCAGAAGCTGGCTTTAATCCAGTAAAGCCATTTTGTAGTCTTGATCATACAGCAAGGGTAACAGCAGTCTTGCTAAAATTGATAGTGGGTCCTGACTATCTAAGTGGTGTGCTTTCATCCTTCATCTGCTCTTCTTGGCTATATTACAGGGAAAAGTTGCCTACCACTGAAGAAGCTACTGTGCTTTGCTGAAAAATGACTGCTTAGGGCTAGTTCAAATAACATCTATTTGGTATTTTTTGGTTGTAGATGAAGTGCTTTTTGTTGATTCTGCTGCTTTTCAGTGGCTCTGTATTTTATACAACTTCCCAGAATGAAACTTATTAATAAGTGATTTATTTATGTGTTTGTTGGTTGCTACAGCTGCAGTCTGTTTCTGACTTCTGGTGCACGTCATAGCTGAACTATAAATTGTCATTAGACTGCATTTATAAACTGAAATTCAAAGTTGAGCACTGAGTTATGTTTTCTAGGGCCAATTAGATTAGATTTTTTTTTTTCTTTTTCTGGGAATTCTTTAAACAAATGTATTTCTCCCTTTCTTCCATATATATTTTATTTCTCTCTTTAGTCAGTCAACTTTCAGTAAGTGCTTTCTCACTTTGATAGGTGACTCCCCAGAGCATAGCAGGGGTTGTTGTGACCGTTTTGAAATCTTATCTTCCTTATTCTTATCAGACATCTAATTATCAATTAGGTGACAGTAAGTTTATTCAATGGAAATACTAAAATAATTTTTCATAGTCTTGGTGATAGTTAGTTCCCAACCATTTTAACTCATGTTTCTATATGAAATAGTGCAAAGTCAGAGTGTTTTTAAAAATATAAACGGCTTTTCCTGGAACTTTGAACTACACAGAAACATATTTTTTAGGCTTACTGGCAGCTTTATTTATAGGATTTAAATTCTGGATGGTATTTTCTTCATGGAAGTTATTTTGTATACTTGCCAGGTCATGTCATAATATTCGTTTGTTTTTCCGACGTGCTTTTGATAGAGCAACCTGATGTATTTAAGGCATCAATGGAAACTGCTAACAATTGCTGGAAGGATGCTAATGTTAGACAGCTCTTAAAATTCATAAGCAGGTTAAAAAATATGATGTCCTACAAAGCGTTCTGGCTCTTAGTTTTGTAATGAACCTCTGCCAGTTATGTGAGGTGAAAATGCATTGTAATTTTGTCAATGAGATGTTTGCTATATAAATATAAATATTATTATTATTATTATTTTTAGCTGGCAACTTCTGGGGCAGAACGATGTCTGCTATCTCCAGTTCTACAGACCCATCGAGTTATGATGGATTTGGACCCTTTATGCCAGGTTTCGAAGTGATCCCATACAATGACCTACCAGCTCTTGAGGTATTTGGAATTATTTTACTGTGTCTCTTAGGTAAATAGCAAGGCAGAAAAATCAGAAGCTTGTCATTTAAAACATATGCGTTAAGAAATATGTATTTCTTATGTATGTCTAGATACATATACACTGCAGGTAATGGGTGCAAATTCTCCTTTGGCTTTGATTTTCAGTTTACTTTAGGAGGTAGAAGGCAAACAAGAAGATCTGTTTCATTTCAGGTGTAGAAGATGCTTCAGGTATAAATAAAGAACAGCAAATAAACTGCAAGGGGATTCATATTACACTTGCATAAAGTAAAATATGTTCTAAAGTTGGGCGTGGATTCTGAAGCTAATATCTTGACTTCCTTAGCATTTCTGAGAAAAGTATCCTCCAATGACTGGATAACTAGAATTCACTGCAGTTGCTTACCAGTCTTACAAGCTTCACAGCATCCTTAAAAACATGCTAGACTGGCAGTTCATTCAAGTTACTGAAATATTACTGATTCTGCAGACAAGCTGTTGGGGAGTGTTGATCTTGATTAAAACTTCCCACACTCATAGCCTGGATTTGTGCATTGGAGGGTAGATGGTGCTTGATAGCAGCCATAGGGTAACTGGATTTGGGACCTGGAAGGCAGGAAGGTTCCAGCTAAACACAAATGGTACTGAGGCAGTAGGATCATTGGCATTTCCAATTCCATCATACATCATCTCCATGAGTGACAAGTCAGTCCTCCGTGTCTGTTGTGCCTGCTTAGTACAATGAACCATCTGTGGTGGTTTATGGGACAGAGATGCCTGTCTCCTAGGAGTTTGTTTAGGGGAAACTAAGGGCTCTCTGTGTTATAGTTACTTTGTGGAGTAGCTAAATCAGCTTTGAACCTAAGTAAGGCTGTTCATTGTGAAAGCTCTGCAAGTATTTACTGGCTTTCAGCTAACTTTATATTGAGGCTTTGAATGTGCTCTGGAGACCCAGAACCCACGTCCGTGTCCATCAGACTAATAACTGAATTTATTCTGTTTACAGGGCAGTATTAGGGAAAGCTGTAGTAAACTTGTGCTGGGAATCTTTGTATCTTTTGAGCCTTGTAGACTTGTAAACCTTCTAGTGCAAGAATGTAGCTGTGGACTTTGCTTTAAGATGACAGCGTTGTACTAGAGAGCCTCCATTCCTTTTTGTTTGAGGTGATCTGGGGAAAGCATTGAGCAATTGTTTGCCTTGTATGGGGTAAAACTGAGTATATTTCTGAGATAACTTATGGACTGATCCGATAATCTGCTTGTCTGGCTTTGCAGTTTTTGAAGGTTCGTAATTCCCTAAGCAAGCACACCAACTGATCTTTTGAGGCAAGCAGGGACGTAGGCTTCTGTGTTGGAACTGAAATGGCACTGAGATAACTGTCTGACCTGAATACTGTTACCTGCATTTAGGATTGAAAACAGTGACAGCTAGGTTGTGCTATGTGCTCTTCCCATATTTTGTAAATGTGACCTGAATACAAGTTTTTCTTTTTCTCTTTCTGTGCACATCATATTTACAGCGGGCACTTCAAGATCCCAACGTAGCCGCTTTCATGGTTGAACCAATTCAAGGTGAAGCAGGCGTGGTTGTTCCTGACAAAGGTTATCTCACGGGAGTGCGGGACCTCTGCACAAAGCATAACGTAAGGAATTCATTAGAGCAAGATGGCTTAAAATTACGTGCTGTATGTCCTGGCATGTCTTGTAAGGTTATTCTCGTGCAAGGTATAGGACTTCAAATGTTGTTTAATAATTGCAGTGGATTAGGGTAGGGATACTTACACTTCCTGCAGTGCTCCCTTTTCTCTGTTTATTATTGCTGTCACCAATGTAAGTTTCTAATTGAAGTTTTTGAAACTGCATTTATTTTGATTGAACTTTACATTTCTTTTTTACTCTTGTTGGTGTTGAGTACTGCTAATGCTCAGAAGCGGGCTGCCTTCCCTTATTGCAGCATCAGCTTGGTCAGGGTCTTCTACAGGTCTAGGCCTTGTCCTTTGTAACGAAAACAACAAAAGTTTTGCTGAGTCATGGCTTTTTATTCCTATGAAGCCTGTCTGATTTGAAAATCAAAACTCTTTGTTCTAATAGAATTCTGATTCTGAATTTGAAAATGTTACCCATAAATTATTCCAAACCTTCAGAGGAAGCTATTGACATACAGGTAATGAAGTTGCCTGCACTCTTACTGTGATGCGTACCTCACAGAAAAGGAATTAGGTACTTTATGAATTCTAGCGCACAACAGTAGTACAGCTTAGGAAAATGAGATCAAAGACTTGCATGTAGGCTCTCAGAGTCATGTAGACACTGGGGATCAGACTGAGACCAGCAGAGTTGCTAAAGTGGCATTTTTCAGAAGCTTTCAAAGGTCAGTTTCCAAACAATGCGCTTGGAGTAAAAGATGGACTAATCCTAACTTTTTGGAAATCTCACTTGCTGTTGTAGTGTAAATAGATTCTGTTTGAACAGGGACCAAGCAGATGTAGAGTATTCCTTATGTAGCAGAGAATCTTTGTTAAAGATGTCAGAGAGAATTAGGGTAGTACGTTTACTTTTCATTAGTTTGACATTTTACAGAATGTGTGTGTCTTAAAGAAGCGCACGTAGTGCAATCCAGCTGGAAGGTCTTTCACTGTGTGCAACTCTGTTTGAACTGAAGTAGGAATGGGAGTGAAAAGTCATTTTTTGTAACTTGTGTGTTTTTTCTTTTTATCTCTATAAAGGTTCTGTTTATTGCCGATGAAATCCAGACGGGTTTAGCCAGAACAGGAAAAATGCTAGCTGTTGACCATGAAAATGTGAGGCCTGATATAATTCTTCTTGGAAAGGCCCTTTCTGGTGGCTTATATCCTGTGAGTAACAAAAATAAATAAATAAATCAGTTGGCTAATCAATTTTAAAGTAATTAAGACTGAAAGTTTACTAGTTGGAAGACAAATTTGATGTTTGCTGTGCTTGGAAATCGGTGTTTACAAGATTAACTGTAATTTGTGACCCAGATAGTAGAGCCTGTGAGTGATGCATCAGAAAATTATGGAATACATGGTTACATATATAGCTGAAATGGCTAGAGAGTACTGAACTTTCTGTGTTGATACTTGTATTGTTAGTTTGGCACATCATTAGATGCATCTTCTGGGATTTTTTAAGTGTTTTGGTCATTGTTAATTGAATAGATTTGATGTATCTCTGTTTACTTCAGTTTGATAATACCAGAAAGGTAAGTGTCCAGTGGTCAGCCTTTCATTCTGGAATCACTAGTTAGTGATTCTAACACTGTCTCTGGGCAGTAGATCATCACAGTCTTGCTTTAATGAATTTCTGAATAACTTTGTAAAATGGGAGAAAAATAACGTGTGCTAAAACATCAGCTATTAAAAGCATTTTTCTGAACAACTGGCATTAGTTCACTTGTTTGTCATGCCCACATGACTGGGTTTATCCTCCTGGAGTGACATAATTTTCTGCTGATTAAGCTGAAAATTGCAGCTTGCCTTGAACTGTTTTGGCTTGGTTTTGACTTGTTAAACAGAGTTATGAAACTTAAACTCTTGAAATAATATTCATTTTGGAGAAATGCCTCTCAGCTGTAGTTAACTGCTGTATATTACCAGTATAGCTGAGTGTATCTAAGGGGATTAAGCTGTTCTGGGATTGTCAGATGTCCTCTTCTGCACAGAGCTAGGAATGTAAATGCAACTTATTGCCATGGGATGAAAAGCATCCTTTCCTGAGCCCTGCGGAGAAGTTTACTTCTGAGAGATTTAAGTTTTCTGTTCTAAATGATGTAGGTAAATGAGTTAGCTGACCTTTCCATTCTAGGTCTCCGCAGTGCTGTGTGATGATGAAGTTATGCTGACCATTAAGCCTGGTGAACACGGATCTACATATGGAGGAAATCCGTTAGCCTGTCGTGTTGCAATAGCAGCTCTGGAGGTTTGTGTTTTAATATTTGTATCCTAAAGAAATAAAGATGTCACACAGACATTATCTTTGCATAATTAAGGAACATTATTGGTGTTACGATACAAATAGAAATTTACATTTAATAAGAATGAAAAATTGGTAGTAGGTAACTACTTGCATGTGGAATCATATCATAGAATGGCTTGGGTTGGAAGGGACCTTAAAGATAGATCATCCAACCCCAACCCCCTGCCATAGGCAGGGACACCACCCACTAGATCAGGTTGCTCAGGGCCTCATCTAACCTGGCCTTGAACACCTCCAGGGATGGGGCATCCACAGCTTCTCTGGGTAACCTGTGCCAGTTTCTCACCTCTCTTACAGTGAAGAACTTCCTTCTAATGTCTAATCTAAATCCTCCTTTAGTGTAATGTCACAAAACATTTCTAATTTTTTTGTATTTTATAGTCTTAAATTTTATTCTACCATTTAAGCCATTATCCAGGACAAGGTTTAAGGTACTTAAATTCAGTAGAATGATTTTACTAATTTCACTGAGTCATTTTAAAAATAGTATATTTCATTATGCCATATTTAAGAGTTGCTGCTCTGTGAGCTTGATAACACACGTGGCACTGGAGCTCAAACAAAAGCTAGTAAAATATCTTGTCCAGATACCATATTTTAAACATTGTGTAATTGCATAATTCACAACATTTAAGCAAGTCACTCAAAAAGCCTCATCATTGCCTGATACGTGGACTTGGCCAAACTCAGAGATTGAGCCTTCAGAGGTTTATTTTTTTACTTGGGGAGGAAAAAAAAAAGACAACTGGAAAACAGTTTAGAGATTTGTTTCTTGTAAACACAAATGAGTGAAGGCTTAATGATAACTGGCTTGGATGTGCTATGTTTGCAGTGGCACCTTGGATGGGTCAGCTTTTGTATCTCAGCAATTGTAATGTCCCCGTGTGCCATGTGGGAGTAGACAACTAAAACAAATGCAGTGCCCTTCAGTTGACTGCAGCACTAACCTTCTAACCTTCCTGTAGGTAATTGAAGAGGAAGGCTTGGCTAAAAATGCAGAAAGAATGGGTAACATATTAAGAAATGAGCTCATGAAGACACCGTCTGATATTGTGACTTGTGTCAGAGGAAAAGGACTGCTCAATGCAATTGTAATCCGGGAAACCAAAGGTAAGGAAACACAATCAACTGCAGAGTCGTAGCATGACAAATAATTTTCAAGTTGAAATCGCAAGTATCTGTGGAGTAGGGACATAGCTTGTAGTCATCTTGTTTGGGTTCTGATCTTGGCACTGTAGTGCTGCCTATAAATTTGAGTGTGTGCTATTAAAAGTAGGAGGCTTTTACTATCTCAATCTAAACTTTTGTTTTAACAACACGAATTATTTTATGACTGGATAATGTTCAAACCTGGTGGTGAACTTAGCTCCCCACAAATGCCCCTTTGTGTGTTCAGCTGGAGATAACTGGCCATGTCTGGGAGGCTGGTTTCTGGAAGTTTGGCTGAGGTTGTTTATTCCAGGATAATTAGATGAATACTGGAAGGCATAAGGAAGGAAAGAGTTAACGACTGAAAACAAGTTTCTAGGGATTAACACACTGAAGCACACCAGAAAATGGTTTAAAAGCCAGAGCAGACAATTATTTTTTTTTGTCATCAATATACTAAGCGACAAAATGCTGCAAGGGAAGGGCTGTAATTTCTTCAGTCATGCACGTGATGCGCTGAAATCCAGGCATAAAAGTAACCTTGTCTGAGGTCCTATCCAGACTTATTTTACCTGCCTCTTGCAGGCTTCCATTTCTAGTTTTCTTTGTTTAATCTCTTGCTACAAGTAGGCAGGCTCTCATCTGTGAAAGAGCAAAGCTCAGTTTTTGCAGCGGCCTTAAATATTCACTGCAAATTCTGGAGAGCTGCTCAGATGTCACCACTTCATTTGTGAGAAAGAGCACATGATATTTGATTTTTCTCACTACTAAACGACAAGCAGTTTACAGTCTGGCTCCTCATACCACGTGCTGAAAATGCGCCACTTCCTCTGGCACGGTGTAAATGTCTTTCCTTTCATTGCAGACTACGATGCCTGGAAGGTGTGTCTGCGGCTTCGCGATAACGGACTTCTTGCCAAACCTACCCACGGTGATATCATCCGGCTGGCACCGCCTCTGGTGATTAAGGAGGATGAAATCAGAGAGTGCATCGAAATAATTCATAAGACCATTCTGTCTTTCTGAAAATGTGGCTTTTAAAGAGTATCTGCTGACTGACCCGAGCTGGTGTGTTGTTATATGTGCGATGAAGCCTGCACGTGAAGCAAGCATCTTTAACTCCTTTTATCTAAGAGGACTTAAGTCTTTAAAAACAGGAAAAAAAAAAAAAAGAAAAAAAAAAGCTATGTCTTTTATTTTCTTCAGAGCCATTATAATTTAATAATGATTTTAAAGAGCTTCCAATCTTGGAATACGTGGAGATGAAGTGATGAGGTTCTGTTCATCTAGTCGAAACTTAACCAAACTGAGTCAGAGTGTTTGAGGGGGGCACATCTGTACAAATCTGCTTAATTATTGAAAGTCTTGGCCAAAGTTTAGAGTATAACTTATATATATATATATATATATTCAGTAAGGGTGCTCTTGAGCTTTCAGAACTCTCCCAGGCATCACATTTGGTATTTTTGCCTCTTGGTGAGATGTTTGTAGTGGGGAAGCGCTTGCCATTATGGTAGAATTTCTGTTTTTCATTTACAGCTAGAAAAAAAAAACAATGCTGAAGATTTCACAAACTGGGTGTTGTGCCGGTGATCTTGACAAGCATCAGGCTGTGTTCCGTGTGTAAAGCATTTTGGTTTTATAACTCGAGTTGCTGTTCTCAAGACTGGTCTCGGTGTTTGGCTTTGCAATCTTGTAAAATAGATCTGAGTATACAGATCTGTTTTTACTGTTACAGAACTTCCTATAATCTGGATGTTTCTATTAAAACATGCCTTGCTTTAAAAAGAAAAAAAAGTTAATGTGCAATTTAAATCCACAGTGTACTGAAAAAGAGTGAGCCCCACAGAAACTTGCAGTCAGCTCTATCCAGAGCCACAACAGTCTCTGTCTTTTTGTCTCTTTATATGGCAGCTCTTGCTGTTTTTTTTCTTTTCTTTTCTTTTTTTTTTTTTTTTTCCCTAGGATGAGTGCTTTACCATGCAAATGGTAAATAATGCTGTGGTGCTTGAAAGGCAACGCAGTTCATAGAAATGAACCAATCTGCCCTTCAGGACCCCAGTGAGTGCCTTACCCAGGTGTGTACCTTACTTGGTTTCAGACAAAATACAGTCATCTGCCATGGATGGGGGAAGAGTGATTCAAGTTGGAAAGGTCTCATTTGTGCAAGGGGCAGTGTGTCACCCTGACTGTTAGCCTCAGGAATTAAATGCAGAAAGGTGTTGCTTGGGAAGGCTGCCATTTCTGCAGGCTGTGCTTCTGCAACCTAACAGGAAAGGTGAAGTAACTGAAAGAAATTTCAGTGAGAACATCATTGCTGGAGTCCTTTCCAAAAGGCGAACCCTCCAAAATCCTTAGCAGCCAAAAAAATTGCTTTCATAGAGCAGTAGGGCTGGCAGGAGCCAAGGACATGATCAGGTCCATTCCCCTGCCCCAGTTATGCCACTGTTTGCGTAATTGCCTGAAAGGCCTCTAGGGCAGAAGACTTCTTTCCCTGTTTCAGTGCTTCCTCATCCTCACAGCTAGCAAGTTTCCTGCTGTATTTATTGTCTGTGTCTCTCTTGCTGCCCATCAGGGCCGCAGAACGGGTTATTGTCCTTCTGTACAAGTCTTTAACACGTGTAAAGATCGTTATCATTCCTGTTTCAGTGGTTTCTCCTTCTCTCAGTAAAATTCTATTACTTTTCCTGCAAGGTAATGTTTCTCGTCATCCTTCTTGCTCTCCTGTGATTCACTGCTCCAACCGTGCCCTCGCTGCTGCTGAGCAGAGCTGGACTTGTTTGTGCCGCCTGTGTGCTGTGCTGCACTTCATGCCTAAGCACTGTCGTTTGGGTTTTCTTGCAGTGGCATATTTTTATCTCTCAGCTTGTGCTTGCAGGCTCCCTTCTGTGCGAATTGTTTTGAAGAACAGCTTTGAACCTGTTTGTCCTCATTTTGTTTGTTTGTGTAACGAGCAAGAATAACCCGCATGTAACATTTTGTTCTGGTTTATTGTCTTTCAGCCTCTTACTCAGAAGGTTTCTCTGGCTTTGTTATCGATTTCAGCTCTGATCTTGTCCAGCCCACTTTCCAGTTGCAGACTAACTGGGCCAAGTCTGCTCAGGACTTGATTTTTTTTTTTCCTGTTTGTACAGCAGATCATTGCTGGCTGATCTCTGGGCTTTTTATTCATCCCATGGTTGCTTCCTGAATCTCGTTTCCTTGATGAGCTTACAAAAACTGAGGCATGTAAAGCCTTTCTGAAGAGAAGTCAAAAACTCATCTTAAATTACACTTATTTAATGACTGGGTAATTAAGGATTTTTCCTTTTTTGACCTGAAAGTTGCCCTCAATTCTGTATTGTTTCCAGAGCCACAGCTACCCGTGTGAGGAAGGCAGGTGTGTAGTGCCTGCTGAAGCAGCTCAGAAATTCAGGAGCAGAGTTAAGAAACCACATACGTTGCTTTGGGAGTAAAGAAAGATCGTCTGCCTGTGATATGTAGCGTGTGTTTGGAGAAGGAGAGGGCAAAACGAGGGCTAACTTTACCGTGGAAAGTGTCTTTTTGTCTGTCTTCTGGCCAAATCCCAGTTCATGCTTACTAGATTTTAGTGACATGGCTTAAATCTCTCAAGCTCAAATGCAGCTGCTCATATAACTAATGGGCTTGTAAATCAGTCTCTGGGTTTGTTGTCTGGGATTTTAATTAGCCTTAGAAATTTTCTTCAGGGCTTCTCTTACCAAAAAAATGTAGACAACTAAAGTGCCTCCAACAGCTCAGCGCCAGAAGTTCGGTGCTTTCGTGTTTGTGCTTGTTGTACAAGTTGCTCAAGTGTGCTACAGCTCTGCCAGGCGCTGCTCCTGAACAAAGTTTGCATTTGAAGGATGCCAAAGTGGAAATCATTTACAAATTAGCGTAATACGTACTCTGAAATGTGCAAAGAAAATACATAAGATGCTTCGTAAAATATTATGGGTTTGTTTTTGCATCCTAGCATTATAGAAGTGAAGAGGTGAGGAAAGCAAGCCCAGAGAATTCCCTTTTGATGCCTTCCAAGTACTTTTAAAGTACTTTTCTTACCTTGTAGAGATAGAGATGCATCTTGATAGGGAAGAAGGCATGGCAATAACACTTCTTTGGTGATGCTTCCTGCTATTGTAATTGAAATTCATATTTAAAATGGGATTTGAAAGGGATCTGTGTGTTCGACACAAATTGCCTATCCAAATGGTGTCCATTCCTTTAGCAGGAGCTCCACAGCAATGAAATTTCCTGGAGGTCCGTGTGCATTTTACAAGATGTCACGTCAAGCATTTGGCTCTAAAGGCTTAATCTGTCTCCATCATAGTGCCTGCACGCGTTCTGCTGTTTCTTTGTGTCGGGTATGGTGTATGAAATGCTTTCCTAAACGAACAGTGACTGTGCACTGAGTGCTGTGCAAACACGGGGAGGTAATCTAAGCACCCAAGAGCCAAAGCAGCATTCCTCGTGTGCCCAGAGCTGCCATTGACTTCACTGGAAGCTTTGTTTGCAAAAACAATGCCGAATTGTGCTATATGCCAGCGCTCTTTGCCAAAAAACGCGGACGTTTCTCTTGGCGTGAAATCATGGAATATGTATTCTGACAGAAAAATAAATCTTTGTTTATGGGCAAATGTAAACTGAGGTTTAAAGGCGCCACGTGAAGCAGGGAAAGGCAGGAGCAGCGCGAAGTGGGGAGGATCAGGAAGCGTACAGTGCAGGATTCCTTCAGTTTTTGTCTTTCCTGCTGGCAATCTTGGAGCCGTGCTCATGGCATTGTCCTTTGGGATTCTTTACGGCTGCAAAAACCTGAATTTATGCACTCAGACAGTATGTCTGAAAGTTAAAATTTACCCAAATAGGTTATTTGCTTAAAAGGCCTCAAGTGCCTCTCAGTCTTGACCGGGTGAAGAACTGCACATCTTGAACCTGCTAGAAATTGCCATGATGAAGCAACCTCTGTTTTCTTTGCCTTTCAGCAGCAGTGTTAGGGCATTAGTTGAGCAGAGGACGAGGCTGTAGTTTATTTACTTATTTATTTTTGGCTGTTTCTTGTTCACATTCTCATCTTTTCCATCTTCCTGGCAGCAGATGGAGCCAGAAGCTCAGCTTTACACTAGGAGCCTACTGCTGGGTGTAGGATTTTGGGAGTTTGTGAGTCCTGAGGGCTCGCTTTTGGTCTTCACTGATACAGAAATGTGACACAAACTCCATTCTCATCTCTGTGTCATATCTCAAACTGGAATTTAAGCAGTGCACTCGTGGCTAATCTTGGGTGGGGGGGACTAAAATAGAATTCCTTTATCTCTAATATGACAAACACCCGGTAATTCATAGCTGTCCCTGTTTGACTGATAGGGATGTAGGGACATCTGAGCGGGGGGGTGGAAATTTCCTTCCCAAAGAACTGAAGTAGAAGGAAGATGGAGGTCTGAGAGAAATCTTTAAATATTTATTTACATCAGGAAACCGCTTTCTGTGGGCCTCCCTGTGGTGCTTTGGCCCAGAGTGGGGCACTTAACCAGCTGGTGTTCTTGGAGTTTTCTGGGGTTTTGGGTGTTTTTTTGGTCCCACCCCAGACCTGTGCAGCCAGAGAGCTCACGGGGTCAAGGCATTGCTGCTTCAAGCGCTCCTTTGTTTTTCTTTCAAGTGCAAGCTAATCTGCTTTCATTTTCCTCCTCGAGGCAGTCTGTTTGCATCCCGCAGCCTGGAGTGCTGAACGCTAACGTGGCGTGGCTAAGAGGTGACCATAACGAATCCTGCCTGGTGGTTGTTTCCCTCCCATGCTGTCTGTCTGTCTGCAGGGGCTTGTTTGCAGAAATCTGAGCAGAGGCTGTGCTGTCTAGAAAATCCCCGGGCTCTTATCGGTGCTAGTCCAAATAAATACGAGGAGAAAGCAAATCCTCCTCATTCCTGCACAAAATCCTATTAATTTGCTATGATTTGGGCTCCGTATAAAGGCCCTCGGGAGTACTGACCCTTTGCATGATGTGCAAACCCAACAACGGCCTGGACCTTGGATGAACTCCCAGTCCTTCCCCGGGGGCTGACACGGGGGAGACCTAATCCTGCAGCTAATACCCAGAGACGGAGGAGAGCTGGGAAAAGCTGCCCGCGTTACACAACTCCACCTGGAGGAACGGGACGGAGGAGGGGGTAATTCACACACACACACCCAGGATGAGGCTGTAGGAGCTGCCTCAATGTCCTGAAAGCCTTGAGACCTTCAAGGGAGATGAGGTATGGGAGCACTTCCCTCCCCGTTGTACCTGTAGCTCTGGCTGGGGGCAAGAGGATCTATTTTCCTGCAGAGCTTTCCCTCTTTTACCCTCAACACCAATCAGCCACGATTAAATATGAATTACTGGGTGTTGTGGAAGCGTTCGGCAATAATGGGTGAACATCTCAGCTGCTTTGTGTTGTCTCTGCAGGAACAGAGCCTTCACGGCAAGGTTAAAGGCAGCGTGAGGAACGTGTCAGGAAGGGACTGATGTCTGCGTGTGGCTCCTCTGAAATTAACCTTCGAGAGCACGAAAATGAAAACAAGATTAAAGCCCTATCGGGCAGGCGGTGCTGTGTGGCTGCTGCCTTTGTAACGGGCTGTCTGCATCTCCCAGGGCAGCCTCCCCAAGCAGGAGCTAACCCTAAAAACATCATTTTGAAATATCCCTGCTCTTCGTGGCCCCGCAGAGATGAACCAGGACCTGTAGCGGGGTTCTCAGCTCTCTTACCCAGCTCTGCTACCCTACCTCGGTGGGCAGGTGGGAGCTGCAGGACGCACAGCTCCCGGTTGTATTTCATCCCACGGAGGGGACGTGGGTGCTTTTATCCTGCTGGGTGTCCCTGCTCGGCGTGGAGGCAGCCACCAGTCAGACTTTTCCAGCCGCTGGCTGTTCCTGACCACCCTCCGTGCGGATCCTCGCCTGGGCACCACATGGGGGGCCGGGGAGCGTGGGATGCTCCGAGCCCCAGCCGTGCCCCCCAGCCGGTCGGGGGCTGCTTTTTTCCAAGCTGCAAGTCACCCGTTTGCGGCTCGCATGACAGCGGGCTGAGCTGGAACAGTTTGGTTTAATCTCGTCTATTCTGCGGGCCGGTGGGTGGCCACGCGCTCAGCCAATATCAAGCAAATTAAAACCAAAAAGAAGGGCTGGGAACCACGGTGCTGGCTGGGACCTGCTTCCTCGTGCTCAGCAGCTTTCCTTTCCTGCTAAACGACCCAGACATCGGGCTGTGTCCACCAGGTTTGTGTCTTCCACGCTGCTGAGCCCCTCTGTCCCGTTGCAGTGTGCCCAAAGCTGGTTGCAACCTTCAGGCAAAGCTTCTCCGGGGCTTGCACGCAGCAGCAGCACCCCTGGAGAAAGCTGTTCCTATTCAGACAGCTCAGCAGGATGTTTGCTTTCTTTTTCTCCTTATTTTTTTTAACAACAGCCTGACTCACACCTCGCTTGTATCCTGTTGTACGTGCCCGTTGCTGTTTTTCCATTGTGTGTTGAGGTTATTCTTGCCCGCGTGGCGTAGCTGCCCCCCGTCCCTCTCTGCTCCCTCTTTCTCCCGTTTCTCAGGATTTTGGTGATGCTGCGGCCGGCAGCCTCCCTGCTGCCCTCCCTCTTTGTGCCATCTCCTGCTCCAAGACCTCGGTGCTTCAGCCCAAGGTTGGTGTCCAGTTCAGATTCTCCAGGTGAAAAATCACCCAAACACACCTTCTTTAGGTGCAATCCCCTAAAATGCATATTTTTGGGAGTCCCATTTCTTGGGCACAGCAGCCTTTGTTATACAGGGTCCAAAGAAAACATCTTATGCCCTTAGTGATTTAAGTAACAAATTTTTGAGGGCATCTAACTGGGACTTTTCTATGGGCAATAGCAGGGGAAGCTGCAGGCGGAGAGGACCGCTGGATCCCCACCGGATCCCCACCAGATCCCCCCCAGATCCCTGCTGCTGCTGCTGGGGCTCTCGCACCTGCCCAGGTCTCATTACACTACGTTATTTTTTCCAGCCAAGCTCACCGTGCTGCTCCCTCTGCGGTGTGTCCTCTCCTCAGCAGCTCCCCAGTCTTCGTGGTGTCTGCAGACTCGGTCAGGGCTTTCTGCAGGGCTTTTTCTTTTTTTTCCTGGTCATTGCTAAAAGGTTGAAGTGGCCCAGGACCGAGGGGAAGCTGAGTGGAAGGGGAGCTGCCACGCACAGGTATCATGCCTGATAAAAGAAGCTATAAACAAAGTAGTGAACAAGACAATGAGCAAAAATAAATAAAAATAAAGAAATTAAACAGGTAATTGCGCATTGAAAGCATTTGCTCACTTACCTGCTCGTCTGCAAACACAGCCTGGCAGTGCGATGCCTGATGGTCTCCTTTAGGAGGTGTAGGGCATAAATTAATGCCGTGTGCATTTTGCTGCGTGTCTTCACATTGACAGCAAACGCTGTCAGGGGATGTGAAAAGCTGGAGTGGGCGTCGTGCTGCCCGGCTGTGTCTCTTCTCCCTCGGGACAGCCGGACTTTCCCAGGGTGTCCTCTCTCCCCACGGCTCCTCCTGTGCATTAGTCATTGTATTCTTGAAGCCTCGCTTTGATGAAAATTTCATTCATTATAACTTCATCACCTTTAATTTCGGAAAGGTCTGTCTAATTATACCTATAAATACCCCGGGAGAGGAATTATAATCAACCATCATTCACTTAGCGTCCACACATGCTGAAAGTCACTCTGCAACAATGACTCATCTCGGTCCCCGTGCCAAAATCCATGCCTTGCATTTTTAATATCTGAAGTATTTGCGTGCTGATGAAAGCCTGGCCATCACGCTGGGAGATTTCATCGGATAACAGTCCTGCTTAACCAGGGCCCAGGTCGTGTAAATCGTTTGGGCCGCCGGGCACGCTGCCGCTTCGCTGCCTTCTAGCTCCCCGTCCTCCTCTAATTTCCTGCTTCCATTTCTACATCCAAATAAAAAAAAAAAAAAACCCTTGCTGATGGTCCATCACCCATTTTTACAGCTCTCCTTGTTCACACTGGTGTCTCAGAGGCCCTTGGAAGGCACCCGGGAGGGTTTTGGTGTGCCTCCCCCCATGGGCTGGCTGCGGGGCTGCAGCTACAGAGGATTTCCAAGGCAGGTTTTGGTCTGGATGCAGCAGGGCTGGGAAAGCCCCAGGTGCTGAGTCAAGGTGCCTGGTGTCACCTCCCCACCTCCAGATCCAGCAGCTCTGGGATTTCTGCCTGTTTCTGTGTTTCCTGTCCCACCCAGCAAGCTTTGCATCCAAATCTGGGGAAGAAGCGGGGCGAAGGGATAATCCAGGCGTGTTCATTTACCAAGTTCATCTGTTTGATGCTGCATGATGGCATTGCACTAAGCAATAACATTCTGGACCCAGTCTTGCCTGATCAAATAAAGGGGATAAGACCAGCACATCAGACTGACTCTGACCCTGCCATCTGATGCTCTCCCTAACTCCAGGCTCTGCTCTTTTAAATCAAATTTATTCCAAACATCACTAAAATTATTGGCTCACCCAACCACGTGGTTAAAGGTTTTGAAGCAAAGCCTTTTCTTAAAAGGAAGGTAAAAGACCTTCAGTGTAGACAGGGAAGAAGCAATGGATGAGTTTTGCCGAGCTGGGGGCTGGATGGTGAGGAGGGGCTGTGGGGCTGCACAGAAAGCTCTGTTTCTGCTCAGATTCAGCCGGCTCCAGCTGGCTTGCGTCACCTCCAGTGGTTTGCAAGGAGTATTTATTTCTACTATTTGTAAACCGTTTTTTTCCCAAGGAAATCCTCCCTCACCATGACCTTTTTCCAGCTATATACAAATTACTCCGGCTGGGAACGAGCCGTAACTCCCGCTGTCTGCACACCCTGTTGGGGTTTCCCTGCTCTCCCAGCAATAGGATTGGTTTCCTTTGCTGGTGGGGGGCTGCTGAGGTGGTGGATTTGGCAGGGTTAGGTGACGGTTAGACTCGGTGATCTTAAGGTTGAGCCTATTCCAATCCAAATATTTCTATGATTTTAAAGCTGACAAGCACGAGTGCAGTGAGCTGGCACATCATCCTCTTGCAAAGGGCTGCAGCCTCCTGTTGTCGGGGCTTAGCATGGCCTATTTTCCCTGCTACACCTGGATACCTTGGCATGACGCTTTGGTAGAAGGACCAGTTATGGATCCTGACCTCCTGGCCCTGAGGTCTGCTCAAGAGTTTTTCCCCTCTGCCATTACCTTGGCCAAAAGCTGGCTCCAGCCTCCTCCCTGGGTTTCCCTTGCCAGGCCTAGCTCGCCAGCCATGCCCCGTGCAATTAGCACACATAACGAATGACACACATGAATAACATTTCCGATGAATGCCCGGGCTTGCAAGGTTTGCCTCAACCAACCTCATGCAGCCGCTCTCTCACGAGATGCACAGGAGCAGTTGGTACGTACAGGAAAATGGAAGCAGCTTTATGTGGTCACGTCAGCCCCTTCCCACAGACAGGAAGCAAATTGCATTGAAGCCATCTCAAGACAACGTGTCTGGTGATAATTGCAATTCCGAGTTAGCTGGCTTTCTTTTCCAAATCCCAAAGAAAGCAAGAAACGCCCCGGACAGCAAATGTATCTGTCAGTCAGGGAAGCAGAATGAGCAAACCTTTCAGGGGGACAAACCTACGTGAAAGAAAGCCTCTGCTACAGTGTGGATATGAACGTCCAGATGCTGAGACAACCATTAAAAACTGCTCATCTTATTGCTTCTTAGCTCTATGGCTTTGTCGTTAGGGTTCTGTGCTTCTCCCCATTTTTTTTTTTAATTAATTATTATTTTTTTTTTCAGAAACCATTATTATTATTACTATTTTCCCCAGAAAACATACATTTGTTTCTTTGGCATTGGACTAGAATTTCCTTCATAAAATTTCAGTGGGTAAGTTGGTGATTGCATTTCAACACACCCAGTTTATCATCCAGTTTGCAAATTATCTGAGTGCTCAGTGCTCTAGCATCTTAGAGCCATTCTGTTTTGCCTTTTTTTTTTTTTTTTTTTTTTTTTTAATAATTTTAAATATGTTCTAAGTACCCAAACACTGCACCCCACATGTTGGAGCTTGTGTGCAGGGTACAAAACCTGCTCTCTGGCTACGTTATTTCTCATCTTGATCTCCATCTCCTGGCAGGGGAAGGGGAAAGGCTTGTCACGACAGACCCATCGCATGGCTCCCTCATTGCATAGCAAGGAGTCAGCTTTCCTTCAAAGCCATGAATCACATGAATCAACCCAAGACCCAGCTGAGAGATGTGCAGAACCGAGACGCTGAGATGTGCAAAACTGAGGTGCTTTTAATATTGGGAGGCAGGTTGGCTTAGGGAGCCCTCCGCTGAGCTGAGCCCCCTGTGTAATGCTTCAGCAATGCCTGGCGCGTTAGTGGTATGGCACACCCAATTACTTCTGCCCTCGTTTAAAACAGCCGACTTGCAGGGCGTCTAAGAATTACCTTTCACTTTGCATTAGATGTTTTCAACCTGCTGAACCAGAACTTTAATTTATTGCCTTCAGTGACTTTTGGATGGTCCTCCTTTGCTTTCTGCAGAAACTTAACAAGAGGGATAAAAATGCTCTTTCAAGGTGCCTGATTTTTTCTGCCAGATCAAATGAGATGTCTTTGTAAAAATTGATGATTTTAAGCTACTTTCAGACAAGAGGCAAGCTTTTTAAGAGTCCTGTATAACTTAAGTTAGCAGTGACTTTGAGGCTGCATGTGAATCCCTTGGCCTGGGAAAGTCCTCTATGAAATAATAGCATGCTGTTGGGTTATCGTTACGGGACCTGCACTGCAGAGGTGCCCTATTTCTACTGTGAAAAGGTCAAATGAGCAAGGAATGAACATCTTGTAAGACCAGTTGATGCTGATGGTTTCAATCTCCTTTTCTATTTTGTGGCTCTGGGGCAGGAGAGGTGCAGAGTGAGGCTGGCAGGGCCACAAAGGTGGCAGGGCTGTGTCTCCCCTGGAGCCATCCCTGCAATCCAGCAGTCCATCAGGGGAGTACCAAAACGGAAAAACTGGTACCAGGGTGGCCTCAAAAACACTTTTAGGATGTGGGCGCACAGTCTCCAGGCAGAAAAGCACAAAGGATCAATTCTTCCTTTCCTTTCCCCATTACAATCCTCATTTATTGATGATTGCCTCCCCAGCTGACAGGGATGGAGATAACTCTGCCAAGCTTTCATCCTGAGACTGTCACGAGGGAAACACGGAGCTTTGCACATCCAGCGACCGTGTCCTCCCCTTGCCTGGCTGCTGACTCCTCTGCACCTATTGAGAAGCTCCAACTCCCCTGGGAGGGTGCAAAGACACTGGTTTCAGGAAAAACACCATGCCCTGCTTTTGATCCATTGTGTAGCCCAAGACATGCCCTTTTTCTTAATAAGGCTGGCTGAAAAAGGTCTGAAAATCAAGTTAATGAAGCCTGTGTTTTACTTCTTCCTGCTCTTTTCTTTTTCTTCTTGTCTCTGTCTCTCTGCTTGGTGCTTGCTGCTCTATTTTCCCCCTCCTAAGCCTTTATTGCCTTTATTCACTTTAATTAAGTTCTCCCTCAGATTTAGAAGCTTAACAAGGCTTGAAGAAAGGAAGTGTGTTTGCCGAGCAGCGTGGCTTTCCCCCTCCCTTAGCATTTCACCCTTGGGTACCCCCTGCTCTGCCAGCCCTGCAGCATCTCCTGCCCCCCTGGCAGGCACAAAATCAAAGAATAACAATAGTTTGGGTTGGAAGAAACCTTAAAGACCATCTTCTTCCAACCCCCTGCCATGGCAGGGACACCTCCCACCAGCCCAGGCTGCCCAAAGCCCCATCCAGCCTGGCCTTGGGCACCTCCAGGGATGGGGCACCCACAGCTTCTCTGGGCCTGGGCCTCACCACCCTCTGAGTGAAGGATTTCCTCCTTGCATCTAACTTAAATCTCACGTCTTTTAGTTTGAAGCCATTACCCCTTGTCTTATCACTACACCCCCTGACAGAGAGTCCCTCCCCAGCTCTCCTGTAGGCCCCTTCAGGCCCTGGCAGGCCACAGTGAGGCCTCCCTGGAGCCTTCCCTTCTCCAGGCTGAACAACCCCAATTCCCTCCCCCTAGGAGAGGTGCTCCAGCCCTCTGAGCATCCTCCTGGCCTCCTCTGGTCCCGCTCCCCCAGGTCTGGCAGGCAGCAGTGGCTGCTAAGCCATTGGGGAGATGCTCTGCTCCCAGAGCCATTGGTGCTGGCTGGCCCTGGGACACAGCCAGGGCAATGAGCACACATTTTGGAGGGGAAACCGCCCTGCTGCCATCCCCACTGGAGGCCACTGCCCTGGTTAAGCTGGCTCCAGAGGCTCCCAGGGCCACCCACTGATGAGTCCCTCCAGATGAACTATGTTTTTGGCCCTGTGGTGACACTGGGGCACAGGGAAGGTGCTGGGGAGGAACAAGGCCGTGGCCACGCTCGCTTCCAGGGCTGGACCCCCTCGTGCAGCCCCCCGTGCTGCCATTAAACTTTGCTAAGCAATGTCTGACTGCAGCTCTGTACCTCCTGCGATCACACCTTGCTGCCCAAATAACCACGGACATCATCTCCCCATCTTATTACACCGTTATCCTCCTGCTCGATGTAAATATGCTGTTCCAGAGCTTGTTACCATTCCACCAACAAATGAATGCATTTACAAAGTAAAATACCTCGCAGGTTGGCATTGCTGGCAGTACATTTCCACACTCCTATAATTAGACAGGTCCTAACCAAGCTATGTGTGGGAGGCTGGCTAGGCCTGGAAATAATAGGTTTGGTCTCCAGATACCCTTCTGCTGTATTAGTCTAACTGGGCACTGAGAATATTTGCTGTTTCGAGTGATTAGTGATTCCTACTGCATGCCCAATCTCCTCCACAGCAGCCCGCCCCCTGCTCAGTGTTTGCCCTCTGCATTGCCTTTATTAATGGTCTGACTTCAGAGTAAGTTTCTGGAGAAACAGTGGAAGTCTGAGCATAATCAGCCTGAAGCTGCCTAAGGGGACATCTCGCCGAAAATATTTGACTATCTGGGCAATAACGTGCTCTGAATCTCGCAGCAGGAAGATGCTTCTTTTATTTATTTATTCGTTTATTTATTTATTTTCCCAGCACCCTTGTGGCTTGTGATCCTTCACTGATGGAAACAGCCCAAATTCTACAGGGAAAAGCCACTCTTCATAGCCTGGGCCCAGGTAACTGCTGTGCAATGATATCCCATAAGACAGCCTGTCCAAAGGCTTTCCAGGGCAATGAAAACATTCTGGTTTTCCTCTGGAAAAGTGAAGCCAGGACTTGTGGTAAGTCCTGTCACTGGTGTGCTCCCTCCAGGACCCATGCCACCCCTTTGCTTTATGACCTTGTTCCTGGTCACTTCCCAGCTTGTTCTTTGCCACCAAAACAGATGCAATGTGGAGATGAACGGAGCTGGGAAAGGCAAAGGGAGCCTGGCCTGAGGAAACCAGGAGCACTGGTGTTTGCAGAGTTATTGTATGAGGTATATTCAGCAGACCAACACCACTCTGTGATCTTGGCAGCTCTCCACAAGTCGTATTTCCACCTTTAAGGATCATCTTTGAAATGCCCCTTGTGTCCTGGCCGCAGCAACTACTCTTGCCTTTCATGCATTTTTCCTCCTTTGTATTTGTCTTGGCCACTGCAAGGAGGAATCCTGGTATGACACTGCATGGGCCACGTTGCCTGGACTCACCATGGGGTCACATCCCCGTGTTAATGATCCTTTTCTACTTGAGTTCAAGAGCAAGGCTCCTTGAGGGGGCTTCAGTTAATGCTGATTTTTCCGTGTGATAACCCGGAGCATTTTCCTGACAGCAATCAAAGTAAAAATTCTCCTTGAGTACAGGGGACGGGATGGGAATAAAACTCACAAGGGGCTTTGCAGAGCTCAGACTGTGCATTTCGGTAAGGAAATTACACCTTCTTATTCCCTGTGTGCACCTCCAGAGGCTGCTCACGCTGCAGGGCCAGCTGCATGCAGCCCCTCGCATCCATAACACATGGGGGGCATGGAGCAGCACCTGCAGCCCCAGGGAGGAAGAAGGAATTTGGGGATGGTGTTGGGGACATGTGCTTGGTCCTGGAGGCTGGTGGCTCACAGTGCTGGCTGCTGCACCAGGGCTTTGCCCTCTGAGAATAAAGATGACAAATGGCCCAGAGGATTTGTGATGCATCCAATAAAAAGCCTCATCTGCCCATTTTTTGTCTTACTGACCAACAGCTTGTTGCACATTACAGACTCCCAGGAGCTGGATCTCAACAAGCTTTATAGCTGGCATTTTACTCTTGATGGTCAAGCTTATGGTGTAGAACTGGATGGCGAGCAGCAGCCCTGCTTTTATGGGTAAATGCAGTGAAGTTGCACTGAGCACCTGACAGCGAGGCAGGAGCACACGTTTAGAGGCGGTGATGTTATCAGGAACAGCAAAGTTGGCCAACTCTGCGGAAAAACACATCTGACCTTGCAAGTGCTGAGCTGGAAACCATAAACATCGCTGCTTTGATTGGGAAACACGGCTGCACCGAATGACCAGTCCACCCAGTCCTACAGGGTTGGGTTTTACTGCTTGCTGGTGATAAAAGATTGAAAATATTATATTTCTCTTAAATACTTATGGGACTTTCTTTATGCAGTGTGTTACGGTTCTCAATGCCCTCCCCCCATCCCTAAAAGGAAGGACATTTGCCATTTTGCAGATAGGAAAGGAAGGCACGGAGATGCTGAGCAGACTCGATTAACGTCAGACATGAAGTCTGCTCCAGAACGAGGAGACTTGGCTTGGCTCTGCAAACCCCAGGCCTCCGCACAGTATTTCCTTGTTCTTCTGGTGCCTGAAAGGGCCGCCGAGGGGCTGGATGGGAGCCCTTGTTAGTACATGGGGAAAAAATAAAAAAATAAAAAAGAGAACGAACACTTTGGCCTGTCAAGTGCTATTTGCTGTGGCCGGGCACTGGGTTGGGAATCTCCCCGCTCAGAGGCTGTCTGTGCTGTGTGTTTGTATGTTGTCTAACACAGCGGGTAATTAGTCCCAGCTGGGATATTTTGGACGTAAAAATTATGCAAATATATTTGCTACAATTAATAAAAACAGTTAAAAAAAAAAAAGAGGCAAAACCCTCCTGCTGTCTAAAACAGCTTTTCATTTGAACCCGAGCATTTTCAGTGAAAATTCAAGCAGTTCATTCAATGTAACAACCTTCGCTTTCAGGTTCCCTAATCATCCCCTCTGGGGAAGCGATAAAAAGATTCTCCGATCATTTTCATTTTAGATTTTCTAGACGAAAGAGGGCTTATTCCCAGCCTTGATCTGTCAGTTATGCTCGATCTCTCCCAAAACCGCTCTCACTCTGCTCCGGGCTGGCACCTAACGGGGTGTGAGCAGAGGTGCTGCTCGTGGGCGATGAGGCAGGTCCAGAGAGAAAATGGGATTAGGAAGTGCTCTGGCTCATCCTTGCTGACCGTGACCTGAGTGGTGATGGGAACAGGGTTAGACCAGTGGCACAGTGCTTTCGAAATCCCAAATGGAAATAGGATTAGCAAAGTGTTGCCCATTTAGATGTTGGAAGATGAATGACTGAGGTTCACAGTCGAAGACATAACGGGGTTCACCACATATCTGCTGGCCCCACAGCTCCATGTCCCGTAGCTTCTCTGCTTCTTTTCATTCTTCTATCTCATTTTTTCTTCTGGCCCCAAACTAATGGCAATAACAACTCTTGCCTGCGTGTCCCCTACAACCTCTCAAAGCCTTGAGGAGAAAATCAATGACAAATTAATTCCTGGAGATTTGTCCCCATCAGAAGAAGAGTTTCATGATAGCATGACCAATACCCCAGAGGAAAATAGAGATTTGCAGACAGCAGTTCGTGGTTACTGACATAGCTCTGCTCGTGTGTTCCTGCTCAGCAGAGGCACATACAGATGAGACCCCTCTCGTCCACATCCATGCTGCGGTCAGGATGCTGGTGGCCGTGCAGACCTGGGCATTATGCTAAGTGCTAAGCAAGTTTCATAGCTGAAAGGAAGAGATGTTACCAGAAAATCAGGATTTTTTTGAAAAGAAAAAAAAAAACGCTTATTTCCACACGTTTTATTATCCTGAAATATCAATCTCCTTCAACAGGCTTGCCAAAACCCATTTTTTTCCCTGTCAACTTCTTGCATGAGAAAACAGATGATAACAGTTGTTATCTGCCAATTCATTGCAGTTTGTAGTAACTTTTCTTTTTGCACTATCCTTTCCAATCTTGCCTATGGAGGCATTCGGAGTCATTCAGCCGGTTATTTTAATAAGACAGCCTTTTAAAACTGTGGTGTTTTTGGGTGATGTTCTAGAGATCCAAGGCTTGGTGCTTTATGGGTTCTAGGGCTCTAGGGGATGGTGTTGAGCGCTGCTGGGTTAGGGAAGCACTCTTCCACTGAGACCTCGGCTTTTGGAAACCACTTCCAGACTCCCTGGTTTTACCCAGCCACTGGAAATAAACAGGAGAAGTAACACAGCATAAAACTGATTTCCTTGAGACTTCTAGAAACATGGAGCTAGCTAAAAACCAGATGAGACCGCCGTAGCTGCCCCATACTTGTGGCTGAATTTCTCTATCTAGTTGAAAAAAAAAGCAAGAATAACAATTGTGAAACCAACACATGGCATTTTATCAGGAATAATGCTTTTGTTATGGCAGGACAGGATGTTTTATGCAGGGTGTAAGACCACAGCAGTGTGGTTTACTCAATGAAATGGAGCAATCACTGACCCTCCGCTGCCCTTGCCAGCGTTGGTGTGGCACCACAGATCTCTTCCTCTAGCTGAGTGCACGATGCTCGTTCCCACTAACCCTTTAGTGAATGGGTGTTTTATTAGAAACCACTGAAGAAAATCCGTGCTAAACCAGCACTGAATTTCTAATGGAAAATATTCCCATCTGAACCCAGGACACTTAGAAGAAATGCAGTGAACGGCCTGTGGCATAAAAAGAAATATAAAGTAATAATAAGCTACAATCAACAGAGGACAGTTTGGTTCGGAAAAACTACTGAAGAATTAGTCACAGATTTTTTTTTGATGAACAAATTCAGTCAATTCCCAGATCACGCTCCGTGACATATTTCATACTGCGATCTTCTCATAAGTTTATTTTTAATTTCCCATCCACATTTCCTCCAGGGCCTCGTATTTTCCATTTTTTTTTTTTTTTTTTTTTGGTCAGGATAGCTAACGACAGCAGCCGGTTCCAAACTTTTAACATCAAAATGACACAGAAGTAAATAACGCACATAAATCTCATGACCCTTCACGTCCAAGGGCAGAAGCACTGCAGAGCTGATGTTTAAAACCAGGACAGATCCTATGGCACTGTACGATTCTTGGTGTCACTTGCTCGTTGTGGGATGTGTCTGTCCTACACGATCCCAGAGAGAAGCATGTGGATGGGATCAGAGAACCATCTAGGGTGGAAAAAACCTTCAAGATCACCAAGTCCAACCATCACCACGGCCTTCTGAGAGCCATTACGTAAACTTAGTGCCATGTCCACACATCATTTAAATACCCCCAGGGATGGGGGGTATTTAATTATTCTTCGGGGAAAGGAGTAATAAGGAAAACAGCGAAAGCCAAGTCTTCCAGGGAAGACGAGCACTGGGGTTTGTGTCTGCTCTCTGACAGCCTCTGTTGAAGCTAATGCAAAGCACAGATGAGGTGGGGGATGCCTTTGAGACCGAAGTACCCCATACCCAAACTCAGACAGAGCGGTTCCCTCTACCTTCTCCACGAATCTCCCCAAGGGTAATTACACAGCAATCTGCAGGAGCCCGTAAATACCTCGCTGCCACATGTTCTTTGTTAGCGAAATCCACCAAACTGCAGAATAATTAAAGGGTAAGTTACGCGATATTTGTGCCCAGTGACTCAATAAAATCACTTTCACAGCTGCTTTGACATAATGTTCACTTTATTTACAAAGAGATTGTTATGCCGAAACAGCTGTGAAACTGCTTTTAGTGTTGTCTGGCTTTACATCTATTCATAACTGGGACACTAATAAAAATCCCATTTTTCCACATTTTCCTGCGTGTTGAATAGCTTACAGAAGGTAACACGTTAGCAGTACATTCGCAGGGCTCTGTGCAGTAACAGCACTTGATGTCTGGACCTCTGCAGCTCTCTCCCCAGTGCTTTTGTATAGGAAAATGAAAAGTTTATAAAATTTCAGTGGTGGATGCTGGTTGGCAGGAATTTGGCACAAGTTTCAGCTGGCTCCATCTTTCTAATACATATATATATTTTATTTTAACTGGAACTTTCAATTTTTTCCAAGGCAGTTTACAAGTTCCAGTACATTTATGACACACGTGTTTTTTTTTTTATTTTTTTCCTGGTAGTCTCCTGAGCTTGTTCCGCACACCTCAAGGAGTCACCCCGTCTTCAGGTCAGTGGGTTGCCCTCTCCAGCAGTGCTCTCACACGCTCAATTTGCACTTTTCCCCATCTGGTCCCCCCTTGGATTGCCAGGGTCTGGACACTGAGCCTTGAGGGCATGAATTTGGGGCTGGCGTGGCTCCAGGACTGCACAGCACTAAGCCATGACATCCCTGTGAGTTCTGCTATGGGAGGTGAAAACGCTGGCCCTCAGTGAGAAAGAAACACCAAGAAAATAATAGGGCAGTGGTGCAGAGAGCCCTTTGCTTCATCACAGATGTGTAACAGGGGCAGGACAGAAACCACACAGATGGGTAATTACTAAATGAGTACACAGAGACACTGAGCGCTGGGGTTGAGGCCAGCTTTGCCAGTTTTGATTCTTTTGGACCCAAGACTATGCAGAAAGGAGATTATCAATCTCTGTTCTCAAGTGGCAACTGATAGGACATGAGGAAACAGTCTCAAGTTGAGCCACGGGAGGTTTAGATTGGACATCAGGAAGAATTTCTTCATGGAGAAGGTGGTCAAGTACTGGAAGGGGCTGCCCAGGGAAGGAAAACGCAGCTGGGTAGCAAGCATCGAGGTACCCATTCTGCTCAGGCTTGTATGTCGATATTTATCAGGAGGCACATTTGCCTGATCGGTTTGTGGGGGATCAATAAAGCATTACCTCTGGATAACAAGCAGAGAGGAGGCAGCAGCCTTTGTGGTGGCACAGCGATGGGATTTTGGTCTCAGAAAAATCAGAGTCTGTTTCCTGGATGGAGCTGTCAGCCTGGCCTTGAGGTGGTGATGAGGCAGAGGCACCGTAGGAGTTTTGTTCATACAAATCCTCGCCGCTTTTGGAAGGTGTGATTTATACAAAGTGATGTTTGAAGGGAAATGGTTATGCAGTGTTTCAGAACAATAAAGCAGAACACTTTGAAGGCAATCTAAGCAATATGCTGTGCTGTGCTTTGCATCTCAGCGAAGGGCTTCAAGTACCTTGAGAAGTGATTTCAAGCTTATACATTATTCATCTGCAATAACTGTCTTTTAAAATATAACTGTTAGGGGTAACAACAATCAATGCTTATTCACCGTTGCCATCACCACCTAACTTAACAAGGACTAGCCTGTAATTTCGGTGCACAAGAGCATTCCTGAAATCTCTCCCCCTCCTCAGGCTCTTACAAAAATGTTGTAAATTGTGACAAAATCAGGCTGGTTATGGGTAGCTTTTCCCTGGCACTTCCTCAGAAATGTGGCTTGTTTCAGGGTTGAAATTTAGCTCAGCCTTTGTGAGCTGAAGTGTCTGAAGTCAGAGAAACCTAAGTCAAAATAATAAAGATATAAAAAAACTCCACTTGTGATGTAGCATGGGCATTTATCCGCTTTTCTTTCAGCTGGGGACGTAATACAAGCTGGTTTCTGATAATAAACATCATTGTGTATGGAAATAATGCAAGATGTATTTAGGCCACACGCTATTTCTGTTGCTTAGTGTAATGATTTTCAGATACGCATCATATTGTGAAAATCTGCATTTCCTTTTGAATTGTATTTTATCAGCTAGGCTCATTGCTTCTGGCACAGATGTGAGCATTGCACAAAAATAAATAAATAAATAAAAAAAAGAGCCACCAGGAGGAATTGCATTGGAATTGATCAGGAGGAATTGCAGCCAGGGGGTTCCAGACCCCTATTAACCAAATTCCACACTGGCAATGTCATTTTTCCTCTTTCCTAACTGGAGTAAAGAAAAATTAGCACAAGATCAGATGGAGGGAGGATAAGCCTGGATGAGGTGGATTGGGCTGGCCAGGGTCAGTACGTTGGGATGCTCATTTGTTTGATCTTAACCGTGAAAGAGGATGGGCTGCTTCGGTTTTCAGAGCTAGTTTCTTTATGCGAGAAAAAAGTGAGATGCTGCTTGGATACAATACTTGGATACAATATTTTCCTGTTCTGCTCTTAGATGCCTCACAAAGACTTAGATATAAGCACTGAAGTGTCTGTCAGTTCATCAGGCACGGAGATATATTACTTGTGCCACCGCAACCATTAAGATGGATTGCAAGAGAAAGGCATAAAATAAGATTTTGCCAGCAAGGGAGACAATGAGATGAAAAAGAAAAGTTTGATTTTCTCCAGAACATGTAGATTATTTTCTAAATCCTAAATTATAGCTGTGTCTGGAGAATACAAATCAGATAACTTGAAGGAAGAAAAATAGGTCAGATGCATAGCTGGGGAGGTGTGAGAAGCCAGGTCTTGGTGGTTATTGCTGAACCGTGTGTGTTAGCAGAGCACAAGTGCCAGTGGTAGAGGTGAATTGCTCCCTAAACACCCCCGTGTACACCTTCAGACGGAGGTGGGAGCTGTAGCTCAGCACTTGGGGTCTCTGTCACACGCACCAGGAGCACCTTCAAAGTCATCACAGTATGGCTGTGGACGTTTGCTCTTTGATTATGGATGTTATGTGTGGTATTCTTCTCCTTTCATCAGTAACATCAGCACACATCAAGAGCAATTTCCACTGAGTCACAGAGCAAAGAGGCTGCTGAGGCTGAGAGCTGGATGTGGCCAACATGCCCCTGCATTCCCTTGGCATTGCAGGGGGTGTACTCTGAATGAGAACAAATAATGCTCTGGCCAGTTGCTTCTTATAGGCAGAGAAGCTAAAAGTCTAACATATGGTTAACACAGATCCATTATTATTATTATTATTATTATTATTATTATTATTATTATTATTATTATTATTATTATTATTATTATTATTATTATTATTATTAATTTCAGTTTGCTTAAAACTGTTGCATAAATCCATAACAGCATTACGTACATATGGATGGGCATACAGCAATCACTGAAATCCCATTCTTCAGAGTACGTACCAGCACCTCTTGCATTTTATTCAGCCCTGCTCAAACTGATTTGATATGCAGTTGCTTGGCTGGAGGATATGTCTACACTATTATATCCTTGTAGTGAAATGCCGGCAGGATTCGTGAGCCAGAAATAGTCATTCCCTGCCAGCAGGCTGTGGGTTATGTGCTGTTTGCAGCCTGTGACTGCAGTTCATGACACCTGTCCTGATGTGGGCATCGTGTCACCACAACATGCACAATGCCGATCAGCTCCCGTAGGGTTTGGAGCTGAGCTTTATGCTGAAAATCCCTCTAAATGCTGAAATTTGTTGAGATGATGAGCAGCAAAGTCATGCATAATTCTGAACGTCGGCCACCCCTTAAAGTGAGATGAAATAAGGTTTCAACTTCGGTAAAGAAAAACTTCCCAGAAATCTACCAAATGAAATTATTTTGTTTTTAATATATTTAATTTAGCGGGTTCCCTGCCCCATGTACAACCTCTCCAAACCAGCTCTAGCTCCACGTTCCTCATCCCCATTTCTGGAAGACTCTTGGGGCCATGATGAGGAACAGAAGAACCATTCCTGGTTTTGGGTTTCTTGACCAGCTCAGGCCATGCAGAACCATTTTTCCATCTTTAGGAAGACAACAGGGGCTACGGTGTGGTTCTGTAACTTGGAAAATGGAAATGTTTTCAGTTTTAGTAAAAATCCTTGATGGCAATACCACTAGTGGAAAGGAAGTCATGGTCTTTGTCATGTATTGGTGAAAATCTCATCTCTTGCGCTCCCAAGTGACACGTTTCCTTTCCTATCCTTTTGGATTTGGATCGGGAATGTTTTTAGGGTGCCAGTTGATGGGATATAGGTTCAGCTCATTTCCTACATGTCCCCAGACAAAAAAAAAGTCCACAAAAATGGAATTTAATAGATCAAGGAAAGATTAATGTAGCAGTAAATGGGCAGAGGCAGAGGAACGTCTTAGAAAGCCGCTGTTCTCTGATCTTGACTCTCTCATCAATACTTTTCAATCTACAGTGCTGAGAGGGATATCACCTTTAATGCCCTGAGGTCACCGAAACCACACATCAAATCTGTAATCCCTGAGCTGGCAGCACGGCAAATGATTTCTCTATCGGTCTTTATAACTGTAATTGCCACTGAACAAAATCTTTATATATTTCTCACTCTAAATTACGTGACTGATGGCTTGGATGCTCGCTGTACAAAGATGAAACTGATGGTTTCTGATGGCGTGAGGCTGATGAACAGTGCTATCTGTTGGCTTTTATGTCTTTCAAAAACAATTTCTTACCAGATGGTCTTCTGAGACTGTATAATCTCCTCCCGTATAGTTGAAGTAACATTGACATTGTAGCATAAACCTTAATTTCAAAGGTACGGTAACCCTTAGCCATGTAATGTAAAAAAATACTAATAAAAAAAAATTATATATAATTCAATTTCCCTCGTGTTGCAGTAATAGAACAAAAAAATTGCAATGTGGAAGAGTTGGGCAGGTTTGCAGAACTGTACGGGTTTGCAGAGCATGCATTCCTTACTGAGGACTTTTTAAAATTAATTTAGGTCCTCAGTTCACACACACTCTTGCTTAATCCTGGCCAGAGAGCTGTGATGTCTGACAGCTGCTTGTACATTGCGTGCAGCCTCAGAGGGGACATCTCATTGCCCCACAGCACTCGCCCCTACACGAAATGGGGTGGCACGTGGGGGTGGTTTGTTGTGGGAGAAATAGACGCTGCCGTGGCCCATTCCCTGCCTGCTCTGCAGCTAATCTGAGTTCCCTGGCCCAGCTTTGGATGTTTTATTAAACGTATTCTGCTTGTGTTCCTGTGTGAATCAGTGTTTTCCTCGCTATCAATAGAAGCACCAATTACACAGCTGTAGGGCTGCTAACTGGAGGTGGGAGTTGGAGTGTTTAGTAACACAGCTCATGGCTGGTGCATAATTTTGGAGGCTGTCTGAACACCGGTGTCCTCTCAGCATCCCTCTCCTCCTCAGGGAAGACCTGGTTTGGTGCTTTCCTCCTAACAGGACTTGGGCCAAGTTTGAGAAGATCGGGAAATGCTCACTTGGTACCATCTCTCCTCTGGCCATGCACCCTCCCGGTAAGGAGAAGGATTTCTTCTGTCATTTTAGTGCTCTCCATCTTGTTGTAAGGCTGGCAGAACAATTAATGCATCGCCTGTGAAATGGGTCTGCTGGTGTTTATGGAAATACCCAGCCAAGGGATTTTTCCCCTACCGACTGCGTATTTTGGCTTGGCAGCACCACGTTGGACTTCCATGCTGCTGGTGCCACGAATCCAGCTCCTTTCGGGCTGCTGGTACCATCACAGAAATGACCTTTTTAGTCATGAGTGGCAGAGAAATGGCCCTCCCTGCTTTCCACTCTTTTCCAAATGGTTTCCACTCTGCAACGCCGAGCGCAGCAGCAGGAGGACAGCTTTCCTTTCAGGGTCCAAAATGCCAACCTTTGAACTGCGGGGCAGGTAGCACAACTTTAATGTTATTGAAAGGCTTTTTTCTTTTTCTTTCTTTCCAGCATTGTCTACAACAGTTGCTCAAATAGATGTGAAAGCAAGGGGCTGGATCCTCAGCTGTCACAGCTGACTCAATAAAGATGTGTTGATTTATAGCTGTTTAGAATCCAGTTTTACATAAAATATATTAAAAATGTAGAACAAACAAAACAAAATCACAGTCTGATCCTACTCATATTGACTTGTTTCAATGAAATAAATGATTTTTGTCAGTTGTTTCATGCTCTGAGAAGAGAGGTGTCTCACAATTTTGTGAACAAGTTTTAAGGTACCTTTCATCGAGGTAATTAGAATCCCTGGTAATTAGAACAAACCAAATTAATACATTTCCTATGAGACAACACTCCCAACTTTTTATAGGAAAAGTGATTTTGGGGTGGAAGGCATAGGCACGTCTTTTTCCAAAGGAGACCATCACCAGCGTGGAGCATTGGAAAGCTAACAAAAATAGGTTTTTTTTTGAGCAAAAACCACGTATCAGGGAGCCGTGGGGAAGCACTCAGCTTTGTCACAGCTGTGCCTGTGGATGAACTGGCAGTGCTAACCCAGAACCTTCCTTGTGTAAGAGGAGACATTTGGGGAAATTTTGTGTCTTGAACCCATGTGGAAATTACGCAAGGAAGTTCTTGGAAAAACGTTCAAAGATGTTGAAAGGTGAGAAAAGAAAAGAAGCATATGTGGTGTCTCTGAATTGTAACCCCACGCATTTACAGACATAACTGGACTAGAGGTAGCTCCACGACTGAGAGAGAGACCAGCTGGGAAGCTAGATGCTGTGGCAACAGAAAATATCTTCCACCCTTTGGCGTTTGACTTCTATAATTGCCAAGGACAATGGAAAAAATGCACATGTGGGAAGTCGCACCACAGGGCCCAGAAAGGAATTGCACATGGAGAGCATTTGGTTTAAAATCAGCATGCCAGCTCCATTTTGGAGACGACTGCGCCAAAGGAACAAGGAAAAGGAGCTTCTGAGTGGGGGAAATGGTGTTCAAAGTGTTCGTGCAGTTCCTGGCCAGGACGATGTGCTTGGTGCCCCGGTGACAACCTGGGGGAGTGCTGCTGTCCCTGGGGGTCCCACCTCTTGTTCTGTGCACTCGCAAAGTCCCAAGGGCTTTTGCAGGGGGTCTGGGTCCACCAGGCAGGACAGGTCTGCCACGAAGAGCTCGGCAGTCTTGGGCTATACCTGTGTAAATGAACTCGTTATCTTAATCTGCAGAGAGATTTACATGTGTGCTCTAGCTGCCAGGAGAAGGTCAAGCACAAATCCCTTGTTTTCTGAGATAAGACTATAATTATATCATTTCAAAAAATGTATATTCTCAAAGAAAGGATGGTTTGAGGTTTGGAAGAGCATATTTTCTGGAGATGCAGGAAAGCCTTGTTTATACACTCCCATACGCTCCTGGTTGCATTTTAAAAAATAAAAGAGAGCATCACAAAACAAAACTTGTACGGCTTTTCCTGTACAAAAGGAAAACTCATTCAACTCGAGCTTTTCAGAAAAAAAGGGGCCTAAGAGGCTGCTGGTGGAGAGCTGAGCCCTGTGGGGCCACGCAGTGTCCGTCTGTCTGTCTGTCTGGCAGCAGCACCGGGTGCTGGGAACACCCAGAGCCCTGTGACCCCCCCGGCAGTGATGTACAGGATCAGGGCTCAGCTGCAGGAACCCTACCAGCTGGTTGCACCTAAAATTAAAGTCTTCCCGATTAAATCACAGCTCCGCAGGAGGATCTGTGCTCCCCTGGTTCAGTGGAGGAGTGTGCTGCCGTAAATTATAAAACCTCGCTACCGTTCTCAGTGTTTCTATAATCACACTCTGGTCGCACATTTTTAATTACCAGCCTGCATTAATGCAAAAAGATGATGATCCGCGTCCCTGCCATGAACAAATATGAACATTATGGAGAATATGGGCCCAGTGCAATCAATCCTCCCATCCCTGCATGGCTCTCAGGCAGGTGTTGGCGATTTTGGCAGCCTGGCAGGGAGGTGGGTGCTCGGCGCTGCCTCCCCACAAAGGATGATTTATGATTTATGTGCACAAAGCATGGGGGCTGATTTACGTCCGCAAAAAATGGCCGGAAACCAGCTGGGGATGTAAATTGGAGATGTTTGGCCTCTTGTTTGCACTGGATGTTTCCTGCCTTCTGCTGTGTTTTCCCACCCTGACTGACTGTTTTTTGGCACAGACAAACTAAAACATGTACTAAAACATTGGCATTAGGTGCACAGCCTGCAGCTTCACAGCACAGCACCCTCCTCGGGAGCTGCCGACGGCCACGTGGCACGTCAAGGGAGACAAATGGGGTTCACAGTCCTCCAGGACCTGAAAGTGAGGGCTTAAAACTGTTTTGCTTCCTTCAACTCCTCTGATTCCTCCAGCGAGGATGAAAGAGAACAACACATCAAATATTAATAAGATAAAGATTTTGAATTGTGCTTGCGCTGAAATCGTAGGATGCTTTCCTCTTGCCTGCCAATGTCCTGATGCTTCCAGAGCAGCCGTGGTGTGGTGTATAAACCATATGTGAATTATCCCTTGCAGCTCGGGATGCTGAAACCTGGCCGGGCTGTAATCCTGCTTATTGGGATGCCAGGAAGCACACAGATAAGGGATAGCACTACCTGTGTTGTGCAAATATGCACCGCAGCAGAGAGGTGAGCTATTTCCAAACAAACATCTTTTCCCCACATCTGTGATAACACGTAGTGCTCGGGAGTGTTAAACTGAAAGCAGTAAGAGCAGAGAGGCTGGCCACAAGGAAAAGGTGAGGGTAATAGGTGCTGGATGCGATCTGTCCCATGTTTTTGTGCCAGGAGGACTGCTGCTAACTGTGGGTGCCCACTCCCAACACACCAGCATTAAATTATTAAGATTATTTGCTTATTAGGACTATTAGATTTGCCTAGTTTCTCATAAAGGAAGAAAGCCTCTAGGTTCATCCCTACGAGCTTCTGGTAACAATAGATGTATGCAATATATAACGAGCTCATGCTTTTAGGAATACTTTTAAGATTTATGGTGTCTACTGGATTCATTTCATCACTACGGAGATTACGTTAATGTGGTTTTTCTACTACATTTAGCTCAGCAGCTGCGGTTGGGAGTGATCAAGTGTGCAGACTGTTAACCAGGAAAGATGTAAGAAAACACAGACATGCAGAAAAAGGCTCGCAATAAAAGGGGCAGAGCACTCTGTCAGGTGTCAGAGGAGTAAGTAATTTTACAGAAACATGACCACACTTTGAGGGGAATTTGGAAACCCTCACAAATAGGAAAAAGTGGAAAAGAAGAGGAAATAAAATAAGGAAAGAGCTGTTTCCCAGGGCTCAGCAGCACGTGCTCGTGTGCTGTGCAGGAAGTCCACCTTCTGTGCTTGCAAGCGGCCGCAGATAAATCACCTGCATTTCCTGCACAGACTCTGGCCAGCTGTGGAAGGGACATAAATATGTTGTTCTTCACCGGTGTCCTTTGGAACAAATTAGTCATTTCCAGTTGAATGAACACGAAAAAGAAATGGGAAAACAAACGAAAACAAGGTTGTGGAGCCAGAGGCAGTGGGACTGTGTGGTGTCTCTGAGCCATGCAGAGAGGACAAGCCTGTCCCATCTCCTGCAGCCCCTGGAGATGGTGGGGACAGCCCTTCTGCGGTCCCCATCACATCCCAGCCACTGCCTGCAGGGAGCTCCTGCAGGACAGGTGGACAGAAGCAGCTATTTCTGCCCAAATCTCCCTCTATGCTTGCTAATCTACTTATCGGAGCACACAATTGAAACGGAGCCATGTATCAGAGGATTTGTGTGGCTGAGCACCCGGTGGGCACATAATCTGCCACACAGAGCCTCGAATGCTAATTCCATCTGCAAATCCCGTGTGCTGAGGCTGTCCTCAGCTCCTCGCAGCGCCGGGCTCCTCCAAAGACAGCAAGCTGGTGGGTCACTGCTGCGCAGCGCTCTGCTTTCTCTCATCATAAGCTGGAAATAAACGATTCTGACAGCCTCCACCCTCCCGAATATCCATTTGCTAAAGTGAGTGCAGCGTAATATTTTATTCCTGGGATGGTGCTCTTGACCCCGGTGCTTGGCTTGTAAAGAGCACTTGGCACTTATGAGAAAAGGCAAGCAGCAGCCTCGTAGCTGCGTGTGTCACCGACTGCAACGGGATCTTCTGATGCTGAGCTTCAGGTGCCAGAACCCTGCTTAATGTACAGAAACACACCCTCACCATTCTGAATTGGCAGCTGCGGCCAGCGCAAAAATATGACACAACCATTTATCAAGCCTGAAAACCTTTTCAGCAACTACTCATTTGTAACACGCTTACCATAAGCACCCTGGCGAAGCCCTCCAGCTCCCAGGCAGATAGGGCAGGCAGCTTTGGGGCAAGACGGAGATAACATCGCTGGCTGTTGAAGATAGAAATCCAGCAGCCTGGAGTATTAGATGAACTGAAGCACATGGAAAGAGTGATCAGCCCTAAGTAGAGTGTTCAAAGGGTGGCCTTGAAAACTGAGCAGAATTTTAATTTTTTTGGATCAGCCGTGCAGGCTTTGCCTGTTGGTAGGGATGGCCGGTACAAATGCAACACGGTTACAAGAGAAAGCTTATTTGATTTTATCATCTGACTTACAAAAGCTCTGTTTGGCTTTAATTAACCAGATAAAGTAATTAAAAGGAAAATAGCACTTTGAGTTCAGAGACTGTCATGACTGTCTGCAAAGAAACACCGGAACAAGGCAGGGCACCGGGGCACAGAGTAGGGCTAATTAGAAGCAGAGACACTGCACATTTTTGGTATATACTTAAGGAATTATACTGACTGTTTTGGGTTTGATTTTGAGTCCTATCATATTTGAGTGATATTTGACAAAAGGTCTTGAATCATAACCAAAACCGAACCATAAAATATCACCAAACCACCGATTCACCTATGCCCTTCGTCAGATTATTTCCCCCTTCTGAAGATTCTGCAAAAGCAAGGAAGAGCGACTAACCCAAGGAGGGTCGTACTGAGCAAAGCCCAGGAGCTACGATAATGATAAGCACAACAAATAAACAAAGCACTTCTGTCACTAATGTCAGTGAAAATAACGCATTTTATTAAATGGGTATGGAGATCACTGAGGGTCTAGTGGCTCTATACAGATATTGCAGTTGAAACTATTGCAAAAAGATCATACTAATAATTTGGGGCTTAGGAAGCAAATAACATGGCAATTAGAGAATCTAATTAATGAGGATCTTTACATAATTAAATTAATGTACTCATTCTGGTAAAATGTCACATTAACATTTCATTGACATTCATATTTACTAATAAAACAACAAGTGTCAACTAGCGATGCATTACTTTTTCAGGATAGTTTTAGAAAAAAAACAATACCCTGTATAGGAATTTGCTTTTTGGCCATCACCCACTGCTTTCTACGCACAGGGCACCCAGTTACACGTTTGAATACTCACATCCTTTTCCTGAGAGTAATTTTGATTAGATTTTTGACAGAGAACAAATCCTTAAGCTCTCTGTGCATAGTTGAGCTACCCCGGTGTATTGCAATGCCCAGCTGGATCTTGTGCAGCAATGCACTTTTTATGCAGACTTTTAGAAGTAGTTGGAGAAAGGGATAGGGTATGGTTAGTTAGAATTGAATTTTGCTGCTGTAAAGTTGTTCGAATGCCTTGTTACTTCTTTGGCTTTTTTTTTTTTCCTTTTTTTTTTTTTTTTTCCTTTTTTTCTTTTTTTTTTTTTTTTTATATCAGGAAGGGAATTGTACAGTTTTAAAAGAGAAAAATACCTAGCTGCTGTAAGCATCTCCCACAGCTGTGTTACTCATACTATCTTAGCATGATTTGTGATTTCAGCGTGATGGGACCTGCTCCAGGGGCAGAGGGACAGGTGGCACACCCAGCCCACCCTGGGACCCCCAGCAACCCCTCATTGCTGATCTGTAGACAAATTTCACTGTGGACCAGTGGAGAGGAGAAATTAAATTTTCACTTCTTCAGAAGTAATTTCTAAGTGATGTGCTCCTATTGTATGGTGAGATTTAGCCCTACAGTGAATGAAAACTAAACGAGCATCTCTAAATCCACCTGAAGGGAGCTGGAAAAACACTCTGAAGTTACAGTGAATGTAATCCCTGCTTTGATATTCATATGTTTCATCACTGGGATATTTCAAGATTAGATCCAACACCCAGAACAATTATAACAGGCTTTGAAAACAGACTTTGGCTTTTTTGGAGCCCATATGACACATCTTTGTTACAAAACCCCATTTCTGCACCCATTTTCCTCTGCACAAATTGAATATTATTGATTTAGAAACTGATTTTTTTTTTCCTGTGCACCTATTTCCACATTGAAATAGGTAACAAAGATGCTTGTAGGCATCTCTGCATGTCTATCTTCTTTTCTTTCTGGGACAGAAAAGCTTAATTACCTTCCTTCTCATCTAATCCTACAGTGTATGACGAATGCTAGGCTCCAGCTACAGTGCCGGAGGCTAAAGGTACAGTTGCATCTCTCCAGCCTCCCTCACAGCGACAGGAAGAGAGGCAGGAGATTAGGCAAAGAGATTCAAGGATCAGAGTCATAATCTTATTTCATATTAATAGGAAAACACCCTAATTCATTTATCCATTAATGATAGGCACACACCTAACCCATGAACCTGGGTCTAGGTTTAACACGGGACTTGTTCTATGCTGAATCCAGTTAATTATCATATTTATTGATTGATTTATTTATGAATACCAAGCTTTTACATCACATTTTTGAGGGCCAGACACTTCAGTACTTTAAAAAGGGAAATAACTCATTAGCTCCACTTTACTGAACAGAGTGACAATGTTTAGGGTCACCCGTTGGGTCAGGACAAGCTTTTAAAAGATCACCTGGGCCACGTCTGAGACCGGGCCCCACAGAGTGGATTACAAAGATGATATGCAAAAGCCTGTGGCAAAACTGGAAACTATTTTTTTTTTTTTCCTCCTACTTGGGGCTAAACTTCAGAAAAAATGTGTTTAGGAACAGTAAAAATATCTCAACTAGGTGAAGCCATTCCCTTCTTTCAATGCCTAGGTGCTCCTTGAGAAAGTAATGTCTGAGCCGGCCTGTGATCTTATTGCTGGGTCTAGGCAAAAAAATGGTTTCTGAGTAAAATGCAAATTGCTAACTAGAGGCTAAAAATACTGATATAAATAAAATCTGCAAAGAAGTAACCCTGTAGCCTGATTCAGGAACTTTTAGTAAGCTGAATTTAGGAAAAGCCTGACAGAGCATTGATAACACACTTCAGAGGAACTCCTGCGAGCCTTCTGCACTTCTGTGACAAAAATTAGGCAGCCCTGCTGTTCCTGGCTGTTTGGGGACATGTGTTAGTGTAACATGACTGTTATGAAGCAAAGGGTCTGGGGAAAGAGGGAAAGGAGTGATTCTGATTCAGTGGGGTAGCGCTGCCTGATGTGCCTTCGCCAGCACACTTTTAATGCTGTGATATCTTTTCCATCGCTTCTCTTAACAAAACATTAGACCTCAAGTGTTCACTGTCAGGAAATTCTCCTTGATATTCAGCATTAAGATTTCTCTCTTACATCTCATCTCATTATTTTTCTTTATAACCCCTTGGAACGCCATGAATAATTCCTTTCCATCCTGCCTGTTTTCAGGCGCAGGCAGGCCTCACACTCCTCCCAGCCCTTGCCCAGCCAGGCTGTTCAGGAGTTTCCTTTAAACCTCCTTTGGACTTAGCAGGGCTTCAGGGGATGAGGAAAGCCTGGGGAAAGTGCTGTGTAGAGGAGAATGCAGGCAGAGTGAATATTTGGTGAAAGCAGAGAGAAGTAGAGGAAGGCAAGAAGCAAGGCCCAGTCTGTGCTATTTCTCCAGAAGGTCCATTGGAAAAGGGAAGGTTTCAGGCAAATGGCAGTCGGATTTGGTGGCTGAACAAAGATGTTGGCAAGATTTTTGTTGCCTCAGTGTCTTTGTGTGAGTTCACAACTTGTAAACCCTTTTCAAAATGAATTCTTGATCCCTCTTGAAGGCCCTGGCTGGCACTGCTCAGGGGCTGGGAGGGCCTGGTTACCACAGAGACATCTGGGTGCCTGGCTGCCACCAGGTTCAGCAGGAGCTGCCCTAAATAAACCCTGGAGGATCTGTGCCAAAGAGAGACACTTTTAAAAGGGAACATGAGCTGATAACCTTCTTGGTTCCTGACAGCGTTTTTGCAGATTTAAGTCATTTTCCTGCCTGCTTGAGCAGTCGAGACTCAGGGAAGCGGAGGAATGCAGGTTGGCAAAGGGTGACTGCAGTACCTCCTGGATCCTCGAAGGGAAAGGGACTGTTCAAAGCGTGTTTGCTACTGCAGTTATGTTATCCTCCGATTTAGAAAGGCCCTGCATATCTAACACATGCTCAGCCTGCTCAGCTTCCCTGGAAAGAATTTGCTCCTGGCCCTCGCTCTCAGCCCATATTGTCTCAGCCTTCACAACACATCGGCTAGATTTTCAAAGTGTCTGGAATTAGCTTCTTCTGTCACAGCAGTATGAAAATAGCCCTGAATTGAAGTGATCTCCTTGCAGCATTTAGCGAGCAGTGCCACTACGGCTCATTTCTTGAATTTCCCACATAAGATGCCAGGTGGTTTTCAAGCCCCATATGTTACGACCTAGAGTTGTTCTCTTCTAGGTAGAGTGAAAACAGAGAGCTGGTGAGAGAGGAGATCAGAATAAATATAGTGTGGGTTACCACATGTATGTAAGTCGGACAGTGCCAGTGTTAGCCAAGCTGCTCCGGTGGCACCGCAGATCCCTCGAGATGTTTGCTTGACAGCTCCTTTCCACACTGCAGCGCCAAGTGGCAGGTAATTAAACAACACGCTCTCCAATGTAGATCAGTTATTGGAAGTACCCTTCATTCAGGGCTTATGTCTGTAATTATCCCAGAGTGAGTGCCCTCATACACTGCTAACAGAACATATCATCCACCCCTGATAAAGCACCTGCAATTCAAACGGCCCACAAGGCAGCACTGCATGGAGAAATGGTGTCTGCTGCTTTGTTTTGACCTATTTCTACTTCAAATTCAAAGCTAAGGCATCCATTTGGAAGCTTATGGAAGAATGGGAATATTTTAAAATAACTGGCTGACATCTACCTTCTGGTAAAAAAGCCAAACGATAGAAAATGCAGTTACCTTATCTGACTTGGGCTAGCATGGAATTAATTTGCCCAATAAAGTCAGGCAGTCTGCAGCCACTTCTAGTATAGAGCAAAAATTATTTCGCATCCCACTTGTCCTCGGTGAGCCTTGGGTAATGTTAGGGTTGGCTGAATTTTTGAAATAATATTTCAACTTGCTGTTTGGTAAACACTTGACAAAAATAACGATGTCCCACTTGAAAACAGTCTCCCTCTTCTTTCTGTTTCAGTGAACTCTCCAATTTGCTGAAGTGTCTCCTCGCTCCTAATTTGCAGTGTCTGGGGGTCCTCAGGTGGGATTTGCTGTGGCATTTTGGGGGTTACCTGCTTTGGAGAGGAAGGTTTTCTGTGCATCCCCTGTGTCTGCCTGTCACGGAGGAGGTCCTGCCCTTTCCTGGCCCTTATGCAAAGCTGCTTGAACTCATGTTGCCACGAGAATTCATGCCTTTGCATATTTTAGCATGGCTGCTGGTGTCATAAAAAAGAAAAATAAAATACAGCAAAAGGAGAAAGCTCTGTAGAAGGCATGTCTGCAAGGCTCTTCTCCTGCCAGGCCACCTCTCACAATTCCAGCTGCTTCTCTCTGCAAAGTCCACCACTGCTGCAGATGCAGCAGAACATAAAGAAAGAGCAAAAAAAGGACAAAATCCCATTATTTTTGGAGCACTTGTTTGTGCAGACTCCATCCTAGTGGTCAATACTTGAACCCAGTAGAGCAGTTTGTTGATTGAGGTTGCTCCTGACATCCCAAACGTATCGGCACCTCTGCCTCCCCACAACACGGCTGCCCTTCTTGCTGAACTCCTGCCTGGGACACTCACCCCAGCACAAATCATCAGTGCTTGCCCTGCCAGAGTTTCTAAATACCTGATCCTTCAGGGGCTGACATGCAAGGCGAGTCTGGTTGGCTTCATCTGGGGAAGGAGACGTCGTGCACTAAGTGATGAACTCCTCTTGTGGCAAATTATATGAGGATAGGAAAAGGTTTATGCAGCATTGACAGGGAAAAAAAAAAAAAAAAGTAATTTTCAATCAGAGGCAGGAGAGCCCTTTCCCATCTTGTATTTTTCCTGTAAATATGTACAGTTTCTTAGATGCCAGATAAGGGAGGGTGGCAGCATCAGGTCCTCAAATAAATATGCTCACCTTGCTCACTGTTAAAATGTAGAAAAATACATGGAACTTAAATAAATGTGTTTGCTGAATTAGCCTGAGATTATTTTCACTGCAAATTCCTGGGCAAGGTGCTGTTTTACCTGTTTTTTTTTTTTTTTTTTTTTTTTGTTGCTGTAATTTAGTCAGGATTCTTCTGGCTTTGATGAAAAAGGGAAGATAAAGTGTTTTTTACAAGTTGTTCTCTACAGAGCTGGTCCAGGAAAAAAAGTGGAGAAGCTGCCACCATTTAGTAAATGCAAAACATTTTTCCCAGCTTTAACTCCTCACATTTTTATCAGCCATGCCTAGAATAAAAACTGCTCTTTTTTATACACAAGAACTCAAAACAATTTTCCTAGGAATTCACGGCTCACTCCCACATACCCTTCATTATTGTGATTTCTTCTTTTTACTTTTTTTTTTTTTTCTGTGTGGTGCAATTGTCATAATGTTTTTGAATACACCCAATACTTCCAAGAGGAGAATAGAACAAAAAAAGGCTGGACTTGGCTGCCTGAGCATGCCAGAGAGCTGCTACTGCGATACCTCAGGCTTTTATGTCTGAGAGTGGGATTACTCAAATGGGATAAAATATCATTAGTGCCTGGCTAAATTACCTGCTGAAGGATTTTTGCCTTAAGATAGTCGGTTTAGGGAAACAACAGACCAAAGGATCGTATTTTACTTCTGACTACATCTTGGCTGGGTGCAGTCGATGGGAGCCAGCCCTCAAATACCTGCCGTGAGCAGGCAGTTGTGCAGGGGAGGATGTTCCAGTGGGGCTCCTGGTGCTAACTGCTTCCCAAGGCCAGCAAAACATCATCACCCACCCTTGTGAAATAGAAATATAAGATCAGCCCTTCCGCTGGCTGGTGAACAAGGAGAGAGAATGAAATGCAAACTGATTTGTAGGACACTGACCAGAAATACATCCAGCTTCCAGTTAAGAAAATGTAAGGTTTTGTAAGAGGAAGAGAATGCAACCCTCTCTTTTCCCATGGGGAGAAATAAAAAACAAAAAACCTTTTTTTTTGGAGAGTTTTCTGCTGGTCTTTTCAAACTGGTTGAGTGTCTCTGGGAGACAGGAATTCCTGGCAGGGAAAAAGCCCTTTGGTTCCTCACCTCTCTGGAAAGCCAGCTGACGGGGATTTTCCATGGTGCAGCCTGTTCCTGCTTTATTGACCTGGATATTCCTCCGTGTTTAGAGAAGTTTTGTCTTACACTGGAAAAAGAAAAACTCATCTCTCGTCAGGGTGAACTGAAAGACGAAAAACATCAAGGCATGGGGGTTTCCAGAGAATTACAGGCATTTCTGATGTGTTAAAGTTATTAAAAATTCTGTGTCTGGAACTGGAGTCAAGGCAGTTCAGTTGGTGTTTATTCCCTTTGATTCTTTTAAAAGCCTTCCCCTTCCTTATATTTTTTCTTATGATGTTGAAAAAAATAATTCAGAAAACTACAGCCGAAAAGGCCTATTTTCCCTATCTGTCCTGGTATTTTTTACTTTGAAGCTCCTTACCATGTTCACCAGCATGGAGTCTGAAATCCAGATTATTTTTCCCTTCAATTCACTCCAATGACTGGAGTCACTGGGGAAAAAAAAAGGAAAAAAAAAGAGGAGTTTGACAACTGAGCACAAATTGAAGAGCCCCCTCATTAACAGCACACTGTGCATACACACTGTGCTAATTTGGGATAATAGCTAGCAAGGCGTTGCTGTAGCAGAGGTCAGGAAACCAGCCTGGGCTCAAAAACAAGACAGGGGCAGGGGTTGCACGTACCCATCTCAAGGGCAGAAGACCTGTGCTGTAAATGTGGGAAGATGTAAAAAAAATAAGGGGAACGTCAGGTACTGTGACAAACGGACAAGAGCAACGCTAACGTAAAAAGGTGAAGTACAGCAAGAGAGGCAGCGTTAATTGCAGACCCAGCGATGCATATATTAACCTTTGGCTATGTTGAAAAATATTTCAGCAACAGGCAAAAATTGCTGCATGGACTGTAAAAAGCTTGCACCTTGCTCTTATTCCTCTGGCTGTAGATTGCCGTGGTGAAAATGTGAATGCCTGGTGCTTGCCCCACTGGCTGGGACAGCCCGTGTCATTGCTTTAGAGCACGGCTCTCACAAAACGGTGGGTCTGTGCTCACAAAACCATCCTGGAGTATCCTGATATGCCATCAGCAGTACCACAACATGATGAATTAACCATGGCATCCGTTAATAATGCATTGGCCGTGTTACCTTATCGCTGCTGCATCTCTAACATGTATTGCAATAAATTAGTCAAATCCTGACCTGCTTGCACACAGCAGGAGCCGGCTGCTGATGCAAGATAACTTCCCTGCATGAACACTGGGGGATTCGCTCCCTATTCCCTTATGCCTGGGCTCAGCAGCCCTGCAGGTGTGATACTGGTTGCAGTGAGAGCAGGTAAGATCCTGGTCTTCTGAGGCAAATACAGACTTCATACAAGGCTGAGGATCTTCTAAGAGGCTAGTGTCCTGCCACCAGGCAGACGGACGTGCCTGTCCTTACAGTGTTGCTGTCTCGCTCAGCATCATCTGCCCTGATTTTTCTCTTAATTCTGAAATTGCGACTTCCCAAGCTCTAGGACACAAAATCAGCCGTGGTTTTGGCCTTTCTAGAAGGAGGTGTTCATCGTACAAGGGGAGAGCTGTGAGAAACGGAGCCCTTTTCAGCTCCTCCGACGAGCTGCCCTGTGCTTGTAAGAGCCTGATTATGTGGCTTGCTTTAAGTGAAATTAAGCTGTTATTAAAGGATTCAAAATACCCAGCTCCCTGCTGAACCTCTTGTAAAAGCATCCTGCCAATTTCTGCTCATCTTTTTAAAAGCACGCCGGTCCCATAACATGGTACGGATGGATTTAACTTCTGCTGCGGTTGTTCGGTTCAAGACTAACAAACTCCCCATTAATTATTGATTTGGCTTGTCAAGCTCCAGCATCAATTATTGCAGCCCTGGCACACAGGGCTTTGGAATTAAAAACACACATAACCCTGGTGAGGAAAGGGCTCACTCTTCTTGGCTCCAGAAGACCATTTTTCTTGCGTGACACATTCATGACTTCTGCACATGGGGTCTCCACTCGCACGTGGCTGCCTCCTGGCTCAGGTAAGCCTCTGAGCTGATTAAACAACACAACAGGGGATGGTCCACAGCCAGACCCTCTGATAAATACATAGCAGTTCATTTCTGGAGCTGAGGCTTTGTGCCCTAAGTTGTTGTGTTACTATTTTGTCTCCTCAGTACGAATGCCTTCCAGTTTTAGGCCAGTTGGACTATCTTTGCTTTTCATGCACTCCAGCTGTTAGGTATATTTGATAGGTAGAAATGGAAGTTTGCGGCCATCAGGGGTGGAAGATGAATCAGTTGACATTTCCCCGGTGTAATAGGATTCAGATTTACTTCTGGAGGATGGGAAAATGACTCTGACAGAGAGTCCTAAAGTCCGGAGCTGAGGAAATATGTTTTTGTAATTGCACTTGTTGATGTGGAAAGGATAAGCAAGGGATTGAGCAGTATTTCTTTTCTGACTGATTTGAGAAATATTAGCTTGCCAATTTTAGAAAATATGAAAAATCACCTTGTAGTTAGCAGGGCTGGGAGTTACAATGAATTACAGAGTCCTTAGAGCAATATTTCTGAGAGCTTTTATATAGACACATTTCTTAGCTCTGAAAAACAGAGAAATAATACTTCACATGGGATTTGTGGGTTTGCAAATGAAAGCAACACTTGCTCTTTGCAGCACAAGTGCATAAAAGAGCTGAGTCTTCACTCTAACCTCAGTGGATATTGCAATCCACAAATTAATGCTCGCTTTCTACCTGTCTGTGGGCTGCTGCTCCAAAATGTGCATGGCAGAGGGGCCTTCTCCTCCAGGAGATGCCAGGCTACTTTGCCTACGTTTCACCTCAGGTTTATTGTTGGATTGGGAATTCCTCTGCCTTCAATACTTTCACAGCACCTATTTCAAGACAGCCTTCATCCTCCGGTGTCACCATCTACTAAAGTAGACGTGTTGGTGAAGAATTAAGATTAAGAAGAAATTGCAAGGTGTGGGACTGGAGAAGAGCTACTGAGTCTAACCCACAGGACTATTTTTTTCTTTCTTTCTTTTTTTTTTTTTTTCCTTCAGGGTCTTCCAGCTAATGTAAATCAGCAAAGTCCTTCTGTTCAGAGCCTCACATGTAGCTGCTGTCCCTTGGCAGAAAAGGAATCAAACAGCCCAAGGATGCTGCACTTGTACACTCAGTGGGGAGGTTTTGTATCAAATGCTTCCAAGTGAAAGAGCACGATATTAAAAAAAAAAAAAAAAAAAAAGACAAAAAACATCTTTTCCAGATGGAAAAGACGTGGATGTTTGCAATAAAGTATTTTGAAGAAAATATCCCAGTTTCATTTATCTACTTTATTAGACAGGATAAAATGCTCTCTGGACCTTACCAAAACACATCCCTTCAAACAGCCCACCCAACTGAGCTGTGAGTTCATCCATCAAACCTGCCCTTTCATACCTGAGCTAGAAGCTAAGCTAGTGAACAGTTTTCTGCCTTTGCTGGCCAGTCAGGCATGGGAGCAGCTGAGAAAGCAAACTGAAGGTGCTTCTTGGTCTCGTAGAAGCTGTGACTGCTTGAGGGATGCCCTCAGAGAGAGCATGGCTCTCTCTGACACTGGCAGACCGGTGTCCTGGTGTCACCCCATGACTTTGCCTCGATATCAGCCAAGAGGCACAGCTCAGATAAATACTGAGGGCAATGGAGCTGCTTTGACTGCAGTCCAGCCTGGTGGAAATTCATAACTGATGACTTCACCGTGGCCTGTGAATAAGCATCTGACCTTCATGGCAAAGCAACTGAGTCAACAGTTGGGAGAGCAGCCCTTGGGATCTTACAAACCCAAAGCTGCTGAAACAGGCAGCTCACGAAGCCAGCAGGCTGTGCCTGGATCCCAATCTTTGGAAACCAGAAGAAGCTTTTTTGATTGATTCCTCCTTCTGGCAAAGGCAGCTCTCAGAGGCCATTAGGGCTGGAGGTGCACGGTGCTAAGCCTTTGTGTGCATATTCACAGGGGCTGGTGCCTTCTTTCTGCCTCATCCCAGGAGCTAAAACTCCCTCTGCCAGTCTATTTTCTGGGGGAAAATTTACAACTACTTGTGCCCAGTTTCTCCTTTCACTGGACAGCAGACAGGGGAAGCTGAAGAGGTCAACGGGCAGCAATTTGTGTTCTCAAGAGAAACAGAGGAATTGCTACTTCCTATTCCTTGATTTTAGGGAAATAAAATTGGCAGCAGTTGTCGCACCTTTCTGGAATACTTAAAAACCCACATACTTAAAAAAACAGATGGGAGCATTAGGAACGTCTCCTCTACATCTCTCTGCTGGAAATGAGGTGCACAGCTCCTCGTCCTGCGCTGTGTCCCTACCCCGTGATTCTCTATTTCAGTAGTGTGAACAGCTGGTCTAACATTGAACAAGCCATCTCCTGGGACTGGCACATCTCTTGGCAGTGAAATAGAAGGGCCAGAAGATTTCAGATCTTGCTCCCTTTCAGGACAACGGGAGTTCTACCCCTTCGACAACGGCAGCATCCCTCTGGCACAATGCGAGTGGTGCAGCCGTTTGCAAATACATCACATCTCTTTCTTACAAACATTTTCATGTTTCTTTGAACTTTCCACTGAAACAAGAACGAGAAATAGTTTTTGAATTTAATGTCTTTGAAATGTACAATATGGTGTGTCTGTCACAGGAGGATAACTTGTCGAGGAGGAAATTCCAACGCTGATCATCGCAGCTCTTCCCTTAAGCTCTGACACTGCTCCAACCCACCCACCTCCGCTTCCTGCCTCCTTCCAGCCAGAGCAAACAGCTTCCCTCTAAACTTTGTCATTCCTTCCCCAAACAGACTCACTCAATCCAGGAAGTTTGAACATGGAAGTGTCTGGGGAGAGGCAGCACGGGAGATCCCACCCATCCCACATGCTGGTGCCTGCCACCATCAAAGCATCCTTGCTCTCTTCATGCCTGGAAAACCAGACATACCAAAGGTGGGTTAGTGAAAACACTCGTGCCTTTTAACAAGCTGGATTAAAAATAAGAAATCTGATCTGGAGGCTCAGTTTAATTGCTGGGATTATGTCAGCAGTGGAAACATAAGGGGAGAGAAGTCAACAGGAGATGTGTCCTGAAGAAGCGTGTTCCCTTGACTTCCCTCACAAACCAGAGGAGAAAACTGGCCTGTGATTCAGTTTTGCCTTTGATTCAACATAATGACTAAATCCTGCAAAGCTAATTGGTGTTATGGCCATTTGTGCTGGCAGCAGTACCTCAATACTTTTAAAAATCATTATCTCTTAAGACTTTTGCAAATACACAGCGTGGCTGGCAATGCCTCATTAAAGCAATGAAGAAGAAAGTCATAAATTTGATTGCCTCAGCACTACATGTTAAAATCATAATGCAATGGATCTGTTCTGAATGTATAAATTTCCTCATCACTTCAGCAAAATCTCGTGTTTTTCTGGACAAGCTCTTGAGAAGGGCATAAAAACGAAAATGCCATCAGAACTCAAATACAGAAGTCAGACCAGCTTTTTTTTTTTTTTTTTAAACATAAAGAAAATACTTGCTCTAACCATGCAGAGAATATATTTTAAAATGTAATCACACTGAAGCATCAGACAGATACTATTCCTGCAGCAGTTTTAGGCAATGGACTTATCTATGGTACTTAACCACCAGCCCACTGTTTCTCTTGATGCACATTAACGCATACCGAGGTCAGTGGAAAGATTTTCATTGCCTTCCTGCAGTTTCACATCAAACGCTTGATCAGTACATACAGATTTTTATTATAATAAATAAATTTGAGAAAATTGAGAATAAATTTGTTAGTGGTTTAGAAAAGCTATGCTGCATTGGCTTAGAAAAATAGGCTGTTATTAATAGGAGTTGAAACAGAAATTCATATCCTATAGGTCTGTGTTCTAGGGACAAGTCTGTCTTCAAGAACCTGCTGTTTGCTGTTTAATATTGTAAAACTATATTTATAAAAAAAGAAATATTATTAAGAGTTTAAATCTATGAACTTTCCAGAAGTTTAGTAATGTTTGAAAGAAAAATCCCATCAAGTGAGTCAGTCACCTGTCTTATTCCACATAAACCTGGAACTGGACTCTAGATAAATGAACATAGATAAATATTATTTAGCCTAACAAAACCTGCATGAGCAGGGATTGATTTCCCACTCTCACTTTGTTTTTCCTCTCTGCAGGTCTCTGGATGTGGCGAGGGATTTCTCAGGACATATATTCCCCTTGATGGGCACGTCAGTAACCGATTTGTGTGACTGTGCATTTGTGTGCATATCCAGGGGAAAATAAATCGTCTTTCTATAGCTTCTCAAAGGGAGTTAATCTGTTTAGGATTGAGCCATCTATTCTATAAGGCCAGAGATGGTTTTATTAAATGACACGGATGCTGGAACATCGATGTGCTGGAGTTTCACTGCCGCGCTGTTGTGGTGAAGGAGATATAGAGCAGGGACAGTAAGATGACAGTATCAATATAAGGCCAGATTTACAATTATCATCCCCAGTGATTTAATTCAAGGGTATGATATCATTCACTTTGAGTTAATGCAGAAATACAGTCTGTATTTCAAAGTCTTCATTTCCATATAGATAAAAATACCACTTGCTGACAAATTGTTCATAACCTTTTCATTCTTATTGGAGCCGGATCTCTCAGCAGCATCCTGGGAGGCTCTCCTAACCCCACAGGAGAAGGACGTTCCTGCTTTAAACTATTAACTGGAGCTGGGATAACAGACACTAGGATGAAGGGAGCAGGAAGGGGATGTACTGATATCTCTCAGATTCCCCAAAAGTTTCACCTGTGCCAGGAATGACAGAGCCAAAAGTGAGCTGCAGGCTTGTACCTGGCCATCGGTACCCACCTTCCACAGAGCCTCTCCTGTGGGGTAGCATCTCTTTGCTGAAACAGTTGAGAACTGTCTCAAAAAGAGCGAAATTAAACAAACACACGTAGGATTTGTCATTTTAAAGGCAAGACAAAATCTAAAAAAAGAAAACCAAACAAGGAATCATAGGAAAATCTTACAAAAAATGCAAGAGGCCCCTGAGTGTTTTGATGGCTGACGCTGTCCAGAGGTGTTGCCAGATTTTTTTCCCAGCATGCTGGAAAAACTGTACCCTGGGATAGGTCTGCTCTGTCGAGCTTTAGGAGAGTTGGTTTGGCCTTGCTGAAGCTGAGGGGTGGAGTTGGGAATGAAGCCTGCTTAATGGTCAAACTCTGGCTTTGATCTCAGCTATGGAGAGACTAGCACCTCTCACCATGATTTGGGATCCGCCATAAATATCTAAACTTCAGACTATTTTTTTTTCCTTCCTTTTCCATGCGTTAGATTTATTTTCCTTCTCTCCTTGGACTCCCTCATAATTTCAGGAGCTTGACCTCTGAGCAATGTTGGCAGCTGTGTATGCCAATGTTGACATCCCAACCATGTACAGCTGCACAGCGCGCAAACCTCTGCAGTCAGAAGGTCAAACCACCTCAGGAAAAAATGAAAAAAAAAGAAACAGACCTCATAATTTGTCTACTCCCAACACCTTTCATTTGAGAACCTTAAAGCTTCTAAGGACACAACTGGCACCTTTCTAGGGGTTGCTCAGTCCTCTGCCAGACGCTGCACCTCTCACCCCAAATGGGCGGATTAGGAGGGACAAAATCTTGGCCCAGAACCCCAGCTGCCGGTCAGCTTCACTGGATGCATCAAGACAAGGAGCTGGCTCTTCGTAATTCCCCTTTTGACCAAGAACTAAGTGAAATCAGCAGTCAGCCTAGTTCTTGCCCTGTCCTGGATGTTGTACCACTGTGCATTTGGTGAGGGGACAACTTAGAGATAAAGTCAGGGACGTTCTTGACATTCAGTTAGTGAAACACCAAGCCCTCGAGGGCAGTAAGTGCAATATACAGCATCTCCAGAGCACAACTGTGGGATTTATACCAGGAAAGAACCATTTCAGTTTAGGCTTGGAAATTAATATCTTGTCCTCAGCTGCACAGTTAAGGGATATTTGCAGGAGAGACTGATGTTTGTCAAGCCACAAGCATTTCTTGTGCAGCACCTTAATTTCTTTCAAGCTATTCTGTCCAGAATAGGGGTTACAGGACACCAGAGAAATCTATAGCATGGTATTGAAATAACTGGATAATTTCACCAGCATGCAGAGACAATATTACAATTTCCATTACATTCCTGTTACAGCAGCACATTTCTGTGCCTCCTTTTCTCATCCAGTGCTGCTTTGCAAACCCAGGTGTTCCCCAGAGACTTCTGCGATGCTTCCTCTTGCAGCCTCGGTGTACTTTGAGGATTAGAAGCTGCCACAGGTTAAACCATGCGAGTTAAGGCACTTAACACAGCCAGTGTACAACACACATACACAATGATGGGCAGAGGTACGAAGCTGGGATCTCTGGCACTGCTGCAAGGTGCCATTCTCCAAACTTCAGAGCAGCGAGAACCGAGTACCTCCAAATGCTTTGTAAATTGACTCTCCAGTTCAGAAAAGCCAAAGGCAAATTAAATTTAAGGTTAAGCGGAGAGGTCAAAGTGACCTGGCTGTAATGGGAAGGAGTGAAAAAAAGCCTGGGCTTTTCAAGGTTTGTGCTCTGACTGATGCGATATAAGACAGGCTGGTTGGCTTCAGATCTCTGCTCTTTGGATCCAAGCCAAGGGAGGCTCTTCTTCTTTATGCTGGTGCAAACGATAGCAGCAACCGGACAAAGACAAGAGGCTCATCCACATGAGCTCTTTAACAATATTAGGCAGAGCGCTTATCACTTTTCATTAACATGTAAAATGAAGCCAAAAAGGCAGAGCACAGTTTGTTCCATTTCCACTCTAATTAGATGCGTTTCGTTATTTTCCAGATCATTCACCCTTGGTTCAATTTAAGTTTATTTTAAGACGGGCTAATCAGCCTTTTAACTAGAGAATCCTCGGCCTCCCACTGCTCACTTGCATTTGTGCCTAATCAGGTAGAAGGAGTTTTCTGCTCCATGTAAAGGCTGGACCGATGCTGACTTTAAGAAATGGCCTGCCAAGAAGTCACCAAAGCCATCCACTACGATGTGCTCAGCGATGTGGCACTGGTACATCATGACATAATAAATGTCACATTATATACCCAAGGATCTACATCCAGGCAAATGACCTGGAGATCTGTAGATATGAGAGGGAAGCATGAGCTCTGTCCACATCCTCATTACATTGCCCACTTTTAGTTCTCTTCAAATAAGGACCAAAGGACTACCTGTTGTGACCAAATGTAGGCTTAAAATACATCTTGTGATGAACAATTTGGTGTGTCTTCAATTTTTAGGCTGAGCAGAATACATACGGAAAGAGGGAAAGCTCAACATGTGTGAATGCTAGTTCCTGTGCATGCAATATTATAAGGAAACCCATTCCTGGCTTAATTAAACTTGTTAATCTCTCAGTACTGTCCTGGTGCTATAGCACTGCCATAAATGCAGAGCAAGGAACTGCACCCAGCAATTCCTGCATCAAGGTTTCAGCACCTGTCAACATCACTGCTCCATTTGCTTCCCTTCTGTACATCTATAGTATAGAAGGAAACAGCCAAACCTGATCCATGAAAAAAATAGGAAAATGAATACTGAATTAAGTAATTTGCCTAAAGTTGAAACATTAAAGAAATTTCTTTTAAGAAATCCTCTTAAAGATGAGTAGGTAATAGACTCTATTTCACTTCATGTTACCATAGTATACTTTGCACCATGAACACAGGAGCTCCCCAGGTAGCTGAAGCCTTTGCTTTTGATCCTTTTTTTCCCCAGTCTTCATGAAATGGTGATAGAAATGGAGATGAGACAGAGATGATGGCTATTAGGATTCTGCACTGAAGCCTGAGAAGCGGAAAAGCAAATTCTTTGCATGTTTAACTCTGCTCGCTTCACCAGGGATGCTGCTGGCCTTGCAGGGCTATTGTCTTGGTGTTATGTTTTATTTTGTACTTTTATGAATGGGCTATTTATGTAGCTTCTATGGAAGATCTTCATCTGGTTAGAAACAATAGAGAGTGAGGAGGATCTGTTCCACAGGGTTACAGATCTGACACTCAAGGGCCCCATGAGTTCTTCGAAGATAAAGTCCATTGTCTTTAGATTTGAATAGAAGGAATGTTCAAATTTTAAACAAACAATCAATAAAAACATTGTCTGATATCCTGAAGAAGCTTACACATGGTTTTGTTTGTAGCTGGGGAGAAAACAGGTAACTTCAGCCTCTTTTTCCAAGGTATGCATAATCACATAACTAATTTGAGGAAAGAAGCACGTTGGTTTCTTCAAGAACCTTCTTCTAGGGCATGCATGATCTCTGTCCTTGTGGGACTGTAGCTTTCCTGCTGTAGGACCTTGGTTCTCATCACCATATGGAATGAGGCTTCATTTCCATCTACCTCTACATCGAAATATTTCTATGTAGTTCAATGGCTTCCGAGTGGGAACATGAACAGCATGACTACGTTCGTGTGCTCACTGGGAGGTCTGGCATGGGTCAAGCTATGTGTAATATTCTTCATAATTACTCTGAAGTAAATTTTGCATTTGGAAAACAGTCATTATTTCCCTTTTCAATATATGTCACATATATATATATATATGTATATATATATATTTCATTTTTTTTTTACCATGTTTGTTCCTTCTTGGGTGGTAAAATATGGTTATTAATGTTGAATTTGTAACATTGGCATTGGTCAGGTTCCTAGAAGACAATTATGAACACCTTCTTTGATGTCTTGCACAGCACAGTCTAAAGAAACCAAGCCAATAATTCTGTCTGCAGCTCATAAAACATACTTGAAGTATAGACTATCTCTCAGGGAGTTATTGTCTTGGTACATTGAAATGAAGACCTCAAAAATGGAGCCTCCACCACATTTTCCTTTCTCAGAGACTTCAAACAATAAAAGTGGTGAGCCATCATCCCTTATGCCCAGTTTGCTCTACTTACAGAACTGGTACTGGCACAGGAAACAAGTGGGAAAATAATCTCAATACCATACAAAAGGGTTGCTTTCAAATGAAAATACCACTGTCTTATGTAGCAGGATAAACTGACCCTTTTGCACTTACCCAGCCTCTTTGTCTAACACCCAGCAGTTAGAAGACTGTCCTTACATCACCCTTCTGCTGTGATATTTCTGGTTTCCATTGGGCTTGCCTGAGAGACCTCACAGCAGGAGAAAATCTGGCGGTCTTGTACCGTCGTCTGTGGTAACAGCATGTGACAAAACAACTTTGCATCACTTTCTGCAGCGGGGCATGGGATAATGAAGAGAACAGAAATAAAGGAATTAAGGCTTGTGGGAAGACAACATTTTCCATCGTGGGGAAGAGACGTTTGTAAGCAGCTTCCCCTCCCAGCTTTTGGCTCTGGGCAGGAGGACTGAGCACTCTTTCCCCTGGAGGATGCATCAGCAAAGCCTGTCCCTTAGCTTTCTGCCCCTTAAAAGAGGTAAAACATTAGTGTACAAATTACCAAGGGTAAAACAATTGTGGATAGATATCTTCTCTAATGAAACATGTGAGCCTCCATCTACCCTGAACATGCTCCCAACACATATCTCCTGGAGACGCAGCAGAAACCCTATTGCTTCTGATAGATTAATTTCTATCAGCAGTTGAGTATGGTGCTGCTTTCTGACTTCTTTTTCACAACCATAGATGTTTATCTGCCTGTTAAAATTCATGAGAATAATTATACTGGTGGGTCTGTGAGAACAAATAGGACATATTGTTGGTTGATCATCGTTCCTCTCTCTGGGGACACTGTTCTGGTGGCTGAGACTGGAAGACATCATCTCTAACAACAAAAAAAAGGAGCTGATGAGTCATCCCCAACTATGAAAAGGATTAAAATATTTTTAAACAGAAGAGTAGTTATTAATAAAGTGCAGGAAATGATAGGGAGTTATTGCACTTTGAGCAAATAGACCAACACGACTTCCTCCCACATAGTACTTACTTTGATGATACGCTCCCTCCCTCTTAAATCTTATTTTTATTCCCTCTCAACTTTCTTTCAAAACTTGTTTACAAAGTGGCCATGATTTTATCCTTTCTCTGGGTGGATTCTCGTTTGCCATGAATGGTTTCTACTTGTCAGCCCTTGAAAATGGCCAAAGTTTGGAAAAATATCTCCACTCTATCTCACGAACATGCCCAAGCCCTCACTCTGCCCACTTCTTGGGAACATGACCTGAAGTTTCAGTACCCTGTGCAAGTGCCCCAGTCCTCCTGAATTCTCCTGAGGCTCCTTTCTTGCCTACTATCTTGTTAACACATACAGTTTAACACATGCTGTGTGTATAAATAAAAAAGCCAGCAGTTTCAGTCCCAGCAGATAGGAAGAGTGCATAGCTACGGAATATGGCCCTAATGTTTTTCTGAGTGCAAAATTATCATTGGGGAAAGAACACTGATAAACATGTTGGATTCAAAATCCTCTGCCAAAATCCCTGCGCTCACACCTATGTAATCCATTCCTTTCAGAGATGTCACCTGGCAACATTTTCCCCATACTCTGTTCTCACCTTTGACATCTTTCAGAAGATAAACTTAATACATTAAATTGTTTCAGAAGACATTTTACATGCAGCTGTCAGGATTTTTTTTTTCTTCACTAAATGTCATAATGCACCTTATTTTTCTCTTGGTAAGTTATGAATTTAACTCCTTGAAGTATTTTGGCTGCTTTCCAAAGAAATTCAAAACAATCCATCAGAGCTAAGCCAGGTAATGCCGACATACGCAGTTGAGATTGCTTGAGTGTTTTCTGACAGGAAAGCATTTTTCCAGAAACCGCATCAGTGCTCTTTTTAACTTGACAGTGCTCCAAATCAAAACATTAAAACTGTCCCCACCTAATCTATAAGGTTTTGTACAGCCTTGGCTCTCTAGCTGTTTGGATCACTTTGTTCTGATTTACTCTGCTTCCTTCTTTTCATCGCCAGTAATAGGATCCTGCCACTGGAAATGAGCCCAAACCTCAAGTTTAATTTTAGTTCATGGTGCTTTACTGTTATGATGGTCACTTTGCAAATCAGAATTCCCCTCAGCTACCAGCTCATATTTATTGTTACAAATCTTGTGAAGCACAAGGGAAAAATGTCCTTCTTCATCTTGAAAACCTAATGCTGAATGGCTGGAACGTGTTAAAATGGGGGAAAAAAAAAAAGAAACAATTATTTTATGATGCATTTGATCCTCATCTAGTGCAGTACAGACAAGACACTATCCAGAAAGCTGTGAGTCACAGAATGGAGGTTTCAGAGGAAATAAAACAAATTCTTATTTTTCTCTCTTTAAGAAGATGCTTGTATTATCACAACACCTCAAGACCCGTATAAGAACTCTACAAAATCAAACTCTGTACTATTACTTTCTCTCCAGATCCAGTGATGGGAGTTTGGGGGCATTAAGTTTACTATCCTTATTTATTATCCCTTCAGTCTCTCTCTGCTATTCTAACTTTTGCTACCCAAGCTCATGTTTCCTCTTTGGATTTCTTCTGAACTGGGAGATGGATCTTTGTTTAATTTTGGCCTTTTCCCCACTGCTGAGATTGTTTTACTTCTTGATCAGCTGTTATAGCGATGATTTTCTGCATGTTTCTCTTTCTTCTATTGGAAACTGTACATCTGCTCTCGGCATCTGTTCCATATCCTTTATGAACACTGAAGAAGGGAATTCACTTTTTTTTTTTTTTCTTTTTTCTTGCAGAGGCTGAATCTATTGTCTTTAAATTATTGTCTTTGCCTTAGAAAGCCCACAGTCTCCTTTCCTGTCTTTTTACTCTTTGCTCATCTTCTGGTAGAATCATATTTTCTGCTATATCGTTACTTCCCTTGTAATTCCTTTGGAGCCTTTAATTGCATTCACAAACCATTCCAGACCTTCTCTGTTATCTACCTCTTTATTACTTCATGTTACTTTTTGCACCGCATAGTACATCCATATTTTCTTTTATTTATGTTACTAGTATATATTTAATGACATCTACAGTCTCTAAGCTTACTATAATTTGGCTTTGAAGCAATGGCTTTTCTCCATTGTTATCTCTATCTCTTTATTCAATAGAATTTCACCACATTTCATCTACCTCAACGCAACCACCTTGTTTTTGCCTTTTATACTTCCCCACAGGTATGGAGCAAAACACTTTTTCTGAAGAGTTTTAGCCTCCTTTGAAATATTTTACTCTTGATAGCTCCAAATTGAGCAGTGAATCCTTCTCTCACTTTGTAGTTTTTGCTTTAGCTTTTGCATAAATGAAACCTTACGCACCTCAGCAAAGTGCTTGACTAATGCCTTTATTGCTCCAACTTGTATGTATCTGTAAAGTTAACATATTTCATCTTGAAGTATTATTACACACCGTTGGCCTGTTGAGTGAAAATGGACAAACACATGCAGTCTGGTTTATAATAGATCTTTAAAGAGACATTTTTATGCTTCACTGAAGAATTACCAACAGAAACTTTACTCTCTGGAGAGTGCCAAGAACACGTAAAACGCAACAATTACAATACATGCACACGGGGAATGCTAACACAAAGCAGAGCAAACATTTATTAAACCTTTGAGGGCTGTCGGATACACTCTTGCTCCACAGCTGAATGCAGCGACCACGCAGAGCTCAGGGAGGGGAAGGAGTTCCCAGTGACTGATGTGCAAGCTGGTGAGCAATTTGACCCCGAGCAGAACACCAATCAGCCACCTGGAGACTCAGCAGATGTCATATCCTGTGTCTCTTCTGCTCAGCCTCAGAGAAAAGAGGGTTTCTGCCTCTTCCACCACCCTCTCAAAAAAAAAAAAAAAAAAAATTGGGAGAAAGTTTTATCCTTCCTCCTATAAGCAAGTATGAGAAGCCCTGAAACAGGAGATTAGTACAATATAACTACAATACACACATTATCGACAAATAAATGAGGCATTTATTAACAGTTCAGGCATACATGAATTTATCACAGGAAGAAGCATGAAATTCCAAGATTACTCTTACCCCATCACTTATTGTCTATACACTTATCAAACTATCTCAAAACACTTTAGTCTCATTATTCCTACTGATGCATTTGGGAGACTGTACCACCATTTTACTTTTGGAAAGAATAAAAGCTTTCAGTCTGAAGATTAATTCATGACAAAAAAGATACCCAATATATATATATATATATATATATATAAATCAGACAGAAAAGGCAACTCCAGAGCTTTATAAGCTAAATGAAAGCTTGTTGTTTTTAAAATTTTCACATAAAGAATCCTATGGCCACTTTCTCATTAGATTGCTCTGAAACTCAAGGTGTCAGTCTACTTTACAAATTTGCTCTGTAGGCCACTTTGTAAGATCATTATTTAACACCAAGATAAGTAGGAACTAGCCACATACAAATACTTGTAGAGTTGCATAGATGTAAGTTTTCCCAATTTGTACCAGAAGTGACTCATTGCTTATGTTTGGTAGATCATATATCCACCCTTTGGACTATATTGAAAAATTGAAATGGCATCAGAGAACTCATGTTACAGAAAAAACTGCAAAATTGTCTACTAATGTTAGTTCCCCCAAATTTCATATTCCCCATTGGGATAATGGAGCAGATCCAGCTAAACTATCACACTGACACTAAAAACAGTTTATTGTAATGCAAAGAGTTGGAACTTCTCAAACCGCTGGCAATCATGGCTTTTGGTGGAAAAGAAACACTTCCTTTGGGAGAAAGGCAAGAAGAGAATTGTGAATGCCAGAAGGCTTATGTTGGGAAATCAGCCACATATATGCAAAAGGATTTCCACTGATAGTTTTAATGCAAAAATGGTGTGAATAACATTGGAGTGTTCATTTGGAGAGCTCAAATAATCAAAGACAATGAAGAACAAAAAGCCAAGACAGTTCATTGGCAGATAGAAAAAAGGTTTGAAAGCTAAGACTTTTGGGGAGGGCTGTCCTATGCAGTAGTAGAGCACATCTGGTTGGATCTCTTCACAAAATGAACAATGTAATGCTTGTGAACGGAGTTGGCTCTAGATTCTGTTACTTAAAAGTGTTCAAATAAAACCTATCATTTAGATGAGGTTAAACTGATTTCCGTGGAGTAAGGAAATCCATGTCATGACAAGCCAAGCCTGACAATATGAAGTTCTATTTTATGAGCCACAGCCGAAAGTTCATCCATATCCTTCAGAAATCAGTGGAAAAAGTATCTTCTGTCACAAAAAAAAAAAAAAAAAAAAAAAAAAAAAAAAATAAATTGAGGGTGACAGAGCACTGGAACAGGTTGCCCAGAGAGGTTGTGGAGTCTCCTTCTCTGGAGGTATTCAAAACCCACCTGGATGCCATCCTGCACAATGTGCTGTGGGTGATCCTGCTCAGCAGAGGATTGGACTAGATGATCTTTAGAGGTCCCTTCCAACCTTGGCCATTCTGTGATTGCAGTGACCACTACTAGGATCCTACCCCTCACTGATATGATTACTATACCTCATCTATAGTGTATTTTTTAACCTTTTACTTGGTGCAAATATATTTCAAGCATCTGTCAGTTTAGATCTTTCACACTAGAATGAAAATTTATTAAACAATACTTACTTCCATATAAATTTGTGTTATATTTCACTACAAGTAGAACTTTATCAATTTACTGATGAAAAATAGGATTCAGAGTCTGGCTACTGAAAAGAATATTGTCGCTTATAATATGTGTTATTAACTTGTTGAGGCAGCTGCTAGTGAAAATTAATGAATAATTTCAATACGTGACAAAGAAGGCAAGAAGAAATTGTGTGTGTAGAGAAATTATTGGTACAGCTTGTAGAGGTCATGTATTACCCACCCTAATTAACACATCGTGACAGGAGAGACTAAAATCTCACGACTATGCTGATGATGGATAAATGTTGTTGCTGGAAGTGTATAACTGAGGCTTCCAGGAGCTGGCTTTTTGCTACATCACCCAAAGGGGTGCAACACACGACAAGGGGTATGTGGGCAGGTGGGCTGGCTACCCCTCTCCTCTGCCTCATTAGCAAGTGACACCTGCAGGCTGCAAAAGCCACCTGCGATACGATGAGATTGTTCTATCTAGCAATGAATCACCCAGAGAGTGTGAAGTTTTTTCGAAAAACAACTTCATAAGCATTCTAAATTAAATGAACTAAGCTGTTATCATACCTACACCAGGTTGCTACTAATAAGGCAGTTGATTCAGTGCAAACACAACCATCAGGAAAACATTAAATAAACATCTCCTGAGCTGTCCTCTTTGAACTGCATTCTTAAACTTTTCATTAACGTGAAAACTCTCCTGAGCAAACATCACACAACAGAGAACACATTTTTGCTAAAGCAATAGATGTTACATATAATGTTACATCTGATGTTACGGATGCTTTTTAAACAACACATTTCATAGATGCCTCTGGTGCAGCAATAGGTTGAAAGGGGGAGACTGACTCCCTGCCTTATATTCCAAGCATGCTTGCCCTGAAGCTAAGGGTATAGCTGTAAGTAGCTGTGAAAGACTGCTTTTATTTACATTTTGCTAGTCTACATGCTGCAGCATCCTTTCAGCATTAGGATGATGAAGACAGCTCTGTTGATATTTAACATTATCACTTTGTATTGTTAATTAACATAAGTAAACTCTTTGTTTACAGAGAGTGGGAAAATGTGGTAAGAACGAAGACAAGGAGTTAGTAAAATAAATGCTTTGCAACAGCTGTAGGGACAGAGACGTGTGCTTGGGGAAAGCTGCTAGGAATATGTTTCCTTTGAGTGTGCAGTTTTGGAACAGGTGGTATTCACTATTCTGATCTCTTCTACACCTTTTAAGTATTGTCTGTTTCATGAACAATCTTATTTTTTCATGTTGAGTGCTGAGTCTTATATATATTTTACATTTAAATTATCAGCTATTTAATCTGTATTAGTGGTAGTCAAGAGAAGTTAAGTAGATACAAACCAAAGATACAAACCAAATCAGCCATAATTTAATGTTCTGACACACTCAGGGCACTCACAGAACTCTGAAAATCATGCAGTGTTGACTATCCAATATTACACCTAGACTTTTATTTCAAATTGAAGCTACTCATCCCAGCCTATACTAGGAAAAAACATTGGACTAGAGCCAGACTGAGTTGTGAGATTTTCCAAAGTGAGCCACTATATTAAAAAGGTGTCAAATTTTGGTTACAGTCCCAGTTTTCATTAAGGAGAAAGAAGCAAGCATCAAGAGTCTCTTCCCAGTCCCTACACTGCATGTCTCTGTGTGTCCAGGGTGAGGGCTTCACCTAAGGGTGAGCTGATGGCAGCAGTTCATTGACAAGAGTGAATCCTAAAACCTCACCAGCCTGCCCCAGGATGCTGCCTGCAGGACAAGGGTCAGTGTTGTTTGTGGAAGAGATGGCAGGAGCTGTTTCATGCTCCCAGCCAAGGGTGCTAACAAGCTGGCTCTGTCGGCACTGGGAGCAAGCCTGCAGTGCGAGGTCAATCCAGGAAGGATGCTGTAGGCAGGACTGGTGGGACCTGTGGCGATGCCAGCTGCTCTTGGAGCACATGAAACCACCAATATATCATGTGAGAGGATCTACAGCAAACAGAGCTAGCGGGGAGGTGGAAGAGCCGCTCTTGTCCTGCGCAGAGAGGTCCCGTGGGACCAGGCCTCCCCCTGAGCACAGGCCCGAGCAGCCTCACATTTCAGCTGATGTCCTATCACCTGCTCTTCAACCCCTAGAGCACCCAAAGCAGAGGGGCCCGAAAGGTATCTGGGCTTGCCAGAGGCCAGCAGAGAGGAAGGACTTGATATCTGATGAGAACAGATGTGATCTTATCTCACAGCAATCACAGTACCCAAGGTCCCTCTACCGTTCCTGTGCCATGGTTTGGGGTCACAACCACCACAGCTGAAGCTTTCCACTTTGGTTCATTATTATTATCCTAACAAACCAAAAAGCCTCTTCACATCCTTAACAGGATTTTTCATTTAAAAGTATAACACCCTTTTGTTTCTATTAACTCTGCTATGGAGTTTGATTAAGTGGCCTGCAGCAACATCAGCACACGCTTCTTGTGCAACTGAACAGCCAGTAACATGCACCAAATATTTGTACTATTTGTGTCAGGTGTAATTGCCTTGAACTCTCCACTGAACTGCACTTTGTCAATTGTCTACCAGTTCCCCCTGATTTTCTCTAAAGGTATCCTACTGCTCTTAGTGCCCTTCACAAACATTGACACCTTCCTTCTCTTGGAATCACACACCGTGTCAATGCGTAGTCTCAGCAGGCTGGGGCAGATCTGTCAGCTTTTAGGAGAAGAAAGTGTAATCATATTTTTTCCTTCTGTTCTCATCTTTTCTGGGCCACGACAGCCCTTTGACTTGTACCCTATTGTCCCTCACTTTCACAAAAGCTTTCACAAGTGGGTTTGTCAATAGCCTTTTAGAGACCCCAGTAAGCACCACCTGGTCCTTTTTCATGCATACTTAACTGATACACAAATAAGAGTAACAGGTATGGATGTTGATCAGCTTAAACCTTAAATGCAGCTATATGACAGTGATCTAGTAGCTTAGCACAAAACCTCTCCAAAAAGCCCCTCCCTGAGACACGTATTATGGCAGAGGAAATTCTGAACAAATTTTACAAGCTTATATGAGATGTAGCTCAGAACAGGAATTAAGTTATTAGCTAATGTAGCTAAACAACATGGGAAAAAGTATACCATTGCTTTTTCATTATTTGATGAAAAAAATAGGGAAGAGAGATAAATACAGATTCTAAAAGAAAGAAGCAGCTACCAATTATTAAGAACATCCTCTGCCCCTTGTACTATAGCAATAAAGAACATGAAAAGAAAACAGACAATACTGCTGCAGATGTTTATATCCTAATATAAGCTATTTTCCTACTCATCCTAGCATAAAAAACATTAGAAAAAAGAGCTGAAAAAAAAAAGACCCTGCAGCTTAAAGACCTAATACTACTTATAGAGCTCTACCATTTCTTTGCAGAATACATGTATATGTCGTAGACAATTTTATAAGAAAGTCTCCACCTCCTTCTCCCACCATGCTTTAACATTATGGGTTAATATAAGCATAGAAATAATTCATGGTGGTCTAAGTTAATTATTATTGTTTTTTAAGCTTATTATGTATGGCTAATGGGATGATTATTGTTGCTAACTATGTCTAAGTATCTCAGGTCAGTCATAAACAGAACTCATACTGCAGCTTTACACGGGTATGTTGCAAAAGGAGTACTGAGCTTGCTCATGTCTTCCAAGCTTGTCGATAGAATGTGTCGGGCATTATTTGGAGTTGTGGATTTTTACACTAAACTAACATGTTCTGCAATACTACTTCACTTATTTTTAACAATGTTTCCTAATATTAAACAATCTGTATTTGAATAAGGAACAGCTTTCTTTAAGCATTGCATCTGATTAAAGGAATTCTTATGAAAACAACAGTATCACCCATTATGTAATTAAAACTTTCCTGTTTATGTGGAAAATTGCTATGAGACCAATGCTGCAAGAAGATGAAGGCCTTAAAGGGTAGAACACTGACTTTCAAGTTCTGTTAAAGAATGTGAGTCATCTCTGGGAATGGGATTAAAGCAAACATCTACTTCTGTAGTAGTCTTACTCTGTGACACTCCTTTTCCTTTTCTCTGGCTCTGTGATGTCAATCCTCAGGGCAATGCTAGGAAGAAGAGTAAACTACCACCAAGGCATTCCTGTAGTAGCCTCTCTGCTGTAATTAGGGATGAGAGACCTCTATTGCAAGGCAGCCCTGTTAGAAAACTGGTCATCTTGAACAAAACAATCCTGACTTGCTCAAATTCTGCCTGGTTCTAGGAACTGAATAATTGTCAATGAGAGCTTAGATTGAAGTCCTGAAGTAGTAATCCTCAAACTAGTCATGCTCTGAAACAGTATGTTCTTCCAACTTTCTAAGGTGGAGAGAGAAGACAAATTTCATAAAAACTCTTGAAATAGGAGACTTTATAACATTTTGTGTCAGTCTGATGAAAATTTTGCTATTTTTCTTGTACTGCATTTTAATCAGCACTTGTTTTGCTCATGGTACGGGAACTATTTATTATTTTAAAAGCTATAGGCAATATAATACTTGGTGCCAGCAGTTTACTATCTAGGGTAAGATACTCTCAACATCAAAGTTGCAGTAGAAAGGAAATATGAGGTATTTTATTGATCCCTTAGGACAGAGTAAAGCCAAACTCTGAAAAAAAATCTGCAAGTTATGACCTCTATAATATATGTAGCAATAGAACAGGGACCTGAACATGCATCTGTAGATGAACTTCTACAATTCACACCTCATTTAACGCATTAAAAATGACAGATGACTCTTTAGCATTTTAAAAACAGGCTGACCTTTGCTATTAGGCAGTATGTGTAGAGTTTCTATCATAACTGGAGATGGAAGAGGAAGCTCAGTCCAGCAGTAGGGATTAGTTGGCACTCCCTCTTCTTCTCTTTATCAAGCACAAAGAAAGACATCTGAAAGAGCAAACTGAGGAATGAGTGCCTTGTGATGCTTGGTGTCATTGGGCCTGACCTGGAGGGGCCTGAAGAGAGGCAGCCCTGTGAACAGCAGGGCCAAGGGCAGGCCAAGGCCTTCCCTGGAAGAGGGATTTTCTTGCCAAGCAGAGGAAGGTGCCAGACCAGAGCAGATGCCAGAAACCACTGGCACCTGAAAGATGGGGGAGAAATTCTGAGGGAAGAGAGGAATCTATTTCAGAGAGTCCCTTGGGGAAGGAGTAAGAATGAGAAGGGGTGGGAATAGAAGATAATCACTTCTAAGAAGTCTGAATTCTGGGGGTCAAAATTTTCATTGCCAGTAAGAGGAAGTTCAGAGCCAAACTGGTGAAAGAGCTCTTGCTTACAGTAGGACTGTAAGTGATGTGGAAGTTGCGTAGCATTTTAAAGAAGTTTTTAGAACACTTTCTGCTTTTATATCTAGTGATTTCTGTGTCTAACTGAAAGTAGCTCTGTCACAATGAGCTGAACTGCAAATGCAATGTACTAAAATATTCTGTAGATAGGACATGGGGAAGTCTTGCATAACCTATTCCTGCAGTAAATCTGTTTTGCCATTTGTGTTAACCCAATTGTTCGCATTACAGCAAGGCATGTTGGGGATTTTTTTTATATATAACAAAAAATCATCTGAGAAAACAAGAAGGCAAGAATTGGAGAGAAGACACTCTCTATATTGTGTTGATGCAGAATGATCCTTTAGGGAGTATAATGAATCAAAAAAACACAAAACTAAAACTAAATTGTTTTGATGAGCCCCACTTTCAGAATAACTCAACATGTTAGAAACAAGAACAAGAATTCTTAGTCTGGGTTAGTAGGAAATAGGAACATGTGATAGATAAATTTAAGTACTTGGCCAAGAACACTTTCCAGCAGAATGTACCCTGAGTGGTACCACATGAGATTTGAGATAGTCTTATAAAAGGTGTATTGTATTAAAAAAAAAAAAAAAAAAAAAAAGCTGACGTCCAATATCACTTAAATGCTTGGAATGGGAAGAGCAATGAGGGGTAGCAAATGCTATTACAGGAATAACTCAAATTCTCTTGCAATGCTGTGTCTTTCTACCTGCATCTTGCAGGTATTCATGAAACTCACATTCTAGTAAAATACAATAGCCTGCTTTATGTCAGGAATGGTGCTATTTTTTGAAGTCATATAGGTTGATCAACAACAAACTAAATCTACTGACAAACAGTAGATTTCAAGTTTCAGAATTTAAATTTAAAATGAATTATTTAGAAGTGTGAAAGGACTTTCCCATTCTTTCAGAGACCTGGAGTAAATGCCCTCTCTTTTAGAGTAGTTAAACCTGCATTTTTGTCAAGTCCAGATTTTTAGCCAAGCACAAATTATACGTGCAGGCTTACTGGTGTTGAAATCTGTGCAACCTCTGAGGTCAGCAGGACTCCTAGGAGCATGGAAAGGTCTGAGCCTGTCCACGGTGCCCTGCCTAGTGGGGCATTCATCCTGTGGCCAGCACAGCAATAGGCAGGCCAGGGATGCTTCACTAGTCAGGTTAAAAAGCAGCCAGTAATTGGGCTCTAGATCCTTCCATGCTGCATGGAAGTAGAAAAACAAACAAACAAAGCACGTAAAATATGCTGCACTGATAGGATGGCTCCATGTGCTCCATGGCAGCACCACCATGGCCATTCCACCCTATTTCCCCAGCTCCCACCTCTCCTGTGGTTTGTAGCTCAGGCAGCTCACAGCAGATCCTGCTCCGTCCTGAGCAAGGTTGGAGACTGAAATCTCAGCTCCTGGCTCTCCATGGAAAAAAAGTCATCATTATCTCAGCCATCAATCTCAATTCTTCTCTTGGTGCTGGACCCGTACCTGCAGCCAGCATGCAGCTGGGTATCTGCTTGTCCTGTTGCAAGCAGTTTTCTCTCCCATCCAGGTATAGCATTACCCAGGGAGGTATTTATACGCTTCTCTCCTGCCCACACCAGCTTTTACATCAAGAAATTTCTGGTGAAAACAAAAACAAGCGGTGAGAGAAGAGGGCAAGGAATAGGTGAAGTTATGTTGCTGGACTAGGCAATGTCTGAGGGCAAGTCATAAGTAGGGTTGTGGTGTCATGAGCAAGAAAAAGATACATTACCATTTTCCTAGAAGCTTCAAACAGGGTGCGGGGATGCTTGGTGTTATTCAGAAACAAATGCCAACTAGAGATGAATTATATTATGCTCAGCCCTGAAACTGCTCTAGAATGAATCAATTCTGAACTACAAAGTGAAAGAAAAGCATATAATATTTATATAGTGTCAAGTCGATGCCCTTGAAAGTGCAGATGCCAGCACTGAGAATTGGTGGGCTCCCCAGCCTTCAGTGAAGATGTATTGATGCAGACCAGGTGAGAGTAGGCAGCTTCATTGGCTACCAGGGAAAATACTCGTTCCCCTGATGAACTAAGTGCTATTTGTCTTTCTCAGGTTACAATCAAGCATAAAGGCAACTGCCAGGGGAAAATAGGTGGGCTTCATTTTTTTTCCAGCAGTGCCAGCCCACCTTACATTTTGGTAATAAAATAGAGTTAAAGTATGGTTTTGTGTGGGTGTTAGTCAGGAAGTTTATTTTTCTGAGAAATGATTTAATACTCCTTCATGAACCCAAAGTGCACATGGGTGTTATAAATCTGAGTTCTTCTTTACAGTGCATGTGACCAGCAGCTGGATTACATATGACAACATTCAGGATAACGTTGCTGAAAAAGTTTCATATTTTTTTGGCATTTTCTTTTCACTTGCACATACAACCTGACAACATAACCTGAGACTATTTGCAAGCTATATGGATCAAGCCTCCCCATCATCTTTGAAAGCTAGGTACATTTCTGAGGCTGGTTTACAAAATAAATACTTCTGTTAATGAGGTGCAATGTGTATGCAAGTTTGTGCGTGACTGGAGAACTTAGAGCTTATTTTTAAGGTGTCTCTGACACCTAGGGTCAGGTGCCTACAAAGAAATGTCAGTGGGTCTTGCTGGCCTTAATTGCTGTCACCCTCACCTGTGGGTGTCTATGGCTAAGCTCTGATTTGCACCAAAGGTTTAGTGTTTTAGGGCTCTTTTGAGGGAGGGGGGAAATGAGGGTTTTATGCCATGTGTCAAGTCGAAAGGGTTTTAAATGCGGATCATCCATGTGCTAATTAGCTGTCCCAGAAGCCAGCTGTGCTGCTCTTCTTCCAGAAGCCACACTTTGCTCCTGCACCCCAGGCTGGAGTGGTTTGTGGCCATGGAGGGGGGCAGGCAGGAATCCCGGCTGTTTGAAGGTGTTTAATCCATGCTCCTTGGCATGCTGTTTAGCCAGCAAAGTGGAATCTGTGTCAGCACTCTGGTTTGAGCTGTGTTTTTAGGCATTTAATTATTCCCATCTATTTTAGGAGTCATCAGTGCACTCTTGCATGTCTAGCCCCTGAAGCCAATGCATAACTACCTCTCTGGTAAATTTAAAAAGATGCATTATCTGATGAAGTGCTTTTTGTGATTTAGAAGCAGCTGCGGGACTAAATGCAGAGATCAATCAATATTGATTATCACAGTTTTTCCTGGGTTTAAGAAGAGTGTGCTGTAATAAGGGACTGCAGGGCTTCAGTGCTTCTGAAGCATGCCTGCCTCTTCCCTGCGAGATATCAAAGAGGGTAATTAATGCTTTTGGCATGGACATTAATTCTGGACCAGCGATGATGATATGGGCATTAAAAGGGGGATGTAGCCTTTCCCATAATGTATTGCAGTAAGTGTATGCACGTAGGGCTGTGGTTGAGTTTGATGAATTATCTACCTGGGTTCTGTCACTGCTGTTTTGTTAAAGCTCCTTAAATACAAGGCAGTGGCAGAGACCTGGAATGATGTGCAGTGTTTTGTCTGCTCCTGGGCCACTCACAACGTGTATTTGTGCCCCAGCTTCTACAGCTGTGCTGTAGGAGCAAAGGAGACTCCTAAGTCGTGTGTGCAATAAAGAGAGGCATTAAAGAGGCAAGAAATACTGCTGCCTCAGTCTTCCCAGGGAAAATAGCACTTGGTGGTTCCTGCAGCGCTGGCTATGGGAGGGGAGAGTTAGACCAGGCATGCTTTTTCTGTATTAATGCTCTGCTCCTGCTTGCCCTTGAGGTCTGTAACAGCCCAGCCTCTCTCTGCACTGAGCTGGGTGAAGAGCTCTGCCTTTTGTTGCTGCTGGCCTGGGGTGAACCCAGCCTTTCTGCTCAGCCCTGCACAGGGTCTGGCCGCAGAGGCAGGTAGAGATTTAACACTAATTATCAGATGAGCTCGGGCAGCCTTTGCATAAAAAAAGCTAGGAGCAGAATGGGCTTACCACACTGTGGTGACAGTCTCCCTCTTCTCCGTGTCTCCCTCCCGAAACAATGAAAGCTCATTTGTGTCTTAAAAACAACTCCATAGATTACAGCCTCGTCTGCATGGCAGCTTGTGCGGCTGCAGTAGTCTGAACACTTCATTTATTCCACAGACTTAATCTAAAGCTCTTCTGACTTGTTGTGACTGCGCTGAAAAAAAGCCCCCTTTGAGCTGGGTATAAGGCACCACCATTGCCTCTTTAAACCACTGGGCCTTGTGAATGTCTTTCATTCACTGATAGAGAAACTGAGGCAGAGTTCTCTTTTCCTTACAGCACTGCAGCTATTGATCAGCAGTAATGTTTTCTGTTGTACAACAAATCACATTTTCTTGGTGTATATCTATTCAGAGCTCGTGGTAGTTGGATCCCCTCCAGAAGGCTAATATGTTAAAGAAAAACCAAGCTGACACACCATCTACGCTATCTCAAAGCTTGTCTCACAGTTCTCTGTTTAAGATGAAATTGAGTTCATCCCCAAATATTAATAGATCTACAACCACAAAACTAGTTGCTGATATGATCATATGACAAATGATCTCATCAGATCTACCTCTGCTTCCACATTTTCCCAGAGTAAGGTGTCTGGAGATAAAATACTGAAACACAGCTGCTAAGGCTTTCTGATTTGCCTGAAATAAATCCTATCTTAAAACTTTGGAAGTGTTTTATCAAAATGCTCGTGCCAAGCTATCTTGAGGTTGCTCAGCTTGTATTTGAAGCCTCTTACTAGCTTGATGTTATCAAATTTACTTAATGATTCTTTGTTTGCATATCAAAGACAAAGTCTGCCTTGCATGCTTGCAAAGCCAGATCTAATCTTGAATCTTGTGTTAATTCTTTGATCTTGGTACTTCCAGCAGTGTAAAACAACAAACCACAGCGTTTTCTTTATGATACACGAGCGATACAATTTCCTGAGAAAATAAGATTTTATTGCTTGATCTTCTGAAGGGGTTGGCGAATGTGAGATCTACCAGTGTAGTACATAAAAGGGTCAGCAAGTCTGCAGGGATGCTTATGAAAGAGCACATTCACCACTTGAGGCAACAAACCGTGAAGCTGAGCTACCTCTGTGCAACCTGAGCATTTGCCTGTGGAGAGGGGATGAGTGTGACGTGGGGCCATGGCCACCCGTGGGAGCACATCGCAGAGAGCCTGGGTACAGGGGGATGGATAAAAGAGAGCGTGAGTCAGGGCCTGGGTTGCTGAGCTCCAAGGAAACCACTCCTGAGCACAGGTTGTGCCTTTCTCCATGGGAACCTGTTGGAGACACTCTTCTGTATTTGGTTGCAAAATAACAAGCAGTGAGTGCATGACAGGGAGAGCAATGAACAAACAATTCTCATCCCACAGGTCATAAATACAAATGTTTGAACATAAAGTGCCTCAGATCTGATTTGCTGCAGAACAATGTTTCGTAAGCAGTAGGGTATAAATAAACCTCGTTCTGGTGTTTTTGATGTGGAAAATATACACAAAGAAGGAAAGAGCACAAGCAATGCATGTATGGAATCCGTGTCGCGTGTCACCGCATAAAGCTTCTAAGAGACCTTTTCCTCCATCCTTATCTCAGGACATTAGCAGGTATCGGATTTTTTCAACCATTAGCTAACTGTGCACTGTCATTCATTACACAGTTTTGAGGGAAGAAGTCTATAAAAGCTTTCAGGGTCTGGAAAAAGCCTGTGATTATCCTGGAAGTGCCATTACTGGTGCCATTATTCCTTCTATGTTAGTTGTGCCACTGATTGAAGTCACAAATCCCTGATCTGTACTGTTGTGCTAGTCCAGTGCCTCACAGTACCTAAACTGGTGATTAATGGTGTCCTGGTGACGGGCAATACACTACAAAGGAGCAAGCCTTCAATTGCTGTCATCCTGTGCCTCCCTGGGAGAGCAGCAGCAGGGCAGGATGGCCGGGAGGAGCCTTTAGGAAGGGTTTCTTTGAAGTTTGCTGTGAATGGCCATAGACAATAGGCAGGATGTCCCAGCGCTGGGGGCTGGAGCCCAGGATGAGACTGGGAGGGAGCTGATGTCTGAATGTTTTTACTGGTGGTTGAAAATCCTATGTAAATGTGATTACATCGCATTTTGTTGCAATAATGGTAGTGGATGGAGCCTGGGAGAGTAATAAAATGCTACCACCGGGAGCGAGGTAGAGGCAGGGCCAGACGAGATGCGTCTGGCTAACGGCAGGACACTATGGGTGGGCACTGGCCTTTCCCAGGGCTCGGTGCTCCCCTCTCTCCTTTTGCCTTTGGGCCTGGTCCTGCTCTCTTTAGCCACAGTGGATTCCATTGGAAATGGGGATTTGCTGCATGCACAGCCCAGGCTCCCTTCACTAGGGACCCTTTCTTCTTGGAGGCTTGGAAATGACACCAGAGGATCTGGATGCTGAAGCCCTGACTTCTGGGAGCCAGATTTGGGGAGTTTAAAGTTCATTATCAGTTCTTTCACTGTGCCGTGCCTCAGCCAAAATTGTCCTTCCAAAAAGGGCAGGTTAGGCCCGAATTTTCAGGCTAAGATTCATCTTTTCTAAATATGCCGCAAATATATTCTTGTCTGCGTGCTGAGCTCTGGTCCTGCACAGATCTTATTTTTGACATGAAGCTAGTATTTCATAAGCTTAAAGTGGATTTGGCAAGCAAAAGAATGCAGCATTCATTGTTATTCTGAAGAGAGCAGATGAGGGAAGAGGCCCGCATTAACAAGCCGAGTCAGACAGCTTTGCCATTTGTAGCTTGCCTAAACGAATCAATGATATGGAATTATGAGCAAGACTTGCCGAGGGGCTGAGGATTTTATTGGAACATTTGCAAATGATATTAAAGTGAGACGTATAGCAATGCTATTGATGAAATTGAATTCTTTAACTACAGGGCTGTGAAGCAGTTCATCGCAGAAACCCTGCTGGATGTGTAGGAGCTGATTTCTGTAGCCCGGATAGGTGCCCAAGTTCCTGATGTATGTCCATGTGGCTGTGCCTATGGGCCTAGGTGCACGACCTGAGAACTTGCTCGTGTACTGCTCTGCTGATTTGATTTTGTGTCGGTAAATGTCCATTGCTCTGGATACTGAAAATCCAGCTCTTCACTTTTTTACCGATCATCTTGGACAGATGTGACAGCATTCCTGTTTCATTGAGCAAAATGCAGCAGGAATATGACTTGAATGGATGGTCTCCTCGTCAGGATGGTACTTCTAGTGGAAAAGTGTGGGAAATAGTAATGAAAACAGGGGGAAAAATGGAGCCATAGGTCAGCAAGGGAGAATGAAAAAATGTCTGTGTGGTTACTTGTGCCTCCATCATCTTATGCTAGATTTGCTTTCTATCAGTTCTGCTGGCTGCTCGACCCAGAAAGAGGGAAATTGTATTTTTCATTAAAGAGAAGGTATCTCAAGAGCTTCAGGTCCTGGTGAGCTGAGTTGCTCCATGGTGCCGCTGACTATGAAAGAAACCAAGACCTCTGTTATGTTCCCAGAGGTGTTCATGCAGATTCCCATGTGCTGCTAACCTGATCTGGCTGGGGAAACCTGATGGCACCTGGCAGTAGCCATGGCCTTGTGTCTCCCTGTGCTGCTCAGGACAACACATTAGCACTGTGCAGCACTGTGTGAATGGTTTCAGAAACAAGCTTTTAGCCCTGAAATTATGTACTCTTCCTGTTTTTCTTTTTTCCTTTTTAAATTTTATTATATATATATTTTTTAAATAGAATTTCCTTGGGAATGAGTCCATTCCCAATAGAAAGGAGGCTGACTCCTTGCCACTTTTTAAAGCTGAGATCGCTTTTAATATTTCTTCCTCCAGAAGGATTTGAAATTTGAGTATACTTAAAATGAACATTTTCTCTTTTTAGAGGAGGAAGCTCTTTTCCTGTTGTCTTCTTGCACAGTAGTCCTTCTAAAATGATTGAAATGCCTCCCTTGGAGTGCTATTTCATCTTTGCTTTGCTTTTGTGCCTCCTGCTTATTTATGGAAGCAGCTTTGTTTCCTCAATAAACAAGGGCTACATTTTTTTTCTTGGTTTCATCAGCCGAACAGCATGAGCTGTTCAGAACCAGGTCTGCTTTGCTGCAGCCTCTACCAGAAATGGTGCTCATGTCGAAGGGATGAGGTGTAGATATAACTGCAATGTGGGCACGGGCATCTGTGAAGAGTTGTTACCAAGTATAAACAATTGTTGAAATATGATAAACTATCTGGGAATAAAAGGAAATGACAGGGAAGATTTTTGACAGAAATAGAGGTGTTTTGTTTTTCTTCCTCCCTGAAGCCATCTGACTCTGACATCGATGTACTTCAAGCACAGAAATGTGGCAAACCTGACCACCATTGGAATAACCCCCTCTGGTTTTATAACAGTCAAAATTTAATCCAAAAGTGTGTAACCAAATATCTAGGTTAATAAATTTGTCCTTTCCTCACCATTGCCCATGCTGGAGAAGGTGCTGCAGTTCAGATATAAGATTGACCCGTGGAATGATAATTTTGGTCCCATTGACTAAAACAAACTCCTCATTCTCAAAGCAGGCTTAGTCACCACTGCATTCACCAAAATTACACATAATGTTGTTCTGCCTTGTATTTTTTCCTGTGTGTTTTCCCAGTGCTGATCCTGTGCAAGTCTTTATTCCTGATCCATAGAGAATGAACTGCAGATATTAGGAATGAAGCCTGATGGCCAGGTGCAGATGACCTCAAGTCCTCCTACCCAGCATTTACCTGTAGCTCACTTCCCTTCAAGACATAAACCCAGCAGAAAACACAGCAGGGATGTGGGTGAATTTTAGGCCACCTGAATTTGAGGTGCCCCCCCCCCCCCCCCTTTTTTTTTTCTTTTGCTGCATTTCATCTCCCAGTGCCTATAGAGAGATTTTCAGGAAACTCTAAGGAGAGGTGAAAACCAACCCCATGAGCCATGCTTTGGACTCTACCTTGTTACCTGAAGGGCAATTTTTGGGGACATTTGGCAGAAAGCTCCATCTTTGTCCTGTAGAAAGCAGAGAGCAGCCATGAGCTTTTTCCACATGTACACACTGCCAATCCATGCAAACACAATGCCTTCAAATTCAAGAGATCATGTACTAATGTTGCCAGTTCTTTGCAATCTTGCTCATGCCGTTTATTTCACTCTGCAAAAGAAGATCTGCAAATAAGAGAAGGTGCATGTCTTCGTGCGTTTGTGCAAGCTTTGTCTTTCCTTTGTGCTTTTGGAGGTTAAAGTGGCTGTTAGGCAGGGTGGGCTGGGAGAGCTGGCAGGAGGTGCCTGCAGCCTGTCCAGGCAGGACGTGCCCACGCTCAGCCCCTTTGGTCCCGGCTGAGGACTTTGGCCAGGAGGGGACCTGGAGGTCACTTGTCAAAGAGACACGGGCAGTAATTTCCTTTGAATTACACAATGAATCATACGAGGCTCAGAACCCCCCAATCCGATTTTTTCCCATACAATCTAGAAGAATTATCTTTCCCATCCTTCCTAGCAGTGGTATTTCACATCAGCCTGACTGTTGGCAGCCCCCCCAGATACGGGGCCAGATCAGCAGAACTCCATTTACTTCAGTGGAAGGATGCCAGGAAGTGCAGCTGAGGACCTGGCTCGTCTATCTGAGCTGTAATTATAATGCTTACCTAAGCTTATCTGCAAATTTAGCCTGAAGATTTTGAGAACCAGTTTTCTCACATGATTCAGATATTTCTTGTGACAGGACGGGCTGGAAATACCCCGTAGCAGATGTTCTGGTGGCACAAGTTACTCTTGCATTCCAGGTCTGGCCTGACCCTGAAATAGCTGAGCATATGTGGGGAAGAGGAGGAGCAGAGAGGCTGGATGGAAAATTCTCCATCTTCTCAATGGCTTGGTTCAGCAGCACCAATGGCACAGCCTAAATTGTCAGAAGAAGGAAGGGAGCTTGTTTCTCTGCCTTAGCTCCCTTTTAGGTGGTACTAACTCTCAAACTCTGCTGCTTTGGCTTATTTCCCCCTGCCACCATGGATGTTTGTGATGTCCTGAGATTACAGAGCTCCACTTTCCTTGTTTTCCACCACATGGTAATGCTCTCCTGTGCTTAGTGGTACCCCACATTGAAATCCTCGTTAGCCTTGCTAATTACTATTGTACTATTTAAAATCATTTTATTTTATTATTATTATTTTTTTTCAACCAACCAGAACAGACCTTTGTCATTAGGACTGACTAATCAAGTGGGTTATAGGATTGCTGTGCCCGAGGTTCTGCTTGGCTGTGTCTGCTGATGCTTGGAGGAGTTTTGTAATCACAAGTTTTTAAAAAATAATGAAAATATAAAAGCAACGTTTAATTCCAGACTTGAATGCACTTCCCATAATATTTATGTGAAGAGTGCTCCTAGCAATGGCTCTTTAGAGTAGGCATTATTGGGGATTTGGGAAGCGATGCTTGCTGTGGGAAGAATTTCCTTGTACAGATGTAATGTGATGCACGTGTACATTTGGGTCTGCTTATGTTTTAACAATGTATTACCCAGTAATGAAAAACACACACATTCAACATGCAGTACAAATGATAATCCCACTGCTAAAACCCACAGCCGTGCAGTGGGAAAGGCCTGATTTGCTCTCTGTGCACATTACCCTTTTAATAAGATTTAAGGCTGAAAGTGCACGAGATCAAGGCTCAGCTGTTCCAGGGAGGTTTGTTTTTTACTGCTCAGGTGTTCTGCAGTACTTTTCTTATGGACCAGCTTGTCACTGTTTTACATGAGCTGTAATTTATTCTTTGCATAATGTAGTAAATAAATGAGACAGATTCCAACAATAATATGACGATTAACTATCTACTTATAAAATATTCACTTTTAGGTATGAAAATATAAAAGAAAAGAAACCTGTTACTTCTACTCTCTATGTGGGGAAAGAAGCCAACAAGGGTTTGAATTATTTATGCAAAAGCCATTACCAGGTCATGGCAGCATCAGAAACGAACTCCAGCTTTTCTGTGCTTCCATCCACGGTGTTTGCCAGCCCTGCACAACGTTCAGGTTATGGCAGCTGAGGAAACAAAATGATGCACTATTAGTCAGTCCTGAGATTGCAGGGGGAGGAGAATCCGGCTGTTACTGTGAATTTTCAATGGCAGCTGCTACATAACAGATGCTTTCAGTGAATACCTTGCTGAAGTTTGATGTCCTGTCCTTATCACTGAAGCACAATTTATATAAGAAGACATCTCATGCCATTTGCAAGTAGTTCCTCAAACAGTTTTACTCCTAAATTATTGCACTTATCTGTATTATTATTATTTTTTTTGGTTGGTGTATTAACATCTGTTCTCCAATTCTTCACCTGGACTTGTGTGTTATCAAATAAATGGCTGAATTGGCACATGGTCCTGCATTAAGCAGCAATGCAGACACATGTGTGACATGCAAGGGATCTTCCTAAGGTGGCATATCCTCAGCAAAGGAAGCTCTGAGCATCTCTGCTGCAGTTAGAAGGGATGTTTTCCACTCCTGCCATCAGTATGTTTTCTTTACATTGTATGCAGCAACTCCTAGCTCGTAATTACAGGCGAGGAGTTATTTGAGGCTGTTCAGCCCATTTCTTGTTACCTAAAATAACTTCAAAGTGTGCATTTATGCTCTCGGAATGGGTGTGAGTGTGTTACAAGTATAGCTCTGAATAATCCCACTGCAAAGCATGCTACAGCAGTGCTGGGCCACTGTAATCGAAGAATAAAGTGTGTAACCCTCCCCTGTGACACCTCCCATGGTGTGACACACCAAGCCTGCTCTTTGCTCGTAACCTCCATATAAAAGGAGAAAACCATTTGTGGCAATTTCATGCCACTGCAGCTATGAAAGGGCAGCAGATTTTGGATCTTGGTCACGGTTATTGCAACAAAGCAGTTGTTTCCACCACACCCATGATTGATTTTTTTTTTTATAAGTACAAATCCATGCCCTGGTAATTCTGACCACATGCGAGTTTCTCCATACAGCAATCTCTGCAAACATCTCTTGAAACAGCCACAATGAGATTCATACCCACTTCTGAACTGGAAACTTAAAGCTTACAAAATGCCACTTTCATTTGCTTTAATGCCTGGAATTTGATTTGTGGCTAGAGCATGAATCTCACTTATGCATGTCTGGCCTGAAAACGATGGCATGTTTTTTGCTTGGGTTAATGTCAGGGAGCAAAGCCTTCCAGAGACCAACGTGGGAGGGAAGAGAAGAGAAGCATCTTATCTGTGCTCTTCTTTTGCTCTTCTCCGGGACTCCCCCCCACAGCAATGCGGTGGTTGGCCACTCTGCAAGTCCTTATCTTCCACAAATCCACAAGAATTCCCTTTATGAGCTGTGAAATCCTCCCACAGAGAATAAATCGCGAAGGCTGAGAAAATAAGCTTGGGTGGAAGGAAGAAACCCGTGGCGCTGGCAGGGGGCAGGATCAGCGCTGGCTTTCTGGGGCTGGGAGAGGATCTTCATGGAGCAGAGGGCCTGTTGTGCCATGTGTGGATCATGCTGAGCTTCGTGGTGGTTCATCATTTTTCCTGAGTTCTGCCTTGCTGCATTTTGCTTCCTCGGTGAAGCTTTTGCAGCGCTCTGCTGGCTCGCCACCAGCTCCCAAAGGCCACCGAGGAGGCTGCTTTCCTCCTGCAGGATTTTCCACCTTGCTGCGATGTGAGCAAGGAGGACAAATTGGCCATTTCACGCCGCCGTGCACCACAAAGGCTGCTCAGCTGGGCGCTCAGGTGTGCCGAAATGACTTGGCGAGCACCTCCAGCATCTTGTCCGCCGGGCTGTGCCTGTCCCATGTGCCTTCAGGGATGCTGCAGGGCTGGAGGGCAGAAACCAGAGGAATGACACATTCCCTGAGGTGTCCTGTGGGAGGACACTAATAGAAAAATCCACCAATTTTACTTATTACTGTGCAGTCACTTGAGGCTAATTTTTACTCTGAGTGAAGTCTTTCTAATAGATTTTTTTTTTTTCCCCCTGTAATTAAGATCTTACTTCTCCTTGATATGGACATAGATGGAAAGGTAGCAAACAGAAATTATATTCCCATTATTTTCATGTAACCTTTGCAAGCTGTCAGGATGGTGAGGGCTTTCAGGACATGTCTCTGCTGTGAGTCTCACTGCATTTTCGTGCCCCAGCTGCACGCACTCTCTTTCCTGCTAAGGCAGCTTCTTGCTCCTAGGGTATTATTTTAGCTTGTTCAGTTGCAAAGTAGGGTATTAAAAGAAAGGACTGCTGCATTGTCTTAGCTCATTTATGGCAGGTAACACAAAATTTGGAAGGGAAGTAAGGAAACAATCAATTATAAAACCTTTTGCAAAGGCACTTGTCATTCTGCAGGGTTAAATAGGCCAGGGATCACAGGGTGTTTCCTTTCTTAGCCAGCAATAAAGCACCGGAAAGGAAAACCAAACTCTTAGAAACTCTATTTTCATAACAGTTTTCATAACTGCCACGTGAACTGTGCTGCTAAAAAAGTTTTTTTTTTTTTTTTTTCTTTTCCAGAGGACACAAGCTAATGTGACACTGAATCTGGATTTAAGAATATACAAGAATAACTTATTTAAGAATAACTTTTCTCCTTAACAAAAGGAGATTTGTGACTCAAGACAACATGTTCCCACAAAAACCAAAGGCCAGATCTTGCTAAATAGCAGCTCTGGGTTTTGCATCACCTACTTGGCTGCAGGAGATAGCTTTGTTCTGTTGAGCAATATTTTGAAAGACCTGATCTTATAGGTGATATGGTCAGAAGATAAAAATGTAAGAGAAAGAGGAACTTGTAGGGTATTTTTATCTGTGTGAGTAAGTTTGTGTGTGAACAGTCCCAGTGAGCAATTAAAAAATATGATTTGCAAGAGTGAGAATGAAGTTCAAGATTGGGCCCCCCTCTGCCCACCTTTGGACTCTATAAATTTTGTTGAATGGATTTATGAGGCGGTGTTCTTGTTGGAGCGGCCTGTTTGCTCGCTTTATTTCAGCACTAAAGCTGTTGTAGCATTGGCCTTGGCAAAGAACATCACAGATTCGGATCATTTTGCAATTTTAAATAGTTGAAGGAGTCTGTGCAGCCAGATAATCAATGATCTGTGTAAATGCCAACACTAAAATTAAATGGTTAATTAAGTTTATTTTCCCTGGGCTGTTCCTTCTGCGTTCTCCCAGTGTGCTGCTGCAGGACAGACAACAGTTCTTCCAGGAACAAAGGGAGTTTTCTAGGTATAAAACGAAGCCAAGAGACAGCAGACTAGCATGAAACCCATTAAAACGACTGGGAGCCTTTCCATGCTATTTAACGGGCTTTAGCTCATCCCTTTTATGAGCATTATGAAAGCCGTTGTTAGCCATTTCTGGAGAGGCCTCTCTCTGGGGTCAGTGTTGGCCAACCCCACTGGCAGATCCTGAAGCTGGTGGGCAGCCCCGTCCCACCCCACGTGCCTCACACGGGGGCGGTGAGACACCTTCAGAAACAATTACAGCCTCCACATCCAGCCAGGTGATTGTGTACCTCCCGAGAGGCGTGTGTCAGGGAGCTCTGATTTATTGCAAAAGAAGCTGGCACCGCATACAAAACACCCAACAATGTGTTAAAACAATCCTCCGAGTCTCTCTCAGGCAGCGTTGCTGTTTGCTGGCAGCTCGGGGGTAATTCAGATGAAAAATTATCATGCGCTTTACATGCTGAAATCTCCCCATACTCTGGCACAGCCGAGGGATAGCTGAGCAATATGAAAGTGTCCCGTGAGCAGAAGCAGCCCTATCGGGAATTGTGATTTATCACAAATCGATGTAGCTCCAGGGGTGGAGGAAAGCTGCAGTGATGAGATTTCAGTGTAGGGATCCTGAGTATGTGATGTTCGTGCTGAAGGGTGCCCATGGTGCTTGGGGTTGGGACTTACCTGGTGGCTGGGGTGAAGGTGGGGAGGTATAGCTACAGAGGCTGTGGATTTGGTGTTGATAGTTCGTTTGAGCTTTCACTAGGTTTGTTTCCTTTTTGGACTTCACATTTTGGGTAGTGGAGATTCCCATCTGGTTAGAGTTGTCTTTCCCTGCCCCTCCTTCCTCCATGGAGCCTTGCCTGTTCGATGGGTTTGAGGAGGAAAAACATCTCACTGTAAGAGCAGCAAACTGTGTCCAGATCCTTCTTGGGCTTCTGTGTCCTCAGCTGCTTGTTCCCCTGCTGTTTCTGGTCACTCTGGTGATCCACATGCCACACATTCTCTCCATTTCATTCTTTTTCTTTCTCCCCCCTCCCCAGCCTCATTGGATATCCATCATCACACTCACCCCAAACCCTTGTCTCCCTGGCAGTCATGTTGCTTTGGTTATGGTTTCTCTCCTCTCTGAGCCTGGCTTTTGAAGCAGCCTCTTACATCAGGCGTGTGGTCAAAGAAAAAAACACTGCTTCACAACGATGTTGGGCTTCCAGGTCCACGTGGACACATTCAGATCTGGCTTTCAATGATTCCCCAGCATTTACACACTCCTCACAGCCCTGGGACGTCTTTGTCATGCACGACATCCCCCAGCAGCACAGACCAATTAATAACACATCTTCAGCTCCCTTCCCAGGTCTGCGTGAGTTCTGGTTGCTCTGAGAAAAGGCACGTCATCTCCATCCCCACGGCTCCTGTTGACTGCTCCTTCCAATTTACTTTCAGGTGCTCTCGCTGCAGGTTGCACCCCCTGGTTCCCCTTCCAGAAGCGATGAGCTGTAATTGCTCCAGGTTCTTTGGAGATTCAGTATCTCAAAAGGCTGAGCCACAGCTTCGGCAGCTGTGAGCTCTCCACGGCTATCATGTATGCAAAATGCATTTCCTTTTGCTAGAGGCTTGAAAACTCCCATGCACCTGTTACAATGTGACTCTGGTGCATCTTTTGTGGTGTTTTATGAAAGACCAGAGCTATCCTATTTTTAGATATATGGAATATCCTATTCTATCCAATTTTTGCCTGAACTAGGAGGATTAGTTCTCATTTTCTTCTTATATAAAATTTAACTCGATGACGTTTCACACTTCAAAAAGTTTCTCTGAAGATGTTAAGATGAAGTCTATTATTCAGGTGTTATTTGAAAAGTATTTAAACTGCCTTGGCTCCATTTTCTTCCAGACTGTTTGGATGAGAATATCTGGCATCAGTCTTCTGTGCTGAAATACGAAAAGCCCAAAGTTTTGCCTGGAGAAGTGATGACCAGGGGTGGACAGAGCAGTTTCCAGGATGCTGTGTCTGCGAGAAGCAGACTGTACATGGCCTGTTTTGAGGTGGAGTTGTGATAAAAGTACAATTGCAGGGCACATTATTCTTAAGGAAGCGTTATAATGCAGCATTTGGTTTGGTGTAAGAGCAGCTGTGCCACAACCCCAGTATGTGGGGATCCCTCCATATGGCTCTTTTCTAGCCTGCATCCTTAGGCAAATTTCAGGTATTTCACCAGCTCTCTTCTGTTTCATAGAATCATATCGTAGAATCACAGAATGGTTTGGGTTGGAAGGGATGTTAAAGACCATCTCCTTCCAACCCCATGCCCCCAGCCCAGGTTGCCCAAAGCCCCATCCAGCCTGGCCTTGGGCACCTCCAGGGATGGGGCATCCACAGCTCCTCTGGGCAGCCTGTGCCAGGTCCTCACCACCCTCTGAGTGAAGAATTTCGTCCTTAGATCTAATCTAAATCTCCCCTCTTATAGTTTAAAACCATTCCCCTTGTCCTGTCATTGTCTGTGTGAGTAAGAAGTTGCTCTCCATCTTTTTCATGAGCCCCCTTTAAGTACTGAAAAGTTGCAATGTTCTCTTTGTGCATTCATCTGGGAATGAGTCAGGCCAAGCTGACTGCTCTTATCACAAGACCTGATCTGTTACCTCCTTGAGTGGCCTGACAGAAGATCTGGTAACCAATTTTCTGTGCTTCAGCTTGCATTTCATTTCACGTCTTACAAAGAAAGTTGTCTGCAGTCTTTGTTTGAAAAAGAGCACTTTTCATGCTAAATTTTCTATTTGGAGCCAGCTGGAAGTTACCATTCATTTCTCTGCTAAAACTAATTGAACTATTTTCGTGGAAAAAGCTGCACTGTGCAGGAGCCACCGCTCCACGGCACATTGCACTGGTTTGAGAAATTGTTGTGTAAAGCCACGCGGATAATGGATGGTGCATCTGTAACTCCAAGGTGCGACCTGTTTGGTATGAAACGCTCCTACTCACATGCTGCTCTTATGTGTAATTTGTATTTATTCCGACTTCTAATGAGGAAGCTGCATTCTTCCACTGGGAGACGGATGCAACGGGAGCCCTGCGGTGTGCTAATGGAGTGAAGGCAATCTTCTCGCCTCTCGTTGTTGATTCAAACTGCAAGCCTTGTCCACCTCGAAGAATTACTATTAGTTTGGTTTTCCAGCCTTGCTAGGAAACGTCTTCTATCTTTTGAAAACAGGAACGTTTGAGTTGCAGTTGGCATGGGCTGAGGAAGCCTTCGTTAAGGCACCGTCCTGGGGTGCTGCAGTAACCTTCGTGCCCTCAGAGTAGGAGGCACTCGTGGGCATCACCCCGTCCATGCAGGGCTGAGATGGAGCTCAGCTCCTCTAATACTGCCACCCTAATTCAAACCATCTGGCCACAAATGACACGACCATCGTGCCTGGCTGTGGCAAGACTGGGAGCCTGGAGCTGCAGTGAGTTTGTTTATTGATAGTGAGAATTGCTGTAAATTTGCCTCGGGGTTATTTTTTTTTAATAAAGACGCATTTGTTCCAATGAGACACACTTCACTTCATGCAGCTGAAGCCAGAAGCAAAAAGGAATGGTGGAATTTGGTGCATGATGTTATTTACACAAATGTCTTTCACATTTCTGTGGTTTCTTTAACCTGGAAAAGCAAATTTGCCCGTGTTTTCATTTCCTAAGAGGAGATAAGAACTCCCTGGAAAAAGCCCACTGAGCTGCTGAGCCTTGATGTATGATAGCTTATAAAGCACGGCTATATGTAAACCACATAAACGGGATGTAATTGCCAGCTTCTACTCCATCCTATATATACAGTGACCAGACAGTCTGCTCAGCTCTGGCCAAACCGAGGGTTTGTCCTGAGGGATGTGTAGCTGTCTGGGTGTCTGGTCACCTCTCTTTGCCCCTGTTCCGCCCATTCCCTGCCTCTTTCCTTATCTGTGCCCCATGGTTAGGGTAGCCCTGGTGCCTTGGAAGGGATGGAAACACAGAGGGTTTAATCTTTGCAAAACTACAATTGTATTTTTGTTGCAGCCTTTCTCAGTCTAGCACCTGTGGGGTATCTGCAGAGCGAGGGATGTGTGTGCTCGGGGTCTGGGGGAGCAAAAGAACCCTGCCTGTGTTTCACCCCCCAAACTCCAGCTTTCTTCATGTTTCTCTGAATCTGAGTCCTCTTCCCCCCACCAAATACTTGGTGGCCAGAAGGGTGATCCTGGGCTTTGCCCTGAGGTCTCACTTTAGATCTTGTTCCATCTCTGTTCCCGAGTATTTTGAAGGTGTTAAAATGTTTACCTGGTCACCGTGCCCTGCGCTTTGCACCACGCCCCCGTGAGGTTCCGTGTTCCTGTATTGTTTTTCCTTGCAATTATTTGGCTCGTGATTATCAGGAGCTGAACCCTTTCTTCTTTTTCTTTTTTCTCTTTGCCAAGTACAGATTTAGCTTTCTCTTTTGTCTCTGCTTGCAGCTTGCTGGAACGGCGATTTTGGATCCCTGCAGAAGCATGGATTTAGCTGCCCTGCACAGCACGGCCATGGCACTGCCAGGCTGAACTGAGGACGGATCTGCAGCCACCCCATTCCCGTGTTAAACCACATCCTCAACTTCATGTTTATTTAAACTTTGCAAACAGCACCTTGAGCTAAAACCTCAGGGAGGTGAAGCATGGTCAGGGTTTCGCACCGTCGGCCCCTTTTTGCTCCTTTCCTGCCAGCCCCTGCCCGTGGTGGCATTTGTGGGCTGGGTTCGTGCAGGCTGCAGCAAAACCCCCGGCTTTTAGCTCCTGAACTGGATTTGAACTGGGGCAGATCTATAAATAAAAGACCCTCCAGTCCATTACCAGTCCCCAGCAATCCAAGCCTGCCAGCCTAACTGTATTTATGAGGTAGCTACTTAAATAAACTGTGTTTTATGGACATGTACACTCAGACTTCCACGTCAACCATTTAGGATCATGTGAGCCTTTAAAAGCTTTCACGGGCTCAAGCTGCCCAAGCTGATTACACAAATCTGATTTGGGTGCTGGCTCCCGCTCCTGCTTGCTGCCATCCAGCCATGTTTCAGCCCAGTCCCTTCCAGGTTAGAGAAACCAGATCAAAAAGGCTTTGCCAGGACACCCAAGAAAACCTGCCTTGTCGAAGCTATTAGCCATCTCCATATGAAATCTGATTTGCAATAGAAATTAATCTTTCCAGCAGGGCTTCTTGTGCAAAAGTTGAGCTTTCGCTTCATCCAGCTGTCAATGTACGTCTCGGTCACTTCAGCCCTTTCCTGCCCTGTTTTGTGCATGTCTTACAACATTGAAAATAATATCTGCTTCTATATGCAAAAAACCAACAACACAAGAGCACACAGTTCTAGCTGTATTTCAGTAAAAGAGACAAATAGAAGTTAATTTACATTTGGCAAGCACAGAGACAATGAAAGCGCAGAGATTTGTAGGACTGTGAAAATCAGGTAGTGAATTTTAGGTTGTCAAGTAATGAATGTTTAATGGCAGAGGGTTTTTTAATGGGAGAAAATTTGCATATATTCCTTATGTACACTGTACACCAGCGAGAGCTGTCAAAGCATGGAGAAAAAATGTTGGGTAAGCATTTTTTCCCTTTATCGACAAAATACTGCTTACTCTTCCATTTTGTTTTAACTTCAAAATCTACCATAATCCCCACTACGACACCACCCTTAGGATCATGTCTGAGTGGGATTTTTCCTGTCCTTTATTATACTTACTTTCAGCCTCCCTCATGCTCTGGTTTTGGGGACGCAGTTGGGATGTGCTGGTGGAACCTCCCCAGGCCCAGGGATGGGAGAGAGAGCTACACCACGGCACTACATGAAGCCATCTTCTGAAGGATGGTACATAAAGGAGCAGTAACGGATGTAATCTTTATTTTATGATTTTTTTCTCTATAAACCTAGGGAGATTTTTAAGTCATTGGGAAAATGCCCAGAAAAGAAATGAAGTGTTTTATGGTGTTATTTTTGTCCTGGGCTCCCTGCAGTCCTCATGTCTTCTCCCCTCCTCCCTTCTTCAAATATCCTGATTTGAACTTTGGGATTAATAACCTGATTCAAGTGCAGATTTTGAACCCAAATTTTCTTTCTTTCAGATGTAAGAGCTCTGCTCCTGACTTCATAAGCTGAAGTCTTGTTGGTAGGAACTGCTGGGATGGTTCTTTTAGACGGGGGTGAGACCAAGGCTGGGCTCCCTGCTTCCTTTCCTCCCTCTTGCTGAGCTACCAGGTCTTTCCCTGCACACCTCCTAACAGCCTTGCCATGGCTGATGGAGAAAGATCTTTCCTTCCTTAATCTCTTCTCATCTGGAACAGCTTTTTATTGTTTTCCTGCTTCACTGGTTCTTACATTTCAGATTTCAGCCACATGCGTGTTTTCTCCTTGTGCCCATACCGTGCGTGTTAAACCCTTTTCCCTTCCTGAGAGTATTAACTAATAATAGTAAAAGTAAATCTGTCTTATGAGTTTTTATTTATTTATTTATGTAGTTTCCAATTATCTGTGTGATCGCTTTGGAGAAGCAGTGAATCTGCAGGCTGACCCTGAGATCTGCATTCAGGTGAAGCCAGCCTGGGGCTCTGCCGTGAAAAAAAACACTGCAGGCTGGGCACATCCCCAGTCAGAAAAGGGGTGCGTCCAGCCCCCAGCCTGGGATGAGGAGGAAGTGCTTCCTGCTGCTCAGCTCTTCCAGCTCTCCAGAGACAGCCCAGCCCCAGCTGCAGTCAGGTCCCTGCTTGTTGTGTGCATTGCTCACATTGCCCAGCAAGTTCCTACCAACAAAAGCGGATCAGTCACAAGCAGATTACGTGGCTGTCATGGGCATGACTGGAAGCTCTCCTCTTGCCTGGCTTGTAGGGCCTGGCTAGGGTGAGAAAGTACAACTACTTTACACACAGATGCTGGTACAGGTACCTGGAGCACCTTGGTGTGCAAATTGTCACAGCAAGTTAGTTTTCATGGCAGAACTCCTCTATTGCATCCCTTGGAGGAATTACTAACATCATGCAAAAGAGACAAAGAAAGGGTGCCATAGTCCAGGAAGAGAACATTTCTCTTATTTAAATGAATATCAAGGGCTTCTGGGGATTTTATTTTCCTGAGGTCCCTCTTTCCCAATACCTGCTTTATGTCTGTTGTAGGCTCTGCCAGCAGACACATCGGCACCCCATGCCCTCAGGATTAATCAGGGGCTCACAGTTATTTGCTCTGGCTTGTGGATGAGAGCCAGAACCTTTCTGCCACAGAGACCCCACGGACCTGCACGAGGACACGAGGTTCTGCTTGTCCTTGGGGTCATCTCTGAGCTTGGAAGATGAAAATAACCCAGCTGCAAGCGAACAGTAATCCAGACACTGCCTATGGGTGCTGGTCTTGGGGTGTTCATCCCATGCGTGTGCCTGCTTGTTTGCTGCCAGTGCTCTGCCCATGATACTACTCAAGAGCCAGTCTTTACTTCTGAGAGAAAATGGAAGTAAATCCAGCAACAGCTCTGCTCGTGGCACCAAGTAAGGAGCTGTTTTTCTCCTCTAAGCTTTCTATTTTTAAGGACTTTTCAAATAAATGCTTACAAATCCTATCACCTTTTGTCAGGAGGTTGGCGTGGGAAAACACAGAGCTCATTTGGAGGCTGCAGCCTGGTTTTGCTGTAAGTTACGCTATAGCTGGCATCAATTTCAAAGCCTTGCTGTAGCATTAAAGCTTCTAAAGGACCTAGGTAGATTTCCGATATATTTATAGCTGAGTATGCTTTGTAAATTTGAAGTTTCGTCCTTTGCTTTTTACAGATTAGACAAGAAGTCAATAAAATAATTCCTTCAGTCTGCTTTTCGGCAGATGTGAGTATACAAGCTGATACAAATCAGCAGCTCATGTACTTCACATTCTGCTTAGAGCTAATTTGGGCTAGATTAAGATTCAGGATAAAGCTTAATGCAATGTAAGAAATTACAGAGTTAGGAGACATAGCAATGAGTATCCTGTCTTTGCGAATTTATCTACAGTACTCTTCAAAATATTTCCATGACACCACTTTAACTGATGGATTTTCCAGCATTTATATTTAGAGATAATTTTCTAGTCTGGCACTGTGATTACCTGGATAGTTAAGTGTTTGGGAGAGGAATAAAAGTATTTTAGTCTCAGGGTAAAAACATCATCCTTAAGTAATGCAGGTACTTTTTGCCAAGCTTGTTGCAAATTGCCTCAGGGGCTGAATATTTGAATATTCCTCTTTGAATATTGTTAGGAAACTAATTAACTCTCAAAGACATAAGTAGAGGTATGAAATATACATGGAAAATTGTGTTGTGAGCCAAAGTTTTAGCAGGAGTTGCACAGTGTGTCACCATTCCAGTCTGTTACTGTCCCATGGAGCATTTTCTGTTGGCATCTCTTGGCCCTGTCTTCATTTGGCTTCAGTTTTTAACTAGAAAAACCAAAGAAAATGTCTCCATGTTTGGGTAATGTTTTGAAACTTGCTTATCCTACTGCCACAAAATTCAAATATATTTTCTGTGATTTTTTTTTTTTAAGATAACATAGTGAAAAAAAAAAAAAAAGATATTCACTGCAGAGACGTCAAATAACATCTTTATAACATTATTTATCCTCCCCTAAAATATGCTTTGGAGATCGAATGGATAGAAACCATGTGGCAGCTCATCATCTGTGACAGTGGCTGCACCAGGGAGCCCAGAGGGACCGGTGACTTCCTCTCTTCACCTCAGTGATGGCTGTGGGGGGTTCCAGCATCTTGCCTTGGCTGTCACAGCCTCAAAAGTCCTCCAAAACCTGCTATCTGCCATCCTGTGAGTCCTGCTAGCTGAGACATCTCTGGGGTTGAGGTCATGTTTTCCCGTGTGGCCCATGCTTTGATCTCGTGCTTATTGTGATCTGGAGCAGAGTGGCACAGCGAGAAATCCTGCAAAGCCTTCAGAGCTGAGAGCCCGGGAGGATAGTGCTGCACCACCATGGCTGTTAACTTTGTTTTCTGCTTAAATGAGCTCTGATTTTTCTGAAACACGGTCTGTGTTGGATGGAGCACGGTGAGGATGCCTTACAAGGTTCTTTCTTCTGTGCTTAAAGCAACGTCTGATCTCCGGGGGTCACGTAGCTAAATAATCAGGATTTCCTCTATAGCTTGGGATCAAAGTCAGTGGTGCTCTCCAGCTGCTTTGCACTGTGCTGGTAATGCAAAGCAGCCATAAACTTGGCTTAACGCTGAGACGTTAGGTGTGCATGCGGCTTTGTATCGTCGGTGAGAGCACACCAGCGAAGCTGGCACCACGCAGCACTCAGCGGGATCACATTGCCAAGAGAAAGAGTTGCCAAAACCACGTGAAGGTTTTCATTGCCCTGAGCAAAACTCAGCACAAAGGAAAGAACAATCATCGTGATCTGATGTCTTCTGAGCTTTCTGAAACACAATGCAGGATACAAGGCCTGGGGAATGAAAGCTCCTGTGGTAGGAGTGAAATATTGAAAACTCATTTAAATTTAGGCATGAGCACTGCATTTGAAGTGCAACTCCAATGTGCATTTTTTGAAACAGCTCACTTTGGCTCAAGTGTCTATGTGAATTGCATATTATATATTAATTCAGGTGTCAGTAAGAGCATTTAGGTAGCCAACATCCACTTAAAATATCAATTGTAATGACATGTTTTTTTTTTTCCAGATTGAATCATAAATCTAAATCTATTTATTTTCTCTCAGAAATAAGTAAAATATAACATGTAGCAAGAAGTTGGGAACAGGAACTTGTTACAATTCACAGAAGAAGATTTATGTCATGAACAAAGTGGTTTCCAGTGAAATATGAATCAGTTATTTTCAGTTTTTTACACAGGTCTTGGAAAAACTTTAATTATATAAGTGAGGTACAGAGGTACACTTACAGACTACATATGTGTTTTCAATGCTTGAACATTTTTTCTACCTTCAATGAAGCTGTAGATGTGGGACTGGGGTCCTCATGCTCTGGCCTGTGGAACATTTGCAGCAGCACATGTTTGCACAAGTCTCGAGAAAACAGTTGCATAATGGGAGTTATTGAGTTTTCCTATAAAGAGCAGTTTTCCTCCCTGAGAAAAAAAAAAGTTTTTCATTGCTAAAGGTCCAAGTAAATACGATTGTGTTTTCAGAATTTATTACTTCTCAGGGAAAACATTTTATTAGGACTTTTAGTCTGTTACTTATGTTGAATGGGGATTCTAAAAGAGTTGTGTTTGTTTTCTGAAGCGTGCTTAATTTCAGCTTAACCATTGGCCACGACTTCTTCATTACCATTCTCAGTAATGGGCTTGCATATATTAACATTCATTTCTACATCCCAAAGAAGATTTTCAGAAAAAAATGAACTTTGCATTAAATACCCCATTTTCTACAAGAAGAAAAAGTTATAGCCAATTAAGCACGCAAATTCCCTGTTCCCACTGATGTCAGAGGGTTGGGGAAAAGGGAAAATGCTTTATTTGACATAAGTAACTTGCCATTTCTCAGTTTTGTTTCTCTCTGTGAATAACCTGAAAGTGCCTTAATTTTTTTAATTCAATTTGTAGTCAGCTAATTACCTCTGCAGAAGAACAGCTAATGAATGTAAAGAGGGAGGTTTTGAAGCCTCTTGTGGGAAAGTTCAAGTATTACTGATGAACTCTGGAGTGTGGAGCTCTGCTCTGTGCTGCAGCTGGGGTAAGCAACACTCACAGCCCTCCTTCCTCGAGAAACCTTGGACATCAAAGTACAGTCATTGCCAAACCAATATCCATGCATGTAGAGCACACAGGACCTACAAGAAATTTTAGAGAATTTCTCTTTTAAGTAAGCATGTGCTACTGTCCGGTGTGTGCTGATGTCCATATGAAGTGTCAAGGGTGAGTGTGAGCTGTGTGCATGGTCTGGACTCTTGAGAAGAGTTGGCCAAACTCCAACCTGCATGCCAAGGGCTACTTTCCTTGGAAATGGGAACAGGGCTTTTCCTACGTAAAAATGGAAGCTTGTATCTAGTGTAAATCAACATTGTTTCTATGACTTTTAATGGAAGTCCTGATTAACCCTGCTAGATAAGCCTCAAAACTTGGACACAGAAATCCAAAAGTCCTTGAGTTGTGTGCAGAGTGAGTTGGGGAAGGAAGCCATAAGACACATGAAAACATGGGGCTTTCAATTCACCAGGGAAATTCACCAATGGGACTAGTTCTACAGAATTTCATGGTCTCCTCCAAAACCAATTCCGTTTTTTTTTTTTTTTTTTTTTTTTTCCCTACACCCAGCTAAAACACCAGTTTGTGTGTGCTTATCTGGGAGTGATGGCACCCTGATGTACCTCACAGGAGATGTGCTCTTCTTGGCATCATCTACTTGAAAACCATTCAGTTTTCTCATAAATGAGATTTTCCATCTTCTAGTTCAGTACTCTTTGCTAGCAAGAGGTAGAGAGCATTTAAGCAGAGAAAAAAAGGCAAATTTTGATAGGTTCTTTGTGACTCTGGTCGATGAAACTGGGATAGGGGACAGGGAATGGAAGAACAATGCTTTATTTCCACTTCTCCATTGATTCAATCTCACCGTGAAGTCTCAGCGTCTCATTTTCTTGACTTGTAAGATATGGGTCTGCTACATTGCAGGGTGCTTTGGCTTACAGGAGGCAGAAGTGAGTTTTCTGCTTGAAGCTACACGGAGAAGCAGCCACACACATCAATAATGTACCTCCTGAGGTGTGCCTCCCCTGTTGTCATCTGTATGCACATAAAGCTATACTAAAGCCAATGGGGAGGGCTGAGGCCGTGGATTTGCTTCATAATTATGTTGTTCACACACATTTCACAGTGTTTAATTCTCTTTGTTTGTTTTCTTACCTGGGGTTACTGTACCTGAAGTAGGCTGAGTCAAATAATCTCATCTGCAAGGGATGAAATTCTATCAGGCTTCAGTAAAATAAGTTAGGAGATAATCAGCCTTTGGAAGAGAGCTTCAGCCTTCAGAGCCACCTGCAGGAGAGAGCCTGGGGGTTTGTATGAGGGAATCTGATGTTGGGAGGCAAAATCACTGCTCAGCACAGAGAGCACCAAGGGGAGAGCAGGAGCAGGAGCTGCTGCTTTGGAGATTCAGATCCTCATTTGGAGTGGGGAGAGAGCGGAAACTCCGTGTGTAAGGAGAACAGAAGGAGAAAATCGTTTAATCTGATGCAAACAGAGCAGGAGAGTGTGCTGAACCCCCTGCGAGCTGCTCGCAGTCTCTTTCTGTGTGTGGTGGCAGAGCTGTGTGGGAGGGGAGCGCTCTCCTGAGGACGGTGGGACATGTGGGGAGGGGAGAAAAGATGAGTGTAAGAAATGCACTTGACATGAAGCAGAAAGCTTTGTTCCGTAGAAGGAAAAGGCTTAGATTACATGGACTCCTGCCTAGCTCAGTCGTGCTGCGGAGCAGCCTCTGGTCCGTGAAGCTGCCGTCACCTCCAAAATCCCCTTCCTCTTGTGCGATGCGGCAGAAAGCTGTCATCTGAGCTGTTGCCCAGAGAAGAGGCCAGTAAAGATGCTCTCAGATTAAAAGCCCTTCTGTTGGAAGCCAGCAGTTTTCCCAAGTCTTGTAAGGCGCCTGCAGGAGCAGCGGGGAAAGGCCCAGTGCTGCTGGGTGCGTTTGGCACTGACCCCAGCACTGGGTCCTCTTGAGTTCCTGGCTGGGCCCTGAAGATGCAAGGTGCTGCTGGGCTGGGGTTCCTGCACCAGTTCCAAAGCACTTCAATTTTTTAAGCTTTCTTATTGCTGCTCTTAAAACGTGAAGAGCTGTTTTTGTTTTGTTCTGTTTTGTTTTGAATTTCAAATAAAACATGTCTGTAACATGCCCGGCCAGAGACAGCAAGCATCTGGCTCTCTTCAACACCTCAGACTTTTCTGAAGGGGAATTAAACTCCACAAAGTGGGTCCTCGTGTTGCTAAAAGCACGTAGGTTTTGCTTTGAGTGCACATAGAAATAAAATGGATTAAGTAAAAAAGTCCCCGTGCCTGGGACCCCTGCAGCCATACAGCCTCCTCCAACATGGCCACAGCTGAATGGAGGTGGAAAGCCAGCCTGTGCTGGGGTTCCCTGTGCAAGCAGGCACAAGCTGAAGCCCAAAGTCTTAATGCAAGTTAATTTCTGAGCAGTGCTGCAATATCTGCGGTGCACATCTGGTTATGACAAACAGTTTTAGCTCACAAGACAAGCAAAATAACTTGTCAGCTCTGTTTTCCTCTGGGGCAGCTTTTATTCAAGACACATCATTTTTCTGTAATTAAAGTTTTACAGAGAGTTTTAGAGTGGCACGCTCGCAATTCACAAGAAGAGCTGGGGACACAGTCCTGCACGGGGAGCCACATCGTGCTTGCACAGCCAGGAGCTGCAACCAGCCCTGGGGAGTGGGGAAGGAGCAGGGGGGACAGAGGTAAAACATTTGGGCACCTGGAGGCCACGAGAGCACTTCAAGGAAAACGGACAGATACTGGCGGTGCTTGTCAAATACTGAGTTTATTAGAAGAGGAATATTGAAGCAGTTTCCTCCATCTGTTACAGAGCAGGAAAGAGCAGCATTGGAGACCAGGCACCTAGGAGGAGGGCAGCCAGAAGGAGCTTCACAACACGTGAATAGCTGGGCTGCAACGAAACCTTAACTCATGCACGTTCTCTTGCAGGCTAACAAAGAACCATACTTCATGTTACTCTTTATAAACCTGAACAAGAACTCTTCTAAGCATGACTTACAATCTGTTCTCTTTAAAGACAGCATGCAGAAACCTTTAGACATTTAAATTTTGTCTAAATCATACGGAAGCTGCAGCATGGCTTAGCCATAAGTCCACAAGTGATAAAGTAAAGGTATTAAAATCTGACAGAATAGAAAGGCTTCCAGCTTTACCTTACTATCATGGATTTATTGGAAGAGGAAGGCTTTCCAACTCAGCTGAAAATAAGATTAAATAAAAATCCCCAGATGGAATGTGGAAGTCATTAGGAAATTAGCCTTCCATCTTTAAGTTGGTATTTGCTCTCTTTCAGGCAGAGGAGGAAGATCCTCCATCGCCAACCCTTCACCACTGCTGGTGCTGAGGGCCATCCAAATCTTGCTGAATGTGGTCCCAGCAACAACAGCCACCAGCTGCTCCTAGCCTGGTCCTTGATGTTATGATGCCAAGCACTGGTGGTAAAGCTGTATTAGCAGTGGTAACACTGCATCTTGAACCACAGGAGTTGTTAAGGATGCAATCCCACAATCTTGCTCAAATAATAACGTGGACCCACCAACAGTTTTGTAGTGCCTTAAATAAAATGCCAAAAGGTTTTGGGGTTTGGTCTGTGAAGGTATCCAAATGAGTATCTGTTCCCCACTCTGTGTATCAGGCACTAACTCCAGCAAAGAGACACGTGCAGAAATAAATGCCAGGAAAAAATCTGTAGCTCTGTGATATAAATCTTGGAAAAAATAAATAAATGAATGCATATGATATAAGGGAAACAGAGGATGGTATCTGAATCTGAGTGCTACTCCAGACCTCAGCCAAAGGCTAGTGTTTCTCATCCTCTTTGTGCCGCTTCTTGCAGGCACAAAACATTGTATTTTAAGCACTGATTTAGTTCTTAAAAGCAAGGCTTTAGTCTATATAAGATCAGACTTGAGACCAAACTCACTGTTTGACTGCAGATTGCTTGCCCACATAAAATATTTCTGATCAAAAAGTTAGGTTTATTCCTGGCAAAATTTAAGTCAAATTTACTGAACTGTTTGTTCAGAAACAAAATTGAGCTAATTTCAAAACCAACCAAAATGTGTTCATGTTTCAGCAAAAAATCTTGGTGTTTTTTTATTATGGAAGAATTTCCTTTTTATATAAAAAAAAAAAAAAAGAAGAAGAAGAAGAAGAAGAAGAAGAAGAAGCCTGTATTGTTATTGAAAATAAACAAGAGAAATGTTTACAAGTGTTTGAAGTCCATATGCAGTTTTGACTTAAACTGAACATTTCCATTCCACCCATCGCACAACTACAAAATCCATTATTCTTCCACTCCTCTCTTTTAATGGCAGTAGAGTTGAGTCAGAAGATTCTAGCCTGGCAACTACAAAATAAAATGTAGAATAACATTATATCCTTATATACATACACCTGGATAAAGTACTCGACTCCATCAGCATCCTAAGGTGTACATCAAAATGAGAATAATAATTTAATATTCACCAAGGCTGAGGACAAGATTTACACACAGCAGAAGTGGAGAAATATTTCACATGCAGTCCACATTTCATTGAACTTGCAGGAACTACATACTTAGGGAAGAAAGGTCTATATCTCTACTGCTGCCAACCCTCTCCAGTGCAAACTGGGTAGCTGCAGCTCTTTTCTCAATGAGAAAAGCATATTTCTGGAAAAATAATGGCATGGCAATTGAATGTTGCATAGTGTTTGCCCATGGCATTGCAGTATTCTTCTTTTCATTGGTATGCTGTGTGGTTAGTCCAAGCTGAGATGCAGAGTGGTCCTTTCCAAGAAGGGCCAGCAGATCTAAGGTGGAAATTAATGACAGTTTTCCTAATGAGTCTGTGGGCTCACAACTCCAAGGCCAAATTTCAGCCCTATGGTCTCCACTGTCTGGGTCTACACATTTAAGGAACATACCATTGTTCCCCAATGATGCTGACATATTCTCCCTGGGTGAAGCACTTCATCTGCTGCCAGACTTGTTAGATGATGCACATTCACCTGCTGTTGGACCCGTGTGGCTCCTTAAAACTCAGCCTTTGCAGTGGGTTAGCGTTCCCTGGAGCTGAGGAACCAACAGCAGAGCAGGGATGAGAGTGGAAACTCTTCCCTCTACATCCTCCTCTGGCTGAGTGGTGCAGTGGGAGGCTCCGTTACCTTCCACACATCTCCAGTATTCCACAGCAGGCATTTATTTTAATGCCTGAGGTAAACATATTGGAAGGAAAAAGAGAAGTTTTGCCAATGTTTAGCCTTTTTGACTGATATCCTGCAACTATTGTACAGGGATTTGCATTATGCGCCAAGACTTGATGAGAAAGATGTTTCACGAGCAACTCAGAGAGTGGGTGGATCCTGCCCCAAGACATAATTTTTTTTTCCTTCCTTGAACTAGAATTTACTTACAGGAAAGTCTCCTTGCATTGCTAGTAAATTTTGTACTCTGAGGACAAGGTTAAAATAAATTTTACAAGGACTACAAATGTGCCCAAATAATCACTTTAGTAACAGTGACATTTCTGGTACAACTTTGGGGTAGATCACAGCAGAGCAATAAACAACGTCCTATTATTTATGCTAAAGCCAAATATTTGTTGTGAGCACAACATCTAAGGCAGTTATGACTGGCAGCCTTCTGTTATCACAAGCTGAAAAAACATTTGTAAAGTCATCAAGCATGAGATATCCAGTGTGCTGGATTTGTCAAGCTGATGTCATCAGATACGGCTGATGTGTATTCAAATAGCTGGGATTTCAGGATTTTTGCCACACACAAGCCCTTTGGCAGCTCTTCTCCAGCCTGCAGGATGAGCTGAGTGCTGGTGGCTGGGTGTTGGGTGCTCCAGGGCAGCCTGCCTGTCCCATGAGCTCTGGGGAAGCTGATCCCAAATCTGGATGGAGCAGCACAGGTAAATGCTGAGCCTTCCTCTGAACAGCATCCAAAGCCACTGAATTGGAACTCACTTTAAAAATACAACTCATGTTATGAATGTCTCAGTGACATTTTAATTAACTTGAAGATGTCCAGGGAGCAGAAAACATGCTGCAAAATTCCCATCCTTCTACCACATCTGTGATGAGTTAATGCCATGTGGTGAATGCATCATGCATTCAGTCACAGCTTAGCTCTGCCGAGGTCAACCCACGACACAGCAGTTAGTTTTTGGAACTCATTCAACCATCTTAACTATTTGCCGAGAAGCCACCACAACCCCACCTACGTGGGTGAGCTCTGCAGCTGCACAGCTCTCATGTGGCGATGTAAGGGGGCACCCATGGCATGGGGACCTTATGGGATTGGGAAGCCCCACTCTCAGTCATCCTACCCTGGCTGCTGTCTCCTCTAGGGCTGGGAAAAAAGTCATAGAACTTTCTTTTTGGGTGCAGGATGAACAGACGCTGCATCCAGCACCTTTTCCGTGCTTGACATGCATGGACAAGAGGGAAGGGAAAGTGGGAACCCACCCTGATAGAAACAATTGTTCTGGTGTGATTGTAAATGATTGCTTTAAAAGCTGCGCACAGTTTGTCTTTCCTTCTCCGGCAACTCCCCTGAGGTTAATTAGTGCAATATTTTTTGTTAATCTAGTGGCAGGGAGGAAATTTGGAAGAGATAGCCAGTAGTGACCTCAAATTCATAGGTTCTCAAAAAAAAAAAAAAAAAAAAGAAGAAAATAAAACTTCTTTTAAACCAAAACATACCGTTTTCCTCATTCTCTTTGCCTGAGTTGGAAAGTAACATTTGACAACTGCTGATCAAGGCAACAAATCTTGGAAATAGTTTGTCATAAATATCACACTGAATCTGACAGAAAAGCCACCTTAGGATATCAATGCTAAAGCATTTACATGGGAGGAGAACACAGACTGAATGAAGTGAGATTTTTCACGATTTCAAGGCTGATAAATAAGGAAAACGCAGCACAATGAAGTATCTCCCAGCTAGCATCTGAGAAAAACAGGTTAAAAATAAATCATATGCAGATAAATACAGAGATGCTAACTACAGGAGGCTGTTACTGGGCCTTTGTAGCTGTTGGCTGCAACAGGAAAAATCACAACATAGAGGCAATGCTTTAGCACCATGCTGTTTCAGCCCAACTACTGAAATTACCAAGTATTTTTAGAAGGTATTTTGCACCACAAGTAGCCCATTAGAAGTAAGGTATTTGCAAGGATGCCAGCTGACAAAGCCAGACTTGAGCCTATTCTTAGGGGGCTAACTTATCAGATGTGCATCCAGGGGATGCTTTTGGGGAATGCTGAAGTTTGGGCAATGAGGAGTCGCAATGGTCACCTCTGATTCTAGACCCATATGCTCCACTTATCACGAGGGCTCAGTAGAAACTATAAAATCTATAGAAATGACCCTCAAAGCTTTTCAGAATGTCAGAGTTAAATGCTGAATTTTAACATCTTGGACTTAACCAGAACTGGATCTTTTCTCCCCAAAGAGCCTCTCTTGATCTCTATCCCCGTGCAGTTTTCATACAGATGGTGGGGAGCTGTGCTGGCTCTGTCTATGGCTGGGGAGAATCCAAGACAAGAGATGCCCAGCGTCTTGTTTAATGCAGCATTTTTCACACTGGTGGGAATACCAGCAGTCTGATAGCTCTGTTCATTTTCAGAAAAAAAAAAAAAAAACAAAAAAAAAACACTTTTTCTTCTTTTTTTTTTTTTTTTTTTTTTTTTTCAGTGTTCCTTTTCTTGTTTTTCTACTGTCTGCAAATACATTTGTGTCTCAGTAGGGGTTAGTTCATACTCACTCACAATGTTGGGGTTTGCAGAGCCTACTCGGCCGATGATCAAAGGATGCAGCTTTGGAGACCAGCCACTCTTCTGCCTCTGGGCTTGTCCTCTCCAAGTTCACAGTCTTCCTGGTCATTTAAAGGCAAACATCCAAATTCACCACCTTTTTGTGATGAATTATGCACTTATTTATGCACAGACTGCTGCAAAGATAAGATTGTGTGATAATACTTTTTAAATTTCAACTCACTTTAATAAAATCGATTAGGTTGCTAGGATCCTACTGCCGACAGTGAGGGGTAATCATATGGGATGTTGTGAGTTAAAATCAGCAATTCTCTTGAAAACATCCTGTAGAAAACAGTCCTTCAGTCTCTCCAGAGGCAAGGAAAACCCCATTACTTCCAGCATTTCACAGAAGACTTTCTGGTTGTTACCAAAGATGCAAGAATTTTTAAATAGGTCAGTATGGTTCACATTCACAATGCCAAGTGATGGAGGCACGTAATTGACCTGAAGATTAAAGCTGAAAGCCCTCTTTCCCCCAGTGCCCAGAAGGTCACAGAGGGAACACCAGAGTGCTTTCACCATTGGGAAGGCCAAGGGGGAATATTGAAAGTATTTGTTTTCCTCCATTGGTAATTACTGCCCTTGGAGCTTCCATTTAAGAAGGCAATTTCAGAATGGAGGATTTTGAATAGCACATGGAACCATAACACTGGGTAACATTATTTAATTGCAGAGCCATAACAATGCTTGGTGTTTCAGCAGCCTTAAAATGTAAGTCTTAGTTCAGTAACCTTTAAGATTTGTTATTCTTTGCCTTATCACTGAGTCGTAACATTGTTGAGGTGGTTATCTCTAAGAGGTTTAAATTTCTAATCTATTAAAGTAATTTTAGCAATTTATTATTTCTAGGCCATTGAGGAAAGGTTAAAATGAAAATTACACTGGAGGGAATAAGTTCTGTTCCAAGCACAGGTTGAAAACATCTCAGCTGTAGAAAGCAGTAAGGTTTCAGGGGAAGAAGCACTTATCAAGGGAAATGAAATGACTGATAACTATTGATTAAAGCAGCTTGAGTGAGGCAATGTGAAAGGATTTTTTCCCCCAGTAATGTAACAGAGAATTTGCAATGCATGATTTAGACAGCTTCTACCTTGGAGGTGCTTTTGCACATCTGAGTTAGACTTTTAGCACTATATTACAAGAACGGAAAATTTCATTTTCAGGAGTACACAGAAAGACCAGCATTCATCTCTGCACAGCCATCCACCCAATTTAAATAAATCTACATGGTGCCGGAGAAGCTATGAATACTGATGTTTGGGAGCAGGAGCGAGCCCAGAGATTCTCACATCCTAAGACCTCGTGGGTCCCAGCTGAACAAATCACTTTCACAACTCAAATCTGTGATGGGCAGGAGAGGCAATGCTCTACCTTGGCCAAGCTGAGTGTCATTTGGTTGTGGCTTAATGACTGCTCAACGCCTGTTGCAGCACTGGCATTTTGGTCATCGCTCATCGCTCGTGTGTCTCCTCCTGCCGCACAGCCCATGGCCCTGCTCACTGCTGAGCTTTGAGGGACCCAAATGCATCTGGGTTTCTGCCATGCCCTGCGAGTGAGACCAACTTGAGGGAACAAAAATTATTTGTCTCTATGTGCAGAAAGAGCAGCAGCAGGAAAACCTTGAAAAAAAAACCCTAACCCTTAATGCTAGCTGTGTTTGTTTTATTTTATTTTATTTTGGTACAATAGCAGCAGTTGATTTTATTAATTTTTTACAACACTGTTGGGAAATTTAATAGTGCTATAAAATCTAGTATAAAACCTCTGTAATTGTCTTATCTCTTCAAATTAAATGCATACTCTGGGAATTTTAAAAATAGAGACTATCAACTGGATAGGCCCATTACTATGAATAATTTCCCTCTTAAACAAATACTGAGTCCTGACACAATAGACAATAGCCCTCCTGATTTGTTTGGGGGTGAATATGCCAAGGCTCGCTAAAAGGGGCGTTTTGTTCATTGACCCCTGTCTGCTGAGGGCTTCTTTTGAGCTGCCACGTGTGCAGAGCAAATTGCAAAGCACCATGGACTCTTGTCCACTGTGTGATTGCACAGCAAGTTGTTTGAAAACAAATAATTCAGTCATTTAATGTATTTTCACATAGTAAAACTGTGTAGTCCCTGGTACAGATGAATGGCACGTTCAGTAAAGGGAACAACCCGCCTGGGGCCACTGGAGGTAAGTCTCCAGGAGGTGGTGGCACGGCAGGTTTTATGGCAGGGCACAGACTGTTAAGGCACAGAGTCACAATTTAAGCAGAGGAAAGAGGAAAATTGATGCCTTCCATCAACCCAGGACCAAACACTCCAAACCATGACTTTCCTGATGGCTTCTAGAAGGTCATTGCTCCCCCCATCAGCTGGCCCCAGCTTTATCCCAGTGTGCCCACTACCCCCTGCCCCAGCTAAGGGCTGATAGCCACCATGGCACTCAGCTTCTGCAACTCATCAAAGCTGCGTTTTCCTTGTTGATCATGTCCCAACTAAGGTCTTCTTGCTTCTGATGTGCATATATATATATATACATAATATATATATATATATTTTAGTAAGGAGAATGAGACTTTGCAGGCAGTGACTATAATGAGGAGTTTTTGCCTTCAGGGATCATGTCTACCACCGACAGCAGTTGCAGGAAGGATATGTTTTATGCTCCTCTGCATAAAGAATAACGTAAAAAAGAACGAGAGCACCGGATCTGGCACAGTGTTTCCATCTTCCTTCCCTTGATCAGATGGCTTCCCATGTGGGGCTGGTGCCAGGGTGCTGTGCTGTGGGCAGGAACCACAATCCCTGTGCAAGGACGTGGAGCCAACAGGTGACACATTGTGTGTCCAAAGAGGACATCCAACACTCGTCCCATAACCTCCAGTCGTTCTTCTAAAGCCCCTGCAAAATACCTTCTCCCAAACAAGCACCAGATGGAAATGGATTTTTTTTTTTAACCTAATTGTGTGAATGGCAGGGGTGCTACACATCGTCCTCCATCCTCCCCGCGTGCCAAGCACCCGACGGCAGGCACACGCTGCATGTTTTATTTCCAGAACGAAAGACACCATCTGCAGCGTATCCCCCTGTTTATGTCTGCTGCATCTCTGCAGACTGAAAACTGTTGTGTGTGTCAAAGCAGAGCCTCTCCAGTCAATGAACTTTTTATTTTATTTATTTTTTTCTTACAGGGATGACTCACATAATAGTGCAGAGAGAAAGTCATTTCCAATCACAAGGCTATTTCTGAAAACGTGCTTGGCACCAGTGTGGAAATCTTGGCTAAAGGTGGTTGGTTGTAGTGGCACACACAATACCCAAAGGCAGACGTCCTGATGAATTTCTGACAGAGGAGGCTGGGAGATAATTCATCCGGCAGCTTGAGAAGGACTCTGCACCTCTCTTCCAGATAATTGAACTTTAATTTATTTAAATTTAATGGGAAACCATATGGAGAGGAACAGAAAGCTAATTTAAAGCAGTGCTCAAAGCAATCAATATGTTAACAGATTCCTTCAACTTTTCACACTTGGTTGCTGAAAAATGCTTAAAATGTATGTTTTTTTTATTTGGTATTATGAAAACACAGGGTTTCTGGCATGTTGTAATCAAAACTCAAGAGCCAAAATGAGCCTCTGTTGTGAAAATGAAAATATAATTTGAAAGCACAGATCTTATTAGAAGTGAAAATAACAACTCAGATATCTTTTATCAAAAACCACACATCTCTGAAGTCTCCTAAGAAGACAAGTATAAATCCTAGAGAGTTCAAATTGCTGGCCTTCATATGGCCCAGAATGAAAGAAAGAAAATAGTTGTGTGAATTGCATTAACATACTGAAATTGGCAGCAAAAATATAGTAAAGAACCCTTGAATGTAAATGGAGTAAATACAGATTATGGCAGGAGAACACAAAATTACCAAGTATGCACAGTAAGGACGAGAGAAAAACTTTTATCAATTTTCATATTTTCCTTACACTTTTGGTCCACCTCAAGATCAATTCTTCCCATACTGAGTTTTGAAAAGCAACTTTCAACAGATTTTCAGGGGCAGGATATCTAATACTGTGCTTCTGCTCTTAGATGTTGATCTTGTAACACCAATCCTCTTGTGCCCCATGTTCAAATGATTATATTTTTTTGCTCACAGCAAGGTACTAATTGATTTAATTTTGTTATATATTAAACAAACTGTAGACATCTTAATATCTGAGAAAATAAGAAACATTCTCAGATTTTATCTAATAAAAACATAATGGTTTAGTAATGTCAGTGAACTGTCAGTTTATATACGTAGTTTGTAATTTATGTTATGGCTTCATCTATGCAAGGCTTGAAGAGTACAAGCTGCAGAGAGAAGCAAAGCCTGCACTTTCCTAAAGTTTATTAACTTGGGATTGTTAAGAAGGCTGAAAGCTGAAAAGAGCAGATACTCCCTGCAATGAACTTTCAGCAACCCTTACAAAGCCTTATGGAAATTCTATAAATAGTCTTCAGTCTAACCTCACTCAGGGCAGGTCTGACTTCTCTGTGGCTTTTTAAAAAAATAAAAAAAGTTCTAAGCAGCATTTTGGACATTACTTTTTGTAAGCAAATGATCCTGCAGCCTTTTTCATTATCTGAGGCCTGGAATTCATTTCAGATTTTCCAAGTCTTCTCCCAGAAACTTATTAGTGAAGTGGTACAGCTCTGCAGAGATTAATAGCTCCAAAGGAAAAGGAGAAAATAATATCTACATTAGGTTTTTATTTTTATTTTTTTTACTTTTTTTTTTTTTTTTTTAATATATATATATATATTAGTAATGTAAGACTATGTTCCTTCTATTTCTTTGCACCTTTTCTCCTTGGATTTTTTTCTATGCTGGGATAGTCTTGACTATAGGTCAACAGAAAATTAAAGTTACTATGTCCTGTAAATACTGTTTAGTTCCTGCAAGATCAACATAATAGTAAAATTCCTGGATACCAAGTGAAAATGAAAGACTCTTTTAAATAAAATACATCATAAAACCAATGTAATTAAAATGTTTGTCTTCCAGTGGCTAGTCTGCTGGAAGCAGTTCACCTACAGTGGAATGCAGAGGAGCTGGAAATTACACTTTCTGTGAGCTTCTTAAGGCCTTATGGATAAAAATAAATTGTTATGATCAGTAAAAAATGTTATGATCAGGCCTTAAAGCCAGCATCCTAAGAGAAGAGGATGAAGCCCGTGCCTGAGTCCCAGGATGTCTGCTGTAGCTGAGCAGTTTGGGTGTGAGATGCCCATTTGACAACCAACCCTCCCTCCCTCCTGGCAGGGCTCTAGGGCAGTGCTGGAGGGGTGCAGCTTCCTGACCTCAGGTCTGGTGGCTGGGGTGACTTTGACCTTCTGCAAACTGCACCTTCTTCTTCCTGAACACAAGATTTCTGAATACAGTTTGGGGGTGGCATCTCACTGCTCCCAGCATCCCGGCTCCAAGTGTGAGCAGCCTCTGCTGATTTGGAAGAAGGCAAGCAAAACCCCTCAAGTCCAAAAGTTGTTGTGGTCTGTCAGGCAATCACTGGGAGGTCTAAAGAACAGAATTAATTAACAGCATAAATACAGTGCAATCAAAATTCATTAACAATTACTCAGCAAATCTCCTTTCAACCTCTCGCAGGGAAAACCACCCTTCAGAGCCTTTAATTACTAACTTGAGGATTCCTTCTGTTCTGTTACCAACTGCCACCCAGAAATTTGCCAAGTTTCATCTTTAAACAGTTTAGGTTCCTCCCTCCACCATGGAGTCCTATGGAGGGCTGCAAAATTCCAGCACAGTGGTTAGAAACCTTCTAATTCCACCCTCAAATGTATTCAAGACCTATATATATCCATTTCATCTTGTACTACCCTTCCACTCAAATAATTCTGGTTATCCCAAGAAGATTTTTATAGAAAATTATTCTAGCCTTCTCAGTCTTTAATCTCCTGGCTTTCTGTGTGATACCTGAGCAGCTAAATTGGTTAAGCCACAGGCTTTGACTGCAAGATATAAACCACTCTGCTGATTTTCCTTTACACTCTTCCTTCCAGAAAGCGGTTCTGTTAGGCCAGTGCCCACTTACACTACCCTCCTAAGCTATCTGGGATTATGTTTTTTGGGGAAAATGAAGGGAAGTGATAAGGGATAATTAGTGAGAGGACATTGCTTTATTTTCTAGGCAGTAGCTCCATGGCAGTAATGGTGATGGCTTCATTAAATTAATGTTGTAACTAGCTTAAATTATGGAATGCAGAGCTACAGAAAGGAGCAGGCAATAAGAGGATTTTAAACAATTAACATGGGATGTCCAGGGCTTGCTCATAGGGTAAATTGGTATTTGTATTTTTAATTGGTGAGTAGTGAGGTTGTTTCTTTTATTGACTTGAGGCTTTCTATTAGAGGCCTACATCCAAACATTGGCCTGTCCAGTAATTTAAGACACTCATCTTTGGAAATTGTTTCACAGCAGGAACATCATTAAACATCATTTGTGATTGTCACTGAAGTGTTTTGAAATGCTATGTCTCCTGCCTGTTATTTCTAGCCCTTGTCTCAGCCTGGCTGTATGCTAGTGGCTGTGGCACTTGTCATGGAGAAAGTACCAGGGGAGGGCAGATGTGGAGCCACACATCATCCTGAAGGCTGAAGTCCCCTGGCAGATTCCTGCTTTTCTGTGAAGCAGCAGCTCCTGGGGCTGAGATGGGACTTGGCTGGAGATGGGCCACGTACTACATCTCTGCTCTTCCCACCTTTCTTTTGAGCATCATGCGATCACTTCTGCACTCCATGAAAGCAGCATTTGTTTTATCTGCAAAGCAAGATCATGCAAGATCATGACATGCAGACACCTTTATTTTGTACTTGAGACCTGATGAAGACAGCTTCTGGCTTAAAATGTAATTTAGCAACTTCTCTCTAAAGATGAGCCCAAAAGATTATTGAAAGGAAAATCCCAAACCTCTAGTCCAAAGTATCACGGGGCATGTCTATAATTACATAGCTTAAAAGAAAATGCTAAACATAGCAATGTCAAGCCACACACAGTATGGGATCTCCTTTCCCAAAATCACAACCAGGACTGTGGTTAGCTCTCCAGGCATTTATTCAGAGGCAGGGCCAGCAGGAGAGCCTGCATCTTGTGCGTGTGATCGTAGCACTGTGATGTGAGCCCAAGGGAACAATGTCTGAGACTGAAGTGATGTTTTGTGCAAACAGGGGGATGCCTGGGGATTCTGGGGGGACATGCTGGAGAGAGGAAGGGATAAAGAAGCTACAGCTCCTGCTTGCAAGTTGTGTGCAGCACCTGGGAACCACGCACCCTGAGGTGTGGAGCTGTTGTGAAGCAATCTGACCTGCCTGAGTGGCTCCAGAGGGGCCCCCAAACACTCAGAATTTAGTAAAAACACTAAAGTCTCTTCATACTCACTCAAAAGGTATGGATGACATCATGTAATGCTGCTAGTGACTTCCTTAAACCACACATGGGATTAGAAAAAGTTTATGTGCATGTTCTTCTGCGTTATGTATCAGAAGTAGAGCACGTGCAGATCTACTTTACAAACTGAAAGCAACACGATGCCCTGATACACCAGGTCCTGCCAGGGCTGTGCCATTTCTTTATGCTCATGTCTGCTTTCCTATAAAGTACGTCTGACACAGGCTCTTTAGTATCCTAAAGACCAATGGTGCACATTATTAAAGTACTGAAATATAATACCAGAAGTTTGCATTTATACAGTAGTGTCTGTAATTTACATAATTAAAACAAAGAATGCAAGAAGTAGTGCTAATGAATGGCTCCCCTCACCTTTTACAACCAAGACCCATCCATCACTTACAGGGAAAGCTGGCTTTTCAACTGACTTCACCCTTTATTAGAATTTATTATTTTTTCTTTCCATGGCAGAAAGTCTTTTCTGGTTCCCAAGACACAGTTCAGGATGTACAAATCAAGCGGTACAGAAAAACGTCAGTTGTCTGTTGACTGGAACAAGGAGTGTTGCTGCCAGGTGCCTTTGCCTGAGAAATGCACATCTCTGGAAAATATTGCTGCAGTTTTGCAGAGCACAACACCTGGAAATCCCAGCCCTGACTGACCCTCCATCTACGACATTGGTTGGATTGCCTGCAAGGAGCAAATCCTTTTCTCCTGCAGGATTTCCCTCCCGTCTTCTGAACCTTCAGTCTCACCTGGTCCTCACCGCCTTGTCTGTACTCCTTACCGAGCTGTCTGGAAATAGAAATAACAGCAGTCCCTCTAGACTTCTCCAATCTCTATGGAAAGATTGGTTGGTTCACAGTGATTCACTGTTGTTATTTTCATTTTTTTTTTTTCCTTCCTCAGCGTGGGTGTATGTGTTAGACATTACCTGGCACAGAGACAGGCGAGGAAGGAGAAGGGGTTGGGCTGTGGGTGTGAAGCTGGAGCAGGCTGGAACTCTCTGTGCATGGTGTAGGGACACTGTCCGTTCCTGGGGCTCGCCCTTCAGATACTTCTGGTCCTATGGGAGAAATGCGAGAAAAAATAAAAAGCCTTTTGTCTCAGATTGACATATTTTCAAACCATTTCAAACCATTCTCATTGAATTTTCTGGGGATAACCCTGCCAAGCAGAGCATCTGTCCTCAAAACAGGCAGCCAAAGTGAAGCAATGCTCTCTAACAAAGATGATAGGAGTGATGGGTTCATCGGCAGAGGAAACTGGAGATCGTGGCATCCCTCTCCCTGTTTAACAAAGAAACCTCCTTCTCCCTCCTTTGTTCTTCAGTCTCTATCCATGCTACCTCAGACTCATGGGCTCCTAATATATTTCCCGTCACGTAGCTCCTTGCCCTTGTTTTATGGATGGGAAGCGAATTACAGAGAGACCAAAATCTGTCCTGTGGGACCTGTGGGGATCACTTTGCAGACCTGAACGTGGGTGACATACTAAAGACAGAGAGCAGGGAATCAGACCTGAGCTTTCAAAGTCCCTGTGACCACCACCAGAGAAGCAGCAGGTCAGAAATACTCCATTCATCATGGGTCAGACTTTTACAGAATAAACACTCAGCCACAGCTTTCTACAGCACCAGGAGCAAAACGTCTCTGTGCTAGCATCTGCGTAACATTTTAATCTTTTTTCCATTGGCCACTGTGTATTTTGTTCCTACACCCTTTTGATCCTAAGTGTTAAAAATGGGCTGACCTGGGTAGTCCTATATCCCTAGCCTGTGCAGACTGGCTGTTTCCAAAGGTCTCCCCATGAGTGTAACTTTTCCACAGCTCTTCGAAATGCCAGAGTCCTTCACAACCCTCGTTTTCTGCAGAAAGAGGCCGGTTCTTGTAATACACAGCAAGAAATTCCTGTGGTGGTGTTTCAAAGTGCCAGCACATGTGGACTGCTCTCTGGGTACATATTTTTACTGTTTCCATTTCAGCATGATTTAAGGCTGTGGGGAAAATAGTTACAAAGGGGCTAAAAACAAAACCCTGAGCTCTCTGAGATGGCTGAGGTTGGGCAGCTTAATTTCATACTTAGCAATCATGATCTGCAGTGAGATAATTAGACTCAAAAGTCGAAAGAAAAGAGCCAGATGTTTTCAGACCTGTTCAGCAGAGATTCTCCCTTTGATTGTGACAATTTAGCATATGAAATAAAACTATCTATAGTTGGAACTGGAGTTTAATTTCTGAGGAAAAAAAAAATCTGCTTCCTCAGAGGAAGCTATCTTGGAAAGGAACAAATAGCTTGTGAAAACTAGCAAGATAAAAGGCACAGTTAAGTCAAAAATTAATGAGTTTTGCCCTTTGTAGAGCTTAAGACCAGGCTACAACAGAAAGGCCATTGGAGTATATGATAAACTATTACTGCACACAAAGATAAGAATAAAAACTGTCCTTTTAATCTGTTTCCATAATAACAGTAACTTTGAGAAACAAAAGAAGTGCATAGGACAGCTCTGTCTACCAAAGACTTTAAAAGAATACATATGGAAAAATCACGATACTTGCAGTTTTTGAGTTGAATTTTCCAAATTTTTATTTGAATACTGGGCTAAAATGAAGTCAAAAATGACAGTTCAAGTTACACTGGCTGGAGATTTTCTCACATTTGATTTTTTTTTGAGGACCTCAGCTCCAGCTTTCTGAAAGCAACCAAACAGATTGCAGGAGGATCGAGGAAGAAAAACGATAATTATGAGAGCAGAAGCTAATTAGGATTCTAGAGTATTGGAAAGACCAAGTGCACACAGACTGTGAAAGGTCAGGTAACTAAGAAACAGTCCAATTAAATTTACTTTCCCCTTCGGCTTTCCAAGAAAACCTCCACAGCCACAGAACATTTCAGACCCAAAGGAAAATTGCATGGAAATATTAGATTCACTTTAGAGAAAGTTTTTTTAATTGTTTTCTCAAGAGCACTGGTATATGGCTGTAAACTACACATAACTTTGAACTGCAAGAGTAGAAATCATAGAAAAGCACCACACATAGCAATTATCTGATTACCCATCCTTATGTGGACGTGTAACAAAAACAGAGCTGCTCAGAGTCCACTCTGTGGCTGACCTTTCATACTGCAGAGCTGTAATCCAATAACTTCCAATATTTAATGTGAAACGTGTGGTCATGAATAAAATCTCTCTGGACTGGTCAGGAAGAGGAATGACTGTAACTCTGCCAAGAGGAAAGAAGTTACCAGTTCAGAAATCTTTACTGCATTATCTGGCTGGCTCTGAGAAAACTGCTGGGGGAACCAGCCATGCCACAAGTGGTGGCTGTTGGTGTCAGAGCTCACCCTGTGGCCACCAGGCACTGGTGTGGCTCATCTCCATGGTGTGAGCTGTATTAACCATTTCCCACTTCAGATAATTGACTGGGGAAACTTAATCCATTGGTTCATGGTAGAATCACATATCATGATATTATTTCCTTTCTGATAACATCTCTAATTCAAGACAATTCATATTTAATATCGCTTTTCCTGATAAAATATCCTACTGAGCAGTTTCTGCTTATGTTCAAAGTTACATAGAAGGATTTTGTAATAAACTGTTGCACAATAACATAAACATTTCTTAGAGGTACAATTAACCTGGATAGTTCAAAGTGCTCAAGCAATTGTTCCCAAATTGTTCCTATTCTCCATCTTCCATTTCATAAAGCATGTGTAACTGATTTCTACGTACAGGCTAGCAAAGTCCAAGGACCAATTTATTCCCTTAGCAAAACTGACACAGATCTTAATCTAGCTGCTTCTGTTGTACGGCTAAAATTTGACTTTTTGTGGATGTTTGTACCATAAAGCCTTTCAGTCCCTTTTCTGCTCATCTTTTTGTTCCTCTCTTCTCATGGTTTCCTACCAGCCACTGCAATTTCTCTTGTGATTGTTCAGTGCACCCATGGACTCCTTGCCTGTGTGCTCTCAGTTCCATCACTCTCAATGACCCTTCTCACAAGCAGGCACAAATGTCTTACCCTTGCCTCAGAAGGTCTTTATTCACAAATTGCCCTCAGTGCTCAGATAAGTTAGAAGTATTAACCTTTTGCTAATGTTATCTTGTTTAATGATGAAACCCCCAGATCCCTAGCAAAACTGAGCATTGTTCCTACTACAGCAGAATAGAGGTGGCACACCCTGTGGATCACTGCAGCTCCCAGATCAAAGATAGCCAAGAAAAATTGGTGGATGATAATTCTTTCTTCACATATAGCTGAATGAAACCATGCAAATAAAGCAAAGTTGTTCTTTAAGGCTTGCAAATAAGCCTTTTACAATGTGAATCATGGAACAAAAAACATCTGCAGAGAATGTTCTCTTTACATCTTTGAAAAACAGTCAGCATTTTATGAAACTATATTGCTACTGATGTTTATGCATTTCTCTGCTTTTACAGACAAATTTCCCTTCTGCATTTCTTAGATATTGAGATCAATACTGATTTTTTCCAGAGTCTGAGGGACTGAATTTGTTCTTTTATGGGTATTTCTTTGTTGTTCTTCAAACTGATATCCGCTCAACCAATTTGTTTAGAGCTTGTAACTTATCTGTGAGGTAGGAGGGAATTATCCTCATTTTTCAAGGAAGATGTCTGAGTTTCAGAGATTGACTCACCTAAGGTCACTCAGTGTGACAGAAACAGGTACAGAAGCAGATTCAGACCACTGGGTGTCCAAACCTATATTGAAACTGTTATATATCTTTCCTGGGAGAAGCAACTGGACTTATATCTGCAGAATATCCCATTTTACTGTGGGCTAACTGACACAGAAAAACATTTTTAGAAAAAATAATGTGTAATGAATTAGTAAAAAGAAAAGTTGATTTTAAAAATGCTTCTGATGCCAATCATAGAAGGAAATGAAGAATACACGTTGTCTTCTTCTGAAAAATTTTATTTTCCTGTAGTTTGAACCACAACACAATTCAGATCTTGCAAGAATACAGCAAGAGATTAAGCATGTCTTATTTATATGACATTTATTATAATAAATACTTTTTAAATGCTTGCAAAGTCCTGTCTTCCTAACCATCTGCTTCCAAACAGAATCTGCACAAAATACTACTTCAGCTATTAAGATAAATGTATATAGGTGCTTTCTAGCCTTTGCTGGTCTTACAGGCAAAAAATGATTAGATGAAAAAGTGTCCCAATTTGATTAGGATGAAAATAAAATATCTCTATATTCTGTTATTTGGAAGAACACATTGAAATGTGGCTTACCATCAGACACAGGAGAGTGTCATTTCTAATAGTCTGAATCTTTCAGTGAAATATGATAAATTTGCATTTACTTTATGCAAGGCTATACAGAAATATTCTTATTAATACTACTAGGATGCAAGTTCTGATATTCCAAACTCCAGGGGACAAAGACATCTTTAACATATACTTTGAGGCTTTGGTGGGTGGGGACAAAGCAAACACAATGTGTTGCACACAAGTGAAAACAACCCATGTCTAACTTAGCTTCAGATACTAAACATTTCTTTGTATGTAAGCTCATGTTTTAAGCTCTCCATACAACTGAAAGAGAGGAACTTCTCCCCTGTGCTATTTCCACCATCCTTATCTCCCACTGAAGCCTAAACCTGAACTTTTTGCTGAGTGTTGGTCACCTGAAGTAGGAGAGAAGTTTGTCCTTGCCAGAGGCAGAAGAGCATGAAGAGAGTCTGGACAGGCAGCACCAGGACTGTCTGGACCAGTTTTTAATTTCCTGACCATTGACACCATGGAATGTCCCATGCTGTAACAGGTGGCCTGGATGAGGCCTGAAGGATTCACTAAGAACACAAGCCGGCCCACTGGGGCATCATGTATATTGAAAACACAGAGGAGCAGAGGTGCTGAAAGCCTCAGGATCCCTGATGCTCTCCTCTGAGGGCTCTGGTTTGGTTACAGAGAGCTGCAAGGAGGCCATCTCACCTCACGCATGACTTCTCTTCTTGACAGTGCCATCAGGATCCTTGCTCAGAGTAACTGTGGTGGTGGAGGTTGTGTAGGCGGTGGGTGCATAGTCATTATGATCCCCGGGTCACACGCAGCCAGGAGCGAGCAGCTGGAAAAAAATGGCTTTTCCGGGGCCTGGGTTACGAAATTTGTTCTCCTGATGATGAGAGTTCGTTCGGCTGTGACGTGGGGAAGCAGATGCAAGAGATGACTTATCACAGGAAGTCTACGCAGTCCCCAGGGGATAAGCTGTTACCGGGTGGTTGTTATCATGAGAGAGGAACAAAAAGCCGTAAATCCAAACCAATGCTCCTACTCTTCCTGGGTGCAGTGGGATGTGTTGTGCTTGGAGAAGGGCAGTCCCAAAGTTTAGCTCGCCTAGCACTCACCGCCTAGCAGGCAAACGAGAAGGAGCAGCATGAAATGTGTGCAGACTCTCTCCTCTGCCCATCTATGTCCTCTCCCTCTAACTCTATGTATTTTCATCTTGCTTTTTCACATGTAGATTTCTTATTTCTCTTTCTGCACGCTCATGCATATTAGCATCTAACATCTCTGAACTTAATTCTCTCGGTATCTTCTTCCCCAGCCCAGATTTGACCTCACCCTGCATGGCAAAAGCTTGTTCATAAAACTTGCTCCTCCTAGCCACCTAGCTAGTTCCTTATTCAGGCAGCTGCTCTTCTCTTTCTGCCTCTTTCTCATGAAAAAAAAAAAAAAAAAGGTCTCAGACTGTGTGTAAAGAAACCTTTACAGTTCCACTTTTTATTGTCATGTATATAAGTGCCTAGGAAAAGGGGACATGGGGGACACTGCAGATCCTCTTGCTGTCATGGGATCACCCAGTCTACCCAACCCAGATAAAGTGGGTTATCCAGTCCTTCTATTCGGAATTAAAACTGGTCTCCTATCTTGAGAAACTTTGGTTCCTTCCTCCCCAGAATGATCCCCACCTGGAGTCCCCAGTTTTGGGCACTATATTGCAAAGACACCTCAGATCAGAGGCTGTGATTTCCTCTGGAGTTTGCAAATACCCCAGGAGAGGCATGGCAGAGATGGGGTGATCATTCAGGCAAGCAGGAAAGAGAAGAGAAAAACAGTTAAAAACATAAAGTCCTTGGAAAAGAGCTCAGATTTTTAGACATCATTGATTTGATTTTTTAATCTCTTTTTCCAGTCTGAAAAATCCCCCAAATGAGAAGCGTGTCTCAGGCAAACGCAGACATCACACAGCCCCCCACCACTGCTGTGCAGCAAGGCACAGGACAGCTGAAGGCTGCAGACATGTGAGCTGTGCTTCGGCCAGGAATCACTCTCAGCCTCTTTCCAAATACCCTTTGCTACACCACAGACACCACGATCAGTGCAAACAGCGTGTGTTTTGGCAAAAGTGGAGTCATTCCTGCAAAACAGATATTAAATATACTTCTCAGCTCACACAGAGTGCCGTCAGTGCCCATCAAGGTAATGAGGAGGGAAGATGTTAGGAGATGGCACTGGGCTCTGCAGCATTATTTGCAGCTAATTGGGTAGCAGGAGCCCAAGCTCAAGGCTGGATCCTTAGTTTTTAAAGAGGTGCATGGAGTATTAAGCATTAGTAGGGATGGGAATCATCATGAAGCAAAACAAAAAGCCTCGCATCCCGCTATGAAAATGTAAGTTTAAGTAGAGCAGCTGCCAGCAGAGAGATAATTGGGTGCACTCCTGGCCTTCTCTGCAGAGCCTACAGTGCAGCCAGACATTAAAAGCCATCTCCCAGCGAAGAAGAGTGCCTGCCTCGTATTAAGCTGTTTAAATGGTACACTGTAATTATGCTTACAGATGTTTTAAGAGTAGGTAAGTAGGAAACTGCAGGTCTTTAATTATAGGTCAGCCTGCAGACAGTGCGCTTGGCTCGACTGAAAGCGAAGCCTCTGCTGCCTGGGGTGATCTCGGAAAGTGCCTGGGCAGGAGCTGGAGCTGGTTCCCTCCTGGATTTCAGCTTCCCACAGCAAACACAGCTTCCCACGGGCACATCCAGCTCTGAGAACTTACCACAGCAAACACGGGACACAACAACAGTCCCTGCCTGATCGGGTGAGAGGCACCGAAATAAGGCTGGGTTTTCCCAGCTCCAGAGCTCCCTGAACTGGGTGCCCCCCATTTTGCATCCTGTGGGATGTGGCCACCTCATGCAGGTGCTGCTGATGGGCGCTGGGTCACAGTGGGGTCTGAGCTGGACCCTGTCTGCCCTTTCCTTCCTCACTCTTGCTTTCCCACCTACTGCAGAACCGATGAGCACACCCAAGCGAGACGGAGTGCTACTAATTACAGGGGACATGGCAATACTGCTGTCTGCCTGATTCCACAAGAAAACACTTTCTCCCTGTCCTTGTCACCATCTTGGCTTCTTGCACCCTTTCTTGTGATGAGCACCTCAGGGCAGTGTCCCTGTGTATGCACGAACGTGCAAAACATTACGAGTGGAACTGAAATGCCCTGGCAATGGCAACAGTGCCAGCATGTTAAAAAAGCTGGTTAACCAGGAGCAGCAGCCGTGTAAGAGGTGGCAACCCTTTCTGCAGAGTGATGCGCCTCGTACACATTCGGTGGCAGCTCAGCCATCAAATATCCCGCTGCCTTTTAATTAATTTTTACTTTTGCTGCCCTGGCAGGGCAGTGCTACCTGAGAAAGAAAACCAAGCTGAATGCCTCCTGGTGTGCTGCCTGGCAGCTTACTGCTCGAGCTGGGCTCGCTGCTGACTCGGTCACCCCTCGGTCCCTGGTTGTACCCTGCTTGCACACCGACAGCATGTTAAGGGACAGGACAAGGTGGCGTTGGCACTTCTGGGTGTAGGGACAGCCTGGGGACCTGCCGCTGCTCGTCACCTCTGTCCCACCGCAGACCTGTCCCCTGCCCTGGAGGATAAATACTGCTCTAAAACCAGCTTCCTTCCCCACTTTCAAGGCTGGAATTGAAATTACATGAGGGACCAAAAGCTGAGCCTTTATGAAGACTTTATGAAGACAGAAGGTTTTGTCACTTTTGTGTTTTTATTGTTCTGAGGCAATAGGAGTCCTGCCCGAGGCTGTGCAGGGAGAGAGGAGGCAAAGCGAGGATCCTGCTCCCGGGGCAGCAGGTATAGGCAATAAGCAATAACTAATATGGGCGATAAGCGTGACATGAGAGGATTTCACACCCACTGAGAAATGCGTAGCAGGTTCCCGTGTCAATAGGAGCAGTACCAGTGGCAGCTAGCAGCGATGTGCTCGGGCTCATCGCAAATCCTTTATCAAGTGACTGAGGCCGGGGGAAGGCATCACAGCCATCCCCGACTTTTATTAAAAGAAAGCAAACTAATAAACAGGAAGGAGCTGCATGTGGAGAGACCACAGTTGATGGAATGAAATGGGAATAAAGGTTAAAGGATGGTTAGCAAATTTAAATGTGAGTGCTTCCAGACTCTCTTGGAAGCGGATGAAAGACTCTGATCTCCTCCAGGCTATTCTGAGAGGTTTTGGTTCAGGGCTGAGAAGAGCATTATGTAAAATATGCTTTCCTGCAACAGTTCCACTGTTTCACCGTTTCCTGACCTTGAAAATCAGAATAATTTAACTATTTCAATGGGTTTGCCATAGTGACGTCTACTGATAACTTGGAGCTAAGAGCTTGCCCACACTTAAAGCTTGTCAGCATGGCTCTCTCACTAGCAATTCTAGCTTTTACCAGCAAATGCTTTTAATGGCAGAGACGTGTCAGACATGTAGTAGTACATCGAGTCGTTTGTGTGAACAGAAGTGCTGTCTCAGTGCTTGAGGTGTAGCAGAGGAAGGTATGCTCATACAGGACAGAGAAAAACCCCATGCCTCTGTTCCTCATATGCTCAGAAATACAATATCAGTGTCTAAACACCTGTGATCCAGGCCTTTTTTTTTTTTTTTTTTTTTTTTTTTTTTTCATGTTGCCAAAATTTCAAAATTTTGTTGCCAATATTTTTTTTTTTTCTTTTTAAATACTTGACTTGAGAGAAAGTCCTCGCTGTTGTGTGGCACCTTTCTGTGTGAAACTTCTGTATTCTGTGTCACCTCAATTCACCACGAGTGTCAAGTTTTACCAGTCAGTGATGGAGGATGTGCCCACAGAGCATGGTGAGGAGCAAGTCTAAATGGCAAAGCCATTGGTGGGACACAGAAGTGCTTGGATTAGGCACAGGACTCAGATCTCAAACTGGTATTTATATTCTTACTCGTCCTAGTCTATTGTATACGGATAAGAGATTTCCACTTCATACACACATTACTTACAGCTCATTTTAACCTGAGAAAAGTTGACTCCTTTAACTTGACTGATCTTATTTCCCCCAACTGCATTACATCAGAAAATTATACATGTGGATCGTGGAAGTGATTGTGGGATGAGCCCTGTGTATGCTCTCCTGCTTTTTCAGAAATTGGCGACTACCACAGAAAACAAGTTCAAGGACAATAGCTATGAAACCTTCCTTCCTGGCTTCTGGGGAGTGATTCTCTGGGATCTCATAGAACTCGTGAGTGAGACTGGGTTGCATATGAAATCAAATAAATAAGTGGGCATTTTACCTTGTCTTTTAAGATATTTTCTCTTGTATGTACAGATTTCCTGTGGGCTACAGATTTCCTGAGAGCTAGTAATAGTTCTCTCTCTTCCTTCTTTCTCTCTCTGTTTTAGTTTTGACTACCAGAATTTGTAGATAAGTCAGGAGTATTTCATCAAGTGTTACAGTGAGCCATAACATTTTTTTTTCCCTTCTTTTTTTCTTCTCCCTCCTCCTCTCCCCCCCCAGCTGGACAATAGAGATTTGGAAAAGAACAAAACAAAACAAAACAAAAACAAACAAGCAAAATAAAAGCAACCAAAACCAAAACAACACATCATTACATGCCTACAGACTTTTCTGTGCAGGAGGATGTGGTAATGCCAACTCTGCTCATTAAAATATCTATTGATTTATTTAACAGATATACTAAAAGCACTGGCTATAACAGAGCATCTACAGATTCCTTGGCAGACAGTGCTCCCAAGCATTTACCTTCCTTGGCACCAGAAGGCATGTTCAGAAACTTCCTATGTTCAAGATTTTATGATCACAAAACCCTCTGCAGATATCTCTGAGTGATGAACTGCTTGCATGTATCTGCTGTACAAAGGCATGCTTTTAAATGCAGTGATAAGCTGGAGAACTGTCCAAGCCATACACTGCATAGCCAGGAGCCCCACTTAGAAGATATTTTTGCTTTATTGGAGATTTCTCCTTGGCCTTCTGATGTGTACAAGAAAGTAATTCTCCTGGTTGGGAAAATAGGTAGTTCTTTGGCAGTTCACCCTATGTGTAGCTTTCCAAATTTTAGATTAGAGTGTAACTAAGCATTCGCTTGAAATGAAAAGTCTCATCTGGGCTCACACTTCATCAAAAAAAAGGAGCTAGTCCAATGGGATTTTTAATTTCAACTCCACCTGTAATTTTATCTGCAAATCTAAAACTCATGAGTAATGAAATGGGAAAATCATAAAATGCCTACAGCTTTTCAAGCTTCAGCCTGTGATTTTCCAGCACCATCTGACTTTTGTTTATTCTCACATCACTTTTCGTGAGAGCTACTTGAACCCTCAAAGAATTTCCAGAAGTGTCAGAAAAAGTCTCGTGCTTGAGTGAGGGTTCATATTGAAGGAGACACAGGGGCAAGAGCTCTAATGGAAACTTCAAATCTGAGACACCTCCTACAAGTATCACCTCCAACTGGACTTTCCCTGTAGCTTCTGTCCCTCCACCACTTGAATGCAGGCTGCAGCCAACTGGAGAACCTGAAATGAAGACTACAGCCAGTTTATATGATAGAGCTATTACATTTCTCATCATTCTGTATAAAGTTAGTCCTCTTCAGTTAAACAGATTCTCTTCTTGTCTTGGTCATCATCTTTGTAGTTAGCTATGGTATTTTATAACAATGATCATCTAGGGTTGAAGTCAGGCAATAGCTTTTAGAAGGAGAAAGTTTATCTCCTATTGGATCACTGTAAAAGAACAAATAAGCACCCAGGCATGCAAGGCCAAATGTTCAGAAAGGAACTGTTTGTTTGAAAGCTTGCCCTTTTTCTCCTGCTTGGTCAGTTTGTCTAAGGGAAGTACTTTTCCTTGCCAGACTTGCCTTAGCCACCCCTGAAATTCTGCACAGAAGTCACAGACCAGCAGTTTGGATTCCCTGTCAGGAAGTGCTCATAGACAATTTTTGAAGAGCTGGAATGCCAGCCATAAACATGAATTATCTGTAGGTCTCGTGGACTTGGATGGGAGCTGATCTGGGTGTTTTGGCTACAGACACTCAAGGCCATTTCTTGGCAGTGTTACAGGAACAATATTTATACAAGGATGAAGCACGACTTTGTCAAAGCATTTGCACAAATTAAAAACTTTGTTTTTCTTTGCTCTTATTTATAATAGTACTCTAAAACAAAACAAAACAAAACAAAGCCACAACAACCCATAGTTGTTTTCCCAATGAAGGAATTTTAATTGGTTTTCATGGCAGGACTCGGTGACACTGTAGGTCCTTTCTCATGAGCACTGGGCCTGCGTTTCCTTCTTCTTCAGGCCCAGGGGAAGTAACCTGTTGCAATTTTTATCAGAGGAAAAGCAGCACTAAAGAGAGGTCAATCCTGAGACCTAGAATGCTTCATTGCTTTGCTCTAGCTACTTAGACAGCTTCCTTTTCATCTCCGTGTTAGTGCAGTCCTTTGTACAATTTTTCAGAGCCATGGCTGAAGATACTCCATGGATAGACACCAAAGATAAGCTCTTTGGCATCACCCTCTCAGTGGCTAGGTCAACTCACTGAAGATCTTACTCAAATATTTATACAGCTCTGATGGGCAGGATGTGAATATATCCGAGTGTAATTAAGTAGTGTGGTTCTAGTCCAGCCTTTTCACCACTACAGGAGCCTGCTGCAATAGCTATTCATTTAATCTTTCCTCTTGAATATTGAAATAGAAATGCTTTTAAATGCTTAGGCATCACCTCTTGTGAAATGTGGGAATGAGGAGGAAGAGGAAAAAATGTTTTCCTCTTATTGAGAATTCTGTACCGGTAGCAAGAAACAGAGGCTTTAATATAGGGAATTTATGCTGAGCAATCTGTCTTAGCTGAGCTGTAGAACAAGCTGTTTTTCACCCATAATATGAAACAAATTCATTTTTGGCTTCAGGCTGCTTCTTGAATGCATGATAATGCAGACAAGGATTTCTTGAATTTTAACTTCAACTTTAAAAGAAAAAGGAAATGTCTGTATTTAAAATCTGTGGTCACATATGGACCCCGGTAAGGTCTGTTGTTGTTGAATACTTTGCTGGCAGCTGCTCAATACCTGGGAGATACACTCTATGCACCGAAGAACAGAAGAATAACAATGAACTGCTAAGTTAACTCTCATGATTGTGCTAGAAATGAGCACAAGAGAGAGATATTACATAGCTCTCTGAAATGAATGATCTCAAAGATCTCTCACTCTGAGAAATGGATTTGTATACCTGCATAGACTCATAATGGGTGAAAATAAGATTTTGTTTTCAGATGTCTTGGTAGCTGATTAGAGCTATTTAGAAAATAGCAGTTTCATTTTGTAGGCAAACGTTGGAATTCCGTTATTTCTTCTCACTTCAAACTGGAATAAAAAGTTAACATTTTCTGATGGAAACTAGTAAGTGTACTAAAAATTGATATGTCATATTGGCTTGCTGCTGCAAAACTGCAGTTCTCCATGCCTGTCTTAGCAAGGGCTGTAACTGCTGCATTACACACAGCTGTAACTGTGTCCTGCAGCTTGCTTTTCTCATACATTAACAGCATTTTAAGAGAATTTTCCATGAATACTGTTGAGTCTGCTGGTATTTAAAGCCCTTGTGCCATGGTATCCCGTGCAAGAACAAGCTGTTTGGTAAAGCAGGCAGATGTTCCTTGTTTCTGCCCCAGCAGTGTCTGTGGGATATGATATGCAGTCAGCTTCATGCTGATGTTTTATTAGTGAAAAAGCATATTTCTAGGAGCCTCGGGTGTCTACTTTCTAATCCCAGCCTCATTCCCTTGTTCAAAAGACAGCTCTCTCTGCATTTGCAAGCAAGTGATCTCACCGCTTAAATTCTACCTTGCTCTTGCAATGAAGCAGTAGCAGAAATGGTGAGAAATGTTAGGGAATAATGTCTGATAAAGACAAGGGTGAAACAGGTCCCAGAAAGCCCATTTTGCTTCGGAGCCCTTTTACGTGAAAAGCTTCATGCATTTGTTCTTGCTGACAGAGTTAGAAATGTATGAGGCTGTCAAAAACAAACTCAGAAGCAATGTTATGTCTGTCACCATGTTGGTGGAGTTTAGATATGACTGAGAAAAAGAATTTGTTTCCTTGGTAGCAGAAAATTGCTTATTTTACAAGGTGCCATGGAGAGTGTTATCTACTTGGGATTTATGGAGTAGAGGCTTTAATAATGCATTTCAGCAGGAAAGGAATATTTGTTTTATGACACACTTTCCAGTGTGGTGGTTGGCTTTTAGACATACTGTGTCTTGAAAATTGATAATGCACGTATCAGAGAGCTGGGAAGTCACTTGCCACAAGGGCAGGCAGGATTCATGGAGCCAGAGCTCAAACTGACTGGGTAGATCCCAAAGCTTAGGGCGCCCTGGTTGGTGGACATCCTGGTGGGACAACATCAGAAGTGGAGCACGAGCACATGCATCAAATGCAGTTCATTATTTTGGACAGCATCTCCTGGTGTGGAAATGCCATTAGCAAGAGTGGTGGTGTTTAAGCCATTAAAAGATATTCTTGTATGGTAATATCAGGATCTGGTCCTGTGGAACATTGCTTGTTGACATCTGAAAATAATGATGAGATAGCAAAAGACTGAACCAAATTCAACGAGGATAAGAACAGGGCTACTGCTTTCTTATTAAAGTCAGAAGATTGGAAAACATGATATAATTTACAGTTATTTGGCATGCAGCAGCTCTGTCAGCTGAGTGGAACTGACACACCAGGCTGGGCAGGGAGGAAGGCACATCGCGTGACAAACAGCTAACAGGAGGATAATATCAAGTAGGTGCTGAGAGTTATTTGTTGCTTAATGAAGAGCCTCTTGAGGTTGAAAATTTACAGTCCTTTCACAGTTCAATTTTGTCAGAGTACAGAATAAAAATAACCATTGACTAGACCGTGGAGATGTTTCAATGCACAGAGGAAGTAGAGCAGACCTTGCAGACCCAAGGCACAAAATTATATTGACAAGGGAAGGCAGACCCAGAGAACGAGCCAGCAAAGGCCAGCTAGGGCATAAAATGGGGTGGTAATTAGGCCACTAATTAGATTCTTAAGGAAGGAAGAATGTTTTTCAGTAGAAAAAGGAAGAAAAAATTTCCCAGCACACTGTCAGTCAGGCATGCCATTTTCCCCTGGACCAATCTGCCTCATGATTTCTACCACAAGCCAAGTGTTGGTGGAGATGAGAAGAGGTCTGAGAAGCTGGCACTGAGGTGTGTGGACTTTGTGCCAGCAATAGGCACATATTCACTGCAGAAAATATGAAGTTCAGATCAAAAACTGCTGTGACTCCTCCACCCTCCTTGAGGGAAGGGGCCTGGTCAAACTGTCAGAAACAAAACTAGGTTTTGGTGAGCAAGGGCTATGGATGGAGGTGTTCAAGGTAGGAATTCCCCTTGGCAAGCCAGAATGCAATGCTATCTTGTAGGTGATCTCAGTGAGGTAAATTACAAATGCTGAGAATGTTCCCTGTAGAAAAGCAGGTCTCCAGTGAGTTCAAGAAGCTGAATTTATGTCCTACAAACACCTGAACTTGATTTTCTGAGATAGTAGGAGTCCCTGCAGAATCACACAATATTTGACCTGTGCTTGGAGTCATCCTGACCCCCTTCCACTTGGTCAAGTTTATAAATCACACTCATTTCATTATATTTTTCATTTTCTAAGCTGGGAGATCAATAGTCTAGTCACACACAAATATAATCCAAATCCTCTCTCCATACTATTTTAGTTCTTATCACAAAAATGGCTCACTCTGAAAAGAACTTTTACAAAAGATTGTTGATTCTGCCAGAACGGATGAAAGCTAAATCTGTAATATGAAGAGAAGAGAGAATTCAAATAGTAAGGAAAAAGTGAAGGCACCTGGGACACAAAATAAATGTGTCATTTTAGCTGTGGCTCTTTCACCTCTGTTTTATTGTGTTCATGTTCTTATTATATGAAATAACATTTCAGATTTAAAATAAGCATAATACCTGAAATGGCAGAAGGACAAGAAAAGCTATTCAGAACCTTAAAAGTAAAGTTAATATTATTTAGAAAATACGTAGTGGAGCAGTGTTTTCAAGGTACATATGCAAATGGTGTGGGTGGCGGTGCTGGAAATGCAGTTATGATCAACCGGTTGGGCTGAGCCTCTCCCTGTGTCTGGGACCATCTCATCATGTCCCATATCAAGTGCAACCTTAGGAGTGTTTACCATCCCATCTCCTCCCAGCTCTATATCCCACCCACGGGGTGTCACTGGGGTTTGCTCGTCTCAGGGCAGGAAGCGGCAGAAAGGAGTATTTTGGTGAACACTTGCCAAAATACCCTCTGTGAACAATGGGAGCAATGATATTATGGATGTCCACTGGAAAGCGGAGACAACCTTCAACTCCATGGAAAAAGGTTCCCTACAGAAAAGTTGAAGACTGATCAGTGGAGCTTGTTTCTTCCTGACAATTTGGCTACTTTGGTCAGAGACTGTATCCAAATACTCTAAGATCATATTAAGGCCAATTAGGGCCACTAATACTTGTCCTCATGCCTTTTTTTTTTCTTTCTTTTTTTTTTTTTTTTTTCCTAGTATAAGAGCCCTTTTCTGGCCTTTTCTGGGAAACTCTGATAGAGAGAGGTGGCATCTGGAGCAGCTAATAACCAAGCTGCATCCCCCAGCTGCATCTCCCAGTTGCAGCGTGTGTAAGATGGTGTTGGCCCAAAAAGTTGACCAGAGGTCACGTTTTCTTCTTGTCTAGAGCAGAAAGCACCAGGAGCTGTGGCTCAGCCGGTGGCCGGTTGGAGAGGAAACCAACTCACCGCGTGTCCCGCAGCAGCAGCTGCCGAGACCGACAGCAGCCCGGCGGTGGGAAGTCTCCAGCCGTGCTGTGGGGACATGGTGTGCGCTCGCTTCTTTGGACAGCCCCAGCGGAAAGGACAGGACGGCTCTTTGTGTTGCTTTGTGTTGGCAACACCGCGCTTTTGTGTGGCTGCAGGCTCTGGAGGCTGGGTAAACAGCTGAGCACACAGCTAGCCACTTCTGAAAAAAAAAAAAACAAACAAACAGGGATAAACCCAGATTCTGCTGCAAAAGTGGAAATGAGGAAGAGGAGCGCCTGATCTTGGCAGGACGTGCCCAGGGCACTGCTCCAGCCGTGGGTGGAACTCCCCATCTCCGACAGCCCGGTGCGAGCAGGCAGCATCCTGCTGCAGCCCCGGAGGAAGCCCTCGCTATGACAACAGGAAAGGGCTGACAAACATGAACTGTTGGAGAGGAAAGCAAATATTGCAACTCGGGACGGAAATGGCGATATTTCAATCAATGCTGTCACATCAGCGACGGATCGGTGTTGTTTCCTTGAAAGAAGTGAAAGATAGAGCGGAGCGGAGAGTTTTATCTTGCAGCACAACTCCCTCCTTCAAGAAATGTGCACAGAGTGCAGAGCGAGTTCGCAATGCCCTGGTGACTGCAGAGTGCCCCGCGAAGTTCAGCGTCAATACTTCTCGGCTACTTGCAGGTTGTAATTGACAGTGGCAGTTTAATTAAACAAAAACAGCAAGGCACTTTCTTGCTAAAAGGGCAGGCCATAATCATTTTCTAGAAATGGACTCCTAGAGCTTTCGCTGAGGATAAGCACTTGCAGCACTTGCAAATTCTGATAAGTGAGTTCAAGCCTTCATTGTTACCTTGCCTTTTTTTATACTGCAAAATTGTTGGGAGGAATAAAAAGATCCAGAAATATTTATTACTCTACCTAGGGGTTTCATTGCTTTCTACTTTGCGGTGCTTTGTCATATTACCAGTAGTCACTGTGCACACATTTAATAAATACTTAGTGTTACAAAGATAACACTCTCATCACTTTAATGACTTTGCACTAGTGCAAATGCAAATGAATATTAATAAAGTTAGCTGTAACCATGGCACAGTAAAAAATGATTATTTTCTTTTACAGATCAGCATAGTCTGTTTTACTAAAAATATCTGCTCAGCCCCAGTTCTTCCCCGAGGTGGTTCTGCTGCCTATCAGCACTGCTGTGACTGAATGAAGACACCATATGTGCATTTCTCTGCCAGCAGGTATATGGGTCTTCGGGGGTTCTGCAGGAATCCCAGCATACGGGTCAGACTGACATTTCTTTTTTGATCCAGAAGAGAAATAACAATGGTTCTACAGCAGCCAACGGTGCTAAAGCAGCCTTTCTAGACGGTTCTGCATCGTCTCACCCAAGCAGCTTTCCATATCCTTTCTGATTGTTCTTCCCTACTGTTTGCATGCCAGCAGAGCTGCCTGACCTACCTGAGCTGCTGCCAGGACATGGCACAGCAGCTTCATCACGGCTTGGCCAGGGCTGCACACGATTTTGGTCTTGCACTGTAAGATAAAGAAAAGCCGGGGTCATGTCTGGGGACAGCCTCACACCCAGGGAGCCGCGAGCTTCCAGGAAGGCTCAGACATCCTGTCTGCGGGTGATCTGTGAGGGCACAGCCAGTTCAGGCGGCGTGGGATGTGTCCGACCGGCCGCACGTCTCCGGCCCAGCTGCACAAGGCACGAGCAGTTGGTCTGGCATGGCCCAGAGGCACTGGGCTGGCTCTAAAGGGTCTGTTCATTTGATCTCTGTTACTGCAGGAGACACATCTATGATTTTTAGAGGTCTCCATGCTTGGTATGAATCACTGTAAGCTGTGGACAAGGGGAAAAAAATCCTGCAGTTGCAACCTACCAGAAAATAAATCTTTGTGGAAGCAAATGTATTGTAGCACTCATTTATTAAATGAGTAAAATGAGAGTTTGCTCCTTCTTACATTACGCAATTTCAATTTTATTTTTTATTTTTTAATAGTCACCACCAAATGATCAAATACAGAGATTTTTGCATCCCTCCATATTTCCCAAACCTTTTTCTTTGTTCATATGAAGGTTGAATTTGAGATTGAGAGCACATGGAACTGAGAACCAAATTTTTTTTTTTTTTTTTTAATTTTTCTCCAGTATATGCTGTGCTGACCTAAAAACAGCTATAGAAGCAATTAATACCAAGTAGTAGTATCTTCCACAACAGAGAGAATAATCTATTCTGAACAAAGAGCTCTCAAGCACATGGTGCTTTCTTAGTCTAAAATGAGAGTTAAGCCAAAGTGCTGAAAGTGCAGTCAGAAGGAATAAAGATATTGCAATTTTTCAAATACTAAGAATGAATATCTTAAATTCAAAAACCAAGAGCTTATGTAAGCTTAAGCCTTGCGATTTTTATGTCTACAAAATTGATAATTCTAAGTTATTGTCCTTACTACACAGAACTCTCACATTGCTCATTTGCTTTTATGGTCGGTGGATGTTTTTACACACTAAGGCATAAATTTAATAGAATAAACAGTAGTGTAAAATACTACAAATAGCAACTGTACAGCAGCCAAGCATTGGATCTCATAGTGAACTTAACTTTAGAGTTTTCTGGTTGAACAGATGGCAAATGTCAAGCATGATGTTGCATTAATGTAGCTTCCTTCAGTGCAGTCTTTTGATGGAGGGAAGCTTGAGGTCAGATTCTGAGAAAATCTGCATTGACTGTGCCACTACATTATCCAAAACACTCACTGTGATAATAATACCTTGACAAAGACCATATTCACGTGGATATGCAACTCATCTCAGATATTTGGGCTTGGCTTTCCAGTTTGGTGTAGTGTGTCTGGGATTTACAATGGGATGGAGAATATCAGCAAACTGCTGGTGCCAGATGTTATGAGAGATTCAAAATGAAGGAGACTTGATTGAACTTGTTCGCCTAGAATAATATAGTTCTCTATTTTCACTCATAGATATAAAGAAATTAGTAAGAAAATGTGGTGTATCATTGTGGGCTCTTGTACTAATTTAATGACCTCTGAAGCATTTAATGAATAGTGCAAGAGTTTTACCTAGCTCTCAACATAGCCTTGTTTTGGCACCATTATGACGGTGTTACTAGCCTTGGGTATAAAGGAAATGTAGTTGTATTTTACAGGACAATGTAGGTTCCAGAATGTTCGTTCACCTCTCTACATTGGCATTACTAATCTGTCTTTCTGCACCACTCTGATTTACCACAGTCCATAAAATGCACACTAAGACCTCTCACTACTATTTATGTCACTGTCATTTTTCTTTATTTTGTCCTGCTGTTATGCTTTCAAGCAGTCAGAAGCTGGCAGCCACTGTCTTAAGGATAAAAATGAATTGACTAAATTAATAATGGCCACAGGGTACTGAGACAACCAGAGGTGTGGAGAAAGGTGGCCAGGTTCCCAAACAGTGTTATTAAATATAGCAATATAACCTTGGTGAGTCAATACAGCATCAATTGCCCACAACTAACACAATAATTTTACCATCCAGAAACACTCCAGGGAAATAAACATATCTCAAGATTGCCAGGAAAGCCAAATCATTAATGAACAGAATGATGATGAAATGCAGAAAGTCTTGGTTCTTGAGCAAAGCACATTAGTTTCGGGGACATGAAGCTCATTTGTAATGTGAATTTAATTCATATAATCAACACAAAGACTCTGAACAGCAAAGAGGAGATTTTCTGAAATGAAGATTGATTTCTTTGCCAGTACTTTTATGTGAAACACGCTCACAAATTGTATTTCTGTGGCCAGGAGTGGATATTTAGATGCCTAAATATCCATTTGTGTATACCAATGGGCAGTTTGCCTCTGCAACTAGAAGAACAGCAGTAGAGTTGCAGGTTTTCCAAGTCTGAGTTCCCCAGTGGTGTTTCTCGACTCTCACTTTGAATAGAACTGGCTCGGCTTTTCTGCCCTCAATATTTCTGGATATGATTCAGAGGACATTGAAGTGCTCCATAGCACTGGTCCTAGCTCTTTGTAGAGGAGTGAGACTGTCCCTCAGTCTCATCTGCTGTGTAGTTATGCTTGACATTAATATTTCACTGCTCACTAGAAGTTCTCAAAGCTCTTTTCAAACCTAATTAAGGTTCACGTTACATTTAAGAATGAGGCAGATATCCTAATGACAGGAAAAATGAGGACAAGAGAAGAAAAGTGACTTATTCAATATCACACAGTTGCAGTCTTGAGACTGAAACACAAAGATCTCGATTCTTGGTAGTTTGCTCTAACCACTAATGAATAATAATGACTGACCATATTGAAAATTAATAGCACTTTCACCGTGCTTAGCACGTTTAAAGTGCTGTTGAAATACTAATTCATTCACCCTCGCTGATCACTGGGGGGTATGCAAGAGTTTCTTCCTGCAACTTGATCAGCTTTGCACTCGTGGAAAACCACTGAATTAATCAGATTGCTCACCAGTGGAAAGCAGAGCATGGAGATGATTGCAGGATGAGGAGTGAGAGAGGATGCTCACACTCTCTGGCTTTGTGTGTAAAACTGAAGTGTCTGATGTAGGGGTGCTTGAGCTGAGAACTTACCTCTCTTAGCATCAGCAGAGAGAAGCAGGCTCCATTAGAAGGCATTCAAAGCATCTGAGTTAGAAGCTATTTCTCTGTGCTGAGCCTCTGGAGAGCCTAACATTAGAGGTCTCAAGCTAGACATGTGAATCCTCTCCCTTAAGTGCTTATTATTATTCCCATTTTGCAGGTGGGTGAACTGGAAAAGACAGGACTGTGCTAAATTAGGTGAGATGCCTGCAGAGGAAAGGCTCCCTCCCTGCCCCCTCCCGTAAAACCCCTGGAAGTGTGTATGTGAAAAGGAATGCAAAGATGAATAAATCTCTGGAGAATATGTTTAGGCTGTAAAATACAGAGACAGTATCAAGATATCTGAAAGTGCTCTTAGAATATACGGTGAGTCACGGGCATGGCACTGTGTATTAAATGGTCAACGCTTATTCAACAAAAGTAATTTCTCATGCGAGACCACAGGAGTCACAGAAATTGGCTTTGCACCAAAGTGCCTGATTCAGCAAGATATTACCAGTGTGCAGAAGCTCTGCTGCTATGCTTCAGCTTTTAGGCACTGGGAGACAAGAAGTAACCAGTGTGAGGAGAAACCAAGAGACTCCTTACAGATCTGAGCACGGCAGTGTTTTAACTATGTGAATAGAAACTTATCGCTGAAAAATATGTAATAAGAATAGATAATATATGTATGAAATTCAGCCCTCCCATGCTATTTCTTTAGCTTGTATGAGGCAGATTGAATTTTACTTCTCTGTCTTCTGCCACCTTTAGCATTCCTCTTGAAGTCAGAATTCAGTTGCAACTACGGCAGACATTAAAAATGATAACATAAGAAAGTGTTTACCAGTTCTACCGCCGCAGGTGTACTGGAAGAAGGACTACAAATTGAAATGACTCCATAACAAAGTCTCACATGGAGTAAAAAAATAAAATAAAATAAAATAAAAAAAAAACAGGCGAGGGGAAGGGAGAAGGAAAAAAGGAATATTCATTTTTTTCCCTGAAATTAACATAAAGAATAGCACTTGAAGAAAACATTTATCAGTATGTCAGCAAGGAGGTATGTGATTTATCTTTGTAATAATGGTTTTTGTAACTTAGAAGGTAAAGAGTTGATCCAGCTTGTTATTTTTCATATGACATCTAGGAAGTCAAATGATTTTATTTGTGTTTCTAAAACGAAAGCTAATCTAGCATAAGTGTGCCTGGCAATGCATCACCCCACAGCTGGACAAGGTCAGGGCCCATCGTCTGGTCCTGAGGGAAGGAAGCCTGGCAAGAGCCATCGTTGCACAACTGAACTCTCTTCTCCTAAAAGAGGGCTGATCTCATGCGTTGACCTCATCAGTGACTTCATGCCTATGGGAACAGCCCCTGACCTTGTTGTTCCCTGAAGCAGGCACCCTCAGGGAATGCTAGCTCCCGAGGCTAAAAGCAGAGCCTGCAAAAGCTTGAGTGCAAGTCTGGCTTCAGATTTTGGCCCCTCTACCCTCAGAGTGGCTGGGTAACAACTCCTTAAAAGGTTAAAGGGACCCCTGGAGAACCTCTTGGATCCTCTCTTATACAGGTATGGGGTTTTCTCCTCATACGTAGGATTTCTGTTTCAACAAAAGGCCAGTCCATACAGCAAACATTCACCCCATGTACTTTATATTAACAAACCAGCATTGGTAATTGAAATATTTACACATAATGGCTGAAAGAAACATCCCTTCCCTTCCCTTCCCTTCCCTTCCCTTCCCTTCCCTTCCCTTCCCTTCCCTTCCCTTCCCTTCCCTTCCCTTCCCTTCCCTTCCCTTCCCTTCCCTTCCCTTCCCTTCCCTTCCCTTCCCTTCCCTTCCCTTCCCTTCCCTTCCCTTCCCTTCCCTTCCCTTCCCTTCCCTTCCCTTCCCTTCCCTTCCCTTCCCTTCCCTTCCCTTCCCTTCCCTTCCCTTCCCTTCCCTTCCCTTCCCTTCCCTTCCCTTCCCTTCCCTTCCCTTCCCTTCCCTTCCCTTCCCTTCCCTTCCCTTCCCTTCCCTTCCCTTCCCTTCCCTTCCCTTCCCTTCCCTTCCCTTCCCTTCCCTTCCCTGTTAGAGCGCATTCTTGATCTTCTTTATCAGATAAAGGAAGAAGAATAAATGACATGAAAAGAGAAACCCTGTGCAGGGGAGTGCACACAAAATGTCCCAGTGACCTACAACCCCTTACCACAGGCACAGCGTTGAAATAAGTGACCATACAGCATATATCCAGAAAAGTGACTTTTTAAATGTATGACACAGAGGGGTGAAGATTGCTCAGTAGCAGAAATTAAACACCTCCGAGGGCAACACTCTTCCATCCTTTTTCAGAGGAGCAGAGCTGCCATTAACTTCAGAGGCAGCAGTGTGTCCTTTGAACCAGGAGCTACATGCAACTGGTGCCAGAGAAGCCACCGGAGAGTTTTAGTAGAGATCTGCGGTGTCTTGGAGCATCTTTCCCCGTATAGTCTGGCTTAATTTCCCGAAGTTAATTCCAAAGTTAATATAATCAAAGCTCATGATGTGTTACAGATTGCCAAAGATTTTTTTTCTCTGCGTTAATACAAATAATTCAAATAAGAGACTGAACCAACCTAACGCCAAGCCCCTTGGTTGCTGGCTCGCGTGGTTGTTCCACAGCTGCAAAGAGCCCTTGGTTGGTGTTGAGAGAGTTATTGGAGGAGCAGTGTGAAACCCCCTGGCCATCAGCACACGTGAGCTATTTCTGCTGCCAATCTGAACCCATCTTCATTTGTCTTTTAACTCATAACTCCTCATTCGGATTCCTTTAGGGAATCACAGAGCTGTGCATGCACCAGGCTGAAAAGCGGTGCCTGCCCTAGGAGTTAAACACACGTATTTCCAAAAGCAGCAGGCTTCAGTCAGCTCCGAGCCTCCTTGTTGCATGTGGTGCCACGAAAGCATTATGGTAATTCTGAGCACTGAACCATTTAAAATCTATTTTAATTGATTCCTGGCTATTTTGCGATTCCAGCATATTGTTAAATGGGTGGTAGATAAAAGTAGCAGGAGGTAACATCTTCTTTTGTATTGCTGCAGGGAGAGCATGCCTAAAATACAGCATTAAATTCTGGGTACCTCATTGCCAGAGAGATGCAGACAAATTGGAAGGAATTCATAGAAGAGCAATAAAAATGATTAAGGGTCTGAAGAGACTGAGTTATGAGCGAAGATTAAAGGGACTTAATATGTATCACTTGGCTAAATGATGACTAAGAGGGAAATGATACCCTTCAACAAGTACTTGGAGGGCATAAATATCACAAATAAAAAGGAATAATTTAGGGTGCTGAAGGACATACAGCTTGGGATAAAAGGATGGTGTTAGGCAAAGGGAAACTGGCTCTGAGTACACATCATTAAATCTAACAGACCATTTGTGGGAAAACGAATTCTGACACATTTATCTAATCCTGTTTCAGTATCAATTATTGCCTGTTCTTGGAAAAATCCCGTTGTCTTCAATTAAAGACTGAGAAAGGACTCCCAGATGCAATCCAGGGATTTATGAGCCAAGAAGCAGTGGCAAGTTGGGGAAAGTGTAAAAAAAATAAATGTTCGGAGTTATTTGAAGGTTGATATACCCTTTCCCCAGCACCAAAGGATGTATAAAGACATGAAATCAGTGATCTGAATTTTAAGAATGTGTCTGTTGCCAGGATACCACGGGGAAAATAAAAGTAATAATGCATTTCTTTACAACGTACACATTCCATTAATTCCAGCGAGAACTGTACCAACACTTTAATGGGAAAACAGTCCACGAAGAAGAATAAATCCTTCTCTAATTTTCTACTAGCACCAACTTAGAGCTCCGAACCTGGCCTCAGAGCTGGAAGAAGTGCTGGAAGAGTCTCCACAAGCCTGACAGCGCTGCAGCCCTAACCCCAGTCTGTCTTAGAAAGCAGCCGTGCATTCAACAGGACTGAATGTCTGCGTGAAATTAGGTTTTGCCGTGCCTCTGCCCAGCAAAGCGGATCAGCGGCATAGCAGTGTAATGCCTAAAAGTGCTACACACGCTGTATATAGCACCTTGTGGTTTTTTGGACTTACTGCATGGAAAGTCCCTGGAACCATTCAGAGGTCCCCACGCAGGACATGATTTGCTTCCAGCTCCCCCTTTGCTTCCCTGTGCTGAACCTGCTGCTTCGGAGGGACTGAGCTTTTCTGTTTGCTCCTCGCAGCTCACAGCACAAGGGGGACAGAAGCTCTTTGGGGACGTTATTCTCTTTTCCAGTCATATCCAAAATCATGGTTCTGGTGAGATAAGATTTAATCTGAGAGCATTAGTTTATGCTGGTACCCTGTGGAAAAATCCCTTGAGAAAGCTTTTGGAAAGCTGGGCCTGGGTCATGGGAAAAGGACACCCCAAAAGCAGGAGGAGTGGAAGCAAAGGTCTCCAGGGTTGTTGTGGGGAATGGACTTCTTCCTCCAGTGTTTGAGGGTGGGAGAGAGTGAACGCCAAGCAGACACATCAGCATTTCTGCCCTCGTTGTGAGAATAGCCTCAAGATGCTGATGCTGTAGCAGGCGCACAGAGGAAGAGCAGTCCATTTCCCCGGATTAGCATCCCATTACAGCTGTGCTCTCAGGACACAATCTGATTTGTTTATCCCGGAGTTAACTCTGGCTGTAAATGTGCTGTTCTGCTCCTGTCAAACCCAGCCACTAGACCTCTTCAGCAGGGGTCTGCCCCAAACAGTGATCAGTAGCAATAAAGCAGGACTCTCATGCATTAAAAAATCACCTTCTGTATTCATGCATCTGTGCTCCCAGGTTTCTTTTTTCTTTTTTTTTTTTCTTTTCACTTGATGACTTGATAAGCCTGTTTAGAGCTTACAAATATGTTCAAACATGTTTTAAAAGCAAGATGATCCTTTCTATGTTGCAGAGTGAACAGAAATCGTATCTACAGAGGTGGGGGTGAGAAGCTTTTTTTTTTTCTGAAAGACAATATAGTCAGGGAAAAATTTCCTATGATTTCTGTATTTAATTCCTTCATTTCTTCCCTCTTTAAACATCTTGAATCATGAGAATTAAATCCCAACCTTAGTTTTGAAGATTATTTGTTTTGACTGCTTTTTTTTTTTTTCTTTTTTTTTTTTTTTTTCTGACTGTAATTGTCCACAATAACACAATTCATTGCTGGAGAGTGATTTAATATATCAAAACATTTTGGATTTCCCTCCCCGTCTCACTGGGTAATGTTGAAGACAGTTTGCAAGTGCCTGTGAGATGAGAAGGCAGAAACTTTATGGACTGTCTGGAAGCTACTGCTTGTGGATACTGCATGAAGATATTTGCTCCAGCTGATGGTTGGTGGGGAGTGGGGTGAGCAGCTCATTCCCCAGGGAATGAAGATCTTGTTTTCATGACAGTTTCTTTGATTCTTTTTCTTAAATATGTAGAAAGGAAGGAAGGGATTATAATTATGCAGAAATCTGGCTAAGCGTAATTGCTATTCAGAGCATCCCATGAGGCCTAAAAAGGCTTTGGAGGGCAGCATATTTAACCCAGAGCAGAAACACTGAATATGTGTGAATATTTCAGAAGTCCCAGGTTTCACCCAGTCAGCTGTTTTATTCCGAGAGGATTTTAAGGTGAGAAATTGGTGAGGTTCAGACAGGACCTTAGCTGAGGCTCTCTGATCCATCCAGAGCTCACATACACTACGATGTAGGAAACTTGTGGATGCGTGTTTTTAAGTCAGTCTCTGAGTTATCTGTATGTGATCTTGCAGGTGTATTTGAATTCTGTTTGGCTCCCGGTCACAGCTGTAGTTTGGAAGCTGTTTTGCATTCTACTTTTAAGTTATATATGGTTTCACTTCAAAAGGGATTCCCATGATTTTTTCTTTGAGATGCTGCCGAAAGCTATAACTAAAGTTGGATTTAGGAAGGGAAAATCTTCTAAAACCCAGCATTTTCATACTTAGCTCGTGCTTTGTTACCTCGACATGTTAGCAATGAAGTCTCTGAGCACTACCCACGCAGACTGAAACCCGACAGTGGCTTCCCTTAGTGGTAAGAAAGGGGTACAGAGAGCTTTCCTCCTGCGGTGTGCTAACACCCAGACCTTGGCGAGGGCAGGCACAGCTGCACAACTTCAGATAAGGCGAGCCCTGCGAGCGTGGCACCCAGCTCTGCCGTGGCACCGCAGGAGCGAGCAGATGTTGTGCGGATGGTTTACCAAAGCAGACTGCACGTTCAGATAAACACATCTACTTATGTCTACACGGTGGGGTCCTCTTGTCGGAGGATGAACCGTGCGCTATCGGAGCGGTGGATTTTGCCTTCCTAGCCAGCGTTTGTGCTCTTGCTGTTACAAACCTGAAGCTGGGCTGCGGGACCCGCTCGGGATCCTCGGGTCTCGCTCCTCCTGCCCCCACTCCGCGGTTGGGGCCGCCGCCTTCCTCGGTGGGACACCCTTGCTGCCGGTGGGACAGGCGGGATCCCCGCAGCATCCCCCGGGAGAGGCCTTGCCGGGAGCTCCCAGCGAGCCGAGGCTGCAGCCGATGCTGCGCCGCTCCCGGCGGGGGCGATGCCCAGCGGGACCCGGAGCCGGCTGGCTGCGGGTGTGTGCGGTGCTTTTGGGGGTGTGTGCGGTGCTCCTGGGGGGGTGTGCGCTGGGGGGGCACAGCCGGAGCCCCCCCCCCCACCCCAGCGGAGCCGAGCACGCCTCCTCCCGGGCTGCGCAGCGCGGCCGGGGAGCGGCGCGGGGCTGCTCCCTCCCTCCCTTCCCCTTCCTCCCCTTCCTCCTCCTCCTCCTTCTCCTCCTCCTCCTCCTCCTCCTTCCCCCCGCAGGGGCGCGGATGGGAGGACGAGCAGAGCGGCGGGCGCGCCTCCCGGCGCGGTGCGGAGCGGTGCGGAGCCGAGGTAAGGCTGAGCCCAGCTGAGCCAGGCTGAGCCAGGCTGAGCCGGCTCCGGGGGGGGGGCTCCCCGACCGCCTGCTCCCCAAGTTTGGAGGCGGCAGCACTTTGCGGGAAGTTGGGCGGCACCGCGGGGCTTCCACGGGGACACCTCGGGTTGCTCCGCTTTGCTCCGAGGGGAAGGCTGGCGAGCCCCCATCCTCCCGGGGATATCTGGGGGGACACGAGGGGCTGCACCCCCGGGGCTCGGCCGGTGGGGAGAGGTGTCCCCCCTAAGCGTGTCCCCGCGGTGACAAAGAGAGCGCCGCTCGCTGTCACCCCGCAGGGAGCTGCGCCCTGGAGAGGGAGCAGGCGCCCGGCGAGCGGCTCGCCCGGAGAGCTGCACCCAATTCCCGCACCGCATCCTCCCTAGAATTAAGCCCCGGAGGGATGTTGCCACTCACCGCTGCTTATTTTTCGGTGAAAAGGGGCATTTCTTCAACGCGAGCCGTTGGCTGGTAAAAATAGCTTCGTGGCATGCGTTTGCTGAGAATGCAGTCAAGGTTGGGTGGCGGGTTATTATGGTTAGGCTCTTAAGCAACAGTCCCCTCGCTGAACTTTGGTGGTGTCGTACATGGTGAGTTGGTGGCTTTTTGTTGTCGTTGTTCCTTCCTGTGCTGCCTCGTTGTGATACTACAGCCGTACCCTGCGGTGAAGTCCCTTACTTGGTCACAGCCAGTTTTGTAGGTTAATGGGATAGACGGCAACATTGCTAGGGTGCTGCATCTCAACACCCACCAAACTTTCCAATATGGAAATGTATTTCTGTCTTATTCCACGGTTTTGGGCCTAAAGACGTCTTTGTATTGATTTGCTTGCATATGACATAATAAATGTTTCACTTCTTGAATTGTGTTGGCCGGAAAAAACACTCAGAAAACGTTCTCATCTGAAGAATAAACATGTGCCTTTTGCGTTTAGTGACCAAGGAAAGAGCAGAGCAGTTAGCTGAGCAGATTACAGGTTAAACCCCAAAGTTTGCTGGAGCTAGTTGTGAAGGGTAAATATTTGTAAGGTTTGAATGAAAATTGTCTGTGCTCATTTGTGTAAAAAACTGCTTTATTGAACAGCATCATACTTGATACTAACTGGGGACTACTAGGTCTCTGCCAAAAATGGAAGCTTACCTTAGTGAGAGGTCACAGCATCTATAGGATTTATATGTATTCTATAGGATTTATACATATATACTTATATTTATGCTATTTATATAAAGTGATGTAAGTATTTGATATATAATGAAACACACACGTATATACATACTCACTCATAAACAGTAAATAGTAATGAAATAGATATCTTAAGGTTTTCTTTGTGACTGATCAAAATGTTGTCACACATCTCTTGGCCTGAGAGCTTCTCTGCTGCTGGTGCCATTTCACTCTTGGGCATTGAGTCAAAGTATTCATCTGGCTCTTCTTATGCCAAAAGGAAGAAAATCAATTTGAATGCAGAAAAGAAGAAACTACTTCTATGAAGATTTAGTAGTGAAACTAATCTTTTTTATTTTTATTTTTTTCCTTTCAATGGCATTTATATCCTATGTCTGTAAGTGCAGTCAACATGCAGTTCTGAAATCAATAACAAAATAGTTTCATGGTTCAAATTTTGTAACAGGAAGACTAATCTCAAATTCAGAGTGCTTTATTTGAGGTTTTGGAACAGGAACATGATGAAACAGCGGAGATTTGCATGACAAAACACTTAATTCCACTAATGCAGTGGAAGACAGTAATGGATTTTATCTTCTTTGCTAAACAAAAAGTAGTTATCTGGAAACTACAAATGAGCAGGTTGAAACAGACTCTCATATTTGGGTTATTTCATGTAGCTGAAGTGGAAGGATAAGTTATATAATCCACTAGCAGTATTAGCAAGGATGGGATTATAAAGGCATAATCAAAGAGAGGTAAATGAGATACTGCTTATATTTTAACACTATATTAACAGCACAGCCATTGTGCTATTTTTGTCCAGAAGTAGTATAAGTTTGGAGTTGAATTATTTCTTACCTTTTTTTTTTTTTTTTTTCAAAATATTGCTATATAGTTACTGTCTAGAATTGATGTATTTGTTAGAAGGATACTGGTAACTATAAAATTAGTCTGATGTACACAGCAAATTTTTATGGTGAGAAAAACAATGAAAGTAGCTAGAAATCATAGGCCCTCTGGCCAAACTAAATACACTTGTGCAAAAATAATCATGAACTGTGACGAAGAATTTTAATAATAGAGATTGACAAGTCATTCTTTTGCTATTTAACCTCTGTGCTAAAGTCCTTTGAGTGCCTGCAAACACCTCATAACAGTCTTGAAACTTGAAGTGTCACCGAAAGTGGTTTTTTTCTTTTTGTGGCCTGATAACGTGCAACCTGTGGCAGGAGCTCTATGAGAACTGGGACTCTCAGTGAACAGAGATGATGTTTGTAGCCCAGGTGATTTCAGTGGGCATTGTATGTGTTCTTAAACATGGGCTGTGTACTAAAATCTCTCTCTAAGTGTTTATTTATACTTAAGGTCAAGTTGCTAGGTGGATGACAGCAAACTTCCAAAGTTCATGGGGCTATTGTTAAACATGATGCTACACTTCCCATCACCCAATAGGGATCTTTTTCTCTAAATTCCTCTGCTGCCTGGTGAGGGGATCCTTCACATTATTAAATACTTTTCCATGACTGAGTACTTCCCCACATGCTCAAAGGAGCAAAATTTTACGAAACTGTAGTTCAGCATTGTGTTACCTTTCCATTCTGTGTTTTAAAAGTTGTTCAGATGCTCATTGTCCAAAAAAAAAGATGTTCGTCATCTCTTTCTCTAAAGACAAACAAGCAGCAGCAGGCTGATTTGGTCTAAATTACAACAATTTAGGAAGTTGGAACATCCAGCTGTGCTCTTTCAGTACAGATACATCATTCAGGTGAAGAGAAACATGACTTAAATAGGTACCAATATACTCCCTCTGCCTCCGAAGTCTTAATTACTCTTGCAGTTACTATGTCCTTAAAGGCTGTATATCCTGCCATTAAAAACTGCAAGGAAATGTGCTGTTAAATCATTCAGCACTGCTCTGGAAACTCAGGTGATGTGAATTGCTGTTTCCAACATCTTGGAGAGTTTTTAGGAGCCTCCCCTAGCTTGAGCTGAGTCCCTTAATTGCTTTCTTGAGGTTTCAGCTCCTCCCTTGTCCCACCTATTTTTCTCTTTACCTTGCACAGGGAGGGATAACTGAGTTTCCACCACACTCCTTGGCTGGACTTATGTTACTCAGCTGGAAGAACCCGAAGTGCAGTGGAAAAACAAGGTAGATTTCCAATAAGAGAGCATTTTTTTTTTAGTGCCTTTCCCCACAAATTAGTTTTTCTTATTTATTTATGTTTCTAGCAGAGTGCACTGTTTTTCTTACTGAAGAACTGCAGAGCCAGATTTGAGTCTAAATACAGCTATTCACATGAGGGGATGGGATCTGTGAGCTCCTACAAGCTCTTATCTCAGAGCAGCCTGAATTACACTGATCTTTCCACTGTTACTGCAATTTCACTAAAATTGACTGGCTATGTACAACATTGTTGACCCACTCTCTTAAAGATACGTTGGGCTGTATGTGCATCTAACAGAAAGCGTGTTGTACAGTCGGTCACACTGGCTGTTTGTCTGTACGACCTTTTCATTTGTGTTTCCCTGTCCGAAGGACGTGATTACAATTCTGCCCCGGTTGCTCGGTTTGATTTTTACATGCGAGGGAGACAGGAAAGCTACCGAGGAGCTGGAGTGCAGCAGACGCGCTGCAAAGGGAGCTCTGTAATCCTTTGATTACACAGCTGTGCCCGACATGCCACTAAACAGCACTTTAGGGGCAAGCAGTTAATGTAGCTTTTCCATGGAATATTTATTAATTTATGTTACACCTGGCTTCCAGCAGCTGTTGGACGTGGCTTGCAAGCACTGGTTTTAAGGAGCGTGGAACCCCCCCGAAGAGGATACAACCAGGTGAAGTGCTTGATGCCTAGTGAGAAGAAACAAAATAAACCCAAGTCCAATTGGGTAGTGGTGGCTGATGGCAATGATGGGGCAGCTGTGACTGTGATGAGAGATGAGACGCGATGGTGGATGTGAACAGGAGCCCGTGGTAGGCGCTGGCTGAATGACCTCTCTGTGTCCTCCCATGGCAGGGCACTGAGGTTGTGGACTTGCCAACGCCAACTCACAGCCCTGCTGCTTCCCATTCCCAGATCCAGCTTCTCAATGTTCCCACAGTGGCTTGAACTACCTGAAATGTGTGTGCTCCAAGTCTCTGAAGTGGAATGTCTGCTGGTTTCCTAGTGAGCTTGCCAGAACTCAGGTAGTACCCATAAGCTAACCCGGCTCCATCAGCATTTTTGGAACTCCTGTTGCAGCAGCCCTTCCTTGCTTGGGTTGCAGAAAGTGGCTAAGGTCACCACAGTGGCATAGAGTGTGGGAGGAAGTTGGCTGCCAAGGTGTCTGCTCTCTTTGTAATGGCTTTCCTTTGAAATGAACTCATTCGTGTGTTGAAACATGGTTTTGGGTAGTAGGGAAATGACAAAGGCCTTGGAATTTCACCCTAAGATGGAAGTGAAGCTAGAAAGGCATCATATCTAATAGGATGTCCACAGTTTCATTAAAAACAAGGCTCTTGCCCTTCCCCAGACTGAAATTCCTCCACAGAGATTGCTTTTGGCAGCCCTGACACAAGTGCAACTTTGGGCTTTCAATCTAACCCCTACAGGCAATCTCAAATGCAGGAGCCAGTGTCATGTCCTAGATTACAGACCCCTAAACCGTGCATTTTGAGTGTAATTCCTGCTGTTTTTTTTTATACAGAAATAAGTCCATTTTGAGGCTTTACTTGATAGGATTGAAGAATAGGTAGTACTGAATCATGAGATCCCTAAAATTTAGTTATAAATGTTCTTTTTTTATACCAAGAACTACTAAATTCACACTTTTTAATTTATAACTTAATGTGCTATTATTTAGACTCATCAAATATGCATGTCACTTTATATATACTTGGGTTTTATAATGCCAACTTTCTATCGAGTGTAGCTGTTCCTTACTGTGAAGTGCACAGTGTACAAAGCAGATCTGTACCTAAACAGCAAAATATTAAAACTGACTGCTTTTCATTTGCTTCATGTCTTCCAGGATGGAGAAATGTGCCTCATAAGGAGATATTTTTCTTGTATAAAACATCAGTGTTCAGTGTGGGTGAAGGTACCTTGCTATCTTACCATAAAATTAGAAAAGCTGATGAGATTGAAAAAGACTTCTGCATTATTATTTTCCAGTATGAATTCAAGCAAAGTTTAAATCTGCCTAGTTTAAGTCGGGCATGTCAACTTCTCATGGAATATCAGGAAGTGCTTTCCTTTCATATAATGGCAGTCCTAGCGCTACAGATGACTTTTAACTGGGAAGAACTATGATATCAAACCAAAAGAGAAAAGAAAAATGAAAGGTTTCTAGAAGTACAAAGAAAACAAAATAAGCCTGCTTTGAAAAATGGCAAACTTCTGTAAGATACATCGGAAAAATAATGAAGATTTATATGCAATATAAATATATGGGATGGAAGGTGCCTGATAAACTGTAGTGTCAAATGGGTGCTACAAAAGTGAGCAGCACAATAGGTGTCAGTTTGAAATGCTGGATAACTTCAGATGAAGATGACAATGTCCTTATGTGCCATATGTGTCCAGTTAAAATTCAGGTCTTGGAGCTATATGGAAAAAAGTGCTTAATTAAAGTGCTTTAGGTCTGGCATGAAATTAGCTGTGAGATACCAAGAAATGGGAGAGACATTTTGAAAAAAGTAATAGAAATCAGGACCCTGGAAGGTTTTGCACATGATTTGAAGAAAATGTGAGCTCATTGTAGTACCTAAGATTGGATATAATGGCCTATGGATACTAGAATTTATTAATTAATTTATTAATCCAAAAAAGGAGGAGGAGTATGTTTGGTACAGCCAGGAGATTTAACTTTAAAAAGCTGGAAATAAATCAAGAAGGATGGGTTATTAGGTTATTTAACAGGTTTATCATGCAGTGAGATGGGTTTGCCTGTGAGCCCAGCTCTTCCTTTGGAAGCTTCATCCCTTGAAAATTCTATATCTGATTTTTATCTAATACTGCTTTCCAAGCTCTTGTATTTTGGCTACTTGTTAGATCAGAAATTTGTCTTCTAACTGAGCTGTGTAGATATTAAATAGATAATGTTAAGTAGACATTGTTAATGTTAAATAATTTAAACTGAAATCTGAAATTTTTAGGACTTCCCAGGAACATTGAAAGCTCAGTAGTTCATAGACCTGTTTCACAGCGTGATGCCAAATGTTGTGCTCTTCTTCCTTTTGTGATTCTGATTAGTGCATTTGTAGGGTTACTGCTGTAGAGTTTGTCCTTCTGGCTTGATTGCCAAGGCCTGAGAAAATTGCCTGGATCCATTCCTCTAAGGGATTTTGTATGCTATTACATTAAGTATGGAAGAGGGGCAGGTTGCATGTGTACATCAGGTCTGATGGCAGGTCAGCTTCATGAAGGCATATGGGTTCGTGCTGTGCAGTTGTGCTCCAGGATTAGGGTTTCTTCACTTGTTTTGTGGCTCTCTGGATTTCTAGATCATAGTTTTGCATCCATTGCAAGTGCAAAGGTCAGATAAGTGACTGAATTTTGCTGTGTGAAAGCTCCACTGTGTGAAGGGTTACCAATAACAGTTACCACATTTGTTAGTTACTACATTACTGCTAAACTTGTGGTCTCTTCATTAAAAAGACAGAAACATGTTCTTGAACATTTTGGCATTGAGTATTGAGCTTTAGGCTGTGAGCAACTTGTTGGACTCATTCATAAAGTAAATAATTTAGATGAAAAAAAAAATCATAAATTATAGTGCTATAAAAACAGTATCTCAGGTTGAGGATTAACTTGCCTGAGGAACAGATAAGGATAAATCATAATGAAACCAGTATTGCTCTTGACATTCAGTATTAAAATTACTTTGCAAAGCTATTTATGCCAGCTTTAAAACAGTTTCAACAAGAAATGAGATGTGAGAGGTGAACAGAAGGGAACAGTGGAACCTAAGCTCATCTCTCTCATTATAGGAAGGAGGAAAAATTGATTTGTTTAACATTGGGCTATTTAAATACTGAAGCATTTAACTCTTCAGAGTAGGTTTTAAAACACTGCTAAGGAAAACAGTCAAATTAAAAATACACAACATAGTAAAATGCAATTTATATTGGTAACCAGGGAAATCCCACGTGGATTTCTCTTCCATTGGGCTAGGTCAGGAGCAGCTCAGCTCTGGGTTTTCACTGATGTAAGGGGGACAAGAATTTGGCACCTCAAACATGGGCACAGAAAATGTTCTCCAGTTGTTCTGGAGAATTTCGTCATTGACTATGTGTGTGTAAGGAGTCATGTCCCAGCTGTGCACCCTTTTCTGCAAGGCAGGGAGCCTTGCTGGGAGGCTGCATCAAGGAGTGTATCGGCCAGACAAGCTTTTGCCTTGCGTCCTCACTAGAAGGCAACACCACCCTCTGCTTCCCCACGTCATAGGTGGGAAAACTCCATCTCGTTGGACACATCATTGTGCTTGCACAAGGACAGAGCATGCAGCTGAGTTGTCCCATTGGATGCAATCTGTCTCTTGCTGATGACTGGAGGTGCTCACTGTTTACATGCCATACCTGGTCTAGCAGCAGAATCATAGAATCCTAGAACCATTATGTTTGGGAGAGACCTCCAAGATCATCTGGTCCAACCATCTCCCTACCACCAACATCACCCACTAAACCATGTCCCCAAGCACCACGTCCAACCTTTCCTTGAACACCCCCAGGGACGGTGATGCCACCACCTCCCTGGGCAACCCATCCCGATACCTGACTGCTCGGTGTCCCCGTGTGTCTTCTCCTGGTCCTGCCCTGCAGAGCAAGTGGCCTGGGACACACAGAGACTTTCATTGTGCTCTTCCTGAATGTTGAAGGGGTTTGGGGTGTTCTCTGGTGCCTTTAACATTGCCACATCATGACAGGGAGGAGCTTTTAGTTTAAGTCTCCACTGCCTTGTGTTACTTTTTTTTAAACAGATTTCAGTAACTCTTTGGGTAAAAGGCACTTCATAAGATGGCATCAAGTCATTTGCTGCTTATTTCTGCATTCAGCTTTAAGGATTTAGTATTCTTGTTGTTTGATATCATGGTTACAACATTGCAATAACTCATTTTGGTTTAATATTGCAGAATGCATAAAAAGCTTCTGCTGAGATTTAATAGCTTTGTCTTTTAATGGTACCCATTAAGTGGGTGTAATCTCTCCAGTTGTCTAGGTTTTCATCTCACTATACTAGTACACTGGATAATAAATGAGAAAAGCTGTAAAAAAATGTACTGTGAAAATACAAGTAACCGTGTAAATATCAACAAGTTTTTTTTTTTTTTGTTGGACTATTATAATTCTAGATATTTTGTCAATATTATTTTCTAAGGCTTTTCACTATTACAAAATAAAGTGAAACTTTATGACAATATATAGTTGTGCATTAAAAATATGTGCTTGCTACTAAAACAAGATTCTCCCAAACATAATCACTAAAAATGATACATTGCAGTATCTTAACTTTGTGTATCTTTAAAGATAACGAATAATTCTGAAACAGCAAATATCATTAAGTTACATTTAACAACAAATTTCAGGGTTTCAAATTAGGTAGTATAAATGCTGCACTCGTTCCAAACAGCAGTTCTCAGGATGAACTTCTGGCTTCATTGAAGTCAGTGAAAACTCTTCCTGCTGACTTAAGCATGCCAGGATTTAAAAAAAAATATATAAAATGAAATAAATTGAAATGGGATTTTAAGAAGTTTTCTTCTTAATGAGTTGCTGGAGTCATTCTGATGTAGTTTTATGTTCTTTAGTTCAGCTGGGGAATTCTAAGGTGAAGATGATGTCTGGTGGGGAAGAGAGCGTATGAAAAGAAAATGTTTCCAGTTGAAATAACATAGCACTGGTTGTGTTATCCCATAGAATAAGAATACCCTGAGTTGGAATGGACCCCCAGGGATCATTGAGTCCAGCTCCTGGCTCCATACAGGCCTACCCAAAAATCAGACCAGGTGTCTGAGAGCGTTGTCCAAATGCTCCTTGGACTTCAGCAGGGTCAGTGCCGTGACCACTGCCCTGGGCAGCCTGTCCCAGTGCCTGACCACCTCTGGGTGCAGAGCCTTTTTCTAACACCCAGTCTGAACTGCCCCTGTCACAGCTTCATGTCAGAGGTCCCCATTTTTGGAGACCCACTTTGGTGCTAATGAAAGCTGAGTGTGCAGGTGGACATTCCTGTTACAGATATTTTGTCTTCTAAAGTGATGGAAACCCCCAAAGCCTAACTGTTAGAGTATTGCATTGTTGCATTGTGTGGATAGGAGTTTGGGCAGGTGTTTTTTTATTTTTTATTTTTTTTTTATACATTTTTTTCTTCATCAAGTATGGTGTTCTGTTCAGGAATAGCTTTAGGGACATATTTAGTGTTGTCCTTCTGGCACCAAGGATTTTTAAGTAGCGATTGAATAGGAGGAAGGAATTAATGTGATTTAGTGTTGTCAAACTGAAAATGAAGTTCCTCCTAACACATCCTTCGAAGAACACTCAATGGCTCTGGATTTAGCCTGCCATCCGCTTTATTTCCTTGCGATATTTTTGAACTTCCTCTGCTGATAAATATTTAGAGTCTGTTTATATTTCATCTGATTTTTTGCTAGATAGTGCTTACAGACTCTTTCTGTAAACACTTATTACTGAAGAAATTGGTATCACAAGTCTTGAAATTGCAGTGATGGCAATTTTGTAATTTTAACTGTAGCTGACCATATATTTGTTAATTATCCAAGAGAGGCTTATTGCTTTATAAAAGGGAACTTCATTTCTGGCTGCAGAAGCTAGAAAGGTAGCTGTAATTGCTTTGCCTGGAGTGCAGGTTTAGTTGCAGAGGACTTGGATGGATTAGATGTGACCAACACTGAGGATCAAGAAGGGATGAAAAGAGGAAAGACTTTCATGTTTGTTAAAGTTTTCGTCACCAGGATCTTGTTAAACTGAGAATAAAAATCATAGCTTTTTTTTTTTTTTTTTTTTTTTTAAAAAAAAAGTTAAAATCTAATGAAAAAGCCAAACCTATGTTAATTTATTCAAGCCCTTGAAGGATTTCCTTCTCAAAATTGTGTGCAGTCTCTCCTTACAGCATGGCTCTGTGATTTTAACTGGGATCTCCTGGCTATATCTTAGTGCTGTTTTGCCATGCCTTGCTAATTCCTTTTTGGAGTAATGTTTTTTTCCTGATGTGAATATGACAACCCCACTTTAATTAGCTAACAGCAGTTGCCAGGGATCACAATGCCTGAGAGTCTCAGAAGTGTCTGTGTCAAAATAAATAAATAAAACATCTAAAAAGCTTTACAGCTTTACTAAGAAGCAATAAACTTAATTGAAATGGTTAACAGCATTGAAATGACTTGCCTACTTATATTACAGCATGTAGCCACCAGATGTCACTTATTTTGTGCACTGTGCTAGGAGAAATATGCCCTTGTATGTAAAATACTTTAAAAAAAAAAAAAAAAAAAAGGCAACTTGCTCTGAATGGGTTTGTTTCTGTTTGTATTCCTAATTGGCATGTTCCTTCCTTTATAAATATTTTCATCTTAAAATAGATTGTATAGACTTGTTTCTCACAGACAAGATAGACTTGCATTTTATATGAGCCTTAAATGTCAGCAGTGACATTTCGAGATTCACTCTTTAAAAGTATAATTAATAGTCTTACTAAATTTTCCGAAGGATGAATGTACATTTCTGTACAAAGGACAGTCTTTTTATTATGAACTGTACGATCATTAAAGATACTTTAACCTGTGATTTACATATATATTCATCTCCAGCCAAGTTAAAAGCAGTGGGATGAGTGAAAAACTCTTGCAGCACTGAAATCATGGTGGAAGGAAGTGCAGGCAGGAGAAGGACCACTTCTAAAAGTAGAAAACAGCATCCATTTACAGAACTCCTCCATTCACCTTCAGGTTTTAAAGTCTTAAAAACAAAGTGTAAATATAGATAGGCACATGGGGATATCTCTCTGAACTGGAAAAGGAACACTTAGTACCCACTGTAAAACTCCTTCTCCAGAATTCAATGAGCACAAGCTGTCTTGATGAGCAAAACATAATGGCTAACTGCTCAGCAGTAAGAGCAAGCACAGAGCTCATGATCAGGGTTGTGGTGTCTAGCAGTGTTTCTTCTCTCCGTCATCAGAGATGCTCAATTGACTGATGCACACTTTTTGGTCTGTATGCAAAAGAAACACTGTTAGAAAATGGAAATTGACTTTTCTGTAGTTGAGACAGAAAGACTGAGTTGCGTTGGTGTCATAGTAGCTCTGTGGGTCTTATGGGAGGCAGAGTATAGGGAACTGTTTTTACTTCCTTTTTCTGTGCTTGAGCAAAACCTGAGGCAAAACATTGCTTAACTGCTAGAAATGGTGCTGACTAATAAATGGAGCACATTGGAGTTTTAGCAGTTAATACGAAACCGATCGTATGAATTGAGGGTCTTAACTGAGCTTTGTTTATGAGCCTGAGAGTTTCAGTTCCTCACTCCAGGTCCCTCAGCAACATTTCTGAAAATGCCACCTGGGGCTGCTGCTGTGGCAGGGGCTGGCTCGGCGCTGCTGAGGACCCCATTGCACAACTTCTCCGTTATCTTCCAGAAATGAGCTGCTCCGCCCTGTGAGCTCGTGGAGAGGCTGACGTTTGTCTGGTTTAATGAAGTTACTGGGGGGAATTGAGATTCAGTGCTGCCTGTCTTAGGTTGTTTCTGTAGAGACTGGATTGCCAATGGCATTCCATCCTTTGCAACACATATCTGAATTTTGGCCAAAGTCCATCAATCCCCATGTCACGGAATTTGAGATGGTGAGTTAGGCCTGGGTTGTTCTTGGGCTTCTACCATTTTATGTCCTGTGGTAGCACAGGTAACACATCAGTATGCACATCACTTTGTCAGCCACAGACTGCAAAGCACTCTGACATCTGCCACTGGGAGTTACTCCAAGAAAAGGAATGGTGTCCATGCCCTGAGGGGCTGATCCCCATGGACCTTTACAAACCTCTTGGTACCTTTGAACGCACTATAGCAACCTCCCAAGTCTGCTGCATGGACTTGGTGTTTGCAACAGAGACTAATGTCTTTGCTCATTTAATATTTTTATTTTTTTCATGTTGGACAGAAACCTCTATGTAAAAGATTAATAAAATAATTCACGTGTCTTATTTAAATGTTCATGTTTGGACAATAACGTATTGTCTGTTCTACGTCAGTCTTGCTGGACTAGCTTAGCCCTGTGCAAGCGTTCTTTATGAGGAAAAAGTAAGGATAACTTCAAAGCCCAGTTTTCACATGTAAAGGAAGAAAAAACATAATTGTATGGCTTTATTCTGATTTGTTTTTATTACTGAAGTCTAATTTCAATAATGAGCCATGCAATAAAGAAATTAAAATATATTATCGCTATATTTTATTCACTTATTTATTTCTTCACTTAGTGAGAAGAACCATGAAATTGTCTGTGTTTATAGATTATTTAGAACCTGTGAGGGCACTTACTTTGATTATAAGTGTTTTGGATGCTGAAGGCTTTCTTCAGGATTTAACAAGTGAGAAAGTTGTAAATTTTAAACAGTCAGTAATGAGGCTGTCATTTTTCCTATACCCCTAGGATGGCTGGTTTTCTAGCTTGCCTTATTTCTACATAGTCTGGTGAAGTAAGTGTTGTAAAAGCAGCAGGTGAATGACTTGGAGTGGTTTACACACTAGGCTTCATTTTTGCCGTCTAGAAAGACTTGGTCCGTTAGACCCACCACTAATGATGATACCAAAAGGTGGAAGGTTTTCATGGAGAGAGCACCAAAGCAATTAATAATGAAAAATAATAATCAATCTACCAATTCGGCTGACAACCTCACAGCCTGGATTCACAGAGACCCCCACATGTGGATTACAGGCTGCTGGCTGTCCCGGTGTTGGAGGTGTCTGCTGGAGCCAGGCACAGTGGGAAGAAGGGGTGGCTTTGCTCTTCGGTCCCCACTGCTGCAGGGGCAGTGTCATGGGTCTGTGGTGTCCGAGGCTGCTCCTGCCGCTGCTGCTGAGTCACAATCCTGGGGCTGTGATGAAAGACGTGGCATTTAGTGGCACTAGATTACGTGTTGCTGGCTTTGGATGTGGGTGTGGAGTGATCTTTGCAGAAGACAATGATTGATATGGCCTTCTGCAGCACACGCTGTGTTTTGTTAACAGCATTCTTGAGGGTGGAAAGCATTAAAGGAAACTGAGCACAGACTGAATTGTACAATGCTGTATTTTTGAAACCATAAAAACACTTCTGATACCCTTAAAAAAAAAAAAAAGGGTATGAATGACTCAATAACGTTATTTAAAGAGCAGGTATGGAGCCCATTTTTCCCATTTCTCTGGACTTGAGGCATTGACCCACGTGCCGTCTCTGGGGCTGCAGTCTGATCCATCAGCTGTACCTTGTGCTCCCACTGACAAGTGCACCATAGCTGAAGTGTATTTCTACACCGTTATCTGCATAACACTTATGTATTCTATTTATCCTTGTTTTATAGTAATTAGATGTCACTTTTGAGAAATTAACTCTGCTTTCATAGAATTCTTGTGCTGTCACTTACTGACAATGTTTTAGTTTCTTTCATGGTGATGTTATTTACATAATGTAGTAGTGCTTAGAAACCATAAATGGGCTTGGAAGCTATCTCTTCTAGTCCTAAGACACTCTAATAAGCTCTTATTTTGGTGTAGCCTCTGCAGCAGCCATATATTAAGGAATTCATTGTTTACTTCACATTAGAATATCTGCTCCAAATGCATCTGTATGCTCTTGATGCCATTTGAGTCTCCTGGGTGTCTGAAGGTCTTGAATGCATTAACAGCCTGAATCAAGTTATTGCATTAAGCTCATGAAATTAAAGAACCATATCCTTGACTCTAGGTAGAGTAAACACTAGTGTAAAAAGAGAAACCGAACAGATGGAAATGCATTTCAATACTTGGGAGGTATTTTTTGCTGGAGATGGTTTTAATTAGATATGTTAATTTGGCTAAAGTTGGGGTTTATAGTTCCTCACGAAGCATTTAGTGGTGTGTATTCTAGAGGTGCTTCAAGGTCTTTATGGAGTTTTATAATGTCAATACCCTATTTTTTTTTTTTTTCCATCACTAGAAACTAAGTTTTTTTGGGTTCTCATTAACAGTCATGAATCTGTTTTTTGAAAAGCTGAATGCCAACTGTAGTTGTTTGGATTGGTGTTGCTTTAGATTTATCTTTGAATTGCTTCAGTAAATGATTCATTTCAAGAAGTGGAAAAAGCATTCCAGAACTTCTGTGGGTCTGATTTCAGCTGGGATCTTCTAAAGATTCTCTGTCTTCTGTTTTTAGAAAATGTTGCAGGAAAGAGGGGGGGCATATGCCAGGTTCTTGGTACATTCATCATTATGCAGAGTTCCTCCCCTCAGTTTCTTTCCGTTGACAATCAGTAAAGTAAGTTCTCAGATTTGTATCTTGTTTGTTTGTGATCTACAGTCTGGCTAAGTGCAACATAAAGAATTCAAAGATGCCTGTGGTTGTGTTATTTCCAAGTGGAAAGCAAGTACACTGAAACCAAACACAGGCAAAATTTATAGGAATACATGGCCAAGTCCAGGGAGCCAGTGACCCAGTGGATGAGGAACAGACTTATATTACTCTGCTTTATGTCTATCTGGATACTACAGCATTTACTTACTGGGAATTGGTCGGTCCCATACACAGCATGACTTTATCTTTGCTGTTTCGGTTACAAACTAGGGGTTTTGTGCAGTTACTGGGCTAGAGTTTACTGGGTTATGAAAACTGCATCAAGAGCTGGGATTTTTCTGGGAGGATGGTGAAAAAATGAAACGTTTTCCTTCTTTTAAAACTAAAAATCAGCAAATGAAAATATTTGAATTGCTTCTTAAGTTTACGGTATAAGTAATAATCTAAAGATATGAGAGGATGATAACAAGTGTTTAAGCCATTATCAAATTGCATTAGGTTTCACATCAAGCATGTGCTATGCCTACAAAGATAAGTGTTACTATCAGCAGAAAACAGAGTGTAGTGATGCAGTCATGTCTTCAGAAAGATGGTATCTTGTAAGCTGGTTAGTAAAAATTTGTTTCACTTTTGTGTCATTAAAGAGCATGTGATATGGGTGAGCAGTGTAGGCTAAGCCCGTGAAATGCTTATGAATGGCTTTAGAAGACTTTGGAAATGAATATTGCTTGAGTAAATAATAAAAGTAAAAGTAAATAAATACTAAAGAGTTTATTCTTACATATGATACAGTAAGTTACGGATTAATTAGCTGTAGCCAGAAGTTACCTGTACAAACATTAGCTAGTGATACCAGGTTATGCTTAGAGATTATTTAATTAGCAATTACTTGATAATACTTAGGCTTAGTGAGGTTCTGCTCTTGGACTGTGAGCTCTGAATTGACTTTGCTTTGGAAAAAGTATGTACCTTCTTGGTGCTTTAATAGGCTGAGATCTATCTGTTGTGTTGTCGCTTAAAGAATGCAAGTTGTTGAATGTTTATGAAATTTATTGATATTCTTTTTTTTTTTTTGGAAACAAAGTCACAGGTGTGACTTGGTTTAAATTAATAATATTTGTTGACTAATTTTTGTTTGAATTTACAAGACGCTTTAATGACAAACTCAGTTTGTCTCTTCAGGATGCAGCTGTGTATGTTTCCTTTCACCCACTCAGTACTAGATGAAAGATGAAATGCCCTATTCATGAAGAAATACTTACACAGTAGTTATGTACAGATGAGATATGTTTTTCCATCCATTTTAATGTATGTCTCATGGAGAAGGTACCATATATGAGTCATAATGGTAAATTTCAGATGACAGGGTTAAGATAACAAAGCTTACTGAGAAAATTTAGTTTGGAGGTGGAGGAAAATCCCTTTCCAGTCATTAAAAATCAGAGGAAAGACTGCTAGCATATAGCCTGAAATTGTCAGAACAACGCTGTATTTAAAGCAATGTTAAGTATCACATCAACAAATTCCTTTAGGAAAGACTGCTTATTTATTGAAGTGTGAGGTGTGAACAAATGAATTCTAGTGGATACCATCTTGTTGTATCATTGCAAACAGAAATATTTTAGCAAACCATAAGATAAACAGGCACTGGAGGCATTATATTATGCATATTCTATTTATTCCATATAATAATATTCATCCCTCAAAAGCATCCTTAAATTAGCAGCTGATCTCTCACAACCCACGAGATTTAGCAATTCATACTGTATACCATTTGCAAAGTGGCAGAAAGTATTAGATTTCAGATGGTGGGAAGAATGTTTCTCACTTTAAATCAACTTGAGGTAGCAGCTGCTAAAATCAAGCAAAATCAAGCGTGTAAAAAGAACAAGATGGTAATCAGAGTAACATAGCTGTGAATGCCCACTACTTTGCAGCATGTCGAGGCTGAAAATGCTTGGCAAGACTGTTGGAAATACTCTCAGAACATTTTTCTTCCATGTGTTGGTTCTGGCCCAGTGATCAATACAAGAGACAAAGACCCATGCTGAAAATAACTCTTCATCACTGAAAGATCTCTTCCTGCAGAGTCAGCTGTGCTACACTCACCCTGCATCTCCTTCTTTAGTGAGAGTTAGCTGGCACTCTGAATAGGAAGGTTTATTTGTCTTCAACCCAGTGAAGCTTTGGTGTTCATCTCACCTTAGTGGTGTGCAGATGCCTAAATCTGAAGCAAGTCACTCAAAGCTCACGTTGCAGCCAAGGTAAACAAATAGGCTGTCCAAGGACATGGGTCATATTTAGACTGCTTCCTCTGGATGATTTCTCTCCAGTGTCCAATGTGATCATATTGTGTGTAGATCTCTGGCATCTACTTTTCTTCTGATGAATTTCATCTCTTCTGACTTCCGCTTTTTTTGAAGTGGATCCTTATGCATGAGTTTCAGCCCAAGGGCATGTTTGCCATCTTTTTTTTTTTTTTGAGGAAAACAGAACTGGGTAATTGCCAAATGGATACTCAATAATAATCTTCCACCCAATATAATATATAAAGCTGCTAGATTAAATTTAGATTGGTTAAACCCACCTAGGAAGGTGAATTCTTCAAGAATGTGCAATACAAATATGTTATTTTTACAAGAGCTTTGAGAACATATTTTTTACTTGCTTCACTATATTAATTGTATTCTTGTTTATAAGTACAGTCTGGTAAACGGCATGAGACTGTTGTACTATAATCTATATTTATATTTTTATATCTCTGCTCTTGTATTTGACTTGTTAAACCCTGAAAAGAAATAGCAGTTTTTAGTTGACATAGGTACACATTTACACTATGATCTGAGGACAAGAAGAGGCCTACCAATCAGCTCCTAATAAAGTAATAGAAAACAAAGGGGAAATCACGTTTTCTTGTCTCAGGAATGAAAACGATTGGGAAATGGTGTCCTCTTTCCAGGTTCTCTTTGTTGTTGTTTCTGTGTATTGATACTGTAGGATCAGCACTTGGCCAAGGTACAAGTGTGTGAACACAACAGGAGAGCTGTGCTGTCTTCTCAGGCTCTTGCTCTGTGCTGTCTGACTGCCTCGAGAGCTGGACAACCTTGCAGTCTGCTTCTGTTAATGCAAGAAAGTGCTCGAGCCAAGCTCAACTTGCTGAACTTTCTCCCCCTCCACTGTTAATGGCTTGGTAGCACTCACTACTGCAGTATCGGTTAGGGTTAGGGTACCTGCTGCATCAGGACTATTTGCTGTCCTGATGTGAGCTTGGAGAGGACCCGTGGTCTCTACATCCCTTTGATCTCCATGGCTCTTGGCTGTGAGTTTAGGGACGTGTGTGATGGGCAGGCTACTTTGCTGATGAGCACATGGAGAATTTCTCTGTGTTCAGATAAGGTGATGGAAACAAGCATGGTGTCCTCACCAAACCCAGTTTTGCATGATGGGAAAAGCTGTATCTCCACTGAGCAATTGCTCCAGAAGAACCATTTGAGTAAATTACTGCAGTGTCAGCCCAGAAACTCAACCAAGGAAGCAGGCTTGGAAGCCTGAAATGAAAGTGGGATGGGCAGCTGTCAGAAAGAAGTGCACAATGAAAAATAGCCTGCCTTTGATAAGTGAACTCTGTCAATACTGGAGCAATTCTTTGCCTCCAGAGTTTTCTAAAGATAAGTACTTATTTGTTTTTTGATTACAGCCTGCCTGCGGGGCATGTGGGAGCTGTTTTCCCACCTGACAATCCCTCAACCCCCTGCATTTTGTTGATTAAAAAACTACTTGGATTGGAAGAGCTCCATCATAGATTCAGCCTGCACGTTACGTGTTTCCCTGTTGCATTAGTGTTTTTAACAGGAGGAAGGTTACCAATTTGCAGAGTGATAGTGTGGTTTATTGCTTGAAAGTGCATATAGGAGAGAATTTTCATTATTGTAAAGTATTGTGATATCCTGTGTTGAAAATGAAACTTCAACATCTGTTTGTTCCTATTAAATACATAATAAAATAATTTATGACAAGGCCAGACTAATTGCTTCCACTGTACCTGACACTGTATTTCAGGTGGTCCTTTTATCTTTACCAGGAGCTCTTTGTTTCTTTTGCTTCATAACAAAAGAAAATAAATATAGCAAATTCAACCTGAAGAATTCTCAGTGACATTAAATCACCGAACGCGTGATTTAACCTTCTATGTCTGTTTTGATCACATTGTTGATGCTGGATATCTTTCTGGAGATTTAAGAGTGCTTTTTTTTTTTTTTTTTTTTTTTTTTTTTTTTTTTTTTAGCAGGGGATAAAAGTTAACTGCCATTAACATCAATATTTTATATCTGTTCTGGCTCTTAGTGATTCGGTTGTTTTCAATGAGGAGCTGACTGTTTTGTTAGCCATTAAATAGATGTGATTTCTGCTTGTACCACAACTTTCAAATCTGGTTCCAGATTTGTGGGAAAGGAATCTGTGAGCCACACAGAATGGACGCATCAATTTATCTCTGTTTTTGTGGGATGACCTCAATGACTGGGTAGGATACATCAGGAGATTGCTCCCAGTAACTATGTGAGTAATAATAATAATAATAAAATAAAGATACTGAACTTTGACCCTGCATAATCTGGCTAAAAATGGCTTTTCTGTGAGAAGACATGCACTAGTGTAATTTAGGTAAAGGTGAAGTTTTTCTACAGTGTGATTTTTTTTTTTTTTTTTTTTAGTGTTCGGTATAAATCTGTGAGTATTTCTCTAGCAAGCCACTATGTGAAACGAATAGAAATTAAGTGAAGCAAAAAGATGAATTACTTGAGATGTTGCACACCATAGTCAACAAGCTTTGATCAAGAGTTGAGAAGCTAGTTGAGTACTGGAGGCAAAATTCTGCTCTGTTACCCTTATCAATATGTGAGAACAAGATTTTGTTCCATAGTTGGAGACGAGGAATGTCTTAAATACATGGGTGTGAGCTCCATCCTGATGCAAGTTGAAGGATTCACTATGCTTGGGATGCCTGGTGTCACAGGTCAGGTGGCTGGCAGTGGTGGTTTTTCTTTCAGGGCTTTTGGAACTACTTTTCTGGAGAAGTCATTTCAGTAATGATGCCCCAGTTCCCTAAGCTTCACTTCTGCTCTTATCTCTGACATAAATCTTGCACTGGAATTGCTTTGGAAAATGACGTTGTGTGGATCTGAGGAAGGTATCACCATGGAGGAATTACTGGCATCCCCTATGTTAAATGCAGAAGAACCAGCCCATTGCCTTCTGAACCTTTATGCTAGTTTAGATCTGACTGTGTGACCATGATATGCTTTGGCATTTATCAGTAAGATGGAGGCTGGCTGTCTTTGGACTGTTTTATTTTCCTGTCTGGACATTTTGTTCTGCACTTAATGTGGAGAAATGACGGGTCTGATTCCAGAACAATTTAAGTCAGGTGAAATGCAAAGATAAAAACAACTCAGAAATGATTACATTTTTATTGATTTTTTTTTCCCACTAAAAAATAAGTCTAAAAATGGGCAGGCTTAACTAGTATTTTCACATTTTCAAGGTAAAATAAATAATAGCACATCAGAACACGCCAACATGGCAGCAAGGAGCTATGCCTAGATCATTTCTAGGAACACACATGGACTTCAGACATAACAGGTTCCTGGGGAAGGCATTGACCTGCTGCAGCTGGTCCAGGACAATCTGCTGCTCACTTTCCCACCTCCCCTCCTTTTTCCTTGCTTCTGATAATCTGTTTATTCAGGCAGTGTTCATGCCCTAATTAAGTGGTGATTTAAGCTCAGTAACTATTTCCCGAGCTCTGCAGGACAAATAAGAGTAGGTCCTTATTTGATTGAAAATACTGCTGTTAATCTGATTTTAGGGGAGTTTGCTGATTTTTGCAAATAGAGGCTGTCCCATTCTTTCATTTTCTCTGGAAGTACATTGATGAGTAAGGAGTAGAGTGTGTTTGGATTAGATCTTGAGAAAGAAACCAGCTGTGTTAGGGAATGAGCCACAGTTAATATTTGGGCAAGACTGGTGATTCAGGAGGTTTGCTTTTGGCTTTAAATGGCTTCAGATATGGGTTCTTAAAAGAATATTGAACGCTTGAAAAGTGTTCAGCTGTTGTTCAGCAGGTTGAGTGTATAACCATGGGTTATGACCACATATTCTAGCTTTTAAAATGAAACTGTTTCTCAAGTGATTGCCTTACAAATATTTGTGGTGGCTTAATATCACTTCTTGGGAGTTGGACCTATTTTTTTTTTCTTCTTCTTTTTTTTTTTTTTTTTTATTAGCATTTTTAAGCAAGTAGAAGAGCTATACTTCAGTCTGTGACAGGTTTCTGAGCTTTGTAATGAGTCCCGTGGCTTTTCTAAACTGTTGCAATAGCATTTTTATTGTATTTATTTTCACTTATTTATTTATCTTGCAAGGAGGTTGCAGAGAGCAATGATTCTCATTTTTTTTGGCAGCTCTTTGATTTCTTTGAGGTGAATATATGTGAATTCAGGCAAAGTTTATTTCCTAAAGTGCTAATGTGAGCAGCCAAATGAGTACAATAAGAAGGATAGAGCAAATATACAATTATTCCTTTCTTTTCATGAATAGTTTTTTTTTTTTTTTTGTATGTCCAGTTTTTATGACTTCTACTGTTTTGTTTATTGAACCAGTACTGCCTGTACTGCCTACTCACTAACAGGATGAACTTCCTCATGTTGTTTGAACAAATACCTTGGCTTGCTCTGAAAACACGGTGTTCGAAAGCAAACCCTTTGTGAAGTCTGCAATCTCGTTCAGTCCTTATCCTTTCCAGTAAGGATAGAACAGGGAAGCAACAGAGCAAGAACATGAACTTCTCTTGTGCTTCTGTGTATTAATAGTTCTAGGTTTTGGCTTTTATTGAAAACTAAGATTCGTAGTGAAAAAAAAATGCCCTTCTTTCTCAGGTGCAATAAACACATCAGCAGACAAAACCTTAATGTGATGCCAGACATGGGTGGCAACAGGAAAATGGACAGAGAAAAAAAAAGACAAAGTCATTTTGTGAGACTGGAGAGACTGTCTGTAGGAACTATATCTAAGAGACATGCTTTGGCTGGGCTTCACCACTTCTACCCTGAGAGTCTGTGGATTATTTTGCAACTTATCCTAGACATCCACATTTTCAGGCTGTGACCTTCCCAACAGGACAACCTTCCTGGGTCAGATTTTCAAATAGCACATATATCTCTGTCCCTGTCTCCTGTCTCTGGTCATGACCAGTAATAAATGCCTGGTGAAAGAGTGTAAAGCAGGTATTTATAGATTTCTTACAGCCCCATATTTCTACCTTGTGGGAATTGGCGAAAGCAACCACTGATAGATTTATTCTCCATTAATTGTCTGATGTCTTTTAAATGCATTCAAACTTTTGGCCCTGATGAGTTCCACATTTTAATTATATTGTGTGAAGAGAGGAAACGAAATGATGTAGCTCCATTGACATCAAACAGAGAAACACTGTTATACATCAAGCTGGGAAGCATGTTACTGGTCTACTTGAAGTGTGTTTATAATAGGTTCACAGCATGCCCCTCTTTCATGTGGTAGCAGGAAAAGCCAAGCATGTCTAAAAGTAACAAGGCTAGTATGAAATTTAGACTTAAGTGTACTAGCAAAAGTTCACTTTGTCTTCATTTTAAAGAATTATGAAAAAAGGAAAGCACATTAAAAATTGAAGCTTGTGACCTGAAAAATAGAAGTCATATGCTGAGACGTCCAGAAGATGTGTGTGCATCTGTAAAATCTATTCCATCTGGTTTATCTTATTCATCGAGGAGGAGAATTTTAGTTATACGGCTGAGCATATGAAAGTAATTTATTTTCATAGTCATTTTGATTACAGTATTCCCTTATAGTTCTTTAAGAGAAAGGAGAAGGATTATATTAAATCTTTAGTTAAAAGAAATAAAACAAATATTCAATTATCTAGATATGAATGAAAATATGTGAGCAATGAAAAAAAATCTTGCATGTTTTATTCTTTGTGGGATTTATCTTTTTAGCTGTCCTTAGAACAATAAATAAGGCATAGCGGGTACTCCATTTTCAGTAGGTTTCTTGCTAAGCTGTAGTGGGCAGCTCTGCCTTGTGCTGATTTTGATGTACCTGTAGGTGTACCTGCCAGTACTCTGGTCTTCTGCAGCCTGCACAGGGCAGGCAGGAGCCCTCTGGCCATTCAGCCAAAACTGCCAATACTGGGCAGTTTTATGTAAAGTGGGAGTTGCACAGGGAAACTACCAATGAAAAAGTCAATTTTTAACAGGCAAAAAACCTTATTTGCTTATTAAATCCTCTGTTGTCTGTAAATACATTTGTTAGGTTAAGTCTTCCTCAGCTGAAATCTGTACTGTAGGTCCTGTCGGCTTCAGTGGGAGTTTGCTCAAATCTGAGGTAGCTATTTGCAGTTTTTGTTTTGTTTTGTTTTTGTTTTCCCTCCTCATTCTGATGAGTCATCTCTTATGTCCATTCTTATGTCCCCGTTTCCTACTTAGGAGATTGCCCAAACCCCTCATTTTTATGAGGAGGATTACTTTTGGCCAAGGTGCTTGAAAAGGTTTATGTTGATTCCTGCTTTGTAAGCTGGTATATATTTATGTACAGCAGAAAAATATTGCATAGACATGATCATAAATAATTCACCATTCATTTCAACAAGAGGAAATTACATGCTACATTATTCAAGAATGTACAAAGATACTGCTTGTTGTGTAAAGAGAGTAATATTCTGCCAGTGAGCCGACAGCAGTTTTGCAACTAAAATAAAAAGGCATAAATGGTTTATTACCAACTCAAGTCTCACAGCTTTTCTTCTGTCTGCAATTCACATTCTTCTGCTGTCAGTGTTGAAATACAAAAAAGGTAAAGTATATCTGTGATTATGACTGCTGGAAATGCTGACTGGAAGAAACAATGAAGAGATACTTTAGATTGCTTGATTTTGTGGGATGGATGAGGAAAACATGGGCTCCTTGCACTGGGGAAGATCCTGGCCTTCTGGGTGTGTATTCTTGATTGCACAGTGAAAGACTGGAGAAAGTATTTAATTAAAACTTCTTGGTAAAGAGAAGGGAGTGGCTGTAGGGAATTATATCCTGGCTTTTACATGTTTATTGCTGTAGGTTGTTGTTTTTTTTTAAAAATCTTTCATATTGCATGACCATGACAGTAGGAAATCATATAAAATGGTACGTCTGCAACTAACAGTTATTAAAAATAAAAATAAAAATCAAAACACAACAAACAAAAAAAGCCCTCCCTCTATTCTGTTAGCTGAGTAATATATCATATTGCTCAGTGGTAGATCTTCAAAGAGATCATCTAACAAAACAACTTGTTGTAGTGCATATGCATAAGCTGGCAGAATTATGGTTGCTTGTGGAACTTTAAATTTTTTCTCCTGACTGGTGTGATTAAGATCTCAGTTTTACTGGGGCCTAAGCATATTAGCATATTTCTTTTTTTTTTTTTTTTTTTTCTTCCTTCCCTTGTATCACCTTCCCAATAAAGCATTTTCCTCAGCTTTCAAAAGTGCAGTTAGTAAGATTTTTCCTTGAGTTAGTAATATGTATACTGCAGTTTCATGAGAAGTGTCTGTACCCATTAAGAGTTCAATAAATTTTGGTCCATTTTATTAACATGCAAATGGACATAAAATAGGACTCAGAAGCTTATGCAGTGTTTCTAAGATCCTATGATCTGAATCCATCAATGTATCTCTGATAGCTCTTTTAAAAAGTTTGAGAATTAATGTCAAATACACAAGTTTTGAATTGATTCTGCAAGAGCGTCTGGGATAAATTTGTTCAATTCATAACACTGTGAAAGTTTCAGGTGCCTGTTAGAAGAGTACTGGAAAATAAAATGGATTTCTCTTTTAGTAGTGCACAGTTACTGGTCCCTCTGAAAATACATAGCATGGAGCTGGAGAGCAGAGGGCTGGGAGGAGACCGAGATACTTGTTGGGTATCGTTGGGTTCGCGGTGGAAGGTCTGCAAAAATATATATAAGTAGCACCTAATATGCTTAATTTTACTGATGCTGTAGAGTTCCTTCTGGTTACCCAGATCTTTTTATAACTACCACTGTAACTTGCTGCCTGTTCTTTGTGCATCTTTCTATAAAGGTGCATCTTTCAGCTCCCTCTTTTTTTTCAGGGCCCTTGTTTCCATCCCACCTTCTTGCAGTCTTTTCTGGGGGAAGGAACTCTCTTGGAAACTCTGTTCTAGCCCCAATGGATGATAACCAACTCTGCCCTTCCTGAGTCTCCTCTTGACTCCATTTCTTTCCCAGTGAAAATCTTTGCTCACGTGCCTTATTACCTTGCATTTTGACTTGCAAAGTGGAAACTTTTTCACTTGTTATCATAACCTTCCTTTCTCATCCTCCCTTTTGACTGTCCATGTCATTTGGAGAACTGCTGAGCTCTTCTTACTTTAAATCTTGGATCTTTCTCTCCCCATTATGGTGCTGTTGAGGAAGTGGAGGTGTTGGGGGGAAGTGGATCGCTGCTCTCACAGAGTTCATGTGAGGATGGACAAGGAGTATCACAGAGACAGAACCTTACAACACCTTAATTCCCAGGGACTAAAGGGAAGTTGTGTCTTTTCTGGGTGACAGAAGCCAAAATAAAAGTTGACCTTCAGAGGCATAACTGCTTCTTTATTTTTCAGCGTCTTTTTATTTTCCTTCTCATTCTGTCCAAGCTTACTGCTTTGTTTCTGACTTTTCAAAATAGTTTTAAAATATTTCCTGTCATAGAATGGCTTGGGTTGGAAGGGACCTTAAAAATCATCCAACTCCAACCCCCCTGCCCATAGGCAGGGATGCCACCCACTAGATCAGGTTGGCCAAGGCCCCATCCAGCCTGGCCTTGAACACCTCCAGGGATGGGCCATCCACAGCTTCTCTGGGCAGCCTGTTCCATTCCCCCTTGTCCTATCATTATCTATCTATCTATAAGTATTATCTAGTATATTGAAGCACAGGTATTATCTGTGAATTTTGTATTTGTTAATCTCTGTTTTGAGAAACTGGATTTGTTTTTGACTTTAAAATGTGAGTAGTTCCAGGAAGTTATTTAATAAGCCACAAAAACAAGGTCTAGAGGAACTATGCATAAATATGCTGTAATTCAGACCATCCTTTTGAAAGCTGATGACTTGTTTGTGAATTTGTACATCTCTGCTCTAAATTCTGTCTGGAAAGCCAGGCATGAATGCTGTCAAAGGTAGACACAAATACATCTATCCACCTCTAGTCACTTTTTGGCTATGAGCAACTGTGCTAATGAAGTGGTTAGAAGAGGATAGCACGTGTCCTGTGCAGCTGGGTCCTTTATCCTGCATGGATGTGGAGGCCTCTGTGAGACCCATGAGTGCTGAAGTCCTTGGAGCAAGGAGGCATCCACTCATGTGGTCATTTCTGCACAACCTCTCCTGTGCTGAAGTGCAACTATTTAAGAGGATTTTCTGGATCAGGGCCTTGTCTTGAAATTGCAGTACTGATTGTACGTTTCATTTAACTAACACATCTTGCCGTTTTTATTGAGTGATATCTTGTCAAAATGTATTTGACAGGTAATGCTGAAAGCATGTTAGTGCCTTCGCAGTGCGTCACTGGTGGTTGCTCTTGTCCCAGAACCACTTGTTCCAGAAGACAAAGATCCTGATAGGAGTTTTTGCTTATGTCTGTTATTTAATCTCTTAAATTTATCGAATGTGGTAAACTTGTGGCTTTTTTATTTGTTGTTCTTCTGTCTTCCCCATGTGCTTGAAAGCATACTGTTGTCTTATCTCGACATTGTCCTCTTACCTGGGTTCCTGCCCCACTTCAGGAAAGTTAATTTAAGGTCTCTGTGCACAGAAAGAGGGTGAACATTTAAACCTGTGTTACTGGCTACTGTCCAAAAATGCTTTCAGACTTAAAGAGCAGATTAAAAGCTGTTATAGAGGTTAGTGAGCAGGTGATGTAGGTAGAGTAGTGTTACCTGTGTCAACAACTGCTTGCTGATGTGAGCAGGTGGGTGACTGCAAAGAAATGGCAACTCACCGCAGGCTTGAAGCCAAGCGTTTCCTGGGTTTAATATCATGAGTGCTGCAATTAATATACTTAGCAAACAGAAAGCATCTTTCAAACGGTAGTGTGAAATTACTTGTGATGGATTGCAGTTTTGCTATGACCTTGAATGAAGGTGAATGTAGATATTACTCAGTTTGCTCTTGTGTGTGTGTCAACACATATGCTTTTTTTTTTTCCTTTAGGTTGCACAATGCACATCTTTGAGAACATCTCTGGGACAATGAAGCTTCCAGGAACAGAAGTCTGGTTTGGAACCTGCTTGTTTTAAGAATATCTGGGAATTTCTATGCATATTTGCTTATTCCAACGTAAATCAGAAGACAATGAATTCTTTTTATTTTTTGCATGTTTTCACACTAAGTAACAACTTTTCTTCTTTCCCGTTCTGTTCAATGGGAAAAACTTGAGCCAGTTGTGTAGCTGATTTTTATTTTGCCGCATTCCTCATCCTGAGCCAAATTCTTGGAAAACACGTCTACAATACATCTATTTTTGTAGTTGGATTTTTCCCCCCCTGTATATTTCATATTTCACTTTTGGAGTCCTTTTAACTGTTCTGGTTTGAACCTGTCCTTTTGTGTCACTGAGAATTCATAGAATCACTCAAGGAATTAAATAATTTCAGACTTGCAGAAGATGACTCATATGCTTCAGAAACATTTTTGTGGCTGTGCTTGGCTCATTAATACAGGAGTCTAACAGTACTAATATGAAGCATTGCATTAATTGTTGCATACATTTATTACCAAATGACTTGCACAGACAGTGTTTCAGATGCCGTGGACCTAGCCATAATAACCAGAAGTGTCCCGTTTGCAAAGGAGAAAATAAAAACCATTTGTACACTGATAGCAAGCAGATGAAGTTGCTTGCAGTTTTGGAAGTAAGGACTGATCACAGTGAAAGCTGGAATGGATTTTTCTGCTTGAAGAAGGGGAAGCTATGCAGCTTAATATTTGGGTTGATTATAATGACTCTAGTGATGGCATCCTACGTACTGACTGGAGCCAAACATGGCCTGTTGTTAATACCGTCTCCCTTCCATTACGGAGCTTTTACTAGCAATCCAAGCTTAATGGACAATGAAAGCCTTAGTGACATGAAAGACCATTACCAGTCTTCTAAAATTAATATTTCATATGTAAAGGATTATCCAAGTATTAAATTAATTATTGACACTATTACTTCAAAGATAGAGTTTATAACAAGACAGCGCCCTGATTTAGAAGAGCTGAGGAAACAAGAGCCACATGTAAGTATGAGTTAAAGCGTGTCTGAAATTAGTGCATGCTGGTTTATTTCAAGAATATGGGGTCAATCTTTTGCTGAGATAAAAACAGTGCAGATGTTCTGATGTTCGTATTGTGATTTATACCACCTGGGGTCTCCTTATTTATACCAGTTGAAGAGCTGATGTTATAGATCAAGTCCTTCAGAGTCACAGGCAAAATGGATGGGCTATATAAATGGTCTTGACACCTGGAACAAAAAATCAGGCAGTCTTCCGGCAGCTGTACGCTCTCATTGACTTGAGAACCTTGTCTCACCCAAAATCATTCTGACTTAGTCAGATTTGCCAGTCACCTAAAGTGATAAATAAGAAGGGAGACTTTCTAACTACATGTGTGCGTTCCTGAAAAAGTGGTTATTGCAAACCTTGTATTTCAGAATTAACAACTGGAAGTTAATTTGTATATTACAACTTTGACTTTAAAAATTAATTCCTGGGGTGGTGGGGGATGTGGGATATTATTAATCTGCCTTCTGGTCTTAAATTCAAAGGATTTTTAAATGTGCTTCTCTCCTAGTCCACCTGTTTGCACTGGATTTTTTTCTAGTGCCATAAGAAATAAGTTAAGTCAATTTCTTATTTTAAATACTTTTTTTTTTTTTTTTTAATACATATAAAACAAGGCAGGGGGCAGGGGATGTTAATGCTAATGTTTCTATTGTGTTCTATCATTGTGCTAAGTTAAAAAAATATAACCCACTTTTTTTTGCCTTGACTGAAATTATTGTTCTTTATGTTGCAGATGTTTTCAGTAATTCCTAATAAATTCCTTCCAAATAGCAAGAATCCTTGTTGGTATGAAGAGTACAGAGGAAACACAACCACAGATCCTTATACAACCAACTCCTATGCACTGTATTCAAAGCGTTTTCGAACCATATTTGATTACCTCAGGAAGGTATTTTGGAACCACTTATACCATTACAAAGACAAACACTACCGGCTGCGTTGCCTCCCCCACTTCTACATCATTGGCCAGCCCAAGTGTGGGACAACAGATTTGTACGATAGGCTCAGGCTGCACCCCGATGTTCGGTTCTCAGCTATCAAAGAGCCACACTGGTGGACAAGAAAGCGGTTTGGTGAGTAAACGTGCCTTCTGACATTCAAGAGAGTGGTCTATGAAGCTCTGATGTTACTTGTATGTATTGGGGGTGAATTATATGGATTTGGTCCATATTGGTTTACCTTGAAACGACCAAAGGTGATGGATGCTCAATAGGTTCTAGCCTGCTTCTGTTTAAAAATGTGTTGGATTAAACCTTTCAAGACGATGGACATTTAATTTGGTTTCATTGCAGTAGATTGGAAAAATATAGATAAATATAAAATCACTGGATAAAACCAACTTATATTTTGTAAAGCCTAGAAAAAATACAGGTTGTGATAAGAGGTTTAAAGAACAGCGGTAATAATTTTACCACGCAAAATTTTTCTGTGAAGCATGAATAAATGATGGGACGTTATTTGATACATGAGTGTCTTCTGTCCTTGTGATTCAGTAAATGCAACTGTGTATTATAGTGGCAGCTTCACTAGTGTTACAGCTCTAGTCAAATGCTCTGTGTGAGACAGCTCTCTCCCACGGAGGAACATGGATGTATTCCTGATGCTCTTTTCCTGAGTGACATCAATATTTTAGGAAATGGTTCTTCATCTCTGAAGGCAGAATGGAATAGCTGAGGTGGTGGTTGCTTCTTCAAAGGGTGTCTAAGAACCACAGGCCTCGATGAATTCTTTTATCCAACGGAAGTGTTTATATCTTTCTTGTTCTCTCCTCTGTGGGTACCAAGGCAGGTCAGTCTTGTGGTTAAAGACCGAATGAGACTCAGAAAGTCCAAGTTCAGTTCTTGACTTTACTGTGTGCTTAGTGCTTTCACTAAATGCAGGTGTGTATAGTACTTGCTTTATTTCACCCAGGCTTTGTGTTTTCTCACTGCAATAGTGGTTGGGTCTAGCTGTGAAAATCTAGGATGCTGATATCAAATTTCACAGGCTTTTCAGTGGTATTATTGTTTCCAAGAAGATGCTGGTTATTTTACAGTGATGTTATCTTTCCTCCCGTATGTGATTTGCTGTGCTTTAACGCAGCCAATGCCTTTGGAGCAAGGAAAAACCTAGCACTGTGGGGTAGATCATTTGTTGAAGCCTTTGCATCACTACTTCCCTGTGGTGCTTCTCCTGAGCTTCTTTGAAATCGGAAACTCTCTCCCCTAATGAACTGCCATGGCTATCATTAGGCTTCTTTCTGAGGAACTGGGACTCCTGCAGTGCTGCTTCTGTGCTTTATTTTGGGGTTGTACCTTCAATTCTTTCCCATACACATGGTGTTACCATTTTCATCTCCCCTCTTTTTGCCTCGAAGCCCTGAAAAACCCTTGAGCTCCTGTAGATGGAGGCTTTGATCATTGCTGTTTGGTGAGAAGAGGGCTCAGTCATAGATCTGGGATTCTTAATTTCTTATATAGAAATAGCTTAGCTGTTGTCTTGGGGTTTATGTTTTCTTCCTTTGAAAGTGCCGTGAAAAAGTGGCTCATACCAAACCCACAGTGGTGTTTCATATATAGTGCACCATAAAGCTAGCACAGAAGCAGTGAGCCTGGCTTTCTTTGTCTCAAGTACAATTAACCCTCTTCAATGTATTGTAGACATTTTATAAATGTTTCTTATAAATTAAAATGTAAAGCAATAAGATGAAAATACAGTTTTGCTCTTGAGATAATTGTCTCGAGTGTTGGAGACATGGGAGGTACCGATGTGAATGAAGGAGCTGGGCTAGTTGCAAAGTCAAAGCAAAGAAGCATCGTGGTGCCTCCTGAAGTCCCCTGAGAAGGAGTTCATTCATCACAGTCAGTGGCTGACTGAAAATGAATGATAAGATTTGCCTCATGACCTCCAGGTGGAAAGTCAGATCAATGAGGAAAGTGGATTTGAGACTTGGACACCTTCCAGTGTGAATGCCGTGCTGCTTGTCTCTGGGTGTCTAGATGCAGGGATCATCAGCAAAACCGTCTGTGGAAGATTGTCTTCCAGGAGAGTGCTGGCAGGAAAGGCAGAAGCAAACTCTCAATTGATACACTAAGCTAAAATCCTTGATGCTAAACACGTATCTACACTTAGTGTAGTCTTAACAGCAATGTTTGCAATTCATGGTGGAGGAGGCTGTGCACTCAATCTCACTAAAGCCAAGACAGTTGCTCAGAAATGGACCAACTGATACCAAATGGTCCAACTGACCAAATGAACAGGCAACCATAAGAAGTCATTTTGGAATGAATGTAATTTGTGAACAAGGATGAAGTCCAGTCTCAGTGCTGGCACTCACAAACCTTCCACATGCATGACCTTGTGGTCAGTCACTGGGGGACCTGCAGCAGTTCCACAAAGAGAACTTTTTTTCCATAATTACTTTTTTTTGTTTGTTTGTTTTCAAAGCTGAAGAATGATGAAAGTTTGCAGAGCTTGGCATCTTATGGAAGGAAGATCTATAGAGATGACCTTCCAGCCGTTTCAGGCTGTTTGCCATTCAGAAAGACTAAATTTTAATCTTTTCTGCCCCCAAAGTACTTTAGATAATGGTTGCTATTTGGCAAAATGAAAAATGAAAAGGAGGAAAAAAAAAAGCTAGTAGTAGGCTAATAAATGAAATTGAGACAGCCCTCTTTAAAAGCCAGCTTGTGCATATGACTTCTGTGCTGCTGGCTATTATCTTGTTTAGTTTGTAAAACTTATCTGGAGAAGAAAGCCTCTTTGTTCTATGGCATTCTCTGATTCAGGGATTTTTACAAGACAGACTAGTTTCAGCTGAAGCTAAACAACCCTCCTGGGAAGGTCCCTTTTCACAAATCACCACTTTCCCGTTCTGCTGGGATGGTTGATGCTCTACAGGACTTTGTCCCAGCTTGACTGTCTCTCTTTCCTGGCTCTTAGCCACAGCTGCTGCTCCCATGAGTGGGGTGGCAACAAATCAAGGCAGTCTGTAACACCATGCATTCTAGAGCCTTTTTCCCCCCTTTAAAAACAAATCAAAATACACTGCTGATTTTTTTTTTCCAGCTTTGTTAAATCCTACTTTTCTAAAGGGGAAAATCAGAGGAAATAGGCAAAAGGACCCTCTTGTTGAGCTTTTCTCTCACATAAATGATAATTACCTGCCTTGCAGGAACAGAAAATGAGAGCCAAGGAGTCCTGCTCTATGCCCTTAGTTTTGTTCCCACTCGGTTGTTTTCCTTGACCTCTGTCTGGCTGAGAAATGTGGCTCACAATGCTGAGAAATGCAGGGAGAAGGCTGATGATGTTAAATGTGCCCTGCAGCATATGGAGGGATAGGAAAAAAAGCTACTATCATGGAGACTTACTTTCTTACTTCTGAAAGATAAAGACATGAATAATTTCCCTGTTTTCTGATTTTTATAAATGCACATCAATTTACATATCTGGCATCAGAGTCTGTTCTTAGTCTCAGTACAGTAAATCTAGTTGGAGTCTGTATTAATCCAGTTTATACCAGTGAAAATGAAAGCAGAATTTTGTCTTTTATATTCATTCATTCTAAATGCGAAATTTTGAAGAAAATAAATGCAAGCTATTCATGCAGAAACTATAAAACAGAATACTTTAGATATTCCTATCACTGAATTTATGGCTTAATCATATAATATCTCGAATCTCAGCTACTCCATTATTGGCACTTTTAGTTGAATGTTACATTTCATGGCTCTAATTTTGTGCCAATGTTAGCTGGCTCAGACCCAGCAATGTCAATGAAGCTGTCCTGATGTAGACCAGCAGTTAATCTTGCCTTGCTATTATTATTATTTTTTTAAACTTCTCTCTTTTCACTGTTTTTAGGAATCATTCGTCTGAGGGATGGATTTCATGACCGCTACCCAGTAGAAGATTACCTTGATCTGTTTGACTTAGCAGCACATCAAATTCAGGGCGTACTGCAGAGTGAAGCAGCAAAAGAGCACAGCAAGACAAATAACATCATAATTGGTAGGGCAAATACAGCTTCTGAAATGTGTTTTTATCTCTGGATTTGTAGCATCTGTACTGTAGGCATGAAAAGGGCATTTTCTCAGGGGTGACTGGTTCACTGCATGGGGCCACTGATGCTTGTTTCCCCTGCTGTGCATGGATAGTGCAGAAGTTCTTATCTTGAGAAGATGCCTGAGAAAGCAATAAATGCCTGATGAACATCAGCATTTAATTAAATAATAAAATAAAAAGAAAGTGAGGGAACTTGGTTACTCCATCAAACACTGTTTTCATGTCGTTTTCATTACAAAGGGTTTGCCTGTATCCACAGGATTGTAGCTTCAGGTTCAAATGCTGCAATGATGTGAGTTTCTTCCCAGGCATAGCAAACAAATTGTGGTATTACTACACTGTAGAAACGACACTGTAGAAATCCTGTAGCTGACTGGAGACAGTTTTCATTATAGTTACACAAGAGGCTCTTCTCAAGTACCGTCATAAGACACACATAGGAAGAAAGAGCACCATGTTTTGTGTCATCATCCTTATGTAGCCACCCTGGCTTCAGCTGGGCTACAGCAGTAGCCTATGGTGGACTGAAATAAACATGATTAAACCCCTGAGCTGCTTTGTTAGCAGCAAAGATAACACTCGTTCAAGAGCAGGAGTACACAGAGTCAAGCTGAAACTATCTTGCACTGTATTATTTTTCAGGTGCGGAAATGAGAGGCATAGTACAGGATCCAATTTGAAGACAATTTTATGGTTCCAGTTGATATTAAATCACTCAATTAGTATTAAAAATAGAAATATCCGGTTTAGAAAAGCTGTTGTGTTGCACATTATGGAAACCTATGATCAAGTCCAGGCTCCATGGAAGGATGCCTGAATTGCTTTCCATGGTGCATGGTGGTCAGTAGACTATGCTCATCCACCATGGTACAAATGGATTGCAGTGCCTGTGAAGAACATCAGTGGAAATTCTTAGATTCTGTTTTTGCTTTCTGCTGGAAGCAGAAAACCGAGGGGAAGAGAGCTTTACCAATCTTACTCTGTCATCTCCAAATCTTCCAGGGAAACCAGACACCACCATGAAAATATTAGTTGGGCAAGAGTCAGTTCCTTGTTGAAAAGAGACTTTTGAAGTAAGCTGAAGTTATTATCCTATAGAAATTACAGACAAGGGATTTGCTGCCTGCTCATGGAGAGAATACCCTCAGAATCCTCTTTCATTTAATTTTAACCAAAAATAAATTAACCTATTGTTGGCTTGATGGAATGGTGACATTGTGTTACGTTTCTTAAGCCAGAGACTTGGCTATACTCACATTTGTTCAATACTTCCTTAGCTTTTAAGTCTACCATTTGATTGATTAAATATTCAGTGCTGAGCAAAATTTGCAAGACTGGGTCTTTAGAAATGTTGCCATAAAGGACATCTGCAGATTTTCCTCCTACTTACAATAGTATCTCCTGTCCTTTCATGGGTGAATTGTTTATACTAATTAAATACACTAATCTAATTGGCTATGTACATCTTTGATTACTTACCTCCTGTTACAGCTTTTTCTAGAGTTCAGTTTGTGTTTCTTTTTCCTGTAGTCTCATTTCTTGTTTCATTAAGGTTCTGTTCACTTTTCTTATTAAGTTTACAGGAAAAGTCCTGAATGATTATGCTCATTAACTTTTTTTTTATTACCTTGGTGAAACAAAACAAAGCTAGCTACAATAGAATGAATCTGTATGAATGTCAGGTTTGCTTAGAATCCTGCGTTTTCCTATTTCAGGTTATTAGAAAGAAAAATCTAATTAAACCTGTAAACATTTCAGTAGTTCATCATGCTATGTTATTTTGAAAACGTAAACTTAATTGGGTATTATACTTAGTGGGCAATAATTCCATTTTTCCAAATAAAATTGTCTGCTTAGAGAAGATTAAAGTGGACAATGCTGAACTAGCTTGAGGCAGCTTGAGCAGGACTTGTTTATCTACAATCATTAATATCATTAATTCACAAGAATGTCTTTTGAAAGCACAATATGATTATAATCCATTAATGACTGAATATAAAAGTTATACATTTATTCTTTGAGAAGCTTAGTAATTCATATGTTCTTTAAGTCCTAAAGAAAAAATAATATATTTTTAGTTGCACTGCAGTAATTTCATAGAATTACTACAGCAGTGATTAATTTATCTCATGTTTGGAATGGCTGACTCTCTTTGCAGATATTAAGTCTGTATTATAACTCAGAAAAGAGCACTATCAAATTATCAGAAGTTTTTTGGGCTGCTTCAGGAAATTAAAATTATAATTGGCAGGGACCAGAATCTTTTTTTGTTTTGTTTTGTTTTTGTTTTTTAATTCTTAATGGCCATCTTGTTTTGAGAAGGCTTGCCTTCTGGAACCCAAGCTACATGTAGCGGGGACTATTTGCATTACAGCAGCACCTCAAGCCCTCGTTAAGGCTTTAGCATGATTTGATGGTGTGCCGTTGGTCTTCCCTTGCTCCTGCACTGCCTTCACATTTTGGTGGTGGCAGCTGATCCAGCTGAAGTGATTTTTGTGGAGTATTTTGATCTGTGGCATTAAGACAATCTGCCCACTTATGTCTAAATACGCTGATTTTGTTTAGTTCTAATAGCACGTGTGTATGCAGGTGTTCTTAGGTTTAGTCACCCTATGTGAGCTACTTAGGGAAATCCAATAGAGAGCATCAAATAAAATCAGAAGTCCGTGGAGCACAGGTGTATGAAGGAAGATCAGAAGAACCGTATTGAGAGAGGAAGAGGTAGTGTATAAAAGAGTATGGAGTTGAAGAGCTTACACTGTAGCAAGAAATATGGGAAATTGTGCCCTCTTCTGCTAGCACTGGAATAGCTGTGTGATGCTTCTGTGGCCCAGTTATCTCAGCGCTTATCCCATATTTAGTCTTTTGTGCTTGTGCTTTAACCATCACAGGAGCCAGGCTAAGTGAGTTTTAATTGACAAGTCAAAGCCTACCGATGATTAGGCAGTGCCTTGGCTGATTAATTTAGAATGAAAAAGCAGAGCTGTCGTGGACACCCAGCTTAAACCAATGGACCTGATCCCCTCCTTTTGAAATGAGGCAAAATGAACATGACAGAAGATTAATGTGTTTTCTAACAACTCCCAGACTTTATTAATGAATCACATTATATTAAGCTAGAGTTTGGAGCAAATAACTATTTCATGTTGTGTTTTGGCAATCTTTTATAATCTTTATTGGTCTTTCCCAAGAGAGAAAACAAAAACGGAAAATCATGTGCAGGTCTACAAGCCTGCAACATTATTATTATTTTTTTCATCTCATTCCTTCTGATTCAAAAAATCTCTTTAACTAGCTCTCATTAGGCTGTCAAAGGGTGGAAGTTTCCAAAAGGCTTCTATATCATATATGCTTTATTAAGCAGCAGTGTGCCACATAAATGCCACTATTAGTTAAAAAGACAGGGAAGACTGAGCAATTCAAAACATCATATCAGATCATATATTTAGCAGCTGAAGCATCATATACCTTGTTCTCGCGGAGGTGGTACCTATTGTGTTTCTCACTGTAGAAATGCCTTACATGTAAGAGTATGCCTCTTCAGAATCTAAGTATGTAAGAACTTGACGTTTAATGAAATGTCTTTAGTAATACTTACATTTCACTTGTTCTATAATAATTGCGGTTACATATTAAAAAAAAAAAAAAAAGGCAGTGTGGACATTAATAGTTCATGTGTAATTCTTTTGAATGGTCTACACCAGCTATTGGATTTCCACGCTGACACAAAGAATAAAACAAGTTACTAGCAGAGATGCTTTTCATTTTCAGGGGAGGCCAGTGCCTCGACGATGTGGGACAACAACGCATGGATTTTCTTTTATGACAACAGTACCGAAGGAGAACCTCCTTTCTTAATCCAGGATTTTATCCATGCCTTCCAACCAAATGCCAAACTTATCATCATGCTGAGAGATCCTGTTGAAAGGTGAGCAAAGATTGCATTGCACAAGCACGCAAGAACATTTTCTTACTATAACAACTTGATTCAGTCTTGCTCTGGGGCACAAATAGATGCTCGTGTCGTATTTGGTCAGATTTTTTTTTTTTCATGTTAAAAATGGTTGGTGCAGCGCTCATAAAGCTTCCTAATGCAACCTTAGCTAGCAGAACTAACAGATACTTAGGAGTTTACCCTTTGTCTTCCTGACTTGCCTGCAAAGGAAGGTCTCTACTTTTCCAAAGCATGAGCTGCTTTTGATAGGTTTTCCACAGTTTTAGCCACAAATGTCCTTCTTTCCATTTGCATTTCACTCTTTCTCTTAGTTTTGTTCGAGACTTCTAGGGGATTTCTTTCCACTGTCCTCTGAAGGAGGAGGATAATGGAGGTGTGTGGGTGAAGGAGACAAAGGCAGAGTCCTTTTCAGATACCTATTCAGGTTACATGGGGCTAGGTCAGAGCTCAAGGGCAGAGCCACAGGAGCACCCAGGAAATGGGAGAGCAGAATGCAGATGTTGATGGGGACCTACTCATGAGGTGCAGAGCTGTGTGAGCTTCCCATGTCAGCAAATACAGTTCTCAACCTTTAACAGCTTCTAACCTCGGGATTTAACAGATGGTAATTTTATGAGAAAGAGCTGGCCGAAGTGGATTCCTCATGTAAATTACAACAAGTTCCCTGATTGCTTTAACCACCCTCTGTAATGTGGGTGTAGCTCTTTGCCAGCTGTAATGGGAGTGAGATGAAAAGTGAGCTTCTCCTCCCTTACTGTATGTGTGGTAAATTGGTTTCTTGTTTGTGATGCCCTTGTAGCTCACAGCTCCTCTGAATGGAGGAAGGAGCACTGGGGGACAGTTGCCTTACAGTAGCCAGGAGGGTGAGAGGGTGCAGGTCCTGCACAAAGTCTGAGAGCAACTGCCCAGAGGCCCCTGAAAATGGGGTGTGTTTGAAAGACATCAAGGTTGGTGATGGTGGGTATTGATGGTGTCCTTATTTCATTGTAATGGATGGGGATTGAGGGTAATGACTTCAAGTAGCTTGAACAGCTGAAATCCTAATCAGCAAAGGTTTTATTACCACACAGATGTCCCCAGAATTAAAAACAGATGGGAAGAAATATAGAAAATCTCAGCTGCCCTGCAGAGAGAGAGAGCTTGTCTTCAAGATCATAGTTTTCCATAAGATGTCAGCAAGTCTTTAAAAGTATGGGTTTATTTTAATGCATGATTAGAAATACTAAGCGCTCCTATTAAGCCTTTTAAACAAACAGCAGCCAGCCCATGCTGTACGTGATGCCTGCTGGCTGATTTCCTCAGGCAGGAACCTTTCCACCTCCAGGAGCAGCTGGTCGTGCCCTACCCAGGATGAGCCTTGTTCATGTTGTTTGCTCGCTGTTAAGTGATACTCTGCACAGGCACACACTTTTTTTGCAAACAGTTGACGCTGCTGTGTGTCTAATGTAGCTGAAGCTGGCTGGCTCTGCCCCATAGCTTTGCTTCATCTCATCCTTGCTCCCTTTGGTGGGTCCAGCAGAAGGACCCCAGAAGAAGAGTACAGGTGGTCATGGTCCTCAAGCACAATTGGATATCACTGTCCTCAAGTACTGGTTAGTCTGGTCCATGTCTGGTACCCTTTCCTGTGCTCTGAGATGGAGCTTTTTCACTTAAATATATATATTTATATATCTATTGTCTCCAAATTGTTCATAAAACAGGACTGAGATGAATTCTTCTTAACTTTCATAGTAATTTTTCCAAAATGAAAAACAAGCCCCCAGTAATATATTTAATTTTATTTTTTAAAAGTTTATCAGCATTAAATTAACAACTGTGGGACATAACTGATACAAACACTGTGCTGAGATTTTTATTTTTAAGCAGTTTTCAAAGCACCTAGATCAAATACACTTACAATGGGCAGTGCATAGTATGGCAGAATATTGTTAAATTAGTAAATTGAGCAACCTTGGCAAATTCTCTGCTTTCACTACAAAGAGCAAGGGAAGGACACAGCAGCTGGGTCTGTGTGCTGCCTGTGCAGCTGGGTCTCCTGTGGACATGGGAAGTGATGCCAGGCAGCAGCACGTCAGCATTTGCCAGACTGGAAAGAACTGGGCAAAAGTAATGATTTTCAGTCTTTCTTAATGGATGATGCATCGGTTACTGTTGCCTCATTTTCTATACTTTGCTGTGATTTCTATTTTAAAGGGTGTAAAAAGTGAATTAAAAACAGTCTGCAACGTATGCATCCCTTCTCTTCCTTTTCAAATGAACAGAGCATTTCTGTCTGTCGTATGGGAATTAAAATCTTGCTCTTGCAAAACACTAACATAAATAATGAGTGCAGAGGGGCTATTCCTGTGCTTAAGTGCTTTGCTGGATTAGGGCCTAAACTTTCCAAATTAAATGATGAATTTTAAAGTACCTGTGGCAACCTAGGGAATTAAAAATATAAAGCGAGTGCAATAGGAAAGACTACCACAACAATAAAATGAGTCTTTTTTTTTTTTTTTTAAGAGGCTGAAAGATACCTCATGTTGGGAGATGGTGCCATGGAGTTGTAATATGGGTACTATGAGAATACTGGGAAAGCAAATCCCTCTCAAGTGTTACCAAGGCCAGCTTAGTAATCAGAGAAAAATTGTTTCTAAGTCTTCTTATTCTTCTGTTGGGTTTGGTTTCAACTGTGAGCTGTTGAGATGAGGACTGTTTCTATCCATGGCAGTGTGGAGCACCTTGTACAGAGGGGTACCAATATCTGCCCAGACCAGTTCTACCTTTTATAGATAACACAAATTTAAAGTATGTACATTCAAAAAATTTGCCTTTATGAGAAAATATTGGCTCATGCAATTACTAGGGTCTAGAATCTCACAAGATACTGACCTAGCAAGTGGGGAAGATTTTGAGCAGCTCCATGGAGTAGCTGTCATTCTGAGCCAAAGCCCATCAAATTGAATAGAAAATGTGTCATGGCTGAACAGGGCTGCTGGGGCAATGTTACACACACGTGCCACTGCTCTCAATTCACGTAAGTGATTGCCATTGTCATGTAAATAGATCTTCTTTCATTTCCTCTGTCATTTACTTGCACGTATTTCATCCACAGATTGTACTCTGATTATCTGTACTTTGCAAGTGCTAATAAATCTGCAGAAGATTTTCATGAAAAAGTGGCAGAATCACTGCAGCTGTTTGAGAATTGCATGCTGGATTACTCACTGAGAGCCTGCGTCTACAACAACACCCTCAACAATGCCATGCCCGTACGTATTGCCAATAACATCGGATTCCTCGCTTGGATAATGACACACTGTGTCAAGGCTGTTAAAGTGCCAAAATGCTGTGCCTATAAACATCAAGAAATAAAACTTTCTTCCTTTTCATTTGTAAAGCGGATGACATAAATATATATGTAAGCATGTAAAAGCTGATGTACTGGCTCAGCTGTCTCCTCAGTCTGTTCCCTGATGAATGCCAACAGCAATAATACAGTCTTTCTATTGTGCAGGCGTATGGAGAGCACATTTAGGGAAGATTACAGTTTAATGTGTAAGCTTTTTGCAGATCTCTCCAAAAAGTAGCTCTGGCAAGGATCTTTGTGGTAGGAAATTGCCTCAAAATCAGAATAAATCATGTATTCTTTCACAAGAGAAGTCTACCAATAACTAGATAAATCCTCCTTTTATAAATTGTGCACATTTAAAAATGATAAAAAGAAATACAGAAACTGCTGGCAGAGGATTGATATTACAGGCTCAGTATTCCAAAATTCACATTTTTAGTGTAGAACTGGCTTTGAATTTTCCTTGAGAGGGACATGAAAGCCTATGCAGAATAATACCGAGGAGACTGACTTAAAGTATCAAGTCTGGTCAATTTGCCATTCAATCCTGTTTTATTTGCTAAGGCTTTAACAGCCTCAGAGGGAATACTCCCCTCCTTTGTCCCCAGGGTGAAGTTATTGTTTCTTTCAGTCAATAAAATGACCATAAATGAGTTCATCACACAGGCCTGAGCCCCACAGCAGCAGGGAAAATGGGATATTCCTCTTCCTTATCTTGGCAGTAGTGTGAAGCCATAAGGCTTGGATGGTAGCCTCCAGGACCTCCACGGACATGAGTTGCTGCCAGGTGGTGCTAAAATACTTCCCAGGCATCTGCTTGCATAAACGGATTTCTTCCAGTGTTGAGAGAGAAAGGCAGGGAGAGAACCAGAAGGAGAGATTTTTTTCCTCTCTATTCTTCCTTAGGGTGCAGAAACACTCTTCATTTGTTGTCTTAGGCAGCCCTCAGAAGACACTAACCCAAGCAGATGTTCATAAGAAAACACAGATGCTAACTGTGTTCCTCTGGACTTCTCCAGCCCCTTGTTCAGACAAGCTGATAATCTCTGTTATGTGCATTGTTTCCTATAGATTGAAAAAGTTGGGGTCATTTTCCCCTGTGAGCTTATTAGATTGCCAGTTGTGTTTTGCTATTAGTTAGTACATTCCTGAAAGAAGAGAGATGAGTGTCATAGATGTCACTGGTGCTGGATGCCAACCTGTAAGGAATGGGGCATTTGTCAGCTTATCCGTGTGGAGAATCAGTGAAAAACAGAGAAATCTAGAGAAAGGCAAGCTGAGCCAAGGGAATCAAACCAAGCCCACAGATGTGGATGTTATGGAAGGGAGAATAGCTTTTGAAACCCCACTGGTGCCCTTTGATGTGCAGGATGAATCTTATGGAAGTGCACTGAATCTTATGGAAGAAGATGACATGTTTTGGAAGAAGTCAGTAAAATGTGCTATATAGGGTAGGAAATCAAGGTTCCTGAAGAAAACTGAAAAGTAATGGGACAGATTAAAACTCCTGTTTCTGGTGAAAAGTTTTAAAGAAAGATTCTAGGCCTGTCTGGGGAAAGCACAGCACTGCACTGCCAACACGTACCGTGCAGCTGAGAATGGAGTTTCACTCACCTTTATCAGAAGAAAAAAGTGAAACCCAGTGCTGAGTTATGTGTTTCCCCAGAGTGCAGTGAAACCGGATACTAGCTAAGATAATCACATTTTTAATCAAATAAGAGCTCAAATTCTTGTACAGCACGTATGTAAAGAAGTCTACTAAATATGGAGGCTTATTGTAAAAAGCAGCCAAAGGCACACCCGAATCTCACATCATGATAACAGTCACTTAGCAATAATCCAAAAATTGGCTTATTTGGGGGGAATTTAGGTAGTTTAGGTACATGAGTCCGAGTAAGAAACGAAAGAGCCTTGTTATCTGTCTTCAGTACTGTGGTAATGAGACTAAAGTTGTTAAGTCTCTTTTATGAAAGCCACTTATGACTTGGGATTCATGTTTCTGTCTTTTGAGCCTGAGCAGTTTTAGAAAATTATAAGCACAGTCAGAGGCTGGACTTTTTTATTGCAACTTATCTAAAATTTAGGAGGTTGGAGGGAAACAGGTCAGGACAGGATTTTCCCACCCATCCTCCTCCTCTCTGGTTTGCACAACCTGATGCTTTCAGCGTGTGCTCAGCCGACACACCACGAACGCTGACGAGCAGCCACTGCTGCAGCCTAGATCTAGATCTGGAGATCACAATCAGAGGCCACTGAGCTTCTAGGAGGCAACGCTGTTACGCAGAGGTGCGGCTGATTCAGCAAATGCTGCAGGAAGGAGTGCGTGGTCAGGTCCTTCATAAAATGTTTCCACTCGTAGATAGGCCATTTGCAAAGATTTACATAAGCTTCACTGAAAGCAAGAGTAAGATTAATTTTTTTTTCATATGTTTTCTTTTCATAGTCCTTCCAGAGAACATATTTGGGATTTTTGCCCAGAAGACATATGTGAATATTGGTTTGTTTTTGCTCAAAGTGATGTAAATTAATTAGATTTTCATACTTTTTTATTTTTTAATTTTTTTTGTGCTTATAGGTAAGGTTGCAGGTTGGGCTTTATGTTGTCTATCTTTTGGACTGGCTGACTGTTTTTGACAAGGATCAGATACTTGTTCTCCGCTTAGAGGATCATGCATCAAATGTGAAATACACCATGCACATGGTGTTCCAGTTTCTGGATCTCGGTAGGTGTCCTCTGGCTGTTCTGAGATAAGTACAAAAAATCATTATTATCCTTCTTAGGTCATTTTTGCGATATTAGCAGACAAAACAAAAGCATGTGAATCAGTCTTGAAGGATTCATTAATCTTGTAGCCTTGAGTCAAGCAAAATTAGAATTCCCAAATTCCCATAGAACGGTTGGTGTTAGAAGAATTTAATAAAAGTATATTAAAAAAAAAATAATATATTAAAACCTTTCACATTGTAGGGATATATCTTATCAGACAGAAGCCGGTCCTGCTTCTGAAGGCAGTCAGGGCTTGTTTGTCATGGGCTTACATAGGTGCAAGAGCTATCCCACGCGATTTAAACAGCTTCAAGTGTTACCAGGTTGTGAATGCTGTTGCCAGCTAAAACTGATCCAGCATCTAAATGTGGGTATGTTGAAAGGTTGTGTTTTTAGCTGGGGAGAAGGCAAAAACTGTGTTTTTGCTGTGTTGACTGAGACATCTGTTGCTAATCCTTGGAGAAATGCTGGCAGACAAACTGTTGCCCAATGTTGATTTGACAGTAGCGAGAGGATGAAAATGTGGCTGCAAAATAGTCTGACTGGTCCAAACGCTGGTCTAGATGATGAGAAAGTTTGAATGTGGCAGATTGAACAGATGAAGAGCTTGGCATCTTCTTCTTGAAGATGGTTTATGCTGGAAAAGTCTGTGGGTGCTTATCTTTCTGAAGTACGTTGTCAAGGGCTAAGATTTACGCCTGCAATATCTGTGTTACGTGTATATATATCCATATATATCACTATACCTGGGCATCACTTTGATCCCACTGACAACCTCAGAAACAGGCAAAAAAAAAAAAAAAAAGGGGGGGGGGGGGGACGGGGGGGGACCTTGTGCAACCCATGAGTGAGTCTAATGGAGTTTCTACTAGGGAGTAGGCAACTCACATCATTAAATGAAATAACAGTAAAAGAAAAAAAAAAAAAAAAAAAGAATTTTGATTCCAAAATGCACAGGGAGCATATTCAGTGTCAGCGTTATTTTCTGAAAACAAATCTTTTCCTCTAGAAGTGACTTACGGTGTTTGTTGTACAGATGATTAATTAATATGAGAGAAAAACATATTTCCATATTTACCAAAAATGATTCATTTCACTAATCTAAACCTGTATTCAATATTCTGAAACACTGTCTGTGCTAACACAAATTCCATTTGTCTTCACTTGGCAAACCTTCCAACTTATTCATTTTTCTTCTTTAGCATGGGTATTTTGGGGGAAGAATGCTAAGATAATATTCTATTTTTCCACAGGACCTCTAAGTGAGAAACAAGAAGCTCTGATTACAAAGAGTCCTGCATCAAACACTAGACGACCTGAAGACAGAAGCCTGGGACCTATGCTACCAACAACAAAGGCAATTTTAAGAGATTTCTACAGGCCTTTTAATACAAAACTGGCACAAGTTCTTTTTGATGATGCTTTTTTATGGAAAAGGACATAATATGTAAATTTAGTGCCACAAATACAGTGCTTAAAGGAGTTTTTATTTTTTTAAATTCTATTTTTGTGCGTGGATATTTACATTTTTCCCATTCCAAAGAGAAGCCGATTGATGAGATGAGACTCTCACCTTCAGTCAGCACACTTCATGACAGTTATATCACATTTTCCTTGTGAGAATGTAAAGCATCTTGCTTATGAGTTTCTTGCAACTTCTTTTGCCCCAGCAGAAGTGTAGGATGGAAAAGCACTAGGCGATGTCTTACACTCTCGGCTGGGATGTAGAAGTTTAACCTTCTCTAAGATGCTGCAACATGGAATTAGCATCAATTTCTTACAATTACACTTATAATCTCATTTTCAATATATATTATTCATTCATTTTTTCAAACTATCAGTGTCATGTAGTCATTAAATTTTTTAAGTGAATTCAACCAAAAATTTTGTTTCTTTTTGTCAGCATGTTCACAAATAGTCTTCTCTCACACTAAGGTTTCTATGTCTCCTTAATTCTGAAAGTAACTTTAATAGGTAATTGCATTTACATAAATTTCAAAGTCTAATTTATGTCTTCAGTATAAATAGGCTTTCCTAGCCCCAAAACCAAAAGAAATTTTATATTCACATAAGAATGGATGACGGAAATTTAAACAACAGTCCACATTCAATGTTTAGTGTAACAAATCCATTTGCCTTCCACATTTTGTTCATGTAAACACAAACATGTATCACCTATTCATATCATTCACATTTTCCTAGGAAACCACTATCAGGCTTGATGTAAAGTCAATGCTGGCCATAGAGAGCTTTTATGGAGTTTTCTCTTTGGTCCTACACAAGTGCTCTACTCCATTGCAAAAAGTATGCATTTTTAAATCACTGCAAAATCTGGTCATTAAATGAATTAATGGACAGGATACACCATGTCATGCATCGTTATGGAAAGGATATGTTAAATAATGAACTAGTTGCACACTGTGTACATCTAGTTAAAAAAAGGCTTGAAAATAAAGACTTGAGGAAAAGCTATTATAAGGATGGTGGAGAAACTTTGGATTCAGTTTGGAGTCTGGAATGCCTAAAATAAGAACTTTAGGTAAGCTGTTCTGGACAACCAGAACTGTTTAGCTCTGGTTCAGAAATGTTTATAGATCAAAACTTCTTAGGGGAGTGAGAATGTGTTTTTTTTATCAGTCTAAAAAAAAGTATTATGGCAACATGAATCAGAAAGTCAGAATCAATTCACCACTAAAATTTTCACTCTATATTTTATTTATACTACACATTTCAGCTAGCTGTTCTCTGAATTAGAATAAACGCCACATGGCCAGTAAAACTTTATGGAAATTTTATTAAACATAACTGCTATGGACACACATTTCTGTATTTCTGTTTAGTTGCCAGCTACAACCATGATCTGATACTATCTTAACCAACCCTAAATGCTAATGAGTGTCATTTTCATTTAGTGTGAACATCAATTCCCTGAACAAATCATATGCACTAGTTTGGGCATGGTGCTGAACATTAATTTCACCAATGGCCAGGGAGATTCTCTATGTCCATTGCCTACTTGTACAATGTAAATTAGAACGTGCTTCAAGGTCAAAATTCCTGCCCTAGGTTGAATCAGCCCCAGCACACTGCTAGATCACAATCTTAACTAGTTATGGCTCACAGGAAGGAGAAAGGTTGAGGGTTCCCTGTGCAAAGGAGGACAGTGACTTCCAAAAGTGAAGTTTCCAATGAGGTTGCTTTTATGTCTTCATCTCTTTCATAAGCTCCAGAACATGATCTCATGATTTAAGGAACCACCTTACAACACTGTGTTATTGAAAGGCTAAATATTAAAAAGTAGAAAATTAAAGAGGGCATCTCTTGGGAGGTTTAGGGGGCAGGGAGGGAGGTGGTGGTGGTAAGGATTTTGTTGTCTGGTACAGACTGGAAAAAAATATTGAACTGGTGACTCAGAATAAAATAAAATAGCATTTGATCTTCCTGAGTAATGGCAGGTGTCAGACCCCTTTTCAGTACCACTGCCGTTCAGTGGCTTCACTCTGGCCTCACAGCAAATCTCTACACGTGACAAGGCTCATCCAAAAATTTTCCAGTCTCTTTACCTTCCTGTTGACAGTTCTAGACGTGAAAGAATATGATATTCTTGTTGTTATGCACTGTAACCTTGACGTGTCCTACATCCCAAGAGCAGTAATTTGCCAAGAATTTAAACTTACTATCAGGACAATATGTTTTCGTGTTTGCCAAAGTGTAGCAGTGGCTCTTTGCACAGAGCTCAGAAAATGTGTGCTTCATTCCCTATTTACTCTTATCTCTGCTGAACTAAAGTAATCAGGCGAGGATGCAGCTTTCCTGAGCCCAAAGGCACTGAGGAAAGGGTCGTTTCCAAATGTTCTTGCTGCTACTGCAGAAGAATGCGAAATGTGCTTTCTGTAAGACCTTGCATGCTCGGGCCAAGCACGTTGGCTGGCTGGAAGACGCACAGTGAAAACAAAGGCTCTCCTGCTAAGAAAAACAGGCACTGATTTACAAAGAAAATGATACGCTGTTATCTGCTGAGTCCAGAGCACAGGCTTGTGTGCCTCAGCTAAACAAACTGAAAACAAGCAGCGGGGTTGTCACGGATCTGAATACAACTTTCTGCTAAGAAATTAATCCATCTTCCAACCAACGCTCTTTTATTATAGACGAGGCACAAATGTGGTGCAAAAAGGTAATAGATACCTCCCAGTAGATAGCCCTGCCACAGGCAAGCCCAACCAGACTTTTCTGAGCAGTAGTTTTCCAACAGAAACGCTTGTGTTGCAGTACCATCTTGTGGCTAACGTGTGCCATAGGTTGTGGGTTTGACTTTTTTTTTTTTTTTTTTATTGAAAAAGGAAAAGGCAGGTTAAAAAAAAAAATCCAGTTCTTTTCGTATGTCCACAGGGCATCAAATGCCCAGATTTTCTGGCTCCATTTATTGTAGCAGTGCTTCTAAGTATTAATACATGCATATCATTGCCAATAATACACTTTCCAGACTGCTGTCCTGAGAATCTTGGCTTACAGAGGTACTGCTACAGACTTTGATCCACACCTCTCTCTGGACCAGCTCTCTGGCACGGCCTCTGTCAAGGGAAGGATGTCAGCAGCAGCAGAGGCTTGAGAGATTTCGGCAGTGTCATGCTGGGGACCCCTGCTTTTAAGTCACGGCTCCCGTGGAAACTCTGCCTGCTCTCCGTGCTGCCTCCATCAACTGAAAGGCCCTTAAAATGATTGCCAGAGTGGCAGGGGCTTAATGGAGTTCGAGGCTGAAATCTGCCGTTGAAAATTAGAGTCCTGCTGTGTACACACTAAGCCCCAATTAGCAGAAAATAATGTTTTAAAGAGGCACAAACGGCAATCAACATATCGCATTTCACAGGAAGGAAATGCTTCCTGTCCCTCACCCTCACAGCTTCTGAGCATCCACTTGCTGAGCAAAAAAAATGCCTGTATAGGGCAGTGAGCTGGTTAATGCCTCTGGGGCTGGGGCACTAACAGCACTGCCTGGCACAGGATGCTCACACCAGAGCAGAGGGACCATGGGGACAGCGGGGGTCGCCAGCCCCTCCTGTTCCCCAGGTTCATCCATCTGCTGTGCATGATCTAGAGGAAGAATGCTGAAAATATAACCCTAAGAGCTTTAAAATTGGCATTTAGTCACAGAAGTAGTAGTTGCTGGGGTAACAACTCATTGCATGGCAGTGGTGGCATTGCAAGTACATGTAGCATCTTCCCCAAGGAAAATACAGGCAAGCTATCATTAAGCCATTCACGATTAAAACGGAGTGCAGACTAATTCACAGTTATTTCCTCCGTCTGGCTGTAGCGCACACACTTAGAAAATGATCTCTTCTTCTACTTTAATAATGAATGGGAATGAGCAAAGAGAAGGGTTGAGCTTGCACTCAGAGCATTGCAGTAGAAGGAAAAACTCATCCTGGGAGCAGCTCCTAAAACTTTCTTTATTTCAGGCTACAGGGGCCTAAACCACAGATGACTTGCAAATAATGTGAGCTTTAGCTTTTGATAAATCTAAAAACAGCACATCCCAATTATCAAATATTTTACATTTTATATTTTAAATTTCCCAGAGGCCAAAGGCCTTATTCACCAGTGATGCTCACAGCACAGCCAACCAAGCTGGGTCTTTTCCCCCAGTTTTTGAACCAAGGGCCAAAGGATGTGACACAACAGTTGCAGGAAGGTATAGGAGGGGGAGACATAGGAAAGAAGGCTTGCAGTTGAGTCAAATGAAATCCTGGAGTGGTGAGAGAAATCGATTGTGCAAAATTGCACTGAAGAAAATAAAACCAAGCAAGGTAGCCAAAAAAATAGAAGAAATTGGACAGAGAAATAAGCAGAAAGAGGAGAGACATGCAGCTGTCAGATGGAAAGGAAGAATTGATTTTTTGATCAGCTGAAAAGGCTTAGGACAAGAAAATAATGATATAACTCAGGGAAACCATGTTGCCTTGGCTGGAAAGGTATCAGCTGAGCTCACCAGGGACTGGGCTTTTTGTTTCGTGTTGTACTGGGAGATTTCACCTCCAGGTAAGGAGGGGTGGGATGGGATCTGCAGAAAGGCTCTCACCTGCCTCTGTCTGACTCGTAAAACAGCCACTCACTGCATTAATGCTTTGGAAGGAGCAAACTATATTAAAGGGAATAAAACAACTATATTATTACGGGGAAAGGGCCAACATAAAAACGGGAGCTATATGACTGGGCTAAAAAGTCTGAAAGAGGGGCTAAATGCTGCATTTATAGCTAAGAAGAGGAAAGTGTTGGCATTAGGAGATTTTTTATTTTTATTTTTTTCTGTAATTTTCCCCTGATTGTTTCACTAAGGTGCACAGTGGTACCGATCTGTACCCCGATCTGTACCCGCAGCATCTCTGGGGCTTGGGGAGGGGGGTGGTCCCCCGGCACTGCTTTTTGGGGGCTATGGGAGCAGCAAGGAGCGGTGAGGCAGGCAGGACACCGCAAGAGGGCAGGGCATAGCTGGAAATTCAGCCGGCATGCCTGGGACAGCTGCGGCTCACAGCCTGCAGAAAGGGTTTAGCGGAGATTTCCCTACAATTGCACCGAGGGGCAGAGGGAAGGCGGCTCTCAACGCCACAAAACACAGATGCATGCCTAACTCAACATAAATCGTATGTAACAGAGCTCACCATAACCCAGCATAACACAAAGAGCACCTGGAGAATTAGGCAAAGGAAAAAAAAGGTGCACAGCTGGGCCATTTCCACCCTGGAGTGTATTAACTGAGCGTGCCATTGATGCTGGTCATATCGTGGCATCAGCATTGCAATCCCCTTTCACCCTCCTGCGGGAGCCAGCCAGCACTGGGGTACCCAGCACATCTTCCAGGCTGCTCTGATCCGTGCTGCCCAACACAAACCCCTTCTCAGAGCTCAACACGACCGATAAGGATTTTAAAGGTAATAAACAAAAATCCTCTTTCTTATTGTGATGGGCAAACCTAAGCCCAGATTCTGTGAATTTATTATTTTGGTGCATTATTTACATACCCTACAGGAAAACATATCAGGAAAAAGAGCGATGAAAATTCTTCACCACTAAGATATAGTTTTGTGGCAGTTGCACGCTAAACTGTCAGTTCAGTGTTTATTGAATCATTTAAAAATATTTTTAAATGCTGTGTTGCCTTACGTTAATATTACCAAACTGAGGGGAGCTGAAATATCCTCTGCCACAGCAGTACTACCAAAACATTGAAAAAGTTTCTTAAACTGAAAAAAACCACCTGGATTTAAGTAACACCTCTTAAACAGGGACACATGAGCCAATCCCTGAATCCCCGTGCAGCAGTGCTGCGTCATCTGGCCCAAGGTAAATCCTATAACACTTGTTCCCAACCCAAATCCACAGGAGTATGATGTGTGGCTTGATTCAACAGTTGTTTCTTGAGCTCGATGGCAAACCAAGCATATTTCTTTGCAGCAGGTGGTGCTGCAGAGCAGACCTGTTCTTGTATCTGTGGCTGAGCTTTTTAAAAACTGTATTTGGAAAGTACTGAATATATACATTTACATTAAGCTGATTTTCAATAGTTTTCCATTCTCCTCTGTGTGTTACAGAAGTCTGTATTATTCGGTGAACAAGCCAGTGGGTACGTGTTGCTGTGTAATTAAAGGCTGGGGGGCTGAGGCAGCGCAGCATGAGCTAACACAGGTATTTGAGACAGAACAATTCGGCAAGCAATCAAAATCCTAAGCTTTTGAGGCCAGAAGGTTCAAAGCACTTGGACTAGGCTACATGTACTAGCATGAGCATGATAAAACCTCAGGAGGCAGAAGCCGTAGGTGTCTGGCACTGCAGGAGGCAGGCTTTGCTGCAGTTAAACTCCTGGCAGAGCCAGGGGATTGGGAATTTTAGCACCATGAAGTCCAGGAACTGAAGTGCTGGAGGACTGGAGGACTCGGGATGGTGAGAGACGAAAGGTTCCAGGGGCAGTCCCAAGGGGGTGGTGGAGAAACTGGGGCTGGTGCCAGCCTGATTTGGTCCTTTGACTGTAAGGGGAGCTAAACAGTGAGAAATACTCATTGGTCACTGCTCTCGTGGAAGGGATCTAAGAATTTTTACACATTAATTATTTAAAATTTGAAGTGCACTTGCCTGTGGGTGCTTAAAAACTGTTTCTGCTCTTAGGATCACTTTTCTGAAGAGTTCACATTGTTCACATTTTCTTTATTTTCATGAATTCTATACTGCACCAAGGATTGGCTCCAGGTAATAAAATACCCAGCTCAGGGTTGTAGTCACCAAACCTATAGGAAGATTGTCTTACAGCTAATGCACCTACATGGGACTCAGACAATTTTAATGACTGTGTCTGCCTGTGGATGTGCAGGCTACCACACATAGCTCCAGATGGGATGGACAAAAGACAGACTTGGAGGGCCCTGTGTACAGTCATAGGAAGGAATTCGCCTACTGCTAAGTACCAGCTTGATACTTGCTTAACCACTTACTTTAATAAAACAAGGCAAAGGGGAATATGAGGAACCTAATTGATTACTATCCTGATATTTTTAAATACACAGAGTTTTTTACAAAGCTTTGTGAAGGCAGCAAAAAACTGGTGGTTTCTAAAGCCAAGAACCAAGAAAATATTGGATTATTTATTTATTTAAATAATTTTCTGTCATTAGAACTTGCATGCAGTTAAAACAGATCAACACTGCCTTTCAAAAATAGATGTCTGCCATCTCACTGGGGCTCTGAAAAAAAAAAAAAAAGGTGATTTTCTATATTAATAGTTCAGAAGACCAGAGAGCAATAAAGAGTGCAAAGCTGTGAAACAGTTTCCATAGCAAATACTAAATGCCAGGCTTCTAGATAGTATAGGCAGTGCTGTGATTAACAGCATCAGTTACCAGTACAGAACTTCATGTTCTCTCTGTGACATATTAACATAGATGTAGGAGCTTTGAAAATCAGGTTATGTAGCATTTTAGGAGGTCTGTTGATTGACATGATGTTATGATATCTACCATATGCTTAACAGGAAAAAAAAAAAAATGGAAAAAAAAAACAAAACACATGACCTCATAGTATATTGCTAGTCTGTTCTATTTGCACTACATTTTTGTTTAGCCATCCAGGCCTGGTTCTCCTAACATATTTGTCCTACTTTTCCCCAGAGCAACTGATTTCTAGACACATGTTGCAGATTTTCTGCTCTGCAGCTCACACAAGTCCCCAGAATAAGCCGAGCTGGTTCCTGGTTGTCCTCGACGCATTGTCACACTGGCCCAGTTTTAATGTGCAGATGTAACACAAATAACACAAGCTCAGGTTCACATGTTGAGCTGGTACACAAAACCATAGATGCCACCTGAATAAAACTTCAGTATAATGAATGTCTCCTAAATAAAGTGGAAATTGTCTTTAAACACGTATCATGATTACTGGGGCCAAAGGAGAGAGCGAACACTTGTGACAGCACCAGCACAGCTGCAGGACAGCTAAGCTGGACGCCTGGATGGTGACCGGGAATTGCTACCTCAAAGCACATTTTGATGACAAAATCTTTTCCTGCACTCTGACCCAGCAGGATGAAGGCTAAAGTATAAATAATTTTCCTTTGAATTATAATTTTCCAATTTTTTCTATGTTTAAGAGATGGAAAGTATATACATTGAGATACAAGCCCAGACAAGATAAATATCTTCTCTGAATAAGTCACAAGAGGATACTTAGATGTACATGCAGTTCTGTTCACTGAAGTTTAGAAATCATTTCACAAGCTCCAAAGACAATTTGAATAGGACTGTAAGTGGCAGCAACACCGATTTCCGGTGTCTACAATCTTGTATTTATGATTTATTGAACATAGTTGGGAAAATATGTTTTCAGGTTGTTCCAGCATTGCGTATTGTTTGTGGAGCTGAAGCATTGTGCTTCTCCTCTGTATTGAAGCAATCTGGTTTATATGTAGGAACTCTTCATATTCTTGAGGTGTGCAAGGCAGCCCAAGAGAGGTGCAAAACCGCCTTGCATCCTCCTGTGTGATGGGAACTGCACCCCTCTGAGGGAGATGGAGATGAAAGAAGAGGCATCACTTTCAGGCTGTTCCTCTACCTCAGTCTTTTCTGTGCATTTTTTTTCTTGTTTGCCATGCTTTTGCACCTGCGTGTTTTATGGCAGCCATGTAATAGTCAGCTGGGTTTCAAAGTACTCTTTCAAGAAGCAGCAGATCCAGAGCATGTCTGCCCAAGCAACAGCCTGGACTTATGCACCTCAAGCTGTTTTTTTCCTTCTCTGTTTTCATGCACCACAGATGAACTCCACAGCATAACCATGAGCTTATTTTTTCTCTGGTGGTCCCAGCCTGTATCTCGGCCGTGGGGCTGCCCTGCAAGCTGCAGCCATGCCGTGGAGCAGGGCTCTGTGCAGTGGAAGAACAGCGGGGCTGCTCAGCAAACGCAAGGCAGACCCTGCAGCAAGGGTTATGTCACTTGGTCTTAGGCCAGCAGCAGGGGGGACTGAAGGGCTTAATAGACCGAGGTCCTCACACTGTTGCTCTTCTCTTTGGAGCAAGGGGAAAGTATGCAAAACAAGAGCCAAAACCTGAGGAGAGTAGCTCTCCAGAGCTGTAAGGGATCTAGCATCAAACCTGTGATTTCTTCTCCAAAGTACATTTGCCTGCTGTCTCTCTCTGATTATTGTGTGTCCAGATCAACCCACGGAGAAGCATAGCTTTGTTACTTCAAAAGATTTCTTACTGGCTAGGGATTAAACAAAAATTCAGTCAGAATCACAAGACTATTTCAACTGCAACTGCTTGAACTGCACTCTGAAAATAAAGACCACACAAAATAACATTGCAGACTTTGCAATGAAAAATGAAAAGGTGTAATCCAGTCACAATAAAACAAGTAAAAGGGAAATTCATCTATGTGCTGCCCCTATAGACACAAGCAGAGGCCAAGTGCTGGGATCTGTAGAGCCTGTTCCTACTCTCTCATAGATTTGTGCATACTGGGATTACCTCTGTAATTATGGCTCAGGAAATAATTCTACTGGAAATCTAGTGAAAGGAATAAAATCCACTTAGCTCCCTTATGACTGCAGGTTGGCAAAATGCAGAAGGCAGAGCCAGAGGGTGGATTTCTAAGGACGTGGAGCAGGATCTATGGTGTTCCCCCATTATCATCAACCTGGACGTTTTATATGCACAAGTCCTGTGCTTAGTGAGAGACTGTGCTGCTGCATTGCTTCCCAATAGCATGTGAATCCTTCCTGGGGATAAACCCCAAACCTGCACCACAGGTTATATGGGATGGTCACACAGGGAGAGCAGGAGAAGGTTAGGCCTTGCCAAAGTCATCTGTGGCAAGGCCAACAGAAGCTCCTGGGAAGCTCTCCAAAGCTCTAATCTGGGCCTCCTCTGTGTACTTCTTTTGGTAAAAAGCCCTTTTCTTTAATCCCTGATGTTCGGGGTCAGGATGGCACGAAGCCTGATGTCTCGGCCTGTGGGGCCTCGTGCTTTGCAGGAGCAGGGAGTCCCAGCGGTGGGAGGTGTCTCACCATGTGCTGGGAGAAGGACAGAGCTGAGCAGGCCCTGAGCAAACACATGTGCATCCAACACATCTAATGGGGGCCATTTTTGAGGGGGGAGATACTAGGCCACGGCTGGAGCAAAATCCTGTTATTCTGAGCCAGCAAGGCTGAGCAGAAAGCATCTGTTGCTTTCTCTGCCGTGTGAGTCGGCTGACATTGCCTGGTTTTAATCGGAGAGGTGCTTTCAGGTGAAATGTTGAATCCTCCTTAGCCCTGCGAGAACACATCTGATCAAAATTTTATACAGCCTTGGGATCTTGGCATTTTATAAACAAAGGTTTTCCTGAAGTGTAAATTAGAAAAGTCTGGAGTATCAGAAATTGCTCATCAGGTGAAAAAATATAAAGGAAGAAAGAAAAACATAGGAACTTACTGATCTATTTGTACTTATCATTTGCTTCCCTGGTGAAAATAACATGTCTTTCCTTAATATGAAAAATAAAGCAGTAATTACTATTTGTGCTCTTTGCTTGTTTGTTTTCCAGTTTGTCTATATATAAAATCATTTTTAAAACCTACCAAATGAGTTTCAAGTCTTTAAGGAAAGAGTAGGATCTTTGGGCTGGTGTTCCCAAGGTACTCCATTGTCTTTTAAAATGGTTGGACAAGATGATCTCACAGGTCTTTTCCAACCTTAATGATTCTATGACTCTGAAAATCCTCATTTAATTTATATTAATTCTATCCATGCTGGGTATTCTGTAATAGTTCAGATTGTTGTCTCCGCTCTTTATTTCACCTGCAGTCACAGGTAGGGATGCTGTCCCACAGCCTCTGAACACACACGTGGGCTGATAATGGCATTTCCTAGCTTCTGAGGCTTTTTAATCACAGTGCTGTTTCAGTATGGGTTTGGGGTATCATATAGCCATATTTTCCTTGGCAGGCAGTGATCCTGATTGAAAGATCATTGCCAGTTTGGGAAGAAAATGTCTTAGTTTTAAAATAACGAGATACTTAATTCATCGGATAATCCACTGCTAACACCAAGTGGAGAGAGGCTGCTCCCCTCTTTGTTTCTGCTCTCGTAATATTTAACAGGTACAGTTGCTCTACAGTTCTTGGCAATATTCAGAGCCCCTGATATTCTGTTACCCACTCAGCTACTTGGTGATCCTGGAAGTTATGGAGTGCTGAAAACTGGACCACTGCTTGGAAGTGTGCTTGCTTGCAAAGCCGGTGTGATTTCCATGTCCTGTTCCCTCCAAATCCCACTTGCTATTTGAAATACATCTGATTAGGATGTTAAATCGCTCTGATGTTAATGCACTCCAGGTGGTCCTACGCTGTTGGGAGCTGACGTGTTTCATCACAGAGAGACACCGCAGTAAGTGCTTACGAAATGGAAATACTGCAAAGGCTGCCAGTTGTCATTTGTTCAACAAGCAGAACGGTCAGCACTGATTACAATGCACCAGCGCACCTCCGGTGCAATCCCTGAACCACAAGCAGAGCCTCTGCAATAAATATAAATACAGCTGAGCAAGGGCTGCTGAGACATAAATAGATAAAACCATCTGGTAAAAATTGACCTCACCTCCCTTACAAGAGCCCTTCTTAAAACTGAGGGTGGCTGCCAAATGCATGCTTGCTGCTTGTTCCTGTGCTATGAGACGGATGATGAATGTCAGTTACCAACTGGAAGTGGATCCTTCTTGGTTCAGGGTTTGAGCATCAGCCATACCACACTCTTGGTAGTATGGTGGACCTCTGGCAGAAGTCTAGAATACAAAAAAGGGATGTGTGATACACAGGCTGACAACAGGCTGTACGCTGTACCTGGTGCAATAGAAAGGCTGATGTTTTAACTTTTCCCTAAGATGCCTGTTGGCCACACCAAGTCTCTAGTCACTTTGCAGAAGACTGTTTTATGTAGCTATAGTGGATGGAGTGTTCCTCATACCTGTGTTAAAATATATATATCTATATTTTTGACTAAGATTTTCAAAGACATTTAGGTACCAAGGAGGATACTTGGGATTTCCAAGATGTACCAGGCAGGATAAAGAAATGAGTTTCCTATGAGTGGAGACCTAAGAAGCAAACAGATCTGACAGAGAGTAAAAAAAGTTCTAATGTGGAAAGTGTGGAGCATTTCAGCCTTTCTCCTGGCTGAGAGTTGGATCTGGAGAAGGTCTACCTGGTAGAAGATTGGCTGGAGGATAAGGAGACAGAAACAGGCAATAAAAGGCTGAAGGACTCAGCACCTTGGGGCTGAAAGATGGCGTTAAGTAAAGCCTTTCAACCCTGCATCCTTTTTTTTTTTTAAAAAAAAAAAAAAAAGATTAAAAATGAATGAATTGAACAGATTTTTTTTTTTTTTGGGGGGGGGGGAGGGGTGGACTGGGTGATGGGGGAGGGAGAGCTCTTCTCTTATAAAAGCAATTCCTATTGTAAACTTCTGGATGACAGAAGGTGTTATACCAATATGCCCAATATCACTTCCCTTTAATGGACAGTGCACAGCACAATTTTAATGGCAAATTTATTATAAGAGTACTCTTCTCTACTAAATCTCATATCACAATCCTAAATACCGATCTATGTTTTCAGCCTCTAAAATAATCCTTTCCTTTCTCAAAGTACTAAAAATGTCTGTTTGAGAGAATGTGTCCAAACATTTTCAAACTGTTTTGCTGAATTGCTCAACTTGAAGATAATGTTTGCCGGAGTCACACTGGAAATTCATTTTTCATCATTTCCTTTATGCTTATTTCTGACATTTTGTCTACTAAATTTAAACTTCATTCCTCTGTTTGTTTGTAAGATACTCTTTTTTTTTTTTTTTTTTTTTTTTTTTGGCTTCACACTGTTATATTACCTAACTACTACAGCTAACTGCTATATAAACTATTGTGCTAAAACTAAAAATGAACTAATAATGTTTATGTAACTGACCTCAGAATTGGGAGAACTTTCAAGCAAAGGGATGTGTTTCTACTCAAATTTCACCATTGGATAAATTTGTCACTGTTTTTGTCTTTGTAAAAATTACAGACAGGTTTAGTTTTCATAAGGAATCAACTTTTTCAGGTTAATATTGTCCCATTTAGATTTGGGCTCATTTGTGTTCAACTCTGTATTATCAGATTTTAAGATTCAACTTTTGCTGTTAAGAATCTTTTTTTTTTTTTTCTTTTTTTTTTTTTTTTTTCCATCCATTGAGTGTTGTGCCTTTTCAGCAAGAAAAAGACATGTTCTGCATCTTTTTTTTTTTTTTCTTTTTTTTTTTTTTTGTATGTTACCATTAATAAGAGACTTGCACTTTTATTTACAAAGACAATTTATTGTACTGTATCTACATGCTAAGTGGTTGCTAGGAAATCCAGTTTAATCCACTGCTTGTGAAAGAGAATCCATCTAGAATTTTAAGTAGATGAAGCAATTATTTCTTTGTTTCTAAGTGCACTGCACACAGGTCCAAATTAAAAAATGACTTTGAAAGATTTTTTTGGAGACCGTTGATTCTAGATTGATTCCATCTATCCATTCAAACTACTGGATTTTGTTAATGCTATCAAGTAGAAGGCTGTTGTCTCTTAGTGATCCTCTGCTCCTAGCAGTCTTTACTGTCATGCACCACATCCAGGTTTGTATGTGAAAATCCAGGAAGGTATTTTAACTTTCACAAGAGACATGTTTCAGCAGGACATCTTATTTGGCAAAAATACTGCTTCAGACCTCTGATAAATATCAGTTTTACTGATCACTCTGGAGATCTCTGCTCTTGGGCCATGGTGTGTCTCATACCCATGCAAGAAAACAGAAGATTTCAAAAAAACATTCAGTCACACAAGAAATCCTGTACTTTTGGTTAATTCAGGTTTAATTAAAAGAATAAATACTGTATATTGCATGTGCACTGCTGCTAATCCCATGTATTGAAAAATGCGAATCCAATCCCATGAAATGTGAGATTAATTAAAATTAAACATTTGGGCTTTTTCTGAGGCTTGCGTTTTGATCCACAGGTTTCCTATTTCATCTTCATGTTTGCCTTCCTGGCCATGTGGGCTAGAAACTAACTTTTTAAGGGAAAGTTGAGACTCTAGCACACTAAATAAGTTTAGCTGGTGGGCCTCTAAAGAAAATATTCATTACCAGCTGACTCGTAATAACATCTTTCAGCAGCTGCATGGTGTGTGCGGTGTTCTCCATGTGCTGGCTCAAGTGCTGGGCGCACGTTGCTCTTGGGCAGCTGGCTGATCTCCAGCCCTCTGCCAGGGTCAAGGCAAACACTGAAAGCCTGCCCGGGGATTGCAAGTGAGTGCGGGGACCCCGTTAGTGCTGCAGGTGAATTGGTTGCTCTATGAGTAGTGTTCCCACAGTTTTGGGAACTCGTGTTTTTCAAAAGTCAAGAATTTGCATTCATCTGCTTATGCTTTTGACCTTAAAACAATGCCTTTCTATGCTTTTGCCATGACAAACACTAGACAAATAAAAATGCATTCTTTTTCTAACACCTGAGACTGTTAGGAAATACCAAATCTATGGTGACTTAAACAAGGAGGAACTGCCTACATAAGAAAACAAAGCGGGCCTTGAACCAATTAGCACAGCATGATTTCATTTAATATATTTATTATGGTTTCTATTAAAGAGCCATTGCTTGCCTAGTTACATAATGCTATCATTTTGATAAGTGTAACGCACTTTATAAAATATGATATTATTTTGGCTCATGATTCCAAGAACAAATTTTTCACTTATTTTCTGCTAAGTTTAAGGAAGCAGAATGAAGCTGGTACTGACAGTCTAGAAAGAAAGGGGTAAAAAATTTGTATAACAGTACTCGTGTACCAGCTGTCCAGGTGAAGTGAAGTGTATGGGGAAGACATAGGCACATTTCCAGTTGCCATCACATTGTCTTGGACACCACTAAAAGAAGAAATGGAACACATAGACAAATCAAACAACTTTCCTGCTGCTCAGGGTCTGCCATGGAGCCCAGGAGGGGTCCTGCAGCTGTTTTCTCTTCACACTTTGTCTCACTCCATGTGGAACAAGCTCTTCGCCTCTCAGCAAGAGTGGATTTCAGTGAAGGATGGATATTTTCCAACACTAGCTGATTTCATTGAGGAAAAATTCCCTTTGTTGTGGTTGGATCTTGCAACGAGGCAATTTTCTCCAGGCTGCAAAGGTGACTGTAGTGCATTGTCCTGCAATGATAGGCTAGGTTTTCCTCAGACTCTTACAGTAACTTCCCAGACCCTCAGACGATCTAAATGAAGCACCGTCCAGGGAGCTTAAAACCATTAAAATCTAAACCTTCCCTTTAATCACCTCATGTTGCTGTCACAGCTCCTTTGCAAGTGCCCTGAGGCAGTTTCCTGAAGGATGCAGGAGCTGAGGACTGACTTGCTGAGAGTCTGAGAGCAGAATATTTGGTTATCTAAATTGGCATTGCTGAAGTGATATCAATGTACATGCACAGTTTTATGTCATCTGGAGATCAAGGTCTGGAAATGTTTCCATGTCTTAAAAAAAAACACAATACATAGCTTATTGTGCTCTTTCCCTTCTCTTCCAATTTCCTAACACTCTTCTTTATTTATCCCAATGTTTTGTTCCACCTTCTCCTCCTTTTGACACTATTTTCCATACAAATTCTATTTTTTGTTTGTTTTGTATTGCTACTTATAATCTCACCACATGGATTTCCATATATGCTTCTAGATGACATACCACATGCATCTCTAAACCCTGGCTTTAGAACACAAAAGAACAAAGTCATAAGTTTGGTTAAAATTTTCAAAATTTGATATAAAAATTACAGGAGGATATCAAAAAGTAAACAAACACAAAAAAAAACAAACAACAGGAGTGTAAGAAATTGTATTTCAACACATCATTCTGAAATCTCTCGTCTCTTTGCCATGCATCATGGTTGAACCTTTTGCCAAGACCTTATTCAAAATGGTCTTCTGTGGATCTCACCGCTATGCAGATCAATCTGAAAACAAGAGCAAACATTAAAGTTTGTGTTCCTGTTGAATGTAGGACCAATTTCACTGATTTCAATGGTATTACTTGAGCAATAAGCTACTACTTCGTGGACAAGAAAGAAAGAAAGAAAGAGAGAGAGAGAGAGAGAAAGAAAAGGAAAATTTCAATTCTACAATCTGAAGTCTATTTTCCAATGAAAAATACTTTTAATGTCTAATGTTATTCTCCTTGATACCTGACAGTGCTATATAGTCCTTATGACTGAGAAATAGTTCATTTAAATCACCACAAAATCACAAATGTCTGCACATTTGAGATTTTTTGTTGTTCAGGACAAGGAGTATAACCACAGGCTCCTGAGTTTTGAATACACAAGTTCTTGCCCTTCTCAGTCTAAGCTAGTTAAAAAGAACTATGGAATTTTCAAGATATTGCCTCTGGAAATTCCTGTGATAGTTACTGCACATGACATTATCACTGTCTTGTAACTGTTAATTGTTTTAAAAAATAGGATAAAGACTATATTCCTGACACACAGCCAACTAGAAAATTACCCTTTTGTTAATGTTCTAACCTGAGAAGAAAAAACTTTGACTCAAGGCTCATTAGAACATAAGAAATATAATGGGATCTTTCCTTCTTTTTAATTTTCTCTTTCCTTCAGTAATAATAATAATAATAATAATGTAAGGTTAGCCATTTATAAACCTGAATATATTTTCTTGATTGTAATATAATGACTTTGCTTAGATTGCCTGGAGTCAACGTGGCATCTATTCCTCTAGGTTTTTTTTGTTGTTTTTTGCTTTTTTTTTTTTTTTTGCTTTTTCCCCTGTTAATCTGAAAAATTGATTCATTTTTCTTCTTTTCAAATGAAAGCCCTATCCAGGTTAAGTCAACGAGATGTTCTACTTACTGCAGCACTGCCATATGCACACCATGTCCAATGTGCTTGATGTGTATCGTGTGCTACACAGCAGATACAGCATGGGGAAGTGGTAACTGAGATGTCAGATACCAAACTGTCACAGGTCCTGCATCTTTGGTGACACGTGAGCTTGGTGTTGAGTGAAATCATAGACTTATTCTTCGGCAGACAGCTTCTTCTGCTGGGGACCACATGACGATGGTAATGGGTTCCAAATGAAGGAAGGCTTTGGGGTAGGTCATCACCTCTGCTCCACAAAACTTGAACTCTGTGGGCACCACCATGAACTCTTCTCAAGAAACCTTCACAAAGGCCAAGTATGCATTTCCTCAGCAAGATAGTCAAAGCTGTACAGATTGATGAGTACTGCTGAAGTCTCTGCTGGGCTGATCTTGCTTGTTTTTCTTTATTTAATTTAAATAATGTATTTGGATGTGCTCTTGTTACTGGAACAACTTCTGGAAAGCATATGATGACTGCAAGCAGTAAAACATATTTTATTGATATACCATGGGTGATTACCAAGACTTGGTTGGAAATTTGGAAAAATCTGTTCTTATTTAAATATAATAAACAACACAATTTTTTTTTGCAAAAATTGTTGAATAGTATTTCTTTCTCTGAGAAGATTTGTCTGAAATGCATTTGTTCATGTTGATAGATATGAAGAATAACCTCATGCAAGTTGCACTGGAGAAAAATGAGTGTAGGAGGAAAATTAAGGAAAAGGAATCTGAAGCAGAAACCGCAGTTTTATGGTATGGGAAAAAAAGGAAGTATTGTTGCAACTTTTAAGGGAAATGTATTTATCACACTGACATTTTAAGGCTGTAGTTGGGGGTGCTTTGAGAATAAACATTATTATACAAAGAAAAAAGAATTTGTAAGGTCCTGACGAAAGTAGATGCCAGAGACTTGATTCATTGCCTCAAGCAATTATTTCATGTAAACAGAAGCCCCCAAACCCACTCCTACATACTACTGAATATGTTCACTGTTTTGTTTTGTCAGTTGTTGAAAGTCATATTGCAGTTTGTTTAAAGAAAAAGCTTTTTGTTTCAGAAAACATATTCACCAGGAAACCACAAGAGACCAGTCTGTACAGCAGAACGTACTACAAACAGATCTAGGGTAATCCTTACCCTGAGAATATGAGGGTAAAAAAAAAAATACATTTTCCGATGTATGAAGTTTCTGGGTTCCTTGGATATATTGTGTGAGGAAGCCACAATGGTTTTAGTTTCTGAAATAAAAACAGAGTTCCTTAAGGAAAGAAAGGTTTCTATTAATTTTGGTTCTTTTGGGTGTCTCCTGGAGGTGTTATTTATTCTTTCTGTTGCTGGATCCACACCAACAGTGTTTGAATTCACTGATATTTTCACACAAAATGTACCTAACATTTCTGAGAACTCTAAAGATGTCACAAATATACTGGTGATTTTTTCTTGGGATTTGAGATATTTTTGTCTCCCTACCCTTAATATTTAAATTCACCTGCTCTGTGAGATATGCCATATGCATTTCAGACCTGCTGTTTACCACTTAGTGGTGATGATAAAGAAGGTCAATCAGCCAGAGATGTCCAACTCCTCAAAAAGAACAGTAAATAGGACAACTTAGCTTCGATTACCCTGTTCTATCTTGGCAACAGTTTGAATACTTCTGGTTTGGTATTTTTCCAAAAAGTCAAAATTGTCCAGACATGCTAATAAAAAGTTGAGAACAATATATTTCATTTCTAGCTAGAGCAGATCAGGAAATACTCTTGCATTTATTTTTCTTGTCTAAGTCCCAAACAGCTCTGTGTTTTGCTTGCATGAGACTGAAGTCAGACAAAGAATGAAAAGCAGCCAAATATTGAATAAATATTTCTCAGGGAAGGTGACCATGATAACTCCCTGGATAACTCTCCTTCTACACTAAGAGGAATACTTTTTGTTCCACAATACTTTTCTAGTATTAATATATAAAAAAATCGTTAAAGAGTCAGTGAATTTTAGATTTCATTGTAAAAAATTGCTTTTTTACAACTCTATCAAAATTCCATAATTGCTAAAGGAGTCTTAAATACTCTCTGTTCAGCTGAAAATAGAGTTGTTTGAATATTATTTTTTTTTGCAGTTAAGATATGACTTTTGCTAATAAGTGGATGCTTCTGTCAAAATATTTCAGCAGCTTTCTCTCTTTCTTTAAAATTGGCTCAATATCCAAAAAGAAAACTGTGTGCCACGGGCTGCATGGTATATAACCAGGGACAGCATTCTGCCAGTTTATCATACCACTGAAGCACTTTTATTAGAGTATAAGATACAGTCAGGCAAAAAGGACTTTATTTTGATGTTAAAAAAAAAAAAAAAGCCCACAGCAATTGGGACAGGTAACCCAGATTAGGAGACAATGAACTAATTGAAAACATTTCATTTTTACTCATTATCCCCTTATTTCATTTACTCATTATCCCCTTATTTTGGAAAATTCATCCCCATTGGAAAAATTTGGTGAATTCCATAGTTAAAGCATTTTAACGGAAGAGAAGATACTGGAGAGTAGAAGGGCAAAAATCCTTCATCTAATCCTTATTCACCAACAGAAATGCTTATGGCCTCATATGACCACACTTTCATGCCACGTGGCTTGGCAAGATCACAGCCTTTCTCCCCAGCCACATCAAACATCAAAGAACATAAATGATGCCAGCACACATGGTCTCCCTCTCCATCATTGCCATCTGCGTGGAGATCATGCACTTGGATGGGTGATGGGAGACCCTGCTTCATTACACTTTGGGGTCACAAATGAACATGCCATGAGTCTGAGAATTGCTGTGACTGGTAAAACCATCCAGTCTTAACTGAATCCCTGTCCTAGCTGAATCCCTGTCCTGTCCTGCAGTGTGGGAGAGGTGAGACGTGGTGTGGCGTAGTGGGATACTGCTGCAGTCCCACATTTCCTCCAGCTGCCAACAGACTTGGGGCTGCTCCCCATTGCTCATCAGCTGAGCAGGAATGAAAATCGCACCTTGGAAATCTGGGGAATTTTCACAAATCATGAGGAAGGAGGAATAAAGGCAGTGGGCAAAAACTAAGGTGGCTGCTGACGATAACCAGAGCAGCACGAGGCTGGCAGTGGCTGTAAAGGAAGATTTCCTGCACATTGCAAAACCTACACCACTTTGACAGAGGTTGCTATTTTATTTCACACTGGCTGATGCTAGATGGTCCCTGGGGCCCGCTAGGTCTCCAAGTTGGTGAGCTCATGATACTTTCAATAATCAGAAGGTATTCCTATGTGGCTGCACTAATAGACAGACTGACAGGATCTACCTGCAGGGAAGAAATTGCTTTGAAACCATAACAGCAGCATTGAGGGATTGATGGGGTGAGGTGCTGGGTTTTCACAACTCCCTGTGGGTAGGATTGCTCTGTGCTAGTGCAGGAGGATCAGTGGGTAGAGAAACTGAGCTAGAAATAAACTTGCCTTTTCTGTTCGTTTTATTTATTTTATTTTATTCTATTTTTTTATTCTTTTTTATTATTATTTATTATTATTTATTATTATTCTATTTTATTTTATTTTAATTTTATTTTCCCTGCAACCCCTCTTAAATTAGAGTTTTGTTTCTGTTGGTCCATGTATTTTGTGTTTTAAGTCCCCTTTTCCATATCTCTGCCCATTACAGCTATCACAGTGCCACTGTCAGGAGACAGCTCAGCAGTGACAGCCACCCTGTGGGTGCTGCCAGTGTCCTTTGAGGGTCTTCAAACTACCACGAGCTTCTTCCAGGGTGGCAGGACAGCTATCAACCCTATCTACCTGCTGGGTACCATTTCAGACACTGCAAGAAGGGGAAGCCTCTGCTTTGCAGCCAGTGCTGCTCATGGATGCAGATTAACAGGGGGGACTCTGCTCTCTTCCCCTTCTTCACTGCCTTTGGGCTCAGTCCTGGATGCTGGAAGCAAAAACTTTGTTTCTTCCATGTATTCCTCCTAATTTCCACCATATTTGCGATGTGGAAATCACTGTTCATCTTATTAATTCTTCAGCCATGCTGTTTTCTTCTTCTCCCTTGAATTTCCAGTGCTCTGCATCCTAGAGAGGTGGCTGCACGCTTTGTTTGCGCTGGTAAACCTAAATTACATTCCTAACCCCATTTGTATGGAAGATTAGTAACAAAGCAAGCTGAAGAGAAGCGGTAAGTCAATCAATGAATTAACCTTCTGGTTAAATGCCATAGTATGTGACAGGACAAATGCATCATGATCCCTCTTTGGTTTAGAAATGCAAATTTCAACAAGGGAGATTAGTGCAGTTTATAATGACCCAGAATGTTTGCCTTAAAAAATGATATCCCAGATGTTGGCTGGCAGACAAGGATTCAGCCTCTAGAGTTTCAGCAATATGCTAGCAACATGAAAAATGTGCTCTTATCAAGGAGTGGAGACTCCAGGCTCAGTATTGATTTAAATTTATGAGCATATTTCAAAGGCAGCGCAGGGTTTATTTAGTGCAGGCAACTGGCTGAAAACAATATTTACCTTGCTTCCCAGGGCCAGCAGAGGTACCAGCTTCAGGTTTCCAGCTTCCCCTGGTGTTTGTGCAAAACTGCATGTCTTCCATGCTGTACAAGGGGGAAACCCAAATCTGCCCACCCAAGTGAGACAGCAGACAGACCACCCCTCATCCTTGAAGGTCTGGCAGGATTTGGCACAGGAGCTTCACTTGGAGTCCACCTGAAGCGTTGGGGAATTATCTGAGGTGATAACTAGTATCTGGACAATTTCAGTTTTACATCTGGAAGGAGAGAAGGCAGCTGATCCTCACTGACCCCTAGATGAGCTTTTTGCTTATTAATGAAGGCTGAGGAGGACCCCATCTCTTCCCTTGCATTCTTGCAGAAGAGGCGGTTTATGAGAATGACCAGTCAGGACTGGAGATTTACTGTAAATGTCCTAGTTTTCCTGTGGGTTGGCCAACTGTGAACCTCTTACTGAAGATGTATTCTTCTATAAATTTCCATCATGGATTGTTTTATGATATCCTCTTCATCTGGCTGAGTCTGTTTACTTTAGCTGCATATAAACCATCTCACAGGTCAATGTGGCAAGAAATTAAGCTAAGACAAAACATTTAACTGAAAAAAAAAACCAAAAAACTTATATTTTACTGTTCACTGGCCATCATAGGCTTCTTATTTCTATTTTAAGACAAGCTTTATGTATTTTTTAGGAAGGAATATCAATTATTGGAAGCTTGCACATAGTTATATACATTTTTAAAGCTTAAGAGAATTATTAGACTTTCTTTAAGAGTTAGAACTTTCCCTTTCACATTTCAAGCTCTCCAGTTATTGCTTTCCCCAAGCTCTTCATCTTTCTAGATGTTCCTTATTTGATGTGCAGCTTATCTAGATGTACCTCCATTAGATGATATGCAGGTTTATCTGTGATAAAATACTGGAGATGAGTTCTCAAGAATTAATCTGACAGAATTTTCTTTCTTTGATTTGCATTTTAATGAATTTATGTAACCTTAGGGTACTTTTTAAGCATCAGCAGCATTATAAATGGTTTTAAGATATACAAAGATCTGCATTTTGTTAAATACAATGACTAAAAGTTCAGATGTCTTTAACTCTGTAGTTTGTCTATCTATATAATACACTCTGAACAACATTTAGAAAGGTGACCTTGATGTGTGAGCGTATCCATGACAGACAAATCTAGATGCAGTTTAGTCATAAAGTCTTAAATAAAGCCTCACAAGTCTTCCTCCTTCACCAAGATAACACTAAGGGAAAAGGAGAAACAAAAGATGGAAGTTATAGGAGACAACAAATATAAATCTGGGAGAAAAAAAAAAAAAAAGAGGGAGAGAAACTCCATAGAAACAAATTATTAACAGAACAACCTTGGAAAAAATGTATGAACTTTTAAAACCATATGATGGTTTTAAGGAACATAATATTAGAGAATCACAGAATCACAGAGTAATTGAGTTTGGAAGTGACCTCCAGAGATCATCTAGTCCAACCCCACTGCTCAAGCAGGGTTGTCAGCATTTAAGTGAGATTGAATTAGTCATGCTATAAAACTGGAGATCTGTAAAAAGAGACAATTACTTAAAGGAATTCAGTTCCTAATGGAAACTTCCTGGAGAAACAAATCCCAGTTTTGCTATGGTCAGAGCCCTGATCTATGCAGCCAAAATTGCCTGAAGGAGTCCAAAGCCAAAGCATAACCACTTCTGTAGGTCTGCCATTGATATTCTTTCATATCCAAAAAAAAAAAAAGCATCCAACCCAAATTGTAGTAAAGTAACTATATTTAGAGTTGAATTAAAATCATAATAATAATAATAAAAAGCCATAGAGTTAGAATTAAAACAAACAAACAAACAAAAAAACATTTAGGGAGAGACTTGAAGGCACAATGATTTGGTGTGCAAGAGTCACTTGCCAGGTAGCAAGGTCAAGAAAAAAACAGAAGTGAGAAGTAATACTTCTCTACAAATTAAAATGAGGTGGATGACACTGAGTTTGTACAGAACTAAGTGGAGAGTTCCTCGCTCCATGTCTTCTGTGAGACCTCAAATGGTGAAGCTGTTATTTTGCAATCAATTCATCTGTATGTACATTGCAGCACATAGTGTTACGAAGTTCTGCCTGAAGTTTTGTAGATTAAATATTTATGAGCTCTTTTGCAACTCAAAAAACACTGAACAAAATTGGACTCCTGATCTGAATGGAAATACATTGCTACTTAAAAGACTCAAGATTTGCTGGAGAAGTTGCTTTTACATTTTATTTTGAAGACTTATACCTGTCCTATGTGTGAAAAAAATTCCAACTGTCTTTATTTACATCTGAGGCAATTATTGCAAGAAAACACAGGAGAAGACTCATGGTTTGGATCTGAACTTATATTGAACATCTGGTACTATAATCTAAATGAAAGCTTCTTTTTGGAAGGAAAAAAAAAAAAAAAAAAAAAGCTATTGACTTCTTTAGGTTGTTCTAGGTTGTTCTAGATTATTTTAAAAGTTTTAGAAGTATTTGTTTCCATGACTTAAAATTAGGAAAAAAGATCTGTCATTTTTTTTAAAGACTTTTTTTTTTGTTGTTGTCGCAGATGCATCTGTAGTTAATACAATCCAAAACAAATCAAACAAGGATTCCTCATGGCAGTCTAGTGGAGATTTAGAGGAATTGACAAATTGAGATTAAAAACCTTGCATAAAACATTAATCTTCTTATTTAACAATTTCATAATAGAAGTCTTGGCTACTCATATGGTGCTCATGATGGGAAAATACAACAGCTCTGTGCAGTGGTAAGTGCAAAGTGTCTGTCATTAAGCTGGGGCCATTCTCTGAACCTGAGAAGTGCTATGGGGTAAGGACGATCCAAACTGACCTATGCAGAGGTGTGTGTATTACATGCTACACTATATTTTACATATGGACCCTGAAGAAAGAATTTCTCACTTAAGGGGAGACTAATTATATGACCTTTGTAATTTGAGGATCCTTCTGGAGAATTTTAATCACTCAGACAGCATGAACGATTCAAGTCAGCTCTACTTACAATCAATTACGTGTAAGCAGATTTATCATCAGAACAAGCCATCAAAAAAGGCACCTTGATAGAAATAGTGCTGCTTACATTGCATGCTAGAATGCATGTTATGATTTCATATTTTCCTGATATTAATCAGGAAATCAGGATACCGACTCTGATGAATTTATAGCAGCAGGGACATTGCTAGGACAAGATGTGACTGATGCAATGTATTTTCCACTTTAAGAACACAAACTTCAATTTTTTATATTCATTCATTTATTTTATGTTATGTGGGACAAGTTGTGATCTGTTATGCTGCAGTTCAGTGCCATAAACATCTTCAGCAGCTCTAGTGAAATCATCCATAAAATCAGGCCATAAAAGCCAAAATTGCCCAGAGGAGCCAGCAATGGTAGCACACCTTACAAGTGAGGCAAATGTACTCCTTGAGTTTTGCTCAGAAGGAGCTAGAATAGGTGTTTTAAGGTCATTTGTCAGCTACAAAAGTTCTAGGCATCTTCCAGGCTCTATATTACACAGAAGCACTTCCTTTTGGTCTCTTTTGGACAGAGAAATGTAGTAAGATGAGAAAGGTAAAGAAAGAGATGAGATGTAAAGAAGAGAGGCATTGAATGGAGAAATTACAGTTGGGATAGAAATAGAAAAGGAAGATGAAGACAAAAATCTTAGTGGGTGCATTCGTTACTGAACACTTCTGTCTTAACTCTATGGAGGTTTTATATGTAGCTGTACATTTCTCATAGTTATTTATAATCACCAGATTCAGAAAAAAAAGCTTTATGTCTTTTCATAGGCTTGCCAGCTCAAGAGGACAAGATCACCTATCTCCTTCCCAATGGTAGAATAGATTACAGATAACTTTACCTCTGTAACTTGCAAAGATGTTTTCACTACAATCAAGCGACTTTCAGTGTTGTGTTTAGCTGAACAAACATGAAGTTTATCATTATAAAGCATCTCCTCTTATTTATTGCCTTTAGATATTTGCTATTCTTTTTAAGAAGTTTTCCTTCTTTTTTCCTTCTTCCATTTTCTTCTTCCTCTCCTTTTTCTCTGAAGCAGTTGATTCCCAATTCCCATTGTAATTAGGGCATCAAACCAATTTGAAGATCCTGATTTAAAAGCTTACATGTTTTACCAATGACCTGTGTGTTCTTCCTGATTAATCTTTCTCTTCTGATACCTCCTTTGTAAAAGAGTGATAACATCTGGATACCTCAGCCAGGTGCTCTGAGATTCACTGAACTGTCACTGTTTACCTTATGGAAAGCTGTAACAGATACTGTTATAGCCACTGCTTGATGATAGGCTGTTATGGGTTTTCTGCTCTTCTCAAGGGTTTTGTTTCTTACTAAACACACCAAAAGTGGTGATCTCTACTGGGCAAAGAGCCTTTTTCACCATCAGAAATATAAATTTGGTGCATTCTTGTGCTCTGGAGCATTTCTGTAATTTTCCATGAAAGATTAACTTCCCCATATTTATAAAGATGAAAAGACCTCAGTGTGATGTTCATTATCAGAGAAGCAAACACTGACTCAATACTATCAGATGTAAGAAAACAACACAAACGGACAGATAAAATCTTTGGCATGGGGGACTTCAGGCATAGAACTTATTGCATTGGTATTGCTGTATGGATGAATACAGATTTTAAGAAGCACAAGATGGGCAGGGCTGTATCTCCAGCCTGAGCAGACTGCATATTGAAGTACCGAAATTGAGGTCAGCTCATCAGCAGCAATTATCTCACCTTCCAGACACAACAGATTCTTAGACCTGAGCTCATTTGATGCCTTTTCTTCCAGGGTTAATCTGGAATAACCAGAGAGAATGTATTATTCTGCTTGCACCATGGGTCAAGAATCAAATGAATAAGTCACCCTTGAGCTTTTGAGCTTTTAGTAAAATATTACTTACACAACATGTATTACCAGATGATTTTGCAAGAAGGCCTTTTTTTTTTTTTTTTTTTTTTAAGTTTGTCCTGAAGAAACAACAAGAAAGCATTTTGGAGACACTACCATCATTAGAATCATAGAATCATTCAAGACTTAATTTTAATTCTTGGATCTCAAACTGAGCAGAAACATTTCCCTTAATTATAACTCCCGTGTGAAGATGTTTTATCATTCTGCAGGTAAAGTACACTGACACAGAACCAACGAGCTTCTACCTCTGAACGTCTCTACTGTTTTCTGCTTTTCTGCTGAGAAGATGATGAGAAAGTACATACATTAAGAAATACAAATACCTACAGATGGTCTCTGGAAATTCACACGAAGTTGAACTAAAAGATCATTTCGATAACTGGCTGCCCAGCAACACCTTTTCTCTAAGACAATTCTATAGCATGTTACAAGGTTTTTGCCAGCTCTGCTATGATGATGGAGCTTTTTGTATTGGCTGTGGACCCAGAACATCTTGGTTCATGCAGAGTCTGTAGGCTGGAAGTCTCTTGGAATCTGCTGGTCCCCGGTACTTGCATAAATGCCACCAGTAAAAACAAATTTAAACATTTCATTGGTGTAGAATTTCAAAACTATTCAAATCCAAAGAGATGAAAACTTCCCCTTACTGAACGAGTGACTATGATTTGATCTGCTTCTGTATCCAGAAATACTTGTTATGGGCTTAGGGATATCTATAGTAGTAATAAAAATAGTAACACACTGCTAATTTGAAATACATTTTGATTTCCTTTCTGGAGACAGAATCTGCTGTCTGATGGCAAAAGACATGAGTGTAGCTGGTGGGGGGTTAAAAGCAACATTTGTAAGATAAGCATTACCCAGGCCTTATGCCCCTATCTTGTTGAAAAACATGCTGGTATAGCTGGAAGCCTTATAGAGATTTGAGGCTTATATTCCTATAGGGAAAATTTAAATAAATAATTTTCTCTTTCAACAGCTGTAGGAAATGCTTAGATGTACCCTTTAATTTCTCTCATCAATCAGTTCAGATTGCTTTTAAATGGGGATCATAGGGAAGCCATATGCTCAGAGATATTCTTAACACATTGTTCAGCCTAACAGAACTAAGCTTGCTCCTTAGGAGGTTAATTTTTCACTGTAATCTTGTATTCTGATCGAATTTCCTAGCAGTAGGTGGTCAGCTGCATTGTTAAAGGGCCATTTCAATGAACTCCAAAGGAACGTGACAGAACAGCTCTCATCTCGCTTTCTTCTAATTGCGTAAAACATCTCCACGTGTGAATGGCAGCACAAAGGCTTTGCAGCGAGCAGTGATCAAGGTGGCTGCTCAAATCAAAGCAGAAGATTGTTGTGAGATACTCTATTCATTTTGTGAGGAAAGTCTTTCCTTTTTTACATAGACTCAGAAACATGGCTTGACCTGCCTTTTGCTCTCAGGGGGACAATTGGTCCCTTTGGTTCTCACCCTCCAAGCACTCATCAGAGTCAGTGAGCTCTTTGCCTTTAATCCGTAAGTTCCTTTTCTATGGAGTACAAGCTCTGAAAAATTAATGATTTGAAAGAGATCATACGCACAGGTCCTGTCTCAGATCCTTTTCTGTGTGAAAAACTGTGTATTGGAACGGCAGAAATATACATATATGTATATATATACATGTATAGTTGTTTTCCCTCAGCTTCTTATTGTTTATGAAGAAGGCCTTCAAAAATAGGAGAAAAATCACCATTCAAGTCAACTGCAAAGTGCCCGCCTCTGTTCCTGAAAGCTGCTGCTTTGTCCTGGGAAGGTTGAAGACCTCCAGCCACCTCCTGCCTTAGCAGCTGAGGATGTGGACATGGCACAAGGGCAGCAGCTCTGCAGTACATTGTGAATGTGCAAACTGTGGAGTCAGGTCATCTATGGTGAAATGCCTTGAAATGGAAGATTTTCAGTTTTAATGATGTTATTTATTTGTGTGAAAACAGAAAAAATGAACTCAAGAATATATATTAAGTGGATCAGTAGCAAAGGCAAAGCTTGGGTCCCAACTGAAGGCCAATAACTTGTTCATCTGGGGAGACATGCATTTGCACCCTGTTGCCTGGGCAGGGTATTTTGGGAGAGAGGGACAGCAGTTCACTTGATGCTGCTCTTGCAAGGGAACAGCTTTCTGCATGGGCCTCAGCCCAGTGGCTGGGAGCTAAAAGGTCACATTACCTCTAAGGAAGAGGAGAACGAGCAGTCTTCAAGGCTAATGGAAATGCTGGCACTGGGTGTTGCATAAATAGAGCCTGGTTCTTCTTTCAGGCGTGTGTAAATCAATCTGAGTAAGAGATAATGCATTATAAACTGTTGCACATAGAAGGAAAAGAAAGAAAAAACCACCAAGAACCCTGTTTCTTTTGCTAGTGGCATGTGCTCTTTGCAGCCTCTAGTAACAGCTCTCAGCATGGGAGATATTTTATATAACAACATCTGGTTACATAGTGCAAACAAAACAACAATTTACACAAGGGCATGTGAGAAGGTTTGACATATGGTATTTATTTATGAGTTTCAAAGAGTTGCCTCTATTTAGTTTCCATTCACATGTTCCATATATCCCATGAAGAGACCCCATCTGGGTTGTATACATGATCAGATCATTTTGGTGTATTTAGGCATGATGCTGAGTTAAGGGAACCTCCAATTGGCAGGCTCAGGTGAAGCAGAGATTAATCACAGTTTCTACTGAGAGATATGGCAGTTTTCTACGAGAAATATTAGTGAGAAATTCAGAACTGAGAAAAAAAAAATCACAATTCATCGATAAGGATTAGGCACCAAATATGTGTCATCTGATTTATTGCAAGAAACTTCCTGTAATGACATTGAGCATCAGCCATTAATGCCAAATTTTGATCCTGAAGTGTTGTGGAGTCTCCTGTTAAGTAGGGATACTTTTTAATGTTTAGATGGAACATATAGCAGAACATTTCAATGCTTTTCCTGCTTAGAGTGGAAAAAGTGTACTTAATAATATAAAAGTCATATCTGTGCCAGTCATTTGGTTCAGATCATGATGAACTCAGCCATGACAAGCGTATAAACTCTCTGTGTCTACATGCACATCCGCTCATTTCTGCTCTAATCTTCCAAGATCCTGAGTGCACAAAGTGGCCTCAGGACTAAAAGATGCATGACTAGATTACTATATTACAGATCTGTAATGTCAACTTCATGTCCCTATGGGAAAAAAGTATCATTTTCCAGTGACCAAGAACAGTAAGCTAGCAATTTCAACTACTTTACACTGATTTATTTCCAAATCATATATCCAAGCCTCAGATGGGATTTCAAAATACTTTGTAAACATATCAAACCAGTAAACTTGCATAGCTAAAACCCAACCAAATGTGAAAAATCTGCAGACAACATTTCAATCAAAACAAATTTCTAGAATACCAACATATAAAGCCTAAAAATTAGAATCATGCTAGTCTCACATCCTCAGGTCACGACATTTTCCATAGAGGAATGAGAAGATGTAAATTTGGGAGGGATTTTTATGGTTACTCAGTTTGACCTACCACATGGTACAGACTAGAAAGAGAGATTTTTTAGATTATTTCTGCACCCAAATTCGTATCTTTTGAAGACATTCTAAAGTCTCTATTACATCTGTCATCAGTTAAGTTCCAATAAAGTTTAGCCTTGCCATTAAAAATCTGCAGCTCATTCGTGTTCTGATTTTTATTTATTAGTTGGTTTCAGCTACCAGAGTTGATAATTCCAGAATTTGCTGAGCCAAAAGAGCCCTCTGCTGTTGGAAACCTACTTACACCCAGGGGACTTTAGCCCACAGTCAAGTGTTCTATTGCATAGTGTAGAAAAACAGAGTTTTTTAGTTTTTGGAAGGCAGTATTTCTTATGCTGGCATCCTTCTTGCAGTTCTGTTCTGAAATGTTTCTAAAATTGCCAACATTTTTTGTGGGTTGGCATCGCAAACACTGGCATCTCGATTGTGGTGAAATAAAAAAAATACTTTCTTCCTCTCTCAAGTTTTTAAGTCTCAGATTTCACCTTCAGGTAGTTATTCTTCAAAACAACATAAAGAAAAATGGCTCAAATTAGACATTTTCTTTGGTGTGAGCTAGGCAACCACAAGTAAAGAGGGACGTGTGACACTGGTCAGCCTTATAGGGAAGGCGCCTGTCTGCAGTCTGTTTTGGACTATGTCTTGTGGCACAACCACTTCATCCAGCACAGAAGAAACATTTTTATAAGGCAAGATAATAGTGCCTGCAAACACAGTCAAGGCTAGCAATGGTCCAAAGACTGAAGTTTTCTACAAATGCAATTTACTTTCATGGCTCTCATAAAAATATGGCTCTCATTAGAGGTATGGAAGTAGACTTTTAAAAAAAGCTCTCTCTCTGCAAAGTGAAAGCAGTTGGCTTGTTGAAATGCCAGGTTTTTGTCCTTTGAATGTTAGTTGTGAGAGTTATTTTTATTTGGCTGCTTCTCCCCTCACCCTGACCCAGAGCTGGGTCCCCTCTGGGCTCTCCCTTGCATCTGCAGGATGAACAGACCTGCTGCAGCTTGCTTGTGAGGACCCTTTCTGACCAGCAGAAGATAGGTTACAGCTATGCCCTTCTACCCTCCACAAGCATAAGGGGATATCAAAGAAGAGAAAGGAAGAGAGGACAGGGCATGCAGGCTGCCACCGTGGTGACTGCAGAAACATCGTTATGGACAGATTTTCTTCCTTGTAACAGCATAGAGTAAAATCACTCCATGGAAGCCAGGACTGGGTCATCTACTCCAGAAAACCCTAGCCTGACAGGAAGAAAAACTAATTTTCTCTGCACCAGATTTTCACCAGTTAATTGATTGTATGAGCAGTTTAAGCCAGCGTGCCCGGTGTGCGGAGCTGTGGCAGTGCTGATGGGACCCAGCATGAGCTGTGCTGGAGGCTGGGTAAATGAACCTGTACAGTTCTCACAGCTGCTTTCATTATTAATTACAGCGGGCATTTATGTACGATCTCATTTAAATACATCCATCACATATGAGATAATTTCAAGGAAATGCTCAAGAAGCTGAAAATAAATAGGGTCTCTCAAGCCAGTTGAGCTGACCCTGGCTCAGTCACTGGCACTACAGATGTCTCTGTGGATTTTACCTTACAGGGCCTCCTGTATTAATTAACGCCCAAGAACCGATCTAATCAATGGCATGGTCACAAGATCTTCCTCACCTTTGCTTGACAGTCAAAGGATACCCTAAAGTTAGAAATTATTGGCCCAAATCTTCACAGCATATTAATTGTATACACATGATTAATTTTATTAGTGCTCTGGATATTGTTACCAAATCCCAGTTTGATTCTCTAATTAGCCTGCTTTGTTAATTAATTAGGCCTTTATTGCCACACTGTGAGAATGTTGCCTCCAATACTTTTTGTTCTTTTTGGACACACTCCTTTGATTTTGACAGGGAACTTGGAGTTTGCAGATATTTAAAGTTACTACTGACTTCCTTTCCCACATTCTTATTTTTATGAAACACAGATTGCTGATGCTCTGGGTGAGGAACAAGCCATAGCCTGAACTGACTCGTTAACAAACAACAGAAATTATCTGGGGAGGCACGTTATAAGTAGCTCGCTCCCTTCCCTCCTAGTAAATATTTATTTAATATTAAATAGTAAATATTTATTTATTTTTATTAAGTAAATATTTATTTATTTTTTATTGCAATGGCTTATTATGTAGTGTGAACTGCCATAGCTTCTGTTCTAGTTTTGAAACAGATTTTTGGCCTTGCACTGCAGCTACTTCCTTTTTTTATGCAGCTCTATCCATTGTGGCCCATGGAACCTGAGGGAAATCAGCAAAGCTCAGATACCTGGAGAGCTCCACGCCACTGAGAGCCACATGGTGAATCCCCAGAGACCAGAGGGTTTTTACGCAATAACATACCGATAGAAGAGAAGGGAAAAAAAAAAAAAAAGTAAAAAAAAAAAGTATCAGAACTCACCATTCCAGCAATATGAGGGAAACCAAGTGTGTTTACCAATACAGACCTTAAACTGTCATGTTAGTTGCTCTGGAAATAGGAATAGTGATGTGGTCTGAGACACCTGGCAGTGACTGTTCATAGCACAATCTACCCCCATTTGCTGTTTAAATGAATCTGTCGGTCCTGGACTTGTCACAGCATCCAGGCTGGGGGCAGCCGGGGACTCAGGCAGGTCTGGGCAGGAGGGGTTATTTTTAGGACAGGAATCAACATGATCCAGAAGCAAGAATTATAACGATTTTTACCTTCCAGATCACGAGCTTATTCTTCAGAATTAGCTGAAATTCATAAGTCTGGAAAAAGGAGAAGTTTCGTATCATTATCAGCTCCACATTTTTTCTGGTCAAAAATAAGTAACTAACTAAATAAAAATCACTGACACCATTTTGAAGCCCTCATTAGAAGTACCTGTAAAGCAGGTCAACCTGTTCGACGCCCAGCCACAGAGCTGGCCCAGCACACCAAGGACACACTGTGACATCCATCAGGCTCTCGGTGCAGCACCTCCTGCTGATGCTGGGCAGAGCACCATCCATCCATCTCAAGTCTAATGTGACAGTGATTTATGACAGGTACCTCTAAGAAATCAATGCTGAGAGAGCCAACTGCTTCTGAAATTGCAATTTATACAAATATGGCCCTCTTCTGATATTAATCTTAAATTCTGAAACTATGAAGCTCTCTGAAAACTCCTAAGATTTCCTTTCCCGTCCCTTTCTTGTACCCATCCCATCCCAATTTTGAGGTCAAACAACCTGTCTTATGGCAGCTCTAACATGCTGTGCTGGCAAGTACAGTCTCTGTGTGCTCCAAGCTTCACCCATACTATTTAGCACAGAAGTCTTTCCTAATAGCCTGTATTACCTAATCATATATAGTTGCATACAGCATAAATTACAATACTAAATTTACACATATATGAAATAAAACCACCATTACACAATTAAATAATTAAGAACACTACATTTTAACAACTTTATAACATCCTTATAAAGGTACCAACTAATTCTATACATTTCTATAAATTATATATGTATACATAGCATAATTGCTATACACAGACCATATTATGTTGAGTGTTACTCCAAAATTTGAATGCTTATAGTTACCCATTAGGGAAATATTTTAATTTCAGTGAAAACTATCAACAAAAATCAGTTTTGCCTGATTTGCTTAGAAAAGTGTCATTTGTAGGAATCAGCTGTTAATATAGTTTATATCTTACCTCTTGCTTTTTCCTTTTGTGGCAAAGAAAACACATGATTATGCTTTATCACCTTTTTAGCCAGGACATCTGCTTTGAGATGAGACCTTAAAAGTCTTACTCACAGGAGGGAGACTCTTACAATCCCTTTTATAAATGGCTTGTTTGTAAAACTGGTAGCTTACAAGCTGTAGGTTCTTTAAGAAATAGTTTGGAGAACTAACTGCAACCAAGTAACCCTTTTTAAACAGACGCCAAGGTTTTTCCATCATCCTGCCTCCTCCTTGCTAGGATGGTGGAGCACCCTTCATAGTCAGCGTATTAATGAATCCTGTCTGCATGAATTTCCAAACAAAGTTATGCGGTCATACTGAACGTGTGTGTTCAATACACACAAGCACATGTAAGTAGAAGCAAATTAAACTTGCAGCTCTTATCAGCCGCACAAGGCTTTTTCCAGAGAAGAATAAATGGAGAAAGTGAGTCGCAGAAAGCTGGAGCAGCATGGTCAGATTGACAGAACATTGAAGAACTGAAGGTAAATCTCAGCTCTGCTACTCCTCAGCTTTCTGTGCTCATGGCTGGAACATGTGTGGCTGCCAGTACAAAGAAACTGGACAGAGAGAAAATATGCGAGAAGGGCCTCAGTGCTTGGGGGAAAGGGAGAAATGTAAAGAAAAAGTTTTCCTCTCTCTCAGATCCTAAATCTAATCTTTTGAAAGAGTGTGGTACTGTTGTTTATATGTTTAAACATGAACATGCACTGCTGATTCTCTGGGATGAATAGCTTTTGATTTTTTATTTGTAGAAACACAATTACAGTCCACTCCGAAGAGTCCAGAATCACAACTATCCCATTGTGAACCTTTCTTTATAGCACAGACATCTACTTTCTGACACGGAAATGAAAGAGACTGACAGGCCAAGCAGAAAGATCCGCCTGTAAAGACAGTGTTACCTCAACAGCTTGCTGTTGGGCTGGTAATAAAACCTGCTTGCACCCTCTGGCTGTTTTCTCAGCAAAACCGGCTATTTGAAAAAATCAAGGTGGTGAAAACACCAACTCTGTAAAGAGTAAGGAGTTATATGAAATGATGTCATTAAGGACCAAGCAACAAAATAACCGGGTTGCCTGATGGGGAGCTGAGGCAGAATGCAGGGGACCATTAATTGACTGGCCTGGATAAAGGCTTTTTGGCCTGAGCTGGCTGCATGGCACGGCCAGCCGTGGGGCTCCCACCGCTGCTGACACGCACAAGCAGGGCTCTGTAAACACCATCTCATTAGGGCTTTCAGAAAGGGAATTGTTATGAGCTGGGTCTGGGAGCGAAGCCTGCACGAGGCAGGTCACGGGCGGGATGGGGCTGAGGGCTGCATCCCAGCCTTTGCGTGGGGCTCACGCCTGGGTGACTACAGTAGAGGAGCAAGGGTGAAGTATTTAATGCTAGAAAGACTGATATCAAAATCCACCACCTCCACCACGCTTCCAATAATCTTAGAAATTGCATGGGATTTTTTCCCGGATTAATGAATGTCCATGGAATTGGGCTGTCTGTCTGGAATGCGGTGTGTCTTGCTTTGCCTTTCTCCATCCTACTGTTTTTGTTTTAAACTTCTGGTGTTTTCCAGGGCATTTTCAACATTGCCTTATAAGTATTTTTTTTCTTTCATGACAGCCCTAGACAAGTAGGCAGGAGGAATTTACACATGATTGGGTGAAATAACACGAAACAAATATTTTCCATTGCAATTACAAGGTTGGCCTCCTCACATAAATTATTTATGGAAAAGTGTGCTTAATACTGTTACCCAGATTTTCCAAGATAAAAGAGGATGAAGCTAAAGTTGCTGCACTGAAATCCATTAGTCTGGTATGTATGATGGATCACAGCTAGATGGGAACCATTTACAGAGTAGCTATAAGTGATCCTCCAGCTGACCCTGACTTTTGAAGCTGATTTTCCACTACCAAGGTGAAGATATATCTGTTGCAGCACAACAAAACTTTCTAGGCACGTTGCATCCATCTTCCTGGCCGTGCTGGCCCTCGGCTTGTTCGGCAGCACTTCACTGTGCAGCCCTGGACGCAACAGATACGTGTGGATATGGGAAGGTTAATGACATGAGGCATTTCACACTGGAAAATATGATCCTGGGGAACGTTTAGTTTGTCTGAGTGGATTCCTGAGCGTCTTGACTAACTAATGCTGCCCTGCAGTAAATTGCTGAACGTGCGAGGAGGTGTACAGACATGCAGGGGAGATGACCATGGCTGAGCAGACTGCTCATGTCTACCAGAGCCCTCTCCTAATTCCCATGGCTCAGGGCCCTGCCACGTGGCTCAGGATGAGGCAAAACATTCCCATGCAAACTGGACTCACCAAGGGCTCAAAGCACCTGCTGAATCACGAGGCAGAATTGCTGTAATTCTGGGATTAAAGAAAGAAGTGGCTGACAGCTCAGCTCATCATAAAAATTCAGAGAATACAATCTGCTGCCAAAGACTGTATTCGTATTAGTTGATGAAACTAATCACTGTGCATACTCATAGCTGCGAGAAAGCCCAGAAATTCTTAGCTGCAACCTAAATTCCTCATATGGCAACTTCATTGGCAGGACAAACATTGTGAGTGAAGTTTCTTTCTTCCTCTGTGTTTAAGATGAATATGTGTGATTTAAAACAAATGTGCTATAAAACTCCCCGCCATTTGGTGATGTGTTGCCCCCTGCCATTTGGTAATTTGGCCAGGGGGCAGCAGGACTGGAAGGTCATTGCAGCCTTTGGGACAAGGAGGGCTGGTGGAGAAGCAAGAAGAAATGCTGAGCTTGCAGCAAGTGTCCTGGAGGGACTGGAGGTACCAGCATTGCGTGCAGGCAGGAAGGAAACCGAGCGTGATTTCCTCTGGACCTCTATCCTGTGTCTCTCTGTAATGACTTGATGCGTCTGATTGCTCATCACAGCCAGTCCAGCTTTTCTTCATGTCTCCTGCTCCCTCATCCAGAGTGAATACCCTTGGCTCTCTTCCATACCCCCTAATTGCCATCTTGGCAAGAGGATTCATGTGCTTGGGTTGGTCTGAAGCTGTCTGTATGTTGGTATAACAGCTAGCTAAACATAACAGAAAATCATTAAATTCGCAGAGCAATTTTCTTCTCGAGTTACTAGTTTAGCTGTCTTTTCACTATTCAGCCAATTTTCATGCTATGTGAGTGGATTTTTTCTTGTCATCTTGACTTTAATGTTGAGTTGAAATGAAATCCACTGGGGACTCAAAGATCACAAGAGATGAAGACACTGCAGATGGATGGATTTTGGGAAGACCAGTGGACAGACAGCTTGGTGACAGTGCAACACAATGGGACAGGCATTTCCAGATACCCTACTACAAAAATAACCTTCTGTGAGGCTTCGGGGTGTAAAGAAGGACTAATGATGCTTCTGTAACACCTTAGGCAGCTTGAATTTATCAGAGATAAAATAATGCATGGGAAGGGTGTGACATTATTGGTAAAATCACAGTTTTCAGACGAGTGTTTGCAAGTGACTTCTACCATTTGTGAAAAATCATGACCTTACATGACTGTAACCTCAGTTAAAATACAAAGTACCCTTGAAGCATAAAGTTGTCACTCAGCATTAAATAATCAAAATATCTGAGTGCATGAAAGAGTTCTCTGGAGAGAGAGAAGCTAAGTTTTCATTTTTCCTCATTTGCTGGCAAAGAAGCCTTCGGTAATATTCTCTGTAAATGATCAGAAGTCTCTGGTGAATTTCTGCTGGGGTTTTGTCCGAAGTGAATGAAACCTGGATGATGAATGGGTTTGAAAATGCTTGTTTATATTCAGAAAAAGTATCACATTTAATATCACTTCAAACCACCTGTGAAACTAAGCAGGAAAGATAATCATGGTGTAGTGTTACACCTATTTAAATAAGAAGACAGCCTGAAGGCTCAGAAAATGTACAGGTCCCATTCCCAGGGCTTCCAGCCTTGCTGCTGGTTTGGTCCAGAGGTCTAATATCTCATTTTAAAATTTCTGCAAATCCTCTCAGCTTTCTTCTGAAATGGATCCCCAAGAAGCAAAGAGCAATGAAGCAGAACACAAACTCAAGAGTGAATACAAGTCTTGGTAGCAAAGTTTGTGTTCAAATTTGGAATATCTGAAAATTTTATGTCTGAGGAAAAGGAGGCTCATCTCAAGGCAGATGTGCAGAAAACACGGATGGGAGAGGAAGAGAAGTTCATAGGCAATAGCTGCATCTCTAAAAACCCCAGGAGAATGCAGAAATTGCTTTGTGCCAGTTTGGTTATCAATCTAGATATAGCAGTAACCAAGAAATATGAAACTCACTTGTCTGGATACTGTTGCAAAGGACGCGGTAGTTCTTGACTTTATTCACCAATTATTTCCTTTAAAAATATTATTATTGTTTTTATTATCATTTTTAATGACATAAGCTGTTAAATCCTGATGGATGCTTCTGGAAATGATTATCTGTTCAGCTGACAAGCTTATCTGGCCTCAAGTGAAGCTGAGGTATTTTACTTGAGTGTGTTTGCCATACCCAGTATGAAGGAAGCAAAACTAATCTGAACCGCACTGTGGGGTGTATTTGGCTATGTTTCAATATTTCCGAAATTCAAATTCAGTAACCCAAATGTTAAAGACTGTCTGAATGATATAACTTAACTGAAGTCAAGTACATCTCTAATAGTGATGATTTGATTAATAAGTGGGATTGTATAAGCATACTGTGAGAAATGACCCACTTCTTAGAAATCTTAGTCTAAATATTCAGAGGGGACAAAAAAGAAAGGGGGAAGCTGATCTCTCAAAGATCCCTTTCGACCTAAATTGTTCTGTGACTTTAGGAACCAAAATACTCAAGATATATTAAAAAATGAAGGCATCAATGATTGATATATCAGACCCCTGACCTTTTAACCATCCTGCTTCCTTGGCAGTGCCCAGGACTGCTGTGGAGAAATGCATTAATGCATTTCTCATAGTCAGGCATTTGTGATTTGAGGTAATTTACATGATGCCATATATTAGTAAACATCTGCACAGCCTTAAAGCTTCACTGTAATTTCAGAGCCCCTCTGGCCACCTTTTGACTAGCTTTATCCAACAGGCTGGCACAAGTACTTTTTTAACAGCTATAAGTCAGGTTCAAACGAGTTTATTACACAGCTGTGAAACTCTACTGTCATATCCAGTAATGTAAGTCTGACATGAATCTTTGATGCCTACTGCATGACAAGTGAAGACTCATTTTGGAACTTATCTTTACCATAAATTCTTGCATTTTCACTGTTTTAATAAGTGAATGCATTATGGAAGGTATCTCCAGCATTTTGTCAAAAACATGTGATTATGACGATTAACAAAATCAGTTCTTCCAAACTTTAAACAAATACATTATCTATAATTAATGAAATGTCTCTAAATTAATGTTGAGTCTGTTCAGATTTGGATATAAACTATGTAGGGACGTAGTTATTATGGAAGTATCACATTATTTATGAACCACAACCATGAATATTACTTTAGTCTGAAAGGAATCACTCCTTGCTATTGTCTTTAAAAAGCTCTTAAATATAATAATTTTGATGACTGCTTTATGGTGTCACATTTGCCTGCTCTACTGCATTTGGCATGGCAAAGACTGCTACATTTATGTGTCGTCTTCAGTCCCACCAGATTTCTGTCTGTGACTTCTCAGGCTACACTTAGGCTGTGGATATTGAAGAAATCATAGGAAAAAAAAAAAAAAAAAAAAAAGGCTTTTGAGTTTCATCAATCTCCGCATTGCATTTCCCTGCTGCTGCCTGGGATGTGTTAAACATACTGCTCACACTCCACATGGCACATGTACAGCAATTTTGATCCAGGAAATACCAGACAGAAATGTGAGAGTCATTACTTTTTGAAATTCAAATGTTGGCAGGTAGGTGATGTCCATGGGAATTTGCTGGAAGTGGCTGTTTTTGTACAAGTAAAGTGAAAAGGCCGCTCCTGCCGCACATCACCCATAGCCTGTCTGCCTGCAAAGCTGGGGTGTTTCTTCCCATTTTCTCCAACTATTCCATAAAACCACCATCACCCAGTCATCTCTGTAGCCCTAATGCTAGCTTGGCCTTACAGTTAAAATGAAAGGCACATAAAATTTGCTTTACCTTGATCAATGCAAAAACCTCTACTTTCAACTGTTGACTAATGCAGACCCCCAGTCTTTCAAATGCTGATTAATCAGCCAAAGGAAAATAATATTAGGAAAAAAAAATATTGGATCTTCTTTCTGTAGTGCTAGCATTACAGACTTTTGAATCACATGGCAGCTTCTTCCGTCCCCTTTCTGGTGATAATCCTGCTGGCGCTGATCCAGCAATGACTGCCAAATGCCAGGGCAATGTGTTGTCAACATTAAATCTACAAGCATTCTGGGGCATGAAGAAATGTAGTTCCCATCATAAAAAAAATAGAACTATTACATTCTTTGCAAAAATGCCTGAAATTCTTTTTGGCTTTGTTTATATCATGGGTTAATGTTGTCTTTCTCCAAATTCTGCTTCTTCTCATCTGTTCAGCATGGTAGGGAAAAGAAAACTCTGGAAAAGAGGATGCAGAGACTTTTCACTTCTCCAGCATAAATGGAGTGAAACAAATTTCTCTGAGCTAAGTATCCCTAAATAATAAGGATGATGTGTGAAGCCTCTGATCCACATTCAAAGCATTTCTGCCATGAACTGAGCCATCACCTAAGATGACTTTGGGATGCTCAAAACATGAAAATCCCACAGTTACATTTCTTGCTAAGAAAAGGGTTCATACAGCAAAAATGGTATCATAGCACAGGGAAGTATAAGAGAACAAGGAACTTTTGTTTCCATGGCAATCTGAGCTCCTTCTTCAGAGAGAAACACAAAGGCAATATGCTGAATGATTATCTGAAGGTCATGTTGTTCTTACCAGAAAAGTTAAAGACAATACACCGGGCTAATTTCCCCAGGCAGAATGCATGCTGCATTTCTAACCAGTTAAAATAAGCAATTTCTAAAGGAAATAACTGCTATCATTGATGTCATGTGTTTATTTTAAAATCTATTTTCAAAAAGGAATACCAGCCTGTTCATGAGGGAGGGGAGCATAAGTGACTGTTCTTCAGACTCACGCATATTTTTTTGTCATTATTTGATGTCCTCAGAAGACAAAAGTTGAGATCCTGCACATTTTTGGCATCCCACACCTGGTAATATAATCTTATTCCCCTTTAGGTCAAACATCTCTTAACAATGAATTAAATGTCTCCCAATCAGAGCTTGGGTTTGCATCCAGTCAGATCTTGGAGGAAGAGTGACACTTGTAAGCAAGTGCAAATAGGTTTTTAAGAGCCTGGGTACCACAGGGGTGCACGCAGTAAACACAGGTATGCCGTGGAAAAGCAGCTAGCTGTTATTCTCCTCAGTTACATACATAAGAACCAGCACTTAAGTGACATATAAATGTTAAATGCAGTTTACTTTGTGTTTCCCAGTGTTAGTTTTAGGTTTCCATTTCCTCTGATGTGTTTTGACCTTGTTGACAGCAGGAGTAAAATGATTTATGAAGAAAAAAAAGAAGACTGCTTAAAAACTAATTCTATTTTCTTGCTCCGCTCTGTGCTCTGTGATTTACTACAGATCTAAAGTACAAAGGGAGAAAAAACTTTTCTGGTGTTCAGAAGAAAAGTTATTTTTAGTGTTGTTTTGTTGCCAAGACATATAGAAACCTTATGTGCTACCTCAGAAAGTTACCGAGGAATGGGAACAAGAGGGATGCCTATTTCTTGATCTTTTCCTTCCCACCACTAAGCTTTTCTCCAATTAAAAATTGCACATGTTCAAAAAAAGAAGTTGCAGGAGTCACTGACCATTTTGAAGTAGAATTAAGTAAGAAATGTGTGATCATGCATTGTGTAAATATAAAGGAAGATTTTGAAGCAGGACATACTTACACATAGAACCCTACCTGTCTTCAGTAAAAATGCCTTCCTGAATCAGAACTCCTGGAAGGTAGGGTTGTTGACATCCAGGTAGGGACAAATGAGGTTGCAGGTGCTGGAGAATGTGATGGAGCCCAGTTCTTCGAGACTTTAACCAGTAGTTCCAACAAAGCTATATAATTCCAAACTGAAATAAGAGATGGAAAAACAAACAAACAAGCAAAAAACATCTCAAGGGACAGGAAAGGTGGGAAAGGGCAATGCTTTTTGACTGCAGCTGGGGTGAGGAGGAGCTGGAAGTGTCTTTTTTTCCACAGGTGTTGATGAAGCTGGCTCAAAGAACATGGCTTGAAAAATGTTAACTCGACTTGGAGGGTAAGCCATAATCTTGCAAATAAATAATTCTCAGGAACAGAAGGGGAAACCCCTGCTCATTTGCTGATAACAGCATGCAGTGTTTCACTTCAGCAGAACAAAAATTTATGTAGAATGACTTCTACATTGTCATGGGCTTTGTTCCAGGAGGGAGGATATGGCTAGCTACAGTCGTTCTACAGAAATATTAGTTTGCTTAATCTCCTTTCACATCAACTGCAAGTTTTTAAAAGCTTTTGTTATATTTTACAGGCAAAAATAAGGAGCAGCCCTTCTTATGCCAAAAACATCTCTCAGTTCAACTAATGAGACTTCAGTGAGGTTAATACTCCCATGCTACTCTAAGAAGAAAAAAACATCTCTCTTCCTGTAAGTTGTATATTGCTAGGATGCTGACTTAGAGAAAAAAGGGTAAAGACTTCTTATACTTAGGGAGACCTAAATTCTGCCCACAGACAGGCTTTGCCATGGCTGGAGCTGGCTGGACGCATGCATACCCTGAAAGCAGAGGTGGATCCACCAGGAACAGCAATGCTTGCAGATGGAAACCCACAGGAGGAACAGCTATTTCTTAGGAGTGCTCCCTCTGTGCATTCTGACCAAGCTGTAGGAAATACAAACTAGCAGAAAGTATTAAAGTTCAAGAGAAAGAAATATAGGCAAACTAGGTGCAGACACGGGCAGGGATGTAGGAATAGGTGTTGGTGGGTATAGACATGTTTTTGTGAGTGAGTCTCTCTGGGTCGCTAGGAGTCAGTGATTGCTGTCGAGAGAAGGAAGATGGAGAGAAGGGATAGAGTTATTTGTGGTGGCTCTGAGAGGTGAGGAATGATTGGGGCCCATCCTGAAGTTCTGCAAGACTGTTACTTGCAGAAATGGAGGTGTGCAAGCAAACCTGCAGCTCCTTGAATCTCTTCATGTATCCTGCTGGATGTATCCTCGTGGCTGACCATGAATTCCTAACCAAGGCTCTCTTCTGGCTTGAATGTCCCCAGAGGCATGCTTGGGCATGGCTTCTCCTGTTTCCTGCAGTGTGCAAGCTTGTGTTGTGGCCTCTCACCACAGATCATTTGTGAGGAGGCCCTTGCAGGGACTCTCAGATAGCTGCAATGCATAGAAACTTTGTTCAGACCTTCACTGCTTTGATGAATTTACTTGTAATTTGCCAGAGAATTCAGAAATTTTTAGGGGCAAGAAGAAAACACACAGACACTTCTTGGAGAAGATTTTTCCTGAGCTACTAGAAGTAGCTATAGTCATGCATCTACTTATATATAGACAATGCGTGATTATCTATTAAAGAGGTCCAAATCATATGTGACACATTGCTATAATATATAATAAATATATGCTATATAACATATAACATGTAATATATAAGATACATAATATATAATATAGTATAACATAAAAATATAATGAATATAATAATAATATAGTATAATATAATTAATATAATATAAAGTAGGATGAATTAAAATAAAAAAGACTCTTTACAAGTAGGTTCTATTTTATAGAGCAGCTGTTGTGTACAAAAGGATATGCATGGTGTTTACATGCATACATTATTGAAATGTGCATTTATAAAGTTGACAAAAGCAAATAATTCAACATTCCCCCAAATCACATTCCTCTGACTTTAATTAATGTACACATGACTCTACATTGCATTAAAACACTTTGCTTTGCTTGGAAATGTAAATCCTCTTCTGTTTCTATGGAACATTTTTGACCACTGCAATGACTTTAAGAATTTGCAGCTAGGGCTCCCTTAGTTACCAAAAATGTAGGTCATTAATGATGACATGGAAAAATCAACTCTACAATGACTTCTGTAGACATGAAAATGTCCACAATATTCACAAAAAGTGTCTGTGCTGCAAACAGTAACAAAAGTATGCAAATCTTCTGTACCTCGTGCTCTGTCCTTGGAAGTTAGGATGAAGGGAGAAGAGGACTGAATAGTTTGGAAAGGGAAAACAAAGTATGAACATCTGTGAAATCACTAAATTGGGATATCCAGGATATTCAGCCTGCCACTGAATACAGAGGACAAGCAGCCTGTTTTGCACACTGTGCTTGGTGTGTCTGAGCTTCCACATTTCCCCCATCACTGCACGAACTGTGCCAAATGTCACAAAACCTTATATTGCAGATAAAACTATATGAAAATCTTAATTTTTAACATTAAATGCTTTTTTTTTAAAAAAAAAAAATTATAATTTAGTAAAGCAGTGGAAAAGCAAAACATCTTTAATTCTATTTTCAGAAAATGAAACTCCCTCTCTTCAAAAGAGAAACATTTGCAGTTTTGAGTTTTAAAAACATGTAAAATATAAAAATCGGACTGAAAATAAAATCAATGGTGAAAACATGTTTTCATTTGTTTGTGTGTCAGTAAAATGGAGGACCATAAACACAATGTATTCACTAAATTGCTATTGGAATAGTGATTAAGAAAGCAATGACAGTAATTAAATACAGGGGACTGGATCACCCAGAGTCTGGAAACCAAATATTCCAAAAGATATAGGTACTAAGATGTGAAATTGTGTTTATTATGTTATTAAAGTTATGAGAAACACACACAAAATATGATTGCAAAGGCAGAATGAAGAGCGGAGTAACAGATGTAGTACTTTCTCCTAGGTGACTGGACAATGGCAAGAAATTCAATATACATGATGAAAATATAAGCTGGGATTTTCAACACAGGGGTGAGGATTCATATTTCATGTGGGCCAATGGCTGCACATTTCCTTCAGCACTGAAGGTTATTTTGGAGGTAAGAAGAAGATGAAAGACAAGATTTTATCCCCAGACAAATCGATTCCATTAACGACACTGGGTTGCACGTGTGCTGCTGCTAGCACAGTGCAACCTAATCTGCTTGGAAGATGTTTCAGAGAGAACAAAAGTCAGGATCTTTCCAAAAAGAGTGAGAAAAAGAGCTTCCTGATGTTTAATTGGGCCATGTCCAGTGAGCACCCCTAAGTCCTAGGAGAAGCCTGTAAAAAATTGGTGCGTTATGTATTTAGTTATATTGTCTGGGGCAACCAGGGAAGCTGAAATCGGTGCTGGAGAGGGATGCTACTGTTGTAAAAGCTTGAAAAGACAAAATAAAAAGCTTTATAATACATCATACATGGCATGAGGGCTCTTCGACACTGACAGATCACACATACGTGTGCACGCTGAGTGTCAGAGCAGGCAGGTTCGCCCAGGGCTGTGTGTGCCCACCCCCATCCCTCACAGCATCTCCCAGGGGAGGGAAACACTTTTACACGCAAGCTGGGAGGCGAAGGCTTGCTGCCAATTTTACTTTTCTCCGACTAAAGGCTCACTTGGATCGGCTGTATGTGGGAAGACTAAAGAAACTCTTCGGGGATTTAGCCAGAGCTGCCTCCTAGCTGTGTTTTTGGAAGAAAGTGACAACAACGGAAGGAAAAGCTGCAAGAGAGTTGTGCTGGAGATCACACCTGCCAGGCGCCGGCAGAGCAAGCACACTGCCTTCCTCGCGTGCGCTTGTCCGTCTGTCTGGCTGGTAAGCCCAGCGATCACATGCATCCCGCTCCTGCCCCCTCCCTCTGCAGCCCTCTGTCCCGCTGCACGCCTCACAACTTCTGCAAACTAGCCCAGAGCAGAGGCACTTTCCGCAGACGGGCTCCCTTATCCCCCTGCCAAGGCTTTCTGCTTCCCCTTCTTCCCAAATAAAGTTCAGGGGCTTGCAGAGGAGGAAGCAAACACTAATGATCGCCCTTGGCAAGGAAAGCTCATGTTCGTCTCAGCTCTGCCTCGCTCTCTGTGCCTTTGGGCTCCTATTGCTGGGGGATCTGTCCCAGGCTGTACCCATGGACGATCAGGATTATTATCTGCAGGAGATTAGCAACAGGGATCATTATTACTCCTTTCCGTACCCCGGTGAAGAGTATTTTCCTTTCACGGAGCAACCTGGAGAGGAGGGAACTATCCGTGCTGCACAGCCAGAGGAGCACCCAGGGTTCAAACCGAGCAGGAAAGAGTTAAAACCGAAGAAAAGCAGCAAAAAAGGAAAATCCATTCTTGAAACTCCACCAGGTAACTTTCCACCTCCTCCTCCAGAGCTTGGAGTCTGCTGAATCTCATGCTGACTGTGACTTTTAACATTAATGAATACCCAGTTAATGGGAGTCTTGGTAATAATAACAATAACCGTGCTCGCGGTGATGATGATGACAACACATTAATTTTTAATATCCTGCAGAACAAGTCGTCAGAACTTTTACAGGCTTTTTAACCCCTTCCTCATCAAGTAAAGAGCTTTAGGAGTGCTAATGTACTAATTATGCTGCACTGTAGCTAGTGCATGGACTTTTCCTTCTTAATTACACTTGACAGCTGGATTGTTGTTAAAGTTGCAGTTCTAATAACAAATGAAGGGAGACAGATTCTGAAGTACAAGCGGGTTGTAAATGCTAACACCTTACTTTGTCCCTGGTAATTTTAGCAGAAGAGAGACTCCTGAATTGATTATACTCACAAATACGAATATCATTTGAGATTTCACTTTAAAGCTCTCCAGAGGAAGATATGTAGACAAAGATCTTCACTGTAAGAGACAGCCATAGCAAACTCAGTGTAATCATTGGCCTGTAAAATAAAGAAATTAAGTGACAACAAAAAATCCTTATAAAAAAAAGGTCACTTGCTATTTTATTTTCTGTTTTCTGCATGTGATTTAATGAAAATATGCAAATATTAAAATTTGCAGAATCTCAGTTAGCAATTATCATCCAGTTGTTCCCATTGAGAGCTAGTTGCACCAGCCTGAAGGAAAAGTTTATTCTTGTGTTTTCTGCATGTATAGTAGTTACTTTTGGTAGGTTTGGGACACACTCAGAACTGAATTTAGCCCATGAGATGAACTTCAAGAGTTATACAGTTAGGGACCAAATCCTACTCACTTAAAAATGAACTCCTCTTTACTTCAGAAGGAAACTTTTAATGATAAAAACCAGAGTACAGGGCACAAAGTGTGCAATCCAGAGACATTACTATGTGCAACGTAGCAAAACAGCATCAAAGGTTGTATAGAGACATTATTTTACTCCGTTTACATCTAGCCAGTAGCAAACATAGAATTTTCAATTTAAGGTTAAGACTGATAGAAATCAATTAGTCTTTGATTAGAAAAGTTCTTAGCTGTTATAATAATAAACAGTGGTAAGGAAATACGATTTCTGAAATCTTGAAAACCCTTTGTGGGGCAGCCAGTTTGGACTGCCAGTGTAAATCAAGGCAGAAACCACAGATGAGAACAAGATCCATCAGGGGCCAGAAGTAGGCAACAGTTTCCAGGTCTCAAGTACTGCCCTATTTGTTATCTAACCATGGGCTTTTAAGTTGCCTCATTAGGTCCAGGTTTTCCTTATTCAAAGTGGTAGATGCAGCACAGGATTCCTACTTGTAGTGGGGTGTTGTGCAGTTCAGCTCTGCTTTCACCTTTTTGGTTGGCTTTTTTCCCAATTTCCCTGGCACCATGATTTCACACATGCTCCAGAAAGCACAGAAGCACAGGAAGAGGAATGACTTCTAGTCTTGAAGGGCAATGTTCATTTACCTTGGCAGACAAGCATAATTCTTGTTCCCCACCTGGTGTGCTGAGCACCTTGCAGGTGCAGAGGAAGTAGCAGCTGTATTAATGTCAACCTCCTTCGTTGCACAGCACTCTTCCCTTCCCAGCCTGGTTTGTTTTATGCACCGTGCATATGCAGCACAAAATTCCAGCTATGCTGGGAGAGCAAACTGAGGTCTTACAGGCATTTCCTAAAAATGTTTGATTTTGCAAGTAGAATCGCATTCCTTTTCTACATAGGAAATTATGGAATTAGATAAGAAAAACAAACAAACAAGCAAAACTCTTCCTTAAACTCTCCCCCAAACATACTACATTGTGTGCCAAACAGTATACTAGTACAAGATTCATCTTCATTTCTAATTTACTGCTTCTTGATTTCCACCCTACTTGATTCTTTTATTTCTGTGTCCAGCCTGGCGAGCTCCTCCTCAGTCTCCTCCTCTTCCTCAGTATGGCCAAGCACAAGGCCAAGGGAAGCATGGGTGAAACTTATGACACACAACCAAAAGCAGCTGGAAATAGCTCTGTTGCAGCTTTCACAGCAGGCATGTACTCTTTTGACACAGCTACCAGCTTCCAAGCTTCCACCAGCCACCTGCAGTAAGAGGTTTTAAAGCCTATGAGCTTTGTGAGGTTAGCCAGAGGTAACACAAACTGATTTCCTCCACCAAACCTTTGGTCCTTGCTCCAGCATGTGGAGGCTTGACACCTACTCAGTAAGGTGGTTGTTAGATCTACTTTAATATGGTGAAATGCAATGCGTTTCCTCGGGAGAAGTTGAACTATATTAATGGAAATAGCCATAACAAACCCTAGGGCGGACACACAGAAAACAGAATGGTTACCATTTGTTGAAGACGCAAATAACTGAAAACAGGAGTCATTTAAAAGGAAGTGTCAGGCAATTTTAACTAGAGACAGTGATAAAAATTCTGGCTCTAACATCTGAAATCTCTCCTTTTGCCTCTCCCAAAGGCAGCTAATGGCAACAGGCAGCAGCAGTCAAGCAAGGGCATGGAGTAGATGTCCAGGTCCCAGCAATGCAGTGCAGTGCAGTGACACCAAAGCCTAGTGCCATGTCATTGGGTTTGAAATGAATAGCTGAACATCTGGCCCCACACAGAGGTGCCTAAATAATAATCCATAATTATAATTTCTCACATTTGGCCAATTAGGAGGACAACTAGAAATAATAATGGTGGTTACCAAATAGCCAAGAACAATAACTACGTCTGATTGTAAATACATGTGTGTGTTGTACATATGTGTATACATCCATGTGCTTATACATGTATCCAGAACTGGAAATAATTTACTGGACATGCAGTAAATACAAAAATCTGCTTTTTGTGAGGCTCATTGAAAGCTGGGGCATGTGGGATTAATTAGTTGTAACAAACAATAGGCTGGCTCGGAGCTGGGATGAAGAAGGCGGAGGACCGGGAAAATGTGATCTGCCCTTTGGCTGAGCAGCTGGTACTGATCACTTCTAGCTTTGAATCAAAGCTGAAATCAAACTTAGCAGTCTGAAGGATGCAGCACATAACAGATGACACGGGCTCAATTTATTTAAGCTAATTACTAAGGTGGTGAGAATATAAATGTTTTCAATCTGTGAAATACAATTGTAGGAAGAAATCCTATTGATGTCAGTGGGATTGCAATATATGTATATATTTGAAAAAGTGTTGTTGGAATCAGTATTTGCAAATATTCAGGTAGCAGCAAAAAATAGCCAGAGTGACTTCTAAATGAAATGGTACTAAGTCATCGTTGAAAGGTAAACAGTCAGATTGACAGGTTTCTGCATATACAAATTTCCCTTTTCTAATTCCATCCTTGCTTATTTAGGCCTTGATCCAAAGCCCATTCAAGTCAGTGGAAAGAGTCTCATTAACATCAGTGTTTTTCTTTTATGAGTTCTTTAATGGAGTTTAATAAATGCTGCCTCAGCTACCACCTGTGTGGCAGACCCCCACAGATGGTTTGGGGCTTTGTCTGCCTAGAGACCAAAACTCACCTCAGAGAGGTTTATGGGCTGAGGTGCCCATGAACACTGCTTAATATTGCTAATTGCTCAGGGTCACGGTTAAACCTTCATTCCTATTGTGCCTGCATATGCCATAATTATATCTGTAATTATATATTCTTTTTTACTTTTGCTGTTTTTCAGCATAGCTATGAAATAACTTCAGAAAGGCAATGCAAAAGATACTCTATTCCATATTGCCTTTCATATCTAACATGATACCATTCTTTCCAAAGTGCCATCTACACAGCTTTTTTTAATCTGAGGCTATCAGGTTCATGGAAAATAGAGAAAGGTGGAACTTACCAAACATTAGGTGGAACTTACTAAACATTAGCAAAAATTCTTACTAGGAAACAAATCTGACTTACAAAATTGCATGCGTTATAGTGGTTCTTGTTGTCACCACAATTCTGACTGCCACTGGAAAATAAAGGAGCTGTGTTTGGGTTTTAGTCTAGTTTTTATGCTAGGTTTCCAGCTAGAACAGAAAAAAAGGCAGAAGAAAGTAGTAGCCTGTGAATTAGCATTGCTTGCCAAAATTGGGTGGGATTATCTAGAGAAAAGATGGAAAAGGAGCAGACAGGGAAGAGATTGAAAATAGGCAGACATGCTGGATGCATACCTAGAGAGCTGGGAGGAAGGCTAGGAGCAAAGGGAGTCATCAAAGTCAGTTTTCTGAAGCATGTTGAACTTTGCTGGCATGTTGAAGATGGGGTAATGTCTCAGAGCTCCAGCTAGGAAGAAGTCATTAGAAAGATTGGCAAGAAGAGTTTTTGTGGAATGCAAGGGCTGAAAGCCAGATGGGGCGGGAGGCTGGTGAGGGTCTGGCAGAGAACTGTGCCAGCAGCAGCTTTAGGCAATGCATCAGGGAGCTTAGAGGGGACGGTGTGAAGGGAGATGGGGCAGTGGCCAGTAATACAGCAATTCAGAGGAGCCAAGAAACAGGTTTTGGTGTTAGAAAACTGAATCAGAAGGTAAAGTGAAATTTGGGCATGACTGCATAGAGAAACTGATATCTAAGTGAAGACTATTCAGTTGTAAATGACCCATATAGCAACCAAGAGTATTAGCGGTGTTGCTGTTATCTAACCCACTGATACCCTGCTTCAGCCTGGCTCACATTCCTGAGAAGTCCAGAGAAACTGGAGCACTCCTGTGACCTAGGATTGTAATTTTAAAACTTTTGCTTAAACTTCTTATACTGGCACCTTCTGTGAATGAACGCATTGGCCCTACATGCTCTTTGGAATATCTCCCATGAATTTTAATACGACCTGTATCATGTCCTAATTGCCAGATGTGACAAGCGAAGATGAAAACATCTGGCTTTTAATGAGCTTTCTTTCATCTACCAGCTTCTATTTTCTCCCCAGCATTTCTACAAATATGTAGAATAATAAGCCATAACACAACCATTCTGTTTAAGAGCTCATCCTTTAAAGAATGTCACAACAAAAGAGGAAAAAGATGACTAAGAATAAATAATGGGCAATGCTTTCAAAATCGTCCAACCCTTTTTGATTAGCTATGGCTTCAATGAATAATATAACATGAGAAAAAATTTAGAATAAACACATTTGATTATGCTAGAGAACACCATTTTCTACAATAATTCTCCTAGCAAGCTTCTCTGAATTCAAACTAATTTTTAAGGTGAGAAAAATACCTTTTTAAAAAAGGGAATGATTTCACTGAATAGATTTTAATAATATGAATCTGAGCCTAGACCTGTCCCTGAAATGCCAGCATATTCTGAGTCACTCATTATTTGAACTCATTCTTGTTTTTTAATGTTATTCTCTGTTCAGTGAGCCGGTTAGAGAGGTCATTCCGATGGTTCACAATCAAATTTCAATTATTTCTTTTGGGTTTGGCAGGATGACTTCTATCAGCTATGTGAACTATCAAAAAGATGAAGTATTGGAAGTTGAAGATATGGTGCAGAAGAAGTAATTTCTTGAATTTTTTAAATATGAGCCTTTTCTTCCAGGGATTTTTTGAGCCTTGCCCAATTCATTGTCTATGTAAAAAACAGACTTCTGAAAAATTTATTGTCTGGATACAGAGATGAAATTTGATTGTCATATTCACACAAAATAGCTGCTTGTGATTGTATTATCAAAAGGGGGAGGGGGGAGAGGGCTGCACTGCCACATTATTATGCAAAGTATGCAATAAATCTGAATAAATCTGGCCTTCTTGTCAGGCCTCTGGTGAGGCTATGGCTTGTGGCACCGCCTGTCTTAGAAAGTAGGGCTTTTTGAAACAAACATACAGCTATGTGCCCTCAACACTCATTGCTGGTTACCTGTGGAAAAAGGAAACAAGCAAAACTGTGATGCAGCTGAAATGTAAAAACAAGTGATTACACATGCAAAACACTCCCACAGCATCTTCTCAGCTCAAACAAACATTCCCCAAGAGAAAACAGAGGTGATAGTAACAATCAGTCATGCTAGGAGCAGGCAATCACCTTTAAGCTTTCTGTCCCTGGGAACTACCTTAATGGATGGCTTGGTCCTTCTTAATTCAATAAGCCATGGATCAAAGAGGGCATTAGAGTCTCTTTGCAAGGGATTTCATTCGAGGCTGATCACAGCCATCATATCTGTGCAGTTATGTCTCTGATGCAGAAGCTACTTCTCTGTAACCTGCTTGAACACACTGTCCATGTCCTGACAAGAATAAAGCGCATTGACAGTGGGTTAAGGGTCTTTAGATGTCACCATGACCATGGCCATCTAACACTGCTGCTCTCTGATTACTTTGTTGATGGGAGCATCATTTCCTGAGCCATGGAGGATGCTGATCACTGAACACCTCAGCTCTCTCTTTCAGGGGTTTACCCAGCCTCCCTGGAAGTCTTTCTCTGGCTTTCTCTTTACTTCAAGAGGTGTTAGATGCTTTGTATTTATTTATTTATTTTACATATTACTCTCAGTGAAATACACTGAAATGCTGACTCATTACTTTGGAATTAAATGCATTTCTAATATCCTTGTAGTACAGCAAAAGGAACATTTATGATTCTGTCACCTTGTGGTTTTATAGACCCATTTTGGGGAATAATAGGATGCTCTGGGTGTCTGCTGTGTGCAGGAAGGGCTGGAGCCCAACCAGAGATGAGCAAGGCATTTTATTCTCCATGCAGTCAACAGGCAGTGCTAAATCAACTTGACAGGTGTAAAAGAGAAACTGTTTCTCTTTTTTACCCATAGCTAAAAATGGCAACAAAAAAAAAAAAAGGTGAGAAAAACAAGAGGGGGAATGAAAAGATGCCAGATGGTGACTCTGAGAGTCAGAGTGCCTATGAAGACATCAGAGAAGCATGTGAAGATCATTTAAAGCATCTTTGGAATACTTGGGCTTAGTTAATAATCTCTGTAGCCCTGTTTGAATTAAAATAAAAAGGAGATTCTGGAGAGTCTGTTGATAGATATCTGAGTCCTCTTATGGATGTCAAACAGTTCCTTTCTACTGGGTAACGTACTGATATTGGCAAGCAAAAATTTGTACCATGTTATTAGAGGTTAAATGGAGACAAGTAAAGATCAGGGGTTTATTCTTTATTTCCATAGTGAACTACGTCACTGTTTCTTAATAAAATGAGGCTTTAGTATAACTTTCTGATTCTTGAGTGCTGTTTCAAGCAGCTGTCTTATAAATGGGAATCTGGCTCAATGCACTGTAAAATATATTTTACAAGAATGTCTTGTAAAAATTATATGAAATACTACTAATATATCAGAAAAACGGAATGATTTCCTGTTCTGACACATAAATTAGCTTCAAACCTGCACTGTATGGTCTGTGTGGGGCTGAGTCTCAGGGTGTCGACTGGGATTTGATATTGAAGAAGATCAGACAAAAGCTGAAAAGCTTCAGCAGACCATAGTGAGTTCCAGTAACTGTTAATCACACATGAAGTTGAATATCTGATTTAGTAGTGAAAGCAACCAAAGGCTTAATCTTCTGTTTAATTGCAGTTATTTACAGTATGAAAATACTTGAAGTATACAGTTTTGTTATCCAGTAAATAATACAGCTCTGCCGCTCTGCTTTCACACAAACATTAGCAGGATGTTGAATTTGCAAATGTGCTGCTGAATCAAACAGTCCAAACAAGGAATGTAATAACTGTTATTCTATACATACGTTAAACATAGTTCGGGTACTGGCAGCATACACTTTATTTCTTTCTACTACAGAACTTACCTACTCTGAAGTTTCTAGTTACTGGCATGGAAATTTTAATATTCAAAGTGGATAATGTATCTGAATATTTTTATTTATTTATTTAACAGTGGATACAGTGGACAGATCTTGACTATTCAGAAGGAGACACTGTATATGTCCCAAAGGTGAACTGCAGGTACCTAAAAGGAAACTATGCAGTGTGTACAATTTTTCTAGTTGTCTTAAAGGCAAAATAGTACTTAATTGGAGATTTATGCATCTAAAAGGGAACTGAACTGCAACTTAAGCACCAGAGTCCTCTATTCAGCTTGTCTTTTTTTTCGTTTGGTCCTCAATACCTCATCCAGACAATGACTAATAGTTTCCTAAATCTGGATTGTTTTCTTGGGTTACGGGGTTTGAGTGCTTCCTGTAGATTATTTCTTCTTCACACTCCCAAGTGTCATAAATGCCGTAGCTTTCTTGCCATTTCCTTTCTTGTTGCCTCTACAAGACTGATCCTTCTGTCTGGGACCTAGAGGGAATCTGAAGGGGAAGCCCAAAAGTCCCAATTTGACTTACAGAGTTTTCTTTGGCCTATAGAGGGGCCCAAGAGGTCTGATCTCTCTTGTCCCCAGATTTGCCTTTTCCCTATTTCCTTATAAGATCTTTGGAGAGTAAATCAGTCTTCATGATCCCATTTCGATGGGAGTTCTGTTTGACAAGAGAGTATAGAGTGATGCCAAGTGTCTCCTGCTTCTAACACATGTGAGGTTTACTGTAAACTGCCTGAGTGCATTAGTCATCACGATGTGCTGGGAAACATGGTGTTTGCAGTGGAAGCAACTAAAAAGTCTATCATTCTTTCCCAGAAATTAGAGTATTTTTATGTTCTCTTCAGAGAGACTGTATCTGATGGTGACAGGTTTATGGCTCTGCTCTACTGTCAGTGTGCTCATATAACATGTGTCAAAGGGAGGGAAAAGTTCAAAGTTTCTTAGAAGAGTTGATTTCAAATCCGGATGTAAGCAGTCCCTGCCACCACCATTACTACTGACCATAATGCCCTAATTGGTTTTAATATACAGTCCTTTTTCCCCAGAATAGTTTTCCCTAGTGTAGTGAGTTTGCCCGATGCACATGACAGGACATCTGAACATAGGACCAGATTTCAGACCTCCCAAAGATTTTTACTGATCAAGGGCAGAAATTTCAATTTCAGCCAAAAGCCTTTTGAATGTGATCATGTAAAAGTTGAACTTAAAACTTCAGCCTTTGACAACATCAATTCTCTATTTTTCCTCTTAATTGTTTATGTATTGAGAAGTTACAAAAAATATTTCAGAAACCGTTAGAATAATATTCACTATCACAAGATAGATGGCAAGTACCCTATCCCAAAGGACAGAACCAAACTTATCCCACCAAGTATTTAATCAACATTCGCTTTGCACACTTTAAATTCCAAGCAAGAATTCCATTGAGAACCCTACCAAAAATATATGTGGGTTATATACAGGTGATACATATGGAGTTTCTCAGAGTAAATCTGGACTTAGATATACTCCTGGACGCAGGTGATCCAACAGCATGGGACAAGCCCCAGTTCTCAGTGCATTTTGCACAGCCCAGAAAAGAAGGCTTCTCCTATGGTGAGACAGGGCTGCAGAGGACTGCAGTCCAATTCTTTTCCAGACTCCTCTGAAGACTGCCTCACATCTGGTCCAGTTCCTTTGCGTTGGATATTTCATTAGATATGTGTAAGTGACAATAATGGGCCCCAAAAATATTTTTTCCATCTTATAGAGGAACAGATGACTGAGGGACCATACACATAAAGCAGAAAGCTGTGAGTGACGACTCACAAAGACCTTTGTGAATGCTTCCATAGTGATCCCAGGCACTGAAGAGATCCAGAGATGGGTGGGATGCTCAAGTCTCAGAGTAGAAAATTAGGCTGAGATAAATTCCTCAGCTGCCAAACATGCTGCACAGGAGGAATGAGGTATCTGGTCACTGTAATCACAAGGTTTAGCATCTGTTCTCTGCTTGAATGACTGAATTGTTTATTGAAAATGGAACAAAAAAAAAAAAAAAAGGGCTAACATATTTTATTTATTTATTTATTTATTTATTTATTTATTTTCCTACAAGATTAAATGTTTGTTGCTTAGGGTCTGAAAACACTTCTATAAAGAAAAAAGGATGATGTCTGTTTGCAAGCAGACAAGTTCAAGTCCACAGTGAACAAAGAACAAAGCTCTCATCCAGCAACTGAAGGCATTCAATGTTATTTTAAACTATTAAATGAGAAGAGGGAAAAAAATTCTTGAGGATCTACTTTCTAAATAATCCAAATCATGATGAATGCTAGTAATATATGGAATACAAAATATTGCAGACACATCTGAATTGTTTGATGTTGCTAATAATATGCAAAGAGCAAATATGTACTCTGGCTTTTTAATACTTGAAATGCTAGTCAAATGGCAATGACCGAGAGAGAGACCATACACTTTTACAAGAGAACTAGAATGGGAAACTTTTCAAAATACAATTAAAAAATGCTAGTATGGGAGTTATGCAGCTAAAATGCCACTGAGGTCTTTGAAAGCATGGAGAGAAAATAGCACAGCACTATTCCTCTGCAAAACTGTTCCATATTTCTAGTCATTAATCCTGAAGCAGATTTTTCCTCCCAATTAACAAGTTGAAAAACATTTTGTTATGCTCAGGGAAGCTTGCCTTGAAACTTTCTCTATTCTACTTCTTTCCAAGTGCAGAATACCTATACCCTCTGAATACTTCCAGCTCTTCTGGGTGGCTGGGAAGACAGGCTCTGTATGGCAGTGGCTGAGTAAGTTATAAATCCTGGATCATGGACTGAACTTTTCACGTTAGCACATTCAAGCTTTACAGCAGAGGCAAGGACTCTGTTGGCAATACCACCAGCTATTTATTGCTAGTACAAGACTGTTCAGGTAAAGGATGTCAAATCCCACTGGGCAGGCAGCATATATTTGGGTTTATTTGAATGCATTTCTGAGGAGTCCTCATTGGATCCACAGGCTGGTAATCCTTTGGTGTGGATCTCTGGGCCTTGAAGAATCATACATTCATACATGCATTCAGTTTTAAACTCACTAAAAGCTCACATTTGATGGCATTTGAAACTTCTGACACACTTAGCTTCACATCGGTTGAGTCCTACGTGCCAAATGTTTAGCTTGTGATTATGAGCCTTTGCTGGACCAAGGCTGAGTCATTAAACAAAGCACAGAAGATGTTGCACAGAAGATGTTTAGAAAGAATGAATTTTGGAAATCTTTTTGGGGGCTGTACAACGTTTCAAGGAGGCTTCATAGGAAGCTGGAATGAGGAGGAAGGACCTCTGGACACGCAGTCATTTGAGTTGGAGAGGTGCCCAGCCTTCAAGATGTTTGTCTGAACCTTGCTTGAACTGTTTCAGATCCTTTGCTCTCTAGCATGGAGATCGAGTTTTGCAAGAGCTTCCCTGCTGAACCTCCAGTCCTTCCCTCCAATCAGTTGAGAAATATTGAGTGCCATGTCTTTCTCATGGTATTTTTAGCATTTCTCTTTCTGCAGGCAGGAAGCTAGTGAAAATGCTGAGCACTGAAAATGTAACAGATATTAATGGAACTTCTAAAACCACAGAATTCTGGTGCTGGATTGGGCTCGATGCATTTATTTATTTAAGTTTTGTAAGTTCCCTAAACTGGTTCTCCCATGACTAGTTCAAGGGCAGGTAGAGATGGGGAGGTAAAATGTATGGGCTATCGGATGTGCATGGTGCCATCTTCACAGTGGACAGCTAAAAAGCCATCTGAAAACTAAAATCCTTTGGGAACATAAGCAAAAGCTCATGAGAAACAGAGCTGGTGAAACGTGGGAAAGGGAGAGCCTGACTGCAGGGTGCTTGTGTGTTTTCTAAGCTCCATAAAAGTCTTGCTTTTTTTCTGAAATTGCTTTAGGGAATAATTAATTGCCTGTGGGAGCTGGGCTCTGTGCTTAGATCTCTGCACTGGTGGAACACTTTCAAGAGGGATTCTTGTGCTGCCCTGGAGTTTGTGTCCCACAGTGAGCCCAAACACCATCCTTGGACCTGTTCTCTCCTGTACCCCGCCTGCATCCCTCCTGCACCCAAGCAACACCTTCCTTCCTTCCTTCCTTCCTTCCTTCCTTCCTTCCTTCCTTCCTTCCTTCCTTCCTTCCTTCCTTCCTTCCTTCCTTCCTTCCTTCCTTCCTTCCTTCCTTCCTTCCTTCCTTCCTTCCTTCCTTCACTTTTTAATGTGACTGGTCACATTTCAATCCAGGCCTGGGGTTGTTTTCCTCAAATCTTTGAGGTCTAATTGTTTTTTGAAGTTTTACTTCCTGCAGTTTTGAACCTTTAAGCAGTCTGCTTTCAGGGTGCTTCTCAAGGGTGCAACAGCTTGGACTTGGAGTGCTCTAAAGGAAGGAAGAAAGCTTTGTTATATGAGTTCCTAAATCTTTTTTGCTTTTTAGGACTTCTGGGTATATCCAAAGAGCCTCCAGTTATTTTCTGTGTGCCCTTGGCCAATTTTTCATCCTCTTACTAAAACAGTTTCCACTGTTCAGGATTTTAAATGTATCAGCTACTTCTGACTTTTTAGTACAATATTAGAGGTGAGCTTGGATCAACTGTGAAAAAAAAAAAAGAGCCCATCAAAAAGAATAATTAAATAAAGAGCAAACAAACCAACTAAACTTATTTTTTTCTTTTACTGTGCTCAAGGAAATACAAACATTCTGTTTTAAGGGTTGGGAAGGAGCACACAGTTTGAAATCAGGTTAATTGTAACCACACAACTTCCTTCTGAAATCATCGTCTGAGCAACAGCTCCAGGCGCTACGGAGACTTCTGTGCTTTATGAGGAGTGTTTGTTTTTGTTCATTCATCTTATTATTTCATATAAAATAGTAACAACAGATGTGATTTTAGAAAAAAACACTTAAATATCTAAACTCACTGCTAGAGCAGACACACCAGGTCTCCATAAAACCGAGACTTACACCGTATAAAAGGTTTTAAAACCAAGTTGGATAGATTTTAGGTATTTCCTGTCACAGGCTCTCTATGTAGGTCAAGTATTTAGCCCAGATGTGCAACCTGGAGGAGGCATAGGCTGCAGCTGAGACCAGCCGGCACGGGGTGACAACTCACAACCAAACCCTGTGCCCCAGGCAGCATTCCCACCACTCGCTGATGCTTCCTCGTGGTGGGCAGCTCTGCTACTGCTGCTATAGGAAGAGAGACGAGTGCCAGGGGATGCTATAAGCACAGTTTGGTGCTCGGGTGTGATGGTTTGCTCTGCTGAAGTGGCCAGCCCACCTTCAAGGGTCTTCTTGCTTTGTTCATGGAGGAGTGTTTGCAACTGTGTGCTTGTCTATGCACTGGGAGGCAGATTTTAATGCCACTTCTGATTAGCCACATACCCTTTGGGAAGATTTAAAAATGTCAAGGACTAATTTTTCACAGATCAGCAGAGGGAGGGAATGACTCTAAGAAAGATGATCCTACACTGTTCACCTAGGTATCACTGCAGACACAGATTATTTCTATTCCAAATTCTGTTGGTAAATGCATATTTTTAGTTTTAATTGTGAAAAAAATGAAAGATGACATTTAAACTTACAGCTAAGATGACTAATGACTATCTGCTGCCGAAAGGCATAGCTCAGACTTGTGCTGGCTCTGAAGTTTGCTGGCTACCACCAAGAGCTAAGTCGGAAAGCTAAACTGGTAGAAAACAGCCTACTGTGGAACCCAACAGGGGACAGCAAAGTGATTCTATCTTCATCTCTCATTTGCTTGTCTTAAGCTTTGGACGGCTTCATCAAAGGAAGCTGATGTATCTGTTTCAATATCACATTCAGAACATTTCCCACCTTTTAGGAAAGTAAAACGAATACAATCTGGTCTATACTAGGACTTGAAATTGATTAAAAGTATAATGGCATTATGTAGTGCTGACTGGTAAGTAGCTGATTTCAGTTTCTCAGCTGTAAATTTGGTACTTGGGAATGGAGGCCACAATAGCAGTGGCAATAAAATTTAACAGTTCAGCATTACAAATGAGAACTCTTTTACAATCTTTTTATTGTTGTTGTTGCTGTTTTGTTTTCCTCTGTTTGTGTGTGCTTCATGTGTGTGCTAGGAAGACAGAAAGTGAAAACTGGTTGATAATATAGTGGTGCCATTTATTTCAGTGAAATTATGAGTTTGTAGAGAATGTCTGAAGCTGTTCATATCTTCTTCACCACTAGGTCTACAGTAGCCTAAGGTGTGTAATTCTGATCCTTGTGATGGGGAGCCTTGGATCCTTACTTTGATGCAGAACTGGTGGGTCTGCCCCCAGATCATTAAAGCTGACAGAATCCTTGGTATATCCATATTTCCAGGACCCGAAGTTTAGGCGATTTTCTAGTTTATGTATGTTTAAAGAGTTTCCTGACTAAGCTGTTACACAGTACATCTGCATAGTGAATGTGCTATACTGAGCTATGAGTGTATTAGATTCTGTATAGAGTTACTACTGCAGCTTTCATAGGAGGGAGAGGAAATTGATTGTATCATAAGATATTTTTATACTTACACAACTGTTTGTATGCAGTTATACTATTTTTGGTAAAAAGTATTGAAATTGAGTTGTTAAGGTGGTTAAATTTTAGCACTTTAAAGGTGTCTCATTTTTTGGGCCATGGTACTATCTTAAGATAGTAGCTATTTTCTGTCTTAATTTTATTGTAGTTAATGGTATTCCAAGTTTCAATGTTTATTTTTAATAGCTGCAATTAAGTTCTTATTGTAAAATCTTTAGTCTTGAACTATACCTCAGTGATTTGATCTTTTAAGCTATTTCTGGCATGAGCATATTGGATAGATATGCATTTTGATGGTAATTTTAGTCCTATACCCAGCCAGTCTGCAAGCAGTCTGACTTTTGGTTGTTTTTTTTTTTTTTTTTTTTCTTTTTTCTTTTTTTTTTCCTCCATTGTTTAGCTAAGTCTATTTGTTTGGATCTGGAAAGAAAAGAGTGGTTCTCATTTTTGATGTCTGTACTCAGTTTTGTGGCTTTAGCTGGAATTACAGAAAGTCTTCATCCCATGCTTCAGAAAAACATCAGAGGAGACATTTTAAAATAAATAGCACATAAGTCAGTATTACTCAAAGCTTATAATAAAATGTGAAGAACTGATATGTTATTTTTCAAACTGTATTTTTTTTCAGCTATTAAAGGGAAAAATATTTCTTTTTCAGGGTGACTAAGCACACATATTCGTTTGTAGGGAAAATGGAGGACTCATCAGCTTTGGATACAAACAAGAGTGTATTATGAGCAACTGAAAATCTTTCCTGGGGCTATGTCTACAGTGAGACTTAACACCTAAATACAGTGATGGTCCACACTGAATACAGCTTGTTATCACATCATTTCTTTCATTAGGGCATTGTTGCTATGACAGGGTTTGGAACACGAAGCTGTTTGATTCCCACCCAAGTCAGGTCAGTGTAAGTGGTGTTCCCATGGGCCAGCACAGTGGAAACTCCAGGGTGCCTACCTAAAAACCCTTCCTTCCTCCACCTTCTTTTTCTAAAAGAGAGGGGAAAGGGAGACAAGCCCAGTTTCAGACATGCAAGAGCTATGGGCAGTATTTCCATACCACCTGGAGGAGGAGGATGCCTCCAGGCACTTACAGGCATGGTTGCTGCTTCACCCCTAGGAGAAGAATCACAGGCAGCAAGATCCAGTTCCAGGAGGAAAACTGGGACAAGCTTCTTTTGGTCAGTCACACTGGCTCTGTGCATGGAGGATACAGCTCCTGTACTGACCTTGTCATAAATCACATCACCTCCTAGGTAGACTATATGACGGCAGCAACAGGCAGCTCCAAGGTTATATAGTGTCTGCAGTTTAGCTGAGCCTCCTGAGTCTGAAAGCTTGGCCAGAAAACTCCCAGAGAACAGGCTTTCTGGAAATTCCTGCCTCCAGCTGTGCCAAGAATAACAGAAACTCTTCCGTCTTAAATGTGCTCCTTTGTTGCATCTAGAACCAGCCACAATCTGAATGTATGAGGGAGCAAAACTGTGAAGAGTAATAAAAAAGTGTACTTTCTGTATACCAAAAATGTTTGATTTCATGTCAGATCTGACATAAATAATCAAGATAATCCCCAATTTATTCTCTATTTGACTTTAACTGCTGAATTTTCCCTGAACCTCAAAAACATAAGAAACACTTTTACTCTTGCATAGAGCTGGCACCCTGCAGCCTTTCAGATGTCTGTTGTGTCCAATCCTGCCATCAGTTCAGCACTTAGGTGGCACAAAAGAAGCATGGAAGAAGTAGTGTCTTGGTGTCATGGAAAGGCCCTGTGTGTCACTGGTATCAGGTGCAGTGCGGGCATAACTTTGTTACAAAAGAAGCAGGATATTTGATCATCAAAAGTAGCTTAAAGATATCAGATGGGTCATATTTGTGGGAACCTCACTGAGGCTTTGCCTTCACCTAGAGCCCTTCAAAATGCTCCTTCTGAGTTAATGAGGCTTTGGCTCTGACCTGGGTTTTGTGGCTTTTATCCAAAACTGTTTTTTTTGTTTTGTTTTGTTTTGTTTTGTTTTAATCTTCAACAGCAACCACAAAGGGAAGTGTATGTTGCAGTGCTGTGATAAATACTGCCCTCTCCTTCTCATATAAGTCACTGACATCTTAAACTCCTGTGCAGCGTTTTCTGATTGTGCTAGAAAAATATACAGCTTTGATGCAATATTAGAACACAGTTAACATAGTTAATGTCATCTTAGGATATAAAATTTGGCATCTATTTAATCCTTTAACTGATCTTTGATCTGGGACTATAATTCAGTATTTGAGCTTATATATAGGGGATTTGTTGTAAGTGTACATTGCTCATTTTATTCTTTTAGTGCCCTGGGAATGGGTTTATAACAAAAAGCAAATAAAAGCGAAATGTGTTTCTTGAAGAACTTTCATCTGCCTATACTGCTTCAATTAATCTGGGGCACATGGGGGCTAGTGGTCAGAATTCAGGCCAGTAAACAAACTAGCATTCATTGCTAGCAATATTTTGTATGTGAAAGAAGTCAGAAAACTGCTCAGACTGAAATCCATGGAGCTGCTTCCAGGGAAAAGCTGGGACATACCAAGTATAGAGTGTGACTCATGAACATCTGTGAAAATTTCACACTTCCACAATCACATCTTCAAAACAGCAAAATTTAGCTAAACCATGTTCCCCCTACAAATGGCTTAAGACTGTAAATATAACAAATTTTTTAGAAAATGAAGAACATTGTTCTGTTTAATTCAGCCCCCACAAAGGCTGTCTGTCACAGTAAAGCAATCAAAAGATATTTTCAGCAAGTAGCAGGCCAGCAGAAATGTGCTTTACTGTTATTTCACCTTTCAGGTGCATTACATTTTTAAAATACTTGGCATATCCGTGACCTAAGTATCTGAGACACAGGTGTTAGACTGCCAGAATTTCCATTAAGTTTCCACTATTGGAATGAATTATCAACCACATGTTTCATAGGAAAAGCTCTAAAGTTTGATAGGTTTAAATTTATTGTATCAACTTCATTAAGAACTTTTGTCTAATTCTACAAAGATCTAAGATTTAGGTCAAAATAGCGTGAATAATGTAAGTGTCAAAGTTTTCATCCTCCCCAAATGTATGTTTGTGTGCTTATTGTACCAATATCAGTAGCTTCGTAGATTAGCAGTTTCTTCTTTAATTATGTTTAAGTGTTTTGCTTAAATGAAGCCTAAATTCTACATCTACTTTGGGATGGCCCAGAAAAAGAAATAGGGAATCAGAAATTAAAAGTACATCTACCTTATGAGATGTGACTTTGCCATGAGATGCCTGAGCATGCTGTGTTAGCAAGGGTATGTGTTGTGTCCCCAGAGAACAAGATCTCTAGAAAAGAGACAAGACTGTAGTCGAATCTAATAGGCAAACGTGTGCAGAAATAAGAAACCGGTTTTGATTATAGCAATAGGTTGCTAATTAGAAATAGCATCCTAAAGCACATCACACTGGCACCATACTGCTTTCCTTCCAAGCAATGATAGACCTTCTCTGTTCGGTGGGTTCCTGCTGGTCTCTGTTATCCCCCTACATGAGCAAACTCTGGCCACGTGAGGGCCAAGATATGCAATATGGGCTTTTGACCTTCTAAACTGACCAGAATCATTTTAAAAGATAGTTCATTTGTCTATTGTTGCTGTTGATGGCAGAGTGAACTTGGGCTGTGCTGCATTACTGGAGATCACAGTATGTTCTGATGGAAAATGAAAAGCTTAAAGAAATCAGTTATGCTGGGAGGTTGATGAGGTGAAAACCTGATCCAGCTTCCACTTGAGTCAACAGGAGTTCTTCCATTGACTTTGCCTCAAGTGCAAAGACAGAGATATTAACAGTAATGACAAAATATCCTGGCTCTAAAAAATTATTTGCATAGGGAAAACTCTGTGTAAACTCATCAGCAGTGCTGCCTTGACTTCCTCCTGTCTTCTCTGAACTGCTGTATCTGGATAGTGTAACATCCTTTCTCCCCAGACAAATGTTTGCAAGTGCAAGGGGGCTCTTACATATTTTAAAATGAGAAAGATCTTAGAGCTAAAACACATTTGGAATCATAAAAAATAAATTGAATACACTCTGTCTCCAAATGTTAGGGAGACTGTCACACTGCACGATGATGATATTTCTCCATTTCCAGATCTGAGTGTGATGAGTTAGACAAGCACAGACTTGTGGGGATTGAAAAAGATTATAGGTATGGCTCCTAAAAAATAAGTAAAAAGAAAACATGCTGCTTCTGTTTTCTTGCCATTTGAAAAACTGAACAAATACTTAAATTGATGGAAAATTTTCTTTAAATAAAACAATCATTTCTCCACTTTGTCTCCAAAAGGACAATACAGAATGATTTACTAAATGCATCCTTATTAGATACAAGAGCTATAAAGATAATCTGTGCTTACCTGACAATCTTTATTTAGATACAAAAAATAAAAAATAAATAAAATAAATGAAAAAATTAGGCAACAAAGATGAACAAGAGTGTTTTTTCTTGCCCTGTTTATACATATATATATCTTCTACTTATGACATTAATTTGTGTTTTTAAGAATGTCTGCAAAAATTTTTACCATAAAGAACAGCTAATGTTGCAGCAGAACAACTATAATTATACTGCACATATAAAGACAAACAAGCTGACTCTGCAGAGTTGTTTGTCTTTTTGTTTGTTTTGTTTTTGATAAGAGTTTTGGTGGAAGATGTTGCATCATTAGGGCATGCAATCATGAGGCTAAAACTACTTTTGAACCTGGGCTAATATCTCTGTACTCTCTGTACAAACTGAGACTGCAACCTGAGTTGGTGCTGGCTGGAGAAGGGAGCTCAGTAGCTCCTTCGGGTAGTCCTCTTATAGGTAAGCCTTAAATTATAACTGTAAGGTTCAGATTCCAAGAGGTGAGGTAGGGTCTGAGGTTTTTGTAAAGGGTTTCCCCCTCCTGATTTCAAGGGACAGGGGATGGCTAACTGTCAAACTATCAGAAATGACTTTCTGCCCTTAGCTGGGATACAAATTTCCACCTGGCTAGCCAAAGCAAAATTGAAAACCATAGACATGTAGATATAGCCCTTTTTCAAGATGCAAATGTTATTAAATCTGTACCCATGCCCTGTCTCTTTTTAGGTCTTGGAATTAATTAATTTGATCCAGAAATCTTGTTAATGACTTTTTTCTAAAGTGAATACCTATTCATGGTTGAAAATTACAAATGAAATCATGGTTGGATACAGGCCAGAAAAAGAGAAATGCCCATACCTCGGATTCTTCCCCAAACCTTCACTATTAATGCTTGCTTTTATGTCTCTGTAAAACATAAATGTGTTGCTGGAGTTTATTACTAAGTTTTTATGTAAATAGTATGTGGATTTAAATGTCTTCCAAAGCCACAGATACATTTTCTGTATTTTGTAATAATTCCTTTTTCAACCAGTTAAAGAAATGAAAATAATTAGGTAATTTCAAGTTGAATCTATAAGGTAAGCTGCACTGGTTATCCATGCTACCTCTTTTCTATAGCTTCTGTGTATATCTTCTAAATCAACAATAAGACAGTCTTATCAACTGTGTGGTAGTTTTCATTTTTCTTATCAAGTTTAAAAAAAGAAATCACACACACACACAAAAACAACCTTTAAGTGATTTAGTAAAGTGACAGCTTTAAGTCTAATTCACTTCCTGAGAAGCACATTAGGTGTTCTCCTACTAATTTACATGAAAAACTGTAAAAAATGAATTCCTGGATATTATTGAATAGGTGGTAAATATCCTAATGATGTCACTTGATATATTGTAAAGCTTGACAACATGAAGAAAGGACAGTGTATTGTTAACAACATGTTGCACAATTTTCATCAAAATTATCTATACTGCATACCATAAATAGCTCCTGCCATATCTTAGAGCCAGTCCTTTTTTCCATTGATAACTCCTGTTAAATTGAGCATTTCATAATATTGGCCAGTTAAGCGGAGGCATTCACAGACAATACAAATAACTCAGACTTAAAAAATATAGAGCAGACAGACATTTAACTGAGATCCATATGAACATTCTTGATCCATACAAACTATTATTGGGCTTCAGTTTCTCTAGAAATGGAGATAATACACACAAATATATGCAGGCAGGTTTTTTGCAGCCTGTAACTAGCCCATCCTGGAGTTTAAGAAACGTTGCTTGAAATCCACAGGCAATGCCAGAATATTGCAGTTTCGTAATAAATTAGGAACATTTCAGTCTGCTGAATAAAACCAAATCCGGTTCTTTGTACGTACACTGGCAAGTGCACGTCACTCCAGCAACGTCTCAGTGGGCTGGGAAACTTCATCCAGCTCTGGCAGGCAGCTGCCAGGCTCAAAAATAACAAGTTTGCTATGGTTTTAATGAAAATAGGTCTTTGTATGGAAGATAGCAATTGTGCTAATAGCCCTGCTGAGGAAAACGAGGCTGCAGATTGTGTGGTTATGAGTGATAGGGAGATATTTGATAACAGAACTGGGCTGTGAAACACAATCTGGAAGAGGCCAAGCTTCATTGGATCCTCTGCTGATGGAACTGACTATTTGCTTTGTGGGAAATTTTTGACTATTAACTTCTAGCAGTACCTACATATTGTCCTCCTAGCCTTGAGTTAGGTGTGGTATAAACATAGAGTTAAATGATCTTTTATGAACTGAGTATGACAAAGCGTCTTGCTTTTGATACTTCTTCATAGTGGTTCAGTGCCTTTAGAGAGTGTTTGCAGACAAAAAGACACTGAAATGGAAAAGAATATGTTGGATTACCCCATGAGATTGATTTCCAAACCTGTCTCGAGGACTGAACTTGTTAAAGGGGGGCAAGCAGTTCCCAGTTAAGTACTTTACTGCTGGTGCAGATCTGTCACAGTTTGAGACTTCTTCCAGTCAGAGCACAATGAAAGATGAAGCACTCTGTAAGGAAATGCAATTAAAACAATCTGCCAATGAAACAAAAATCCTCTGAGCTGCTTTGTCCTCTGGATTTCCTTATAAATCCTGTCTCTTCTCTGTTTTGGATAATTAGATTGAAAGCTCTTCAGAATGAGGAGCTGTCTACATCTTGTCTCTTGTGTAATACTAAGATCACAGTTGGTACTTCAGAAAATACATTAGTACTTAACATTTTTCTTTACTGCCTCTGATAAAGACATAAAACTTTGGCCCTGGATTTCTGTGAGAACTTTTCTAAGGATAAGCAAAGAAGAGCTAGCACAAATAAACAGCATGTAATATTTTTCCTGAGGGATTTTAGGTTGTTATGAGCTGACGAGGAGCATAGGATATCTCATATATGTTTTGTCAGTTTGTGCACAGCAATACAAAACTACACGTGAGAGTCAGACACAGTGAAATACTAAGTGTGGCACAGTTTGCTGCCTCTGCCCTACATAGACTTTCCAATCCCAGTTGGTGCTGACTTTGGGGGTCTCTAAATTGTGCTCTCTTGTACAATTTATATGCTCCCCAAATGCTATTCTGTGGTTTGTTCACCTTCTGTGAAACACTAATAGATTGTCTTTCAAACCTGGCCATTGTATTTCTAGGACTGACGAACGTGAGGGACTCAAAAACTGGTGGCTGAACTCATCTTAGACCACAAAGTTTTTTATGATAATAATGAAGTAGACTCTTTCCAATGTCTTCTCTGCCAAAGCTAGAGCTCCAGGCTGTAACTTGCTCACTGTTAAAGTAATATCTGCTTTTCGTTCTTTAAGGCTCTGTGAAATCTGGAGCTTCAAGTGATGTCCCCTTGTTTCAGATTTGCCCTCTTTGTGCTTTTTGTGCTTTAACCTGGCAGGCAGCTAAGACCCACACAGATGCTCATTCACTGCCTCAGCCCACCCAGTGGGATGGGGGAGAGATTTGAGGAAAAAAAAATAGGTAAAACTTGTGGGTTGAGATATAGACAGTTTGATAGAGCAGAAAGGAAAGGGGAAATAATAATAGTAATTATGATAAAGGAGTATACAAAACAAGTGATGCACAGTGCAACAGCTCACCAGCCATGGACTGATGCCCATCCCATTCCCAAGCAGCAGCCCCCACCCCAATCAATTTTCCTATATTTATTGTTCAGCATGTCACCACGTGTTATCAGATGTCAGCCTGGGCCAGCTGTCCTGGCTGTCTCCCCTCCCAGTTCCTGATGGACCCCCAGTCTCCTCACTGGCAAGGCAGCAGAAGCAGAGAAGTCCTTGGCTCTGTGCAAGCACCGATCTGCAACTACAACACTGGTGTATTATCAGCATTACTCTCATCCTAAATCCAAAACACAGCACCATGCCAGCTACTAGGAGGAAGATTAACTCTATCCCAGCTGAAACCTGGACAGTGCTCAGTTATTACCTCTGCAGAGTTCAGCAGTCCAGCCTCCCAGCCCTCTGTAACAGACGCTATTGTGCAATGTGACTGTGACTGAAGTTTCCAGAATAGATTTTAATTAGAACCATAACTTCATACAGTAGCTTGGAATGAGTACAGGGGGAAAATCAAAACAAGGGATGAAAAAGAAAATGCCAAAAGACAGAAAAATAAAAGGCCATTTTACTGGCATTTTATACTGAGAGGCACTTGACAGGAAATACGCTGCATATCTGTGAAAGACAAAAGCTTGCTATATTTTTTTTTTTTTGTGAAAAAAAAATTATAGCAAGCAATAATAACTTTTTGAGAACCAAAAAAGCCAGATCCTCAACTGGTGTAAATCAGCATTGCTTCATTGATTTCATGAGAGCTGCCATTTCTCATAGACTTCACTGGTGCTGTGCTTGTTTACACCAGCTGAGAGCCCTGGCCAGTTTGGCACAAGTGAAATCAAGAAACTTGGAATACTTTTTATGGTTTGCTTTAAAAAAAAATAAAATAAAAAATTAATTTTTTATAAATCTTTTGTTTTGTAGATTGTCCTCCACTTGGTCTAGAGACATTAAAAATTACTGACTTCCAGCTCCATGCCTCTACAGCAAAGCGATATGGCCTTGGGGCCCACAGAGGAAGGCTTAATATTCAGGTAACATCAATTTTGCTCCTAAGTGGGAGAACGGCTTCAGGTTGTACGGCTTTATAAAGAGAGCCAATGGATGGTTATTGGTTCTGACTACTTTGTCAGCTCATGTAATTCAAATGAAGGGGAAATGCTAGAATTAGAGCAGTGAATAAGGTTGATGGATAACCCTTAAAGTTGTGGGGCTTGTTTCCTGGGTTACAAAATGCTCCAAACTTTGTGTGGTGAGGGTACAAATCCACACAGACCTCAATGTGTAAGCAGAGGTGGCAGCAGCCCAGAGCTGCTCCCCTCCCAGCTGTAGAAAATCACCCCAGGTCCTCAGCAATACACCTGTAAGGAAACTCCCAGAGCAAGCTACATTTTATTTATTTTTTATTTTATTTTTTTTTGTCATTTGCCTGTAGTTAATGACAGCAGTTAATTGAAAGTGTGTAGTTCTAAGCGAAGCACTTGCCCTGAGGCAGCTTTTCTAAAGCAATGATTATGCTGCAAAAAATTCTGCAATTCATAAGCTGCTAGCTTCAGAATTGTTTAGCTGCTTTTATTTAACATTAGAGATGTGCTTAGGTGCTTTGTAGGACCAAATTCTATTTTCCTACTTCTTGTGTTTATGTTTTCAACTTCAGGAGTGCTACTTTCTGAATTACAATCCTTTCCAATGTAAAAACTGTGCTTTTGCATGAGAAAGCACAACATTTAAAGCTCAAACTCATTAAGAGGATACTACCACCAAGTCAGCAATAAAAATGCCTAAAGATTATTTCATTTATTAGTTACTTTTTATTATTAGACCCCTCAGTAGATTATTTTTTTCTCTAGCTAAAGGGAGGTGTCTGCTAATGAAGTAAGACTAAGACTGGGAAGGATGGGCTCTAATCAGCGGTGTAATTTCACCTGCTGCCCACTGCAGGGTAATGGTGGGCAGCTGCTGGGAGGTGGCACCACTCTTGGATAAAATTCCCCTCTGCAACAGCCTTCCTTTTCTTCAGCTCCTTGTAGTGCTTCTGCAGAAATATTTCTGTGAATTTCTCCAGGGGAAGAATGTTTCCTTCCCTTCCCTTGTGTGATTTAATTGGTTAATTTTTGTCAGCATGCTTAGTAAAGCAGTTTGCAACCACAGAAGCAGTAAAGGCAGCTCGAGGTGAGAGGTATGGGCCTGCGGGCAGCGTGGAGCTGAGAAGGAGCTCTTCCTTTCCAAGCCAGCGTGCAGGTATGGCAGGTTGGGTACGTGCAAAGTCTCACCTGCAGGCTTTGGGTTGAATTCCTGTTGAGAGATGAGTGGGGCATTTTGTTTCTTCACTTCATATTTACTGTAAGGAGGAAAAAAAAAAAAAAAAAAAAAAAAAGGAAGAAAGACACTAATGAATCCAAATATATATATATATATATATTTAATATGATATTCAGATTGATCCTATAGGAATGTTTAATTACTTTATTATAGTGTTCATAGGGTGATATAAAATCAGTAATATATATCAAGGGCTGTGATCCAAATTTGCATCATGAATTCTTTGTTGGGTGTGGTTTCTCATTTTCCATGCTGACACTAAAGTCCAGTTTATTTAAATACAAGAACAGCCATACTAGCTCAGACTGGGAGCCCAGTGTCCTGTTGTCATCAATGACACCACCTAAAGGAAAATAGAGGAGAGCATTTTACCTCTGAGTAATGTTCTTCCTACTGCCCAGAGCCTCCAGTGGGAGCTGAAGGAACAGTCAGTTCTTCCTTCCCAAAACTATGAGATGCTTGGCTCAGGCTGGGTTTCATTCTTTTGGTGTCCTGTCTTCCAGGATCTCATGGCTGCACTTGTCTCCTCCTACATTCACCTGCTGGTTAGAACAATGCTTCTGCCTGTTCTGTGGCAGAGGTTTCTTTCTCCTTTATTGTGCAGAAAAAGGCCTCCACCTCTGTACTGCTACAGCTTTGTGCCCTCCCTGCAGAGATGCAGGGCCTTGGGTTAAAGGACCTTCAGTCCAGTGCCAGTTTAAATATAGTTTTTACTATTTTTTTTTTTTTGATCTGAGATTTTTATTTAGAAAGATCGTGGGGGTACTTTTATGTTTTGTTTCTTTGTGTGTGGTGTTTGTTTGTTTCCATTAGCTTTTTCACTCTCCTGTTTATGAAGAAGCATTAAAAATGCATAGCCTTTTTTTTTTTTTAAGTTGTCATAAGTTGAATTCATTCACTTTGTTAATTTAATGCATGATTTATAAATTCAAGTAAACATCTCACTGAGACAAGGTAGCTTGATCTATATTCTTTGATTAATATTTGATGATAATTGTTCTCATTTTTCAGGAATGAAAGGTTTCCAATTAAATTTAACAGCAATTTAAGCTAAATATTTGATTGCTATGAAAACCTTATAACCTCAAAAATATTTTGAAGTGTTTATAGGACAAATTCAAATTTTCCTCCCCCTTGAGGGGAAGAAAAAAAGAAATACAATTCTAAAAGAAACCTTAACACAAATTCCTTAGGATTATTTCCCTTTGGAAATATATTTGGAAATATTATTGATTAAATCTTATTTCAAGTATTACTTAGTGATAGATACGCAAAGACACCTGCTTCTTTTTAACCTAGTAAAAATAATTTTTTTAGCTTTGGAGAAGCTAGCATCAGGAAACAAGTGCAGGAAGGAAAATCAACAGTGTTTATTTATTTATTATTATTATTTTTTTAATTCTTAATATTTGCCCCCAATTTAAGGTAGGGCTTCTTAAAATGTGAATAATTGTAAATCAAATCTGGAGAGTCTAAAGGCTATGTTTACAATTTAAGTATGTGCATAGCTTCTGATTAAGTCCAGTTGAAAGAGTAAAGACATGAATATGTAATTTAGTGTTTTTTGTTGCTGTGATGTTCTTGTTTTTTGTTTTGGTTTGTTTGCTTTGTAAATAAGCTCTTCTTTCTCCTCTCTTTCCTTCTCTCTGTAATGCAGTGGAGAGGTTTATGCCATGATGAGCATCATGCTAATTAACGGACAGCAACCTCAATCTGAATGAGGACTGAGATTCCCAGCTGAAGCACTGGGAGATATGGGCTTTTGTTCTGCAGAAATTAGTGGAACTTCATCAGGGGTTAGCACGATGCTGGTTCAAGGTGCTCTGCAGGATTTTAATGCTTCCTGGCAAGTGTCGGTCTTAAACCCTAAGGCTACATCAAATTCAGTCTTACTTTAAAATGCCTTGAAATATTTTCTTGATAAAGGTTAGAACTAAGGCTGTTACCATATTTATTTTCATTTCCCATTTTTCATGTCTCCTTGAAGAGTTTATATTCCACTGTTAATGGTGTTCCTCCCTGTAACTTGCACATTTACTGTGTGTGGAAGTGTGCTCACTGTATGTGAGCTTCACATTTAAAATATTGAAATTTGAGTATAAAATCAGATGGCTTCATGCAAATTTGGAAAATTCAGGAAAACTAATAAATTTGAAGCTGCCCTATCTTAGGTTTGAATGCTGAGAAAGATTCAGTTCTTAAATTACCTGTTTTGCATTACTTTCTTCAGATGCTACCAGGCTCAGACTGGGGAAAGAAGGGTTGACATCTGCATCCGCTTTTTGCAAATTAGACTACTCCAACACCCATTTAGGTAGAAACTGTATGTAAAAATGGAAATAGACTTGTCAGCTTCTGCCACTGTAAACCAGCTTTGAATGTAATTTAATTAGCCATATAAAATAGCTGTACAACAGAGCTTAAAAGTGTCTATAAAAATTTAAAAAGTTTTCCATTTTCTTCATTTCTCTTTGGGAAATATTTAAGTATATCCTTTCTTGGAGTTACATGGATGGCAATGATAAATCCATGTTAAACACAGATGATATAACAAAAATAAGTGTAGTCTCTGAGAACCATATGGAGAAGCTTCTGTGCTTTCTCTGACAGTAACCAGCTTAGTGCAGAACATTTCCTGGCCTTTAGCAACACGATAAATATCTGAAAACCTCAGATGACATGTTTCCTTGAGTTTTATTTCTTGTGTGTTTAGAATATACAAAATGTCTTTCAGCTATTTCTTCTATGAAAATGTTGAGAAGGGGTGTGTTTGAGGTGTTTATTGCCAGTAGAAATTGGCATGCAAGTTGGAGTACAGCAGGGAAGTGGGTATTCCTGAATCCTTAACCTTTGACATTAATTTGCTGTAAGGCCTGAAAAATCTCTGATGAAAAATGAAATAATTCTTGGAATGGTAACTGGTGGAAAACAGTATTACAGTTTTCATATGCCCTGCACACTCCATTGCTGCTTCTGTGGAACAAAGAGGTTGCTCCTTCACTCACCACTATTGAAATGGAGTGGAGATTTTTGTTGTTGTTGTTGCTATTTTTTTTTTCTTCAGAATTTCGTAACTCTGAAGACCATGTGGATAATTCCAACTGGATAAAGGATCTATTATGCCACAGGCACAGACGGTGGACTGAAGTTCTGTTTGTGCTTTATAAGTTAAATTTATATTTAATGGTTCTTAGTTTTTGAAGGGACTTGCAAAATTCTTTCTCCCTGCCTTTGAGTAAGAAAATATTTTGGTCTCTCCGTGTAGCTGTGGAGAATGACAGTCTCAGGGGTCTTAAAATGGAGCCAAAGGAGAAAATGAAATGAATGATGACTTCATGTTTTCTTTTCTTTTTCACATGAAAGACCTTTCGTTTCTTGGTTCTGATTTATGAAGACAGTTTTGCCTTCTTTTCAGGCAGGTGTTAACGAAAATGATTTTTATGATGGTGCTTGGTGTGCAGGAAGAAATGACCCGTTTCAGTGGATTGAAGTAGATGCTCGAAGGCTAACAAAATTCACTGGAGTCATCACACAAGGAAGAAATTCTCTCTGGTCGTAAGTACATTCTGGTTTTCCTCACTGAGATCTGAGCTTCCAAACCAAGGAGTTGAGGTGTTTTCTTAAGAAAAAGAAAGAGTGAAGATGATGTATGAAGTCAAGTACTGAATAGAGGAACAGTAAAAAGGCAAAGTGTTTATGTATGGCATAAAACAAATTTAAAGGTCTACAGTCATTATTCACATCTGGCAAAGGAAGCAACATGATTCCCTTCAGTTATATGCCTTTATACTCACCTTGTTGAATTTGCTTGTGTTTACCTTTCTAGTTCTTCATCAGTATTTAGCTTGACCAGTGTATCATGCTAAGGAATAATTGGTGCAACTCTAAAACATGACTCTTAAATGAACAGTTAAAACAATTATCTATATCCTGCATTTTTGCTCTAAGGAGGAATTATAATATAACCAAAACCCACACAACGAGGTGACGAGGACTGCAGTATTCTTGCAGCAATCATGCAGTGCTGAGTTTATGGATGGTCAGATGACTCCATGCAATTTGAGCCTGCTTGCTAAGAAGGTTTTAAGAAAGAGTACTTGCCATGAGTATGTCAGCTGTCTTGTTCCCTTGTTGCAAGGAGGAATGCAGCTACCTGTAGCCTGGTCTTACACATTTGGTCCCATAATGTTGTCCATTTCCAATGCTTAAAACATCTATGAGTTTTCTGGCTGTTTCTCCTGTTATGTACTGAATATATTGCACAAGGAAAAAACTGTTTTGCACAGAGCTGTGTGCAGTCCTTTGTGATCTGCTTCTGAGTATAGGCACCCAGGTCACTCTATAATATAACTAATGTGAATGAGGTGAAAATTATTCTTGGCATTGGAATATAGCAGTCAGCTGGCATACACAGGAACTGAAGTTGAAGGCTTATTTTCTTCAATTCAGTTTCAATTAACTTCTTGTTTGGTTTAACAACATTATGTGAGTAAATAACCCTGCTCATGCTGCAAGATCTTTTTGACTAAGTATGCAAGAGATGCATTGCATTAGTCTGGTTCTGGTCAACTCTCACATTAAGAAAATTGGTGTGCCATATAATGAAAGGCAAAACAACAAAAATCACTTTAGTTAAGAAATATGCATTTTTTTCTTCTGCAGTTTAGTCTTCTGGTTTTATTTCTTTTAGCATTGGTGTGGGAGCCTTTTTGGCAATAGGGTTTCTATATTTATTCCACATTGTTCTGTGTTAAATAATTACTGTAGAAGAGTCTTATTCTTTTCTATATTCATACCCTTGACATTGCTGTTCCCATCAACGCCACTGTTGCACTGCTTCATCGTATTGTATTGCTATTTTCAGTTCAGCTGTATTGTCAGTTTACAGCTGGACTTGATGCTCTATTTATAGTTGTTATTCACTGCCTATCTGTTTTTGTTTGGGAGGGAAGTGGTGTTTTGTTTTGTTTTGTTTTCCTTCTTGCGTTCATCCTCTCCTTCATGAAGATTTGGAGGGCAGGAGGAGAGGTGTTGGTGCTGGGAGAGCAGGTCCAGGCTCCTCCTGGGTTGTTACTCAGGTCACAGTGGAAAAAAAAAAGTGCACTTCTGCCTTGTAAGAACAAGGCTTCCTGGAAAACAGGGCTTCTCTTGTCAGGATCTGATGGCTACATTCTGTTGATGTAGCCTTGGCTGTGGGAGTGGTCTCCCTGGAGTCCAGCTCATGTTCTCCTTCCTTTTGCTAGATAAAACAGATGAAACCAGTTTAGTTTATGTATGTATGTTCTTCTCTATGTATATAAGACCTTAGATTTTTAAAATAACTTGTTATACAAGTTATAACAGTATAAATTCCTTCCTCAACTCCTCCAGCAGTCAAGGAACTGAGAAGACAGGAAAAACCATGAAGCCCTTCCTGGTGTGGGCAGAAGCTGAGCAAAGAAACTGGATGTCAGTAGAGGCCCTAGAGAGCATGGAGCAGAGTTCATCTTAGAGAGGAGTTTAGGGGCACTGTTGAAAGCTTTGGTACCTGTGACTATTGGGGTGTATGCTGTGAATTTCTTTTGTAAGCCAATTGAGTAGAAGCAGGCTGGTGGGGCTTCTACTGGTGTAGGCAAGTTCTTTTGTGGCTGTTCTGCTACAGTAGGCACTAGATATGAAAAAGATTCATTATCTTCTTTCTCTTACATTTAGCTACTGGCTGTGATGGTATCAAAAAAGAGTATTTATGATAGAGTTTGTAAGAAAAGATTCCATTATGTTGCCTGAGGCACCTTCCCAACTTCATGAAGTTACATGAAAGGAATATAGTGCATTTGTAGCTAATAGAAACATATATTGGAAAATAAGCTTATTTCAGGTAGAAGAGCTAGAAGAAAGCCCTCTCTTCTGTGTTGTATTACAAACAAAAGCCTGCCAAGCTTGGGAGCCAAGGTAAGATTTTATTTAAGCCTTGGAGACTTTCCCAGCATTATATAAAAGTCAAGGCACTAGGGTACGTCTTAGGTTCACCAATGCTATTATGTGATAAAGAATCAGAAGAGCAATTTTTCTCTCTTCATATTGAACAAGGAAACTTTAACAAAATGGAAAATTTTACTTAAAATCCTCTCTGAGCTTCTGCCTAGATCGGATTCATACCTTTCCTGGTCCCTTTAGCTTCCTGCTGCTGACTTAATGGGGACATGTAAAATGACAAGGAAAGACAGCTGAGGACACCCAGCTGAATGCTGCAGCAAGTAACTGCTTTTCATTGTAAGGCTGTACAGGCAGTACCACTGGAGTTACTAGGAGTATGGCCTTTGATTCTGCTGGTGTTTCTGATGCTGTGGCCTAAGTTAGTGTACTGGTGGTGGGAACAGCACTTTACTTTTATATAAGCTCTGGCAACTGCTCTCAGGCTTTGCTTATTGCCCGCTCCACCCGAAGAGTGATGGTTTCTTTGCATCAGCCTTGCTTCTTGGTTTTAAAACTTCAGAGGGTATTGATGAAATAAAAGATATGCCTGATATAATGCAAAGTACACAAAAATGCAAGGGGTTGTCACTATTTTTATGCAGGCAGGAACTGTTTCACCTCAGTTATTTCTCTCCCAGTCTCACTTGGGCAGTTGTTTTTTATTGTCCATCTTCCCCTGTGGGCTGTGGCTCTGCTTGCTTTCCCAGGGCTCCTGGGCCTGGGCTTGAGACATGAGAGCCTTGAGGAGAAAGAGGCCAAGGTATGGAAACAGCTCTTGAAAGCACATGTGACCTGACTAGAGAAAGAAGGAAACCATGCTTGGTTAGTAATGAATATTTGAATTGTTTAATCACTTCCTTTATAGAGAAAAACACTTCTTGAAGTCAAATGTTATACTTGAACTGTGTGGCTGCAAATTCCATGACAGTAACTTGGAAACAAATCTTTCTGCTTTTCTCTTTCCCTCCTGTAATGAGCAGAAACAGCCTTTGAATGAAAACTGAATTTGAGGAGTCTTTCCTTTTACCGGTCAAAGCAACCATGTGGACTCGATAGCTAGAGCTATTCAGGCACCTCAGTCATTCTTGAGAGACCCAAAATGGTGAAGCACTCTTTTAATGTTGTAAATAGCAAACACTGGCTAGACTGTCCAGATCTGCAGATGTTGTATTTCTGAGGTAATGGGGAACAGCTACAAGAAACAGGGCTCCTTTCTGACTTTATCCTGATGACATCTGAAACTAACTAGTGTGGTCCAGTATAAATAAGATCTAACACCTTGAAACTGAGCAGAACATCAGTTCCTTCCCATGAACTGAGTATATTTGGAATTCAGTCTCTTGGCCATGCTATTTCACTATGACTATCCCGTAGTTAATAAAAGGATGATATTGATATCTCTATGCAGAACTGTTTTGTTTGCCTTCAGAGAAGTTGTGTGAGTGATGAAATGCCTGGGATGTCCTCCTCTTAGAGACTGACAATGCCAGCAGAAAAGATTGACCTGGGCTACCAGAGGATTTACAGCTGAATATTTGGGGGAGAAATATAGAGTATAATTCTCCAGTTCTGCCAATACATCTTTGACTTTTATGAACTATGTATCTTTAAACAACTGTTCAAGGATGAGTGGGACACTGGAACCATCACTGTGGAATTGTGCCATGTTTAAAACAATGATGTGATAGTTTAAAATATGTACTCTTGACAGAGGGAAAGAAAATATTAATCACTCTTAGCAGTTTGGCAAGAATCTAAAAAACATAGGAAACATGTTTCCCACAACCCAAACAATCTTGATAACTCAACACCATCTCTTGTATCAAGAAAAAAAACATATGTCTAAATAGACTTAGTGTGTACTTTTAATAGAATGCTTCAGACTTTCAATGCAGAGGATGTTTTGATATTAGAGAAGTTGATGCAATATTTCAGTTATCAAGTTGTATCTGTGATGGTGCATTTTATTAAAATTAATCTTTCAAACATGTTAAGTTAAGCACTAAGCACTACATGTCATGAAATACAATGACAATGTGAAAGATTATGGGTGAAATAATCTGTAAAATGATCAAGTTCTAAAGAAAATTTCTGGAATTTTGCAGGTGAAAGTCAAAATACTTTTTTTTCAAAAAAAGCTTAAGAACTTGAGCTTTATGAAAATATTGAAAGTGTTTTGAAAAACAACAACTATCCTTTTTTAAAATTTAAGGAAACAAATGGGGATGTGAGACTGGGATGATTCCTAGCTTACATACCTTATCTGATATCTCTCCTGAAGACCTGGCATGCCATCCCATTGTTCCTGTAAAACTTGATAGTCTCACAGACATGAATCTCATCTTATAAATAGATTTAAATCTCGGACTGTGGACCTCATCCATTATATAATTTCTTCAGGGCATGACGTAGTCCTTATTAGTTTTATATCTTTACGTACAGTTTTTCAGTAGAATAAGGAAGTCACTTAAACGGACAAACTTCTTTCCAACACTTCCTGAATTTATTTAGGACTACACTTGACAATATAATAACTTATGTTTAGCCACCCTGGCTAGATTTTTAGAGCTGTCTCTTGGCTGACGTATCCTGGGAGACCTGGTCTCATCACAGCTCTGACCCACCTCTAGACTGCCCACTATTTGTTCACTGCTGTTGGAGCTATGCTTTAACTAGAAGGTAGTGTAGACACCATTACACTGACCCTATTGAGCCATTCGTTATCCTTGTGATACAGTATAGGGATAGCAAATATCCAGCAGAACTGATTTTTATTTTGATCTTTTTGTATCAGATCACTTTCTTACTAACTACAAATACTTTATTTTTTGATAAGGGAATAATTTTGCAGTTTCCTATAGCATTTTCTCAGGCTGCTCTGCATGCAATGCAATCCATTGTGATCCCCAGTATTTCTTCTGACAAATTGTACCTAGGGAAGAGTAGGTCTGTAGCAAACAGTATTTTCTAGATACATACTTGAGGATAAACTCAGGTCAGTACAGTTTACTTCTAATTTGGGTGGTGCACCATTCTGCTTTTTCTTTACTCAGAAGCTAAGTGTACTGTCCTACTTTCTAACTTCTGTATTCACTGACATTTCCTCAAGAACTGAGATTTACTTTTATAGGCAGTCATTATGAGAGGGTTTCAAGTTAATAAACTTCCTTGCTTGCAGGAAGGTAGAATTTCTTGCTTCATTCCCAGTTCAGCAGCCTGTCATGGTCTTAGAAATAGTAACTATCTTCATGAGGAGAAGGTAACATCAGTGTCTTTGGTACTCCAATAATCAGGAATTAAGCAGTGATTACCCAGTGGAGCCACAGTGACATTTGGGTAAGCATAGTGGATAATCATTGGTATTTGACTTGTTGCTACAGATACATAAGAAAACAATTTTGCACCGTACACGGGAAGAAAGGACAAAACATGCACAAAAAGGCAAAATGCTGCTTTTGAAAGCATCGTGGGATAATTGTAAATATAGCCCAGTTCACAAGAACAACTGCCATGGCTGGCATTGTCTTTCAAAGCAATATGTTGTCACCATGCAGAGGTTGCTAAAACAGACCCTGATTAAAGTCTTCAGCAAATTCAATGAAAGTGTCTCAATGTTTTATCCAAGTCCTGTAATAAAACAAGCAGCTGCTGCGTACTGACATGAACCGTTACAGTGCGTTAAATCAGTGTGAGCTGTTATTTGCCCTGACTGGGTGAGGACTGCAGAGATTGTTACAGCCTCACTGAAGTCACTCTCACTCAGTGAATTGCTCCATATCAACTGAAATCATATCAAATATAGGATGGGAGTTATGCAACAATCTGGATTCAGTGTAGAAAAAGCTCCCTCAATACATCGATGTCACTGGTTACCTACTATACTGGTGTTTATCACTGGCTTTGTTAGTAAGCTATATTTTTCAGTAACTCTGGCTTGGTGGAACTATATCTTGGGTTTTGTGTTGTGGTACCCAGGCAGTCAGCTTTTAGCATCTTCAGGCTCAATTGCTCTCTAACTACATATCTTCACTCCCTTTGCTAGGTTCACCTTCCTCCTCGGTCTTTGTGCCCTGTGCATGGTGTGGCACGCAGCCCAGTGCTTCTTATGGATGCTTGCTGCCTGCTCCTGAAGTTCGGGAGCCACTCTGTGACCACCTCTAGTGATCCTGCGTGGGTGGAGTTTTGCAGCAGTGCACCCAGAAATGTACTTGTGCTTTTGCTACTCTGCTTGACAAGAATGTCAGAACCGCTGACATTTTGCTGTGGGTAGGATTTGTCACGGTGTTCGCGCTCCAGTTAGGACTGTTTTGCTGGGTACTTAGTGACTCATGGTGCAGAGGCTGGGTCACTGCCATCCCCATGAGGAGTGCTCCTGGCTGGTTAGCCACAACTCAGCTCTTGGAAAGGGCAACATTGTGTGGGGAGAACCTGCTCTGCAGAGAGGCTGTTAGGGGTGTTCAGAAGGTGAAGGAAAGCTTGTTAACTCCCATGTAAGGAACCAGACTGGGGAACTTTAAATCAAATGAGCTGAAACAGGAAAAGGATACACCAGATAGGACAGAGGCAACTGCTTAAACCTGTTTATCATTCACAGATTTGATTTTTATATCTTTGAATGTGAATTATGACTCGTTGCAATGAGAGTGACCACAGGGGGGTTACTGAAAGGCTGTCTGGCAGCTGCTGCTTTTCCCTCCACCTGGGCATCCTTCCCAAGCTAGTGTCCCTTTTGCACACACTGAACTGCACTTGGTTGTGGTATTGTGTGCACTTGGTAGGCATGAGCCCTATCAGTATTGCTTTAAATATGCTCACAGCTGTGCACACAAATGGCAATATTTGCTGGTTACTGTTGGAGCTTTTTATTTTCCATTAATTTAATATTCACGAGCAGGAGACAATGCATGATGTGGCAGTGGCTGTATAGTTTGGATTCATCTGAAGTATGTAACCAATATGAAAAGGTGTGGTGGGCACAGAAAAGAAAGGGACAATGTGAAATTCCACAAAGGAAGGTTTAAAATAAAAAAAAAAAAAATCAAAAACACCTTGTTTGTGTTCAGCAGGTATAAAAGACATGAAAGGGGAAGGTCTGATGTAGGAAGGATTTCAAATGCATGCAAGAATTTCAAACCCTTTGCAAGGTTGCCGTGTGAATGGTAGGTGTTAAGACTAACATCTTAGAGGCAGAGGATGTCTTTGACTCTACACAAGAGGCCTGGGACCTTCAGGTTTTCTTACAGTCTGAATGTGAAACAACAACAGGAAACTGGATTTTCAAGGAAGGTTAGAAAATCAGAGAAAAAACAAACAAAAAACAAACAAACAACAACAACAAAAAAAAAACCATAAAAACCCAGCAGTAAGTAGCAAACATTGAGTGTGAAATTTTCCCAGTTCCTACTCACTTGAGAAGGGAGCTTTGAAAAAATTCATGCTTAATTCATCCATAGAAAGTGAAATTCTGGCCCTGAGCTTTTTTTCACAAGGCCTCTGAAGAGCAGATTTCACAGCAGTATATTCATTTAAGTCAGCTAGAAGCAATTTAAAAAATTAAATATTAAAAGATTTCAATTATTAAAAAAAAACACCCTTGCTTGCTATTCAAGCTCTATCTCTTAAATCATATTTATTTTAATTAGTTTGTAAAACTTGATGGGCTACCTGTGGTTAGCCAGAGCATTTTCTGACTTGGTCTGTTCTGGAAACTGTTGGGCAGTAGGTGATTTAAAATGTTATCTGCATAAATGTTATTAGATTATATTAATGGTTTTATATTTATTTGCAAGAGACTACAGATTGCTTTTTCAAGCAGAAAGTCATTTAATTGCCAGCATGCTGATTCTGTTGCATCGTTAGAGATTAATCTAAAATTTGCCTAACTTTTTTTTTTTCTAGAGATATTTCTGTTTCAACCACTTTGGAATGTCAGTTTATACGTTATTGGAGGATACAAATCTGTTTGCTTGCCTGTTTCTATTTTCTATTATTTCTGAGGTTTTATAATGCAGGTAAATCAGGTTATCCTGACAGTAGCAAAAATAATATGGTCAGCTGGAGCCAGGTCCACTGTAGACAGTGCTAGCCTGAACTCTGCCAGTGCTTGCTAGTCTCATCTCCAGCATCTCAGCTGCTGTGGTCTCCAGCTTCTACTGACAGGCACCTGCCAACCTTCCTCATTTGTTTTAAGTCACGGGGCAATTTGGTGATGTGTACAAGCACACTTGGAGACTGAGATAATTTTACTTGTTCCTTATTCAGCTTCCCATATTTGAGGAGCCTGGCCTTAAAATAGGTCATGTAGCAGATCCTGCTCAAATGAAATAAAACCATATCCAAATAGTCAGAAGTCTCAGTTAATGTACTCACCTGCCGGAGGTCAGGCAGCCAAACTGCCTGGCATCTCTTCACTGCTTCTCATTCAGCACTGTCTGTGTGCTATGCTGCATTCTGATATCAGTGTTTCTCACATAAAGAAATAAGAGAATATAATAATATAATAAGAGACTTGCCTCTGTCCATAGGCAAGTTGCTTAAGCTTCCCTCAGCTTGCCTTTTTTGGATGGAAATGCATAAGCTGGACGCTTCCATACATCACGGGAAACTGAATTGAAAATGTTTAAATAAGCATAATCTAAAGACAATTCACAGATGAAAATCAACTAATTATAGAAAATAACTTTAAGAATTTCATTACAGTAAGTGAATTGGAATTGTGTTTTGATTTTAATATTTACTTTCTTTGAAACAAGTTGATTAATCTTGGCAAAAGATAAAGAGATTTTTCAAATAGATTTCTTGAAGAGATGAAGCTGGTGTAATTTTTAAAAAGGATTGTTAATGGGAAACACCTGGATCCAAACTATTCCTGTCAAATCTACATCTTGTGATCTTTTTATAGCATAGATGAAATTCTGAGGAAATCATGTAGGTAGCACTTAAGCTCATCTTTGTGCTAGAGTGCGATGAACTTTTAGTGCTTGAAAAGATACTGTTAACCTATACCTTCCATATTGCCTACCTTCCTACCAAGAAAACCTCGATAATTAATTTGTTCCTTTCTGAATGCTGGTGTATGACTATTCCCTGAGTTCTGTCTCCTTGACTGTGTAACAAATGCCTGTGTATTTTGTCTCAGAGATATAATAGTAATGTCCAGGGAAGTTTTATAGACTGAATTCAGAAGAGCTTCTCCGTAATAAGTGTAGGGACATCCTAAGTACTGTAAAACTTTATACTTTTCTTTCAAGTTTCCTTAGATGGCTTTATTGTTCAGTGCTGATGGGGCCCAAAAAGGATTTCATGTGATGTGCTGCAGAAATTGTGTCTGCAACTCCAAACCCAATGAGATGAATCTTTTTGTCACTAACAAAAGAAAGCAGATGACATTCCCCAGTACTACTTCTGGCACAAGGCTTTTCTTTGTGATGGGTTTCCCTGAAAGCTTTACATTTCCGTGTACACATGAACAAACCAGACACCCTGTAAGAATTAAACTCTTCGATTCCAGGAAGCACTGTGCTTGCTGTAAACAGGCTGGCTGTTGATTCGAGCATGTGCAAGGCATTGATCCGCTCCCTGGAAGTATCAGACCTCCCTTGCTGCACATGGATGGGAATTTATATGGAATTTATATGGAAAACCTGCAGCTTTCAGGAAGATTTAACATGTAAATGTTGCTTGCTGATCTGGATCTGTAGAAGTGCCTGGGGTTTAAAGACACTCAGTTGGGAATGTGATTTCAAGGCAGAAGACAGCTTTTTTTTGTGGGGAGATTGAATTTACAGCAACCTCCTTAATAGTGGCAGAAGCTTTTTATTTCCTTCTTATGACATGTAGGGGGGAAAAAAAGGAGGAGGAACTTAAACCCGTAGAGGCACTTTGGCTATTTAGTGTTAGTGGGAGAAAGAGCTGGTCACCTGTGATTTGTTTATTCTACAGCTCAACAGATGCAAAAGGGATGTTTATTCCTTACAGGCAAGCCCAGTTAAGTCTGTGGTGTGTGACCTAATACATCACACTGATTTATCTCCTCCCACGACCCTCTGTAGTCCTTCGATACTGCAACCATACAAGATTGGATGAAGTCCCATTTGTGTTTTAATTGGCAGACTGCCTCTGAAAAGCATGTTACTTGTTATCACTCAAGATGGATTATGTGTACTACTGATTAGTATACATTTTCCTTCAGGAGAAGTTTGAACTTTTGTGAGTATATGGAATGAGAAAATTAAAATATGGTAAATAAGTCCTAGCTGGGAAACATTAGTATAACAACAACATATTTTCTTGTGTCAGTAAATTGACCTGTTTCTTTAAAAATAAAAATAAAAAATTGTATAAGTGCTGTGACTTTCTTACAATGTTCTCAATTATAAAGAATGCCTGTTTTTATCTTGTTTTTGTGTGGTCTCAATATTCTCTTAGAATATTTTTTTTTTTCCAGCTGTAGGGTAATGAATATGGATGCATTGTTTGTCCTGATTTTAATTATGCAGCTAGTTGTGTGGTTGTTTTTTTTGTTGTTCTGCATTCAGCAGTAGATGGTATCTTCTGGTTTGTAACGTAGACTCTTTGGTTAATCCTGATTTTAAAAAACGGCCATAATTCAGTTGTGCACTGAATACGCATGCCCCTTCCTCCTCACCCATTTAAACTTGTAAGTCTTGCTCTTAAGCTTGCTTTATTTTTCATTTGAAAAAGTTGTTTTTTCTTCATGGAGGTTTGATGTTGCCCATTTCTGAAATTCTTCCTTTTTATCTTTGATAGATGTAAATCTGCCTTCCTTCAGCTTACATGTATGAGTGAAAGTGAAATATTTTGATGCAACTACCACGTTATTGCCAAAGTTGAGGGAAAAGTTCTTTTCAAGAGTTGCTGGGAACTTGTATAGGGCACTGGAGTCACGGTCTACCTTATTGTATATTCTTTCACAGCCACAAAGACTTGAGATGCCAGCATGGCACTTCACAGATCTGCTACCTCAGGAGGAGCCTCTACCCCAGGAGATCTTCTGTTGACAGGCAGAAAATAAGTATTTTCAAGGGCTGCTAACTTGTTAAAGTCTTTCAACAAATGTTGAAGTAATGTGTTCATTACAAGCTATGTACAATAAAAAAAAGTTCAATCTGCATGGCAGTAGCCAACATTTTTCCATTTAAAATAACATGAAGTGCAAAACCTTTTCATCTAAAAAGGATGGTCAAAGGTTTGCAAAGTACAGGTACCAGTGTATAACAGTTGGATTATTTCAGTCAGTTCTTTCAAAAGCACATATTTACCCTCTGACTTTTTCGGGGTACTTATAGGTTGCATGCAGAAGTACATCCTACTAAGCACTTTGGTTTTCTGTCATTTCAAGTCTAGACCTCAGTTTGAATCATTCATACAAATGGGATAGAAAATGAAAGAGTTGGACATCTAAAGCTATAAATTTCCTGCTTCCATACCTTGACTTGAATGTTATTTGGAGGTCATTCTTTTTTTGCAAAAGGAGGTTAAGGGATCCATGTATTTTCTTACAAAGCTGGGTGAAATTGTGTTGATCCTGGGGCTGCTGAATTTGCCCTTATACATCCATTGGAAGCCTGAATACTTTCTATAGAACACATGAAGGCTAATTTGCCCCTTTAAACATAAACACAGTTAAGTCAATATGTGAACATTCATAAGTAGCTTGTTAATGTTTTTCTTATTTAAAAGAAATAAAAGTACATATAGTTGCATGTGTATGGTAGAACAAGAAGTTCTTCTTAGGTGTGTCTGTCCTTCCAGGTCTTCCTGTATCTCTGATCCATATGATCTGTTTCTCCCACAACTCCTATTGCCCCTGTTTTTTCTAATCCCAAGAGCTTTCCTTACTCAGGTTTCACTCTCAGTAACTTTAATATGTAGCTTGGTTAAGAGCCTGGTTTCAAGAATGGCTGCTCTAGAGGACAGGTGGTTGCAGGTGATTTGTTTGCATACATGAAAACTGGATTTAAACATCCTGGACTATCCTTACAGTACAAAGATATCTCTGAGGCATGACTCTCCTCCAAGCTACTGCCTATTGAAACCAGCTTTTATGAAGGGAAAAAAAAAATAAAACAAACTTATGATGGAAGAGTCAGGGTGTTACCTTCCCCAGAGATGTTATTTCACATTACCATGGGAAATGCCTAGACGGTGTATGAGCTACATTGATGAATCTCCACTCAGAATAGGGGAAGTAGGAACTTATTTCTTTTAACTCATCTTTGGATTAATACAGACAAGGTACTACCTTTGTATGAATGAAGATTTTACTTTTGAGATTAAAGGGGATTTTCCTGTAAATCAAGGAAACAGACCACTAGAAAGATCAAACTATCAAAGACTGATCTTGTTATATTGCAGTAATGCACAAGTACTGTGATCAATTAGACTGCTGTGAAGAGGCAGAATTATGTCTGTGTTCCAACCTACTGCTAATAAAACTGGGAATGATGGCAGGCTCTGGTTCACAAGCTATGGACTATTCAATATTGGTGCCAGGTGAAGGACTCGTGCTTGTACAGAGGAATGGAACCAGCTTGTAAATAGAAAACAAGTGAATGAAAAAACTGATGCTTAAAATTCACAGACTTCTCACTGGGGAGGTTTTATTTTTTTCTGTCTTCTCTGATAACAATCGTAGAAATAATGTGTTCTGTGCCTGAACAGATAAGAGTTCTGAATGCTGGAGTGAATATATCTGTTCTAGACAAGCCATTTAACCTGAAAAGGAAAGGAGAACAGTATAAAGGAAAGGAGAACAGTATTCCCTCGCACCCTGGAATCCTAGAATATTCTTTTTTTTTTTTTTTTTTTTTTTGTCTGTGCACTAGCATTTCTTAATTATCTGTTAAATCTAGATCCGCATGTCGCTCTTTTAATCCAAGTGTTGGTGTGACTGTGCCAAGTGGGGTTTCCAACCTTAGAAGCTTTATTACAATGCAATTTGCAGTTGCTGTTATCTATGGAAAAAATAACTTGCTGCTTTGTCTTTTTCAAGGAGTAACTGGGTGACTTCTTACAGAGTACTGGTGAGCAATGACAGTCATGCATGGACAGCTGTCAAAAATGAATCTGGAGATGTGGTGAGTATCACAAAACAATTATTCTGTGAAAAGGGAGGGAGGAGGGGGGTTGCCTATGTGGGATTTTGACTTGCTAGATTAATAAGTATAAGAGTAAAAGGCAATATCCCTGTAGTCCCACCATCCTGATGTAACATTAAAAGCACATCATATAATATGGAGAGGGACTCAGAATATTCGGAATGGCAAATCTGCATGAGTCTGCCTATGGATGTGGATAGCACCCTGGTAGTAGTCTTACCTGAGATGAGAAATGTCTCTAATTGCATGTCCTGCACAAGGGTTAGCATTTGTCCATTGATACCTGGGGACGTCTCATGTACATGAGGTGCCCAATACTAGAAGGAGGGTGTGGAGCTCTGGCTCTTCTGCCCCTGCTCTGGGGAGCACGGAGGGACTGTGCTCTTTGAAGAGCAGTTCTGGCCTGAGCCACCATTGACCTGGGCCTGTACCAGGTGACTTTATCTGATTCTGTTACCAAAGGTGTAGAGAGCCTTATTGAAGAAATGATCTTACTATTTTCATATGTTTGTTGCCTACGCAGATTTTTGAAGGAAATAGTGAGAAGGAGATCCCAGTTCTCAATATGCTGCCAGTGCCACTGGTTGCACGCTATATCCGCATAAACCCTCGGTCCTGGTACGAAGAAGGTAGCATCTGTATGAGATTAGAAATCTTAGGATGTCCTTTGCCAGGTAAGAGTCTTGCTTGGTTGGTGCTGACATGGCTGGCTGTGCCAAGACACAGAAATTTTATTTCCATTGGATATCTTGATATAATACCTCTCTTTAATGGACAGCACTATGCAAAAAGAAATGAAAAATATCTGCCCAGACACATGGGCAATATTAGGATAGCTCATTTCAAATGCAACTGCATAATATATATAAGTGGCTATATTAATAAGAACGAGTTGGCATGGATGATCTAACAAGATTTTCTCTGTTGTTTGGGCTGAAGTGCAGAGCAATTAATCTTACTGAGTACACATGGACTAGAGAGGCAATAGAATTATATATCAAGGCAGTCACTTGCAGATGTCTTAAGCTTTTAAGGCAAGAAAGAACCATTATAATTATGTCATCTGATTTCTTTTTATTTATTCTAATTTTGTTTCAAAAGCTATAGGACTTCCTTGAATTAATTTGAAGTCAGAAGTTGTGAATGAACTAGTGCTTATTTTGGGGAAAGAGAAGGGAGGTATTGGGGATACATTTAAAAAAACAAACAAACAAAAAAACAAACATCTAGCATATTTAAAGTGTTGTTGAATCCAATGTGACTCCTGGTAAGTTTCAGATGACAGTAAATGGTTTTGTTCTTGATAGAGACTGAAAAAACACAACAAGATGTTTAGCAGAAATGTTAAGCATTATGTGTTTCTTTACTACTATATAAGCTCAAAATACAATTAGGACTTTGTTAGTGTATACAGATTACAAACTTATACAAAGCCACTTTAAAAAGAGGCATTCAGTATAGCAAATTACGGTGAACCCATGTTTCTGCTAAGCATATCATAAATAGTCTCGTGGTCGATTCACATTGACCTATCTGTATCTACATAGATATTTGTAGAACTGTTCATTCAAACCTTTTTTTTTTTTTTTTTTAAGTTGTTCGCTACTCATTCCAGATCTTTCGTCTGCTTTTTTCTTTGGTCTTAAATTCTGGCACCTTGGGGATAGCTCTCTCTTTTTTTTGCAGGGGGCTATGAATAATATTTTCAGAAATACTAGAACCAGAAAGAAAACTGCCTTTCCAGTGCCTATCATTACTACTTTAACTGTGACTGCTGCTGTTCAGAGACTTGCTGCATCCAATTCCACTGTTGATGTAGGGTCTTCACATACCAAGCAGAGGTAGCCTGATTTTTGTCCTTTAGATGTTTAAATACTCATGGGAGAATAAAACCAGTGTGGGTCATGGAAGGGGTAATTCTCTAAAGAAAAGTATGTAACAACTATTGTCATAAAACTAAATTGGTATCTTAAAATGAAGTAGTGCAAGTTAGCAGCACTTAGGCAACTGCTTTTCTGTTGGTAACAAATCCATCCTGGACCTGAATAGCAATGATCAGAGGAATCTTGTGTAAGAGACTGTTCACTTTTTTGGTAGGATTCTGACTTATTTCAACCATGGGTTCAGAACTCCACCTCCACATGTTGTTTGTTTCCCACTATACCTCTTACCATGGAGGAGTAATTCTAGAGCCAGCATTTCATCTCAGCTTTTGGTAGGACAGCTGAAATTGCCCCAAATTCCCATATGTGGTTGCAGAGCTCCATTCCATATAAAATGGCGTGAGACTGAAGGAAAAGAGGTTTCACTGTCACCATAACTCTACTACAGGACACGCACCAAGGTCTCCAGAGAATAATGGAGATGACACTCAAACTATTTTAAAGAGCAATTTATAGAGAATTACTCATAATCCTTTTCAATTCCATAGAACAGTACTTAAAGAAATAGAAAATATGTAGATATTTTAAGTTTTGTTGCTGTTTGTTTTGTAAATGCAGTAGTTTTACTCTCTATTATTGCTTATCAGGGTCAAATTCTGCTTTCCAACATTAACATTTGTCACCCTTCAGCTACCAGCGGTGGTGAAGGTGTTACTGAGATTGGAATATATCTGCACTTACTCTGCTGTTGAAATGAGTAGTGTTACAGCTTGTTGCAGATCTTGGATTAGCATGGAAACAGCATCAGTGTTTCCTCCTGGTAGTCATTTATTGAGTTAATTGTCTGCAGTGACTGATTCCATTTACTCTTGAAAGAAAATACCATAATCATTCATTGAGAAACACAATGGGATTGGGGGTGTGTTTATTCAAAATGTAATTGGACTGAAAGAACTAATATGCTTTGATAAGCTGCTGAGCCATCCTTTAAGTTAAGAAAGGATGGATATTTTCTTCTAGCTCATTTTATTCATCACACAAAAATCTCTCAAAACAAAACTACCCAGGTTGCAGAGGCCTTTCCATGTATACTTTCCTCCTGTGGGACATTTGTTTTTGCAGTTCCCTATAACTGAACTTCCTCACTCTTTATAGGAATCACTTCACTTGTTTCCAGTTAGATCACCAGATGGTTTGGCCATGGGTCCACCTTCTTTGATCATACACTGATTGTACAACTAGAAGTCAGTTTTCAAAAGAAACGTTTTTTTTTTTTTTTTTTTTTTTTCCCTGGCAGAGGCTTCCTACACAAAATTGGGCAAAATCAAATTCATTAAAACTAGTGAGTTCTCACAACCCTATTCTTTCAAAAGCCCAATGATCCATGAAAGAAGTTATGCTATACTTAGTTTTCTTAGTTTTCTATACCTGGTATATTTGTGACCAGATCTGCACCTGAATGTGACCATGCAAGAAAAAAAGTTGTCAAGAAGAGCAGCTTGGTCAGATTTTAGAGCTGCTCTGCACTGTGCCCTCCTGAGGCAATGACAGTGAGGACAGAAAGGGCATAGGGGAATACATCAAGGAAAAAAAAAAAAAGTAGGTTGTAAAGAAAGAAGAGAGTTCTGGAAATCTTTCATGATTGAATCTCATTTCAGGTCTTTTTAACTTGTAGTGTAAGGCTTTATGTCTTTATTAATTCCTGAATACATTAAATGGTTTGCATTCAGCCTGTACTGTGTATCAGCTTTCCATCATGCAGGCTCACGGGGGAAAGGAAGAAAGGAATAACAGACAAAAAAGAAACCTGAATAAGATATTAATATTCTAGGAAAGCTTGTTAGCATTGGCAGAAGGCCATGAAAGTGGTTAGAGCCAGCTAGGACCTGTTCCTGTAGTAGGACAGTGTGTGCTAGATAACCCAAACATTGGACAAAAAGTGAGAAACCTTTATACAATCTGTACAGAGATACTACTGATTGGATAATCTGTATTTCTAAGATTGTCATTTTTATTAGTGAAAAGCTTATATATTATTCATAATACATTTTTGCTGTACTGTAGGCTGGTTTTGACAAACAGCCTTTTCTGGACTAATACAGTAGCTGTACAAAAACAAAAGCTATGTTATTGAATTCTGTCAGTACCATCTTTCAGGCAACAGAAGTGATTTGCTGTTTCACCAATGGAAAAACATTTAGCTTCAGAGGAAAGATGCCAGCAAATCCTACCTGTGGTGAAGGATCAGTGCTGCCATTACTTGTTGGGGAAAAAAGGTGGACAAAAGCACCCACATTCAATTCTCTCTCCAGTTTCCAAAGATGGTAGTGTTTACACAGATGTAGACTGACACACAAAATGTTCTGCAATTGCCTCAGAGGGATGGATGTACTTTCCTTGCCTGCTCTTTTTCAAACCTAAGAATCAAAAAGAAAATGCATATGATCAAAAGTACCCAGAAGATAGGAGAGAGAAAATTAGCTGAACTCTTCATGCATTTATTTATACTGTAGAGTATTCAAGGCAATAGGCAATTCTTTTAATGGAATAAATTTGTGATACAATTTAATTTTTAATAATTCTTATATGGAAAACTGTCATTGATATGATTATGCCATCACTTTAAACCCAAGATAAAAGACCAGCTTTAGCTCTGTAATGGAGGACTGTGTTTTGCAGTGAATGCATCATTCAGTCCTATTCTCATTGCTTGCCTCTTTCTGTCGCGCTACCTGGTTAAGTCTAGGCATGAGCCCACCATGTAAAACTCTTCAATTTTCTTCGGTTATGAGCAATTGTTCATTCAGCACTGCTAAACTCAATGCATTACTTTTGAGAGTAAAGTTTTGCTTAGAGTGCCAGTCTGTCCTTGTGTTCTGCTTTTATAGTTATAAAGATAAAACTTAATCCTGTGCAATTTAAAACTTTTTTGAAGTTTTCCTGAGCAAAGAATGAATAAAAATGAGACCAAATTAAATAATGTTACTGGGGAAGGCCAATGTATTATGTTTCTCCATACTCAGCATGACAGGTATGTAATACCTCCGAGTCTCTAGTGGTCATCTTTAAAAGGATATTTTGTATTTAATTTCTAAGATGTTTACTATTTTAGAGAAGTATTGCCAATGCTCAATTTCCCTTACTATTAGAATAAAACCGTAGGAACTCATTAGAAAGATTAAAAGATGCTAGAAAGATTTTAACAAACATCTACAACAGGTTAAGGGTTTGTTTTTTACCTGTCATATTGTCATCATGCAATATGTTTAACTGGAATTAGTTTTGAGATATTTAACTATACCTCACACTATATGTAATATAAAATTGTGAGGTGCTGTGGAGAGCTAAAATACAACAGAAAATCCCATCTGTATGTCAGGCTTCTGAGGAATCAGTCTGCCCTGGTACTGGGTTAAATTCATAGGCAAGGCCCAGGGCTGACATGCTGGAATTTCTGAGCTGACCTCTTGCTTTCATGGAAATGCAGATTGAAAAATCTTCAGAGTTAATTGTCCGTATTTACAAAGAATTAAGGTGTGAAAGAATCAAGCTACCTTTACCTGCAAACTTTATTAATTCTCTTGGTAATATAAAGATAGACTAGCAGAAGAAAATACTAATATATTCCTCTGTATAAACAGGAGTGCTACAGTTTTGCAAAATCTTTCCTCCTTGGAAGAAAGAGAGGCTGTCTGAGGTGGTGTCATGAATAAATGAGCATATTTCAATTCAAACTCTTCTGTGGTTTGAGGTTCTTGGTCTTTTGTTTTACAAAATATAATTTTGCCAAGTTGGGCCTAAGAAACTGTGCATGAGATTTTATGCTTTTCTACATTTTAGCCTCTAATTTTCTGATCTGTATTCCTGCTGCAGCAGAAATCCAGTAATCCAAGCCAACTCAGAGTAGAACCTGGCAAAATATGAGTGTTAACTCTCTAGGGAGCTGTCAAATTGTGCAAGTTTTTTGAGGAAGGTCTAGAGATGCAATCATTTTCAATGTATGTTTTTTTCAATTTCTTGACTTTTCACCAACTGTGCGCTATTCACAGTCATTCCCATGATATTAATTTTTGATGTATGGAAAAAGTGCCAGACTTTGAAGGAATGGGATTAAAGTATTAGGAAAAAATCAGCTGCTGTATACTTTGGCTTGTGGTGATAGAGAAAGCTTTCAATGTCCTGGCAATTTTTTGATGTTTCTTACTATATTTTTAAAACAGTGACTTTTACAATAATGAAGATATTCTATGCAGCATTCAGTACATTGTATCTTTCTAGAAGAGGTGTTATTTGGTCATTTGGTCATTTGCTATTATTTGGTCATTGATACATTAATAATTAAATTCTGTGAATTACCATGGGCTAACCTTTAAGAGTTATCTGCAGGGTTACAGCAGCATTGCTGTAGTGGGTGGACTTGCATGAATTTGGCATGCGGTTAGGTTGGAAAGAAGACTTAAAGTTGCAGGTGCATTGCCTGAAACTTCACCCTCTTGATTCTTCAAAACTTTGTCTTCACAAGCAAAGGAATCTTGTTTACTCATCTGGTTAGGCTCTAATTTAAATTATTTTCCCATTGGTTTTGCTATATAGTACTTTCTCACTGAAAATAACAGAGCATATGGAAAAAAAAAGTTTATTTTTTTTTGCCTTTTTTCAGTCCTATTTGTAGATCAGCATTCAATTGATCCTCTAGTGTTTCTGCTGTAGACTGGGAATAGAAGGAAAGAGTCAAGGAAATGGAAAATAAATATGTGGTAGGAAACATGGTCAAGGTTAAAACTTAATATTATTTATTCCATAAATAACTAAAATACTTCAAATTTTGCTTTCTATACACTTAAGAAAAATGCAGAATAAACCCACTTAGAATTATATGGGGAGAAGAGTTTTGAGAATTTAGGCATTTTAACATCAGAAACATGAAACTTAAATATGTTAAGCTGTAATGTATTATAGGTTTTCCATATATAGTTTTCCATAATTTCATGAAGCATTAGTTGTTTCAGAAAATAAACACCATTATTCCTCCTACTAATACTTATGCTCTCCCTTTCCCCTTCCCCAAAATAACAACTCTTGGTACTGATTTTTTAAAAGAAAAAAGGAAAAAAAAATACTTTTCTCTAGAGGTGGTGTCTTTTGGCTGTCTTGAAACAAGATAGAATGATATTTAGCTTTTAATATTTGGCTTTTCCAATAATTTTAAATGAAATCGAGATGACTGTGGGAAGGAAAATGATATATCATATCAACCTGACAACCACTGATTTGACAAAAAAATTACACATATTCCAGACATTCTGAATAGAACAAATTAAGGAATGATTTTGTTTTCCAAAAAGCTTAGTTTATCTCTAAAATCATAATAAATTTACCTGGAACATATATCAGGAAATATAAAGCTAAGCCTCGACAGCTTAGCCTGTATTTTGTTTTTGTTTTTCCAGGTGAATGGCCAAAGCACTTACCTGAAAAGTCAAGGACAAAAAAATTGGTTTTGCTCAAGCCATGTATACACCTTCGATGTTACAAAACATATGAACTATAAATTATATCAATACAGAAACAATTGTGCTCATTTTAAAGTAAAAAAGAACTTAAACTACCATAAAATTTTTTAGGAAAACAATTAGAAATATGTAATTTGTGCAGCAGTTTCTCTCTCTAAGAGATGCATAGACAGAAACTAGTCATCAAGCAATTCCATTCTCCATAATAGAAAATTAATCAAGTGGACACAAAACATTTACTGGTGCTTTCTCCTCTGATGCGATTTTTTTCCCCCACTCTTATCTTGCATCTGACTCATGATTTGCCTGTCTGTTGCCCTTCTCTGTAGCCTGAGGATGCCCTTTTGCTTTTCTGTTGAAGTTTAGCAGAGTAGCTGTCTAGCAAGCTGATGCCTGTTGCCTCCTTGCTTCTGTTTGAATCAATATGAATTGATTTGTGCTGAAACAAGAATTATTTCAAGTGTGTCGTTTCTTTGAGCTTTGTTTTTGAAATCCTGTATCCAACTGTGGAACTCAGATTTCCATGCTCTATGCATATGTTATGGTTAAGAATCTTTATATCTGAAATAGCTAAAAAGTACATGAAAATTCTTTTATTTTTCTTCTTAGACCCAAATAATTATTACCACAGAAGAAATGAAATGACAACCACAGATAATCTTGACTTCAAGCATCACAACTACAAGGAAATGAGGCAGGTAGGCAGAGTCTACCTACTTGATAATTTCCAAAATACATTCCACCATTTTGCTTCAGTGTGTAAAAGTAAAATTCTGTGTTCAGAATAGTGAAAGTCTCCAACAGAAATTGGAAAATTTTCTTTTCTGGAATTGGGAATTCTCCATTGGAAATCTTTTGTTGACCAGAAATCTTAAGGAGAAAAAAAATAATAAAATCCTGTTGGTATGATTTTAAATCTACCAGCACTGTTAATCTTGTTTCTTTAACTTCAAATAAGCAATCTTTTTTGTTGTTTTTGTTGTGGTAGTGTTGTTTTTTTTTAATCTTGCTTCATATCACCACAGAAATAGGTGTGGGTTGCACTAAGGAAATGTTTCTGCCTGCTTTCTCTCCAAATATAAAGATAATATGTTTGGACTTGAAGTGTGTGAATCATTTGCTGTGTGCTGAATTTTCACTATATTTATGCTGCATGAATCACCGTTCATTTTTATTGAGCAATTGTGTACTGAGTCACACACTTATTTCAGTAGAGATTTCATGGCCTATATTTCTTAGCACAAAGATTAGACAAGTAGAAACTCAATTGGCATAATTACTGTCAAGAACAATAAAGTAAAGGGTATTTTAGATTCTCTTTGCAGAAAGACAGGTTGGTCAGGTTAGAAAGATCTTTAAAAAAAACAAAAACAAAAAAAAACAGTTTTTAAACAGGATGTTTTTCCAGTTTTCATGCAAGTAGAAAATTTTCAGCTGTGGTCAAGAGCTGGTCAGTTGTGACCTATCATTGTGTTCTCCCATGGTTTGTATTTCCGTGGGTCAAAGCAGTGTATTTAGAACTGATTGAATTTTAATTGGGTTCTGCTGCTTGTAGGTAGAAGATTGTGGGCTGGGTTGCAACAAGTCTTATATCCTCTAAACTGCTCTTTAGTGATAACTGATTTCTTTCCTGAGTATAAAATAGAACAGTATCTGTCAATTTCAGAGTTAACTCCATATTATTACCTTTTTTTTTTTTTTTTTGTAACGCAGTGTTGTTATCAGTTTTATTAGCTGCTTCACTGCCAGTCATCTCAGAAAAGCACTGTTCTTTGAAGTTATTTATCATAAACACTGAGGAAGGAGGAGGAGAAGAGTGTTCCCTGGGCCATGTTTTGGAAGCATTACATTACAATGTGCTGAGTATTTGTGGGAGGGAGGAATTTTCTCAGTGTCAGGTTATTTTAATAGAACTCTCTCTTTAGGAAGATGAAATTTATAGTACCAATTTTTTCTCTCGAAAGAGCCCTCAGGAATCTCCTTCCAGTCAATAGGAAAACTCACTGTATCTTGTAGTCAGAAGTAGGGATTATTTTGTATTCCAAGAAGTATATACACAATGTATTTATGCTGTATAGCATGGTTTTAAAATGGCTGACAGATATCCCTGGAAATAATTTGAGGTGGACATTTGAGTACATCTTTTGCCTGTGTATACTCAAATCAGTCAAGAAAGAATGGAAAAACCATCCTTTCTAATAAAATGAAACACCTGATTAAATTAAAGGTATGAGGGAATCCTGCAAAAGTATCTGAAACGAATATATTTTTCTGTATTAGGAGTACCTATTCTAAAATAGCTTTGAACTTAAGAAGAAGGTGAATCTGAATCTTGTCCGAAGGTTCAACTTTGTTTTTGTAACAGAATGAAATATCTAATTCCTATCATATCTGCCTTAGGAAATAAGAGTGCTAATTTTTGAATCCAGTTAACTGGACATGATTCTTACCTTTGGGAAAAGTCAGGCTACAAGCACTCCTGAAGTCATGTTGGTCTTCATGGCAAGATTTGTTTATGGAAGTGATGCAATGGTAATGCAGAAAGTTCTTCTGTCTTGAGCTGTATATGTTACTTTATGAACATATTTATCAGAGGGCGAAACAATGAAATCTAGATGACTAGAGCAAAACCCAGGAAGCATCTTGGGTTGCATGCAAGGCCAGATTGACTCTCTAACTCTGAGCTCAAAGAGGAGGCAATTTCTGGTTAGACCCTAAGCAGAACAAAAGATGCAGAGTTTTTTGTACTTACTCTGTTGCAGGACTCAGACGAAAGTTCTCCATACAGGATAAAAAATAGCCCTAAACAGAAAGTCATTGATAGGAGAGCCATTTTGCCTCCTCTAAGTTTAGATAGCACTCAGACTTACATTCAATAAGCCTTTTATTCAAAACTGAACAATTAGATCTTCAGACATCAGTTTTTCAGGGCTGCTTCAAAGAATGCTTGCAGGCTTCCTAAAGTGCTAATAGGATAAATAATAGGTAATGACAAACAAACAGGAGCTGTCAAACAAGGGCTGCCAATGAGCATAACTCTGGAAATGTTTTACAATCCTGCTGGCTGTTAATAAAGCCCTGATGGACTATAGTCTTCAATTGTCTTTGACAGTTTGCATATGTGAAAAGAAAACACTAACATTTCAGGTGACCTATTGTGCTGCTTGTAGGAAATAGGCACGAGAAAAGCAAACATGAAATATGTTTGTTTCCCATTTTGTATTTGTATATTAACACGTAGCTACCTTACCATATCTGCACCGTCAAAAAAACGGCTGACATATAGCTCACTGCAGAGGCCCTGATTCAGGAAAGTTCTTCATTCAACTTAGGAAATAAGTCACACTTGAAATTAAACAGATGGTTAGGAATTTACTGAGGCCAATACAAATATTTTCACTGATTATAGTGTGTTTCAAACTTGGTTCTAGGCATTTTTCTCGCTAGGAATGAAATTTAACATATTCTTAACCACTTTCCTTAATTGATGCCATGGATATCCTATGCCCGTGTAGTGCCAGGCACAAAAATAGCTTCTGCACTGTAGAATGATTTCACAGAGATCTCTGCAAGGACAAGCTTAACTTCCCTATTTCAAACTTAGAGAGCTGCATGGTTGCAGGAATGCATCAGCCAGAGGGAAGCTTCCTGCAATCTCAAGAGTAAGGAGAGGAATGGTTAGGCACAGAGCTGAGACAATTACATAATTTACACATTAGAGGAAGAGGATCTTAGCCTTATAGAATAGACCTAATTTAAATTCAATATTTGTACTCGTTGGCAAAGTGTGAGGAAAAAAATAATATCTGTGTGGAGAAAAAATGGTATCTTGTCCAACAATGATCCTTTTCATCCTACCGTCAGGATGACTACTAATAATCCACACACAGTAGAACTTGGATTAATGATGGTCTGTGAGGCCCTAGTAAGAGCTCCATGGCTCCATATCCAATGATAGTATTTTTGGTTCATTGTGAGCAGGTTCAGGTGCAGTAGTTCTTGACCATGGAGATTTAAAGTGGTCTGTCTCAAAAAAACTAGGTTTTGACTTGTTACACATCTTCTAGCACAATGTTTAACAATGTTCTCTGATTCTTATGTGTGTTTTAGCTGGAACAGCAAATGAAGGTATACACATTTACATACACCAAAATCATTAACAAATAATAATAATAACCAGTGGAAATAGCTGGGTATTCATAATACCAGCACATTAATGATAACAATATCTGGGTACATTTTTCAGATGAGTGCTGAGCTTAAGTTTACAAAAGAAATTGTTTCTCATGTGTATAAAACTAATGTACAAGATGAACAAACCTGAAAAAAAATCTCTTTGGTCTCTGCATGATTATAAATAGAAGTGAAGTTTTTTATGAGAGGAATTTTAATGATGTTCATTCCAATGTGAATTGTGTTTCCACTTTGATTTGCTAAATGGTGGCATGGGAATTGGACACATCTAATTAATGTATTTTTTTAAATCATCTGCTTTGTTATCATCCAGTATTGTCTCTATATTAACATTGTTTGAGCCGAGGTTTTTTATCCTCCTGCAATCCTTCTTCAATAATATATTCACCCTTGTTTACGGAAACATTGTCTAATTAATAGTGCCTCGGGTTCCAATTTACGGTAAAGTCCTTATTTCTTTCTTTAATCCCTTCCATTAAAAAAAATCAAAACAGATAAATTTTGTCATTTAAAGCTACTTGCAATAACTTCTTAGTAAGAACACATCTTTTCAGTCTTGTTTGTGAATTTTAATGTTCACTTGAAATGTCACAGTGAAAATTGGTTTTGTTTGTTTGTGGGATGATTTAGATAGCAGTTATCTTTATCTGGATGACATCTGTGTACCTCCATTGATTTAAACATAACTACACCCCTTACCGTGACCCTCCTTATGCACTTTATTAAGCAGTATGGCTATTTGATTATGTTTTGATTATGTCATGCAATATCTGTAGAAATGATGAAAAGATTTTGTCTATAGATATGCCTTCAGACTGGTTGTTGGTATTGTCATTATTTTTTTCTGAAACCTGGTAAATCAATTCAGAGGAATCTGATATACCAGTTTTGCCTGGAGTATATTGTGCTATGTTTACAGGAGACATTCAGATAACACCTATCTTGCTATTTTGGCCACAACAACACTGTCTACAGTAACGATTTTACACCTATGAAATTTCATATTGTAATACAGGGGTGGGCTTGATTTCTGTCTCGGTGGTGGTGGCAGGTGTAATGAGAATTCTCTGGGACAGTGCTGTTTAAATGGATGGTATTCTTTATTTTGAATGAAGTTATCACTACATGGGGTGAAGGGGAGAGAAATCTTTACTGGGCAGTGTGTCTGTGGGAACCTGTGTTGTATGCACATTGCCATGCCGTTAACACACTTGGGTCATCTTGAGTCAATTTAGCTGTATTGATCACAGCATGTATGAAGAAGTGTTGGGGTGTCTAATCAGCCCACAGCATGTAATGTTTTGAGAACATGTGTTTTATTACCTCTTGGTAGTATAGGAGTAATGCAGGATAATTTTTATTTTGCTTTGTTGTTATTCCTGTTAGACTTACCCATTTTAGTTAATTTTGTGATAATATTGGATATGTGTAAGAAAGAGCTGGAACCCCATCTACACTCTGCTGTTTCAGCAGACAGTATTCAACTTGTTCCAGCTGAACAAGCATTATGTTGTGTGATAGCAAAGCCATAATTTTTAAATTAAGTATGAAGCATTTACAACTAAGAAATAAAATAGAAAATGAAGAGTTTCTGATAAAAAACAATTTGGAATAAAATAATTAATAGTCAATCTGTTGATGATGCACTGTCTAATTCTGTCTTTTTTTGGCAGTTGATGAAAACGGTGAATAAAATGTGCCCGAATATCACAAGAATTTACAATATTGGAAAAAGCCACCAAGGACTAAAGCTGTATGCTGTTGAGATTTCTGACAACCCAGGAGAACACGAAGTTGGTTAGGATTTAGAAAAACTAAATCTGTTGAAGGGTGTCGGGCTTTTTTTTTTTTTTTCCCTTCTCATTCTCTGTATCTGCAGTAATTATCCCTGATGGAATTATATTCATGGCAGCAATGACTTCAAATGTATGTGGGAGGAACTTCAGTGCTAAATTTCTAAATTGGGAAGAGGAGGTAGAGCACAACGAGAAAGCATTTTGAATGTGGGATCAAATTCTTTAATTATAATGAATTTTATTCTTTACAATTTAAAAAAAAAAAAAGTGAATTTTAGTGCTAGGGATTTATTTAGTTTTGAATGAGAATTTGCTTTTTTATATGGGAGTTTTTGCATTGCAAGCAAAGACAGGTGAGATTTTTCAGTGTTATTTCACCGGTGAGTGTTGGGGTATAATGTCCTACAGTAATATAGTCCTTCAGAACAGAAATTCATTCTGTCTTCAGTCGTTGTGTGGAGATGAATAAAGAACTCACTGTGATCTGTTTAGGACAGCTGTTGGTATAAAGGTGACAGTGCTCTACCTTACCTGTGAATGCCGCAGTAGGTGCCCACCCCATGCTAGGAAGAGTGCTGCAACATGCTCCTAAGACATCTCTATGCTCTGCTGTAGAGTATGGAGCTGAGCAGATGACATCTCTCCGTAAACTTGGGGCTGATCTTAACCCCTGAATCTCTCACCCCCCTGTTACTGCGGGTAGGGACAGGGACTGCATCTTCAGTCAGGCTGCTGGGAGGGTGGACCTAGGCACAAATTATAGATTGTGCATTTTGGATCTATTGTATTTGATGTTTGCAAGTGTTATTCTTACAAAGGACAATTGAATTATGTTTTTTTTTGAATAGCTAGTACTTTTCCTAATCATTCCTGACATATTTTGCTGTTGAGTGCAAGTATTGTAGAATTCAATATAATCTTGAAAAATATATGTGAACCTATTTTGTGATTAGTGAAGGAAAAGGAGTGTGTGAAGTCAGAGATCAATCAGATAATGTTACTGGCTGATTATCTTTTCAGAGCCTTAACATCTGTCCAAATGAATTACCACCAAGGTATTTTTCATGTTATTTTTACACTATCAGAATGTCTAAGATCTATGTTTTCAACTTTCAGCAGGTAATTAAAAATTTGTTTTTAGTAGAAAATGTTGAGATTTTTTACACAGTGGCTTTTAGACATTACTGATACTGATGAGCCTGTTGTAGAAAGTGTACAGAAAGTAATTATTTTTTTCTTATATATTTTCACCTATCATTTGTTCAGTTAAGACATTTCTCTAACCTGTCTTAAGTGAAAAATTGCTGATTGACATCAATGAGTTTTGAGTAGATCCTTGATCTGCTGTTCTGACTACAATTCTGGCCCATGTGTTTGACAGGTGAACCAGAATTTCGGTACATTGCAGGAGCTCATGGGAACGAAGTGCTTGGACGTGAGCTAATCCTTTTGTTGATGCAGTTCATGTGTCAGGAATACCTTGCTGGGAACCCACGCATTGTCCACCTCATTGAGGATACAAGAATTCACCTTCTTCCCTCAGTCAACCCAGATGGATATGACAAGGCATATAAAGCGGTAATATGGAGGAATTAATTAGTTCAGTCAAGTTAATGAAACAAGCAATTTATTCTTATTTTTTTCCAGGGATCAAATTTTACAAGCAATCAGAAGAATAAGCTCAAAAGATAAAACCAAAACCATGCAAGCAAAAATAAACCACTGGAGCTTACCTGGGGAAAAAGCATGAAACAATTTTTTTAATGTGATGTTGGCTAGTATGAAGAAGTACATGGAAAGGAGGGGCACTAAGACTGCCAGAACAAACCATACTGAGGTGTACAGATCAGTGGAACACCATTATGGAAAATAGAAAATTCATGCAGCCTGTTTCTCATGGGACACCAATCTTAAGCCTATGAAAATTTGTGTATCTCTGCAGCTGAAAATTAATAGTGCACCTTTAAGAAGTGCACAGTGTCAGGCATTGTAATAATTCAGTCTGGAAGAAGACAGACAGCAGAAGGAAAAAATTCAGGGGCTCTATTCAAATGCACTGGAAAATCTTCCAGGACAGTCTATAGCTGCAGACTAGAATACAAAAGCTGCACTCACAGCCATAAAGGGATATGTTATCATCTCTAGTGCAACTCTGGAAAACCTGTCTTCAGTAGAAACCTTGAAAACAAAACAGAATGTTTTGTCTAGCCCCAGGTAATTTTTCCTGGCTTTGTTTTATCTTATTCAAGGTTTCATGTAAAATAGGGAGAAAAAAAAAAGTTAAAAATTAGTTTGTCTTTCTATTTCTCTGTATGGAATTACTTCTGCCACATCCCCAAACTCTTTTCTGGGGGACCACATGTTGTCATGTTCTCAATGAACTTTTCTCCTTTTTTTTTTTTTTTTTTTTTCATTCTAAGGGTTCAGAATTAGGGGGCTGGTCTTTAGGACGATGGACTCAGGATGGCATTGACATCAACAATAATTTCCCTGATTTAAACTCTTTGCTTTGGGAGTCTGAAGATCAGAAGAAGAGCAAAAGAAAAGTTCCAAACCATCACATTCCCATTCCTGACTGGTACTTGTCTGAAAATGCCACTGTAAGTAAAGCTGGTTTTGGAGAGAGGGGAATGCAAAGTCCAGGGCAGGTTGAAAGACTGAGCTTTATGCTTCTCAGGACCATGAGCAGCTCGTAGGTGAGGTTGCATACCTGCTCCAAACTAATTGCTTAGGCTTCCTTAATAGTCAATGGAAATAAAATTACACTTTAAAGTATAATTAGGTCCCATGCAGAAGCTGTTTTGGAAGGGAAAGGAAGGGAGGGTATTCCTGGAACATCATCTTTTCCCTGGGCTATTTGGAGAGCCTGGAGGATGTGATAGCCAAATTTGAGGCTGAAGCAAAGTAATGGAAACACACAGCAGGGCCCAGGTCTGTGAACCAGGCTTCTCCATATCTTTGCTGCATGGATGAGCTCTTTACCAACTCAGTCACCATGAAGGTTTCTCCTATTTTTATTTTTTTTCTTGATGTTGTTTAAAATAACATAATGCAAAACCACTGCAGTGGCTTATGCTAGCCATGTTTAAATTTAACTTACTTTTGCATGGCATTTTAAGTAACTGTTTATAGTGGCTGAGCTTCCCCTGTTTTGTGGGAAGGCACTTAACTGTGACAGTTCCATGGGCCTTAGAATTATTTCCATGTTTAAAATTCCTCATTTTGAGCACTTGTTTCAGCTGATGCCAGTGGGCACAGTCTGATATCTTTCTTGGTTGCTGCTTTAGATCGTTCCTTTTGCACAAATTACAAATGTTAAGGTTGTGTTAGTTTTTGTAGATTGTCACTGGAATTGAAGGTGAATCTGGCAGGCACCATAATTAACTGAAGCTTTTCTTCTTGGCCACATGTCTTGTGCTGGCTGCTCACTCCATGTTTAGCAACTCCCTGTCTACCTTTGAAAGGAGATTATCAAAACTCGCAGGTTGAAACAAAGCTCTTTCTCACAGGTGGCAGTTGAGACACGAGCAATAATCGCATGGATGGAAAAAATTCCTTTTGTGCTGGGTGGCAATCTGCAGGGAGGAGAGCTGGTGGTGGCATACCCCTACGACATGGTGCGGTCCCTGTGGAAAACCCAGGACTACACACCCACCCCAGATGACCACGTCTTTCGCTGGCTTGCATACTCCTATGCCTCCACACACCGACTGATGACGGACGCGAGGAGGAGAGCGTGTCACACAGAGGACTTCCAGAAGGAGGACGGCACAGTTAACGGGGCATCGTGGCATACCGTGGCTGGAAGTAGGTGTCTGTGGAAACTCCCTTGTGGCGTTACCCTGTTGAACGTGATAATGCCTTCACTGCCTGCTATTCATAGCGGGGGTAAAGGTGGTGGAATGTGCTCCAAGAGGAATATTTCCTCATCTGAAAGCCTGTCATGAGGTATCAGCAAATTGACAGAGACTGTGTCACTAAATACCCAGTGACAATTTCATTTACTACCCAGGTTTCCAATTTATTTTGTTTATTATGGTAATTATGTTAATAAGCAATTTATTTTTTTATTATGTTAATTTATGTTTTCTATATGTTCTATGTATTTAACTGGGGAAATAACAACATAGCTCAAACCCTTTAGCAGGTGAAACCTCTCAGCATTTTGCCATCTCAGAAGGTGTCATCAGAAATCTGCTGCCAAACTCCAGAAGTAGTCAGTGTCATAGCCGAGGTAGAGACTCCCAGAGGGGCCTGGGCCCCGTTGGTAATCCTCAGACAGGAAAACTATGACTTCAGCCTCTGCTCACTGCATTCTGTTGCAGACCAGCCCCCAGTGATGTTCATTTGAGTTGTAACGACATGCCACAGAAAGCTACTGCTTCCCTGCGCCCATCCTATCTGTAAAAGACTTGGACCACTTGTGATTAAACTTTGACCAGGCTCCACAAGCATTTTTGCTGCCAGAATAAATTACAGACTGCATCATTTGCTGCGTGCCCAAACCTGTCTCCCTGTCAAAGAGTGCAAAGGGGAAACTGTGTCCTGTAGTGCAGACAGAGCATCTATTTCCAGGGAAGCCCAATTAAACGCACATTGTTATCCCCAATAGGTACAGTTATCTATGGGTGTGCACTCAAACTGGCTCTGAACAGGCACTCTGCTGAATATCACACTTCTACTCAAAAACTGCTTCTAAGTGACAACATATTCTATGAAATTAAGAAGCAAGCAGCGTACCTGCCACCACTTGAATAACAATAGGAGCCACTGCAGACCTAATGGCAAACAGATGCAAGAAAGCAGCTGTGTGGACATGTTTTTGTTGGAGCTGGCTCTTGTTTGTAACTTGCAGGTAGTTTCAGTGCATAAACCTTTCTCGGTTTTGGACACATCTTTTACATTGGCCTGTGTACAGTTAATGCTGGCCAGCCATTGATGGCTAGAGCCAAGAATTAACTTTTCAAATATTTTTTCAGGAGGTTAAAAAGTGCTGGGTGAAGTTGGGGGGAAGAAAGATTGAACTGCTCAGATCATAAGGCCAGTGTCCAATGATACATTTCTATGCATTTCTGCAAATTCTAAAAAGAAACAAAAAAACCCTCCAAACTCTTAATGCCAACTTGACTGCTTAATTATCTAATTTATGAGCTTAATTTTCCTAAGTGCTACAGAAACATAATTATGAATCAATACAGAAAAGATGGCACTGGCCATGTCACTGACAGATATTGCATTAAGTAACATTAAGTAATGGTGTGCAATATAGATGGTGAATAGCATCTTGATTTCTTAGTAACAATTGCATATTGGATTTGGTTCATCTGTTCTGTTTTATTGAGTTAGGATGTTTCTCATTATATCGTACATCCTGCTTTATGCCATTATAATAAGTCTTCCAAGATTGTCTTTGAGAAAAATGCTTGAATATTGCTTTTACCTTTGTTCTTTACACCTTGGATTCTAGACTAAACCTCACAATATTTCTATGCAAGCTCACCCTACAACCTGCAGGATGGTTTTGGATGTTTTCTCTACATAGAGAAATTGAAGAGAACAATTTGTATAGCACTTAAATAAATATTTACACATATACATACACATGCACATATATATAAACACATTCTACAACAGTTATTCAACAGTACCTTGCAATGTAAAGGGTTATTCAAATACGATTCCAGATTTGTACATAAATTTCTCATGGAAAATGAGAAATTTTTTTCATTTTGTTTCCTCTGTTTTTCCATGACTTTATATATGAAGTTATGTAGGTCACTCAGCTTTCTGTTTATTTACCCTTTAATTCAATGCATAGCAGTTTCTTCTCCAAAGAGCTGCTTGCTTAATGACTGATGTCAAGGTGACACACCTGCATACTGCTGGCAGTCGGCTGCCCCCATAGGTTTGCTGAGCTTGAAGCTGCCCTTCCTCTCCCTCCTCACCCACTGTGTTGTGTGGCCTTGCAGTGACCATGCACATAAACCTTTTGCTGCTCATGCCATGGGAAAAATTTGTAAGGGATTTTTCTGATTCCTTCTCAGCACCAGAGAGTCCCTAGAGCAGTTGGTACACCACAGATATCAAACATCTCCCAGTGCCTTTGAAAGCCAACCATACCATTTCCTGCACGTATTCTGGACGGCAATGAATTCAAGTTTTTCAGCAGCTTGACATTATAATATTTCTGCAGTGGATGAACTGCACAAAGACACAAAACAGATGAACATTTTTTTATTATTTATTTCCAATGTTTTTGAGGCTGGATTTGCTCGTTCAGACATTACATGGAAAATTGCTCTTGGCAACATTATGTCATTTTCTAAAATATGTGTATTAAAACTGATCAATTACTGTGGGTTGCAAAACATCTCGCAATAGACTAATCAGGGTGCGATATAGTATGTGAGGGGAAAATAACTGTGACTGTTTCTCAAATGGAAGGGAAGCACATTTATGCAGAGTAGCATATGCCACTGTCTGATATTTAGGCTTTTTCCATCAACAAATGCAAAAAGTGTAACATCTGTATTACATAATCCTCCCGCTCTGCACCCAGAAGGCACTGAGGGCTCGTTAAATACTTGGCTACTGCTATGTGGTAATTGGACAGGACAGGATTTTTTATTTTCTTTAACTCTTTCCACTCAAAACTGCTTGGTGAAAGCATTTTCTGCTAATCTTTGGCATTGTAAAGGATAACATCTAATGTCATTAATAAAGTTATTTAAATATTTTTATTATTGAATGTAATCTTCTTGCTGTAGAGAGAGACCTACTTTCCTAACATCTTTCTAGTGTGCTCCAATCTTCACCAGTATCTTGTAAACTTATTCCAGATAAGGTTTCTATTTTATTTTGTACTGTTTTCTGCTAAATATCTAACTCCTTTAAGTTTTATGATAGCAAAAGGGCACAGCTCTATGCATCAAAGGAATTGAGGATGCAGTGCTGGGGCGAACCAATGACCCTGGCTGTCACACTGTGGTCTCGTGCCCTCTGTTTTAAGCATATAGAGGAGACGCTGTCTTTACTCTGCTGTTACTCTGGTGCTTCGTTACAGGAGACAAGGCATTCCTGAAAAAAAAGATTTTCCTTGCCAGATCTTCAGACTAAGCCAGCTAGATAAAAATCTGAGTTTTTGCTTGAAAAAGTTGTTTACTGCACATAAAATCGCCAGATCTGAATAATAGATTTAAATAAATAAATAAATAAAATTGTTTCTTTTTTTTTTATCCCTCCTCTCTGACAGGCATAAATGACTTCAGCTACCTGCACACAAACTGCTTTGAGCTGTCCATCTACGTGGGCTGTGACAAGTATCCCCATGAGAGCGAGTTGCCTGAAGAATGGGAGAACAACCGGGAATCCCTGATCGTTTTTATGGAGCAGGTATTTGACGGAAGAACAACACCTGAGTAACTTGATGACTCCTTTCAGACTGAAAGAGAGTTTAAGAAACAGCTCTGGCTTTCCCTGAGGTTGCTGTGACCATTTATGTTGAGCTTTATTGGGGCTGAGGCCCAGTGGAGCAGTGATATTGCTGTGATGGAAAGCAGGAGCTGAGTCACCTGCTGCTGCCTTCAGCATCTCCCAGCCTTGCCCCTCATGCTGTACCAATGCTGTCACTGAGGTTTTCAAAGCAGTCTGGGGTTTCTGATATATTTCTTACATGGCTGTAATTATTGTCCTGCTCTGGCAGAAGTTTCTACACAAGCTGCTAGGTAGCTTTAGGAAGTCAAATGTAGTTTTTAGGCTTCATGCTCACATTGTATCCCCAGGAAGGAGAAGCTGTCTGCATTGTGCAAATATTTCAGCTGTAACTGTGCTTATGTGAAAAACAGAAATGGTCACTATAATGTGAAGTCTGTGCCATACAGTCCCTGCAATTTTACTTGGATAACATCATCCCTTCAACTTCATAGGCTATTTCAAAGTAAGGTTTCACTAACACTTTGTGCTTCAAGTGATAGAAATTGCATGATTATTGATATTTATTAAAGAAAGTTTAACTGTAAGCAAAGCAGGCATATAATTTCAGCCAGACTGTCTTAATTTCAGAGGACAAAAAAACAAAGCTTGTTAAAATTTAGTAAATGTGCCACAGAGCTTGCCAGAAAAGAGCACCTAAAAACCCTTTATGTTTGCTTCATCTGCTTTTTTAATCTGTTTCTTGAATTTGATGTTTCTAGGATCCCAATAGACATTGTAAATGGATTCACAAGCGTGAACCCCAAAACAGGAATAAGATGCACGTAATTGACATGAGGAATTAATGAATTGCTCTATCTTCCTAATGATGGCACTGCTCATTGCTGTGTAATGTTTATTTATTTATTTCTCCTCATAGGTCCATCGGGGCATCAAAGGCATAGTGAAAGATGTACATGGAAGGGGAATCCCAAATGCCATTATTTCGGTAGAAGGTGTTAACCATGATATTCGCACAGGTAACAATAATAAAATTAAAAATAGTTTTAAAATAAAAAGTCAGCACAAATTAATAAATTTATGGTTAAAAAAAAAAAAAAAAAAAAACAGAAAAAAAAATAATAACTTCACTGCAACTTTGAAGTCTTTTTTTTTTTTTTTTTTTCCTGAGGAAAACCAGCAGAGAGATAATCCAAGGAGAGCATTACAGAAGTGATAGTATTTGGGGGGCTCTTCTCTCCATGGCATAGCTGCATAGATGAGAATAGAACTATGGTTTCTTTTTGGACCCTGTTCCTCTTCTTCCCACCTCTTTTGAAGTACTGAGCAAATATCCCTGTATCTACCCAAAATCTGGAGACAGAGTAAGGCTGTGTTAAAAGAGAAATCATTCTTCCTTTTCTCATGAAAAGATAATGCAGCTCTAACCCAGAGTAACCGCAGCACAGCTAAACAAGGCTGTAGTAGTAGCTCGTTGCACAGAGTGCTTCTCTGGTTATGGGAATGTGTTGGAGATGTGATCCAGAGCTGTGTCCAGAGGAGGAACAGCTGCTACAGGGAAGGGGAGTTTCACACGCTTCAGAGTCTTCTGCAAAGCGTCATAAAAGATAGCCTGATGGGGCTCAGCTGAAACAAGGACTTGAATGGGTGGATTGCAGCCCGGAGAATTACTGTTCTATATGTATTTAAAAAAATAAATAAATGGACAAATGGACAGATGCCTTGTTTGTACAGCCTTTGTCTATACCGAGACACAGATGTTTATATTCAGAGTAAATTCCAGGCCTACTTAATGGCCTGGCAAGGAGTCATGGTTCTAAATAAAGTACTGCTTTAAATAGATACCAGCAATGACAGGATTAATGGTAATACCCGAAAACTGTTGTTGGCAGGTTGGGGGCTGGATAGTGTCCATTGGCTGCTGTAGTTGTGTAGGTCCTATACAGTCCTTTATGAAATGGTCATCGCTGTGCTTGTGAGCTCTGTTGTTAGAGGATCCAAAGAGAGTACGGAGCAGGGAGAGGAGCGTGGGGAAAGAGATGGCCAAGCAAGACCTGTCATTAGCAAGAGTCTGTCTGATTGCTTGCTGCTGAGGTACAGGATGGCACACTGATCTGTTGGCTGATCCTAGGTTATGGAGCATCACAGAGCATTAGATAAGAGACTTCCAACTCTTCAATGTTTTATCTGAGCAGATAATAATCTTGGGATATCTAACTCAGTTTACAATTAATTTTACTTCAGTGCTACCATGTCTCTGTTGTTAAAGAAAACATTGGATGGCAGATACTTAATTAGGCAATAATGACTCTTCCTTAAATATTTCAAAATGGGACCAGTGGGAAATGATAGTGGGAATGAAAGTAATCAGCTGGTCTTCCCTGTCTTGGAAGACTGCCATAAACGGTAGGTTGCACTGCTCTGGTAATGGAATTAACATATTACTCTGCCTGAGACCAAACAAATGCAAGGGGAAATTAATCTCCAGCTCTCTGTATGCTGGATTTCTACATGAAAGAAAGATCAGCTGTCTAAAAACAGTGGACAAGCATATGGAAAGAAGTCCTGGTAGCATGGTAATAACTGTGCAAGGTTCCAGAATGCAGTTTGTAGCACTTGGGAAGCTTGCAGCTCTTTGGATTAGGTGTTGAGCAGAACTTCTGTGGTTAAGGTCAATCTGAACTTCTTGGTACAAGCAAATGTAATTGTTTCATAATTTTTATTTATTTATTTAATGAGAAATACTGAATTTGACACTGTGTTTGGGAATCACTTTATAAATGGGAAGATGGGAGTTCTATCTTGTTTTATATTACACAGATAATGTACATGTTGGTTTTGAAACAGCAGAATTTATGGTGCAGAAAAAAAGCTAAAATGACACAGCTTCAGAGAAAGAAGGCAAGTTGTCAGAATTTGCCTTTCATTTATACATTTTAAATGAAAAATGAATCAATTTAAAAGTCTGAGTTGCCTTGATATAAAAATAGTCCAAGTGGAAGAAAAATTGTGGCCACTATCTTTATTCATGTAAATTTTGTTTAAAGTGATCTAGGCTGTAAGGTACCTGCTTTTTCTTTGGTACACTGATGTTGTTGACTACCCTGTACAGCAGACAAAATTGTGTGAAAAGGCCTTTTAATAATATTTTTTTGTTTTGAGAACATTTCTCTGCTCTTTTCTGTGGACAAAAAAAAAAAGTGCACAAAAAGTCCTTTATTTTCTCTTGAAAGTACAATATATCTTACTGAAAAAGGATACTGGTGGCACTAAGCTGATAATATTAACAGGCTAATTGAAATTATTGATTTAGAGAGCAAGAGCTTTATGGAAAATTATTCCATTTTCTTTTGATGTAGGTGTAATTATTGCTTCACTCTGATTGCATGGTGTTACAGTTAGATGTGGACTATGCTCTATGAGATAACCTTCAGAAAAGAGTTCATCGATTGGATGGATAAATGTACTAGACACCCTTTTTTCCCCACATTGCAAGTGCAGGCAATTATTTGGGGTGCCTTCTCGATCCCACTAGCAGAGGTCAGTGGACTTTCCATTACCAAGAGGGAAAGGAATTTGTAAAATGTTTGTGACTTACTATGGCCTCTGGGCATATCAAATCATATGCCAGTGGCATCTTCCCAAGTATCTGGCAAAAGGTTATATTTTTTTATATCACCTGCTTGTTTTTGCACTGCATTAGCTCATTATTTTTTTTGGATGGGTAGATCGAATGTGCCCTGTTACCAGAGTAGGAAGCAGACTTGAGCGTATTGAGTTTTTTCAAACTTGTGCCTGCATTTCAGGTTTGGATTGCTCAGGTGGAAGTGCAAGGATAGGGAAAGGACCTCTCAATACAGAAATTAGCCCACTGCAACCTTTTCATGATAGTACAGAGCCTCTCCTCCTGCACCCACTGGACAGCTCCAATAAAAAGTAACTGGAAGGTGGAATTTCTAGTGTTTTAACTGCTTGTATATACTAGCAGGAGGGAAACAAGCAAGCCAAGTGTCATTACAGAAAAGACCACCTTCCAAAAGCCTAGAGATCTCTCTTGTGACACCTCCCATCACGGCCTGTATGCACACATGCATGTACCCACAGAAACAAAAGCCACCCAACCTGTGGCAGCCTCTGACTGCTTGCAGTAAACAATTAAGACAATGCTAAACCTGGAGTATTTAGTGTCTTGATCAAGAAATGTACAGTTCCCTTCTAGTGAAGCTTCTCTGTACTGGAGCCTTCACCAGAATTCAAAGACAGATGCACATTTCTGTATGATTTTTGCAATTAAGCATAATTAATTTAATTTCACACAGTGTTCAGAGAAAGATTTATGAGTATTTTGGTAAACTTGATATGCTTTCAGCATACATTATGTAACCAAACTGAAAGATTTTGAAGTACCATTTAGTTAATATTTAATAGCATTAGTCTCAGCTAAGTATATTTCTAATGTTATAATTCTCCAGGTTTTTTCTCCTTGCTGACTGCCTCTTCAGCAGAGAAAAGTTAAGTTTTAGTTATTGTATGCCCTGGCCATGCATCACCATGACTAGATTTCCTGGGACCTCTGTAGATAACAGCGTATTAGGATAATTTTTATAATGTCTTTAAATTCTTAACATTTAGTTAAAGTCATTTAGTTGTAAAAGGTTGATTGATTGATCCTATCAGGCTCAAAGAGCACCCCTCTTAACTAGAGTGTTTCTGGAGTTGTCTGACACATTTAATTTCTAATATGTATATTATGTATATATGCTACATTTTTATTTTACCTGAGTGGACATTAAAATTTCTTTCTAGACCCAGCTATTGGATATGGACATAGCCTTCCTTCAGCCTTCTTCCATTGGAGACTGTTATTTTAGTAGTCTTAATATTAGATAAAAGTGCCTGTATTTTTAATTGTTTCTCTTGCCATCTGCTCTGATTTTTATTTATTTATTTTTTACCTTCTGCATCATTTAACCTAATTAAAAAAAAAAAAAAAGAAACCAAAAAAAAAACCAACCTTACCCTTTTACTCTGGTATTAAATTCTGGGTGATGACAGCTGACAGAAGCACTAATGTCTAGTTACTTGTGAATGAAAAGGAGGTAAAATGCATCGTGCTTAACAGCTTAATATCCAAATGTGTAATGGTTTCCTTGTGGTGTGTGAACCTGCAGATTTTTTCCTGGCTTTGTGCAGGGTTGTGATGAACTGCCTGCTAAACGTGTCAAAAATTATGGGTCAGCTTTGAATCCCAGGGGCTAAAGCCAACATCTGAGCAGGGATGAATTCACAGCCGCAAGTTGGGGGCATGCAGCCTTCACTAGGGTGTCAATGGACCTAACAATAAAGGAGAAGAACTAAATAAAGTGTTCCTCAGAGGATCCTTTCTAAGAGTGCCATTCCTAAGGTCTTGAGAAAGAGCAAATCTAAACCTTGGCCATCACCAAGTAAGGCTGAAGTGGCTGAAAGAAACACCTGAGCAAGGTGGTGTGCAAGAACTAACAGTATCAGGTGTGCTTGCACACAATTTCATGCTTGCAGTCAAAAGCTTCAATATCAGGGTATAGTAGATATTGCTGTTTTGCTAACGCTTGCTGCTTGTAAACACTTTCTGTTTTACAAAGGCCTAAATCAAAATATTTTTTCTTTAAACAGAAGCCAGCTAGTCTGATTTTTTTCCAAATAAAATATTTTCATGCAAATTGTCTTTAGTTTTTGCAACACTACGTTGTAAGCAACCCAAGGCTAGTGGTAGTAGGGCTGTCAGTAAATATTAGTACTAAAAACAAATAAACAAAAACTCTTTGTATGCAAGATGTTTCATTTCTATTTATATATATAATTGCATATTTGAATATGCACTTTCAGTCCACAGTGGGTCTTCCCTGGATAGGCTGAAAAATTAATTTCAGATGTTGATATTTCATTGTTTTTAGTCCTCAGTGATGCATACTTCCTAGTTAAAATAATATTTTAAAAGAAGTCTAAAACCATCCTAGTGTATATATGGGTAAACCAAGATGAATGGAAAGGAAAGCCCTAATTCAATGAGGTGTTAAAATACAATGTTTTATGCACAAGTGATTTAGTTGATTACAGTGACTCTGTTTATGCATTTACAGGTAAGCAAGTGGTGAAGTACCCTGATGAATTATAGTTTGTAAGAAAAATAGCATAATAAAGCTCAATGTAAGATTTTATGGAAGGGGATGCTTAGATCTCAGAGTCGATATGGTACACACTCTCACATAGCCCCACCACCAACCTACATGTGTACAGGTGGTCTGGCCAGGACCTCATGTGGTGCAAGTAGGTCCCTGCTTAAGAAATGAGCCCTGTCCTAAAACCATCCCTTTTTCCTAACAGGAGCTGATGGGGATTACTGGCGGCTTCTCAACCCAGGGGAATACGTGGTCGGCGTGAAAGCAGAGGGCTACACCGGCGCCACCAAGACCTGTGAGGTGGGCTATGACATGGGAGCCACCCAGTGCGACTTCACCATCTCCAAAACCAACATGGCGAGGATCAAGGAAATTATGAGGAAGTTTGGGAAGCAGCCGATCAGCCTGTCCCTGCGGCGGCTCCGGCAGCGGGCTCGGCAGTGGCGGCAGCGGAGATAGGCCTCAGCTCTGCCTCGATCAGCCCAGCTGTAGCAGTAGTGAGAGTTATGTAGCCCATCTCTTCATACGCATTTTCCTGCACGAGGCCTTTCTGTTAGGGGAGCTGGATGTGGGTTTGTCATTTTGGAGAAAAATTTTTGGAAACAAAATTCAGTTTGAGTTGAAGAGAAATAAGCCCCAGTGTGTGGGGGGAGAGGCGGAAGGAATGTAAAAAGATGTTTTGAGTTAAACTGAAGTGATTTTTTTTTTGCCTGTGGATTATTTAATCCTTTGTAAATCTGTTTTCTTTAAATATAGAAAAGAAAAAAAAAAAGAGATACTTGTACATGAGAAATGTTGTTTTGAAAGAAAAAAATGAAAAATGGTGTTTCTAAAGTATAAAATTGATATATTTTTGCAATTCAAAAAAGTTTTAACGCTCTTTACATTTTATCCACATATGGGAGGAAAGCTGAGAGGGCACAGCTTCTGCTGAACATTATTAAAATGTGTCAAATTTCAGTCTCTTTCCCTGAAAGAGACTTTTGGACAAGCATCATAATCTGATTGCTGAACTTAATGCCCAGAACATTTTCACTTCTGGTTTAAAAAGCTGTATTTTCTAAACCTCTAAGAAAAAGTTGCTTGATAAACATCACTGCAGCACTGTGCCATAGCGCATCCTCTCTGACCCAGGAGAAGGACTCAAAATGAAGCTTTCATCATAGATGCAGGCTTGGTCATGGGCATGTATATAGTTCACAAATCCCCTGGCAGCATCTTTTTCCTTGATTCTGGCCTGCCTATAAGTGCCTTTTGTGCTCATGCACACCTTGTGTCCCTGACTTTCATAACATGCAAAAAATTCAATGTTCCTCTACATGGTCTCTTCATCTTACCACTACAGCTACTGCTTTTCTGGCCTCACTACTCTTAGTGCTGGATTTCTGCTTTTTTATTGCCTTGTAAGTAACAAAGTTGTACAGCAGGATAGGATTGAGGTTTGGTAAAGATGCAGATCAGATCTAGGAAAGAATGAACTAAATAAACACTCATCAAACCATCAGCTGGTGAAAATCAACTTTGCTCTGTCAACTTCAATGTCATGACCTTAGTTATACCAAAAGAAGGGCCAGCTGTACCTTTTTAGCCAGTCAAAAGTCTGTGGATAAACAAACATTTTTAATATGCATGGTAGTGAGGCTGCAATGTACACTTCCAAATAGAGTTTGTTTAAAACTTTTTAATTGCTATTACAGTTCTTGCCTATCTTGATATGGTTCTTGGAAAAGACATTCACCCAACTATCACTCAAAACAGGAGAAATAAACTAAATAGAAAACTTACTGTAAAAATATTGCTTGCCATCTGTGCTAAATCTTTTTTCTTGTCAGCAAAGAATCTTGTAAACACAAAAGGCAAAAGATTTCAGAATGAATAATATAATCATGAACCCTTGCATAATAAATAGTCCTATTATTAAATTTCATAGACAATTCCAGCCTATGCTTGTTCTGCAAATTCCATTAAATAACAGCAATGTATTTGACAGCAAAGGCACAAAGAAAATAACAGGGTGCACACATAATTTTCTATAACTGAAATTATGGAACTCCAGCTCCTAGTCAACATCATTTAAATTAAATAATAGATGTAAACAAAATAATCCAATCGTCACATTAGCATTTTGAATGATGTTTTACTTTTTTCACTCTATTTACCACCTTTACAACATTCTGTGTTCCATATTTTTATTTTGAGCTACAAACTTAACAGCAAAGTTGTCAAGAAGGTTTTTTTTAGCATCTGAGAAAGGACAAGTGATTTCATTCTTTTTTCAGGTAATGATGAGAAACTTTTTTTTTTTTTTTTTTTTTTTTTTTAGTAGTGACAGCATAAAAATTTTCCTGCTAATTTTCCTGCTAATTTGCCAGCATGCCTGATTTTTGTGTTATGAACTGATGAAGTTCCTTAGGTAACTTCTTTCTTGAATCCTACGAAGTCCCAGTCATTTTGATGGGGGGTTGTTTGCACAAAGATGCAAACAGGGCAATGAGGAGGCACATTTAATTCACTAATATTCAGATTGAAGGTGGAAATCGCTAGCTGGACGGTCAGTCCTGACAGGTCAGTTCTTTCTACCTTGCAATACCTTTTCAGGCTGTTCTGAGATTAACTTTATAAACCCAACTGTCCCTATGCTCTGTTCCCAGGTATCAGGTTATCTCAACAAACAAGACATTTTTTGTTCAGTAGTGAGAAGTGGATCTCATGGGAAGGCATTTGATGTCTGTTAGCTAAAATAAAGTGGATTCTGATTGTTGCAGACCTCACTAACATAAATGCTGAAGACAGTGGCCCTGGTGTTCTCTGTTGGCAGTGACTAGTGCTTAAATGTACTTGAGTGTAGCAGAACTATGACTAATGCAGGTGACCTTAGTCTGTTTTGGTCCAGGCATTACTAAATAAATGGCCTAATAGACATCAAGTATAGTCATCACTGCAATTATTTTGTGTTTGTTCAGCACCTTTAAACTGAACGCTCAAGTTCAAAGGAATTTTACTAGTAACTTCAGACACGTGAATATCTCATGCTGAGATAAGATGCTTATGCCTGCCCTGAATACAATAATAGCAAAATGAAGTGTGCCCTATTTGCTACTATAGTAATGCACTTGGGAGTTAAAATGTTCTTTCCTTTTTTTTTTTTTTTTTTTTTTTCTTTTTAAATACATGGTACTGCTATTTAATCTCCACATATATCCATGCCACAAACCAATAAATTCAGATGCCAGTATTTTCTAGTTATCTACTTTTTCCCCATCTTTAAAATAGTATTTTATTCTAAATTCTGTGTTTTTTATCTCCTTTCATTTTATTGTTGTAGGAAAATTTGTAACCCTAAAGAAAAGAAAGGAAATAAATCTTAAGATAGATACACTCCTTTTATAATTACAGTTTCATTTTAACAGCTACATATATGAGGATTTTTCCGAGCTTTGATCATTCCTGATATAAAGGAAAAAAATACAATTATTTCAAGTAATAAGAAATTCAGCTCCACAATCTCACCCACGCAGTAAAGGTTGAACAAATAAAAGGTTGTAACAGGATGTATTCCACTCTCTTTGATAATACCAGCCATCAGTCTTCTGCTCCCATGCAGAGTGCTGACAGTCATAAAACACAGCATGAGCTGGCTGGCTTCTCCTTGAGTCCCCATGTCATGCCATCTAGTTATTCATTTTTTATCTGTTTAATTATCATAGTTTCTATAACCACCTCTCAATTTTTGTCATCCTTTTTAGTTACTACAGGTATGCTGCCCACTGGAAGACAGGTCTTAGTATCTGCAAATTGGCTTGAGAATGCTGAAGCCAATAGTACTGTATCTACTAAAACGATATCTACTTACACATGTTGGTATGAGTGTACTGAATCTTGGTAATCTCTAACTCAAATTTAATCTGCTGGCACCAGAAGACAAGTAGGATTATCTGAGTATTGTGATGTTGAACTCATTGTGGGTAAAATACACTGATAAAAATGAATGCAGATTAAGTTATTGACTACACTGAAGAGGAAATGCAATGTTTCATTGAATGTTTTAAGCCTGTTGTGTATTTTCAACTTCTTTTACCAAATACTTTTCCTTCCCTTATCCATTTTTCCCTCTAAATTTAGCTCATTGTTTTCAGTGAATTTGGGATATCTTCACAAAGCATGGATTTTAACTGTCAGTGACAGTTATATGACCATATTTACTTGCCTCTCATCATTCTACAGTGGGTGCTGGACCTTTCTGAGAAACGCCTGAAGAAAGATGAGTTAACTTGAAACAGAGTACAAATGGTGTCGCACCAACAGCTTTCATTAGTTAACCTTTAAAGTTGGTATGTAAAATATCCAAGTTTGGAGGCAGAAGTGCCTCATTTAACTTTGTAGGGTACCCATGTGAATTCAGCCAGGTTGCAGCCACCAGCCTGGCATGAGGAAAAGCCTATACCAATGGTATGGATTGGAGCAGTATCATGTCCTGCTGTGGTATGATGCTAGGCTGGCATGGGAACATCGCAGGATAAGCAGCTATGTATACACTGACCAACTATCCAACAAGAGAGCAAAGCAGCTCTATTTCTTATTCAATAAGAGGACATACCTTTCAAATACTTTTTCTTTTCTTTCTTTCTTTCTTTCTTTCTTTCTTTCTTTCTTTCTTTCTTTCTTTCTTTCTTTCTTTCTTTCTTTCTTTCTTTCTTTCTTTCTTTCTTTCTTTCTTTCTTTCTTTCTCTTTCTCTCTTTCTCTCTTTCTCTCTTTCTCTCTTTCTCTCTTTCTTTCTTTCTTTCTTTCTTTCTTTCTTTCTTTCTTTCTGTAGCTGTTGCACACACAGAGAGAGGGGCACTGCTTTTTTACAGATGATTTCATGGGTAATTTTAGTACCGCTTTTGCCTGTGCTTATCTGTGCTACCACAATGGCAAGCACTTTTTTGAGTCCTCTCCATTAATACGTATAATAGGTGAACCAGTCCTTAATAAAAAGCTATGAATGTTTTTAAGCTTCAGAAGATTAACTTGTAGATGTTTAAGGTATTTCCTCATTTTGCCAAGCTTAAATCACATTTATACATAGTCAGATGTGCTTACTAATCTTTAATTTCTTTTTAAAGGTCATTTAGCTTGAGATGACATTTTTGTATTTCACTGTGACACTTTAATAAGATTTTTGAGCAGCAAAATTTATGGTCAATGAAGCCATCATGGTGAATGCAATCTTGTGCCTGGAACAGTAAGTCAGTAAATAACTATTGTCTGCTAACCTCCACTGATGTAGTCATCATTGTGCAGCGTATATTGCCAGAGTAAGTCTAGGTGAGATTTACAAATCCACCAACTCCACGTTCAGGTTTGCAGGACAATTTGAAAGACAGGTAGCTGCTCTGTCTTCTTAACCTGGCAAATTACCTTTTTATTTATTTTTTTTTTCTTTAATGGAGATTTGGATTATTTCTCTACACTGAATATTTTAAACAGTATTCTTCCGTTCATTGTATGCTCCTTGCTCATTAGGCAGCAAAAGGATGGGTTTATGCCTTTAAATTTCAGAGGGGCTAAGTTTATTGGATGATTTTTGGTATACCATTTTAACTCATTACTAGCTGAAAATAAAACATTTATCAATTTAAAAAAAAAAAAAAAACGCTCAGGTAATGAATATAAAGGTACATTATATCTGTTTTTCCATGCTATCTGCCTTTTCATTCATATGAACACCTTCAATAATCTGACACAGAGAGCCAGGCTCTAAGAGGTTATACACCCACCTTCACTTGCCTTGTGTCTGGTGGTTTGTACAGGCTAGGTTAAGTAATATCCCCTGCAGTTTTCTGCTCAGGCCTCTTTGCTTGACTCTCTCTACAAAATTGATCTTCAGAGACCTTTCAGGCACTTACCTCTCCTCATCAGCCAGGCTCATTCAGATTTTTATAATTTCTGCAAGACTTTATGAAAAAAATATAGATGTATTTAAAGTTGAGTTCTGTACCAAAATGATCACTTGTCTCCAGTGGGTTAAATAACAAACCATCCTGCCCTTTGCTCTGCACTGAGGAACTGTGATGTTTCATGTAGACTGAGCCTGATAGCATCTGAAAGATGGTGTCCCATAAGATAAAGCTTCAATGTTCACAGAGTGAATTCCAAGGCCAGAAAACAGTATATGGAAGAGGGCATATCCAGATCTAAAGAAATACATAAATGGAGTGAGCCAGTATGTAGTTTCAAGGATGGCAGCTTGCTAAGTGCCCAGACAGTAGGATCCCAGATAGGCTTGTGATAACATCAGTTTAAAAATACTTATTAAGAATGGGCTGAGAATGAGATGAGAAAAAATGTATATTTTTTTTCAGCAAGCAAAATAAACAAGCAAAAGTCTTTCTCTGCATTTTTGAATAATATTTATCAATATCAATACCAAAACATGGCTGTGGAAAGAAAGCTTTCTCTTTTCTTTTAAATTAATTTCCATTCCAAATCTCTGTGGTGTATTCTGAAATACTGGTGTTGTTTAGAGAAAAATGTTAACAACAATTTCCACCTATTATCATATTCAGTTACATCAATCACCTGATATTTTAATTATTCTAATCATTAACTCTCACTTAATTTGCAGCAGCTGCTGTCTAGAATTCAATACACCACTTATGTCAACACCACAGTCATTCTTATTAACTCAGTACTCTCCCAAGAGCAACAGAAAAGAGCATTCAGGGTAAACCATCATTTAAAGATCTAACAAAATTCAGCCAGCATTATTGTCAGCAAGTAAGGTATGAAAAATGGAATTACTTTTCATGTTTTAGATGTGACAGAAATTCAATACCTAGGTTAATAAGGATCAATGACAGCATAATCTCACTTGAATAGACCAGAGGGATTTAAATTTGAGATCTATTTCTTACCACAAGGACCCGAATCTGATTACATGGCCTCAGGTGTTTTGTTTGTGGTTTGTTGTGATTTTCTTGTTTTTCTTTCTTTCTTTTTTTTTTTTTTTTGTAATGTAAAGGGCTTTAAAATCACATTCCTACATTCCTATTTACTACAGTTTCCTGAGACCTCTAATTTGAAGGCAAATTGAGTCATTACTTATTACTTTGGTTGTCTTCCAGAAGCATGCCATAGCTCTATGCCAGCTCACTGATCAGCTCCTGGTGGCCTCAAGTTCAGATCAGATCTTCAGAAACAAAACGGATAGATTTATAGTAAAACCAGGAAAAGAGTGGGAAGTGAATGGGAAAACAGGCTCTGTGTCTATTATCTACCCTGTATCTTCCAAATGCAAAAGCTTATTCTTCTACTTTTGGTAATGAATCACATCTAGAGCTGCTCTGATAACATAATGCTTTCTGGCAACATTTCAGCCCCCCTATGTTTGCGTTGAAGGACCAAGACAATCATGTCAACAGCTACACCAGAAACTATGTGTAAACTGTTAAATCTACTTATTTAGTTTAATTCTAAATATTCTGCTATCACTTTTTGCCTCTGTTTTTATGCCACTTTAAAATCCTACACTATGTTGCTTAAATGTTAAAACTTGAGGTATTCTTGAGAGATATTTGGCATGTGGTTTTATTGAATTTTTGCAGTTATGTTTCATTGCACAGTTTGTAGCACTGTTGCCCTAAAAAGGTCACCAGGGACCATTTTAATGAGTCTGAGTCACTCTAAATTCAAATTCTGATGGCACTGTATTGTCAATAACTATGCCACCTTCAGCATTAGGTGATGTGCAAAACATACATGACTTGGAGAAAATCCAGCATAAGAAAATCAGTTTCTCACTAATGAAAGTGTCTGTAAAATTAACCAATGAATTTCCATCTTGACTTCAGAAGAAATTTATCATTCTTAAAGCAGTACGGGTCTCCAGAGAGTGCTTTTCAGCTTATCACACTCTTCAAATGTATTATTAATTCTTTGACTGCTGGATGATTTGCTGTTGGACTGAAAATCAAACGTAATAAGCACTTGAAAATGATGGAGTTTCATCTGGCCACTTGTTTTGTGGCTTACTGGCACAAACTCCAGGGACAATGAAGAAGTGCAACCTTTCCCCATTTCTGAAAATACTGGTTGAAAAGAAATACTGTGGACAAGATCTGCACAAAGTATAAATCAATAGAACTTCACAGACTCTCATCTTTGTAATCTGCAGGGAACATGTTAACTTCTTAGGTCTAATGTTTGGGTAATGAGAACAGAAAAAGCATGAGAGCAGCACAAAGAAAAACGAGAGAGAGAGAACAGATTTTCAGGGCAAAGCCGAAACATGGAAAAGAAGATTACAGTCAAAAGCTTCTTTTCACCTATTTGTCCAGAAGAAAATCTTCCCTGAACTTGCCTTTTCCTGACTTTTCAAATAGTCTTTTCTTTTGAAGCATTCAGTGAGATGTCCAACAAAGAACAGCCATAGTGATGGCATTTCAAGATTTCTGGCCCAAACCAGAGAGTTCAGAAGCAGATGCTCACAAATCATTTCTCCCTGAACATTGATAACTGCAATTTTTCAAATAACAGAAAATGACTCTGAATTTTCAGATCTGGTAGGAGGGGAAGTAGGGGTACTTTTCACACCAAGGGAACTGGAAGAGAGCTGGTAAAAGCTCAGGATAGGAAATCAGATGGTCAAGGAAGCATTCTACCAATGAGTTAATCATTTGACATGAAATTCTTATTTGTTGTGGAAGAGAAAACGGTGTAATATTCTTATAATGGCAGGAAGATGGACAGCCAGTGGAGCAAACGTGAAATAAGCCAAGACGGGACTCCATTCACCTCTTGTTTTCCAGATTTTTTGGCCCATACCTGGCACAGGCACAGCTCTGAATTACCACAGTCCCACATCAGAGAATCTGGGGAGAGGTGCTGAGTTTCTAGAAAGATGTTATAGAACTGTTGAGGATGCTGAAATGATCCATTCACAAATTAAAATAAAATCAATGTGTATTATTAGGGATAAAATATACTCTGGAGGGGGACAAAGGAGCAAATAAGGATGCTGAAGATGGTAGAGTAGAAATGAGTTATTATGACCCATGACAATACAAGTGTGTGTGTGTTTATATGCTTCTGTGTGGGCACATAGTGTACACTTCCCATGTTTACTTGCAGTAGACAGAAGCAATCAGAAGAACAGGCAGCCCTCAGGGGGCATCAGTGCTACAGAGCTGCCAATTGTTTGACATTAGGAAACCAAACTGTACAGATGTAGCCTTATTATAGTAACAATCAGAGCAGAGTGTAGGAGTCTATAGTATTTATCAGCTTTCCTGATTATATGCTGTTGAATTTGTTTCAGTGATCTAGCTGTAGCCTAAGAACTTGAGATGGAATATACTTGTTTCAATATCCCTCCAACCCTCCAAAAAAAGTAAGGAGAAAAAAATAGAAAAAAAAAAAAAAAAAAAAAAAACAAAAACCTGCTAAAGAAAACCCAATGTCTCATGTGAATTCTGCATCTGAAAATGCTATCTTGAAATGTGAAATATCTTTGCCATGTTTTTATTTTAGCCAGGTTATAAAGAGGCTTTACAGAGGTAACAAGAACAAATGTTTACCTGTTGAAGCCAAACCAAATCTACTGATGTCAAGATAAAATTGCCCAGACACTTTGTCACTGCATTTGGAAGACTTCTTTATCAAACATTTAAAACAGTGTCATGGCTCACCAAGAGTTATTTTTTATCTGATTCCTGCTGTGAAACTACGATGATTTTCTGCACAAGAATTTGTGACCCATTGCCACTTGAATGTTTGTAAAAGGTCCAGCACATCGTGGGTGCTGCCGTAAACACACTACTAAAAAATGACTTGTAATTTGAGTTCTGATAAAATGCTGCCAACTCTTGTAGTTATGTTGGAGATCTCCCTGAAGAAGCTCAGCTTTTCTTTTGTTAGAAGAAATTTCTAGCCTTCAGAGTTGTAAAGGAGAGACCCATATCAGATGTTTACAAGCATCTGGAGAAGCCATAGTCAAATAACAACATCCTCAGTTATATTTTCTCCTCATTTTTAAGCTGAACTCGACTTTGCATGAGCCAGAATAAAAATTTGAAGACGATGACTTGATATTATTGTGAAGATATTTTGTTTTTTCACTTGTTGCTTCCTAAGATTGCTTTTTTTATAAGAGTTCTGTGATCACCATTAACATTGAGCTTATAAGTGCATTTTCTGTACCCAGGAAATCACTTTAATAAGCTCTTTAATTAACCAACAGTACCTTTGCTCCTTTGCCCCTTCTTTCTTTTCTGTGCTCTCTACACTGTATGCCCAATACTTTAAGGAGGAAGCATTAGCCTCCCAGAGACAGACCCATAGTCCAAGTCACTGCTGAAAATCACCATGTTTTGGTGAAATAAGGTTTTGTGATGCTGTACTGCTGCAAGAGGGAGAAATGGAGACCAGCCATGGGGTCCCGATAGAGGTAGGTGACACTGTAAGGAAATGTGGGGAGTGATGTGGATTGCATATCCAAAACTGTACATTTATTATGGATTTTCTAGAAACTCCCCAAAATTCAGCTGTAAATGCCTCCATCAGCCAGCCCTCTCCAAAAAGCTGGTTACTGGCGGTGGTATTGATGACTGGGAGAGAATCAGTGTAATGGGCCAAGAAATAAACCAAGAAAAAGCCTGAGAGAGATGCTGGCAGCATGGTCATGCAAAACATCCCAAAGGGAGAGGAGGTGAGAGAAAAGAGATTTGGGAGCAAGGAGAATGTTTCCTTGTTTTTTCATTCCTCCTGTGTTCAGGCAAACAGAACTTCATGTACAAACAAACCGAGGAGCATCACCAGTGCTTGTCTCTATCAAGTTTTTTTCTTGTGAATACAAAGTGGAAGGGGAGGGGGTGGTCACAGCAGTATTCACAGCAGTGTTTGGTATTTTTTCTGCTCACTGCCTTTGTCTCTGGAATAACATCACAATTTTCAAAGGTATGAAAGCTAAATTTGCTTTAATAAAGTGCATATCTACATGTTATAAACAAATGTATTTTGTGAAAACTACAAAACTAACTCTAAAATACTATTGTATTTCCTGATTAGAAGTTCACCTGCACCATTCCTAAATAGCAGAAGTCTTCCTAAACTTTATAAAGCCCTTGAGATATTCCATATGCATGCACATTTCTTTCTGCAAGGCAAAAAAACTCAGGGTTCTTGAACCTCAATATAAAAACATGCTAAACAATTTAAAAACAAACAAGAGAGCAGGAGAGGTCTTCATGGTCACTGTGGTAGCTAGCATTTCTTTTTTTTTTTTTTTAAATCATGGATTCTGAAGAAGTACTAGAAGATATCTGAGGCTGTCATCTTCTTCCTCTTGCTCTGAGGCAGGAGCAGCACTTTCACATCTACCCACTGTGTCTGGGTAAGCAAGATATTTAAAGCTAGCAATTACATCAACTGACATTAACAGCTGCCTGGAAGCTTCCTTGTTTTATGCACATCAGCCGGTTGGAACAGAAGGCTGAAGAGCAGTGTGGAAAGACAAAAATGTGCAGGTTCCACACAAGCAGAAGGCAGCACATATATCTATTTTGATGGCTTACCCCTATCCACGGAGGCTGCTGCTGCCAAGATGTCACCAAGGCTATTTCTGTTATGTTGCTGCTTTAGGGACATCCAGTTCTTCCTGTCTCAAGCATGCAGTCAGGATTAGGAAATCTCAGATACCCTGCTGAAGCCCAGAGACGGCACCAGGATAGATGCTAAACATATGCAAAGAAGTGTTGGAGGTGCCCCACCACATTTCAGAAAGTGGGTGCCAAGATCAGCTCACTGTGAGGAACAGTGCTTGTGCCCAAAAGTAACAGATACCTGAAGTATGTTAAGTTTTGGTGACTCAACATCTCCATAAAACTGAGAACTATCAGGGGATGATTTGTAAACAGCAAACCGAACTCAATTGAATCAGCTGTTCACAACAAATAATTTGAACAGCTCTGTGTATGCAAAGCAGATAATTTTAATGTGAAGATTATGGCAAATACACAATCATTTTAATAGGATGATTAAGAGCTGCAGGCTCCAGGGGAAACCATTTCAGCAGTGTGTGCACCTGCATCTATTGACGGAAGAAAAATATATGGAATAACAAGCAGTATCTCATCAGCCCATCTGCAGGTCATAGCATGGGCCAGTTGGAGCTGAGATAGAAAGAAGGAAAAAACACATTGTTAGACAGCTTGGAACCATGTACTCAAAGTCTTGAGCTTAAAGTAAAACTGAAAAGGATGTTGCAGGTTTGCTGTGTGGGCTCATGAGTGCTGAGGATGATCAGCACAAGGAGCGTGAGACAGGGGAGTTATTTGGGCCATGCTGAACGCTTAGCTCTCTCCAGGAAAATCCTCAAAATTGGGGATTTTAGAACATGAATGCAACTCAGGGTACAGAGGAAGAGAAAGTAAAATTAGAAAGACAGAGGCAACATCTTCAAAATCTCATCAACTAACTGCTCGCTTCTACCATGGACAACAATATGCCTCAGTCCCTGGAGAAAGTCTGGGCAAATTGGCCAGACACTGGAGGAGCAAGCAATCTAAAGTAATCACAAGTTCTTCCAAGATGATGATTTCACTGTCTCTATATATTCAATATTTGCTGGCAGCAATATTTGTTAGGTTCTGTTGACATAGGAAAAGTGAAAATAATTATACTTTTAAAATATTAAAAAAAAAAACTATTTTTAACAGATAATAGATTTTATTACATTTTTAACATCTTCTGGAGAAATACATTTATAAAATATGTACATATTTATATGTGATATAAATATATAGGTATATAAATATTAAAGAATGCATAGACATATTTTCACTGCCTCTTCAACCTTTTACATTGGAATGGAGAAATAAAGTATGACTAAAAATACCTTTCAGTGAATACATCCTGGCTCTACAGAGTGGTCTCATACTTTGCTGGTTCCAGAATTATAACAACATGAGCAAAACAAGGCCAAAGAAACTTATTAACTCTGTTTATACACACACCCGGTAGTTCATAGCTGGAAACAGGCATACTTCAGCCAGTAGTTTATAAGACCCAATGTGTTGCTTTTGCTGGTGAAACATTTGGGCTGCACCCATGTCCCAGTTTTTACCTTTCTGTGAAAAAACTCCTTTTCTCTCAGGCACTTTGCTGGCCAGAGCCCCTTCCCAGCACCTCTTGCCCTTTTGGGCTCAATTGCAGGCACAGACATGGAAAATCAGGGAGACATGATTTCTTGCATTACATGCATTCAGATGACACCTTTATGACTGCTTAGCCACATTCCTGGGGGCAAGTCCTAAAAAGCTGAGTATTTTTGTTGGCTTTTAGTGTTATGTTTATTTTCCTCACTGAATTAGAGGCCAGCTACTACTTAGGCTACATTGCAAATGTCCATGCTAAGTCTACCAAGGTCACAGAAGAGGTGATGTTTTGTGTGACTAACAAGGCAAGCATCAAATCTAATGTAACTTAATCAATAGCAAAATCATAGAGATGGCCAGAAAGGTGAAGTACAGGCCTTGCAGTACATAACATAACGATAATGTAGGATATCAAACAAAGATGTCTATTCTGTCCCTTCTATATAGGTTGCATGTCCTTGAATTATCTAGCAGGTGGAACATTTACCTGCTGCTAAATAAAGCATTATTTAGAGAACTGTCTGAGTTTAGCATCATTTACATTTTCCTTTAGATTTAGATACCATCTGCTGTTCTGTTTTCTTTTGCCTACTGTCACAGTCATAAGCATGTAATTACCATACTCCTACTCATTTTTTTCATGTTCCTTTTCACTACAAGCTTTGTTTCAACCAGTTTCTGTCTTTAGCTTGCTTAAAACCTGTAATTATTAGAAGACACTTTATGAGATCAACAGCAATGTTTCATGCTGTACAGATATTTTTTTAATGGATTAAACCAGGACAGATGACAAAGCACTGAAAGCAATCTTTATATCAGAAAAGTGGAAGGAAAGGGAAGTCTTGTGAAAATGAACTTATCATGACTTTGTATGTATCAAAAACTTTAAATAGACTGCTGTTTTGTTGTTGTTGTTGTTGTCTTCTCATACTGATTAAACAATAAGTTTCAGTAGTGAGAAAGTGTGTACCTATGTAAATAATTAACACAGCAAAGTGCTGCCTTGTATCTTGAACTTTTGTCTGAGTTCAGAAAATACTTGGTTCAAGCCTGAGCCTCAGAACTGTCAGGTTTGTTGTTAGCTTCTGATGTTTTCTGCTGTTGCAATTTTTATAATGTTGACTGCTGACTTTTGTGGCATCCTTTTTCTCTGGAAGCACGTGGTTCAGGAGGATCTTTTTATAGAAAAACATCTTTTGATAATGGTTGCAGTAATTTTCAACATTTTAAGTACCTGTTTTTCATAATTCCTATCTTGTTCTCTGGAAAATCCTGGAATTTTTAGCATCTGAAGCTGCTAAGACACAGATCTGACAAGTAAATTCAGTGTGAGAGTTGTGCTATGCTAAGAGCAGCAGATATCACTTCAGGGTATGTTTATTCTGTTTAGACAAAAGAATCCACATAAGAGCAACTTGGGAGCTCTCATAATGACATTCAGAGAACTAAAAAGGACATCGATTGTAAAAACACACAAGTATTACAGGAGCAAATAGAAATACATCTGCCCCACATGACAGCCCTAGTGTCTGGTACCATTTAAAGGACGTAAAAGCCTGGTCCTGTCTGCCTAAACTACAGAGGAGCTCTCAGCTTTCAGCTCATATGGGATATTCAGCTCCTACTTTCCATGTATACCTTGTACCGGCAGCGGGTAATTGTGTAGCGTGTGCTGAAGCTAGGAGGGCCCTGCTGGTGCTGCCCTTGTTTGTATCTCATCAGGGTTTATCTAACAGAATGGGTTGGTGCACATGCACACGCACACACACAAACACACACACACCAGCTTTCTTATGGCCAAGAAAACATAGTGAGCTCTCCAGTATGGAAAATTAAGGCAGCCTAACAGAAATACTCCAACTTCATAGGTAACTAATTCTTTCCCAATATGGTTTAAAAACCAGCATTGAAAATAATGTAGTCTATCAGGGATTCAACTAACATGTGACATAAACGTTGTGTGTCATGTATATTTAATTTCTAAAATAACATCTTGCATGACAAGCAGGTCGAGGGAGGTGGTTTTCCACCTCTACTCTGCTCTTGTGAGACCCCCACCTGGAGTGCTGCGTTCATCCCTAGGGCCCCCAGCACAAGGAGGGACACAAGAATGACCAGAGGGATGGAGAACCTCTCCTGTGAAGCCAGGCTGAGGGAGTTGGGGTTGTTGAGCCTGGAGAAGAGAAGACTCCGGGGAGGCCTTATAGCATCCTGCCAGTGCCTAAGCAGGGCCTACAGGAGAGCTGGGGAGGGACTCTTTGTCAGGGGTGCAGTGATAGGATAAGGAGTAATGGCTTTAAAAATACAAGAGGGTAGATTTAGGTGAGATATGAGGAAATTCTTCACTCAAAGGGTGGTGAGGCAGTGGAGCAGGTTGCCTGGAGAAGGTGTGGATGCCCCATCCCTGAAAGAATTTAAGGCCAGGCTGGATGGGGCTTTGAGAAACCTGATTTAGTGGGAGGTGTTCCTGCCATGGAAGGGGATTGGAATGACGTTGTCTTGAAGTCTCCTTTCAATCAAACCATCCTGTGATTCTATGATTTAAAGTTTACAGATATAGAACATTGAAAAGTGAGAATCTCGGATTTCGACCAAGTTTTTTGTAAATTAAGTTTTGAAAATGTGGGTTAATTTATTTTTTTCAATTTCATCATTTCCTGAAGTCTTCTCAAAAATATCATGTGGCAGTCTTTCTCTTGATTTATCAACAGCTTGGAAACAATGCAACTAAACTGTGCCAACATGTGCCGTGTCTTATTGTGCAAGTATTTATCCCTTTCAAAGAGTTTCTTGCAGCAGAAAAGAACTAGGGAACGATTTTTATTTTTTTTTTTACTCTGAAAGTTTTCTTTACTTTTTTAGTTTCTGTTTAATTTTTCCCTCCCATAACTATACATGCATAAAATAGATAAAGATCTGTAGAGTTTCCATCAAAGTTTGTAGAAATGTTAGCTTTTATAGAGAGTAAGATAACTAGAAGAATAATAAAACTCTGAAATTATCTGGAGAGGATAGAAGATTTGTGGAACAGTGATCACTAGGAGTTTTACAAACAGGTGAGGTTATCATGTACTGGTGCTGGAGTAGTTTTAACTGACCCTACCTGAGGGCAGGTGGCCCCGAATGTCTGATTCACTAAAACATTTTCTTAACAATTATTTTATTATCTCCACTCCAAAGCACTGCAGCTGGAAGTGATTCTGTTAGTGTACACATGACAGATCATCCATGATTGTAAATCTAGTATTTATGTTTTGTGAAGGCAAATAGGTAATTTAATAGTCCAATTTTTTCTGGCCTGAGACTTTATTCCAAGACCACTGGTCTTGGTGGAAAGTCACTACAATGTCCCATCCCTCAGGTCACTTCAGGCTCTCTCTCAAGAACATACTGCTGTCATTTGCTATTGAAACATTTTCAGCGAATTTATTGGAAGAAGGTCTAGACATTTCAACATCACATATCACTTACATAGGTCTCTCACTCTGTCCAACATGGGGTTTCTGAATTGCTGTCTGGAAATGCATGTCTCTTTTGATTGGAAAAGCAGTCCCAGGGACTAGGCGAGACACGTCCCCACTGGCAGAGAGGCAAAGCTTGCTGCTGAAAAGCAACCTACAATTTAGCCTCTCCTAAACAGCAGTGAAGGCTCTCATGCAAGTGAATGCTCAGCAGAGCAATTACATTAATTTCTTGAGGAGTATTAAATTTCCTAAAGTTATAAAGAAAATTGTCTTCCTAAATTATAAAAGCACTGGATATCCTAAAGGTATCTGTGAAATGTTTATGATTATTACCAACTCTTACAAGAAACAAGAAAATGACAATGTATTTAACACACTTTGATCTTGTCTGTTTGAATGATGACAACTTTGCAGTTTAAGGTGCTTAAAGATCTAACGAAAGCAAAAGTGACATCATGTATAGGCAGATATGGGAAAATGCTACATAGCTGGGGTAAATAGAATAGGAATTAAATGTGATACCTAGGCAACAAAGGTGCACTATTAATTTTTAAATTATTAAACTTTAAATAATGTTTAAAATGTTTAATTTTTAGATGACACTTGAACTCTGTGGTCCCCAGTGCTCTGCATGCACTATCAGGGTGCAGGCAGGGGAGGAGTGGTTGGAACTGCTGCTTGCTCTTTCCTTTTAATATTTTTGGAGATGTTTTTCCATGCTGGATGCATGTCCACTGTGTTGCTGGCATTACAGTTGCTTTCCTTTAAAATTCTGGGTGGCAGAAGTTGATGTAAAGCTTGTAAGTGGGTTCTAACATAATGCTGGCAAAAGAAAGAAGTTTTATAGCCATGTGGATGGCAAGCCCTTTGAAATGAGATTCAGGATAATTATTCTGTCTCTGCTAAATCTCCAGGCAAAACTTTCCTGAAATGAATGTTCCTTTGCGTCAGGTTTTATAATATGAAAGGTCCTTCCTAAGTGATGAAAAAAAAGCAGTTGCAATGGAGAGCAGAGCAAATGAAAACTTCTTATGCTGTGCTAGTAGGTTTCCCTTGGGTGTCTGCTTGAACCTGGAGCCCAGGATGGATCAGTGACATTGGAAAATGTCTTCCCCTTGTGAGAGGACATTATCATGGCACTGAGGTTTGCCGAGCCAGCACATCTCCAGCTTCTGCTCCCAAAGATAATGGTGAAAGCTATTGCCTGGGTTGACCAGTCACACTGTTTTCATGCTCTAAATTTGCATTTGAAGCTTGCTTTGTGCATTGACCTCAGTATAAATTGAAAGCAGCTATGAGATGAACATGAATAAATTATTTCCCCCATCCTACCCTGCCAGTCTTTCTGAGATAATTGCATCTCAGCACCAGTGCTGAGTGCTCACAAACCCACACACAACATCCTCACAAAACTGTCTGTGTGTGAGTGAGAAGGGACAGTGTGCACACAGAAAGATGGACAACAGAAACTTGCTTGCTGAGCTGTTTAAAAGAAAGGGGAGATATGGGAACAAATGATGTCATGTTGGTTAATTTAGAAATTATTCAGTGTCTGAGAATTTTGAGCTCATCTGGGGGTCTCTTCTGCTTTTCTACAGCACAGATTTAACACCTGCAAGAGAAGCAAAAGAGTCCTTAAGAGGCCTAATCTGTGCACTGGCGTGGAATTTAATCTCCAGCTCAAATCTCTGTCTAGAGAGCAGAGGAAGAAGACTGGGGATATTTGCATTGATTTCAATGAGTGCTTATCCACATCTGGGAACTGAAGTTGTAATACTGTTATTAAAGCACAATTAACAGTTAAACCCTGTGACTCAGCAGAAGAATATATTTGGGGATAAAGCGCTTGGACTTCATGTAGACAATAAAAGACTTCTGCTCTGACAGGACTACCTGCAAGGTCTGGCTCTTGGTTAGCATTCAGGATGGGTCTGAAACCTTCAGAGACCTTCTGTGGGAGCTCAGGGTGGGTCTGGAGCCTTGTAGAGCAGGAAGAGGAACCCTATACTACCAGAGACCCCCACCTCTTTTTTTTCACAGCAACCGTGGAACTGGCTCAAGGTATCAAGGAAAGTTTAAGTTGGATCATATATATTAAGTCTAGACCAATGCCTTATGTATTAAGGTTCTCCAATAATTTCAGGTATGTTGCTCATAAACACCTTGATGCAATCTTCTGTTAGAGTTGACTTTGTAGGTTTTTTTTCCAAAAGTCAACAGAATTATCAGATCACATCACTGCAGTCATCACTTTGCAGGTATGACTTTTGCAACAATGAAATGAAACAGACTTTTTAAAGTGTAAACTTTTATATTAAAAAAATAGCTCACACGAAGTCATTTAATCATAATCACATTTCATTAACAGTCCATATAACAAAATCACAATATACATATATAGTATGTATTTATTTATATGTTACTTTTTATTAACCATTAACTCTATGTAATAAAAATATATTACAACATTTGATATGTATTCACAAAGCACAAGCCATTGTAAACAGAATAGGCAGCACAGGCCCCTTATTCAAAAAACTGAAGGATTAAAATTTACTGTCTTGTATTCCTTTAAACTAGAAGTGTCAATACAACAGAATTTTATATATCTGTCTTTACATGAATGGATATGTATATTAAGAAACTACAGGAGTTTAGCTTACCAGGGACACTAAAGCCCCATAGTCCATTTTAACCCATGGCACTCTTGAGTATTTTGTCATTACAAGTTGGTCTGTGCATCACTCTATCCATTTATTAATATTGCCTTTTTCCCCCCATATAAATAGCCCCTACAATTACAACCCATTGTTATACAAATTAAAGTAAAATGCAATAAATTATAATTTTATATTTATAATATAGTCAAAACATGCCCTATCTACAGCAGCTATTATTAATGCTATTTCAGAACTACCTTTCTTTAGACTGACTAGGTACTTAGAATTTATTTTTGTTATTTCAAAACAAAACAAAATGAAGTTTAAATACACAGGCCATACATTTTTGAACCTCTTATATGAGGTTCCTTACTGATCCAAGAAATACCACTGTCCTTATAGCAAGCAGTTAGCAGCCCCTAACTTTTTTTTTTTTTTTTTTTTTTTTTTTTTTTTTTTTTTTTAAGCAAGTAATCATCTAATAATCTAATCTAGAGGAAAAGTTTTATATTCAGCTGCATCTATAAGGACTGGTAATATATCACATTTCTGCAAGAATTCAGAAGGGAAAGATTAATGATTGTCAAATATATGTGTGTTGGTTTTTTAATGATCTTAAGTAAATAAAAACAACATGAAAAAAATCTAAGGTTTAGAAAAATGTGTATAAATAAAGCTAAATCAAGGCACCTTTTAGTTATCTATTTCTATTTTCCAAGGCATTTTGTGATAATGATTTTTCAAACATGTTATGAGGGAAGCCCTATGGTTTCTGCTATAAATGACCCATCACATACTGTGGCTGATGCAGATAGCTTTATTTTACTTGAGTGTGGTTGGACCAGATGGTATAGTATGGATAAGTTGTCCCCCGCCTTGTCACATTTGCTGTATGACCCTGAGGACACCACATATTTTACTGACATTGTTTTCCTAACAAAAGTCAGAAAAAGTCAAATGTCATTCAGCTCATGGGATGTATATATATATTTTTCTCTGTAGCTCATGGATCACATTAACAAATCAGGAGGAGTAGAAATTAGCTGTCTTTGCATAAGGATTTCATGGTCAGGGTTGCAACGTAAATCACTTTGAAATCCAACAGCTTTTTATTTGTTAATTTTGTTCAAGGACTCAAGACAGCATATGAACAAAATGACTAAATGGGACTATCTATGGTGGTCAACCATATGGAAGGATATAGCCAAGTTTGCACACTAGGCCATGTTGCATTTCCTTTAGTATCTCACTAGAATGCACTGGCATTTCATTTGAAAGCACTTGTTTTCTTCTTCCTTAGGAACTCTTGCTGGATCAAATCCCAGTAGAATGGAGGCTCTCAATTTCCTTTTTGCTATTTCTGTTATTTAAAAAAAAAATGTTTGCTTCAGAACTGTAATTTTATAACTACAGGGACTAGAAAATTCTCAGTATTCAGTAAACTCCAAATGGAGATCCTTTTCCTAATATATCTTTGAAGACTATTAATCAGTTGAGTGGACTCATGCCTTTGGGTATATTGAAACCATGTGCAATAGTATTTCTTCAAGAAAAAAATCATATTTTACAACACAATTACCACACATGCATGCTTTCATCCACCTGATACATTTGCTTCTCAACACACATTTCAGAAGTGCACTTACAGTCTATAGGGCTAACCATCTTTGTTATAAATATAGACATATATGACAGTATCCTCTCTAGTTCATTAGATCAGCATTATTTGCTTAAAAATCAACAATTCTAAATACATATTTACATGATATACACCAGAAATACATATAAGAAGTAGACATTTTATAGACACTGCAGCAGCTCTTTTCTCCATGTAAACTTTTATACCTCCCAACAAGGACAGCTGTCTTTTAAAGTGGGATGGTTTTCATAAAGAAACTTTATTCATCAAAGATTACAAGGTATACTTAGTGCTCTGAATTAAAGCATAAAAAGCAAATTGAAAAAATAATAGATTTAAGGCTAAAATGTTATTGTCTCACCTATTCAGGCTTGGGTAGCTTATGAAGATATAGTCCCTGATTCTACCAACACAGAAGCTTATGCTTAGCACTAACTATCCAGTGTCACCTGGTAAAGCAAACACCATAGGATCCATGAATCCGAGTTTTCTGTGCTGAATGTGATGTGCAGTAATATACAGAGATTTTGGGGGCTAAATAAAAATGATCTGACATTAGTGTGAAGTCTCTGGTTTTGCTTATAAGGTTCATTTAATCATAAAAACATTTAGTGTAGGGAGAAGATAGTTCTGATAGTAGTGAAAAGCAAGGAATTTCCAAAGAGTTGTTTCAGTGGCATTTACTGCACATGAACAGGACAAGATATTCTGAGACCTCAGAACCTTGTTTATTCAGTAGTAAAAGGAATGGAGAAACTATGAAAAGTTTGGCAAGTAAGCCCAGAAAAATTTTCTATCTACAAACTACATAAACTTCCTGAGCTTTAACAATTGGTCTGTCTCTTAAACCAAGGCTCATCCAGGTGTAGATGGTTTCTGGCCATCCAAAGTATGTGACGAGTATCCATATAGCCCAACTGAAAACCATTTAAGCCTTCCTAAACCAACATGGACTCTCCTATAGAGGCTGTGCTGCTTGTGTTACTGGGCTTTGAGAGAAGTTTTCACTTTGTCTTTGGGGTAAGTGAATGGCTGAGAGTCCTGGAGAGTTCTTGGTGTGGAAGCAGGTCAACAGGAAAAGCCCAGTGCAGCCAGAGCAACACATATCATTGCAACAGCAGTAAAGTAAGGATTAGGTTTCCCAAACTTTCTGGTCCTCAGCCTACCATTCACATCTATTTCTGACCCAGTTTTGTAGCCTCTAAATTGTGCTGATGCAGCTGTTTTTGAAGTCAAGTCTAAGCTGGCTGTCCAAAACGATTTCAGAAAAAATAATTTTCAGGATGACTTTATTGTGGATGTGGACTAGGATCATTTCCCAGCACTACTGCAGAGCAGACATGCATTGGCAAAACTGAGATGGTAAGCTACAGCAAAAAGCAGTGATGTGCCTCTTGGGAGGTGAATAAGATGACCTCCAGAGGTCCCTTCCATCCTTAGCTGCTCTGCAATGCTGTGATGCATGAAGCTACTGCTGCAGCACTCAGGCTTCATACAGATTTGTCTGGGAGTTTTTATATATTGATTATTTGACTTGATTAATTGTTATTGACTTGATTATTATAACTTGATTATTTCATAAATAAAACTTCAGAGGTTATAAAAAGCATGGTTCAGAGCCACTGACAACATAGCTTTGTGGGCCTTTGAGGGGTAACAATGGGGATAGACCTTAGTTAGAGATGGATCATGCAGTTGCCTAGCATTGAAAGTGGGTACTTGCACTCATGAGGAACTCAATAAACCCTGTTTACATCTTGCACTGTGCAAATACCTTTGAAAACACAGCCCTAAACATTCAGAAGACAGATCTATAAAATCTGGATATAATTATCTAATGGGACTAGATTGTCAGTTGAAGCAACAAAATATTATGTTGATTTATGTCAGTAGTAAACATATCATTCTCTCATAGTTTTTGCCATGTGCAATTACCAAATCTTCACATCAAAACTAGTTCAAAAACATAACATAATATGGGGTCCTAGTTCATAGTTATGGCTCTGAAATTGTGTAAGTAACTGTAAAAATGAGCAGAGGGAATCTGCAATATGACATAGTGAACTAAATTCTCTTAATTGTCTGCCAATGTTCTGCCTGCCAAACTTACAAGATATGAAGAAAATGTTAATTGAACATGCATGTGAGAAATAGATATTGCATATGGAATGCAGATACCAACAAACAGAAAACTGCATATTGCCTAAGCAGCTGCACAAGTTTTGCACATGCAGTTCCATATTTTGGGCACACGTTGTAGCTGTACTTTACAAACTTTTTCAAAAATATTTAAACAACAAATGGAAAATCCACCCCTCGCACACACACTCACATTTGCATTTGACAAAAGAACAGTTCCACCTCATGACCAGAGATAATAAAGTAATGTGCATTACATTTGCCATCATTATTCTAACTCACTCGAGTGAAAGTGTCGTATAGTACACATAATACTCAGCAGACACATAGTTAGTCATATCTACATTCATCACTTAGACACACATTTTAGAAAAATTTGCCAGTTGCCTATAAGAATTCAGATGAATATCTAGCACTTAACGAGCCACGGTATCATATTTCTAGTATCTTATGAAATGTCATCAGAAAATGTTAGGGTATTACTTTTATTTTGTATATTGAGTCGGTTTATCAAGCACCAGCATGTACAACTCTTGCTTGCTTCAGATGGTAGAAATATGACAATGTGTCAGAGATCTGATGTAAGTTAAGGGGAAATTATATTTATTCTCTGCTATAAGATTAATCCTAGAAGAAAGGCACCATGAAAGAAAGACAAATTTTTAAACATATACAAGGGGAGAGATTTATTGCTCATGGTGACACATAAATCAACCAGTGACTGACTGTGATACACAGGCTTAATGAGACAAGTCCAATGTTATATTCTTTACCTTTTACTTGCCATCCTAACAGTACTATAGTTTTTTCTTCTGGGAAATGATTTTGCTCTATTTGAATAATGGATTGCATGCAAAATCCCTCTGGGACTAGGTTTATCAACAAACCTCCCATTGACTTTGGCAGCAGCCCCATGTCTAAATTGACAACAGTTGTGGACTTTAACAATCAGCCTGTTTTAATTTCTTAAATAAAAGTGGTCTTAGTAAAACATATAACATCCTGATACAAAGCATTTTATCTTTTTAAGCTGATAATCAGCTTTCTACTATCCTTTCAGAATACAGTCAAGCCATCAAAATGACTTGAATTTTGTAAGAAACAAATATTGAACTGGGTGTTTTTGCCTATTGTACCTGAGAAAATTATGTTAAGATTAACAAGTCAAATGATTAAGATGAGGTAGACAATGTAATGTGACTAATGGGTACCATAGAGTGTTGGAAAAACCTACTTGGATTCCATGACTATAGTTGTGTATTTTTTTTTTTTATATATATATGCTGTAGTTTTATAACTAAACTGAATAGCTGAGATGAAGACTTTTACTTACATGGTAGTTAGTTAATGATCTTCATTCTGTTATTATTTTTTTTACACTTATAAAGCAGATGACAATGAGAGTTTATAGATTGCACCTGTGGTATTATGCCAGAGGGCTAAGGCAAGGTTCTTCACACTAGTGACCCCAAATCTGAGGTGAAACTTTGAGGTGAAACCTCTCACTGAGTTACCTATCTGGGTTCTTAATCAACAGTCAAAAATTATAGCAGCAGGCGTTTTTGCAAGGTATGAAGGAAAAATATTGTTGTAATATCCGTTTTATCAAAGGCAGGTGTTCATGGTGAAACTTGCAAAATGGAGTATGCTGAGGTTTGCAGAATAACTGATATTAATGATTTCTCACAAATAAAACAAAATATACTAATTTAGCTCATTAACCTTTTCTGCCAGGGCATCTGCAGATGCAGATAGATGCCATACAGTGCTCTTTGTTTAGAGAACACAAGAGGTGGCAACTAAAATTAATTCAACATTTTTAGTACTTGGGGCCCTATTTTATCAATATGGTCCTAACTTTTGTATTTACAGTTGGAATATTCAAGGATTGATGTTAATATAGCCAGCTATATCAGCTGTTATTTAAGTTGCCATTGCATGCATGAAGCCTGTTTAACTGAGAATGTTCATAATCTGGGCATGCATTGACTGTTTTACCCTTGTCAAAAAATAATATAAATAAATAAAATCTAATTTATGGCCACTACAGAGAAGCTTTCGTGACCTACTGAACAAAACCTAATTTCATTTCTCATGTCTTTGTCTTATGGAATTTAAGTCACTTGCTGGAGACAAATGTGTGAAGAATTAAGATCAGGATTGGTAGCAAGTCTTTTGCCAATCAAAGTATAAATGTGAAGCATTTCAAACCAATAGTTCTTTACCTGAAAATAATTTTAAGTTACATTTTTTTGGAGGCAAGTTGTTTTATAAACTGATTATTCCTAAAATCATAGTGCTGACAACTGATTAATTATTGCTTTTTATTTTCTACATCTTAGTTAATAAGAAAACACTTAAACTGTATCATTTCGTAGTGTTTTCCCTGAATTGAGAGAGAAATCACTGAAAATTACCAAAGAAAGTAATTTGCCATTAGTCACTGGAGGATGGATTCAACGTTGTGGCTACATGACGGTTATGAGGCCATCTATACACTTCAGTTTTACTTACAATGAACTAAATATTGTTTACAATAATTAAGATACTGTGACAGTTTCTGAGGAAGTGTCACATAGGATTTTCTTGATCTTGAAAATTTTAGTGGTATATGGGTCTGTGTTAGCTGCAGGCTGAGCTGAATGCATGGTAAATATTAATAACATTAATAAGCAGAGCAACATCCCAGTGTTACAGAGATCCAAATTGAAACCTCTGAGATTTGCACTTGTTCAGATGTGGAATAATATTACTGTCTGCACTTTCATGGTGGGGAGGAGGTCTTTTATTTTTGCTCTACTTGCTTTGGAAATGATACTTTTAAACTCAGCTGTGGGCTCATTTTTCCTGATATATATATATATAAACCATCATTAACTTATTTATTAATTTATTAATATATGGAGCAGGCAGACCAATTTTGCAGCTTTGGGGCAAAATCAATCTCCATGTAGCTCAGATATACTAGAAAGTGGTTTGAAGGTAGGCAGGAATCATCCTGATTATTTCATCTTATCCACCTTTTTTACCGTTCTAAAATTTAATGGGGAGGAAAATAATGGGTTTCTGTGAAAGTTACTTAGAAGACATGGCCGAATCCAGCCTGCAGTGTACCACAAAAGTGGCTTTCTCTCCATTCAGTTCTACAGAATTGTTCAAATAATATGTTTAAAAAGAGGTTGAAAACTATGCTGGGCACTGTATGAGTATCCAGGTAAAGATTTTGCTATTAAGCTTTTTAAGAGCAACTAGACTGGGGTTGTTTTAGTAAAGCCAGATTGGCAGCTCAATGGGAGTGAGCCTTACCTGCAGCCCATGAAAAACACCACACACGTATCCCTGTGTGGCTTTTCTGAAATAATCTCTTGATCGCACCAGTCTGCTTCCTTTACTCTCATGAGCCCTTCCACGAAGGACAAGCTTTTCACCCTGTATGTATGTGTAACTGCTGATGAAAATCAATGGGAGATTTGTACCCGCAAAGCCTGCAGGAGCCACTTATCTATAGCACACTTGTAGTTGTGGGCAGGAGGCACCAAGCAGCCTGCCTCCCATAGGTGTTACAGGGGCTGCGGGAGGGACATTGGCTTCAACCAGCCTCTGTGGCTGCCTCCCAAAACCTTGACAGCTGAGGATAGCTACTAGGGTTAAGCCAGTTACTTTTGTTTCCCATATATCACTTTATGGTTCCTGAAGATCGCATACCAGGCTCCTCATTCGTTCAGTTGCAATATATTCCGGTTGTGCGACTCACTCGTGAGGGCGGAGGAGTTGATGGAGCTTCTTTTGAGGATCTTGTTTATGATGTCCTTCCATGTCTTCTTGTACTGATTACGTAGCAAAGAGTACACAAAAGGGTCTGAAACAACTTTGCTGTAAGCTAAGCACTTGGAAATGATTCCCCAGTGGGAATTGATGGGGACCACAGAGGACAATTCAACAAGTCTGTGGAAACAGGAAGGTTGAAAGAGTGAATATTCATATTACATGGATGAGGTAACAGCACAGCTATGAACTAATGACACCTACCCCTCACCCTTGCATTCCTCTCCCACCCAGCAAGGTATGAGGCAGACTTCAAAACAGCCTATTTAAAGGGAGGGCTGATGAGAAACTATTGACTTTTCTAGGGGACAACAATTCTAAAGGGTACATGTGCTGCTGGACAGCCCCATTATGCAATGGAAAATAAGATCTTTGCTGAAAACTATCTTCAGCAGCAGGTGTTCTTAAACCTGCCTGGAAAACACTCGCTAATGTTTCTTCAGACAAAGGACCATTTCCAGGGAATATTCTGAAGTGTGATTCTTGCAGCAGAAATGCAAACAGTGTATTTCAAGCAGTTTAGAGATGAGGATTTTTTCCCCCTCACTCATTTTATTTGCATTCCATGAACTTTCCATACATTTTGTTGTTTAAAATAGCACTGGCAGATGGTGTGGTCCAGTTGTTTGAGCATGAAAGTGGGACTAAAGAGCTTGAATTTGTTGCCTCACTGACTAGGAGCTTCTGTCTTCTCTCTCCATTCTGGTTTGCCTACACTGCAAATTCCCTGGCTAAAATACTGTTTCTTCTCAAGTATTTGTGCTAGGCTTAGCACTATGGGTCTGCTGCCAGTGATGGGGCTTTAGTCAGTGATGTGGTATTAATAATTCTAATTCTGAGAACAGTTGTGTGTGCTGCATGCTAGCAATTTGATCATTTTGTACTTTGCTTCGATTAGAAGTGGGGTCCATTTGTTCAGTGATGCTTTTAGGGGTGGTGACATTACCCAATATAACCTGTGTGTTTTGTTGTAGAAAAACAATATGTATAAAAATAGCATCCGATACGATGCACTCTGGGATAGAAAGTCAGGCAAAGCAATTTCTAATTTAAGTGAACTTTGTAAAACAAACCTTCCACTTCAGTACGTCAGTAGTGCTCAAAACATCCCAATACTCAGGGGTTCTTAGTTAGATACAGTTATAAGTACTTCTGCTCTTCCAAATTCTTACCTATAAGGACCTCTTCTTTTTCATTTTGAAGTGGTTTCTGAGAACCTCTTTAGTATCCATTTGCATACATTTCAATGACATGCCATGGAAGCCTAAGCTATATTAAATGAATAATTTGATGGAAACATGACATAAGGACGATAACTGAAGTCAAGGTTTGACAATTCATTTTATACACTCTTAATTTCACTGTCCAATAGTTAAACATCAGTCACTGATAACAAGTTTTAAACAGAAGTATCATCCTGTCACAAATAGCATCTTTACATCAATGTGTCCTATTATCAAAGAACAAATTATTTTGGGATTCTTTATACGTTTTACTGAGATGAATGGCCATTCCAGAAATGTGCTGCAGCTGGTCTTGTGCTATTCTCCAGGGAGATCATGCAAACTTCAGTGGACACAAAGGCTGAAAGTATTATGTATGTGAAAAGAGGAACTCAAATAACTATCGAGTTATGGGCTCACAGCCACGTGAGACATTTGAGGTGACTAGACTATATGATATGAAAATACTTGAGAACTGCTCTTGCCCTTCCACTGGTGTTGTTTGGCACAGCTTATCACTGTAAGCTGCTCTGAGATACCAAACTGCCACCTGTACCATTTCTCTCCTTTCGTCTTGACTACCTAAATACTGATCCTTCAGCCTCCCCTTGTAATTACTGGCTGATGTCCTTCATACAAAGTAGGATCCAAATTCAGACACAATTTTCTTCTACTCAAGCTCCTGGGGGTCTCCTCTGGTGTATATTCACCTGTTTAACAAAATGTAGCTATGACACATTTTAGTGTGTTCTAAAATGAGATTTGACTGTTTGGAAATTAATCTGGTTCATATTTACTTTGTAATTTACATTGAGCCATTCTTATTCTTTCTGTTCCTCACATATCTGATAGCTTTTTCCTTGCATTTTGAATTTTACTGTGTTGAATTAAATCCTGTTGATTTACTTTGTCAAATGTTTTACGAATGTAAATTTGATTAAGCTTAATTAAATTCAGTGGATGCCTCGAATGACCAAGGTATGATAAATTTGTATCTGAGCCTCTGTCACTCAGTTCTACGAGTCATTAGCAATCTTCATTTAAATATATCAAATAGGCATCTGATGGTTGTAAGCCTAGACCTACTAATTCTGCCTTCAGTGACTGATCAATTTAAAGGCTACACTTTTATCAACAGAATCTTTAATATTTCCTCAAATTATTTCCTTAAGTGTCCTTGATATTTTTATATTTTGCATTTTCTGTTATTTTTCATAGTATATTTGCAGATGTACTTGAGCAGGTAATGATATGACAAGGGAGAATGTTTTTAAACTAAAAGAGGCGGAGAGTTAGATTAGATGTTAGGAAGAAATCCTTTACTATGATGGTGATGAGGCACTTCCAGAGAAGCTGTGGATGCCCCATCCCTAGAGGTGTTCAAGGCCAGGCTGGATGGGACTTTGAGCAACCTGGTCTAGTGGGTGGCATCCCTGCCCATGGCAGGGGAATTGGAATTGGGTGGTCTCTCAGGTCCCTTTTAACCCAAGCTATTCTATGATATCTAGTAACAAATGCAGACTACCCCCAAGATATGCAATTTCATTTAGTGTAGAAACAATTAAATGTCATTCTTGTAAAGACTATCATATAACTTATTGCCTTTGAAAGGGTTTCATGAAACATCTCAGCCAGGAAGATATTTTCAGTGAAGGAGCATTAATATTTCAGATCAACCTGTAAATTAAATTCTACAGTATTGTCTACATAATTCCCCTACTTGCTTTCATAAGCCACTCTTTTACTGTCTGATAATACCTGTACTTCAAAGCTATAAACCGTTTTGTTGTGATACTTTGTCAATATTTTAGAAATATATTTCTGTAGAGCACTTGGTGTCAAGTGGCTATCCAATTATTTTATTTCACTTTCAGTAAACAAACAAGAATGTTACCTTGATGTGTAAGACCTTGATCTCTTATGCAGTGGAATACACAATGAAAATGTTTTATCAACATGTGCAGTTAATCATTTTAGTAAAATATTTTACTGAACGTGTATAGGTCCAGCTGGCTAGTATAATGGCAGCATCTCTCTTGTGCATTGCCTAAACTTGAGAAAAACTGAATTACAAAGAAAAGTGTGAATAGGCCAGAGAGCCTCAAACAAGCTAAAATGTCTGGTTGTTTTGGAGTAAAACAAGTCACACTTCATTTTGGAGCTGGTAGATGAACGGATCTTCTTACAAGAAATTTATTCTCTTGGCCCAAATTGGGGAAGTTAGATCAACTCTTTAAGCGTATACTTCTAACATTGATATTTGTTACTAATTCTGGTTTTTGTTTTTCATAGAAGTCTCATAGTAACAGAATTTGACCTTAGTCATTTATTTTGTCTTAATGATATGAATAAGCCAAACATCAGTTTTAGTTTGACTTTTATGCTTATTTTACTTTATTGCTTGGTAGACTGAATCTTATGTATCCTGTCTTGCTAGTGGAAAAAGCCTAGCCAGTTTTGCCTCATAAGTGGTACATATATTACAAGCAGACAGCTTCTGTTAAGGAAGTAGTGTGACTTGTGGACCTTCAGCTCTTGTAAACTGTTGCTCTCCAGAGCTGTGGGAACCAGCTGGCAGCAGAGATGTGATGATAGGGAGCAGCGCTGGCCAGCTTGTGCCAGCAGATTTCTCATGCAGAAGGAAAATCTCTTTACCTCATGTCATCTGTAGCTCTTGAGGGAGCCTATAAGGCCACTGTCTTCAAATATATCAACCTAAGATTGCATAGGAAAAGCATGCATTTAATATGCATGAACAAGAACATAACTCAGAACTCCTCTGTGGGTTTGCTTGTTTGTCTGTCCAAGCAGGATTTGTATGCAGAGGGCAGTCGACCAGTGTAAAAAAACATGGTTTGTTTATCCCCTGATCCCCAGAGATTATACAAGAGAAATTCAATCCTCCTCCTTAACCTGAGGGCTTGGGATTGCAAACTTCTTTCTGATATTACTTCAGGATTTTTAATTTAGGGCCAATTTCCTCACACATAGACAGCACTTATTAAATGACATGAGCAAAGTTCTGTATTTGTCTGAAATGCCTGGAGTTGGACATGAATATTAGAAATTGGTATGACTTATTTTAATCTTTCTTATGAAAAAGCTCCTTAGAGAAAACAGGTTTTGAACATTATTGTTCAATTGCGTAATGATAAATATAAAGGGAAAAAAAAAAAAGAGATGTGTGCTAATAGCATTTTTCCAAACGAAACAACAAGCTATGCCTATAAATATACAATACAGGGTAGTACATCTGTCATACTGCTACTTTGGAACATGGAATCAAGAAGAATGGGGTTGTATAGATATACTACTTAAGGTCAGCTACTGAACTAATTAAAAGGGTGTTTTCCTGATAAAAGGGGTAGCTAATCTGATTTTTACCTTAATGTAATCTGAAAGACTCTGACCCAGAGAAGAATTTGTCTGACTGGGGCCATAGGCATGGCTTCCTCGTTGGCTTGTGGGACTGCAGCAGACAGCTGGTGGTTTTTAGTGGGGAAGCAGAAATATTATAGCGAAACCTGGTGATTAGCTGCTTTGAGGCCTTAATTCATAAAGTACTTCAGAGCATGTTTAAAGTGTTCTGCCAATTAGAGTCTGCTGTCTACAAGCAGTGCTGAACAATACACTTCATCAGTTACCTTCTGTTTGCTGCCTTGAAAAGTGATTGATTGCCTCTGTCTTGTGAAGTGCAAAACACTCTGGACATAGTCCAGAAAATAATACTTGCTTGCATAATTAAACCTATTCTTCCCCTGACTTCTGCATTTCAGCCATACACAGGAGGCACAGGGAAGCACAGTAACATGCATCCTGGAATACCCATCCATGCAGCATGGTCCCAGGAAGATTCAGGTAGCTAAACAGGGAATTCCATTTAGCCTGTCATGCAGTAATTCCTTTAGATCAGTTAGAGATGAAAAGGCAAATAAAGTGATAGCCCTTACTTCTTATGTCTGACCATTGCACAAGTCTTTTCCTTTGCTGAAAAACATCTTTGTGCATTTTGGACCTTATGTCTTAAGTCTTGTAGTTACTGCCCATGGAAAAGCTATTAGTCTTTAATGGAATGAAGACTTGGGTGAACATTTAAGTGAGCCTTGTAAGGATTAAAACAGATAGGTTCAGGATTATTTTTAATCCCTCTTCTGCACTTCAGGACTATGACGACACAAATTAGAATGACTCAGAACTAAGAGTAAGGGGGCAGATGGTGCCTGAATACTGGGCTGAGATGTGAAGAGCACAGAAATACTTCTGACAGCCCTGGCTCAAGCACTCGCTGTCACTCAGGACTGAGCTGTGAGCTATTCGATGACTGCGATGATTCTCATTAAGTTCAGAGACCCAATATAAAATTAAACTTAACTACTTGCAATGACAAATACTCTAATATCTTATAGCCTGAGAATTAAGGCTAAGTGCCTATTATTATTATAAATATTTTCATGCAATTTTAGTGCACAGAGCATGGAGAGTCTTCTTGCCCCTACTAAGTAGAAGTGAAGAAATATATGATAACACCGCTATAAATGTATTTGAAACATTTTTACAAATTATTAGCACAAATAAATTAGCTATTATTATCATAAACATAAAATGACTGTGGTGTGCTGGTTTGCCTTTCTACAGAGACTACAAGACCTTTTGTGAATTGTTTGGTTAGACATAGAAAATCATGATATTATATTGAGATGAAAAAATTGGTTTTGCTGTGTAATATAATTAGTATAATTGCTTATACTGAGTCTTAATTCAGCTTTTTCAAGGATTGTGTTGTTTTACTTTTTTTTGGTCAATCTGAATTTGACTGAAGTCATCCCCCAAAGTTTCTGTCCAATAATATCTAAATAGGTGATGTTTCAGAAATACTTTTTTCTTTTTCTGTTCTGCATAGCAATATTTCAGTTTTTCCAGAGTCTTAATAAGCACAAGTTGTAAATTTATTTCTAACAACTTGATAACACTTCTTCAGATATACACCCTCTTTCATATTTTTGTTTCATAAGAGTTTTTCCCACAGTAGCCATTTTCAAAGATAAACTAGTAGATAAATAAGGACACCTGACCATAAATCACAAGAACTATTTTAGCTGTAATCCAGGACATGTTTGATATTTAATGTATATGATCAAGAACTCGGTCCAAACAAAAACCTATGGGTTGTCTGTGGACTATGTTGTCACCTCAGCTGGATCTTGTTTGAGCAGGCTTTTACATCCCGACCTATTCAGACAAGTGCCTTATCTTATGGATCACCCCATTGGGCTCATGAGGTAATCTGAAGAGTAGCAGAGTTGGTCTCAAAATAACTACAACATCTATGGGCCTCTGTGGGCTGAACTCCTAAATCACTCCCATGCAACCAATACATTGACTTGGCTGACCAAACAGGGCTTGGCCCACAGGTTGTAGCAGGATTATATCAGATAAGTGCTATGATATTCTATATAGTTTTGTTAGCTCAGTAAATACAGCCTCTGTCATAGAAGTGGAAATGCTGCACAGAATTTTCAGAGGAGACTAGAATCAATTTCTAGCTCAGAGTGCACTGCTTTTCCAACTTGAGTTCATCTCCACAGTATTCTTCACTGCATAGGTTCCCACTTACCTTGTGATAACATAAGGTGCAAAACAGAGTATAAAAGTACCGATAAAGGTACTTATTTTCTTTGTTGCTCGTTGCCTCCGTCTCTTTTGTTCTTCCAGACAACGCTCTCTTACACTGTGACATTCAACACAAACAAGAACATGAATCATAATATCAGGTAGCAGACTTTAATGGCTATAATTCTGGAATGATTGAAATCAATCTTTCCAGTAAGTGCTTTCCAGCAAGTGCTGTATTCACATATATACAATAACATGTTTCTATAGGACAAAACTGAGTATCAATCCTTTATATGATTTTACCCTTCAAAAATAATTATGGGGAAATGCAGGTATATACATATATATATATATATATATATATATATGTAACATTTACACACACCCCTTATATCTATTCATATATAGACAAGTTGGTGGAATTCAGCCTTGAATTCAGCTGCAACTCCTTTCTGAATTACTGTAAGCTGTGTATGCAGGCTGGAGTTTGCCTCATGATATTCAGAGATTTGGAAGATATCCAGAGTGGGGTAGGCAACATGCTGCTTTCCTAGAAATAGCAATTCAAATGACAATATCACAGATAGGAGGAACTGCCCAGTGAGATAAGCAGCAAAACATAATAAAATTGTAACCGGAAAAACACCCTCTAAACATTCAGCCCAACATTAGAGCAATCGTTACATCCCATAGCTGTGAACTGTGTGGCCATAAATCTTATGACAGATCCTGCACGGACTGAGTGCTTTGCAAAGCTGGGAATTATGCAACAAATCTGAAGAACTGTGATGTTCTGACTACACAGATCAAACTACCTGCCTTGTTTCAGATCAAACGTACAAATTAGTCATGCCCTGCGCTTTCCTACCTGTGGCATTTTAGGACATGAGTTTTCTCATTTGAGCTTCCTGATGGTGGTCACAACAGGGTGCCAGAGAGCTGCAAAGCCCCTCAGGGTGCAGGCAGGGCAATAGGATCATGGGGCTCTGGTACCCATGATCTGAGCGCACCCTTCCACTGCAAGAACACCCCTCTGAGATTAGTACATTGGCTTCCTGAGACTGATAACATGAAAGTCCATCCTCCTCTACCTGTTTGGGCAACTTCTGTGCTGGCTGCATGAATCCCAGGGATGGGAACAAGCAAATGGTTGTCCAGGTGAGAATGGGAGGCACTGGTTGTATCTGCCAGAACCACCCCTACCTGAACTAGTGCATCAGCCAGCACACTTCCTTTGGAGAAGGACAAAAATAAAGCCAGGCTGCATGCCAAAATCCCTCTCTAGGCATATAACAGCACTATGTGTTGGTTTATTGTGCAGGTCTTGGGGCAAAGCAACCACGTGTCTTGGGAGAAGTGAGTGGTCTGGCCCACGTGCTGCACATTGTAACTGCGTGGGGTTGGTCTCCCTCTGCTTTTACTGTAAATTTGTAATTGATGACTCAGTGCCCGGTTCCACACACGTATTTTAATAGCTGTGGGGTTTATGACCATACCCTTACATTATTTGTTGTAACTAAATGTCTAATCATCATCTAAGCATGCGTTGTGTCCTGAGAATCTCAGTGTGCTTTGCAGCTCTCCATGGCAGGTAGTTGCTATGTTACCTTTCTATTGGGCTACAGAAAAAAAAAAGTGTTTTTTTTTTTTTTTTTTTTTAATATCCATTTTATTTCTGGTCTTATCAAGCCCTCAGAGCAGTGTGGTAGCTGGCAAAGTGATGGCAAAGTGAAAAAAATACTGGGGAAAAAGTTCGTTCTCCTTGAAATAATGAATTTCCTCACGAAGAATATGCCTAAGTAGAATTAAAACACATCTAAAAGTGTTACATGTTCTATGTCTGAGTTATTTGCAGCTCGAAGTGACAGCTGAGAAGAAAAAAAAATCTACCTTTTCAAGGGAACCTATGATATGCTTTGAGTTCTGCAAGAGCTGGAATATTTTTAGGTGCAAACAGCCAATCTGAGAGGTTCAATAGCTTCACTTAAGAGCTGTGTTTTTAAATTCATGTTATCCCAGGAACATGCTGGTATAGAAAAAGAAAACTCCAAAGTGGGTTCAATTAGGGTGCTGTACTGGGGAGGAGGGCATTATAATTTTTGTTTCTAGAAGTTTTACCAGTTATATTTCTTCACATTTTATTTGACACATGCAAAGCTGTCTTTGATTTCTGGTGCTCGTGCATGATGTGAAAAGTCCTGAAGACTTCAACCAATTGCTTTTGATCAGCCTTTCCAGATGTAGCTAATAAATACCTACCTTTGTGATGTGGTATTTTATCTCAATCCTTCAAACAGAGAATGTGTTCAAATGGGTATTTTGCTTTTGTATGCTGTTGTGTGCAGTAAGATAAAAATATATACACAGGTTCCAGTAGTGACACTGGTAACAGAACCGGGTAGTTGACTTAGCTTTTATTTAAAGATTTTAATATCCTGGAAAATCTGAGATATATCCCTTCAAAGGCTTGGTATTCTAAACAAACTTTATGAGACACTGGACCTTAAGATCTAGTATCTTTAAGAGCTGAATACACCAAAAAGTTAGTATAGATAATTTGGGTTAAGAAATACATAAGTTAAGCAATTAAGTGGATTCTTGCCCAAGCCACACTATAACTCAGATAAATCGGTTTTAGGAACAAAGTCAAGAGAAAGCAGTACCCAGTAAAAATGCCTGAGCTAACTTGAAAGGACATGTGCCCTAAACATTCACACGATTTTATGTGGTATTTAGAGGTTTCCTTTGTACTCTTCTCAAATGATCTTCAGAAGATCACTTATGTCTTTCCAAATCACAGGTAATAAAGCCATCTGTCACAATGCCTGTTGCTAGACCCCCTTGCGGGTGGATTCTGAGTCACAGGGAGCAGAGAATTGTCCATACACATTTCTCAGCAGTGAAACTAGATCATGCAAAAAGCCAGAAACGTCAGGGTAGGTGAAACTGGGATTACAAACTTTGTTCCCTCATGTTCAACCTCACAGCACCCATGTCTATACTGTTAGGTACTACAGCAAACGCTAATCATCCCTTTATATATGCCACTTATATAACTCAAATTATGCTTTTGTTAGAGTTTTAGGAACATCACTTTGTGAAAAGCCTTTGTGTAGCTCTCACGCTTGGGAAGGCAATCCAAGGTTTGATTCTGTCAGCTGCAGCAGCTGTCACCTCTTCAGGCAACACCACCATGGGTTAAAATCAGCCATCATCCCTGCAGTCTAAGGAATAAGTTAAAACTCCCCTTTCTTAGAGAATAGCCTGGTGTAAGAGCTAAACAGCAGTTAGTAAATAGAGGTTACTCACAGCAAAGTGCCTGTATAACTCTGTCTCCTCCAAAGAAAGGTCTAACGCCCTCAGCCCCACTGAACCTGCCCTTCAGTGATGTGATTACAAAATGCAGGAACACTCTCAAGTTAACTCAGACCAGAGAAAATGCAGAGGAGGAGAAATACCATTGAGATTTTTGCCTCTTTTCTGTGCAATCCAGCCATACTTGAAGCATTAGGTGTAACGATTGCTATTTCAAACAGCCCTGGTGGGTTCGCAGCTCTGCCCTGGGAGAGGCCACTCAAAGCCTGTGCAGAAATCAAGATCAATCGAGGTATGGTTTAGCAACCAGACAGCACGTGGGGCAGAAGGGTGGTTTTTCCTCTGCGTGACTTGGTGGATAAGGGAAGATTTATACATGTGTTTCTCAAAAGCAGGACCAGGACTCACCCAAAGTCCTGTTCCACATTCTTGGTCAAGAGACAGATCAGACAGCTTCCCTGGAGAACTTTCAGCAAGTGTTTCTGCTCCTCTGGCACAGTGCTGGCCTGCCCTGATCCTTTCAGACTTATTTGCCTTGGGCTTAGGAATCCCCAAACTGTGACCTTATTCTGAGGACAGCCACATGTGCTCTCAGTCCTGCAGCTCAGCTCCCAGCTGGCTGAGGATGGAGGGAGCTGGTGTTTGCCTCCAGCCTGCAGAGCAAAGGACAAAGCAGAGTGGGGGCAGGAGGGATGTCTGCCGTGGGGCTGCCCTCTTTATCTGCTCTTGGCTTCCTTGCTTCCAGGCAGATTTCTTCCCCCGTATCAGACACCTCACTGTGCTGGCAGCTGCTAGCACTTCGCCGAAACACATTTCTCTTCCCTTCAGCCTGTGACAGAGACAGTCTGAACTTTTAAGATTCAGTCTCTGACTGTCTCCCAAGTAGCGCACGCATCCCTCACAGCCACTCTGTCACTCTGTGTAGCCAAACCATTTTCTCCCTTCTTTTCCAGGCAAATCCATCAAACCCTTTCCTTTCCAATCACCCCCTCCAGACATACTCCTCCCCAAAACCAAACTCTGAGCAAACCAGGCCCATTTCTCTCCACACTGTGACCAGTGCCCCCGCTTTCCCCTGCCCAGAGCTCACCCACTGGCTTTGCCACCCTGTCCCAGTCAGAGCTGGTTCTTAACCCATCTGCCCCAGCCCCTAGGAGCCTCTCAGCCCTAACCAGGATAATCTGATCCATCAGCCCCCATCCCTCTCCACCCTACCCCAGCTCTGTGGGTTCATTTCTCAAATCACCAGGTGGGTCACTCTGGCTGGTCCGTTCTCCGCAGTCCAATCCCACGTCCTTCCAGCCATGCCTGCTTCAGCCCTCTCTGTTTCACCCTCTCTGCTTCCCGTGAGCAGAACGATGGCACAATCACATTGCACACCAACTCCTGTGCACCAGGCACCTTCCCGGCTCCTCGCCAGGACCTCTTCCTGCCCAGCACTGCCCTGGGGCTTCCATCCAGCAAGGATTTCTCTCTTTCAGCTTTACAGCTCAGTTCTCCTTAACGAGCCAGGGAGCTCGTAACGAGCTCCCACCCTCCCTTCTCCAGTGAAATCTGCTTCCCTTCCAGATCCAGACACATCCTATTCGTACAGGATTTACAGTTTGTGTATAATCTCTGATGTGACTCTTGCACTGCTTTCCAACACGTTTTCATGTCTGTTTGGTGCTTGCCTGTAAGCCCATTATTCTCCCAGCCCCTGGAGACTTTTCTCCTAACAATTTCCTTGCTTACGGACTCTCATTAGCAATGAACTTTATACATCCCTCGCTTGTCATATTAACGTTGCTACTGAAGTCTCTCTCAGCTGGATTTAAATACAGGCATTCAAGCATACACATTTTGCAGATGCTATTCCCTTACGATTCTGCCTTCAGAAAATATAAGGTTACAGAGGGCACAGCAATACTGACACAGCTGGGCAGAGGAGCAGCACACAGTGCCCCAGACTCCCTTCCCTTCCAGCTCTGAGTGGAGGGACATGTGCCCCCTCTCAGTGAGATCCAGCAGCATTTGGGGCTGACAGTGCCCAAATCCACAAATCTGTCAGTCACTAAATCCACCTCCTGAGACAAGGGGCAGTGATCTGACCATTGCCTCGAAGGGAAATGCATGCCCAGGTAAAACAGCCTGTTTCTTTGCTCTCCCTCTCAAAACAAGCTCCTAAAAATAACAAAGAAGAGTTGTTTTTGCAACCCCAAAAATGAACACAAGTACAAAGAAGCATGCAGAACAGAAACCAGCAGGGATGCTTGTTTTCTTCCCCTCCCGATCCCCCGCTGTGATACCGATCAGACTGTACTTAACATAACACCGAACCCGGTCCTTGCTTCCTCTGCAACAAAGTCTCACCTGCTGCACTCACAGGCACCTTACCTGGGATGGATGTCCACAAGCAGCACCAGGGTCTGCATAGTGATCACGTCAATCCGCTTACAGTGAAACCGTGCCACCTTCAGCACTTTTAGATATGTGAAACAGAGGACTATAAGGGAGAGGAGGAAGCTGAGGGTGTGAAAGACCCCAGTGAAAATCACAAACTGTGTCCTATCCTCTGGTCTCTTATTGTACAGGGTGCAGGAGGCATAGAGGTGATGGAAACCCACCCAGGAGAGAGAAGCTGCCACTATCGGGAACGACACCGAGTGCAGCCACGTGTAGCTCAGTATGAGAGCAGCATCTCTGTACCTCATTTTGGAGTGATAACTTAGAGGGAAGACCACAGCAATCCACCTGTCAATGCTCAAAGCTGCCATGCTCAGCATGGAGTTCGTGGTGAGGAAAGTCTCCAGGAAGCCCACAATGTGGCAGATCTGATCTCCTCCTGGTTGACTCTTGTAAATGATCCCAGCCAAGGTCAGGGGCATGTTCGAAACGGTCATCAACAGGTTGCAGAAGGTGAGGTTGAGGATGAACAATCCCGGGACCTGCTTGCGGATGTCAGCGCTGTACAGGAAACACATCAGCACCAGGACGTTGGCCAGCAGGGCCACGAGCATCAGCACCACCACCACGAAAGCCAGGATCACCTCCCAGATGCTCATGGTGCGTCCAGTCACAGGAGGGACATCTCCAAAACTGCGCCGCGCCGGCACCCGGGGACCATGGCGCGAGGCGCTCTCACCTCGCCCTCCTCCCCAGCCTGCTCGCACTCTTGCATGCCCTCCGTATTTTTAGAAGAGCTGCAGTTTTTTTCTCCAACCTCCCCCTCCTTGCTGCTCCTTTCCACGTCAACGCTCTCCGAGACGTGCACAAAAGCGCTGGGAATGCCCATCAAACTGTGAGGAGGGCTTAAAAAATATCAGCAGGACTGAACCACTGTCTCCACTCGGTCCATTTGAAGGCGAGCAGGTTATTCTGAGAAACTGCTCTCCTGAGATCCCTAATTATCAGCCCAAAGCTTGCAAGCAATTCACCGAGTGAATTGTGCTCTCTTTCTCCCTTGCTTTCTCTCTCTCTCTTGCTCTTGCTCTGCCCTCCCCTCTCCTCCAACCCTCACTCCCTTCCAGGCTGAATGTAACCTGCTTTTTATGATCACAGATAAAAACCCCATTAATGGATTAAAGCATGCACACTGCTGGTGATTCGCAAACGTGATTATGTCATCCCCACTCCACAACCCCTCCCCTTCTCCTTGCAATTGTGACTAGACTTTCCTCAAGAGAAATCCCATGCTTTCATTTAATTGATTTAGCCATTAATTTGCAAACAGCCATGTAACCGAATTCCTGCACTCTGCTGTGTTTCCTGCATTTCAGTGCATCACTTTCACAGTTGCTGCCTGCTGTCTGCTAGGGCAGGGGCTTTCTTTTCCCTTCATTAGCCAGGTCCAAAAAGATGGGAAAATGGATGTACTCTGCTACTCCTCTGGAGCTGTCATTAGGCTACCGGAACAGTTTTACAGCTCCAGTTTAGCACTTTGCCATCCTCTGTCTCCAACCACGATGCGTAGGAGGAAAATGATTGCCTTCCCTCCTCCTTGGAAAGCAAGGCAACTGAAACCCCAAATGCTACGGTGACTTGCCTGAGGTCATGGTGCAGAGACAGCAAGGTGATGCCGGTCTCACCCCTCAGCCCGGCTTTCCCCCCTTGCCCAGCCTGGGTTTCCCCCAGTCAAAGCCTCCCTCCTGCAGAGTGAGCGCTGCAGCCACAAAGGGGCTTGACAAAAGCAAACAGGGCTACGTCTGCACTGCATTTAATTACATTTTAAAATTAAGTCTGTTTTAAAGGGAGGAGTGGGAATGGTTCTCTGATTGCCTTTGCTGTCCCTTTAAAAGAGTTCTAACCAGGAATGCTAAAAGGTTGCAAGCAACTGGGACAGCTTTCTCATCAAGGCAGCCAAGCCTTAATCCCTGTACAATGAGGAGGGAAAAGATACCCCGCAGCACAGTTATTGTGCTCAGTAAGTGCCTCGGCACGTGTGAGAGAACTAGATGCCTAGGCGGATTTTTCCCCTGTGCTTGCAGCACTTGCCAGCGCTGTGCACACTCGATGTACAGCAGCTATGCCTTGCAGACACTTGGGCTCAGTAGTGGAGCTGTCACCGTGCACGGTGTCAGTGCTCTGCACCTTACAGGAAGGCCCCTTTGCTTCCACTCAGCTGTTTCTGCCGTGGTCATGTCTTCTTAAATGAGGCTTTAAAAGGCTGAGAGTGAAAGGAATTCACTTTGTAAGTCAGAAGACTGTCATTAGAGACATCAAATAAAGTGTCTGGTCCTGAGACATTGATCAAAACCCACATGAAAAAAACCCCTATAGGTGTCTGCTTCTTCAGATAAGAGGGCTCTGTACCCTCTTACGAGAGGTATGCTAAGGAGATCAGAGAGAACGTGCAGATCTCACTGCAGTGCAGCCCCAGAAAATAGGAGTTTCTTTGCTGGGTAGGAAGGAAAAGCCTTGGCTGAAAAAGGTGCCCTAGCATCAATGGCCTGAGCAGGGTGTCCTGGCACAAAATTCAGCCTCAGGCTCAGCTTTGAAAGGCAGCTGTGGGTCCTCAGGAAAGAGCCATGTGAGTTGGGAGGTGCTGATGTAAGAAAATCTCAGTTTATCTCCCCAGGAGAGGTCGGCAGAACCATGGGCTGGCTCTGCTGGATCTTGTCTCTGAGGCACTGCAGAAGCATGCAGGAGCAGATAGGGCTGTCAGGAGGAGACCCCCTATCCCTGCATGGTGATTTGGCCCCTTGTTCTGAAACCTGAAATCCCACCTCCCTCAAACCAGCCCCTTTTTGCCCAGAGTTTGGTAGGGTGCAGGTAACACTCATTATTGGTGTGGAAACGCTAAATTCAAGCAGCAAGTCTGGCTCATGCTTCAGTAATTATTAGCCTAAATAGATGAAACATTCCTAATTCTACGTTTCACAGTTTATTAATTGCTTAACTTTTCCTATTAACTTTTCCTATCCTTTTTTGCTTAACTTTTCCTATCAAGTTATTCTTTGTTGTGCAAGTTTTTTGGGTATAGAAAAAGCGAAACTCCATCTACTTACAGGAAAAAATGTAGCAGCTAAAAAGGGCTTAAGTCTGCAATCCAGTGAAAAAAAACTCTCTAGATTTCAGGAGAAAGCTGAAGTTTTCTCTTGATGACTGATGTGAGTCTCGGTGTGTATGTCTAACTCTAAGACCCACATACTTTACATAATTGATTCCCTTGTTGGTAATCCCTGCAGCTGAGGATATTTACTGAATGTTTCTGGATTTATTTATCATGCATAGCTAAGCGAGCATGATGGATCCATCAAATAGCTTCATTTTATACAAATCAGGAGGAAAGAATATGCTGTGCATATTTTATCATGGTAGAGGAGATGAATGTTTTGCACAGCTTGCCTGTGAACTCCTAACGGCAGGGACTGCATGCTTTGTTTGTAATATTTCAATGACAGGCTGCATTATGAATTAACAATAAGCACTGCTAATAAATATCAATTACCACCAGTGAACTCTGACAGTATTGGGTCTCAACGTAGAAGCTCAGTACTCCTTTGACATTTGCCCCATTGTCAAGCACAAAAACCACAGAACATTTACTGTGATTTTATATATTAAAAGCAGAGGTGGCTCTCTGAAGCAGCATTACCAAGCAGACGGAGCATTGGGCTGATAACCAGGAGACTTGTGTCCTGCGTGACCTGCGGCAGTTCACCAAATCTCTTCTGCCTTTTGTTTGTCCACATAGATTGTAAACTCATGGGGACAAAGGCAAGGAGAACATACACAATAGGGACCTGATCTTTGAGGGATCCCCAAAGCCTTATCTTAATCAAATTATGAATTTTATCCACAAGTGACTTGTTCTAGAAGGACTGCACAAATCTCTTGCTTTTTTTTTACAACAGCTTATAGTTAGTGGATTTGCAGCCTACATACCTTGTGCATACCAGTCTACCCTGACTGAGAAAAGATTTGTACTAGTATTGTACCAAACAGGAGGGATATTGCAACAATAGGAAACTTCTCTAGATAAGAGGTTAATTTATCACTCTCAATTTAGTAATTTGTATTACGTTTTTGTCTATATTTGGCCATGGACAAATCATACAGCTCACAAGACCTTCAATATTTAGGGCTGACCTTTCAGTTTCAAAAATTCTACAACACATGGATGGAATTCTACAACACATGGATGGAAAGTTTGTCTCTGCTGGGAAGTTCAAGGAGCGAAAATGTTTTCTCAGCATTCTGTCCCTCTTGAGACTATGAAATACTTACTTGGGATATGCAACATTTTTGAGGTTATCTCTTATATGTACTATATAGGAGGCCATGTTGATGACCTAGCTAAAATATCTAGGTCACTCATTTCGTAGGAAACTAGTGTTTAGGGCTTCACACTGCTCAGAAAACTACTTGAAAATCTAACCTGAAAATGTATTTGAGAAGTGATACGTTTTCTTTGGACTGAAGGTTGCAGCTTGCCAACTTTCCTCTATCATATTTTGGCATCTCGGTTTCATGCTTTCACTGCACTTTCTTTGCTCTACAGTCTCACCTTCCTCTTTTGATCTACAGTGTACAAACTTCTCAGGACTTTAATAATGGGAATATTGACATATGGGAGAGATTTTTTCTCCTTTATCTGTATCATAGCCAGCTCAAAGACAGCCAATTTCCTCTGGGAAGCCAGCATGCCTGCAGACAGCCCATGGGTATTTCCTCTTGCCTCCATCAGCCTTTTCTTTTTGCTTCTTGGCTGTTTGGAGAGTTTTCTCACGAACTGTAGAGCGCACTTTTTTTTGCTTTATTGTCCGTTAACCTGAACTTGAATAAAAGCAGTATCTTTACTCTGATTATTTGAGGGTCAAGCGTCACGTTGTAAGAGGCAAAGTCTTACCGGTTTTTATAAGAGTAAGATAATGGCTCGTGAAATCATTGTTCTGCTGGATCGATGGTAACAGTCTGACTTCAACAGCCAGAATTTCAGCATGTATGCATAGCACATATAATGTGAGTAATGACTTGTGTAACGTCTACATACTTTGTCAGGACAGTAGACAGACTTAATGGGGCAGCTGGCACTGGTAGTTCATTGCTCCATTGAAAATGTCAGAAGCTGCAGAAAACACTTTCATCTCTCTGTCTGCAAAATCATAACTTCTGAATCAGCATGCAGAAAGCAATCTAAACCTCTGGTATCCATGGCAGGATAGAGGTGCCAAAAGGGAAGGCACGAGGAAATACTTTAAGTACGTGTGTGGACAGATTTTGGTTTGTCTTCAGCAAAGCTCCTTGCAAATCCTTGGCCAGTTTTCTTGTTGGCAGAAAGAGAAGGAGCAGTGCAGACGTAACAGTTACACATTCTCCATCAACTTCACTGACCAATGTTTCCTTATCTTCAACCCATATCCATCCCAGCTACTAAAAAAAGCATCATGTAGGATGGCTTCTTGCCTATTTCCTTGCCCTCTGGTTGGTCCATGTGTCACATGCAGAGAACACTGCACAGCATGCTGGGGCTACCTGGGGGTTCCTGGCCAGCCAGGTGGTTTTCCACAGGCCACCACTCTGGGGAACCAGTGAAAGAAACCTTCATTTTCCTCGCTGTGTGGCTGTGAGTGCCATGACAGCTACGACAGCACTGCTCACTAAAGCCCTCCTAGTGAATTATTCATACCCAGGTTGTCACTGTTAGTTTGCTTCATGAAATTAAAGAAACGTCAGGTCCTCAGGCAGATGGCTGATGCTTCTGGCACTTCTGCCTGCTGGATGGATTTTTAAGGGCTGTTAGGGCAGCTAAGGAAATCAAATCAGCTCAGCAGCAGCAGCAAGCCATGTGAGCCTTTGAGTCAGGGACTTCGGTGGGTGGATGTGCATACAGGTGGAAGGGACTGCTCTCCCTTTCTCTGGGCTGCTTCTCAACAAAGTGAGAGCTTTCTTCCTAGGGACCAATTAATTAGTGGATGAGCAAGCTCAGTCCCCTCGTGCAAGTCAGAACACAACTTCATCTGTCTGTGTTATTTCTGCAAATGTGAAACGTTAGGTGACATGTTCCAGCACAGTTTCACTATTTATATTTTGGAATCACTCAGTGACAATGTTATCAATGATGCACATCTTGAGTCACACTTCACCTTCATATGAAGCTATATTTGTCCTGATGGAACTGCATATAGCTTCAGAGGAAATGGCATTCACCTAAAGGAGCTAATTCATAGATAAACCTGCTATATTTGTCTTACCTATAAAGACAATAAGGACTCAAAGAAAAACTTGGTCAACAGCGTTTAAGTGAACTTTGTATTTCTCACAAAAAAACACTTAATAGCAAGGAGTGTATATATATTATATATATATTTAAGCAACTAACAGGTCTTTTAGTTTTGTTTTCTGATTTTTTTACTCTTAAACCCTTTTTATTTCATGTTTATTGCCCTTTCTTACATGCAAATGAAATAAAAGAACAACAAGTGAAAATTAACATATTTTTCTTTGAGATGTTTTGAAAAACTACATTAAACAAGTTAAGAAAAATATTTAAAATATAATTAAATGAATATACTGCATAATGCTCCATAATGCTCCATGTACTCCATATATACTCCATTTATACTCCAATATACTCCAATACTTCAAAGGTTGCATAATACTGCAACCTTTAGAATAATGTCAGGGTTTTCAGGGAAAGGAATTAAATTTTTCTATCAATCAGCTTTTCTACCACTCATTATTTTAAATTCATATCTGCAGCCCAAACCTCAGAATATATTTCTAGAAAGGCTGATTTCTAGCCCCTGGAAACTTTTGAAACATGATCCAAGGTGCTACATGCACCAAGTGACTGAGAATTGCCTTTGGAAAATTGGGAAAAGGACTTCATGCATTTGAAAGTCTACTTAGATGATACCATCATTATTCTCAAGCTGCACAGCTATTCGGATGATATTCGCATAAAAAACATGTCAATCAAATATCACCTGAATTAAAAAATAAAAATAAAAAAAGTTATTATTACTCTGAGTTACGCTCACGTCTTTCTGTCCACGTTGTCATAAGGATGAGAGCAAACTGATTATGAGTAAGCAGGGATCCATGAGTCTTCATGAGTACTCCCATGAGGAGAGGTAATGAGGACTATATCAAATATTGAGACAATCTATATCAACACTGTAGCTCTGCTGTCACAGCTGGTGACAATGTCCTTTCCTTTTCCAGCCTTGCCACAAGGATGTGGCACTGTCCCTCAAAGCTGGCTCATGAACTGATGCAGCAATGTGAGATCAGAGATTTGGAGCCATCACTGGGTTTATGCTGGGCTTGTTTAACAAGTATGATTTTGTTATCGTGACTGTGTAAGGCACAAGCCATGCCTTTCTTTGTGTTTGATCGCTAACTTTAAAGACTTGTGCTCATCTTATTATGTGAGTAATTAATTGGAATGCCACCAAACCCAAAGGCACCTCGTCTTCGTTCTATCTATAGATGTGTAGGAGGAAAGCTTTGCCCTGAGAAGTTTGTGGATGTGCAAATGACTTCAGAAGTGTCTGAGAAGATTTAGAAATCCATGTCCAACTGAATAAGCAATGTAGCTGGAGAGGGCTAACTCAGGGAAAGTAATTAAACTTATGAGTGTTCTCTGGTGCAGTGTTCATAAGATTACCTATGACGTGACAGTAGCCGTGGGATTTAAACTGTCATGAGAAAAGCGTTAGATATTTGAAATGGAGGGAACACAATTTAGAGAGAGAAGAAAGACAGTTGTGAATTGGAAGACGCAAAAAGTTCTTGGGTGTCTGAGGACAGATTAAAATAAATTCATTCCTAATTTTATTGAAGGAATGATTTTGCTAGATATTACCTTTTACATCAGTACTATGTTCTGATAAGTAAGTGGTATTTGTCATATCCATGCTTTTCTAGACAGAATTGGTTCTCTTTACCCTGTAGTTCTTCAAAATGTCAGAGCAGAAATCACTTTTGTCACACTTGCTCTTTTTAGATGTGCAGTATTTCATTTCCTCTTGTTTTAAACTGGGCCAGCTCCTTCTCTTCTCACTCAGCAAAGACAAAAATAGAGGCTGGTAACAGAAGGCTCTAAAAATGATATGTAGATGGCAGTGCCTGTTTCTATATACAAAGTCATCCACGAGCACCCACTCTCAGAAACTTATCCATTATCTTGGTATTTTCATTTTTTTTACTGTTGTTTGTATGTTTGTTTTTTTTTGTTTTGTTTTGTTTTTTTCATTTCTACTTGGATTTTCAAATCTATTCACTTCTTTGCATGAAATGGCCATTATGACAAGTGTTACCTTCTGATTGAAATAAATGATTTTTACATCTTGTTGTTCTGAATGGGAGAAAATCAGTATGGAGATTGTCTAACCAAATTCATCTGCTTTATTAAGGAAATATATTTGAATCTCTGCCTGAAGCTGAGCAGAAGAGTGGGTTCCAAATATTTGTAATTTACATGATCCTATGGATTTTTTACATAGCTTTCTTTAGACTCCTCATTTTGATGTAACTGGATTTCAGAGGTAATCTAATTGTGTATCACCTGCAAATTCTCCACCTGATTCCTTAAGTATTTTACTATAATGGAAAGTATATAAATGCCATTTCAATTCAGGGAATGTAACAATCAATTCCTAGGTCTTTAAGAGACTAAAAGACTCTTTGTAAAGCAGTCTGTTAAAGGCTTAACTTATTTCCCTGTAACAGCTCTTTTTGGGCTTGTGATCCCCTTGGATTTGTGATATATTGATAATGTTTTATAAAGCTTCTTAAGACTGGAAGCTTTTCTACAGGTCCACTATCTTTGAAGACTCCAAAATTTTAATTTTAATTATTGTTTTAACTGTTTTGCCATGGTAATGAAGGAATTATGCAATCTCTTCAATAAGCCCAGGCAGCCTTTTTAAAATTTATAATTAAAGTTATTTCCAGGCCTGTAGTCTGGGCAGCAATATTAACGAGATATGGCATGCTCTTGTTATCAATTCAGCCTTTTCATTGTAAAATGTTGTTAGCTTAAAAGTGTTTAGTTAGAATGTGAAAATCTAAGTCAACTTTTACAGTCAAAAGGGGGGAGATATGGGAGGAGTGTGTGTTTGGGGGGGTGTTGAATATTAAACATTCTTGTTTTCTGTATTAATTCCAACCATCATTTGACCACCAGCCACAATCAGGAGTTTCTTGGACTGTCTCACATGAAATTGCCACACCTGTAGCTCTGCTGACAATTTGCTTTGCAATCAAGAAAGATGGAGCAGAGGTCCCTGTCTGAAAAAGATTTTTGCTTTCTTGTATCAAAATTTTAAGGTCTCAATAAACTGTAAGTGCTGATTCGGTAATCCTTTATTGACAGCAAATAGCACATTATCTCCATGATATCCCATTTGTAGTTTCACCAGTTGCTTTCTACAGCTGAGAGCAGACACAGCTTTAATTTCTCTGCAAATCTGTGCTGTGGCTCTCAGGCCTAGAGCAGTGCATGCTCCAGAAAAAATACAAATGCAAAACTAATTGGCAAGCATCTGAGTTGCTCTAGCTGATCTGTGCATGTGCTGCAGCCTGACTGTGGGGGCAGGAGACGTTGCTGACCTACAAGACTTCACAGAGGCACCAGAGGGGAGAAGTCAGAAGGCTCTGTAGGACTGACAGTGAATTTAAGCAAAATGAAAATGTGGGTCAGTAAAGGTGCTGACAACATAGCGGGCTGAATGGAGATACAGCTGAAAAGTTAGGCAAATATCTTTTGGAGTTCTGGGCAAACGCATGCTGCAATGTACAGGATTGAGATGTATGGGTCAGAAAGCTACAAACTAAGCATTAATTTAAATTTCTGGGAGATTGATGTCTGCTAAGAAATAGGGCAACTATATCAGGTTAATTTCTTTAATTACATCTTTTTGAATTTCATTTATCTTATAAGATATTTATGTGCACAGTCAATAAAAGATACTGCTATTGATTGTTAATAATATCTTAGACTGTTTAAAAGAGCTCTTCAAAATTGCATAATGTTAAAAAAGCTTTTAATGTATTAGCATTTTTTGGAAGGACTATTGTGTTCTTCAGGAAATAGTCAATCACTTGATGAAGACCTTAAAATCCTTTTCTTTTTTCTCAGTGCCTCATCATGACCCAAAGACAGAGGATGACTGGTCTATCCACACTGCCTTTGTAGGTTAGGTCTCAGCCAGGAAAATGAAGAATGAAGAAAATAAAGAATCTATTCTTGGTGACACCAGTAGCAAACTATATGTATATTTAATAAGACGTTATTTTCCTGATGGTCTTAAGTGAACATGGGGCATCATACCCATCTCCCTTGACCTTTTACAAGTGTAATATGTGTCCCAAATTAGGAAAAAAAAAAAAATCTGTAACAGAATATGCATAGACAAAGAACAGTGTTACCACTCTTCTACTGACTTGGGGAAAAATCCACCAAGATCAGTTTTCCTTTTGTTAAGAAGAGTACTGAGGTCTGTTTTTGTTGCTGAGCTTCATATTTTTCCAAGACACTTAGCTGCCATTGCAGCCTGTGTTCAGTAGATTGCCAGTGTCTTTCAAGTCTCCACTAGTGTAAAATGTGTAGGTAAAATTCCTCTAAGTCATAACATTTCAGTCAACTACTACTCTGCTTTGTCATCTACTTTATTTATTTATTTTAATGCAATAAATATTTAAAATAAACCCAAACAATGAAATAACAAGTATTGCGTACCTCCTTCTGTGTTCATGTCTGTCAGCATACACCATCTTGTTTACTGATAGTGAAAGAAAACTTATTTGAAAGTAAGTTTTCAAATAAGTAAGTTTTCAAACCAAAACTGGTGTCCAAACTCAGCAAGACACTGATGGAACATTTGGAAAGGTTCACTGGAGTACTGTGAAATTATCAGCTGTAAACAAACAGGGACAGATTCTGTTTATTTTTAACAAATACTTTTCTCAACCAGTCTCAACAGAATTCCTTTGTACAATAAAAATGGTGAATATAATCCACATTCATATAGGTTATTTCCATGTCTGCTACAAATACATTTGTCCTTTTAATATACTGTTCTGATAAGGACTAAGCAGAGCCATGGGAGACGAAAAAATTTAGACCCTCCAGAAAATTTAAGATTTGTGGAAGGAGCAAGTGAGGACAAAGACCCTGAAGTGATCAGTTATATCCTTTATATCATAATATTCTAGAACACCTTTGACTTTTCTTATATTAAATTTCACCTGGTAGTTGAGAGTCTAGCTATAAAACCTAATTATATGGCAGAAAAGAAGAAAGTGATGAAGTTTCGTCTATGTCCTTAATCACTATTTGATTTTTATCAACTCCAGGCATAATAAACATTGCCTGCAATTATCTCCCACGCAGAAAGATTATTTCCTTTTGTCATGAATACCTGTCATGCAGACCCAAGAGCCCTGAGCTGTTATTACTCGGGGCTCAAGGAACACCTGCGTTTTCTTGGCAAGCTCTGGAAATGATAATGCTTTAGCAGTATTCATGTAAGAATTTCCTCTGCATTCATGAGTATCTCATTGATCTGGTAACTATAAAGGAAGAAAAATTAAAGGAGTTACTGACTGATTTCTTTTTGCACTGCTGAGGATCTTCTACTTGTTGTCACCACTTTTAGACGAATTATATTTTCACAGAAAATGTCCACTTTTTTTTTTTTTTTGTTGGAGAGATGAACATCTCTAAGGATTTGGACAGAAAGCTCCAAATGCGTTTGCACTTTCCTGACAAAATGGTGATGTTTTCCCTTGTGTAAAAGAAAAAAAAAAAAATCTCATTATTGCTAACAAAAGATTCATACTCTTTTCATTTAAAATTAGTATAATTCCATTAGCTTCAAGGACTCTTTTAGTCCTCTGCCTCTGAGCCCAAGAGGTGAGGAGCTGCAGTGAAGAGTATCTCCACGCCTGGAGACACAGGCAGAGACACTAGAGTCCTATGGCCAGAGGATGCTGAAGTGACCTTTGGTTTCTTCTACATACATTGTCTTTAAACTGAAAAAATGTTCATAAAAATGCTTTAAATGCAGAGAAATTATGTCTTAAAACTTATCCTCTGCAATGTTTCCTCACCTGCAAACAGTGTTGTTTTGGATTTCCAGCTATCATAAATCTCCTCTCTCTACATAGCCTTCTCCCTCTTTTGATACCAGCCATTTAAGGTCACAGTGGATTTTGAATTTGTTTACTCTAACCTTTCTTGCAAATTAGTGAAGAGAAACAAACAAAACTCGAAAGTCTGATACTTTCCTTGTTATTTTTTTTTAATTCTCAACAGACCTTTTCAGCATCTGACAATCTGTCTCTTCTTCAGTGTTATCTCAAGGGAAGGAAAAAGCATTACAATGAGTTACATTGGACAGCACATGCAGAGAATAAGAAATTCAATCCAATTAGTATAAACCACATGTTGGCTCCTTAGGAAAACCTCTAACATACTTTGTCAGGGCAGAGATTCAAGTGTCAGTGACTCCTCTCAGATAAATGACCTTTCAATATGGCATTTCACATCTAGCTACTGAATTGCATGCTAAGCCTCTTAGACCAGAGGATGTCTGCCCTCAGTTTTGCCTGCACTTTCACAGAAAGGTGTTTTGTCTGAAAGGCCTGGAATAAGAGCTGCCTTGCTGTCTCTGCTTTTGCTCTGGAGGGACTTGGCAGAGGTGGTCAATGGATGCTGATATTTGGAAGCACCTCAGGTGGAGTCAACCAAGAAAGCTCAAGTGCTCCATAAAAGTGGAACGTGAGTGCATGCTCTCTGGATTTCAAGGTACCTTGGCCCAGAAGGGATGTTAAGGGGAACATCTGAGGTAAAAGAGGAATGTGTGCTATAGGATGTGTAAGTAATTCTGTCCTCTGCCTTCTGGTACTGGAGGGCCTGCTATCAAGACAAACTGAAGGCCTCATTTATGGTTTCAAGGACACCATTATAACACTCAAAAATTCCTGAAATATTAGTATCGTAGCCATCTCCTCTTCTTCTGGTCATAGCCCTATCATACCCTAGAGCTGCCTGAAGCCATCCTAAATGTTACAGCTGGCTGTCTGCTGCCATATTACAGGCACTCAGCCTGCCTCCTCCACTGCATCGAATGTATGTCAGATGGAGAGTCTGGTACCAATTTCTATCCCCATCTGCATGGATTATTTCCCTATACATTACTCAAAGATAGCAAGGGGATTGAAATGATGGGAAATCTAGCTCTTAGATTCCCAAAGCACGGAAAATTTCTGCTCATCAATTCCATGTGGTCCCTGGTTGATTTCCAGGAGAAATCTTGTAAGAATTTGCCCATTTTAGGAGCAAGAAAATGCTGCCCTAAGAAGACTTAATGGGCTTTTCAAGAGGAGATGATAAAGCACTGTTAAACCAAACTCAGGTGTGTTACCAACAGCTTGCTTGGTCTAATAAACTGGAAGTGTAATTCTAGAGCAGGGACATCCAAGCCATGTGTTCTCAGGGTTCCCAAAGCAGGATAAAAGCTCATATTTATCCACTGAGTCATGAATCAGTTAAAATCAATATTTTTATTTGAAGTATGGTTTGGGATTTTTTCTTTATAAAGCTCATAAGCTGAGGACTGCACTGCTAAATTTCAGCTTTAAAATAATTTTTCCTGACACAACATGCATCACTGAAAACATGGGTCTATAATGAAAGTGATGGCACAACTTTATAGCACTGCAAACACAAAACTGCAATGACAGTAACTCAGAGTAATACTATGATTTTTACATGCAAAATCAAAAGTTGTTTTGCCTTAGTGAGATCCCATGAGAGCTAACCCATAACAGATTTGAGCAAGGGGGTTTTATGTTTTTCAGGCATTAGATAAAATGGTCTAAATCTGTGGCGGTGAAGGGGATGTAGCAGTGAGTAAACCTTCCCCCTGAAGATGCTGTGGTGTGGATGGTGTCCCTAGCTATAGCAGCAAACATTTACTACATTTTCGTCAGTCAGAGATCACAGGTGTAGAGGCAGTGGTGTGTGCAGCCCTTTCCTGCTGCCTGACCAAAAAGAACTGGAGACTCATGAGAGCCTTCTCCACAGAGATCCTGTAATGAGGAAGGCAGAAAAATAGACTCTCCCCACCACTGCTGATCTGGATCTGCAGATCTAGAAATTTGTATTCTTGTTCATTCTTCTTAAACTCCTCTATTTCCTGATAGAAATATTTCTCTTTGCTAAGCATGATGATAACGCTTGCTTCTTGGGTCTTTCTTGGCAAATTACTCTAGATAGATAAGCAGATAGAAAGACAGATAGTTAGATAGATAGGTCATCACAGACACAGATAGAGATAATAGCCAGGAATATTCCAGGATATTACTTTTATGCAGTAATGGATAGGATTGCTTGCTGTGAGACTTTAATTAAACATGATGTTAGGTAACTTTCACCATGGGAAGCTGTATTATACTGTGGATGAAAAAAACACAGGGCCTACAATAAAAAATTTAAGAGGTAATGCATTATCCAAACTGAACTTTAAATGCTCTAAGAGATTTCGGTAACAAAGGGTGTGTCATATTTCCTCAACTTCTTTATTGCCCATCGCAAGCTGTTACACTTTGCATGTAGAAAGCAAAGTATGCATTATCAGAACAGCACAGAATGTAAATTTTCAATACCTCCTATTTCTTTATCCCCAAGACAAATGAAGAAAAGCATTTTGACTATACGTGCATTGAAGGAGCATGAATTTTGAGAAAGGCCATTTATGTGAGCACATGTAGAAATAGAGGGGTATGGACTTTGAAAAAGCATGAACTGAGAACTGTGGCATACCTTACAGAAACAGCCTGTTCAGACTTCCAGCCACGCTAAGAAAATACGTTATAGCTACATGTCTGAATCACTTGGGATCTACCCTGACTGCAACCAGGCTCTGTAGCTTTAGAAATTACCCTATTTTTTTGCTGCTAGCTCTGTCAGAGGAAGATATTTGAAAATATAGCCCTCGTTATTAAGTTCCCTTCAGTGATTTACTGAACTTAAGTTGGAAGTGTTTGGGCAGATTTTTATTTTTTTAAACAAGAATCATATCCATATTGTTTCCTCAGAGCTACTCCTTTCTAGTTTGTCAAGGCTGTTAGACCTGTGAATTATTTGTTTCTTCAATATAGCAAGATAAAAGGGACAAACAGAGTATGTTGTTTTCCAAGATGATCTGAAAAACTGCAGCTTCTGGGTTAGGGTTTTCTTTTTCTTTTTCTTTTTACAGAGAAAAATCTCATAGGTGAGAAAGACATGACAAGAAAAAAGGCTTTCCTGACAAATACACTAAAGAAAACATTCAGGAACAGAGGAACAGTTAATCCTAAAAAATGTAATAATAATAATTAAAAAAAAAAAATCTTGAGCAATTCAAGCTAGAATAGCTAGGTAATACTTATGTGCCTGGCCTTGCTGTTATTTGTTATTTTCACAGGCATGAGGTGTTGAGACTGAAGTCTACTAGAGTAGTTCTTTCTTTAGCAATCAGTATTATTTCTCACTTCTATCCTCTTTTCATTATTTGTTTTAGACTTCAATCCCTATAGCATACAGTACTTAAGGCCTGATCCTAAGGTTGCTGAAGTTAGCAGAAAGACTTATGGAAAGACTAGTGGAAAGAATCTGAGGGGCTTTAGTTAACTCTTAAGCTTTTCACCAAATAGGAAAATCTTCCCAAACAAGGAAAAATGAATGGGTTCAGTTGCTTTCCTCTATTAGTTGGGAAAGGCTACTTGAGAGAACTTCTGCGACTGGAAGAGCACATATCAAGTCATGAAACACATATGCATGACCATTAGGTATATTAATAGTGAAGTGAATTAAAGTGAAATAATAAACCCAACCGTTAGTTCCCAACCAATTGAATCATTCCTGAAAGAAAGGGTGAAAAGACATGATTGATGATGATGACAAAGGCGATGCTTATATTTCAGATTTATTTCTCTGTGTGATGTTCTCTTTAACGCACTGACAGTACATGGCATATGATCTGTGTGATAAGCATGATCACTGCTCTTCCTAAAATGCAGTTATTTCTTTAACAGGAAGAGCCATATATTTGTGTGGCTCTTTTTGTTCTGGTCATGATTTTAAGTGCAATACAAAGACTGTACTAGCTAAGATATGTTACAAGCTTTACAGTTTATTAGTTATTTTAATTATAAATATGTATTTTTTCAGCTCCTTATCTGAAATTTGTCAGCCTCAAGATACTCCATAGCAAAGTAATCATGCAGTATTTAAAGTGTGTAGGCATAGACTGCCATTAGAATTCAATAAAAACAGTATTTCAAAGAGAATTTGGATAAGGGTTTATATACACCAAAGTGGCCTGTGCAATATGTATGTGCAAGGAATGTTTTCCAGTTCTGAAGAATAAAGTAGAATAGAAAGACATGGCAAATGGTTCAAAATGGGTTGGAAGTCTTCAATGTCATCTTCAGTATAATACAGGCTTAGCAGACAAACTGGTTTAAAATCCAATAGTTTTACCCACAGCACAGAGCAACTCATCTCTTTCCCATGAGTTCATTCTTTCCACGTGGCCACCATAACTTGCATGGAAGGTGCAAGCAAAACTTGCTCTGGGTTTTAATTTGATTTATTTCCTGGAACTGAAGAGGAGAAACCACAGTGAAATCAGCTTGGTGTCTGAATTATGACGAGTCCAGGGGAGTAGCAGTCAGACACTTTGACTTGGACATGTCCAAAACTTTTCCTTCTATTTGAAAAGTCAAAACCAAATATTTTGCCATATCCATGTTTTTTTAAACTTTCCATTCTGCACATCACTCAGCTTACTGACTTTTCAGCCCAGCTTAGGAAGAAAAACATCAGGCTTTTCCACAGAGTGGAAAAAGAGTTGGGAAAAAAAATGCTTATGCTAAACCTAATTGGCACAAGGGAATAATATCAGATTTCTGAAAAAATGTTCATGTATGGCAACCCTTGCTGCTTAGCTGACAGGCAGGTTAAAAAATGCAGCTGGATTAAACATGTCCCAGGCTCCTGGCTTTCCTGACAGAAGTGGCACCGGCTGGCACAGATGCCAGGGCAGCAGCAGGGAGGTGACTGCAGGACATTGAGAAGGAGCTGGGAGTCTGATGCTATTTAAAGTTCACTCAAATCTACAGATATTAATTTATCTATGAGCATCTCATGGCAGCATTTTCCTACCTCTTTGGTTAATGAGAGGATTTCTAATCAGAGCATCTCTATGGTCCGTTGAGTCTCACTGTGATCCTATTCTGTAAGGAAAAAGCAATCAAACGTATTGAAAGCAATTAAGTCAGCTTTTAAAATTACAGTGAGAAATAATTAACATTGAAAGTCTGGGGAATTTTTCATGTGGAAAAGAAGTGGTGACTTTTGTTTTTCCATAAACTTGCTAAAAGCTTGCTAGGAGCTTAAATATCACAGTGCTCTGGGGGAGTTTGGCTAAAATGTTCTATTTGATTCTCAAAAACCAACATGAAAATGGTATTTGGAAATGGAAATGTGTTTGTTTTCACAACCAAACCCTCTGCAAATATAATCCTCTCTTCCCCTCAGTTTTGTGTGACAACTTTCACTTGTTCTAATAGAATATATCGATTTCCAGAGAACCCTCTCAAGAAAATTATTTTGAAATAAGTTGACTTCTGTTGTTCTCCTACACTTTTTCACATTTTATTAACTTGACTTTTAACAGATGGCTTTCAATGAATAATTACACAGTAATGAAAAAAATATCTTGCATTTAAGAAAGCTTTATACAGATTTACTAATCAATTTAGACACTGTATCTCATTTGTTTATAGTATATCTCCCAATTGGAGTATAATTATCTAACTTTGTATCTGTGTTTAACTGTCTAAACTGAAAGAAATTAAACAGAGTAGAACTAACTAATTGTCAGTGTTACCCACCAAATTGTATTGAAGGATTCATCAGCACAGATGAGTATATAAGCTTCAAATGCTCTAGGCTTTTATAGATATTGAAGAATATTTGTGTTTCCCTCTTCTGTGGATACACAATTACACACTATTATAATCCATAATATACAATAAAGAATTTCTTGAAATGTGCAATTATGTCTGAAGTATTACAATAGTTTTTCACTACATAACAGTAGTGGATGGAAGAAAGAAGAGACTTTCAACTTACTGTAAAGCATGATGCACACTACTGTACAGCACCGTGTACTTATTAGGATGATGATTCTACTCCACCTGCCCTCGAGGCTTTGAGCCCTTAATCTGTATTGGGTTAAACCTGATGCTCATTATTTAGATGGTCCCAAATGTGGTATAAAGTATTCTGTAGCATCTGGTGGGTGTCTTTGCATTCACACAAACACCAGCCCCACACTTTCCCCATCCCTCAAGAGACACTCAGTCTGCTTCTTGCCCTGTCATTCCCTTGCTTGGGTCTCCCCTAGCACTTTGCACATTCCTCATCCCCATACACATACTTATTCATATTCGAGCTTTCAACTTGTAGCACAGAACTAGCAAATCCCCATAATACTGCATTTACCACAGAGCTCACTGCAAAGCAGAGTCCCAGATTAGGTGTACTTGCTCCCCCGTTACGTGCTGAAAAAGCAACAGCAAGAATCAGCGGTGGCGTGAGCAGCTGCAAGCAAAGCTGATTTTGTGGGGCTCTCAGGAATGATTGGATTTCACAGTCCTGGCCTGGAGTTTTGTCTCAGCCTCTCTCACTGAAGACTTCCCATTCTCAGCTTTTTCCCTTTCCTTTAAATGAACTGCTATAAAGAACACTGTTCTGTTTGGATTTAGGACCAAAAAAAAAAAAAAAAAAAAGCCTTTTACTTAAAAAGGAAAAAAATTCAAAAGGAATGCAAAAACACTCAGCCAGCACCCTGGGGCACTGCCTGGTGTCATTTATTTATTTTTCTTTATTTTGCCTATCTATCTCTTCTCTGCTATGCTTATCTAGGCTTCTGAAAGATTATTATGTTAAAGCTTTTACATCTAATGCAACTCATCTTAAACACCCTCAGGGTTTGCTGTTCTGTATACACTCTCCAGGTATTTGTCAGCTCTACAAGCAAATTGTAGAAGAATTTAGGACTAATATCTGGGTCATTTCAGTTAAGTATATGAAAATTTTAGGCAAATAAATGAAATTACAGATCAGTTCTCAGACAGTCTCTTATTTCTTCTAATACTTGAAATTGTTTGGAGGGACTGAAGGTTATTATCTGCTCTTTTAAAACTATTATTGTAGCTGATCTGATGGACTGTTAGAATAAAAAATTCATGCAATTTTTTTTCAGCATATAGTGAAAATAACAAAGAAGAAGAACATGCATTTGTGTTGTTCTAAACTGTTTCTCATATTCTACATGACATCACAGAGCACATTTAAAAGGTCATTTAACACATTTAATAAGTGGAACTGAATGAACGTCTATATGAAGAAATCCAGTCAACACCAACACTGTGTGCTAAACAAAAGTAGTTACTTTCCCTGCTTATAAAATGAACTAGAATAAAAGTCTGTGAAAGATTTATTTCCTGTGACCAGCTGTATTTAAAACCTGCCTCATCTTCTATATATACTTTTTTTTTATTATTATATTTTTTTCTATAGTCTCCTAAAATATGCTAAGGAATACAAAGCTTAAAAATAATGATGGTAAAGAACCTGGTGTAACATCAGATGGGATGTAGCAACTGGGAACAGGTATGAAAGCAAGGTAAGAATGTATATGGCTGGGATAACAGCAACAGTCCACTCAATCTACTATTGCTATAAAAACAAATATGTAGATTACATGAGTCACAAATGTGATGCTTTTCAAAGGCTCCAGGACTGCACTACCACCCAGTAAACCCAGAACTGACTCAGAAAATGACCTCAGCAGAATTCAAAAATTTCTCTGCCTAAAAAGGTCAAGTGATGTGCCCAGGCAGTGGGCATGGACTTCCCTGGTTAGTCAGAGGCTCAGGGAGGTGTCAATGCAGCAAGCAAAGCAGAGCTGAAGCTGCTTGATGCCAGGGGAGCAAAGAAATCCCAGACTGGCTGAGGTGAGCAGGGACCTCCGGGCCCCTCTGGTCCCCCCCTGACCCATCAGGACCTCTCTGAGCAGGGTGCCCAGGGCCACATCCAGGTGGTTTGGGGAGATCTCCAAGGAGGAGGCTTCACAGCCTCTCTGGGCAGCCTGTGCCAAAGTTTCATCACCCACACACCACACAGCTTCCTGGTGTTTCCATGGAACCTCTTGTGTTCCTCATGTTCCTCCCAAAGGTAAGCACCAGGTGGCCCAAACTGCAGAAATTGGTGCTTCTGGGATAAATGGTGTTCTCCCTCTGGTCTCCTGGAGAAGTGGTGGGATTTTCAGCTGACTAGGCTGTACAGAAAGCACAGCAAAGATATCCAAAGCTGGACCTGCTGCTCAGTGGAGGCAGCAGGCTGGTTCCTCCTGACGTCCTGCTGGCTCCTTGCTGGGCACATCCCAAGGTACAATTTCAGGAGTCTCCTTCCACACTCTGAAAAGCAAAAGCTTCCTTTTGACACCAGCTACAACAACATAAATCATGAGAAACTCTGGTGAAATTAAAAGTACATGTATGAAACAGTTCTGAGGTCAACATTTTTCTAACCACCTGTGAGTATTTCCAAGAAGTGGGACAGTGCTAGGAAAACCTTTCAATGCAATCAGCATTTCATATAATACAATACACTAGAGCAACAGCTTAGCGCAGCAAAGAACAAGTGATATGTGCCATCAACTAAGTTCAATTGGCACAAGAAAAATATGTTCTGTGTATGTTGTATAAATATATGATGTACTGAGTAGGAATCCCTTTGTTCAGTGATTATTTGCTACCTGTGGCTGAAAACATTCACAGGGCAAGGGTGATGGCTATCATGGGAAACCTGGGGAGAAAGTCTGAGAGACCTAGATTGATCCAGTCTGGTTTAGATACAGAAATAGGAGGGAAGACGTGGTAATTACAAGTGGAAAATCTCTTGACTGCCTGCTGCCCCGGTTGCTCTTCAGGTGACAAGTCAGTTTAGGGAGGAGATCTAACTATTGCTGGCATTCTGCCTGTGGGGAGCAACTTCTGGAAATGGGAAAATGTCAGCTGGCGCTAAGGAGCTGTTAACCCTTCTCTGGGCAGGAGGAGTGCTAATCACTGGTGGGGCAAGCAGGGCAAGAATAGAAAACCTCTTAACTAATGTTTCTTGAATGTTTTGCGTGGATAAGCCCCAGGGCAGATCCAGTCTCCAGCCCAGCCACAGAGATCCAAGCCCTGAATTCAGCTGCCGACACACAGGCATGGAAGAGTCCTTTTTGGCCTCAGATCACAGAGGTGTCCTGCAGAGCCCTCTTCTTGTTCTCACTCCTTCAGGAATGCACACAGAAACAACAGCGAAACAGACCTGGGTGTTCTGCTCATATCTGTGCTGAGCCACAGATTTTAGCGAGTGCGACCAGCTATGTCTGGCTCTTTTGATTATGAAACCCAGATAATGACCCAGCAAAAGCCATGAGAACTGCTCTGGCTGCTACGTGATTTCAGTGGGCTACTGTCTGCTAAAATGACTGGAAATAGATATGTTTAACTAGATGCACCAGCCTCCCGGTGGGTTCACAGCCTGAGCTCAGAGCTTCGTTAGCAATACCCCAGCTAGGGCTTAGCCCTGTTATCTCTGGGCACCACCCCTGGGGTACAAAACACCAAAACCTTAAGGCAAAGCACCCCAAATCTCCTGGTCCACTGTGGGGAGGGCTCGGGTAAAGTTGAGGAAAAGAAGCAGAGATTTTGGACTGGTACGTGAGTCAGCTCCATGGCAGGGCTGCGTTGCTTTAAATCTGCCAGGCTAGAAACTTCTGCACAAGGCTGATTTTGTTCCCAAGTTCTTCTTATTTGCAAACATTTTAAACAGACATGCTCCTGTTTTAAAGGCTTCCATAATAACTTCATTACATGTTCTACAGAAGAACAAGATGGTCCAAAGATGTGGTGAATCATTTTGTCTTGGCAGCGAGCATTATAAAGTCTATATAAAGTTATAAAGTATTATAATGCTGGTTTCTGTCAGGAGCTTGATCTGGGATGAGATCTTTTGGGAAATCACACTAATAGTGAGGCAACTGCTGAGTTAGATGAAAAGCTTACTGCTGCTGAGAGCTGGCTGCGGCGAGGAGCTAGGGGAATCAGACACAAATCCCACTGAAATGGATTTGGGGTATCTTAAGCTCCAGCAAAATTCCCAACCTAAATAAAGAGAGTGACAAGAGCAATGAGAGATTTTTACAAGTGAAATGTGCTTACAATCAGAGGTTGGTCCCACAGCAGGTGTGTTGAGAAACCCCACAGGAGTGACCTCTGCAGGCATTGCTGCTGGAGCACGGGGATGCTGATGGAGGGAAGGTTTTTGCTGCAACAAAAATGCCCTGGGCAGCCCTCAGCCTCCCTTCGTGCAGAGAGACTACTTCTGGGTGGAAAGGTACAGCATGTTACCTAAGCACAGGTATTTCAGGCCAGCCCTTGAAAAAGGCATCAAATGCTATGGGATGGAGAAGCTGGGTGGGAAAGCAACGAGGTTTTGCTGTGCCAGCACTGGTGGTCATTGCCCAGTGCAAGAGGACCTGGTGCAAGTGCAACCCAGTAACCAACTGGAAGAAATTAATTTAATATTGAAGTTTGCCTTGATTCTCCCAGCCCCTTACCTCTGTCTAAGGTGGGGAAATTAATACCACCAAGATTATTAAGGAGAAGCACTCTGAGGGCTGAACTGTCAAAGACAGAGCTGGACAAAAAGCTGTAAGCAAGGAAACCACCCAGAGCAGAGCAGCTCTCATATCAACCACTTGCCAGAACTTCAAAGAGAAAAGCTTGCTATTTGCAGGAGGTGTCTCAGCACAATGGCCCTTACACCAGAATGGGGAACGATATCGACTTCCTGCATACATTAAGGTCTCAATGTCCCCCTGCCTTGCTTATACCCTTACTCAATTCCCACTATTCTTCCATGTAAATGAGGTTGCCAGAGAATATTTAAGGACCTCAGCCATAGGCACCCAGTGCCATTCTAACACCTCCAGGTGTCCAAGACCTCCCCTGGAGCTGGTGGGGTTGCTGTGGGGCACACACAAGGGCTGCGTCCCCCCTGTAGGACAGCTGGGTAAGCAGAGACAGTCTAACAGGATTACAGCAGCACAGGCACTTCATTTTGGGCACCTGATTTGCTGCCTTAGTTGGAAAAAATTAAACATGGTGATTTTTTATTTTATTTATTTATTTATTTAAGGAGCAGCCTTTTGCTGAGTTTCCAAGGAAATGCCACCCCCCTGGAAATCGCTGTGGCAGCGTGACACTGCCTAGTCCTTCCACTGGGGAAGAGACAGCCCCTGCCAATGTGCAATGTGCAGAAAAGAAAATAGCACCAGCCTTGGCACCCAGCCGCCATGCCTTGCCCCCCTCCCACGCTCTCTGGCTGCTCAGGGAGGCCACAGAAATCCAGGGTTATTTTAATTTCTTTGAGCAGCAATCAAATGAGTCAGGTCTACTGTGCTGAGCAAGGCCATAAATAAAACCGAGAAGAAGAAACTGAAACCAACCAAAGTGGGAATACAACCATATAAAAGCACACATGTTTTTTAAATCCATTGCAATGTTGAATTTATGGCAATGTGACAGTGCTGTCAGATTTTTAAGACTACGCTATGCCAGCTGTTTCAAGACCATATCCCAGCATTATTATTTAATAAGTTCTTCCAGCCAGGGTATGCGCAAATAAATAAACCAATAGGTTAAGTGCAAAAACAATTGCACTAAAAGGATGTGCTCTATTTGCTCTGCTCAGGTATTGCTGGTAATAGAGGTATGATAAAATGACTCAAACTGTAACTGAAAGGCTGAACGCTTGAGTGCACACTGCAGAGGAATACACGGTCCTACAGACACTCAAATCACGTCCCTTCACATTAGCTTGGGTAAGTAAGCAAATGCCACATATCCCTGGTACGTCCTGTCCAAGCAGCAGGGTTTTAATGGTATTTCTGTGTCTGTTTGCCTGGCTGTTTGGGGAAGACAGCATCCCCTTGGAAAAATAACCTCTGTAAACAACAGGCACAACATTTATTCATCAGAAAATGTGTGTTTAACAAGATCAGCTGGCTGCCCTCTGCTCTGGCAGCTTCAGGAAAACCTTCTTGCTGTGCCTTGTGCTTTACTTTCCCAGTGGTCTGGGGATGCCGTCCGCTCTTTTGCCTCTGCTGGCTGTTTTCCACTTATTTGCTTACTCTTTTCCATCCCAGTTAGCTCTGCATAGCCTGGAGGGAGTGAACTAGATTCTCTTTCTGGGGCATCATCAAAAGAAATGTTTACCAAATTGCAGACAATCACATCTGTGTAAATCTGGTGGCAGCACATGTGCACAGAGGGACAGTAGTGGCCTGCAGAGATTTTATTTTTCTTGCTAACACAGGAAGAAAAGCATCCAGTCCCCCCACCCCAAAGCCAGTGTCAGCACGCAAGGCTTGACATTTGACAACACTTTGCTTGGAAAACAAAAGCATTTAAACTGAGACCAGTGGGGAATTATAAATCCCTAGGTGCCCTTTAAATCATGATTTAAATCAATCTTCCCCTGAAACAATCTGTTTCAGTCTTCCTCCATCAGCTGCAAATTACCAATAGTCAGATTATCAGCCACTACACTAAAGAGAAGTTAGAAAGCAGAAGTAGCTGCTTGGATCAAATGTGTCAGCCAGAATATTAACATAATCAAAACAACATATTTTTAAGTACTTTTTAAAGTATTACTTTTTTAGCATGCATATTTCTTGAGGCAGAAATGTATTTTTCCTGTTTCATAAGGCACCAAATTCACCCCCAGACATCTATCTGTATGGGTAGAAATAAAATCTCCTTTCACATCTAGCTCCTTGACTTCCAAATGCAGTTTTCCAAACACTCCTCCATAACAGGTGTCATACATAGCAACAACGCAGTCAAATGGCATGTTGTGCAATGTCAGACTGCATTGGTACTGCAGCACCTGTGTGGAACCCATTCCTCTTTTCCGAATTTCCACCTGAATTGGCCAAAGATAGTCATATGTAAAATCAAAAACATTCACTTACTTTTATAGGTTTAAATTACATCAAAGCAATTTTTTTTGCGTATGCCCCCACTAGGTTTAATCAGAATGTTAATGGCTTTGCCTTTAAAATACTTGCCTTCCCACCACCCCAAGAATTAAGTCTCTGACCAGAGAGATCCCACATCTTCACTCACCAATCTACCCCCAGAACATCATCAATCTTCCCCTCAGGAAATGTTGGTTTGTTCTTTAAGTCTCTAACAAGTAAGTCATAAGACCTGATAATTGGAAAACATGTAGTTTACCGAAATTCCCTCTAACCTGTTCTTTTCCATTGACTGAGATCTTGCCATTTTGTTACTGGAATCAATTGTGCTAGCCACTTGATTACAGTTGACCTCATTTTTGAGGATTAATGCAAAAAGGCACTAAACACTATTTTCACAGCATGATTTATTGATACCGTCTTGCAGTGGAACTGCAGACAAATCCCTTTGGAGATGTCTTTCATATTGGTGATGTACTTATGGATTATTATTTTTTTCATATTCCTATTGTCATTTTTCATTTTATATCCTGTATCTTATGTCCTCACTTTGCTGATTGTTATCTTATATACTTACACTATACCAATTGTATCTAATAACGTGATGTAGCTTCCACTTCCTTATGCTTCATTCTTATGTTAAAAGTGAATGAAGAGCTCATTATTCATCTAACCTGGCCATTTATTGCTCTTTTCTATCTTCCCTCTACAATGGGATAGTTTGCACTTATGCCCTTAATATCATCTGTTTAAGGTACCACCAGATTCTTTAATTTATTTTTTTCCCTTTAGAAGGATCTTGGAGGATAGCTTATCTACTCTGAGTTTATAACCATCTGCCTTTGTAAAATGGATTATATTTGTTTTATTATTTTCTTGCCACCGGGACTATGGAATCTGTCAATATATGGTGATTCACAGTAAATTAATTCCAGCTTGCCTTTCTCAGCTGATTCTTTCCTCCTGCCAGAATCTAGCTCAAGAGCCAGAATCTGCCTCTCCTTGTCTCTCCCCACTTGTCTTTTCCATGACTGACAGAAAACATCTCTGAAAGACATTCTCAGATTGGTTTTGGGGTCATTCCCTAAAACATTCCTGGTGCCCACAGGGATGAGAAGCATTCAAGAGAGTCAGCCTGAGTGCTGCATCTTCAGCAGCCTTTTCAGGCTGCTTTTCAGCCCAGCAGCCACCTCCTGCTGTGTCCAGTCTAGTCACCACATTGCTCCCCAGAGCAGATAAGCTATCCTCCAAGGCAGACTCCCACTTGGAGAGGCAGGACAAGTTACAGAGACATTGGCAGCACAGCCTTTCCATGCAGACCTGACAACTGAGCAGTCAAATAATCTCATATGGAAATAGATGGGAAAAAGGGAGGTGAATCCAGAAGAAAAGGGGGCAGGGGAACATCTCATATACACTGGGAAGTGAACCTGCTAGGTGGGATAAAGGAAACTTAAGAGACAGACTTTGGACTTTGCTAAGGCTTATGGTTCCACATGGTATGCATAAAACACAGGAGACTGCCACCCTTCCCTTTTCTCCTGCTAAAACTCTACCAGTTGACCCTCTTCCCACCGAGAAACCCATAAGTTCCTGACTATGCTTGGAGATTTATTTTACTTCTCACTCAGCTGGGGAGTAAGCACTCAAAAGGGTCTCTTTCAGTACGCTAGCTTTACAACACAATTCCTCTCACCAGTATTCTTACAACCATCTTTCCTTTGTGTTTTTGTTTTATTTATTGAAAATATGTGAGTTTTATTTCACATATGCTTTATTGGAAGAACAGTGCTGCTAACTGAAGGGCTGCTTTCACTTTTACTGGAAAGGCTTTTCTGAATATTAGCTTTGGATTGGCAAATTTTCAGTAATTTGTACTCTCAGCAACACATTGGTATGAAAATTGGATTTGGGCAATGGGCACTCCCTGAGCTACTTTACTTTCAGTGTAATGACTTTAGCTAGAAGTTGAGCATACATCATGCTTCCATCTATTGCTTTTCTGTTCAGGATCAGCTGCACATTTAGGGTCTAAGTCTTTTAACCCTTATCCACACTGAATAGTACCTGAGAATGGGAAAATGTCATCACTCTGATTGACTTGTAGAGCTTGACAAAGAGAGACGACAGTTTAAGCTTCTATTAAGAGATTGCTGTGAATATTAAGGCATAATTTAATTGTGCACATACCACAAGCTGACCCCAATTTCTTTTTAAAACACCCCAGTTTCAGTGGCATGATTCTTGGGTTGTTAGGCAGACAGTTTAACAATCTTAACATTGAAGCAGCTTTTGTTAAGACTTGAAGTAGTGCTTAGGGAGAAGGAGGAGGAGGAGGAGGAGAGGGGACTGCAGCCCATCCGTCTTCTCTCTTTGCTGGCAGTATGGATGGTAGATATCAGGGTCAAAGGGGATCCCTGCAATCTCTTGTACAGAGAAAGCTTCTCCCTTCTGGAGAAAAAGGATTAAAAGTTTCTTCTTGAAAGCAAAATTACAAGATGATACCCAATTGTCTCTGTGAGTTCAAATGAAAGGCCATTCATTTAAGAAATACACAGACTTTTAAAAGTTGGTGTTAAAATATTACTGTTGTTTATGCAAGCAGGAAAAAAAAAAATCTTATTTTTCATCAAGCCTTGCTATGCAAAAACTCATTTTAATGGCAATTAAGAAATTGCCATGATCAGCAGAAGTTCTTGTCTGCCTGGGGCGAGTCTCTCTCAGATGTAAACTTTAGGAAAACTGGGTTAGTAACTGCAACTCTGAAGTTCCCTCTTTCATTGTTTTCCTCTTTCCTGGGCTTGGTGTGTCACTTTTGCAGCCAAAAGGGGGTAATTGCATAATTTAGGCAGTCATAAATCTAGCAGATGCCAACTGTGCTCACCTGCTGTTTGGCAGAGGTGATGCACTTATTAACTCCACTAATTTGTCTAATGACTCTTACTCTTCCTCCTTTAACAACTTACAGGCCAGATTGTGACGCCCTGGGCAAGCTAAATGACTTTATAAAGAGTAAGCTCAGTGGTATAAACCATATAATACTTGTCTTTATTTCTTTTGTCCTTGAACCCCAGACACGCATCGCTTTAAAGTAACAAAAATATACGTGGAGGATCATTTTGGATTAAAGTTTAAGAAGGTAGAGAATCAATGGTGGATGTTGATTTCAAGACATAAAAAGACAGATTAATGTAAAACTCAGCTTCAAACTTAATATCCATTCCTACATCACCAAAGCTAACTAGACTAGAATAAAGTACATCATGGTTCCTGTGCCATAATTCAAGGAAAGATAATAATAGGCATGTGCCTGTCCTACCTGCATTTGTTTAAAAGCATAATTTACATCTACAGACAGCTGAAAGAAGTAAATTGTGGTAGATGAAATTTTTTTTCAGCTCCCTTCAGATGTGGTGACACCTCCTCAGAAGATGCTTATCTCATGGTGGATGTTAAAGTCATATAGCTTAAAGATCCAAGACAAATTTTCATGTTGGTAACAGCAGTGAGATGGTTTATTCCTTAAGGTTAGTTGGAGCATCTTGCTATTCTTCCCTCAGGAAATAATTGTCAGAGGAAAACAAATATAACTATGTCCACTTCTGTGGTAAAGCTCTTCCTGTAAAAGAAGGCACTTGGAAGTAATAGAATTTAATTACATCTCCCAAAACCTCTGAAATCTTTTCTATTTCCTTCTGCAGAAAGTCTTTGTACTTACAATATTTTGCAGGAGCTCTGGAGACCTAATTTTGCATATTCCAATTAATAATAATCTAGAGAGATGGAAGTATAAACAGTCTTTCTAAATTAATACTCAATTTCTGAGTAAGCTTTTAATCAAAGAAGACAGCATGACACCTCTAGAGGCTTGTATGCCATTGTGTTGCCAATAACATTATATTGTTCTATCTGAAATATATTTCCTTCCCTTATTCTCATGATGTTTTCAGTTCCTTATAAATTGCTTCCAGTTATTAGTTTTGTCTGTGGTTGGTCTTCAGTTTTGTAGATTGGTTTGGATTTGGAATGGGCTTTTATCATATATATATTTTCAATTCTGTTGTAAATTATCAAGTTTTTTATTTTTATTTTATTTTTATCAAGTGTCTTTATTTCTTGCGTATTTCTTGAGTAAAATGACAGTCCATGTCCCTGGAAAGTGCTAAATACTCAGTTGGTCCCTGGGAAGCTGGAGGCCCCCCCAGGTCATCACACGAGGCTCCTCTTGACGTATGTGTGAGTCCAGGAGATGCCCACTGCCAGCGGTGGTGTGCAGTGTCTCAGAAGGGGTTCCCGCGGGCTCTTCAAGGAGGTGTTACAAACACTTTCTCAGAAGCTCCTCCAGATTTTCTCCTTCTGCCTGCAACAAATCACGTATCCCTGGGGTGTATGTGCTGGCAGACATGGTGGGGGAAGCTGAGCTGTTTTGTTTCTCATTAGAACTAAACTTTTTCATCAACATAACTGTGAAAACAGAAGCAGCACTACTAGAGTTATTATTACTCATAGCTTCAGCCCAATAACCCTTTCCTAACTAAGAAATATCTTAGAAATATCCCCAGGACAAATGGGGAATTGTCTTGGATTCTGAGAAATCCACGGGACATAAGACACCATCTCAGGAGGTACCAGTTCTAGAGTAGGAATAACTGAAATCAAATCCTCATCATATTAGGTACTGCCAATTTTGAGACATTCCTGGCTCAGAAGAGTTTTCAATCCATTTAGGGGCATAGACAAAGATTTTTGAGGAAACCCTGGCCAAAAATAACCAACAGTCCTTAGCCAAAGCAGTGCTAGAAATAGAGACCAAACCCTTGGTTCTGTACTTGGGAACTCCACCAAGAGCTATTACTGTTGCTTCTTGCCAGCCTTGCTTCAATTTCACGAGGACATTTTTGACACAATGGCCTTCAGTGTGCTTGAGAGCTAGTACTAGCATATTTTATGTTATTTCTCTATAGGTATACATACTAATGCGCTCCTTGTTCAGTTCTGAGGCCTTGTGTATCTTCATGTGGATATTAGAAGAACAATTAGCATGAAAATATCTCTGTGCCAAGCTGAAAAATGTTGCACCCCAGGCTCTTTTCAGGCTGCAGCTCCACACCCAAACCCCATACCTTGGAGGCTCACCAAAGGTACACTAAGTTCTCATGTAATCCTCTACAAAGGTCAGCATCAAGAACAGAGCTTGGCAGCAGACAGTCCACCCTAGATGCCCATGATAGGCACCGATCGTGAAAATATCTGGACTGACTTACCTGAATAAAGCCAGGATGTTCTCCTAGGCTGCCTTTGGAATTCCTCCTGTATGGTCTCTGTGAATGCCTGTGAGTGTCTGTGATCTTTTTGTTTACATGAGTGTTTTTAGAAAATAAACTCTTGTATGACTATGTATTTTCATGATTATCTCCCCAGAGTTTGTTTCTGATGGCTCATTGGAAGCAAGGGTCAAAGACAGGAGAAAATAAAAAAATTAAAAAAAATTAATAACATGGTCTCTGTGTGCAATTGTGCATTGCAGTAAGAAATTATTGTTAGCTGTCCCCAAAGGACTCATCTTCTGCTCCATGCCTGTCCCCACGGCAGCAATGGGCACTGTGTGGGATGTGATGCTCCACACTATGCAACATGGTCCATGTCACGCTTTTGTGCAGTTTACTATTCAGAGGAGCTGATGTCCTCCAGCTTTCTTTTGGCTGCAGTCCCCTCTTTCGGCCCTTCTGGAAGAGAGCCCAGCTCCGCCATACGGCATGCAAACTTCTGGGGAACAAGCAGTGTCCTCACAATCCTCCTAATTTTGAGCCTGGAACAGTAACAAGCACAACTTGACACATTTCTATCCCTTTTTCTTCATCTCCAGAGGACTCGAGGTGCACACAGGCCATCAGTCCAGTGACCTGGTATAGCTTGCAGTGCAGACTTTAAAACATATCCTTCTGGAGCTGTTAGATATTGTACAAAATTGATACTCTCTTTCCTTTCTCAAGAAGCTACCTGGGTCATACCCTGGGATGCTGCAGCCTGTGAGCTGATAAATGTTCTCTGCAGTGGAAACCCACAGGTAGATCCAGGCTGCTGAGAACTCTGGTGCTCAGTTTGCAATGATGAGGGGCCTGGAGGGGGAGACATATGAGGAGTGGCTGAGGTCCCTTGGTTTGTTCAGTCCAGAGCAGGCTGAGGGGAGGCCTCATGGCGGCCTGCAGCTCCCTCACAGGGAGCGGAGGGGCAGGCACTGAGCTCTGCTCTCTGGGGACAGCAACAGGACCCGAAGGGACAGCATGGAGCTGGGACAGGGAGGGTCAGGCTGGGGGTTAGGGAAAGGGTCTGCACCCAGAGGTGATCAGGAACAGGGACAGGCTGCCCAGGGCAGTGGACAGAGCACCAAGCTTCTGGAGTTCAAGGAGTGTTTGGACAATGCTCTCAGGCACTGAGTTTGATTTTTGGGTAGGCCTGTGTGGAGTCAGGAGTTGGACTAGATGATTCTTGTTGGTCCCTTCAAAATTCTATAATGTTATGATTTTTCTGCTTATCTATGTTGTACAACATAATCTGTACATAAGTTTCCAATAAGTCTGTAGCCAGTCAAAAGGTGCCCAATATAAAAAAGAGGATTAGGTGCCTTTCTTCAGCCTGTTTTTTATCTTTCTTACATCAGAGAGTTCTGCTATACAAGTACCTGGATTTCTCATATCTCTCAAATCAGTGGTGCAAAGCAGCAAAAAAATCTCTTGACAGTACGTGCAGGGGAATTTTTAGCCTTGAAAGCAGACAAACTATCACTCTTGAAAAAATTATCCAGGATACATAAAAGATGGGCCAAAAAGACTGTCCTGGTTCTTCTGCTTCATCTCACAGAGTGAAACACATGATGAGTCTAGCACAGAAGTATGTAGATCCTGCATAGCTTTGATATTTGTGATGTGAAGCTTAAATATCTATCTTTCTCACCCGAGAAAAATGTCAAAGACACATAGAAATACATTGTTTTCTTTGTGTTTTAGGCAGTTGCATCTGCTGCAGTGGATTGCTTTTCTAGAATTTTTCTTCTTGCAAAGTTATAAAAAGCTTTGGGAAAAAAATAAAATAAGCTGATGACTTGTATTTTTCTGAGGTAGATTAATTAATTCTGTTTAACAGAGTTAAAATTAGCCTGAGCTGTTTGTTATTGCTTGGTTATTCTCTTCTCCTGAATCCACAATATACAATTTATTTTGACAAGTACTGGTGGGCGATGCACAAGGAGATTGCTTATGTGGGGAGTAAAAAGGGGAGGGGATGGGAAGGGTGGCACTTTTTTTGGTCTAAGAAGAAGAATATTTGGCTGAGAGTTCTGGAAACCTTCTTCCAGCCCCACCTCTTATTTTCCCTCTGAATGAATGGGTTTATTTTCATGTCTGTTTATGAAACAGTGTATAGCAACCGCTCCTTATATGTTGGAAACATTATGGTTGGCCATTGACAAAATAGAAATGTAAATTAAAGAAGGTATCAACACTGTCCTTAGCCAAGGGAATGAATATTTTCCAGCAGGACTGCATCAGTTGTTCCAAAAAAAAAGACACTGAATAAATTTGAAGGAATTTCATTACTCTAAAGAAACTGAAAGTGCAACAATTCAGAAAATTGTTGTGACTTTAAGAATGTGTCCTGGTTTTAGTCCTGCATTTAAGGAGAAAATTGACAAGCAAGAATGACTCTAAGTAATACACCTTCAAAGTACTACTTATTGCATGATATTCAGTATATTCTTTTATCCAAATTATTTAATATACACTTTCTGTATTGTTGTCTACATTTCAAGACTAGCATCCTCATATATTTCGAAGTATTGCAAAATCTATGCAGGCTGAAATGCTTTGTTTCAAGATGATAAAGCTGCTTTTTTTTTTTTTTTTTTTCATCAAAAGACAGGAAGTTCTCCCAATTAAGTTGTTAAGCTACATCGGTTAAATAACAAGCTATTTTGTTAATCAAATGGACTTTTAGAAAACATTTTTCCTAGGAGGAATTGGAAATGTGAAAAAGCCTGGGACGCTCCCCAGCAAATCTCAGATCAAAAGCTGCAATAGAAATAAGAATTGCCATATTCTTCTCTGGGCTTTGTACTCTTTTAGGTTCTTCTGTAAGAAAGGCACAGGGAAAGGTTATGCTCCTATGGCTGAAATTAATGTTTTGCCAATATATAATCATAACATTTTCCCAAATATTCATGACATGAAAGTAGTTTCCCTTCATGTTGCTGTAGAAGAATATGAGAAGAGATCAATAAGAAAACATCTGGTGCCACAAGCTGGGTGACTCTTGGCAGTAGTCTGTGTTAAGGATTGTTCCTTTCCAGAACAAGGGGAAATGAAAGCAACATAAAATCTTTGCCTTCCATGTTTTCTGCTGCTTCTTTTAGCATTGTCTGTAGGTATATCAGGTTGGATTCTTGCTGTCCTGTATTTGAAGTGGAAGATATGTTCAAATGCTCACACAAACACTCACTTCTGATTTTATCAGAGCTCAGCCCTGCTAATGTCCTTCCCAACAGCAAGATAAAAATCAAAAAGGGGCATAGATGAAGAGATTAAAAATGAATGGGAAAAAGAAAACACTGAGCAAGGTGAAGTTTTGTTGACCTTTTTTTTTTTTTTTTAACTTAAGATTCGCTCTGAAAGGTAGTAATTTCCTTGCAAAACTGACTTTTTTTTGAAACTACAAATCCAGACTCTTAATATATAACAAAACTATAAGCTTTTGAGATCAGGGTCTGTAAAAGAGCAGTGGTGAGCAGACATATATACAGAAACATAAATACAGTAATGAGAAGCAAATCATTGACTTGCCTTTGAAAATACAAGAAATGTGAATTTATATTGAGACATGGAACACTTTCTTTTGTGGCTTTTCTATGATCCATCATGTTGCAATGACTTGTTTGTAACTGTTTAACTTCTCCATACCAGAGTAATCAATTTCCTTCTCTCCTTCTCAGCTTCTTCACCTTCTTGGATTTTGGTTGAACAATGTAACAGGCTGCCATGACATTCCCCCCACACTGTATTTTATTATCTTTACTGAAGATGTTTTAGTTCAAATTCCGAATGTAACCAACTGTAAATTGGGACTTCTCCTAAGGACACATGTTAGGTGCAGTTAGGGGATGGTGTGAGGGAGTCCGGGATGAGATGATTCATGATTCTCCTGTACTACGTCTATCCAATTTCAGCACAATCAAACACAAAATTCATACAGCAAAATAGCCCATTATGGTGATATGCTCGATAGCATCACATTTCCATAATTCTTGTCTTCCCCCTTCCCCATGTAGAGGTGGAGGACATTTGAACATTACTAGTGAGGAAATAAAATGTTATTAATTGAATGAGCCCCATCAAGATCTCATTGCAACTTGAATACAAATTTACATACAGAACATTTAAGTAATTCCAGTTATTTTAAAATAATGTAACAGATTGGTTAATATTCACTTGGTTGTTGAGGAAACTGTCTTTTCACTGATACCTACAAAGAAAATAAAGCAAATTGTAGTAAACAGTACTTGAGATCTTAAAAATCAGGAAGAACTTATGGAGGGGTCATAATTTGTCCTTTATTTAAAAGAGTGATTAATAAATGTCTTTTCTGTGGAAGAGTAAACAATGAGAAATGTCTGAAATGATCCTTTAAGGATGCCCACAAGGTCCATCCCAGGCAGTCCAATTGACCACCAGCTCACAATCATAGCACAGGCAGAATTACATGAGTCATGATTGTGGTTGCTGCTGAGCCTTTAAAGAAAACGCTAAGTTACTACATCTCTCTCTTTTTCTCCTTGTTTTGTATTTCTGGAAAACCTTAGGCTATAAGCATTTAAGGGAAGACACTGACTTCCTTTCTTTAAATAAATAAATAAATAAATAAATAAATAAATGGCACTGGTTAAATCCTATTTTCAAATAAAATTTTAATGAAGATATACAAAAAAAAAAAGATACAAAAAACATGGTCTTCCTTCAGAAACTATTTTTTATCAAAAAAAAAAAAAAAAAAGATACAAAAAATGAAAGCTAACATGCCAAAATAGAAAAAGGATGGATATTTTCCATTTAGAAAATTCAAGATGATTGTGCTAATGCTGCTGGGTCCCTTGTGGGACACACAGTTCCCCTGCGTAGGGCAGCTTTCCCCCAGGGATCATCACAGGCTCTCTGGGGCTTCAGCAAACAAGCAGACCATGGTACATCACGGCAAATATTTCCAACCAGGAAACCAAGCACTCCAAGAAAGGAGTAAATTGAAATACCAAAAATGTTACAATGTATGGCTTATTATTTTATTTCCTTTTTACAACACAAAGCTATCTCTCCAAGATATCTATGCAGGTATATTAAACCAGCTAACACATCTACTGGAGCTTATATGATTCACACTGGCTAATTAGCCAGCTGATGGCATCAACAGGTCAATGGAACTGAGTTATCATGATCCAATTTAATTATTTTAATTGAACCGAATTGTTTTCAATTCATATGCCAAAGAGTCTACATGCAGAAGTTTATAATTAGGTAGCTATTATTCTCCATTGCTTGATAATTGCCTTATGTTTCTAAACAATGTTTCTTTTACTAACTATTGCAAAGATGACATTGTTAGTTTTCTTTTCTTCTTCTTCTTCTTTTTTTTTTTTTTCACATAGACTGAAGTCCCCAAAGATTAGTCCACTTATCTCTACAACTATTGTTTAAGCCACTGACAGACTCCAGGTGCCTGAGGGATACTGCTATCTTCAGTAGGTTTAATTTTATTTAATTTCGTACTTAAAGCTTCCATGACCTTTTTCAACATATAGATGATACAAATACTTTCACACATGGATATATCAAATGACATGTCCACCTAGGCTTGCTAATAAAACTCCATTGCTCTGTTACTGCTGGCCCCTGGCTATATTAGCTGTCTGCTTGCCTTATTTGTGAGTTATAAATAGCCAAGGACTGCATACTCACTGTCTGGTTACATTGAGCAAACTGTGATTTTAATTCTCTTAAACAACCCTGTCTCCTGACACAGGTCTGTCCTGAATGCTCACTCTTACCTGTTTCCCTTTTTTGTGTTTCCTGCTTGGGTGGGAGATTCTTAAGCAAAATTCCTCAACCGTCAAATATTCCAACAGAAAATCATAAACAGAGCAACAGAAGGGCATTTTTGCATTGTTCACAAGCCACTGTTTGCAAAGTAATCCTCCATAATATTTGTCATGTCCTGATTTGATAACGTTTTATACTCATACTGCACAAATGAAGTCCATCAGTGGCTCTGACCCCATTTTGCTGGATGAGTTTGTACCAAAAAGTGAAGTAGGGCAGAGGAAGGCAGAGGACAAAAATCAATAAAGGATTAAGTTACCTAAAGAATTGTTTAGGTGGAATTTAGTGCCTAAATGTACAACTGCAAGCTGAAAACCCTCTGCTCTCGGAGCATCTCCCTGTGTGACCGAGGAGGTTTCTGGGGCTGGTATGAGGGTGCAAAGTCCCTGGCTTCCCAGAATCTGTTTTTCTGCTGAAGCTCAGTAAGTGTTCCTGTGCCATAGGGCATGCCCAGAGCACACTGGACACCCTGCTGTAGCATTGGGTCACACTTTGGATTTGAGGGAAAGATTGCTCCACCATTTGAAATGCAGTCATGCCCAGCAGGCAGCAAGTGCAACTGCAGCACAGTGCTGGGAAGCACAGACAGCTGCATGTTCACTGTCTGCATTTCAGGAACTTAAGTTGAAATGACTCAATGTTGGCCTCATCTCAAATAAAAGAATGGGTTCCCAAAAGCCTCTCTTCTACTCAACCAGTTCCTTCACGAATCATCAGTTCTCCACTGGCTTCCTGGAAAATATGAAAAAGGTACATAAGTATTCATCCTGGAGAGACTTGTTTGGGATAGCTGATCCTTCAATGCTAAATCCAAAATCCAGACTCCAGCATCTTGCCTCTGTCAGATTTCCCTCTTGGAGATGATATCCTCTATCACAGCCTTATGAAGTGCTGAGGCGTGGGCAGGCAGCAGGTCCCCAGAGGGACATGCAGTGAGACATGCCACCCCAGAGGACTGTTAGTCAGGACCAAATGCAAACCACAGAAGTGCAGATATCTGCAGAATAAATTATGGGCATGATTAGTGTGCAAAATGACTTAGAATGAACAAGTTTCTTAAAGAAATTACAGCCTCTGGGGAAATCATTTACAATGGCCACGATGAGTAATATCTCACTCCATGACTCTGTTGACTTCCATCTTCCCCTACAGTTACAACAAGTGTGAGAAAGAACAGCTTAAAACTGTTGTGTTTGTACTGGCAGGAAGCAGTGCTAGTTTTATTATTTTTATTAAGTCTCATGCAGCATTTGTATTTTGCTCAGCCACACTACCAGCAAGCTCACTCAAAGGATCTTATCATCTCCACAAAGCTTTTCTTGTACTTGTGCTGTAAGTTGGATTTATAATGTGTGCTCCGTTCCAGGAGAGGACTTCTGCTGTACACGAGAGTGGTGTTGGACTCCACATTTGCTTTATACCTGGACATCAATAAAACTTGTGAATATTTGAGATTTCAGACTGTGTAAAGAGTCAAATTGTCAGAGTAAAATTGTTCTTCTCTGCTAAGCTCACTAATTCTTCCCCTTTCCTTGTTCTTCATTACTTGCTATTTTCCCATCTGCCTTGTCTGCCTGCAATTTGATCCATTTCTTAGAAATGATTGGTGTCAGATGTCATTTCATGGGGTCAGTTTCTCTGGCTTCCTCTGATGTAGATTGTTTTATAAAATGTACATCTATGAAGCAGTTCCATCCAGAACTTGTTGCCTTAAGAACTCTGGAAAAAAAAAAAAAAAAAAAAGAAAAAAAAAAGCAGAACTTCCATTAAGTTTGGGCTTTATGTGGATTAACTCCTACCTCTAAAATATCCTTTCCGCATGATAATCTGGCTTCTTTTCTTTCGATAGTTACCTGTCTAAACAAGCCTTTGCTATTTTGTATTAAAATCCTCTCCAACTCCTTTCCAATATAAAATTGACTTTTTAAATTTTTATTTTGTTCCCTTACTGAATGACATCTCACATACAGGACCTTTTCGGATTACTCTTTTGTTTTTCTATTCCTCATAAACTATGCTTCTTCTCCGCATTGCTTTCTAACATAATTATTCTTCTGGATAGGCCTGGAGCTTCTCCTGGCATGCTATGCAACTTTTTTTGAAGAGGAATTCAGCTGCAGGTAGCTGGTGCACTTTTGATTTAAAGGCTCATTAAAGTTCCCAAGTTCCTCTGTCTGACTTTTGTGACTTGCTTATTAAAGCCTGCCATTCTGCAACTGAAAATATTAAGCTAAATTTTTTACTATCACCTGCTTAGGGGTAGTTTTGAGCAAAACAAATTATGCTTTACATATATATCTTCTTATTTTTTCCTTTGCTGTCTCTCACAGATTTAACTAAGGGCTTCAGATGCTTGAAGAGCACAAGAGCACACAAGAAGGAGATGCCTACAGCACACAGACTTCCTCCTGATGCCATGCAGAGGTGTTGGTCTGCCTTTCTTCAGGCTTTGAGCCACATCCAGAGGAGCCTCCTCGCTTTTAATCTCCCAAGTCCTCTTTGTTGTTTTTTCTAATTTATTTCCCCTTCATTTCAGGCCTTTCAGTTTGTTGATTAATGCCCATAAAGGCAGCCTGTGCTGCTTCTGGAAATGCAGTTTGTCATCTCTGTCAGCACTCAGCTCCATATGTTGCCACTTCATAAGCAACATACCAGGATGCGAGGCAATATAAATGAGCCAGGCTGCACCGGACTGTATGCAGTTTACATTTCATCTTTTATAATCAAAGGCATGATTTCCCACTCACATTTTTCACAGGATGCATAACCACTGTGTAATTTCTGTTTTTCGTGATTTACTGTGCACTCTAAATTGAGGTAACTTAATAGGATTCAGGAGAAGCACAGTTTAATGGTCAATCTGATCTGACAAAATAGTTGTATACACTTTACAGCATCTTTCATCTAAAGAGTAAGAATAATATACCTATTGGCCTACCCAGAAGCATTTGAAAATCATAAGGACAACTGGGGAGAAAAGGAGTGGCACTGTTTAATGACCTTGAAGCAGAATAAACACAAAGATATTCTCTCCGCAGATATTAGTTTTATTGTTGGGCTCAGGTCTCAACTGGTGTGTAGTTCTTCACACACCGATGTTTGCAATAGCAGGTTTTCTACTGCAGGACTTAATTCTTACCTGCCCAGTGATTCTGCTGTAGAGAACAAGGCAAGTCATATTTTACATAGCACACGTGCTGCTTGGTATCCACTCTGCAGAGAAATGTGACCTATAAGCACACACAGGACATCCAGGCAGCTTAACACCTTGGAGAGCTTCCCAGCCCTTGAAACTGGCCAATACAAGCATGAGAATTGATCATAATCACATGTCAAAAGGCCCTTGCGCCATCCCCAGCATCTATCCCAATGCTGATTAACAGCCACAAGAGTAGAGCGTGCTTGCAAATGTCCAAGGAGACTTAGAAAGGATACAGAATAATAATTAATAACAGTGATAATGATCAGCCTATGACTACCTGTATTAATTGACATTCCTTTGAACAACAGAGATGCCAGAACTCATCGCTCTGATTACTTGCCTTTTGGCAAACATAAAATCAAGGATATATCTGAGCAAATAAATCTTGCCACCAGCAATAAAACCTATAAGCTACGGTGGCTGGCAAAGCTTTCCTCTCAGCACATCACTTGTGGAGCTGTAAAGGCAGTCTAACAGCTACCTATTGTTAAGTGGGGAAAAGCACAGGAGGTTTATACATGATGGCATCTAGCTTGTTTAGTGGTTTTCATGTGCCCATGGCAAACATTGTACAGGAGAAGGGAAGGGGCAGTCCAGTTTGGAAACAAGCTCTCAGCATTTGTGCAGAAACAAGACATCAGGACTCTTGCCTGTTACTCTTGTTTTGTAGCAGTTTCTCTTCTCAGCTCATGCCGAGTATACCATTGCTGGAGCTCAAAAGCCAGTTGTTTGTAACAACAATCATTTCTCACGGGCTGCCCCCAAAGGGAGACTTTAATTGATGTTTCAGACATTTCTGAAATTCTGACAATTCTGACAATTCTGTTCTGGGTGTTCTCTTTTTCAGCCCTCCGGAAACTCACTGAAGCCACTGCTGTTTTATTTGCTGCTACTGGAGACATATTTGTATAGCCAGAGGCCAAGGTGTGTCTAAATCAAGGCTTAAATCTTCCAACTGATCTTGACAGCACATTGTTAAGTTTAACAGCTGAACTAATTAAGAAAACTATAAAAATACAAAGCCATGGTAAACTTTTTAATCAGGAAGCTATTTGGTACAAATAATCGCTTAAGGGAAAGATTCTGCTGCTTCTACTCATGTTACATTGCACCATATGCTACGAGTGATTTGACTGAAAGCTTGTGCGAGTAATAGAAAAGGGTGCTCATTCGCTTTGGTCAGCTCTTGTTGGGGAAAAAAGAAGAAAAGGAATGGGGAGAGGGGAGAAAGAAAAGAGAGAAAGAGAATGAGATAAGGATGGAAGGAAAAGAAAGAGGAACGTGTCACTATTCTAAGAAAGTCCTGGTTTGCATTTGTTTTACCAGGACGGATTATTTTTATTTTTTTTTCATTTGGAAATTCTCAGCCCAAATGTTTTCTCATAAGGATAATCAAAGAGAAAACAGACAAGTAAGGTATGACTTGACTTTCATGAGTATACAGGAGGAGGTTCTGAATATTTGCTGGAAAAAAAAAAAAAAAAAAAAAAAAGTGAATCAGCAAGTTTGAATGATGAAGAAATTAAAAAATGGTGTTCATAAACAACTCTGGAAAGTAATGAGGTAAAGTTCAAGGAATACACTATTATGAAGTTGCACCGTATCTGAGAGGCAAAAGTTGATCTATTGTGTTAGTTTTGTTTATGTTCTGTGGGTTCATGGTGCAGTTGCCAGCTGAGACTGTACAACCAGAGTGTGTGTCTACTCCTCGTCCTACAGCCCTTGCATATGCCACCACCAGCTGCCTCTGATACTGAATTTCCAAGAAAAGTCTCTAGGCAGGTTCCCAAGTCTGCACTAAATGTGGTATCTGGGTGGTTTTAGCTTTACATCCCTACTATTTCCCAGCTGATTGAATCTATAGATGGTATTAATGACCTTGGCCACTCATTTCTTAGAAATCTAAATTCTCTGGTCTTCATTTCTGGTGCATGTTGTTGGAGAGTTTCCTAATGCTGAGAAATCCTCCTTAGTGTATTTCAGCCATCACAAGTAATCAGAGGAACATTCATATGGTTATATCTCACTCAGTTATCCTCTTGTACAGAGGAAATAATCACACAGAAGCAAAAAGAGACAATCAAAAAATTGTAAGAGACTGTAACCCCAGGAACACAGGGGGTGCTGCAGGGTGTATTGCTGTAAATCATCTACAAAATGAAAGCAGTTGTCAGGATTTTTTATAAAGTCACAGCGAAGTGAAATATAAAAGATATTGAAAACAGGTATAACTGAGATAATTTTAAAGTTCTATTTTATTAAAAATGCATTTTGTAAAGTATTCACAATTCAGGAACTTCTGCAAACACATTATACAGTGAGTATGTGTGACCTGTGTGAAACCTGGAATTGGAGAATTTTTTTGGAAAGCTCTGTTTGAAGCTCAGCCAGGAATCACAGCAGCTTAACACAGGGGCTTGACCGAGACACTGTATTTAAGAACTGAGGAAGAACATTTTGTATTGACTCATCAGCCAAGCACTGATGAAGCTTGATCCTAATTTGCTCATTCCTCCACACACTTCATCACTGACCTTCCCTGCCATGGCTGTGCTGATGCACCCTTCACATCCTCAATGAGGAAGGGTAAGAGGTTCTAGGATTTTAAGGATGTCCCTACCAGCCCCTAGAGAAAAACATTTCCAGCTCCATATCCAGGGTGCAAACTCCACAGCAGGACTGGTGCTGTTGTATCCCTTTGTGGACATTTTCCTTCACATTTTTCAGGGTGGCTGACGTTGCTCATAGTTTTCCTCACAGTTGCTTGGTTTGAAGCCAGGGCATGTTGTAAGCAAGGTGTGGGTGGTGTGGGGTTGTGCTGCCCCTGACCCCTGACCCTGTTGACACTCACTTGACACCCTCACATCTTCTTTAACAGGACGTATTAAATAATAAGTCTTTCCCAGATCTATGCACCTAACCCTGGTAGTAGCACCTCAGTGCCTGCCCCTTTTACCCCCACATACACCCTGGTAGCCAGCAGCTGGGCTGCAGAGAACCCTTTTTTTCCTTTAATCTCCTACATGGCCTCTTGGCCTCAACAGTGCATATAACTCATAAAATCTGCAGCCTGTAACACCAGCCCGAAGCAGCCTTTGGGCTTTCAAAGGCACTGGTGCGGCAGAAAAAAATAGAAAAAAATAGAAAAAAAAAAAAACTTTCTGGAGCAAAAGTTTTCCCTGAATCGTGTTTATGCCTTTGGGATAACCACGGGCAGACCAAGGTTTTGATGTGTCTGGAAGTTAATAATATAGTAGCATGCAGCAAGATCTCCTGAGTGGGGGATTTTGAGCAGTGTCAGGACAGAAAGCAAAGCGTCCTGCAGCACGGAGAGAGCGCACCAGCACCGCCTGCAGTGATGAAATTGCAGAGCTTGAGGGCTGCAGCCCCCCTCCTCCCTTTCTGCCAGCACCTCGGGGATCGGAGCCCTTCCTAAAGCATCTGGAAGTCGCCCCCGGAGTCGCTTCCCAGGCGGGGAAGAGCGCGGCCGGAGGTCCCGATGGGGTCGCGGCAGGAGGCTGCAGCCGGCAGCGAGCGGCCCCGGCCCGGCTGCGGCTCGGCGGCCCCCCCGCGCGGCGGCAGCGGGGCACCGGCACCCGGCCGGCGGTGCTGATGCAAGGAAGGAGCCGGGGGGTGGCCGGGACAAACGCTGGAAGAATGAACGAGCCTCTCTCTGGCGGAGCAAGAAGGAAGTAACGGTGGTCTCTGCGAGATCCCAAAGGTGAAAGGTCCCCGGGGATGTCGGTTCCTTAGCCAAATGCTCATCCTGCCTCTCTTGGAAACCATCAGCCTGCTCTGAGAACTTTTGTTTGTTCAGTGCTACAGCAGCAGAGGAACTTCAAAGCCTGGTTTCCAGAGTCTAAAAAGACTTCCTCCTTACTAACATAACTAATTAAACATTACCAATTGCTAAGTAAACATTACTGATTACTAAGTAAACATTACTGATGTATTTCACACAATTAAACTATCAAAAGCCTGAGAGCATATTTCTTCTCTTACAGACATCTGTGGGGTTACAGACACCCTGTGCACGCAGCCTGGTGCACCTGCTTGCACCCCTTGGAAACCGTCTGATAAAAGGGATCAGTGCTCATGAACACCTGGCAGCTGCCAGCACAGCAGCAAACTTGGTTAAATTTATATACAGGGTGTGGGAAATTCATTTTCAGGTGTTCTACCCTTCTGGCATTGAGAGCCTGCACTTTGTCACTGAAGGATTGTGAGGTCTCACAGGAAATCCAACAGGAAGCAGGGAGCTGAACTTGGGGCTTTCAAACCTCAGTTATCATACAGATTATCTGAGCTTGGATGAATCTTGAAAAAGGGTGCTTCAGCAGGAAGAAAACAACCTAGGTTCCCTGCAAAGAGGAAAGAATATGCTGATACATTAAGTTTTGCAGTGGGATTTCAGAACAGGATAAGAGACTTACATTCTGTTGCAGTCAAAGTCCTTGTAATTGCGCATGTTACCTTGTTTCCTCCCCTCCATCCTCCTGTTGGAGCTCTCCAAACAAACACATTCAACACTTTAGGAAAAGTACTACAAATAAATACAGTTTGACTTAAAAGGGAGTTGCTGACTCATACCTGCACTAACAGGGCAAGATTTATACGTAAAGCAGTACCATGGAAAAGAGCAAAACTCTGTGCAGCAGAAGCAGGACTTGCAGCATCAACCTAAGAAAGCTTTTTCACAACAGAGATAATCTCAAAATTTATCTCAACCACAGCATTTGTCTCATTAGAGACAGGAACATTCCTGTATCAATTTTATACTTGCATTGTATTTCATACTGTTATGGCAGTCTTTTCCAATTCTTAGCATTTGCTTTTCAGAATGTTTCATATCTTGAATAAAAAATGAAGTAATAATAGAAATCAAACTAAAAATGGCCTGCACTTTTCCTTTCCAGATGTATCTGTTGAGCTGCATTGTAAATTTAGTGTTACTGGTCTAGTAGTTATTTTAACTGCTGCTTGGCTTCAGTCCTGTTGATATGTTGGTTATTTTTATATATGGTAGGCCATTTGTGTGACTGATTTTACAATTCATGCTGCCTGCTGAAGGACATCCCTTGAAACAGACCTCACAGCTGTATTCTCAAGATGAAAGCAATTGGACAGAAGTACCATTCTGAAAAGAGGGACCTCTATTACATTTATTTTTTTTCTGAATTGCTTGCTCAAGCCAATTGGTTGGGTTATTGGGAGAAATGAAACAGGGAAAAATTGATAGGATTCAGGTGTTGGTGCGTGGCATTAAAGCCATTTCTTATCCCTAGTAAATGGTGGCTGTTGGATCAAATTCCTGTATATGGCCAAAATATAGTACAAGGGAGAAAATGATTATGCTTATCATGCTAGCACAGGGTTAGGGGAGGTGAATACAAGTGCATCAAGAAAGCACAACCAAATTACACGGGGTTGTTATTTTAGGCAGCCAGTTGCTCAGTCTCCCCATCCATGGATGCTTCAATAACTGTAATTTCACAGGTAAGTTGTATTTTAGGTGCATTTTAGGTGTCAATATGAAAAATCAGGAACCAGAAGGGAAAATACCAAAGGCTGGCAACAGAAACAGACTTTACGTTGGCAAGGGCGGTTGTTTAGCTTTTTTGTTAATGCTCTTGTGAGATAGGACTGATTTTCCGTAACAAAGAGGCCTGCTAAATTCAGTGAAATCCTTTTAAATACTTGTAACCTGTATGTTAAGGTGATATGGTAATGATTCCTCGAGACTTGTAAGCAAGTGTACAACTGCTTGCCAGAAATGACTCCACTAATGGGGACTTGCCCTGTTCTTAGGTGCATCTTGCTTAAATCATTCTGTATGAATTTTGAGGCGATGATGGGACCTGACTCTGTGATACATTGGACATTTCTGCCCTCCTTCATCATCTGCAAACAATATAACCCAGACACCCTGTGGCAAGGATGAGCTATTCTCTGGGTGAAAAAGCAACCCCTTTTGCACAGTTTGAACCTGCCTCGTGGTTTCATCTGGTATTCCTTGGTTCTTGCACTCAAAGAGACTGAGCAAACCATCTGCTGGTCTCTTCCTCTATGCCACCTCTATTAGGTGATTTTCAAAGCAGTCCATAGTGAGTTACCCAGGGAAAGATGCTCTCTTTCAACAAGTGCCAAAGCACTTTACACATCTGTTGAGCCGTATCTGGTCAGACCTGATGCATACTTTGGGCTGAATAAGCCCCAGCTGGCAGAGCTTGAGCTCAGTGAAGAGCTAGTGAGGTACCACTGGGAGGTTAATGGGGAGGAAAGCAGCAGTGTGATGCTCCTGCTGAGGACTGCTGGAGTATCCCTACCCTTCCTACAGGCAAGTTCATCAACTGAGTCATAAATCATAGGTTAATGTCATCCCAGGTGAAATATGAATGCATATTTTCAATGTCTGCTCAGTTCAGTGACTGCAACTGTTTCTCTCAGATGTGGATCTAAGTAAACAAGCCCATTACAAATAAATATACAACATGTAGAAAATACAGTCATTTTCCAAATGAGAAAGGAGCCTTGTTTATAAAATCTCACTCTGAAAACTGTAATCCATCTGGATACACAAAACACACTATTCGTATGCTCCACGGTAAGTGTATTGATTCCGAAAGGCATACACAAAAAGCCAGTCCAAGCAAAAATTTTTTTTTTCCTAATTTACACCAGAGCTGAGTCCAAAAATACAAGAGTGGTTAAAGAGGCTATTCAGAGTGAAGCTCTCGCATGGGATCCACCTGTGGGTCTGACATGCTTGGAGAGGTTTTCTTGTGCCCAAACCAAATGTGAAACCTGCTGGTTTTCACACTTTTAGGACCAGTTTCCCATTACTAGCACAGATAAGGCACCAAACTGACAGACATATGCCTAGAGCATCATTACAGTCACTCAGACACATGGCTAATTTCCCCAGTCCATTAAATGACTCGTTGCAAAGCTTTTGGGGGACACACTCTGCTGTCCTTCATTAATTTCGTGTCTCTTCCTGTCATCTGCTTCCATCCTCAGGCTGCCAGAGGGTCTGGGTTTGGGTTCCAAACCTGAGCAGAACATAAAACATTTTCATTAGTCAAATATAAATGAAGATGCTAAGCCAGAAGGTTGGGAGACACCAGCAGCCCTGTTACAAGAGCTGTCTAAACACCCACTCAATTCACAGGGAAATACCAGCTGGATCCATGCACACTGGATTAGACCTAATGATGTGATGCTCTGCAGTATCTCAGACTTCCTTTCAGGAATTTAATGTAACATGACTACAAGCCAAGAAAAATATACAAACAGAAATCATCTGAAGAACCAGCACACAATGCAGCTTCGATTACAGTATCAGCTACCTCCATCTCAGAAAAAATGTCCTTGTGAGTCCAATGCTTGCCAGAAGTTCCCACTGAAATAAAGATTGACATAATTATCACAGTGAACTATGCACTTTATCAAGTACCTACTTTAAGTGAAAGGTATAGGAAATGGTTCTTATGTCATATTGGATTTACCACATATTTTTGACACCATTTTTGTTCAAAAATCTAGCCTTACCCTTTTCGCTGTGTTTAAGAAGAGGGCATTTTCCTTCCAAAACCTCCCTGAAGGAATCTTACAAACATAGGAGATTAAGCAACTTTGCATTTTATAGTGAAATTAAACAGATGAATTCTTCTGTTTAGGAACAGAGAAGACAAGAAGCGAGGATGGGCCTGTTCTTAAACCGCATACATATCTTTGTGCTTGAAAACAGACGAAAACAGAAAACTAGGGCTAGGTTTCAGATAGGACATTTGCATGTTATCTCTCTGAAACCCTGCTTTCTCGGGGTCACACTCACTCTGTAGCAGCACGTCACTAGCCCACAGGGTAGGGAGCCCATTTGCAGCCAGCTGAACCAGATGGGGAATCTCCTGTACTGGCTGTGGCAGATGGGAGCTCGGGAGCGAGGTCCCACAGAGACCCTCTATCTTAAACGTCCCTTCCTTGCCAGAAGCTCTGCTTTTCTGAGGCCTGTCCAGATGGCTGTGAAGCTCTCAGATGCAGCAGTGGCGGGGGTTGAGAAAAGGTGGATGAATGGAAGTTAAAGGTAGGCTGTCCCATTGTCCCCACTGCATTCCAGCTCTAAACTCTCTTCAAAAGCCAGCGTCACATAAGAAGCACTTCAAACACAAATTTTCATCCAGGTGCAGTTAAGCTTACGTTTCTTAAATACCTAATCCAAATTCACTGGAATAATTTGGCATTCCTGTGTGTCTGGATGTTCCCTGGACAGCTCAGGGTCACCTCAGACCCCAGCTCCTCGGGGCAGCAGTCGCCTCCACTGGGACCCAGCACCCCTGTGCTGCAGCATCACTGCCCTGCTGTCGCCAGGTGTCTGCCAGAACATGCAAACTTCTGGAAAAGCAAGTAATTGTGAATTAAAGACTCAATGTAGTCCTTTATTTTCATTTTTTTTTTTTCAGATAAGTGGGGGAGATTAATATTAAAATTAAAACAAATAAAAATGGAAAACTGTTGTTTAGGAGCCAAGCCAGCCCGCGGGTTTCTGCCACTGCTTTCTCCCAGTGCAGTGCCCTGTCTTGTCTCTAGAGGGCTGCCTTAAACCGCTGAAAGAAGCCGGAGTTGTTTTCCAGCACTTACCTTTTACCTCAGATCCCCGATTTATGCCTCGTCATCAACGAGTTCCCATCGCTGTATGAATTAGCTATTGTAATGGGCCAGAAGCGAGCGTCCTTTGGAAGGAGACTGTTGTGTGCAGCGCTGAGCTTTGTTTTGCACAAAGTTATGCAAATGGATCAACAGTACAGGACTGAAAATCAATGTTAAAACTTCTTGACATTGGGCATTTAAGCTCAGGCTTGTAAAAAAAAGTGATGGTTTCCTAGCAGCATTAAAAACTGGCTGTTTTTCATTCCGCAGCTATCTCACTAGGCAGGATTAAATCAGGGGCTCCAATTAGTTTTAGCAACATAAATACAACTCAGAACCAGGTATCTACATTTGTCTGTAATACTTGGAAATCAATAAATTAATAATCATAAAAAGAATAAAAATAAAAATATAAATATAAAAAAATTATCCTTGTCCAAAAAGACAAAACATTATGCTATATTAAATATCACTGTGTAATAAATTATAATCAAATGGATTATGTAATATTCATTTATTGAAATTTACAGATACCTTTTCTTTTTAACTGCTCTATTTTTTGACAATAGGTCTATTGAGGATTATACATTTCAAAAGTTCAGTTGTTAAAAACTGAAGCGCTTGAGTTTATATTCAAAAGAAAAGATGAAACAATGTCATCCAGTAAGGACCTTTACTCCTGAAGTAGTTTATGTTGAAAACAGTTTTGTTTTGTAAATCTGACAATAACAAAGAACTGACTCAGTTTTAAAAGAAAACAAATTCTGTACTTTTTCAGTTCTGAGAAATGCTTACAGGAAGCATACTGACTTCTAAAAAAAATTGCAGCCTTCTCCTCTCTCAATTGCCCCCAGATCTGTCCCATTGCTGACTCATGGGAAGAGCAAACACATGCAAAATAAATTGTTGCAAAAAAATGAATCATTATTCAAAACATTGAAAAATATGTGGACGGTTCTTATGAAACCTGCCAAATAAACCTTGTGAGAGCAAAAACCCTTCGTAGTTGTTCAGTTACTCTTGAAAACCAGGCTTTATGCCCTGAATGAAGGACAAGCATGCCGAATGAAGGACATCACTAGTGCACGATCAGCTCGCTGTGCTCCCTGGCCCTGTTTGAGACAGGATTAGCCCCAGTTCCTGAATGTCCCCTTGTCCCTGCTCTGGGCTGGGGGTGATCTCACCTGAGCTCACTGACACAGGTCAGGTTTAATCTCAGAGACACAAATAGCCATGTACTGAAACTCTTTAAGGAAGAACCTTAATTTCTTCATAAAAAGAAATATATATATATATACATATATATATATTTGAACACTAAGTAAATATGTATGTGCCAGACAAATGTCGTATGAGATAGACATAAGCACATTAAATTAATTTACAGCTATTCTATTTATTACATATTATTTCACCAAGTAGCATTGATGGGATATTTTACAAAGGGTAAAGAAGGGTAAAAAGATTGCATTTACTAAGCTGCTGTGAAAATTATAGCAGAAGAATCAAATACATTTCCTGGCTTACCTGAACATAGGATATGATTTCTCTAAGTACTGACACCAGTGTTAAAAATGTGATGGGATATATCAGTAAGAAGCATCTTCAAAGAGGATTAAAGGTTCAGATTTTTTGTTGTTTTTTGAAGCAATAATATATTGAATTCTTTTGGAGTAATTAAACTTGAAACTGATCCAGCTTTTTTCTTTTAGTCTCTCCGTCCCCTCCCCTCCCCCCCCATTTTGGGTACAATGCTTCTTACAGTTTATAGCTAATTGGCAGGTGAGCAAGATAAGTAGTACTGAACACCACTTGATGCTGTTACCGCCTAAGGGAGAGATGGACAGCCTGTGGTACAAAAAGAGGCTCAAACACCCATGCAAGATGAGCATAATGAATTTTCACCCAAGGAGATAATGCAATGACTTAACCTCCCACAAGAAATAGGACCTCAGTGTTCCAGGAAATTTCTTATTGAGAAAGTGTTTCAGAGATGACAGCAAAGCTTCTTTGTGGCAACCTAAACACTAAAAAGCCTGTAGGTTGCTTTGCTACTTGGTTGAAATTACAGAATCAGACCACTTGACTTGCATTCAGACTTCGCTAATCCCCGTGGAGCTTTATCCCGTGTTTGTCATTAGCTGGCTGCACTGACAGGCTCCCCTGCTTGCCCTCCCTAACCAAAACAGCAACAAAAACTCCTTTGCATCAAAGAGAATTTTCTTTCAACTTTGATCACATTTCTTGTGGTGCTCAAGCTGGTTGCTAAGAGAAAATACGCTGGTAAGGAATGGGCAAATCATTATTATAATTACTCTTGTTACACCCCAGTGAGAACAAGCCTCTCCTAGCACTCAGCAGAATTACAGAGCAGCACGGGGTTTAATTGATGGAGCTGGTGACAGGCCTGCTGGGCTTGAAGCTGCAAGAAAGCCTGGCCACAACACCAGCACGTGGAGCAGGAGTGCCTGGCTGCTTCTGGACCGGTGGTGAGATGTCAGCCTGCCCTTGCGGGGAAAGGGGCTGCATTGCACCCCCTGCCAGCAGCAGAAATGTGGTTGCACCATGTAGTGAGGTGAGCTCAGTCCCAGGCAGAGAGGAGACCAAAGGTTTTCAGCTCATGCAATGCAGCCCCTGGCAAAGCATCTCCTCCTGCTGAGCCTCTGTTTCTCAGTCTTACCCAGCCTGGAAGAATGGGTGGTCAGTGCTGGAGCAGAAAATGTCTTGCTTGAAGTCAAGCCTTGGAGAAAGCAGGACCTGAGTCTTGTGCTGTCATGGCATTGTTCTGCTGGCTCAGCCGCACTCTCTGGGTGACCTTAATTATTAGTCTGGAATCTTTTATAAAATCTAAGGTAAAAAAAAATAATAAAAAGGCAGTAATAAACACTGAGCATATATATATATATATATATAACCATATAAGGAGAAAAAGCTTGAGATCAGGGCATTTTTTGCAGTTTCACTATAGTTTAGAATATTGCTTCTTCCAATTCAAAAATGTTAGCCAGGATGTTGGGTGAGGTGATGAAGGTGGTTTTTGGTCTCACAGCGCTGTAGCGTGCATTGTACTTTGAACCAGATAGTCAATGGGAAACTTGGTTGTCCTTCATTCCTTGTCCACTATTAAGCTCAGGGGCCCAGGTCAGAGCTGGCACAGAAGAGTGGGTCTGTAGGGCAGCATCACTGCTGCAGCATCAAATGGCACAACACAATGAGCACAAGGCTGGAAACAAAGGGTAAAACTTCTTTTCCATCACTTCTCCAGGAAATAGACCTTTGTTAAGTGTTAAAGGCTAAAGTAACTCATCAAAACTGTTTTAAAATAGCTGTATTGCAAGAATTCAAATTTCAGAGGCAGTAGCTTAGTTAGCAGCATGTGTAGCTGTGCAGAATAAACTACATGCCAGTCTCAGGATCATCATCATCTGGGAACAGGACTTTGAGTCATTGTTCATGTCTGAACACCCAAAGATGATATGGTACCCAAGCAGGCTCTAAGCTTTCACATCAACATGGAAAAGCTACAAGTGGTATGGCTCAAATTGCACTGAATTATTCAGAAATAGACAATGTAGTGCTGGGGACGCAAGTGTCAAAATGTCTCAAACATGTACTTCTTTTATTTCTGTTCTGCATGGATTCAGTCTTTCTGATTGCATAGCATTCAGGTCTGAGTTTGGTTATGCTCCAAGAAACACCAACATGAGCTTTGGAAAAAAAGAAAAGGGGATCTTTATCTGCTACCACTTTTGTCTGGAAAAATAACAACAAGATATAACACATAAGAGGCCTTTCCTACATTCCCCAAGTATATAAAGGAAAGTGCAGCATATAGCCTATCATCTGCTGGAAACCTCATGAAAAATATAAATACATCAGCTTCTGAGACTGTAATGCAAGAGATGTAATAAATACATAAAGCAGTGTTGAGAATATCTGCACTCGTTCGAAAATATGCTTCTGTATTTCCAAAGTGCCTCTGTAATTCATAAAGGTGCTTGTTCTGAAATAGTGGTGCTAAATAAAAGCTTTTTAATTTTCCAGCCATTACAAATAGAGTGATTTATCTTTCAGGTGAAAGAAAGAAGGGAAAGGATTATCTTTTTCACCTCCTGTGTTTAAAAGGTATCACATCAAACTCAAGATGACATGACGTTTACATGGATCACTGCTTAGTCATTCGAGATTCAGCATGGCTGAAAGATGTCAAGTATAGGGCAAACACCTGCGTATTTCAATACAGTAGGAGCTACAAGTTACATTTAAGGCCTGTAAAGTGCAGAATGAAAGGGTGAAACTGCTGTGAACGTGAAATGAAATTAATGGGATGATCACTAGATCTACAACATAACAAGGAAAAGGGAATATGCGTTAGTGTAAAATTAGAGCAAGTTCTGGCTGCAAACCTTCAGTAACTACAGTGAAATGTAACAGAGAGCATTCACAAAGTGGTGCTCAGCAGCACTGAAAGTGACTTTGAAAAGATGTGCACCTGATTGCAGCAAGACAGCCCTGCCCGTGTTTTGTGTTCTGTGGTGGCTCTCCACACCACTGCTGATAGCTCCCATGTTCACCAGAGGAAAAAGCAGTTAGGAGAAGTCCCTCTGCCAGTACTTATGGTGCTCAGTGTGACTTTGCCTGGCCCAGCACTGAGAGACCAGAAGGGTGGAGGAGACCCAAAAAAAAACAAAAGAAAATGAACAAAGTTGCCAGGCCATGAAACTTTAGTTCTTCACTTTGACTAGGCTTCCAAACAAATGCTGCTTGTGTGCTTCCTTTCACATCTAAGGGAGGCCACTGCAGTGATGCTACTGAGGGATTTAAAGCAGTGGAGGGTGTACCCACTCAAACAGGGTGGTCTCTATTCACTTCTTTTCTCCTGCCATCAGGCACAGCCCAAGACATTAAACTCCATCCCAGGCTAAAAAAGCCTTCTCTTGGCTTTTAAAAATATAGCATCATAAAACCAGAAGGCTTGGAGATACTTTAAAATGCACTTCACAGAAACGCTGCTTTGGCTTCACAGCACTTCTGAAGTTAATCAAAGAACAGAGTGGAGAAAACTGGAAGTCAGCTAATTTCTTGGACTTACAGCTATTGATTACAATTGCATCGATTACTGGACCATTGCATCTAATGAAATTGTTCTTGGATGACACTACACCAATTGAGATGAAAGCGCAGCCAACTTCAAGGAAAGTTTACAAGTGTTGGAAGAGGCAGTAGTTAGGTCTCGCAGTACAGAGGCACTTATTAGCACTTATTGTGCACTGACATGTGCACAGTAATTGTGTTTAGGTTTATTCCCATTGAACTTCTGAAATTAAAATATTATAATATAATATATTTCTCAAGGAGTAATGCAGAAGGAGAATGGTCAGTAGTTTTCCTACTATTTCTGTGTGTGTTTTCCCATGCAATCAAGTTATAATAGTGTCAAGTCCTAATGTTGAGTTAATAACAAATTATTGATCAAGAGGCAAATATAGCTCTCAATGTCTCTTAGATGCTGCTATTCATGGCTTAATATGAGCAAGGAGTGTTAATCATACATACCATGAATGGCACTTCATAAATAAGAGCTGTGAGGTGTAAGAGAAGAAGAAATCATAAATTATACTTTGTAAAAACTGTTCTTTTCCCAAAACCAAAAGACGCAACATCCTTAAAACCCGTTTCTGATTCTGTAGTGTTGTTTTTTTTTTTTTGATTAGTGACTACCAGAATGAATCATCCCTGATCTTGTTTTTTATTTAACCCAATGAACATACTTGGACTTATGTAACAGACTTAGAGCATGTCTGGTTCTTGTTTCATTTCCAAACAAAAATTACCACAATTTGAGTTTATCTCTGGAAGATATATCTCCATATACAAAGAGACCATTCTGTAGTGTCTGAGCCTGAAAATATATAAATAAAATAAAACCAGAAATAGCATAATAGTGATTTTATTTTTAAATTAATATGGTAGTTTCTTGACTCATTCTTATCTGTTATTCAACTCAAAAAGGACATGGAGTACCTGGTTTCACAAACACTATTTTTAAGCCAGAATTTCAAATTAGATTATTTTGATTAATTATTTCAACTAGCAAAGGTCTTCAGAGCTAGCTTTAGAAAAAGAACCTTTGCAATCAAGACTAAGGTGCAAGAGATAAGATGATTGCCCTCAGACATCCCTTCATTGATTTTAAATCATGCTGTAATATTTCACTGCATTTGCTAGTTAAGGAGCTCTAAGGCTCTTCTTCTGCTGCTTTTGCCCAGACCAGGCTCACTCCGAGCCCTGGGAAAAAGCTGCAACCTGCCTTGCTGCAGCAGCTTTGACTTCTAATTATTCCTCAGTTACTTCTCAAATGCATTTCTGCTTCTTCCCTATTTAAACCCTGAAATTCTGTCACCAGCCCATCTTTTGTAATTGCAGCCACCACGTCTTCCTTCGGAGCTCTTGGGTTACCCACTGCCTCTCATGCTCGGACCTTCAGCCACTTCGCACTGATGTCGCAGCACTTAACCAAGAGTGTTAATTGATGGAGCACAACTGATGTGGGAGCTCAGCCTCATGGCTCCTGCCAGCCAGAGTTTTGCTATTGTGCCAGACAAAGGAATTAAGGGAACTGCTGGCTCCTATCACCTTACATGCAAGTAGTGCCCGAGCTCTGGGAGAATTACAGGTGAATTATTGATGGGGGGGCCCTGCTGGGGCTCCAGCCTGGTTTCAGTGGGACTTGGCATCTCACTTGGATATGAGACACTGCAGAATAATTCAGGACTAAACAGCCCTTTTTAATAAATTACATGCAAAAACGATTTGGCCAATGAAAGGTTAAATGGCAATGCTAAGTGAGTCGCTTTGTCTCCCCTCCTTCTCCCTCTCCCCACACTGCAAGCTTAATAAGCCAAAATCCAAACCATATAGGCCTGGAGCTTTCTAAGATTTAAGACTCTAAAATGTGAAGCACCTCGTTACATGTGTCTATTTCCAATAAAATGGGAAGACAGTGGGTGTCACATCAATGTCTTATCAGTGGCATTTATTTGACTTCTCTTTCCAAAGTGCACTGCTTGCTTTTTTTTATTTTCTTGGTGATGGAATCAAACACTTCTGAACTGTACAGTATAAGATGTATCGGTTTGCACATAAAGACTTTATAAAAGAGACCAGTTTGTGTTTCACTCTGTAGAAATAAAGAACTATTGTACAGTATAGCACATAACGCTTGCAACATGGCCAATTGACTTCCTTCCTATTAATCAACTACTCTGTTTACCTTCTTATACAAACCATTTCAAAACCATTAAAACTAAGAGGATTAGCATCACATTTCTGGCAAAATGCACCTTAATTTCAGCAAATGCTACTTTCACTCTCCAAGGAGATTAAAAAAAAAAAAAAAAAAAAAAAAAAAAAAAAAAAAAACTTGAAAGAAATAGATTCTTTATTGTGGCAAATACACTGAAACAGGTATAAATTATGTCCGCTGTTTAAAGAGGGAGAGGGAGAGAGATAGGGGCAGGAAGAATACAATTCCCTCAGTCCAGTGAGAGGATTGCAAAATGATTAAATTACCAACAAGGAAACATTTTCAAAGCAATCCTGAAATATGAGTTAAATCCTGACAATGTGAATTAATTGTTCTGTCCTAGTCATGTACAAATAGTTCCTACTTTTGTAGCCTTTTCTTAGGAAACAGTTGGGAATGTTTAACTTGGTCCACAAATAGTACTGCCAGATACAAGTTCAAGACCCAAAGCTCACCTTTCATACGTCCTGGGAACTTGTCTAGTAGCAAAAAAAGTCCTCATGTTGTGTATTCTAACTACTTTATTTGACATTTTTTCCTGATTTTTAAAGGTTTGCATAGAAGTAAATGGATACAAAATGTGTTCTGATAAACATAAATTTCACAGTTTGTCTTATGCCACTGCAGCCAGGCTTTGAGCTTTGTCATCATCTTATTTAAGAAGCATATGAGCATCCTACTGAATGAGAACAGGTCTTTACCTGGTCAACCAATAAGTTACTTCAAACACCAGTAATTCCAAAAATAATAAATAATATCACCAAGGATGCTGCAGAGCCCTCCAGCCAGGGCTGGCAGATGGAATTCTGAAACACTGTCAAGGGAAGTGGTGGGATGCTCCAGAGTGGTAAAAATGACACTTGTGGATTCAGATGTCTAAACTGAGTGCAACAGTACCCGAAATTAAGCATATTAGATAGGCTATTTTTCTTTTCCTTCCCTAATAAGTTCTAGCAATAAATTTTCTATTTGTTTTCACTGGATAGCATGTCCAGCATGTCCAGTGAAACACCTAAAATCCTCTTTGTGAGTCAAAAATATTAATTTAGAGCACTTCAGACATATTCCTGCTTTATCAGTACTTTCTCTAAACTCCATCTACATTTTTTCCATTTGCTCAAAATAATGAATAACACCATTTTTTTTGTTGTTGTTGTTTTCACTTTTCATAACACAGTTTGAGCCTGTAGAGCAGGGCAGGGAATAAATTTGCCTTCATCCTGTCCCTGAAAAATTAGATGTTGGTGGAGTGAAGGGAAGAATTCTCAGAAAATACCTTTTTTTTATTAATTAAAAGCATTAATAAGAATCATAAAAAACAACACATTTTCAAAAGGGGAACTATGCAGTAATCTGTCCTGTGCAGACCAGGTAGGTGATATATGGGCATTGCTCTGATGGCTGGTTTGGGATGAGGTTTTTCAAGGTGCATAATTTTTTAAGACAGACCTTGCAGATCAGTCTCTGGGGTCTGATGGTGATGGCCCCTTCTGTCTGACAAGATAAATGAGCCTTTATAACTCTTGTCATATCGTATAGCTGGCATCAGGAAATTAAGATAAAACTTTTTTGCTAGCATTGCATTGTGATAGATCTAAATGACAAATTCCTCATTTCTGGAGAAAAGACTAGCCGCTCCTGGGCTTTTTTGCTGAACAAAGGATGCAAACTCACTAAATGGTAACTTGGAGGGGCTATCTTGTTGCTCCTGCAGCACATGGCAATGGGCTTTAAAAATGAACTGCTTATCTTCTGTATCTAAACGACCAACTGCCTGGGATTGTTGTTCAAAAAGAAAAAATGTATTTAAACACATAGCCTTAATTCCAGTTTAGTCTGATGAGTTTGATCAAAGTGAAGAATTCCTATGCTGGGAAAAAAAAAAAAAAAAAAAAGAAAAAAAAAAAAAAAACAACAACAAAAAAAACACATTGAAAGATAAATTTTCTACCTCTGTTAGATAAAAAGTTTCCAATAGGAAATAGTTTGGTTTATTATCAGATTCGTGGTGCACAAAACACTCATGCAGAATGTATGGGAATAACTTTCACACTGCGTAGGCTCTGCTTTTCATCACCAAGTTGTAACAAACAGTCCTCAAATATTGTTTTTCCATTGCAATGATGGCTATAGAAGTTCTAGAAATGCAACTGAGAAAAATAATTATGCACTCAGGAAGATGGCAGCAAGAAAACCAAACCGATGTAATGATGCAGGATGTGGTCCAGGCCCTTCTCCACTGCTCCGGTCTGTTCTGCATAGACATTAGATCTGCTTTGACATAAAAATACCAACAATGTTAAAAGCACTGTCTTTTGCAAATATCATCCTTTCCAGGTAGAAATTTCTTGCTACACTTTTAGAAACTGCAAGCCCAGAACTATAACATCTCCTTTTTACACAACCACAAAGAAGAAAATGGGAATTTCAGCTTCATCTGTCACACGGGCCCTTCCATGACCATAGCTCTGTGTTTCTTCTGCAGCAGCAGATGAGCTCCAGTAACCGAGCACTGGGCTGTGACTGAAAGACATCAGACAGTGTTGCCAAAGCTGGCAGCTAAGCCTTGCTGTGCTGAACCCAGCTTTGCTGCTGTGCAAAGCCACGCAAGCAGCTCTTCACATGTGTGCGAGTGACAACAGCAGGGATGCCTTTAGCATCTATTCAGTGGTTTGCATCACAAAGTGTTTGCAATGCAGCTGCAAGCTTGCCAGGAAGAGGATAAAGAACCAAGCTTAAGCCCTTGTTTTTGTCAAAAGAGTTAAAAGCCATTAAGCTCAGTCTTTTAAGCTGGATAAGAGAGAGCCACAATATATTCAGCAAGCCATACTGTATATTAAAAGGTTGCTGATTTTTTTTCAAAATGATAACCTGCTGAAGGAAACGATGTCCTCTGCCACAGTACCTGGTTGTCTAATGGCAAACTGTGTAACCTTATCCCCCCAGAGATTCAGAGATAAAAAAATCCACTGTCATCACTTCCACCCTCCCTGGCTCCGCTCTCTCTGTACAGCAGGTAAGACAAGAAACAGGGACTGGCAGATTTGAATAGATAGGGTACATTTGAGAAACCGGACAATTACGAACACCAGCATGGACACGCGTGCAGCAGGAATGTAACAAGTTAGTGACAGGAGGCTTTTCAACTCAATACCAGTAAAATAAATAACAGATGTTACTTTGGAAGAACATGGTTGCACTGAGTACTTCAATTCAGATGCTTAAAAAGGTGAGGATGAGGACCAGGATAACTGCAGGTTACTCTGTTCTGTCCAAACTTTCCTTCTGAGGCTGCAGGAGGTTACTGTGTCCCCTAAAAATGCTGACTCAAACTCTTTCCTAGCCCTGATGCTCCCTGAATTTGGCATTTGCCTATTCTTAGTTCTCTCACTTCAGATGCACCAACTCTCAAGACCTCAAGATCTCTTCCAGCTAGACTTTGTCCTTAATTATTTTTTGTTTGTTTGTTTGTTTTTAGTGATCCATAATGTTGGCCATGGGACATATCCTTATGGAGGGGCTTTGCCTTCCTTTCCCCCAGAGCTCCCCTGTGCAGTACATCTGCCAAAAACAAACAAACAAACAAACAAACAAACAAACAAAAAAAAACAAAAACAAAAAACAAAGGTTCCTCTCCCTTTGCACCATTCCTCAAAACCCATTCTCAAAGTCTGAGAGAGAAAATTCCACCCAGCTTCTAGGTCTTCTCTCTGCTTAATCCCACTGATGTTGACAGTGGGATTTTTGTGATGCCACAGCCCAGGCAGCAATCTGGGGAGGTTGCTGCAGCTTCAGGCTTGAGCAGTAGACTTCAACTCCTTTCTAATCCTGAACCCATACCAATATTGCAGTGGAGATACAGCTTCATGAAGAAAAATATAAGGTCTGGGCTTAATCCCTTTGTTTGTCTGCCATAAACCATGTAGTAGCAGATCACAAACCACTTCAAACTTCACAAACCAGAGGCTGAGAACACTGTTGTACAAGGCACATGGCTTTGGGGGGCGATGCAGGGTGGTGAGAGCCTGGCTTTTTTCTGGTCTTTCCTCTGCCCTTCTCCAGTTCACAGTGCACTAATCTGCACTCTTGTACCATCCCTATGCAGGACCTGGGTAGAGAAGGATGGTGGTGACTGAGTGACCCATGTTCACATGTCTTCTTGGATTTGTCCCCCATACATGTATGCATCAGAGGAGCATTATTTGGGGCTGTGTATCAAAGTGACGCTGATCTGCCCAACGTGAATCCTTGCCTACCCGTCCTGTGCCTGGAGGAAAACCCAACATGCACATTCACTGCACGCAGCTGATGTCTCACTCCATGGGACACACACTTCCAGGCAGCAGTCGGTGAAGATGTACAACGTACGTCTGTGGAGAACTTCTCGCTTGTCCGTGTTATAAATGTGACTGTATCCATACGACTTGTTCCTGTGCTTGGCACGGTTATTGAACACATCATTTTGTTTTGTTACTGCCTTGCAGAGCTAAGGTGACTTTGTGTAAATATTTTCCCTGAGGTTTTCCAATCCTGAAAGGCAGAAGTGGGAAGTGGAGATGAATTAAGAAGGCACTCGGAGGCAGCAGCCTGAAGCTACCTGCTGGAAGCACATTCACTGAAAAACAGGACAACCCGTGCGATACTCTTAGTGCCTGTGGTGGGCTTCAGTCCACAACTGCTCTTTCACTCCATCAGTCTAGAAATAAGGGCCTTTCTGATGCTTCTCCATCACTTCCCTCAGATAGGAAAGTTTCCACAGAAACTCCATATCTGATCATGCATAAAAAAACCTCCTCAGTGCCACCAAGAAAAAACACCCTCATATTTGCTGAGATCCACCACTGCTTGGGTACTTTCAATACCCATCTCTGTGGTACCTCCTTGCTTTGTGTGGGCAGGAGATGGCTTTCCTCTCCTGCTCACTTCTGCTGCAGGGGCTGGCCAATGTCCTCAGCAGTGCCGAGATGGGCTTGTAATTACACCAGCTGAGATGGCCTCAGGGTGGCCAGCTGGGATCCCTGAGCACACAGAGCTCTGCCTTGCTTTCCCTCTTGGCCCTGGATGTGTTCCCTTGACTGCAGAGACGTTTTCCTTTAGTCCCCCCGCTGCCAGAGAAAGTACAAAGGAGGTGTAACAGGGGGTGAGGATCTATCTGCCAACTGCGGGAGTGCATTAATTGAACACATTTTTATGGCTGTGGAAGTCTAAATGACTTTTCTGCCTCTAGGCTTTCTGCACAGGACTGTATATTCAGGTGGATGAAATATATGAGCTCAGCTGTGTGAACATTTAGCAAAACTAAAATCTTTAGCTAAATTCGCCACCCCTGACCTCTACACACATTTGTTTGGTCTCATTTTAGATAATTATCCTTTTGCCGGGGCTAGCATCAGGTTAGGAAAAAGAAGGGCAGATAAAATGAGGGAAAATCACCAAATCTCCTTTCTCCCTCTTTTCCCCTGTACTTGCAGGTACTTTTCCTAGAGTGAGGACAAGAGGAGCAGGAGTTTTGCAGGGCTGGGGAAATGCACTTGGTGATGTTAGGGAATGTACCGAGCACCAGCCATGCAGATGTGGAGAGCTGAACCTTTCCTCCATGAGGAAACCTTTGGCACTGACACAGGTAGCGGGCAGAAGTTTGCACAAGTTTTTTCCCTTCTTTTTCCTATTTTTTTTTTTTTTTTAAGATGAGAGTAGTCCTGGACCTGAGATCTCTGTAGCTGTATGTCCCTGTCCCCTGTATGCAAATACTGGCTCACAGCTTGTGAATATTTCTTCTCTTGATTTGCATGGAGAAAACACTCATCTAATTCATGAACTTTACCAGCTCATCTCAGCTTTCTTAGTATCCCAAAGGCTCTCAGCAACCCTTAGTTTCCTATTGTGCCAGAAAAAAAACCAGGCATCTGATCTAACCCATTTACTAGCAAAAACAAGACTGCATATAGACAGTTTCTCCAAGTGTTGCCCAAGAAGGCCACGAATCCTGACTTCCCAGGTAAAAGGTTAGGAGGGTAAGCTAGGAACATTTGCAAATGTTCACTTCCCTCATTATCTCCCAGTCAAACTGGCATAGTATATTTAGTATCATTTGAGAGTTCACTGAGATGAAAATAATGACAAAAAATACTGTGACAAGATAAAGTACAGTGCTATAAAAATTCTCTACAGTGCTATAAAAATTAGATTCTTAGCAGAAAAGAGAATGAAGAGGTAATTTAGTAAAAGTGATGGATGAACCTCTGAAGGTTCAGAATTTCAGTTCAGTGCAGTTGCTTATTCAAACCTGCAGAGTCTGGGAAATTCAGGATCGTCATCACCAACCATCATAACCGGCCTCCTCTGATTTTGACCCACCTTAAAGTGAGTAACAAGAAGTAGACAAGAAACTAAAGGTGATTGCAGTCTTTAATCTAGCTAGATTGCATGACAGTAGTTTAATCAACTCTTGCTTGACCTAAGCTAGTTCTGGTATTCCCTGCAGCCAGGGGGCATATATTTCTATCAGGAAAAAAAAAAATACTTTTGATTGTCTGGCACTGAAAAATTCAATGTTCCCAATGAATCGAAGCAATAGCTTGCATTTCACAAGTGCTGTTGATCCTCATATGTCAAAGTACTTTACAAAAAAAATAAGTATCTTTATTGCCATGTTTATGGCTGTAGAAGAGTGAGTCCTAGTGAAAAGAAAGGATGAACCATGGTCACTGTGGGACTGTGTACTGCAAACAGGAATAAAACTCAGGTCTGCCAAATCCAGGATTTCATTTTCCCAAGGGAGGCTGTACCTATTTTACTGAATAATAGGCTGTGTTTTCAACAGGTGACCATGTTGTCCCCAGGAATGTTGTATGAACAGAAGAGCATGGAATACAGACTATAGAGCTGCAAGAGTGCAAACATCAGTTGGCTGAACAGCAGAACTACTTGCGTGCTAAAAGTTACACAATTGTTGTAAAATAAAACTACTTTAATATTTCACTGAGCTTCAGTCCAGCTAAGGACCTTTTCCTCTAAGCAACTGGAACACACCTCCACAATGCTACATTTTCAAGGGTGCCATTGTTTAGAGTATCTTGGTACCTTAATATATATATATATTACATATATATATTACATATTACATATGTATGTATGTATGTATGTATTGTACTGAGTAGAAGCCTGTGTTTACTTGGGTACTTACTGTACACTCTTGGCCACTGAGAGGTTTTGCATGTAAAATATAGTTTAGATAATGGCATGTGACAGATCATAAAACTTGTAGCGCACAACCCCAAACCACAACACTCTTTACATAGAACCGTTGCAGTTAAATGTGATCACCCAGGAATATCCATGAAACACCTTTTTTTTTTTTTTTCTCTGTAAACAAACATTTTGTGTTCTGCCCAGCTGGCTGTGAATGCAAAATAATACCTTTCTGTTTCTCTCAGTAAGCAAACGGTGTCAGTAAAGTACGACTGAAATAAGTTTTATTAAAAACATGAACCTTGATAGTTGGTCTTAGCTGTAGTGGATTCAAATCAAATACATTTAAAAAGGTTTGTCTAATATGTTTAATTAACTAAGATGGAAAGAAATAAGTCAGTCAAGACTTTCTTTGGAGCAGAGACATTAAAGTATGGGTTAAAGAATGATCATTCATTCAGGGCTTGAGTCCTACTTGGTTGGCAAAAAATGGGAGTCAACTGCCTTAAGCATGGGATGAATGTGAAAGGAAAATCATGCAGCTGGTCTGATCCCAGTACAGGTCTGGTGCTCCAGTGTTCCCTCTCCAGCTGTGTCCAGGTGGAGATGCTCAGAGTGTGCACAAAGCACCAAAATTTAATGCTTCCCTAAATGCTGTCTGATTTTTTTCCACTTGGAGATGCCCTGAGCCATGTATATTTATGGTATATTTAAGCACATGTTGTATAGTAGAATGGATTTAAAGAGTGTCTTTGGCTGTGCTAACTGGAGCTAAGAAAGCTTTCCTTTAGGCAAGCCCCTCTGCTTCTTATGGAAGAAAAGCAGCCTCCTGTTGGGCTCTGGCTGAGCAAAGGCAGATGTGGTGCTCTGCCAAGCTGTCCTCCTCCAAAGGGCATGCGTGCTCCTTGTGCCCTCCCCACCTCTGTGCTGCCCCCTTGGGAGACAGTTTTTCCTTTTGTCATTTTCCCCTCACACTTTTCTGATTGGACACATTATTTATGGACTGTGATATACCGTATTTCTGAATTGATTTTTTGTTCGACTATTGTAAAGCATTTTTGTGGACCAGTACCTCAGGGTGATATATATTTTTTTTCTTTACTGATATTCTGACTTACCTCTTTCTCCTTGAGCTTCCTACCCTTTTCCTCTTGTTATTCTGTTTCTTCTACAGTCAACTGGAATATTCAGCTATCCTCCTCAAGAAATAAAACCTCATTAGAAAATGATAAGAAATCAAAAGCATGAATTCTTATGAGACAATTGGATTAATTTCCTTATGGGCACTACTGATGGCTGAGAAAACCTTTGCTCTTCATGTTTCTCCTCCCTTTCTTTTTCACCCTGCTGCCATGTAGTTTTGTTCCAAAGCCCTCTGCTATGTGCTTGCAGCATTTCAGACCAGCCACACTGCCGGCAGCCAGCAGCAGTGCAGACAGGAGGGGAGAGCCAGCTCCTCAGCTGTGCTTCTGCCCTTACCACCGCAAGGGCTGGCTAAGGCAGGAGACAGAAGTTTAAGGACCTATGATATAAATATTAGAGGGCGTAACATATTAAGGATGATTATGTTCCATTTCTTATGGCCAGAACTGTGTCAGCCATTGACCTGTTCCTTAAACGATTGAAAGTATATGTTAATAGGATTTATAAGCAAATGCACAGGGATTTTACTGGTTGTTAGAATCAGGAAACAAGGATATGTTTCAGGAAACTGACAACCTGTTTTAGGAAACATGAGAACAGAAGTGACAGGAGGAGAGATTATTTCGACAGTAGCTTCAGTTCTAACATTAGTTACTTTTCACACCTGCATTTCTCATTCAAACGATCATTAAAGGCATTCTAACTGTATACTTTGCTCTGCCCAAGAGGTAAAATTTCAGGGATTTGCTGATAATACCTTTAATTAATAAGAAATGGCAATGGTAAGCGGCTCATTCAGCAGCTGAGATGAAGATGGGTGACTAGTGTCCGTGCCTCGTAGCAAGGACTTTGAGGAGGTGCTACATGACCCAGCAGCAAGCAAAAAAAAAAAAAAAAAGGTGTCAATAGTCTAGTAGGTGTATCAAATATTTGACTGAGAAGCAGAATATATATACAGAAATATAATATATATATACAGAAGTATATAATATATATACAGAAAGGGTCAGGCACTAGCATGTTTATATTTCTGTGATATTTGATCTATCTTACTTGGAGCTAGTTGGGGTGATTCTCCACAGGCCTGCACGGAGCTACACAGACAAATATAAAAACATCTAACTGTGTGAGCCCGCTTGCCTTTTGGGTGCCTCAAGTCTCTGTTGGACCCTGCCCTATATCACTCCCACAGGTGGACCCAGCAGGTCCGTGTCACATTGAGGAGATGAACTCAGGTCTCCAGCTCCGGGCTGACAGCCAAAATCCCTTTTTTTCTGAGAAGTAAGGTAACCTGATCCATGGAGATGATAGAGCTGATGTTGTAAAGTCTCTCTGTTCTCGGCCAGTTGAAGATGAAGATTAGTAGTTAATCTGGACAGATAATGTGGATTTTATTACTCTTGTGGCTATATATTACTATTACTGAATGGGCAGTTCTGTACAATGCTTGGAGATACACATCAAGTGTAGCTGACAGTTCAAGTTTGGGCTAGGCGCGCAGTAAGTGTGGAGAACAGAGGCTATGCTTTTTATCCCAGGATTTTTATCATTTTACCAGGTCCTATTTACTTTCAAGCATCTGTTCAACCTTTCATGCAAGATGAAAACAATAGCTTCAGCTGCTTTCTACCTGAGCACCGGAGGAGTTCAAGCTGATATTCACATCAAAGCACTCTGCATATTTATCATTCCTTATTCTGTAATAAGCAGTGGCATCTGACAGATGCACAAAAGCACCACAGTTTCCACTTGGACCTTACAATGGCAGCAATGACTTCAAACCCAGATTAAAGCTTCACTCAGGAAATACTGAGCATTTTCCTTACTCAATAATTACAATCTCCTTGCAACTTTGCTTGCTGCCAGAGCCCTGCTACACCTGACAGCCTGGGAGTAAAGAAAATGTGTTGGGCACTGCTGCTGCAGCAGCGTTCACTGTTGGTTTTAGTGAGAACAAGAATACACCTATAATTCTTCCCCAGCACTTTGTCAAGTGACACATAATCAGTTCAGTTTAGAATTTTTCAGACATGATAAAGATGCATTTGCTTGCAGGCAACTGTAGTCTTATTCTAAGGAATAAGTCACTTTTTCATTTACCAGCAAGCAAATCTTGCTCTGCAGTTAAAGCTTACGTTTAAGAGAGAAAAAATACCATAAATATATATTCTAAAAAATCTGAATTCAGCTATCAGGGTGCAATTCCTCAGTAGCTTGTCTCAGGAATAACTTATATCTATGACAGCCCCAAAAGTAAGTAAGAATATGTAGCAACTTGACATTATTTAATACGTAGAAAAAGCTGTTAAAAGAACATTATCCTGCCTGCAGAGAAAGGCACCTAATCACCCATACAAATATGTCAGATGACATTATTTTTTCTTTACAATTTTTGAACCATCACATACATTTTTAATCAAATATACTGCTTTATGCTATGTGAGAGAAACCAACAACACTGGGCACAAACTCCAGACACGTTCGGTGAGTAGAATATTCAAAGCTTACTGAGAAATTTCAATTCCATTACAGAAGATTTGCATATATATGGAGACAATACTTGTCTTACTGAAAGTAGCAGAGCATAGACACATACTGATTTTAAGAGACAGTTAAAACCATTTTAATTAACATTTACTAAGTTTTGGGGTGATTTTAGCAAGCCATAATCACATTGAAGATTATCAGATTTAGACTTACATGTTTTATAAAGAAACTGGAAAAAAACTACTTTGCCAAATTTAAAACAGCTTTAAAAGTCAGCTTTTTTAAGGAGTTTCTTCACCAGTGTGCAGTCATTGCTTGCTTTGTGTTGTAGTGTGGATGCATCTGCAAATCAGTAAAATGACACAATAGAGTCTTTAAATTGATCTTTTTAAGGCATCATTTGCATTATGGGCTCACGCCTGGTGAAATTTATCTTGAACAATAGCATATCAGTATTAGCATGCTCAATTATAGATCTTCCTGCAATACAATAGTTAGTATGAGTCCCTACAGGCTAAAATGGTTCTTTTCCAGAAAGCCGTATATTTTTATGTTTAAATAATCCATAAAGACTGTCCCTGTTGAGAAGTTCAAAAAGACTGTTCTTAATGCTTCATTGCAGGGCTTCAGGCTGTATTGTACATTGCAAATCCTGGCAGCCATACAGCAGGGCCCTGTTTCAGTTCTGGATGGCCTTTTTTTAGTCTTCGTGCTGACTGCTGGAGTGGGATTCTGATGCACTTTGCCTTTTCTAATACAGTCTAGAATCTCTTAGTGTAACGGTTAGACTTAAACTTATTAACAGTGGCCTTGAAATCAAAGGCTAAAATGCATCAGTGGCCAAAGCTGGGATAAGCAGTGGGTACTGCCAGCCACACAGCAGTGAGCAGATGTGGGTGAAATGGCTGGAACTCGTGTGTGATACTTTGCTCTTTGCCGTGAATAATGGGGTACTGATAAAAAAAACAATAGTGTTCTGGGTTGGGACAAGCACATAAGAACGGGACAGCACATGGACATGGACATAAGGTGCCCCATATAAATTTTATGATGCAAGTGCTTAACATTAAGCACAAAGTGAAGTTTTTCTCATGTTGAATCATAGTTACTTACTCAAGGTCAAGGAGCAATTTTACACCAAGACTCTGAATGGGACCCAAATCTCAGGGATCCTAATCCCTCTGCTTCCCTTCCACTAAAACATGAGGCAACTGGGAGCAGATATTCATCTACAACATATGGTAAAGAAAGGTCTTTTTCTGACAAGCTTAAACAGGAACTTAAAAAGTCATAGCATCTTGATAGCTTTTATTTGTTTTCTTCTGGAGGACTTCTTCCTACCTCTCTTGAATTTGCAATTCTAAACAACTTTATCATGCTTTTGCTTTCAAATTCCATCTCCATATTAAATTATCAAGGAAGTGTTTTTGAAATATCTTATCTTGACATGTATCTCCCTTGCCAAATGACCTCAGGAACTGTTTCTAATTAATTATTTCATAAAGAAAAAAATAATAATAATAAAAAGCTGGCAGGAGGAACGGGCAGTGACCCTTCCCAAAGTCCTCCAGATGGCACCAGGCTTTCCAGGGCGAGAAGTGACCGTCTGGCTTGGTGTCCCCTTGCCACTGCTCACCTGGCTGGAGGCAGTACAAGCAGCTCCAAACACCCACTGAGGCAATAAACAGACATGAAATAAAAAACTCCTTTTTTTAACATTAAACGCCACTGAAACAAAGAGGCTTTTTTTTTTTTTCTTTTAAACAATATGTTCTGAGAGAATGAGAGATTAAGTTTGAGGAGTCACTTCCAATCAGAGAGCCACCATTTAATTACAACACACAGGAAATTACAGAGTGAATGGCCGGGACAGTGATAAGAGACTGACACCGGAGGATGACAGGTACTGAAATCCGACCACTTCATCACAAAGCTACTTATCACAAGAGCCTGTCTGGAAGGCTGACAATCTGATTGTACTGTCAACTCAATTCATAATTAATATATTTATCAAATTAATTACTGAAAAAATCTCACTGGCGCTCGCCATAAAACAGTGGCTAAATTCATTGCCTGTTGGCTTCGTTTACTGCTAATAACTGTGCTGTCAGTTTAATGAGGGCAGTGAGTGGGCCCTGTTTTAGCTGCATGACAGACAAATTGCCCTCTTATATAGAATGATACAGAGAATTTAAGAGAAGAAAAGAAATATGTCATTGTTTGGTGACAGCCACAATCGGAGCCTTGTCTCGGAAACTTAGCATCAGCTCTAACGTACATGAAAGGGAGGTTGGGAATTCCTTTGTCAGCTAAATAAATACTTTATGAAATCCTGACTGATCCCTTCGTCTGCAATGACCTCGCGGCACTGCGTGGAGCTTTCAATAATTCCGTGTTGATTCCAAAGACCCAACAGGATTTTTGCAGCTCGGTGTGCCCTGTGCTGGTGCTAACACAGCCCCAGTGGAGCCAGGCTGGGACTGGCCACTGTGGTATAGGTACCCAGGAGGAGGACAAGGATGGAGGTGTTGGGAAGGCTTGACTACCATGCTCAATTAACTGCATGTAAGCTCGTTGAGGTGCTGTGTTGCTGCGTCTGTGTTGCACGGTGTTGTGCAACCCAGTTTCAGTGAACAGCTAAAATCCATCCCATTCTATTGCCAAGAGAAACAGTAATAATGAAAGGGGGGGCAGTGTCTCTGAGAAAGTGATGCTGCTTCCCCATGCATGCAGCACCGAGTGATCTGCAAGATTTTCAGGTGTTAGATCAGGACCTGGCCACTGGTTTTAATGGGATTTCATGCACATCATTTCAACTCATTCAGTTAAGCCCTCTGAGAAGCTTGCAGAAGTTGTGCTGCAATGGAACAAATCCACCAAGAAAATAATATTTAAATGCAAAAAATCAGGAGAAAGTTGTTGGTTGTTTTTTTTCTTTCCTCTGATGACTAGTAAGTCGGGATTGCAGTTCTGCAAGTTCAGAAAACGTGGCTTAATTTGGGCCGATCCCCTCTACGTGCTGAAGAAAAGAGTCATGACAAAGTTTGCACATTTAGCACAGAAGTCAAAATCCCTTGCTTTAAACCTCACCCTGAAAAGAATTTTGTAGAACTAACGGCTTAATAAGAGTTTTTTTTTTTTATTAGAATATATAAACAGTATTAAGCTAAAGCCCAAATAATTCACCAAGTGTTTAACTGGGTTTTAAAAAGCCAGTATTTCTTGTTTAGCGAAAGATTTTGAACAAAGCAGCAACAGTCTGTGATTCCACTTCACAAAGGTTAAGTGATAAAATTAATGCTGTGAAAAATCTCCATAGCAAGCAGTCACATTAAAATCCAATATGTGTTGTAAAGACTATAAACATCTGTGATCGCTGGGGAAAAAAGTTTGAGAGAGAAGGAAATCCTTGCAGGTTACTAATGACACCAGCTACATTCCAAGCTTTATCACTTGCTCCTGCCAAAAGTATTAAAATTCCTACATCTAAAGAGAAGGGGGCTGAGATGTCTGAAGGGTTATTTCATAGTGGATGGGTTTCAGACTCTTCCCTGGCAATGTCCTAGCTATGTGCAATTGGTTCGGTCACATAGCAATAAAACAATGAAAATAGTTAACTGTTGGGGCAATGAGCATCCAACGAGGATGCTGCTGTAAATACCCAGCCAGAAACATCCCTGGGCTCAAGTTGCCCCTGCAAGTAGTTCGTGACAAAGATTACAGCATAAAATTCAGGCTCGTTTTTCCTTTCATCTCGGTCATCCCTAGATCGCAGACTGAGATTACAGCCGCTGGCTGCGGCGCTGGCTCCCAGCTCGCCTTCACCTTGCCCGCCTGCTTCAATGCTCTCCCTTGTCCGCAGCAGGGCGGCAACCGCAGCCAAGTAATTACACAGCCACTCTCGGTCTGCTCGACAGAGAGGCTTGCACCAGGAGAAAGCAGTCAGGCAGCTGCTGGCATTGCCTGAGGACAGCTCGGGGACAGGACACCAGTGCTGCAGCATCTGCACCTTGTGCGTGGCCACCTCTGTCACCTCTGGGGCCAGCCTTGCCTGTTATAAAACAAAAATCACTCTCTTTCCCATCCTCAGATCTGATGCTGTGTGTCTCGCTTGGATTAATGTCTGCACTGTTTGAAAGTGCTGGCTGATCTGCAGGAACAGACACTTTCATTTTAGCACCTTATTTATTCCGAGTACCTAACCTCTGTGTGAATTAATAAAGATAAAAGTGCAATCGTATCAGCAGCGGGCAACGCTTGAAAAATAAAAGGAAAAGCTCAGTTTACACCATCCATCCCTCAGGGATAAGAGTGTGTCTGCAGTGAATGAACTCAGCTAGAAAGCCTGTCCACAAATAATAAAAATGATCAACTCCTTAGAGTTATCTTATCCAGTCATCTTCTGTGAAACCTTTGGATCAGATATACCCTACCTGAGTTATTTTATTTGGCAAATAAGCACTTTAGGCAAGATTTTCAGGAGGCAAATAGGAAATGAGAGTTGGAAAACATTAATTAAATGTGAATACAACAGCTTAATGGGTTTTATCTTCAGATGAACTGGAGATGACTCTTTGCCATTCACTTCTTCAAACTGCAAGCAGAGATAAATGAAATGTAGCAAGAAAAAGCGACGAGGAAAAAGATGAAAGATTTGGTAGGTTGACAAGACCAAAGTAATTTGATTTGTATTCAGGATGGATCAGTTCACAGATTTTACATATTGCTGCGGTATGTCTGCATATTAAAGACAAGTAAAAGAATACTTCATTCTTGCAATAGCCGCTTTTAAAAATAAAACTGTTCTTTGAATGCTCTTTTACAGATAGCTTTTACTTCTAGCTTTGTGGAGTCCTTTCACCACGAGGACTCATGGTTCCATTGAAAAGGTCAGTTTTACTTTAAACTCATGTTAGCTTGGAACAATTTAGCCTGAAAATTGTCAGATATGTCCAGAAAGCAAAGAAATATTTTTCAGAAAAGTTTCACGAGGGTAAAATTAAGGGTCAATGATTTTTGAACAGGTCATTCAAAATACCTTGCAGTTGAAATGTATGTTTGCACAATTTATTTTTTCTCTCTTTACAGTTCTAGCAATAGTCTCATCCCAGCCAGGTTTTTCATAGCTCGGTGTCCTTAGGAAAATCTTACACTTCCCAGTACTCTCAGAAAATATTTTACTCTATGCAAGTCAAAGGTCAGGCTGATGGTGGAGAAGTGACAAATAATAATTATTTAGATGTAATGTGATTTTAAAACCACAAATAATAATTTGTGTGTACAGGTGTTCACACTTGTTACTTTTATGTGTATAAATTTAAGTGTTTTCCTTTTTCTCTTGCCCAGCACCACCTGCTCCTTCTATATGTGGAGTGCCCCATATCTCCTGCTATTTCTGTCTAGGATTAAGATCAGCTTGTCATTAAGGGCCCAGAGATATTCTTAACATTTGGCATTTTGTTCTCTAAATTGGACATGGCTGAGAAGAACCATGGATATTATGGTTTGGTTTATATTTGGAGTTTTATGTTTGTTTGTTTTTTTTGTTTCATTATCTACACAAGAAAACACTTGTAAATAGTAAGTAATCTAAGAGTGAATTTGCAAGTTACCTGAAATGTGCATGGATTGGAACCAATCATTGTCAGTAGTTTTGCCTAACAACCACTAAAGAAAAAAAGTTCTCAGTAATGCCCACTTTAAAACTGCCAGTTGTGTCTTTCACCTTTATTTTGAATTAGAAGTTGCTGACATGAATCCACCGCCTGTTCTCACACAGCCTTGTATCACACACTGCAAGGCTCGCCACCATCTCCCCCACTGATGCAAACAAGTGCAGTTGGGGATAGCTATCTATAGATGGCAATCTTCTTCTTAGCAGAGAGCTGAAGTGAAACCCATCAGCTGTTCTTCCACAAGAAAAATAAAGCACTTTTATATGCATATATACACAAGTACAGAAAAGTAGTCTTTTACCTGGCATTTTGCAGGATTCATCACAGCAAGGCTTCAGGCTTGAATTCAGTCCAGAGTTGTCACTTTACAATTAAACAGTCTTCTGTAAAAATAGGAATTTATTAATGTCTGCTCAACTGCTCGATTATAATGTCATGAGAAAAGCTGCACTGCGTTCTCTGCTAGCTTATGTGAGCAAAGCTCCATCATTTCCATAGTGTGTGATCATGTGCATTACAACAGATTATTGTGCCTCACAGTTAACACTTCTTAAAAATATGGCATTTTTCATGATTTTTTTTTCCCTAATCTCTGTTCCTGCTAGAGAAAAAAGTGGTATAGTTTCTCTGGGAGGTGTGATGAAGAATTAAACGATGCTCTGGCATTCATTCTATCTGCCCTCAGATTAAATTTACTTACTGGCAAATTGAGGGAAGAAAACAGAAAGAGCCCCCACAAAGAGGGGACATTTTGTATATCTCTGTGCAGGACAAGGGAGAGAGCACCATGGGATGGATGGTGAGGATCCTGCACACACTCCATTTGCTCAAGAACAGAGCCTGGATGTAGGAATCTATCTATATTAAGACAATAAGCAGTTGTTAGTCATCACTGTGCACTCACTGAGGAAATGTGTTTGCTTCTGTAACCAGCCACTTGTCCTCAGGTGGTTCCCTAAATGTGTGCATGCTGAGATGACACTGAGCCAACCACTGAAAGTATCATAGTCAAGGGTTGGCTTTTTTATTGAGGAATTAATTTTATATTGAAGAGTAGGCTACAGTGCTAATATTCTTAATAGATACGTCATATACACCTCAAAGAGATTTTGATATGTATTTGAGATTGGTATGGCCTTCATTTAGCTCTGGACCTGCACTAACACTGATAGATATCAAATAACCAGCAGTGACAATGGTACTATGTTATTGCTGGAAGTGCCATTCAATGAAGCCCCCTTCAGCTGGGAGACTGGGGATACAAAATATTGCTACAATTACCCCAAAGCTGGGTAATTAAATACACAAACTATCTTGGCAGATATGAAGTTCTCATACAACTAAAGGACATTAAAAATGATAGAGGAAATATTCTCAAAATACAAAAAAGCAACTTTGCTATAACAGGACAAGACATTTTAGACTCACATATTGAGAGATGCTGGGCTGTCTGTTTTGAAATAAATTCCAGATCAGCCCATTTATATTATATTATAGCCCAATTCACAAGCTAACTCTTTCAGGGGCCAATTCTGATAACTTGCAAAATCTAAAACTCCTCATTAAATGCCAGATAATTTGACTGGCCTAAGGGCAAGATGGGTGAATGGGATATGTGAGCTTGAGTCCAGTTTCTTGTAATTAATGACATCTGAATAAGCAGAACCAATCCAGGCTGAGCGTGAATAAAATTACGGCACCTAGCAAAGTTCAGATAAGAAATATGTGAACTTTAAAGTAGTTTAAAGTAGTTGAGCACAAGTCAAGATGCTGAGCTTTTATTTAAAAAAAAAAAAAAGATAAGCTTTGAAATCTGTAACTCAATACACCTTTTTTATTTTTTTTCACAAAAGCTAACAATTTAAGATTAAGAGAATATCATGTTTTAGCAGGCCCATTTCTGAAAAGCATTTGAAATGCTTAATTTTAGGTACATAGATTGTTTTCTCTCCATTTAGCAGACATTTAACCACTGTAGTGAGTAAGATGTAAGAATGCATCTCAGCTTAACTATAAAGTGAAATATTTTGCTTCATTCAAATCCAGATCTGCTCAGTATACAAATAGCGTTTTAGAAAATATGAGAATTTGGGCATCATGATCAAATATGTTCTTTCACTTGCTGTTGTGTGGAACTCACCTTTTCTTTCTATGTCAAAATGCCTGGTGTTTACTTTTTTATGTATCGGTCAAGGGAAATTTCACTTCTTGCAGCTTTTTATTTTTCTTCTTAGTACTTAAGTACAGCCATGAGGTATAATTATAGCTCAGAGAAAATTATGGAGTCAGATAGGGGATTTAAAAGAGATTTTCTTTAAGTAGCAGTTAAATTCATGTGTTGGTGGAAAGAAGAAATATTGTTGGAGCCTTTGCTCAAGGGAATATCCAAAAGTAACACAAATGCAACTTTAAAGAAATCACATTTTCTCTGAAAAGCAGTTTCTCAGGAGTCTATGGTCAACTTCAAGGGTGCCTTTATCAGACATTCCAGGGGAAAAACAGGAAGAAGAACTGAGCGCTGCAGGTAACACAATAGGGGTCTGCAACAGTCACAGGAGTATCAGTTACGATAAACCAAGCTGTGCAACAAGGAGATTAAGATGTGGATTACCGACCACTTACTATGTGTCATAAAGAAAAGAATAGTTTCAGATGCCAGCTTGACTTAATCTGGTACCAGCGGTCTTTCCTTGAAAGGATTAATGGGTGCACTTTTTTTCTACTTAGGCATTTTTAAAGGGTTTGTCATAATAAAGATTGAGAGGAGCAACAAGTAATGACAGAAACTTCAGCATGAACTATTAAAGGATTTGATAACAAATTAGCCATTTCTGAGGCAAACCAAATGACCATCAGCTGCATGCCTTGCTTAATTAAGAAAACATTGTATTCCAATGAAAATTAGCTGTGGTGGTGATATAGAGCCTCAAATCAATTTCTGTAAATGTGAATACAGCTCAAAATGTGCATTGATTTTAAATGTGGGTGTCAAAGTGTGTTTTTTTCTTTAGCATGGGTTAGTGATGACATCACTTTTTTTTTTTATGCAATCCGCTGGACTCCCAGGCTTTCCTTGTGACACAATCTTGGTGCAGATGCAATTACCTGAACCCCTACATTGACCCTACTCTCTTCCTGGTGTGTGTTGTCATGGTTTGCATATGTGGTATAATTGCAAGGAAAGCCTTCGCTATGCAAAAATTAGAGTGCAAAAACTGATGTTCGGTAAAATGAAGGAAATGCCCTTGAGAAAATAAGAATTTCCAAAAAGTAAACACTACAGATGACATTTTCCAACAGAGATGAAAAATCACAAAGGCTCAGCACACGGTCAGAGGCATAGGGACACCTACTGCAAAGAGTGTTCCTGCTAACACACTTTTAAGCAATTTATTAAGAATATTTACAAGTGCAGAGCATAAAAGGGGGGGTAAGGGAATAGAAGAGAGTCTCACAAGTATATATGCAAAAATTTCGGATATGGCTTCGTGCAGTTTGCTGCACATCAAGAGAAGCTCCTGCAGAACCAGAGCACCAGCTACAACCAGAACTCCTGTCTGTTGAAAAATGTTCCATTCCCATGTTTCTTCCTTCTTTAAACCTGTAGTTATTTTCTCTTAACTGATGAAAGATAACATTTTCTCTAAATTGAAATTTTTCTGGTCAGTTCAATATTGCACTTCAATATACATTGATACAAGTTAAGCATGTACATTAATGTAAGCTAGTGCATATGTTAAATACCAGCCTCTGGGAGGATTTCTGATCTTCCTGTTGGATAGAAAGCTCCATAACAACAGATATTTTCTCCTAAATATTCAATAAAATATTCCATGAGAGATCTGGGATAAGATGAATTAGGCACATGCTAACTCTTTAGGTGATGTTATAACTGTGGTCAGACCACTGGAAATATAGGAAATTGGGTGCTGGTTAAGCTTTATGTATGTATATTATTCCAGAAATACCTAAAGGGTCCCTGCCTCATTTGGTGCCTGTGATTTCTAAGATATTTTATTCCAGAAGGTCAGGAACCCAGGAATTACCTGAACAATATTGTTTATGATGATTCACAATTTCTGTTTCATTATGTGCCTATAAATTCATGAACATATATCTATTGAAAAAAAATAGATTTTTCCCCCTTTTATTTTGTTAAAATAAAGAATAAAAAGCCAGGTAAAAGATATGATGAAAACTTCCCTCATTTTTAAAAACCACCACTAATAACTAAACATTGTAAAGCTTGTTTTAAACATGGAAAGCTTGTTTTAGGTTAAGCTTAAATTGTGAAAGATATTTGAGTGATCCTTTATTGTACCTTTTTATCCTTTATTGTACCTTTTTATGCACTTGGAGTTGTTTTATAAATATTTTAGGTGACTTTAATGGAGTAAGTTTTTAAATTTTGAAAGCTATGAAACACTTTTTTCTCCCTCCTAAAATCACTATAAAGGAACAACATTTTAAGCCTATATTTGCAGTTGACACACTATCAGGAGCTGTTTTGCCTGGCATTGGATACTTGACTGACAATCTCTTACTTATTGCCCGCTTGTTTCAGCAACTTCTTAACCACTGGATAGTCCTTAGAGCATTTTGCAAATCCATGCACCATATTTAATACATTTCACAATTATCTGAATATGAAAAGCAAAGCACTTTTAGTTGTGTGTTTTGTGTGTGTGTTTGTGAAGTAAAACAGATCAATAGATTTACTTATAAGTTGTGTGGTGTGTTTTTTTTTGTTTTGTTTTGTTTTGTTTTTGTTTGTTTGTTTTGTTTTGTGTTTTTTTTTTTTTTTTAATTTCAGTAAATTTAGCCATGCAAGGTACTGCAGCAAAAGAAACCCACCTCTCAGAGAAACCTTCCTGTATTTTTATCTGTAATACAGCAATAGAAAAGAGACTTTATACAGTTCAGAAATTTCAGGTTCATGCTCACCAATCTCCCTCAGCTATGTATTTGGGACTGTGATTCACTCAGTGTAGTTCATTCACTCCTCATACACTCCAGGGCCGTTCACTATTTTGGGCTGCAGCTACTGGCTTTCCTCATTATTTTTTTTCCAACAATGAAAAATTGGGACAAAACAGTGGCAGCATCCTCATCTAACTGTCATGTCTAGGCTTTCCCAGTTTTAGTCTACAGCTTAAAAAATAATAATAACATAAAGTTTTAAAAAATAAAAACAAACAAATAAACAACAACATCAACAAAAGCAGAAATCAGAAGAGCAAGAACACATTTACCAAGAATCTGAACAAAGAAGACCTTAGCTCAAAGGCATTGCCAGACCTCAAATGCATTTTGCTGGTCAGGAAGACCCATTTGTAGTGGTCAGGTTGCAGGTGAAGCCATGCATGACCAGCCTGGATCTACCAAGATCAATTGAAAGAGAATCATCGACTTCCACTGGCTTTTGATTAGTTACCGGATAAGATAAGAATGTTGCTGGGTTTTCCTGATGCAATCCCAGACATATTTCCTGCCAGTCTTTTCTCCAGTATTTCCAATAACTGAAAATTATTTTCTATCAGAAAAACAGAAGCATGAAAATTTATAAAAGGTTACTTTGAGATGTTAAAAAAAAAAAAAATCTTTCATCATTTTCCATAATGCATAAATGTTTCTCTTTTCAGATTTTTGCTACCCTTTAGGCCTAACTGTTGGTAGCTTAAGTGTTAAATACTGCTAACCTGTTTAAATGTGGAACAGAAACAAGTTCTATTTTGTTCTGAAAATCAGAAATATTTTCAACAGATAGACAAGTCACAGAAGACTCTTCTGCAAAGCATATCTTCAATGTGGGCATTTATGGATCAACTAAGGAGCTTAGTTTCCCCCTAGAAATGAAGTTCTTGCAAACATACTCAGCCATCAACATACAAAAAGTGCCACTGCCTGAAGTTCCAGTCATAAAAATTAATTAATTAATTAATTAATTAAACAATAAAAATAAAAATATAAATATAAATTAATAAAAATTAATTATTATTATTATTATTATTATTATTATTATTATTATTATTATTATTATTATTATTATTATTAATAATAATAATAATAATAATAATAATATTAATATTATTAATAATAATTATTAATTATTATTATTATTAATTATTGATAATAATTATTATATTAATATTATTATTATTATTATTATTAATAATAATAATAATAATAATAATAATAATAATAATAATAATAATAATAATAATAATAATAATAATAATAATTCTTAGTTCCTACACACTATAGGCAACTATCTTAGGCAATATAAGCAATTAGGCAATTAGGCACTTAGGCAAGGTGTGATCAGCACACTCATAGTGCACCATTTAAAATGTTTTTCTCCACATTTTAAGAAATTACAAGGCAAATCTTTAGCAACAAGCTTGGTAGGCTATGACCATATAATGCTAAATAAAGATCATGCCTAGCAAATAAATAGTGATGATAATGGGCAATGAAATAAATACATTCTCCATTCTGAAAGCACAGAGAACAGTTACACATTCATGTTTAAACATGTGTGGTCTTTAGGATTAAAGTTTACGTATCTTTCACAGCACAAATACTTTTTAAAACCATTTCCCAGGCAGTCATTTAATTTTTAGTAAAAGATACAACAAGTTAACTTTCTTCATTTGTAATTGGAGTCTCTCAAATTTAACAAGTCAAAACTGTTTGGATTATAACAGTGATATCAAATTTTAGGAGCAGAGGCATTTTAACAATTGTTTCAAGACTTCTGTGCATCTGTGCAGTTTTTTATCACCATTAATCTTTATGCCCCATCCATACACATCCACATGTACACAATGTCCTGGTCCATCCACATGGAGAAACCAAGTGGAGAAGCCAAGCAACATTTAAAGAGCATCAGTGGAGTGAGGTGTGTGTGCCCATTTACATGTTCACTACGGTGCTAGTTCAACAAGAGAGACAAACTGCTCCTGAGCTAATGTCCAAGCACACGCCTCACCTGATGGAACTGATGGAGCAGCTACAGCTGACCTCAGGAGATGGGAAACTGCTGGAGCTAGAATCAAGGTTAACGGTGAGGGAGATCTACCACTCATAAATGTGTCTCTATAGGATTTGTAAAAATTACAGATAAATGCTGGATTTTTTTTTCTTATATCAGCTACTTGGTTGGATTTTCACCAGCCCATTTATGATAAAAATTAAAACCTATTTGGTCACTTCATAAATATGCTCCAGCACACTCCACCGTGACCTTTAGAAATGCCAATGTTAACTGGAGCACTCAGGGACATCTGAAGGATATTTGTTTTCCCGGGTCAACTTGCAAAAGAGCCTGCCTTCATTTTTAGCAGTTTCCCCAATATACACATGCAAACCAGCCCAGATCTCATCACATGTAATTTAAAATGTACAGTTTCATGCTTCTATCCTAAAGTGAACACGCAAAACAACAAGCTCCTATTCAGAGCTCATTCAGAGACCAGCTCTGCAGTGTCTCGCTGGCTGAGCTCTAACAAACCCCTCATTCATTGCGGTTTCATGCAGCTGAGCTGTTTCTACCTGAGCCAGCGTTACAGACCTTTAATCAAACAAATGTACAAGGAAGCTCAACTACTTAACTGCTGTGCTTGTTCTGTGGACTGAGATAGCCAAATACAACAGAAAGAATTTTACCCTGCCCGAGACGAGTACATTTCCTTGCTGTTGTTCCTAACAAAGGGCAGCAGGTACAAATGGCCCACTATCTGTGTCACTGAGAAGTGGAGAGCAATTTGTTTCTATTAAACAGGATGCTTCTATTTTTTATTTTGTTGGCTTAGCCTCTCTGCAGCCTGTGCCAATCATGGTCTTTAATCTGAACTGCCCTTGACCGTTTCTGCTCTGCCACAGAAGAATTCTCTCTTTTTTCCCCCCCCTTCTTCTTGCACAGGTAATTGTGAGAAAGCAAGTGAAAGCCCTGGGGTATTGGATTCAAAACACAATCCTGCCATTCTCAGAACCGTACAAAGAATAAACTTGAATGCGACATTGAGTCCTCCCAGACTGCACCTGCTGGTGATCTCCCATCCCCTCCAGTTCATGGTGGGGTCACTGCAGGCTCCTTTACTCTGGTGGCAGGAGAGCCACTATGTTTTCAGTTCACAGTGAGATTAGATCTACAGTGTTTGACCCGTCTAATTTATTTTTTGTTTGATGAAGCAAGAAGAGCCAGGCACACAGTTAAATGCCTACCTGCTTCTTCCCCTGGAGAATGCTGCGGGTGTCTTTCAAGGACCACTGACGTGGTGGCTTTTTGAAAGGCTGTAGTTTGGTGTTGGTAGAATTTAATGTTATCTCCATGTACAATACAAAACTTTTCTATGTCTCTGCAGACTGGCATGGGTCATCTTTTCTCAGGGGTCTGAGAAAAAAAGGACAATATAACTATCCCATGACCAAGTTCTGATTTACTTTTTTTTTTTTTTTTTTTAGGGGGGTGGGGGGTGGGGGGGAGTAGGGTCATGTAACTTCCTTTGGGTTTGAAACCTGTCCTGAAACCATAACTGAGAATCATTTTGCTCTCTTCTGTTTCATTACTCCCTCTCTGAATTTCAGTTTCCCTGCTTTGGCACTGGGATTCCAGGTTGCCTGCTGGAAGTCAGGAGAGCACAAGCTCAAATGAGTTCTTACTGCATCAGCCTTCTTACATGATATAGTGTTGAATGGTAAGCCATGTCATGCTGCCCAGGTTCATTGCTATTAGGCAGAGCAGAATCAATATTCCAACATCTGCCTACATCTGTATATATCTTGTATTCCTTCTTATCCAGAAAATATATTTTTTTGTCTTAAGTATTTTTACATATATATATATATATTAGACAAAAATGTTGTTGATTTGCTTCAATATGGAAAATAAAAGATACTTCTGCTGGACTCCCTCAGAGATATTTTTTATTATTGACACCAGGAATTACATTAGCTAATGTCCCTCTAATGACTTTTCCACTCACTTTTCTAGCTTCTTTTTCTGGATACAAACCATGAAAGGCCATAGGACACTCACCAGTCTGGCACACAGAAGTTGCAGATCAACCTAGAGTTCACTGGTTTACCTCCATTTACCTCCTAAGGTATTGCATGTACTAGTAAAGCAATAAAAATACGTTCAAAAGCTCAGGCTTTTAGATGCAGAATGTGCAACATGAAAAATAAAAATAAATTTAAAAAAAATTTTGTAATCGACAAAAAAAAAATTTAATGTTCTCTTTCTGGTCTGAAGGTCTTGCAATAAACCAAATCTTCTAACAGGTACTACTGTAAGTTCTGGGAAACTGGAATTACAGCTACTCTTTCTACACCATATTATATCTGATGCTGAGATAAAATCAGAGGCCTCTGACATAAAATCAGGTTCCTGGGGAGGGGAAGTAAAAGCTACAGTTAAACAAGCTTCTTACCTTTAAAAATACTGTGGAAAAAGATGTTCCCCTTTTGAATTTTTTTAGGGGAAAAAAATCAGGTTAGTTATATTTTTTTCTGAGTATTTTTGTCTACCCCTAAGGCAAGAGATAAATGAAGTATGATAGTACTTTTGGAGAGCTTAGGAACTATTTGTGGTGAATAATTTATTCGACAAATTTTGCCCTTATTTCAGTTCATGAATTATCTGTGAACTGACTTGTACTTTTACGAATTTATTCATAATTCAAGATTATTCAAGAAATGTTTCTATGCAAACATATTTTGCTGTATGGATTGCTTATGTCCAGATTATTGATTTAACTATTTATTATCTGCAGTGTATTTCTTGAGGAGTGAGGGGAAGTTATGTTTTTTCAAGGCCCTGTAACTCACCTTTAAACTCTATTTCAAACTTCTGCTACTTTTTGTCCTTGTTAGCCATCCAGGATGCTCTTTAACTAAATATTTCAGACTGATTTAAGTAAACTGGCTCTAGTACATAATTTGTGCCACCAATCAAAGTAAATATTGACTGTCTAAAAAAATTAAAAAATTAAAAAAAAAGGGGTTTCTTTCTTTTTCAGGTATTCTGTTGATATAAACATGGCAACCAAAGTAACAGGTATTGCACTATGTATAGCTGTGCTTTAGATACCTAGACATAATGCAATGAAATCTCTTCTTATTCTATAACACTATTCAAGCATTAAAGCTTGTTACAAGAGGAAAAAATGTATTAAGAAGGAAAATAGAAAGAAATTTAGTGCAACTATTTTCCTCTAACTTCAACTTAGTTTTCTATGGATCTAATGCCCTGATTTAATTTGATACAATTACAATAAAAGCTGCAATCTAAGGCAAGCAAATGAATTTTGTGTCAAGAGTGAAATACAATCTGTTAAAATTGGTTTGAAAATACAATTTTAGGTCTAGTACAGCAAGTCCTGACATTTCAGATTAATCTGTCCTATAACAAAATTAATGACACTCAAAGTTGTTTAAGAATGGCTGTTAACTATACTTACCCTATTCATCACCGGCTCTATCAGTCTAATCCAAGTCACCAGGCTATTAAGTACAGTACATCAGTTCAGTTTAAGGACATTCAGACTGTGATTTTTTGAGGGATCAAATTGCCTAGTCATAGAAATACAAGGTGCTACATTAAATAATGAGAGAAATTCCTCGGGAAGTTTGTTGATGTGATGCTTGTACATACACGTTGCTACAACAGATCACTCTGCTAGAAAGAAGTGTTAAAAATAAGGGGTTGCTTCTTATAGGCATATGGTGTAGAGAGCTATTGGATGATTCTAACCTCTTGGGACTCCAAGTGGGGCAGCATGTCTCATGAGTGCAGCTTCTTCCACAACACTGCTTGAAGACCCTGCTTCCAGCCATGTAAAAAACATGTAAAAGCCATGCCAAAGCCAGGCAAAGTGAGGTTCTTTATGTCAAATCCAGGCAAAGAGAGCTTCCTCCTGCTCCATCACAGCTCTGTTCAGGTTGGAGCCTGGAAGGAGGAAGCTCAGATTTTATCCTGCCTACCAGATAAGGCCAATGGCTTATCCATTACGCCTTGCTATGTTCCTCTTGTTAGCCTCAAGCATGCAGCAGTAATGGCTATTTGGGGTCCATTTGTAGAAAAACGGCCATAGGAAGCTTTTCAAGCAATTAAGAGAGTGCAGGTAGCAGGTGTATATGGCTTCATCCGCAGAAGTCAAATGGAGGAAAGACAGAGCAAGTATTGTTCTCCTTTCTACTCTTATTTTTCCTAACTAAAAGTAATTAAAAAAAAAAAAAAAGAAAGAAAAAAAAAAAGTAAATATAGTAAATATTCAGCTTTTATGTAAAATGATTTCACTTGAACCGTGATGGTTTTGGCATATGTTTATTATGGGCTTGTTTTTATTTTGAGAAAAAGATGAAATTAAGGTTTTACCCTGAATAAGTAGGGCATAAGATTCTCCTCTGGACAAGTATTTAAAATCTGGGAGACCAAGATTTTAACTTCTTTTTGAACTCCTGTCTCCATTTTTGTTGGACAGTTTTCTTCCCAGCAGATTAGTGAACATCTCATTTGCTGTGTCGTTCAGTTGAAGTCTAAACTGTTTCATGCAAAAAGGAACACTCTAATGTTATGATCAGTGAAGATCGTCCCCAGTATTAATGCTCACTAGAGCATGTGTATGAAAGGCATAAGATGTTGGTTCAAAAGCTGGAATATAAATCTGCCTTCTTTTTCAGGAATCCTCTACCAGCTCTTGAGGTAAGGCTTACTGGTAGGACACACTCTTCAGCTTGTTCCTTGGAGTTGCTGCACCTCCTTCAAACTGTAAAGATGAGCAAGAGCTTATTCTTATTCAGTAGCATTAGGGAAAGGTATTCTCTTACCTGCTCCAACAGGTGTTTGACCAAGAACCACAGAGCATCTTGCACCATAACATCCTATGACTAGTCAGTAGGGTGTTCTGGAAATGAGAGATGCAGACTCATTTCCATAGGGAAGGACTGAAGAGGACTGGAGGCAGCTCATTAACAACCTCTAGGAATGCCCTGAGATTAAAAAAAAAAAAAAAAAATTTCTTACACCAGCTATTTTATGACTGTCCCTTTTGTCCCATTTAACATTTGGCCAAAAGCCTGTTAACTGGCAATGAAGCTGTTTTTTTTCAGAAAGTGGAGAATTTTCTTGTCCCAAAGAATCACACTGTTCTATGAATATTTTAATTGTTATTGTTCTGGCATGCTGTGTGACACATTTCATCTAGTGGTGAAAATGGCACTCACCATTTCATTTGGCTTTGTATCTCTTTTGATCTAAATTATTTGATTATTTGATTTTGCATATATTCTGTACCTGATTCTCTTTTCCAGTTGTTGTGAAAGTAACTTCACTGATGTGGCTGGAAATGCTAAATTGAACACTAGACACACATATCTCCTACCATGTACTTTGTGCTGAGCACATTTCACGCTCAGACACCATCTTCCCCTTCCCCTCCCCACAGCACGAGGCCATTCTAGGATTGCCCACCAAAAAGTTTCATAGCTCACATAGCTGAATTGATTCTTCTTTACTTTTGACACTGAAGGTGATATCCATTCCTCCAGGATAAAGTGCTACATTTGCTCACATAATAGCCATACTTTTTGCCCAAATGTTGCCATTAAAAACTCAGGTCTGGCCATTAGGCACTCCCTAGAGTAAGGCTGAAGAAAATTCAGGACTAAACCTAAGCTGTAATTACCTAACTGAATGTTCATCCACTCACACATTTTTCATCCACTTTGAAATTGCATTCCCCTATACGTTTCCTGTATTCTAATGCCTCTCCTGCAGCTTTTAGCTTGAATCACCAGAGTAATCGGTGTCCTTCGTTACAGTCTAGGCAAGACTAAATGTAGAGCTAACATCCCCTACTGAAGTGATATGAATCACATCACCACAAAAAGCCTGACATCTGGGTTTACCACATAGGCATGTGGAAAAGAAAAATTGCTTTTGATGCCTCTCTCTCTCTGTTATTTTTTTATTTTATTTTTTTTTTTTAAAGAAATGAGAGTATGACCATTACAGAGAGATTTTCTTTTAAAATCTAGAGGGATGAAATGAAGAGATGCCAGCATGGTACCTACCTGGGTATTACACACAGAAACAAATGCAAGCTTTCAAAGGGCAAGTGTGAGTTTTGATGCTATGGGGGAAAACGTACCAAAATGATGCCGCTTCTTTTCTAAGTGAACAGTGTAATTGTCCTTGAAAGACCACAGACCTGGTAGTTCAGAGCACACGGGGATCCAACATCAGTGATTTTTGTGTTTGCTTTTTTTTTTTTTCTTTCCATTTTAATAAGTATAAAATACGATCTGCATTTCTTCTTCAGGCACAGGAATGGAGTAAAGCAAGAGTGTTACATGCTCGATGCCATTCAGTGTGATGCTAGGAGGTAAGAAAGGACTAAGAAACTCCAAAAACTAGAGTATACAACCAAAGTGTTTGCTGGTAGGAATTTGCTTTTGCCAATGATAATCGTGATAGCTACCTCTTCTACACTTATTAGTGCTGCTAAGAACAGACTTCTATCCTCTTCAAAACAGGAGCTAGAAACTGCTGTTTCCATGATTTTCCTGCTACAATATAAGCTGCGGGACAGCTCTGAATCTAAATCGCTTATATAAACACAAAATAGCCCATAACAAATGGATACTTGTTTCTGCTTACATTGTCTATCTATTTATCTATCTATCAGCATTTTCAAGATGACAGTAGGGGCAATTTAAATGGTAGAAAATAAATAAATCCCATTTATTAGCAGCTGAATTTTTCATGAATATATTGGTATTAAATATTAACTATATATCAGTTTCTAAAAGAGCATAAAAATCAGTGTGCAAGAAAATTTTTTAGTGGGACATATTACTAAGTCACAGAGACATCAGGATCTTTTATTACTGCCTTAAAGTATTAAGATGTAGACAGATAAATCTACCTATAAGGCAAGTATGCATCAAAAGAAAACACAAAAAATACTGGTTTATTGGCAGAGTAAAATCCTATTTTCTGTTGCTGAGATCTGCATCAAACAAAATATTTATAATCATATTTATTTTTTATTTTACTTTATTATTTAAAAAGAATGTGATTAACAGCTAAATTGTAGAGAAAGAAGTGAATTCAGTGGCCTGAGACTATAGATATAGTAATATCTTTCTGCCAAAGAGGTTACTCCAAAGAACTTGGCAGATATATAAGACGTTGTAGTTCAGAAAAGAAGGTAGGATTTTTTGAAACTTATGAAATTTCAAGTGGAGGAAATGTAATTCTTTCCACAGAAGCTTATGAATATAGATTGTGAGAAACAAATGATTTTTTCAAGAAAATCTCAGCCCTTCAGACGCAGTGCTGGGCAAAGGTGGTCTGTCTCCTGAATGGAGGTGGACTTGATGTTAACTGATGGAGAAAGCAGCTCTATCAGAAATCAGTAAAAATAAACTTATCAGTTTGGTCATGTCAGTCACACATAGAGAAAGGAGCTCATGGAAGGAGGGAATTCCACTGGATAGGATGAGGAACCCATCTGGGAAGAAAAAGGCTAGCTGGTGCCTCTGGATGCTTGACGACAAACATGAATAAAGGGCTACTTTGCGTCATGAATTGCCATTTCAGTTACCAAAGGCCCAAGTCACAGGACAAAACTGGTTTCTGAGTAATGATATGAGCAATCTTGAGGCAATTCTCTTTGCTTTTCCCATACATAAGGTGTAACCAGACAGAATGACAATGCGCACACCAAGCAACCCTCTGCATCAAGGTTGGACTACCTCCTCAGGAACATCTCAAACCCCTCTTTAACTGCTGTTGTGCTACAAATGCGATGTTGAATTATGAAAAAGGTGAAGCAAGATAATATAGTCTGGTGTCACATTAACCATGTTACAATCCAAAAGGGGAATGTTCATAAAACCCCTGATGACAACTCTTGGAACAGGTCAAAACACTGTCAGGTCAGTTCCTGGGGCCAAGTCCTCTTCAGAAACGTGAATAATTTGCCAGCTGTCCTACCTTCTCCTGCAAAGTTCCCATCAAAATTTTTCATTAGACAGTGCATGAACCTTGCAGGCTGTAAATTAAGCATGAGAACAGCTTGGCTGGTGATGTGCAATGATCTTGGGGCAGCCAGGGCCAGGTATGTGCCCTCAGATAAAGTCAGATATAATTTCTCTGCTGTCAGGACACTTCTGCCTTTGTTTCCCTCCAGTGTAAATCGCACCTGTCTGATTGCTCATCCTTTTGCAATCCTCAGCCACTGCCTGATTTGCATCTTTTGCACAGGGCTGCTGATTTAGGTTTTGATAACTCCCTTCATTTTAATGCTGTTACAGTAACTTCCACTAGTTACCACTACTAGTGGTTCCAAAAGTACATTTCCTCAAGAAAAAGAAAACTAGAAACAGCTTGCTGGATCAGTAGATGACATAATGACTATGACCATAGGGCAGGAGGTACTACAGGCAAGTATCTCAGTGGCTGTAAGGTGAGATTTCTGATGTCCAGGAGCTCTGCCAGCCGACTCCTTTTCACAGAGAACACTTTGGACTTAACTCATGAGTCTTTATACCACCCCTACATCAGCCTGCACCCAGACAAGAGTGTCAATGCCAGGAATTGAGGCAGCAAATCAAGTTTTCTGCATTCAGGCATGCTTGTGTGTGATGATATAAAATTCCTTCTTGCTGTATCCTTAACCTAAAATTTATGCTTCTAGTTGTTCATGCTAATTTTGAAATTTGGTGCTATTTCTGGGCAGGAGCCAAGCTGATTTCTTTAAAAGGAAATCATGATAAACTGTTTTTCTTAAAAGTGGCCAAGCATAAAATGTTTTGCCCAGCTGTAATTTGGACACAGGTGCTGTACTGGATTGCTGGCTGCATCTCATGAGGTAATGGAAAAAAAAATCTTACATCTATTACACTAAAAACTTAAACTGTTTTAATGAAGCCTTTAAAAATATCATATACTAACTTAAACTGCCATGAGGATGATCAAAAAGCTGACCTCAGTATCAGAAAAATATGTGGTTTCAATACAAAGTTCATATAAATTTAGTGAGTATTAAAAACACTGGAAATCTAGCTGCACGATCACCTTGGTGACAGGGTTCCTCTCACGGTAAATCAAACAGGACCTGCATTTTAAAATGCAAAATCAAATGAAAACACAACATATAATCTTGAAATGAATTCAAGGAATCACAGTTACAATGTCTAAGCCTAGATTTTAAAATGCAAGTATTGATGTAAGCCATATAGAAATTGCAGTGAGTTATTGCTAACACAGAAGAACAATACATTTTAAGTCAGGCTTAAAATAGTCTCATTTTAATAGTATTCTTATTCTAATATCAGGTTTTGCAATGAATTAATTTGATCTGTCATTTTTCTTATTCCACAGAAATGTTCTGTTCCTTGAAGAGGAAACAAAGGCCTTTGCTTTTCCAACTTATACATGTCAAAAATATCGAAACTTCATAAAACATCTTGTTCTCTCTGTTTTGCAGGATTCTTATTTGGTCACTGACTGAACTCTTATGCTCCAATTAATTAAATTAATGGCTATCTCATAAATTTAAAAAATATATATTCCATGTCCTTAAATCTCTGAATCCCAGCTGGGAACCTGAAAGGCGTGAAATGCACAGTAATCATCTCACATCAACAGAAACTGATCTTAAAGCTGTAATTACATGATAAATGTCTTTATGACACATGCCCACTATTTGGTCATGCCCTAGAGACAAATGCTAAGAGCCAAGAGAACAGGGAGGGGGGAGGAAAGGTAGCTGATATCCAATCCCGTCAGCCTGTTTGCAATTTCATTGGCTTTCTTTCAATGACCTGAGACTTCCAAGAGCATGATAGATATTTCCTAAATATTTTACATTCAGGTAATTACAGTAGTATATGGATTTGCTAGTCAGCTTAGAGGAGGCCAATTAATTGCTGCAAATCATGGTATAAGGGATGATCTTGCAGCAGGAGAAGGGTCACATCTTAATAAATAGGCAGAGCTGGATACATACAGCTAAAGTCAGTCTTGTATAAGTTGACTGCAAACTGGTAACCTCTGTAATCTTTGCTCAGGCAAACCCCTTGTATACTGGAGGTTCTGCCTGAGTTAGGGTCAGGCAGACTATACAACCAGAGACTTAGGTCTTAAATTTCAGTAGTGTGCTGCTAGTCGGTCACCAAAGTAGAATTTAAGATTGGCCTTTATTTCATTATTTTACACACAGGATTACAATGGCACACATGATTCACCTTTGTTTGTTGGATTGTTTTTTGGTTTGGTTTGTTTTGGTTTTCATTGTTTGGTTGGTTTTATTTGTTTTATCACTTGTTTGTTTAACTGCTGGGAGCTTTTTTTGTTCCAAGACTCAAAGTTGATATGTCTTGAAAAACAAGGCAGGTCTGGGACTGTACTCTCAATATCTTGTGTAGTCACATAATGCACATATTATGCAAGAAGACTAATCAGAGCCTTTTTTCTGGGTGGTGGAGAGGAGTTCCTGAGAGATCCAAGGCTAGAGAAGCTGCCAGCATCAGGCTAGAAGATGGCAAAAGAAGGGGCAAGGAAAACTGCTTTACCACAAAGTATTTTAGCAAACGTCAGCAATGGAAGAGTCCCCTGAGGAATGCAAAGGGCAGATGCAGAGCCAGAGGCAAAGGGAGCAGGAGTTAGACCTACTGATCTCCTCCAGAAATTGTGCAGAATCTGTTTATTTATTTATTTATTTATTTAGTATTTTTTCAGGTGTCCTAATTTTGCTTTCTGCACTTGCTCGGGTCTTCACATCACACTTTTTGCCATCTGTGGGTACCCTTCAAGTGCTTTTTTGAATTCAGTGCTTTTACTGAAACCAGTAAAAGCAGGCTGAGCTGCTGTCTCTGCTCCTCAGCAGCTACCTCAGCAGCTGAAGATAGCTCTACAGCCATGGCACAAGTGGGGACAGCCCCTTCCCTGGGCCAAGACATATAGCTGAGTACAAAGGGAAGTATCCTGGTCTGCTCCCAGCACCCCAGTGCCTCCCAGTACCTTTCTGGCAGAAGGATGCATGTAGGAAGGCTACAGAATTATTATCATGGGTAATGATGTGAGATTCACGCTGGAGAAAATATAGCATCAGCAAAACCTCTGTGGTGTTCTGAAATGCACTTTGCTTGCAAATAAAAATGCAGGTCCCTAATATATGGGCCTACTGAAACTTGCTGGGACAGACAAAATGTTATCATCCACTTGGGAAACAGATGAACAAGGTATCTGAAGAGGTTTCTTTGTATTTCTCAATACTTTGTTTCTAGTGTCTCTGATGAAGGCAAAGTAGACCAGACACTTATTTAATCTTAGCAAGCCCTGAATTGAGTGACAGCACAGTTCTTCTTGTTAAAAATGCATTATCGTGTATAATATATACTGAGAAAATTGAAAGAAAGGCAGTTCCGCCAGTTAAAGTTTAAACATGCAAGTCTTTAATGGTCCAGAGACTCCAAATGCAGAATCCCACACACATACCAATTTTGTGCTTTCCAAACATTTTCAAAATGACCGAAATTACTGCTGTTTTATCTACTGGGGAAGTAACAACAATAGTTTTAAGAATTGCTACTGCTGTAGGCAGCTGAAGTAATCAAGGCTTACAAAGTCTTTTCAAAACAAAAAGTGGAATGGAAATCTCTTTGGGAATCCATTTTGACATCTCTCCAAAACCACAGAAAAATATATGCATGTATTTTTCCCTGTTTAGTTATAAGCATAAGGTCATATTTAAAATACAGCTGAGTTTACATGAACAGTGCAACACAGTAGTGATGACTTTGTTGATTAAAATTATCTTATTAGAGTGTCTTCATGGTACTGAGATGGCTCACGGCTTCCTTTGATATCTGCATCATACGTAGATGTGAGTTTGACTGGGAAATCGCAAAATGGTGATTTTTGTCTTCTTTACCATACCAGTAAAGCTAACTGAACTGTAATACTATTCTGAGCTATCTGCACCAATTCACATCCATCCCATATATTTGTGGCTTCATCTAACTCATTGTCAAATATGCCTTGAGATTGTTTTTGAAGCAGTTATTTCTCTGAAACCATTAGATCTTACTTACTGCCAGTAATCGATGATGCTTCTCAAGGTTAATGACAAAGATAACTTCTGCATTTTGATGTACACATGGCTTCTCCTATTGACTCCAAAGGTAATCTATCTGAAGACTGAAGCTGGCATTCAGAAAGGAATACTAAACACTCAGGTTAATCATTAATCAGCATAGAGACGTAATTATTTTGATGTGAAATGCTACTACATATAAAACTCCATTAAGAGCTCCTTTGGACTGCATAACTTGGATCCTAGCTCCTTTTTAACTTGGCCCACTTAAAAATAAATCAGCTCCTTGTTTAAAAGAAACATATGCTGGTATAGCTGTTTAGGTTAGGGCTTTCAAAACAATTGGCTTACGCACCATGCTTATTCACACCAAGCAGACAATAAAAAATGAGACAACCTCAGTGTGCTGATCACATTTTCTAGTTTTTATTGAGTGTCAAATGCAACAATGCTAAAAATAAAACAACATGCAAAATAACTTGGAACAATCAGCCTGTTTTCCAGCCACCCCTTTGGTGTTTTGCATTCTGCCACATAAGGTGAGGATGGACACCACAACCACAATGGGCTTATTGCTGCCTGCTGGCAGAGGAACAAAAGGTAGGGACTGAAGTTTTGCTACAGACTAGCGCTGCTCATGCCATGTGGGCAAGAGCCACCCAGTTCTCTGCTGGGAACATCCTGGGTGCAAAATGTGTTTGTGTTGATTTGTTGCCAATCCTGCCAATTAAAACATGACTGCAATTTTTCCAGACATAAGCAAATTAAAACAATTTATTCAGTAAAATATATCAGCCAACATAAGATTTTTTACATTTCCAAAAGGAATCTCATGACATTATGAATGAGAACAAAGGTCTTGCCAGAACCAAAGAGCAGGGAGACTAATGGAGACAACTCCAAAGGGCTTCAGGTTGTTGGGTAAGATGGACTGAAAACATCACATGGTGCTTCTTGTAAGTACTTGCTTAATTTTAAGCACATGAGGAGTTTTGTATATAAGACTATGTTCAAGGTTAAAATAGGTGACAAATAGCTTTGTAGAATAGGAGCTGGAATTCAGAAAATAAGCTGTGTGACAATGGGATCCATAATACAGTTATAAAACTACATAAGCACAATAGAATGCAGATTTGAGGTATACAACAAACCAAGTATCTCTTCCGTTTGTCTCAGCTTGGTATTCTCTTTGGAAAGACGAGGATGTAGAGTAGAATCAGTTTTTATACAACCTCAATCTCAAAGAGCTTTCCTAATATTAAATGCATAAATGAGCTTTTATTTTCACTAACGGTCTGTGGAAATGCTGCAGTTTTAATGCAAATGAGTCCCAAAGAGACAAAGAGAAAATAAATATTTGTTTTTCATTCAATGATCCTGTTAGGTTTTATCTACTGTGACCCTCCCCTAGCTTTACCATCAGATATCCATGCAAACAGTGTCATTAGAAAAGAGCAGCTTTCTTCAAAATTAAATATAGATTTGCCTGAAAATTTCCTTATCTCTTTACATTTACATTTCTAACAATGCCCATGGATTATTGCTAGGCTCACTAGTAAAATTCAAAAAAGGTCATTAATAAAAGCTTGTTCGCATATAAGGGATTTTAGTGACTTGTTTTGCAAAAAAAGACGCCTGCTTGTTTAATATACAGCGTAATTGCTTCCTTTGGCCATCTGCTAAGCAGAGAAAAACCTTGAGTTCACAAAGGTATATTTTCATTTACAAAATGCTGCAAACACTAGGAGAGTATCCACATCTTGTATATATTATCTGTGTCATCCTCAGAGGTGAATAAGCAGTATGTGCTTATCTGCATTTTACTGGCATTACCCTAAGCAACAAAGCATTCAGGTCTACTTGCCAGGGCTTGTCCCTCCCAGTGTGTATGTGACCATAGATTTCTACACCTTCCTCAAATCTCAAATTCGTTCTGCTATAAATCCTCTTTGCCCTGCCCCTGATGAACAACCGGGATTAAAATTCTCACTCGGACTTCCATCTAGTCCTTTCAGGGGCAAAAGAGCTGGGGTGTATTGAGGGTAGGGAGAGTCAAGAAAAGAACAAATTATTGGCTTCAAAAAACTGCAGTCCTGTAAACATGTATGTATTTTTGAACATTTATATTTGTTTAAACACAAATATGTTCAATACCAGGTATGAAGTCCCATTAATATAGCTCCTGCCTGGGAATGTATGCATGAATGTGAGTTAAAGGTGTATCTGTGACTGTGAATACCAATGAAGAGTAGGTAGTTCATGAAAACCTTTCCAGGGACATTGCAATGAGTCAAGCTGCATAAGCACTTGAAAAGCAGAACTAGTGTTAAAAGCAAAAGAAATAATTTATTTATTTATTTATTTATTTTAGAAATAGTCTATTATTGACTACTGAGATAATATTTTTCTGTAGAGCATTTTAATAGCTCATAGGATATTTTTCAATTGTCCATGCAGAAGATTGCAGTGAGATATAGCCATCTGGAAAGTTAGAAATATTATAGTGATTACAAGAATGGGCTAATAGAGTAACTAAGAAGTTCTGACAACATGTAATGAAATTATTTAAGATTTAATTTCATATTAATCTAGATCATAAACTAATTAATTGTCATCCTTTAAAATTCCCATGTATTCCTCTTAGGCTCCAGGAGGCTACGCTATGGTTTCAAGATGGCCCCTGCACCTTTTCCCACGTGGCATTGTCATGGGATACCAAAATTTTCTCTGTGCTTATGCACCGTGCTGGTATGTGGCAGGCAGCTTAGTGCCACCGGAGATACAGCGAGAGAGGCACCTGCCAAAGGCTCTTCTGCTCTGAAGGGCTCTGCCATCTTCAGAGCAATTTTCTGTTGGGAGCCTGATAACACTACATGAAAGATTGCCATTTCTTTTAGTGGGTTTTGGGTGGCCCACAGAAGTGACAAAACGTTTTCAAATCACTGCCAACTTTTAAAAGTATCCTTTCTGAGGCAAGCACTTAGAAAAGGGCTGTAGACTATTCTAGGATTTGACCTTTCAGTGCGAGGAGAAATTTGGCTTGCTACAGCAAAGGCCAGAAGCATCTTTTTTGTTGAGCACTGGATAGGCTGCCTGTGTGCTAGTCACCTTGCAGGATAAAGCCTTTCACCAGTAACACATCTGTTGGATTTTATATCTACCTCCTGAAATCAGAAGAAAGTAGGGCCTGCTCCTGCCCCCTTTGAAGCCAACGAGAGAACTCCTTGACTTGATTGGGAATGTGTTCAAGTAATGAATCAGGTGGGTTTGGTGGAAATTTGCAATTCAAAGGCTGCCATTAGAAAAGTAGCATTTGAAACTGTGTTGCTGTGTTGTGCCTCATGTAGATCAGTATCAAATTAAATTTCCCTATTGTACCTCTTATGTTGTTAACACAATGCAGGGAGTGTTGTTTGCCTCATCTCCATCCTCCTAACTGCAACATCCTTTTCAGTTTAAACTATACAGAAGTGAATAATTATTGAGGCCTTCTGTTTACCATCTTTAGAAGATTTAATTTATCCCAATAAACATTGTGAAGCAGACCTTTTGCATTTGCAATGACATATAATTTACTTGGAACAAATGCTCTGGGTTCAGTATAAAGACCATTCATCAGGCAAATCTGAATCAGAGGCAGCTTAGAAAAAGAATCCTTTGTCTAATTGTTTTCCATCACAAACAACATGTGGGAAGGAGATTTAGGCAATATTTTCAAACATTATAAGCTACATAATTATTGTCCTCTGCAAACCTGGTGATAGTTTTTGCAATCACAATTGCACTTTATCTGTCTAATCACCTATTCACTGTGACCAATTACAGACTTGGCATTGATGAGGAGGCATTTAATAATATTAAATACAAAACCCTAGATTTGAATAATGTTGAGTTTATGACACAAACTAACAAAAGCCAGGAAATTCAAAGGCAAGGTTTACGCTCCATCCTTAATTCATGGCATTCCGCCTTAGCATAAGAGCACATATGAGCACTGCAGAGACCTCCACTACACAAAGATCATTGCAGTGCTGAGTTACAAAGGAATAATAAAGTCTTGAGATTAATTTTTAATGTTTAGATCTTTTGCAGATTTACTGTGTAACTGCAACAATATTCTTGGTATGTGCTATGCTTGCATCATTTTTTTTACTGTACAAACATTTTGGAAAATGGAGTTAGACATATTCTTTTCTATGTCCGCTTAATACCATGGTCCTGGCACAAAGGAAAAGGTCAATAAAAACTGGGAATTTCCCCTCTTTTTTCCCTAGTTACTTCTACTGATGCAGGCTTCTCTCTGCAAAAGTGCAGTGAGCGCAGCTGTCAAAGAAAAGAATGAAATTGGTGCACAGAAAGTCCTTCTTGCTGACATCAATTAGGGAAGTTTTGAGGCAGCTCTAAATTTAACCAAACTGGAATTAATTTCTGGGTATCCTGAGCAAAGAGTGATGGAAAGAGAGGATAGGGTAACATCTTCTCTCCATTCTTCTGTTACAGATTTCTTCCAATTTGGCTGCACTTGAAAATAGGTCACAATATTATTCCAAGTTTTCCTACATCACCAGTAAATATAATATGTCAAAGTAATGTAGAAAAAATATTTTTGTCTTTCTTTTTTCTCAATACAAGTGCATCTTATTTATAACTATGTTGTCTGCACAGATTGATTTGTTCTAAATCTTCAATTTCATTCAATGAAATGCAGTGACATCTATCTCAGCTATTTTGAGGAATCAAGTAAATAACCTATTATGATTCTGTTACTAATTTTGGTACCATTTATTTTTTTACACTGTAGCCTGGAATGGAAGCTTCAAAGCCATTAAGACCTCTCACATAAATAAATATATTACAATATTTTTAAAACTACATTTTGCATTGATAAAATGTAATGGCTCCAAAACAGCTGTTATGGTCTATCATGTAAATCCTTCTTAGTTTGTGGATTATTGACCCAATGGACTCTAATGGGAGTTCTTTGGAGATGTTCAATCTATTGTATATGCCTAGCTGCATCTGATGTGCCTGTTATTTGCCCTTTGAAGCTTCGGGGGCTATTATGTGAGTACAGCTGCTGACAATACAAGCAAAAAAATCTTATAAACTATCGGGTACATAAATAGGAAAGATAACTCCTCTTCTGCATTTAAAAGTACAGTTTTGTGGCTTTTACTTCTAGCCACAATCATTGCTGTTTTGACAGATACTTTGGCAGAAAGGGGAAAAAGAAAGGCAGGAGCAGTTATTGATTTTTCCAAGCCTTCAGCTTGGGATGAATGAAATAGGAGGAGCCTGCTGTGGAGTTGAAGGTGAGTGAAACCACAAAGAAGCCAGTCCTCATCTAGCTCTTGCCATGTTTCCAGGAATGGCAGCTAAAGCAAATCACTTTTATTGTTCAGTGGCATCACAAAAGTGGATTGGTTATTTTAGAAATGGGGGTGGGTGGGTCGCAAAGAAAAAGTAACTGGGATGATAGAGGTACAGCTGATCCCCAGCACAGGAGATGGGTGTACCAAACCCCTAAAGAACATGCTGGAGGAGGTCCAGGAGCAGCAGAGGCAGCATAGCCCCATCCCCACAGTGTCCTCCAGCACTGCTGAGCCCCAGGCTCTGCCACTTGCCACTATTAGGAGCCCATTTCAGTGCTTAAGCACAGGAAAAGGGGTGAGCCACTGCCCTACACACACACACACAAAATAAATTAAAAAAAAAAAAAAAAAAGTGACCAGCATGCTTAGATTTTGTGGCAGGAAAGAATGCTTGAAGGCTGCATAAAAAGAGAAATGTCACTAGCAAAGTTTCATCAAGCAAGGAGAGAGAGGGAGAAAGGGAGAAAGCATCTCTGCGTGATGAGAAGCAATCATCATTTCTATATCCAGAAAATAAATGTAATTGCATTTTTTTAAATAATTACTTGGAATAACTCTTGTTAAAATATATTTTTTTCTTTAGGTTATTTATAGAGGTCTCCCTCTGTTTTATAGCCTAAATTCTAGATGTCAACAAAACCTGAATGTCATAAATATGCATATATAGATATGGTTCATACCTATGTCAAATATGCTAAAGAAGCCTTTATTTTCTTCTGAATATTACATTCATTTTGAAGACAGACCAAAAAAAAAAAAAAAAAAAAAAAACAACCCCAGAGAAATCACAGATGACTTCTCATTCATGAGGCGTGATTTACCATGGCTGTAATTCTTGACCTACAATTTCTGCAGACATTTTAGGGCTATCAAACAACAGAAAAAACAGTCATGCACTTTTGGCGAATCAGTAGCAAAAGGGGAGAATTTGGCTTTTTCAAGAAAAAATAGAGATCAAAACACAAATCACCCTATTGCATAAGAAATGCAATTAAATTAACAAATATAATCTGTCTTTAAAAAATATATTCAAACATTTAATTTACGTAGAAACAGGCTGTGCTATTCATTTTATAGAAGAAAATCAAAAGTCATAGCTTGCAGCCACTCTTCTAAACCAGATTTTGAGCACAACCCCCCCAGGGCTGTTTCTACCAATTTTCCAATAAATCATGTAATGACTTTTAGAAAAGACAGATATTTAATTCTTGAATTAGAACTATAGGACCATAACCAAAGACTGACAGCCCTCTTTTTCTGCCATACTCCCATACAAACCCTTTCAGCTGATTGGCTGTGAAATAATGCAATAATTACACAATTAGATGTTTGGGAGAATGTAGAATGAAGCACTGAGCGCTGACCTTTATTACATAGATCAAAGTACATTGGGAAAATGACCAAATATATCTTGCTTACAAGCCCTTACCAATTTTTTTCAACATTTCAAAATTAAGAATTAGGGGGTCAGACCTCCAAAGCTATGCATAAATTTGCAGTCGGTATTAGATACAAAAGAGAATTTGTTGTATTTATTTTATTTATTTATTTATTTATTTATTTATTTTGTGCATAGAAAGCAGGACTGGTTCTTTAATTACTAGGTGTTTTTTTTGTTTGTTTGTTTTGCTTTGGTATTTTTTACATATATTGATTTATACCTATTACATTTATTGAGTAGCAATAAGATAAAAATTATGAGCTACTTGTTCCTAAATAACCTTTCCATTACCATTAACTGTGTTACTTTGAAAAGGAAGGAAAAAAAAAAAAACTAATCACAAAGAAAATCAACCTATTTTAGCAATTCTCTTCTCAAAGTCCTTGTTCATCAGTAGTGGGAACATCTCTGGAGATCCAGGCTTCTGAAGGAGTTCATATTTTTTGCTTTTCTTAATCGTGCAGCCTGGAAAGCCAACTGTGTCTTGGGCTGCACCAGAAGAAACATGACCAGCAGGTCAAGGGAACTGATTTTCCCCCTCTGCTTCATTTTTTTTATACCCCACCTGGAGTGCCGCATTCATTTCTGGACCCCTCAGCACAAGAAGGACATGGACCTCTCGAAGTAACCCCACAGGAGGGACATGAGGATGACCAGAGGGCTGGGGCACCTCTCCTGTGAAGCTAGGCTGAGAGCACTGGAGTTGTTCAGCCTGGAGAAGAGAAGTCTCCAGGGAGACCTTATAGTGGCCTGCCAAAACCTTAAGGGGGCCTACAAGGAAACTGGGGAGGGGCTCTTTGTGAGGGAGTGGAGTGATAGGACAAGGGATAATGGTTTTAAACTAAAAGTGGGCAACCAGACTGAGTGGGAGGTGTCCCTACCCATGGCAAGGGGGGTTGGAATTAGATGGTCTTTAAGGTCCCTTCCAACTCAAAATATTCTATGATTATATGGTGAAAAATATGAGCATTACATGAGGATGCTAAAGTGGGCTTGGGCTTAACAAAGCCTTCTCAGAAATCTGAATAAATCCTTTGAAATAAGACAGTAGGAACTAGGCAGCATACAGGGAGATGGAGCTACAGCTGAACTGGTAAATTCTCAGAAATGAATGCATTTCAACCATGGAGAAAGCCAGGAACTAGGTCTGTTGATGAAAACCTCAAACCTGCCCTGGGTTCTGTTACCCGACTCACCAAGCAGCTGGAACCTGCTGTGAATACAGATGTTATACCGAGCGCTGAAATTACCCACTACATGGCTGGTGCAAAGATTTTATACCTGGAGGCATTGTGAGAGCTAGACTTTCTTATCCCGCTTCTTTCATTGACATTAGAGAGGAAGGAGAAAGAAAAATGTTCTCAAAAGGTCTTGAGAAGCACCTTGCTATACAGTGAGCTTTGGGGAATACAAAACACCTTTGGGGTTTTGTTACCCCCCCTTTGGGGTTTGCAGGGAGGGATCCTTCCCATGCGCAAAGCAGTGCCTTTTGTCATTGCAGCTCATCAAGGAAGGTAAAAAGATGAGTTTTTAGGTAGGTGTTTGATTGCATAGTGATGCTTCTAAACATCTGCAGATATACATGGACAGTTCAGTGGATGGCTTGTGTTTATTTAAACATATCAGTATCATGGAATATGTGGATGTGGAAAATAAGTTTGGGCTTATTGTCTCTGTAGATTCTACACCAGTATTAAATGGGGAGGACAGTTATGTTTGTAGTAAACCATAGGTGCAAATGTAGTAAACATGACTAAACAAACTAGGAGTTTTTCACATCACCAAAAAACTTTTATTTTCCTCATTTACATAGTTAACCTTTATCCTTACTGGAAGGAGAAGAGTGTGTAAATTTTCCCATTTGTTTGTCAGAAGTTTCAGTATTTTTCCCTCGGTGGTCCTTTACTTGTCATAATGGACAAAGAGCCAATTAAAAGGTGCAAGAGCTTGCCCTTTCATGGCAGCTCCTTCAAACCTGTCTAACTGCAGAGAAATTCTTTCTCTGTCTGTAAAGTTACAGCATAAAATTTTTATAGCTTGCACAGCTGGAATCTGTGAACGTAGAAGTTCCCTCTGAGCAAGATGTATAGTGAGATACAAAGTCTCTTTAATGCATAATTTGTGAGTGAACATAATTTTCTAATTTAAGTTGCATATTGCCTCTATGGGATTTTAAAAGAATATTCTGGCTCTAAAAGCAAGAAATGTGATTATCTGTGTGTATGCCTTGGAAGCCAAGAAGAAAGACTAGAAGTAGCAAATGCACTTAAAATATAAGTATTTAAAATAAAAACCTGGTGGCAGAAATGACTCATAGCCCATTCTGTCTCCTTCTCCCACCCCAAATAAAAATACGGTTATGTTTGCAATTACAAGAACATTCTCTTACTAAAATCTAGTGTTACAGGAGCCTCAATGGTGCTACTGCAGACCTTGGAAAATTGAACACCTTTTGCAGAGGTGAATTTTCACAGACTTACTTTAGTTAGAGATCATCAGAGATGTAAATAAAAATATGCAAAAGTAGTTCATTTAAATTTGCATCGTATACTGCTTTTTTCTAATCAACAAGTGCTGAAAACAGTTAGTGACTTTCATGTGGCCAATTACAATTTAAGAATTTCATTTAGAAATGTCACATTCTATAGCTTGTCCATCAAGATTTCTAAAATATGTACATTTTAATGTCTAAGCATATTAGAAAATAAATATAACTGTCTGCATATTTACAATATGAATATTAATATGAATATATTATACACATTACTATATTTTATATCCCTCAATTCAAAATAGACCTTCTGTAGTCTCCACCCCGATCCCAAGATATTAATGCCAAGAGGAACTTGTGAATTAACTTCACTGGGATTTGAGTTAGGTTCTTTAACATTCTTAAGAGAAGGAAAAAAATCAGGTCCAAAAAACTCTGTGTGTTTACTAAACACTTACTAAGGAAATGTTGCTGCTTTCACCTGTGTGAGCTCCATCCCATTCTTCTATGCATGTAGTTCCTGTAGAAATCAAAAGACTTTTGTGTGTCTCCCTTGTTTTCATATCATTTCCTTTTTTAAAACAGATAACTTGTTTGAAAATAATATTTTGATCAGATCTGTTTGTTCATTTGGGGTCATATTAGAGGACAAAATGAGTCAAAACTATAGATGATAAAAAACTTGCTGGCAAACATTTGCTATTGCACCTAAGTATTCATTCTGGAAACAAGAAGGACCTAATTTGGCCAGTTAAAGCTAGAGTTACATGGCACACCAAATGATAGTGACTTTTCTTGCTGTCCTGTTATTTCCCACCACTGGCCCTAGCAATTGCACGATGCCACCACAGTCAGGTCAGCTCACCAGTACACCGTCTGTTGCTGATTATTGTTAAGATTTGTTTTCCACTTCCTCAGTAGAGCAACATTTTTCTCTGGATCTGACCAAGTGAACTATCACATGGTTTTAAAAGTAATGACATGGAGGTGGCTGAGAACTGAGGGAGAACAGAACTGTCCCTTTGGGGATAGCCCAAAATCATATTGGCTTAGGGTAAAATTTGACATTATGATTGGCCTAGCATGTGTCCAGAGATTCAAAATTTGCAGACAGATCCATCAGGTTGAGGCTCCAGACTGTCCTCCATGAGTACCTTCTGCTTTACGCAACAGGGTTTTGCCAAGACCAGATGTGTTGATTAGGAGTAAATTTCAGCTGGAGATTAAAAATGTACAGAGTTTTCTTGTCTTGATATCTTGTCAAGAAACTTTTTAAAATCTAAACTAAATAAGAGAGGAATAATATTGTTTTCCTTCTCTTGGTCTGTAGGCAGAAGGGAAACCTGCAAACATGCTCTAAGGGAGGAATTTTCTTGGAGTTTAAATGTATAGTTAAGATTTGTTTTTTACCCCCAAATATGTATACAATACAAACCTAGGAAGCTGCATGAAAAAGTTAAAACCATATATCTCTGTACCAGGTGTAGGCAGAGGCTGTGTATGTTACCAACATACCCTTTACTTTAATTTTTAATTAACATCAAGAACACAATATAATGAAATAAATCAAGTGAACAAGCCAGGAGAACGTATGCCTGCTTTAAACTAAACCTGCCATAAAAGCCCTTTTCCAGTATAGTACAAACAGCAAAATTATTGATTAACTTGTACTACTCCACAAGAAGAACAAATTATTGCTGATTAAAGCCATGCAGGTGATAAAGGAACTTAACCAACAAAAGCTGCCAGCTTTAGGTTAGGAAACAGCTGTGTCCCTAATTATGCAGCCTGATTTATACTCTATTAAATCAGTATATAAGTAACCCATTTCTCTGAAAGCATTTAAACCTCTTATATTCCACCAAACACAGCAATTTTATTTGAAATAAATGTATCCAGCTCTTTTGGGAACATATGGTATATTTCTCTCTTATTAATAATTCAGTTCAAATGAGCAAAAATTAGTTGGTGCAGTTACAGCTGATTTTGTCCTGAAAAGATCTGCATTAATTTTAGACGTTTTGTAAATTGGGCTATTAAATAAAAGCATTATATGTGAATTACCCTTTAAATTTTAAGTAAGTTGGTAGTTTAATGGTATTTTCTAGTCAGATTCATTTTCGATCTCTAAAAAATTATAGTCATTATAGTAAGACAAATTTTTGAAACCTGCTACTTCCATCCAATTACATATTGTACTAATAAGTAAACTAGAAAACTTTTCTGCTTCATTTTCTCCATTTCATTTTTCCCAGCAGGTGACAATTTCTCTCTTCATTTTCTCATGTGCAAATGAGCTCAGAGGCTGACCTCAGATCTCCTCACTGGAAAGATCCAAGGTCCACCTCCAAATGTCTCTGCAGCTTCTGTTTCTCATTAGTACAGCTTGGGCTGGGAGTGATATGCATCAGGGAATTAGAAGGAAAGCGGGCACACATTTTGTGTGAGAGAAATTTCAGTTTGCTACCGTGTTAGTCTAAGCTGCTCACCAATTCTTTGTGATGTATTCTCCTCTCAATACAAGTGCATAACTTCTATTAGCAGTGATGGGAGTTATGTTCATGAATCACGAAGATGTGCCCTTGCGAGATTAAGTTCTGCTTCTATTGCAATGACTAAACTGTTTTAAAAATGTGTGGTTGTCCTGGTTTTGGCTGGAATAGAGTTAATTTTCTTCTTAGTAGCTGGTATGGTGCTGTGTTTTGGATTTAGGATGTTAATAACACACCAATGCAGTTGTTGCAGATCGATGCTTGCACACAGCCAAGGATGTTTCTGCCTCTCCTGCCAGTGAGGAGGTTGGGGGTACACTGAGAGTTGGTAGGGGACTCAGCCAGGACAGCTGGCCGAAGGGACATCCCATACTGCATGGTATCATGCTGAACAATAAAACTGGGGGGGTTGGCTGGGAAAGGGGTGGTGCTGCTTGGGGACTGGCTGGGTATTGGTCAGAGGGTGGTGACCAATTGCATTGTGCATTGCTTACTCTGTACATTATTATTTATTATTATTATTTATTATTTTTTATTATTATTTATTGTTATCCTTTCATTTTCTGTCCTATTAAACTGTCTTTAACTCAGCCCAGAAGTTTTTATCTTTTTTTTTCTTTTTTCTCTTCTCTCCCTCATCCCACTGGGGCTGGAGGGGAGTGAGCAATCAGTTGTGCAGTGCTTAGCTGCCTGCCTGCCAGGTTAACCCACAACAGCAGGCAAAGTGGAATATAAAGTGATGTAATGACATTCTGAGTTAACTACCTAGTCCGCAGTAAATATTTAACTTTTTGAAGGAAATAGACAAGCATAAACACATGCATATGGTACAATTAATTCAGAAATGTGAAGCTCATGTGGGTATCTAAACAGGTATTTTTATTGTTTTATATCTCTCCAGAAGGTTTGTGGTCTCTGACACGTCACAAATAAGTTCATTGTTAAGCATTTTTATATTCATGTTTTGCATGCAAATCTAGAACAAAGAGTCTTAACTCTGATTTTATTAACAAACTCAAACATTTGAGCCAATGCCATTTTCCAATATATTGTACAGTATCAAAGAAACAGTCTTCTTTCCTGCTGCCCTGGGTTTATTTCTTTAGCTTAGGTTAGTTTACATATTGAGTGCCTAACAATTAGCAGTTACATTTGCAAATTAAGGAGGACAGCCTCTTAGATTTCTACATGTGGGATACCTCAGAATATTACAGCATAAATCATTCTAATGTTAATAACTGCTTTGTTCACATATCTTCATTCATGTCTGTACCTTTTTTTGTTATATTATCTACCATTTTAGAAAGCTATCTAGCTTACTTACAGAGTTAAATTCAAATAGTCTAAAGGTTAATGTGAAACACTGGCAAGACATTATGAGCACAGCAGTATATTTTAAAGGCACTCAGCTGTTGGAATTACTTAGAATGAATGCTCAGCGTAACTCCCCACTTCTACACCCACAAGGCTCACCAAAAAGTACTCCTCTTCTGCATGATGAGGTTCTGTGTGCCCTATCTCGCCGGTATCTGGGCTGTGAGATAGAATGATGTTTGGTCTCAAATACAGACCTCTTGGATTCTTTGTTTCATATGAACCCAGATTAAATCACATTCACATCTGACTCTGAAAAGTATGCTGGTCGGGGTATCCCATAGTTTTCTTTTAAACCCACATCCTAGAAGTATGAGTTCAGGGATTTGTACATGGCTTTGACACAGCACCACTGGGAAGTCCTGTATCCCTCTAACATCCCTGTCTATGTGTCCTCCAAACAGTCTTTGAAGGGGCTGCTGAAAAGCAAGCATAGCTTTTGGAGACAGCAAAGGAGAGAGAGAAGGAAAAGGAAGCAGCAGTAAGAAGTTTAGTCAGTCTGTAATGACTTAGTCTACACCCTGGTTGTCTCCTGTCATAGGGCAAGGCTCCCTCTTGGTCCCATCAACATGCCCTCCCCATAAACGTCTGGGTGAAGTCAATAAGGTGCAGGGACAGACACACTGTGGAGTGGGAGAGGGTGTCACAGCCAACACTGGCACAAGTGGCCATGTGCTTCTGATGTTTTAAAGAACACTGTTTTTTTTCCATCCCCTGGGTGGCTGGGGATGACATTGCTGGTGAGATGTTTGGAGGCCACCACAGGTTAAGAGGTCTATCCTGGTGAAAAGCCATGAGCCAGCCTTGGCAGGAGCTGGAGGGGAAATGCTCCAGGCAGATATAAATGAAACTGCCCCGACAGTAAATTATGTAAAGCAACTTCCTGTCATTAGAGACAGATGCATCAATAGTCAATTAAAAGACTGATTCCGATCTCCTTTGTGGTTTATGCTGTTTTATCTCCACTAACTCCCATCAAGTAAGTCTTAATTTTACAGCGATCTGAATACAAAAAGAATCAAGGTTGCCTTTGCTGTATGTTTGCATTCATTACAGAATTGATAAAAAAAAAAAAAAAATTCAGAAAATTTTGGAGAAGATAATGAAAAAGATATTGGAGAAGAACAATCATTTTACCAGTACTGCCAAGTTCCTAGATCAAGGGGAATAATTCCAAGTGCTCCTTACGGAGTTATATTTTTTTCTAAAAAAATAAAGCAGAAAGATTTCCATAAAATGCAGAGAGAATGTACATATTTATCTTATTGTAGAAAACTTACAACATATGAGTGAAAAACAGACATCTGGCACACAATTATGCCCAAACCAGCTGCACTGGGTGTTTAAATCCACTGACGGGTACTTTTTTTTTCTAACTGAGGAGGCAATATTTTCCATTTCACATTACAAGCTCTTAGCAGTGATCCAGGCCTATTTTTCCATTGCATAGTCCCTCCTCCCAGTGCAAGACAAAAGCAAGTGGATGGATAACATCAGACTGCACTGTTTCTTTTATACACAGCCAGCTCCCAGTCATCATGAATGGTTGTGCAGTTCCCTGCCTCAACAGCTTTCGCTGGTTTTCTCAAATGGATGCAAACAGAACTTTCTGCTGTGTAACTTTTATCAGGATATTTATATGAGCACCTGTAAGGCAACTATGTGAAAAGGAAGAGTGCATCCTCTTATCTCTCCCACACCTTACCTGCTGTCCTATGGCCACTGCTTCCCCCTGATATCCAGTGCCTCTATAGCCCACTCAGACAGAAATCCTCAGGTTAATAACGGTAAGTACTGATAAGATGAAAAAGGCAATAAAATGTGTTCAAAGGGGCACTATTTGATCTTCCAGCAATATTCTGCTTCCACTGATCTTGAGCGCTGCCAATACTTTTAATGACACAAACAACTGGGCCCAAAGGGTGCAAAGCTGGTAGAGCTACATCACTGTAATGCTAGCTCTAAGCCTGACTGTTACAAGCAAAAAAAAAAAAAGAAAAATTCTATCTACCATGTTTCATAAGCAATAGAGAAAGATTCATGGTCCTTTTCAGTGAAATGAATGATTCACATATCCTCAGCCTTTTGCTAGTCCTCTTCAGTAGAAAGAATGCATTTAAATCAAATTTTATATGGTTTTATTTTTTTTAACCTTTATTTGAATGAGATAAATAAACAGTCAATGAGTAGGCCATATTAACATACATATCTAACAGTAAGCTTTCTCACTGTTAGGTTATTGATGCGTTTTTTTGTGTTTAGAAGTGGAGATTTTCTTGTCTAAACAAGCAGTACCTCATGGAAGAGCTGTGTAGGACTTCAAGGGAGTGCTAGCTCTGAGCAGAGCTACCATCTGTAGACCACATTCATGCTGGGATGTCTCTAACCCCATGCAAGTTGTTGTAAGGAAAGAATAGAGGTTACTCCTAGGCTGGTTTGGAAGCTCTCCACGGGTCACCCAGAGACTCAAGCACTGTTGGCAGTGGTACCTGAATGCAGAAAGGAGGAAGGCTGTCACCTAAGCTCTGTCTTCATCCATATATTTGCACAATCACTGGGAACTTCTCACAGTTTCCAGTATCCCTTCCTTTACTTTCAAAATCAGTGGGTTTCGGGATAATCTGGCTCAGGAGACTCAGGAGAAAAGTTTGATACAGGTAAGTCTTTGGGCTTCAGATACTTTACCTGGGTGGGATTTTCTTATAACTGTGAATTTCCCCTTATGAAAATGTGTTAGGTCTGGTGAGAGCCTAATTGCCTCCTCCATAATTCCACCATCTTCACCCTATCCCTCTGCCAACTGCTATCAGTAATGCAAACTGAAGTGGGTTAAAGAGAGAGGCTGGAAGGATATTCCCCATTAAAATAAAAAAAAAAAAATCCTCTGAGATAACACACCCCTACAAATGTTAAGATATGTATGAGATGAAAAGCAAGTACAACCTTCTTTCCTCATATTCCCCATCGCACCCTGAAATGGTTTAGTGGTGGACTTGTCAGTGCTAGGTTAACAGTTGGACTCGGAGATCTTAGAGGTCTTTTCCAACCTAAATGATTCTATGATTCTAAATTATCTATATTCTTCCCATAAAAGTTACTTTTTTTTTTTTTTTTTCCAGACTATTTTCATCATTCACTTTGCAAGGCCTCATCTCAGGGAGGCACAGTTATTTAATCTGACTCACCATCCCATTAGTGTATCTTCACTATGGAAATATAAATAGGACCATACCTAGTCCAATGGTAACCTATCCCTGAACGAGGAAATTCCATGCTTAGAACTATGACTGCTGATCTAGGAATGCAAGAATATCTACATTTTCATCTCAGAATCAGCACCATAATTTGTATCTTGATTTCAAGATAATAATTGACAAAAATAGCAGACATTAATATATTTCTATAAATTGTGCAACAATTAAAAAATGCAAAATATTTTTCATGATAACTGAGTGCTGAACATTTCCTTGGTATTTTGCATCTAACAATGAACTTAAGCTACTTAACAATCAGGAATCTGAAACACTTTTTAGTCAGATTTAAAAGCAAGTAAGAAGAGTATCAGTAAACAATTAAACTGCAGTTTTATGATGACACAGAATTTAGTAATGAGGCTTCATATTTGTCTCCAACATGCAATAGATTTGAAATAGACCCCATTCCATGTCAGAAAAAAAGCAAAGCCTGAATTGACAGTGCAGCAGAGAATTTATTTTTTCCCTTTTCTCCTTAGCTGAAGTTATTATCACAACTGCTAGAGAATTTGTGAGATTGGGAGATAAGAATCATTATGATCCATTGGGGACTCGTCAATCACAGCAAACTGCTACCAGAATCGAAATTGCATCTGCATTTGAATTAGCAACATTACTCGCCAATTTAGTTCAGAGTGAACATTTTTCCATTGAAGATGGAATTAAATTAGAAAATGAGTGAGTCTTTAATTTCCAGATTATAAATCACTGAAAATAATTCAACTCCTGTACCTTAAGGCCAATTACATTATCCTAAGCGACATTTTATCTCACAACCTTCCAAGTGATTTCATGATGGGGAACCATCACACAAATCAGTTTTGCTCTAGTAGCAAGAAATATATCTACCCACAGAGTTACACATAAAATACTAGGAACAGTTTTAATGCTGGAGCTTATTTTACATGAAATTTGATTGTCTGTTTGATAGCATATTTTTGTGTATTAATGAACTGATGCATATAACAGAAACGGTCATGTTAGCTGTTCATATTAGACAAAAAAAGTAAAAAGTTAGAAGGTATTGATTGGCTGATTTAATTTTTACCACCAGTATGTTGCAGTCCTCAAAAAGAGCATATCATGGTACTTTGGGTGCAAAAACCATAGAGATTTAAAGTCACAGGGTCAAAAGAGTCCAGATATATCAATACCACAAGAACATGATGAAAATATGTTTTCAGTTTTGGCAAAGAATAGATAAAATTGTAATTGTTCTTAAAGGGGAAATGAATTATTCCTAAGTGCAGATATTTTTTCTCTTTATAAGGGCAGAAGACAGGACACCAGCTTGTCATTCTCACCAACCTGGTGGTACACGGTTTCCATGAAAAAGGATGCAGTAAAAAATCAGAGAGCTTATGAATGGAATGGTTATGTCTGCATGTGCATGTTTACTGAGCCCACACCTACCATGAGCTCCTTCTCCTATTACTTGCAGCTTCACCCTGACAAATATAGCAGTTTCTTTTTTAAAATGTAACAATCTGTTTTGTGTCATTGCGACATCCAAAAAATTCCTGCTGGAGTTGTGGTATTTTCCTACTGTAAAGCTTTGGATCCTGGCCTGGCTTCCTCATGCCAACACAACTCTTACAGGACCCTTGCCATCAGTACTTTGTTATGGTTCATAAAACCCAAAAAGCATTCATCAGGCTTACTACAACGAAGAACTCACCTCAGTTATATAACACATTTGCTAATAACAGCTGTTTTTGCCATCTTGGTCACTGTTCTCCTCTTCTAGTAGCTCTCTTCTGCACTTTCTTCAGTGGTTCATTTTCTCTCATCCTACCATACTTTGTCATTTTCATCTCTCCATGCCTTTCTGTATTCACATTTCAATTTTTTAATGGTGTCAGAGGAAACCAGATTAAATAGTTGCCAGGAAATTGTCACAAATAAAAAAGATGATGCTCTTATTTTATGTAATATGTAATATACATTATATATACATTATATAAGTAAAATACCAAGTTTACTTACTGTTAGTTAGCCATCTGAGCTCAAATTTGGATTTTTATCATCATCAGTAAATAAATCGAAATAATTTTCATTCATTTCCTCTAATCGTTCATTTCATTGACTTGTTGCATTTTATCTTTATGAGACAGTTTCAAATAGATGACCATATCTTTAAATATTGCATAATATAAAATCGTGATATATAAGCCTACCATAAAATATGTAATGTAGTTGCCAATATGTTTTTTCTTAATGAATGCCAAGTGGCCACTTCTGACTTCAGTCACATATGCTACAATTTGTATTGTAATATCACTATCACACAATACAGAAATGTTGTTCTATTTTTGCAATATGCAACTTGTGTAACTCCATATATCTTGCATTTCTGTCACCTTCTGGAACAAACAATGTTCAGACAATGGAGCTCAGTTACTAAAACTGTATGTCTAAACATAGGTCCCTATTCAGGATCTCTGAAATAACTTTTTAGTTAGTTAACTTGGATATTTAATCAGTTAGATGTAGGCTGTGAAAGATTTTGATGTGAGAAATTGATTGCAGATGACAGACTGCATTGTCTGTTTGATCTAGGTTAGGTACAGTCGGTATCAGACTTCATGATATTAAATGGATAAATATCTTTTGTTTCTCATTTTTCAGTTCATGTCAGCTATCATCAGGTCACTATCGATGTTCAAAGTATTCAAACTGAACTCTTAGGGTGCCCATCTACAAAAACCTTCTGGTATTCTTTCTTCAAGAGCAACCTAGAGCTGTGTGTGAGGCATCCAAGTTTTATGTACAATGTGAAAATGATTATCTGACCAAAAAATGATCCACAAAAATCACCTGCTGAAAAAGAAGGTATACCATCCAGCAAGTAGAACATGCAAAGGCTCATTCCTTATCCATTTTAAGTTCCTTTCCATACTAATGAGTCTGCATCCATGAGCTTTGTCCTGAAGCAAGCTGCTTCCCACGGTTTTAAGAGCAAAGGGGAGAGTTATTGGACAAGGCCCTGTTTTAGATGTGTCCTCTTGTTAAAACAACAAACAAATAAAAACCACTCTTGAAGTGCTCCACTTCCATGATGTTGCCCTCAATGTCAACACTTGCAGTTGGGTCCTCCCAAATAGCTCTTCCCAGATAGCTGATAAAAATAACAATTAATCAGGGAGATACAGATTGGTGTCTTCTCAGCAATGAGAAGATTTTTCACATAAATTGGAGAATATGACTCCATCCATTACAGACATTTTATCCGGCCAATTTTTTTTACAAAACTTCACACATAAGGTATGCTCTGGTCATGCTGTCAGACTCCCATATCACATATAAATCCAGTGGCAAACTACTGAAGTTTATTGGCCTCACCCTCCCACTGAGACAATGCTGGGCTCATGGGTGCCTGGAGAACACAGTTCTCAGGATGAGCAGAGTGCTGAGAAATTTTGAGGATCCATATTTTCAATCTGGGCACATGAAAAAATGGTGTTTTGACATTATGTCTTACCTCTTCCCTTTGAGTCTGGAGTTTTCCAAGGCTGTTTAAAGCCTGCCCTTATGCACTGAAAAGTGAACTCCTACAACCTGAACTCTGGAGTCCCATGGTGAAGAGCGAGGTCAATCCACACAGTGGATTAAACCTTTTCCTTGTAAATGAAGATATAGTCCCTTGGACAGATAATTTTCTAACAAAATGAATTGAACCATATTTCTGTTATATTTAGCCTCTAATCCCCTATAAATATATTTTTGACCAATCTTCCTTTCGTTTTGTCATGCTCTACAGATTGTACCCAGAATTCAGCAATGGCAGAGTAATTGAAAACTGAATAAAATTTCCCATCTAGATTTATTTTAGTTTTGTTCTGTAATACTGTTCTATTATTCTATTCATTTAACTTCTGGAAGGTAGCAAAATAACGATAAATATGGGATTGTTGTATTTAATTGAACATATAACACAAAGTTACTGTTTCTCAAGGTATTCTGTACCCTTTGCTTCCAGCACATTTAATTATGTATGAACTCTTCAAAAAAAAAAAAAAAAAAAAAGCCCTCTCAAATAATGTGAGACGTCTACACGTCTACTAGCGGAGAAGATTTAAAGATGATAAATGTTATTTAGAATCACTATGATATGATTCATATTGTGATGCGATTGGGAACAATATTAAAACCCACCAAGGCTATTATACCTAAATTTTTGTTTCAATTCATGCAATATTGCTGCTGCTTAATATGATTTCTATTTACTCCTTTCCATTGTTAGTGTTTTATTGAGGTTGTGTCGGCTTTATCAAGCTAATGTCTGCTGCAAATGGAGGTCAGCAGAGCCAAAGCACTGGCAAAAAGCCTGTCTCCATTATATTCTACTTGGTATGAATTTACTTGAAAATCATCTCTTTCTAATACAAACTCTTTATTCATCATTCTTCAATTATAATATTTCCACCTGCACAAACCCTGACAGCTTGATATTTAAAAGCTATATAAACTCTCATAATCTAATTTTAGATTCTTTTTTGTAAAACTGTACTGTACCTTCTTTAAAGTAACAGTGAATGCATTCATCAGAAGGTTTAAAATCAAGTTCTTAGCTACATGATTTAAAAAGCTTGAATTTCAGGTAATTTTAATTATTACTTTAAAACATGCACAGCTACTTTTAATGACAATAACAACAAGTAGTTAATTTGTGTTCTTCAAGTGTCAAGGGTGAAGTAAGTAATCCTGTCATGCCCTTTCTAGAATACAGTTTGGCAAAACAGGATATTGTAGAAGCTTTATAAATCTTATATCTCTATTTCTCCTTGTACTGGTCTAGGGAATAATGAAAAAGAGTGACACATAAATTTACCTACCAGATAGGGTATGCTCTCTCTCGAATACCCACGCATAACTTCCATTAACATTAGTATAAAATATACATGCACACAAAGGGGAAGGATAGCCTACCAGATATACAGAGGGCTAGAATATTAGCAGAATTATAGCCCCTTTAGTAACTTCCAATCCATCCTAGATCACAGAGATTTATTTTTTTAGTCTGAGTTAAACTTCAAACCTAAAATATTTGCATAAAAATAACTACAACTAAACTGCAAAAGAACAAACTGTACTTCGGAGACAGTTTAAAATCTTTTTTTTGTTTGTTTGTTTAAGATATGTTTGAGTAGTTTAAAATCTAAGAAACTCAATAAAAATAAATTTTAAAATATATATTTTTTTCAGGACTCTGCAGTAAGTTTCTAAATATGTTATTGGATAGGTGATTGAAATCTGACAAAAAAAAAAAAAAAAAAAAAAAAAAAACATTTTATAATAATGTCCTGCAGCAAAAGCATGGCACCAATAACTAAACAATACTTTATCACCTTTGCCACTCTCAACAGCTCCCATTAATACCGAGATCATAGTGTTAGGCCTTCTATTCCCCAGCTGACCATGTTAGTGACAGCCAGGGCTTAGGCAATGACATTGAAAAATATTTGCAGTGACACAGCCACAAATCACTATAAGACAAGTTTAAAACTCAATATTCACTAAACTTGCATCTGTTCTTTTCTTGTTAGAACATCTACAACACATTTATTATAGGCTGAATTCCTCAAAGTATCAAAACATTGATGGAAAGTGATAAAAATTATTGGTTGATAAAACTAGATGCACAGAGGGGCCTTTGTCAACTCATTTATTCATATGAGGCTATTGTCTGAGAAGGAATCAGCTAGGTTGCCTGATGAAGAGATGTTTTCTTAAGATTAGTGTTCATTTATGCAACTTGCACCCAGTAAATGAACACAAGTACTTGTAAATCAAATTTTCTTAATGGTCTCATCGTACACATATTGATTTTTATTTTCATCTCTCCCTGGGAACCTAAGCAGACGTTTGACTACTTAGCAATGGCCACAGGACATTATCCTTTCCATGTGGTTCAGATCATCTCTAAAGAAGCTGCTTGTGTAGCTTCCTGTTTTCTGGACATGGTGGTTGGCAGATGTCCTAGACACATGGCCATTCCCATATTTCGGCTTCAAATCTCATGCTTCTTTCTGAGCATATGTGTGACACTATTTTTCCTGTGTTTTCACAGAGCTGTATCAGTAAATCACTTAAGCAGGACACAGAAGCTCCTGAAGGCTAGTGATGAATATCTGCATGTCTCCTAACCCCATCCCTTTGTGAGAAGGGACCAGGTAGACTTGCTGCAATGACAGAGTCCCTAAATTACCAGGCCAGCCCTCACTCCCTGTCCTCATTCACTTTTTTGCCTGTTTTGCCCTGTCCTTGGACTCATATGACAGGAGAGAGCTGTTCCAGGGCAATCCCAGAGCTTCTACCCCACGCCTGGTTGCTTGTCTTTTTGATGCGCTCACATAGGCTAATCCCAATGAGTCAAATACCTCGAGGGACAGACACATGGAAGGAGAGAGCTATGTAAGAGGGAGAAAGAAAAGAGATCTATGATGTTCATGAGGATTTGACAGGGGTAGGTGGGAGGTATGACTGAAGCTTGCAAAATCATGAAGGAACTAGGTAGGCTGAGTGCACAACTGATAGTTACCAAATCCCACAACACTAAAAGAAGGAGTAATTCTCTGAAACTGTGAAGAGAGCTGTTTAAATGAAATAAAAGGTAGCCTACAGCAGCTCTTCTGGCATTTCTCACTGTATGAGACTGTGGACAGAAAGCTTGAGCAGGGCCAGAAGGGTATTAGGTAAATTGATGGTCTACAAACCTGATGTAAATAGAAGTTGACAATGCTGTACCTTGCCACTTACCTAATCCAAAGATTAAAATAAAATAAATAAAATAAAATAAAATAAATAAAATAAAATAAAATAAAATAAAATAAAATAAAATAAAATAAAATAAAATATAAAATAATAAAATAAAAAAGAGCAATGGGCTGTGGAGAGTGGCCCAGCCTCCATACCCTTCCCCAAGGAGCATCTGTTGCTGCAGTCTACCGGGCAAGGTGGACCTCTGGTCTGATGCAGCAAGGAGTCTCTTAGGTTGCTAAAGGGCAAAAGTTTTTTCTAATGCATGCTGAAGTCTGTATTAAAATTCTGTTATCAGTATTCTTCTGACCCACACATTCTAGTAAATGATTTTCCGGATGAGGAGTATTTTCAGAAATGGCAACTTTTTGGAGTGCATTGAAGAGACTGTTCAAGAAGGGAATGATTAATTCTTAATAGCAAGTTTTGCAGCATATTGAATGACACATTCTTACATTATATATTGATATATAACACACTGGTCCTATTCCATGCTGACTATTAGCTCTTTTCCAACAAGGCATAGTTTATAGATAATGCAATAGGTAAGGGACAGAGCCATAAAATGCTGGCTCTTTCAGTTGTACCAAAATCTTTTGGAACTTCATTTTGGTTTGAAAGATGACTGTCTTGGCTGTTGATATTAAGCAGAGGCAGCAATAAATGTGTGCAAGACCAATCCTGTCCGTGCTTCCCTGAGGCCAGAGGCATTGCCCATAGACTTAAATTTAGATGAACCACAGAGTCAGACACTTGTCTGAGGATTAATCAAACTCCTTTGATCAAAACTTTCTTATGGTTTAGTATGCCTTACTTTGGTCTAAACTTCTAGTATATAATGTGTTAGTTCCTTCTGCACTTATCTGTCCTTATAAGAGCTCATAACTAAAGTTTAAAAATCCAAAGATAGATGGTTTCCATGCAGTATACCCAAACTACTGTAGCTGCTTCAAAAACACACTTTCATAGACTACCTAAAATTTTTACATCATCTTTCTATTTTTTTCTACCATAAGCATTTGCCTTTTTCTCTATGATCTGTCTCACAAATCTGTATTATTTGGCCAGGCTGGATATGTGTCTTGCTTTTTTTACGCTGTTTGTGCTATGCCTAGTTGTATATGCAGTGCTGAGTTTTTGATGATCTCTATAATTCTTCAACATAATTTTTCTTCCAGTCATCATTTGGAATCAATATCAATCAAATGGTATAATATAATAATGAAGTATAATATAATAATGAATGAAGTATTTCTAAACACCCATGGTAATTCCATGTTAGTTCATATTTTAGCTTAACTGCTCAGGCATCTTTGCGATTTCTTCAGTGAATTTTCTTCACTGCAATTTCTTTACCTTCCCTACAGGAGGCATCCTGTTATGAGGTAATGCCAAGGACAACATTCCCTCCTTTGACCGCTGGAAAAACTTACACGCGTCTGGAGAATATTAGGTAGAACAAAAGAATACCCAGTATATTCCATACAGTAGTTTGATACGTGCATATGTAATTATTTCCATGCTTTTTAGTGCCTTTGCTGAGATCAAGTGCAGTGTTATTTTCAAATGGAAAACTTCCTGTAGCTGGAAACTATATCTTGTCTTGCCAGTGGGATGACCTAGAGATCTAACTGGCATTTCTACCAATTTTACAAGTGTCTCCAGCCCTTCAAAGCCTTTGTGAAAGTTCTGATTTAAAAGAAAATATCTTCAAAGTTCAACCTTCCATGAACTTTGCGATGAAACAGCCCAAATATTTTCAGTTACCTATTTTGAGGAACAAATCTTCAGTATTTCTCAGCTCAGGTAATAAAGCATTTTGTTCTTTTGGCTTTCTCTAAAATCAAGACAAAAGATACATTTTCAGAGATGATATGAAATGAAATTGAAATGAATGAGTACTTGGGATAAAAGAAACCTTTAGTGCTAGAAATGCTTTGTTATGACTGAATAAACTAAATATGCTTAATATGAAAGGTAATGATGCGACTGATTGAATAGTTTGACATTACTGCACATGAAATATCATTAACAGGTTCAAGATGGTTTTATATCAATACCACATCTCAGAATAAAATAAATGGAAATATGGGACTACAACAATTTGTCACTGGAGCCTTACAGTGTCATTTAAAAAAAATATTATCAGTGAAAGACTAGTCAGCATGAGCTGGAGTGTCAGAAGAAATTACAGCCTTGTGTACATTTGAAAGTAGGCCCAGTTAAACAATTTAGGATAGCTGCAGCATAGGTATACCTATGAAAGGACAAATAAATACCATTTGGCCCTTGTATCTTTGTCTGCACTGAGCATCAAAAAGTCATGCCTGTAGTGACTACTGCTAACAGTTTTCAGGGTCCAAAAGCAACATGATTTCTCTCATGTCTCTGGGTGAAGACAAAGCAAATCAGGAAACTTTGCCACCTGACCTCATAGATGCAGTTTTCAGGAACAAAGCTCAGACATCAGTGTGCAGTTACCACAAGGTACTTACCCATCACTAAAAATATTAGGGAGCAAACAGCTATCTACTGTTTGCACACTGTGTGCATGTGTGCCTTCTTCAGTGTTGGTGCCACAAAGTTACAGCAGCAGTTCTCAGCATGACTTCAGTGAGAGACATTTGTCTGTGAAAATGTTGTCTCTCAAACGTACCTTGATGGTGCCAGACTCGTTATTATCTGCAAGGTAGACATCAGAGCAAAATATTACACTGCAAACTCAAAGATCCAAGATGCATAACTCCATCTCATTGCCAATGAGCATCTCATTACCAAGTGGTTTACCACTTGTGCTATAGTCACTGTGAGGATTAGCCTGCGTGATAAAGATCCCTTAGATTTTGGCATAGGTGTGGTTCTTCCTTTCACCTTCCAGAAGCATAACAGGCAGCACTTGTGTATTCACCCATGGGATGCAGATGCTCATAGCCATCTTGATCAACATAGGTCATTGCCTTGCATGAAAGCACACAATACTGATGGTAGCAAGCTGTAAATCAGGACAGTAAATCTGAGCTGGCATTTTGTGGCTGCTATATTAGCTGCGGTTTTTCTGCAGACATCCCATTGCCCTCCAATTGCTGGCAACAACAGAGGTCGTAACAAAGCTTCTCTTACACTGTTGTGTACAGCATCAAGATGCTAATCACCATCCCTGTCCACTTTCTATTAGGAAATTTCCTTCCCACAGGTCTGTGTCAGATGCTGAGTACTTACATGCCCTCTATTTTGCTTCCAGATTCTTGCTTCCTCTTGGAGGATGCTCACCTCATCCTTCATGGGGATTTGGTCTCATTACTCTTATTACCTTAATGTAAGCTTATACCTTCTCAAGCTCATTCCTCTCTCTTCCTCCCACAGACATCAGTTTTTAGAAATATCAGAGCTTGTTGTTTATCTCCCCCATAGCTACTGTCCTCACAGATTCTCAATAATTTTTAGAATTATGACATGAGCAACATGGCAAGGACTGCACACAACAGTAAAGAAGGCATCATAAATACTAAACAAAAGTGGAATCAAATGTGGGAACATGCTTTGACATGTTATAAGTAATTTAAATCATCACCTCCATCTTCTGTTTAAAATTAGTTAGCCAGACATAGATATTACCCACCATGGCTTCATTATCATGTCAGAATGTTCTCAACATCTTCAAATTAATGTTACTAATACCTGTATATTGAAAGAAAATTGAGGAAACCACTGGTAAAATGTAAGGCTGAAAATAAAGCAAATAATTTGAAGATAACTCTCCAAGTGTAGCAAAGACTGTTTTCTGGTATTAGCAGAGATGAAAGTGAACAAGAATTATGACCAACATCTACAAATCCAGATGCTCTACACGTACATAAGTTCGTATGCAAGTATCCAAATGGAAAACTGTTTTTTTGAACATTTTAATGTAATATCACAGATTTACATGAAAATAAGAAGGGGCAGAGAAAATGATAGATAAGCTAGTATTACTCATAATATTGTATTTAATACAACCACATATTGTCAAGTATATTTGACAGACAACGCTTCTCCCTGGTAGGAAGTTGCATAACATTAAGTATAATGTTAGTGTCAAGAAATAGTATATTTAGGAAAATGTTGAGATTTGGATGAACAAAAACAACAAGTTTTATGACCTATTTCAACCTCTGTCCTCAAAAAATAGATTTTGAAATACATTTTATTCAGATGGTTTCCAAAATAAAGCTTTTCCTTTCAGAATGGCACAATCCTTAACTGAAGTTATAGTTAGAATCAAAGTCTAAAATGATCCTCAGACTCTTTTAAATTTGGAGGTGGGGATTGGGGGTTGTCTGGTTTACTCAGAACCTGGGGGCTTGTAATTTTTTTCTGTTACCCAAAGGGTCTGTTTTTATTTCTTCCAAAGCAAATTTTTTTTTTTTTTTTTACCTTAACCCAGGTATTTTCATGCATAAGTTCTTTTTGCTAAATCATTAGAAGTTGCAACTTCTCCTTAATTAAAAAAGAAAAAATAAATCAGAAGTCCTAATGTCATTTCACTGGGGAAAAAAAAAAGTAACAAGTTGTCACACATACACAGGATTAATGTGGAAAAGTTCTTAACTCCATGTGTATTCTTTACCATTGTGTCCTTCTTTTCTTTGGTTTCTTTTCCAATCCTTAAAACTTTATAAGCTGCGTTTATGTTAAGCTGTTCCTGATATGCTCCAATAAGTGTGCTTTAGACACATTGTTAACATAAGGCCAAATCTGTAATACAGCATGGACAATTAAGTGCACAATTTTTGTATAAATGCAAAATCCCTCACTGTGAATTATTTAATTAATGCTCTACAGTTCATTTAATAGCGCTCTTTCAAAGGCCATTTCACTCACAGAAAACTAATTTCATTCTTCGGGTTGATTTAATTAGATTGTATGATATATGGTATTGCTAATTCAGTGGCTCTCTTTGCAGTGTCTAGGCCGCTGCTCCTATTGTCGGCAATCTGTCAGCCCCATTTTTAACAGTATTGAAAAATTCAAGCTTTATTATTGCTCGCTCACTCTTTCTCTCCCATCAGGAGGAAAGTAATGAGCTTTTCTTCTTATGAGAGCAAGCAGAGAGTGTGGTGCCCTTAGCGCTTCAGGCACCGAGCAGTATTAACAGCCTGATTCATGAGTTAAGTTTCTAACTGCCCGTGGCTATTAGCACTCAGTCCTTTGGCTGTCATTTAGTTAAAAAGACTCTTCGGTTAATTCACTCTTTTAATGAGACTGTGCTATTCAACTAATGTATTTTACTGTATGAAAGGTCACACCAGGAAGCAAAACAGATTGGAGGGAATGTAGCGGGAAGCCTGGCTGTCAAGAAACAGTTCAAGCCTCGCAGGCATTTAGCGGTCCCGGCGCTGTAATGGGCTGGGGAACTGATGGGCCAGCGCTCACCTCAACAGTTGAGCACCATAAATCACGGCTAAATAGAAAGCAGATTAATCAGAGCCACAGACAAAAAGAGCACGTGTTTCATTACCCATATAATCACTAACATGATTGCCAGACAAGCCGGGGAGCTGTACACAGGGCTGACAAAGCGCAGCGCGGCGCGGGGCACGGGGCTTGGCCAGGCAGAGCTGCGGCTGCACGATCTTCTTGAGCCACTGCTCTGGCTGAGAAAGGTGGCGGTGGGGCTGAGGTCAGGCATAAAATAAAGATTTAAAGTTGTGGCAATAAAATCTTGCGTGTAGTCTCTGCATACCCCTCTGCCTCACCGCAGCTGGGAGAAGGAGGTGAGACCTGGGACCGCTTACTCCTCTTCCTCCCACTTTCACACAGACCCACGCCGAGCCGTGCCCAGCGTGCCTTTGGGTTCAGCGTACCGTCCCCCAGGCTGCCTGGCCCTGCCAAGGATCTCCACACAAGCGGAGAGCTCATGGTGACAACTTCAGTGCTGCTCCAACGTCATTTCCTCGCCGTGCTCCCTCTCTGCTCGTCACGTCACCAGGAGCTGATGTGCGACATGCACACCCACACTGCAAGGCTTCTCCCTGCTGAGGAGAAGGGCATGGCTAAAAACCTGCTCTACTTCAGCATCTCTGCTTGGGACATCCAATCAAATGTTTTTCTGAGTACTGCTCATTAATTACAAATGGAGAAAATGAGAAGAGCCTCTGCTTTTAGTAACATTGCACCTGTCTACTGGGGTGTTAAACATCTGAATTATTGTGAAAGCATGTGTGTGTTTTGCTCATTTTTAATTAGCGCCATTGGGGGGAAAACTTCAGCACTTTAGGGGCAAAAGTATATTATTTTTTAGAAATTGTAATTCCCTCAAACTACGGTAAACAAATCATTCTGATTTAAATTTCCCAAGCAAGTTCCAAACAGGGAAACCGTATGTTTAATTACTAAACATCTGTTGCAAAGAATACCCCTAGCTTTTGCAGCACTAATATCACTGTATGAATTTTAAAATCTGTCAGCAAGGGATCACAAAAGCTTTGGGAGCAAAGAGCTGCTCACTTTAACCCCTGAACCAGATAATCTAACAGTAATCCATTCAAAACTAATCAAACATTTACAGAAACGCACCAGCACTGAGGAAAACAATTCATCATCTTCATATGCTCATTACACTTCCAACATCTCAATCTACCTATGTAAATGAGACCAGGGATCTGACATCAGGTTCATGTACAGAAATTATAAACAAATATTCATCCATTATGCTGCTGAAATTTAACAGCTGGAGCACTAACAGTAGCTGAACTCCAAGCCCTGAGTATCAATTATTTATGAACCTAAAACTGACAAGACTGTCTAGGTGAATTAGCTGCATATGTCAAGCTTTGTTATAAATCCCAGCCTACTGTAAAACTCATTTTCATAGAATGTATGTACAAGGCTGACAATATATCAACAGTACGGCATTAATAATTTAGAAGAATGGTACCATAAGGGAGCACCTAGAAACTCTGCTCTGCAATATAGTTGATATTACAAATAAAAAAGTCAAATAAAATGAATTTCCCGTAAACAGAGAATCAAATAAAGCATTTCTCTATGATTTTATATTCAATTTTCAAAAAACTTACCAGTTCATACTTCCATTTTTAGGAACCATAAGTGTCACCTGAAGTTGTTTAATTTTTTTCCCTCATTGCTAAAAATGCCTTTGAATGTTTAGGCCCACTGATGTACACTGTATTGCATTTATTTTATTTTCATGGAATGAGATCTAAAAGTGAGCCGAGGGTAAGAAGAGAAAGGAAACTATTGTTTGCAGCAAGCAGTACTCTCTGCTGTGGTTCAAGATCCTGAAATAAAATAAAGTATAAGGTAACCTGCAACACATACAGTTAATTATAGGCTAAAATCTACTCTGTGATATATGCATATGGCACAAAATGAAGTAAAATCTGCTCTGCTCAGATGGTAGAGTTTAGTTAGATATCTTAACTATTGATACCATTAGAGACATCATGAAATTATTTTGTTTTACTTTGTGTAAAAAGTTAATACAAAAGCTATTGGACACTAAATACAACCACCTACATTGCATAAGCAAAACAAAAGGATAAGATCTAAACTAGAATAATTCTAAGATTAAGGAAAATTCTTACTTGAAAGTTTGCAGTAAGACCTAAAAAACTGACACATCAGAACTTTGACCAGCAAGCAAGAAATTCAAAATAGGTATGAATTTTGCAGTTCTTTCTAACCCCTGCCAAGGAGCAGCCATCTACTGCTTTGATGTAGTAATGCACATAATCATTCAAAACCTGAATTTTGTTCAAACACACCTTGGTATTCCTGCACATAATGTAATGAATACCTATGAAGGCATGGCTGGGTGCTGCAGCATTTTGTTATTCAGAAAAGTTATCCACACAAAAATGAATACACACTCATATGAGAATCTATGAGTCAAATAAACAAGATTTTATCTCATATACTGATGTAGCCCATTATTTGATCAACTGTGAACATCAGCTGTCCTTTTCTCCACAACACAACTTTTGATTATTAAGAAAAATGGAAGAGGGAGGGAAGGAGAGAGAAGTCTTGAGTACAGAGAGGCACTAAAGCTGAGGGATGATTCAAGGGAATTGTTAACGTTAAGCTCATGAGGATGTCACTGACTTCATGAAGATTGCTCCCATGCTCCCATGCTTAAAGTTAACATCAGTAAACTTTAACAAGTTAAAATTTTATACAGTCCTTAACTGGGATTCATATGACCAACACACCAACAATTATCAAAATGTATTTTAAGATAGATAAAAAAAAAAATTACTGGAATGTCAAAGCTGAGGAACACTGTTTTTGAAAATATTTTATCAGTACTTAAGGTAAAAATAAATAAAGATCTTGAAAGAATCTTCAAATGTACAAGAAAAGTTGACAAGGAATTTAGCAGAGCATCGTAAGACAGGGGAAAGTGAATTCAGAGGAGGAAAAAAAAAAAAAACATAGTGATGCACACATATACATCAAGGAAGAAATAAAATAGTTGTTTTTATCAGTGAGGTAAGGAAAATGTTATAATGCCGTCTGCTCATCTTAAGGATACCACCACTTCTGACTCAGGAAATACTTGTAAAAGGTTGGGAAAATGTAATAAATATGCTGTATTTATTATAAGAGAAAAATAGAAACGTGTGCCCAGTTAATACGTGATGTCTAATATATCAGAGATTTATGAAAGAAGAGTTATTTCAAGAAGCTGGTGGTGGTGGGATTGGGGAAGACCCAAGGGTCACCCAGTTCATCTTTCTGTAGTACAGAAGGAAGGTTTTTGTAGCAATTCCTACTTAATTCTTCAGACTACAAGGACTTTCCTTTTCCCACTACTTCAGTATTATTTGCATGGGTTGTTTGCTTTATATTTTCATAAGTAGAGTCCAATTATTAATAATAATAATTAATAATTCACTGAGAGTGAAATTCACAACTTGGCAGAAAGCCCAAGAAAAAGATTTAACATCTCACAAGCCATTCCAAAGTGTTTAAAATAGGATTTGTTTGGATTTAAATGGTGAAGCGATCTTATGTTGGCTCTCTAGATATGATGACTTCACCTTGAATGCCCCAGAGTGCTGTGGTGTCGCTTAGATATTTTCTGTTGAAATCTGTAAGAATTTTCCCCACAAACTTCAAATGCAGATTGAAGATCTTGCAGTCCGCTTCAAACAATAAGGCATTGGAGTACATCCACAGAAGAAATATCCAAGTTTAATTTTTGGTCTTAATTAACTGATTTGGTGTCCAATGACATCTCTCAGTTTGTACACTCTTCTTGCTAATTGATGCTTTTATTAATACTCCCTTGTGTTAATGTCTCTTGTTCATACCCATGGCACCTATGCAATTTTTCCTGTTAGCTCTTCCTGTTAACTCTTCCTGTTAAGAATCAAAATATTGCTTGAACACTTTCTCTGTTTCAAAAGTCATTGGCTTTCACCTTCCCATTGTAGCAGAGCTACAGGCTGGTGCTTCTCCTCCTGCTGCTGCCCATCAAACCAACACAGGTAGAGCCACCTGTGCTTCCCCCAAGGCCCTAGCAACTCTGGCTGTCCTGTCCAGATACCATAGGGGTCCCTAACGGCTGTACTGATGTGCTGGTGAGCACAGTGCCTACTGGGATGCCTTTGGGATCTCGGTGTCTTCCACCAGCTCATAGGAACTGGTGGGGAGCTCTGCCTTTTGCCCTCTGTCAGAGAAAAAGGATGGATTCAGGTTTCCATTTCTAATTCCAAAAAGAACAAGGGCTATTCAGAATCAATTTTTTGGCTTGAAATTACCAAACTATTCCAGTTATTTACTATGAAACATTACAGTGATTAGGTAAATATGTTTAGCCAGTTATGAAAAATGTTAGCAAGATCTGTACCTAGAACTTCAAACCATTAGGTTGTTGCCTCCCAACAGCACCCTGCCCCAAACCAAACTAGAAGCCAGTCACACCATTTGAACAGTGAGCCAGATGGATGAACAAACTCACCTGGCAACTTGAGCACCAAGCTTCAAAGTCCCAAGAAATTACTCATAACTCTCTATTGTGCAACAGTCTCTATTTACTGCAAAAGAGCTGTAGTTACTCATATCTGAAAATTGTTTTACCTGAGCTCAGATAGAAAGGTACACTAACATCCAGACTCCAAATAAAACTCCTCTGAGCTTTTGCAAGTGTGGGTTAAGCTTAAAAGATGCAGGTCAGCCACAAACAAAGAGTAATTTGAGTAGTTGTATGTTTGAGCTAACATTTCTTGTGACTCTGGTTTTATGAGGGCGACATGGTGCATTTCCAAGGCATCAGCTCAACAGCTGTATGTTTTCCTTTAATTTCTGAGAGGGCTTTTTGACACAATAGTTCTGTGATTTCTTGAAAATTTTAGTTAGAACAGAGCCTAGAGCTGGGAGTCTAATAATCGTAACTCAGAAACTGGATTTGGAACTGAAAAATAATTCAAAATGAAAAAAATGATTTTTTTTGAATTGGCTGTACTTGATGATAACTCTTCTGTGCTGCAGCAATAAGCTATGATTCTGGGGACCTGCTTTTGTGACTAAAAAGATAACTCTCTTGCTGGGAAGAAAATTGCCTCTCCGACATAAATCTCTGAAACAGAAGTTTATGGAAAAGTGGTAAATATGAAAAAAAAAAAAAAATCAGATATCCCAAGCCAAATAGGTGCTAATTTATGAACACACTGCTTAAATTTGTTGATTGATAGATGGATCTGTCACCTGGTGTCCTTGTAAAAGCAGTGTTAGTCATTGGCTAGAGCCTCAAAGGGGGTGGCAAGAGACGTGAAGGACATAAAAAGTGTAGCCAGGGAACATACTGAGTTTCACTGTACAAGTAATTAAGCTATCTTCCTTTTACTACTCTCTCTCAGATCTGTCTTCGTGCAGGATCCATATTACATTGATGTAATAACCCTATATTGGTATATGATCACTGCTGTTACTATTTAATTTGTTTGGATATTTCTAGCTGTAAAATCTTGCTTGTAACAGTTCTGGTTAATGACTATTTTTGTTTTTCATTGGCAGGTGGTTTACTGCTGCATAAGCCATGCTGGTTACTGTCTATTGGGAGCCAGTTACATCTTGCCTCAGTCATTCTCTTCTGAGACTTCAGTTTTGTTATATAGTGCATTGATGATAGGAATAAATGGCTTTAAAAAGGAACACAAGAAAAGACAACTGAACATTTGCATTGTATTAATCATGAAGAACACATAGTAATAAGAAAAAATCATTTCTTGACCACATTTTTGATTTTGACTAGACTTTACCACTCATAACACTCATAACCCTTTTTTTTTTTTTTTTTCAGCAGAAAGGCCGCATGTTATGAATCGAGCTAAGAATGAATTAGAAAATTTTAACACCTGAGAGTCTTACCTCTGCTCACTTCAAACTGCTGTCCATACTTAAGGAAGTCTGCACAAATACCAGTGAATTAAAGTGATCTAAGTGTAAGACTCAAGATCCTCTAAATGTCAAATATAGACCGCGGTGTAATATAACATAGTTTAATGTGATGTCTAATCACAGGTAAATTGTAATACCCACAAAGTACAGAAGAGGACATTGGAACAAGACATATTGCAGAGGTTGAACTGTAATGATGCCTGTTAAATTGATATGACTGACAACCCAAAACCACTTCAATTTTTGACCCACTGACACCTGTTCACTGCCCTGAGTATCACCCTATCTGGCTGCTACCATGCTTAAAGCATCTCAGGATGCATTTTTCTTCCAACAAAGCACATCAGATCTACTTGTCTAAGAAAAAGAGCTGCTAATCTTAGCAGTGCTGTTGCTTGTGCAAGGCCTGTGCACACCCCATGCACGGACAATTAAATGTACAAACCATTTCAAAACTGTGTAGAGCTAGCAAAAAAAAAGTAAAAAAACAAAAATAAATAAATAAAAAAGAGAATTGAGATATTTGAATGGTTGATGCCTGATAAAACTCCCCTTTCTGCCTTCTTTCCAGCTCATTCAAAGGATGCAATGTATATGTCAGAATACAGAAGTTCACTAATAATGTTTTATGTGCTCTAAAGTGAAAGGTTCTTGCAGTTGTAATGATGCGTATTTTTAATGATATCAGCTCAATTGATGTTTAAAGTAAGCAAAGCTTCAGCATTACTGGTGAGTGGCTGCCTTTCTTAGGAAATAAAACCAACAGAGAAATTCCTGATTAGTGCAAACAAAAACAGAGAGTAAGAAGTAGGTTTGTGGCTTTATGCTAGAGACATGAGCTTTAAAGATACTTAGGAGCTACTGACTTTTTCTGTGAGGCTTTTGCCTTGCCTCTCTTTTTAATAAGGAACAGCAAGAGCGAAGAAAAGTGTTAAATTAAGAGTGTGTTGAGAGCTGTTCTTTTTTTTTGGTGTACTTTTCAGATCTGATGTGAACTGTGGCCCTAACTGTGTACAAATCCTTGTGTTAGCCTCAGCCTTGTGCCATGACAACGTTTAGGTATTATATGCAGGTTTGAATACTGGAAAGTTTTTTCTGCAAGTTGGTTCAATTTAGTAAGAAACTATCTTGAGAAACAAATGAGGAAGAAAATGGACTGGTAAATATTTAAAAGTTTTAAGAGGAACATGTGACAAGTATAGACTTTGATGATTTCACTTCTTCAACACTGACTTAATCCAGAAGAGGAAAAAACTCTGTGAATAGAATGACACTTCCCTACATAAAGAGAATGAAATTGAATAAGGGGAAATGCCCCCTTATTCAGCCAGGTTGTGCAAATCTCCTCCTACATGATGTTGTGAGGGTCCACTTACCTAGAGCCTATGCCCAAGTGTTGATTTGCAGGGGGACAAGCTGAGCTGATGAGGTTGAATTTAATGATGGTATTTCCAAACATGCAGGGTCAGGAATCAAGACATATTTTTCTGAAAGAAGTTTTTATGTCTTTGTCTGCCTCAATATGTGTAACATCAGTATATTCTTCAATGGAGTAATGTAAGGGAAGTGGCAAGAAAGCCTTTTAATGGTGTTTTATGCCTATTAATGCAGATAAAAACAAGAAAAGAGATTATAAAGCAGATGTGGTCTGCAGAAAGAACTGAGGAGGTCCTTTGCTGGTATTTTTCCAGTTATTGAACTATCAGGTGTGATGGTATAACACAAAATATGGAAGCCCAACAAATGTCATACTAAGTACTTTTCAAAGCTGTAATTGATCATCAAATTCCAATAACAGTTTAGGTACTTTAGTTGATATTGAGATTAATATACAGCTTCCTACAGCAAGAACCTCTTCAGTTTCTGACCTTGGCTGGTAGTAAAATCCGATCGATATTTAGACCAACAAGCCTTCCAGAGAGGATGCATTGAACACATTAGTTTTCTAAAAAAATACTGTCATCAGCTAGAAAATCTAATCCACTCTGAGGAATATGATGGAACAGAATTGAGTAACAACCTCAAAGAACGCAAATATTCACCTAAATAAAAATAAGATTTACTTCAGCACCATTTTCAGTCTTTTGGTTTCATGATACTGCTAGTTTCCTCTCAAGGAGAAAGCATTCAGCTCCTGCATAAGGCAGGCATTTACTTTGAAAACCTGGTTAGAGGACATAGAATCAGCAATATAACATAAACAGTATGTCCAAGCAAGACTGCTGAGAATATCTTAAATTTCAAGGTGCCAGCTACATACTACATACAAATATTTCATTGGCCAAAAACAATTCCTGGGCATTCTCTAAGTGAAAAAATAACAGATTACAAATACTTTACATTTCTAACTGAAAATTTTCAATGACAAGTCTGTTGACAATGTAACAAAAATAACACCTTACCTGTTACTTGATTAAGTAGTGTTTTCTTCATAGAGGTTATGTTTTTTGATATTTTTTTCTTCTATATCTACATGTTATCTATTATAAGTTATGCTTATAAAAGAATATAAAGTATATTGCAAAAAATATATATATATATATTTTGCTGAGTTTTATTTAATTACTCTTTTCAATGTTTTTGAGACTTCAAATAAAATTGATTACCCCTATAATGTTAGAATGAGTAAAGACCAGTGCTTCAAACAAATCTGATCTTGTGCAGATTTTGTGAAGATTGTTATGCATGTGACTTCCTTTTACAAGCATATAAATGAGCTCCTATGGACAAAAACTGTACTGATTTCTTCAGTGAGATTAGAATCATAGAATCATTACTTTCAACCAATATAATAATTAAAAAAAAAAAAAAGACTAAAAAAAAAAAGACTTTTTATTTCATATATGTGTGTGTACATATCTATTATGATTTCTTGTTCTGATGTTTAAATCTCTGGTACATATCAGGCTTGGCACCAGGAACACATGCAGCCACAAAGACACCCAGCATGCTTAGGTTTCAAGGCTAATAAAATATCATAATATATCATAATAAAATATCATTCAATAAAATATCATTAAAAAATGACTGGCTCCTTCTGTTCTCCTGAATTAATCCTGATTTCCATTCCATGTGATGAATTCTTGGTGCTAGATAAGCCCTTTGCTGTACAAAGCCATGTCTGCTGAGCAGAGCTGCTTTCCCAGCCACCTTTTCTAAAGAGCCACAGGTGTTAAAAAAACAAGTTTTGGTGTTGAGCTTTGCCCTGTGTGGCATGGTGACAGGTGACACGCCTGGCACCACTTCAAGCACTGTGCCGTCTCTTGCATTGCTTAGCTCAGGTTTGTAAGAGAAACACAAGGCTTTCATTTCCTCTCTTTTATGGATCGTCAGTGGGTAAGGTTTATTTATTTTATAGTCATCTTCCTTGTGATGCATGCAATTACTTTAAGGAGTGTTCCTGCAAAAGGGCAGAGCAGTGCATTCCTCCAGTGCATGTACTGACAGGGGATGTCTCCTGCTCCCCTCCTCATGGCCCACACAAACCTGATTGTGACACCTCTGTGTTGGCCAAGGCTATATCAAGAGGAAAAAGGAAAACGTGAAGGAAGACCGAGGAAAATCGTAAGTTATTTTTCTTCCTTTGGACTCCTGAACCTAAAAATAACTTTGAACAATGACTTTTTTTAATAACCATTTATTGGATTAACTGCTTTATAAATAATCATCTAATGCATCTGGCCAGGAAATGGATGAAACACTACCACTTGCATGTCTTTCCTTAATGAAATGTGCATTTCCCTATACTGCTGGGCAGTGAAAGATCTGGCCTATATTTGATACACACTAGAGTAAAAGTAAAAATAAATGTGGCAAGCACAGCTGCCAATTGCTACCTTTTTCCATCCTAACCCCTTCAGTGAAGAGCCTCAATTATTTCTAAGTACAAGATTAGTTCAAGAAGAGCAATAGAGGGATGGAGGCTGGAGCAAATCTGTGCTTTGGATGGCACAGGTAGGGTGCTTAGCATACATCTGCAAGTCTAGCACTCTTAAATCAAACGCTGCTCCAATGCAGTACCTTAATTGTTCCAGGTGTTGCAGTCAGTAAACATTTGCTCAGGATTTTATTTGTGTACTATACTTTGAAGATTTGTTTTCTATTTAAAATACTTTGTGTTGGTCTTTGAAAAAGCTTTTGTCCCACTGGAAATAAAATTAATTCTGGTAACTTATGTGTGCTCTGTTTGTTAACTTACCCTGGTAGAACTACTTTTTCCATATGATTTACTTTTGTAGTATTCTCCTAGTAATGATGTCTCCCTGCTAGGAAATAAAACTCAAAACGAACAGAAAGAGCAAAGTGAAATTATGGACACCACTGTAATAGTGAGCTTATAAAAAAGAAAGTTAAACACGGAATGCCAAATCATGAAAATATATTCAAATTTTAAAATTATTTACATAGGTAGTTACAGAACCTTTTTTTTTTTATGTTACAGTACAGAGCAGAAACAAACTCGGGTCTAACATAAATGACATTTACAGTAATTCCTCTGCAGAACATGCACAGGAACAGCAACTTCATCTGTATTCTGTCACTGAGCTTGTGTTCAGTTACACTTTTTAGTTTTATTGCCATTGATTGTATAACAAATACTACAGCAATATCCGATACATGCAGATGGTTAAGTATATCTAACGTCTGCTACAGTTTACCTGAAATGTTCCATCTTTCTCATTAGTTCATCCTTCCCTTCCAAAAGAGTGAAGAGAAGGGAAGGCATCATCATGATCATTTCCAGAAGCCTCTTTTCTCACATGCAACGATCTGAAGCAAACGGATATAAAAGATGAATGGATCCTAACCAAAACTGATGCTAACTAACCAAGGGCACACAGACATTTATTTCTAAATAATAAAATAATAATATTTATAAATAATAGAAATTTAGAACTGCCTCCTTAAAGCTTTGCCAATCCACCTTGCTGTCCTGAGGAGAGATGACCATCAGGCCTGCTGACTTAGTGCTATCTCCTCCACACTGGGCTTTGGTCAACTTGTTCTTTTCCCTGCTTATACTTCACAAGGAACAATGCCCCACAAATTAATATGAAAATTTATGCCCTGGACTTTGGCCAGTGCACTGTTCCAAGCTTGTGCAGAGCTTCCTAGAAAACCTCTCACCTCCAAAAAAGCACTGTCCCAGCAGCAAAGACAATCTATGGCCATGGCAGTGATGCAGCTTCTGACCACTTGTGTCCTTCTCATTGCTCTGCTGATGCATGTATGCTCAGTTCCTCTCTGCACAGGCGACATTTCAGCTCATTATGCCCAAAGCACCACACATTAATTAGCTACAGGAGGACGGTTCTTCCATGCTGATTCTTGATGTAACATAGCACATGCCTGGCACAGCTGACACTTAATCAGTTGTACAGCCTGTTGCAGGGCTGATGTTCCCACAGAGCTGTAAGTAGCAGTCCTACAAGAAAGCCACTAGAGATAAGGCACCTGAAAAACAGTGTCTGCCATAGACAGGCATGATGTGTCTGTCCTACTCTACTTAGAAGAGACCAGGGCTGAATATGGGAACTTTTCAGATGCGTGGAGCCAGCTGGCAGTGGAGGGATGCAGTGCCTACGTGGCAGAGGGCAGCTCTAGCAGCACATGGAATAATTATCAGAGCCACTGCATACTTTCATAGGTACCAGCCACAAGGCATACACACTACCAAGCACAGCTTTCCCCTCAAAATATCCGTCTGGGGGACTGGTGCAGAATACAAGCATCAGGGATCCAGAGAGGAAGGACAATTCTCCCTAAACCTTTTGGGGTGTGAGGCTTGGGCAAGCTCACCCCCGTGCAAAGTCAGGCTAATGGCAGCTTTCAGGCAGCCCCCCTGCCCCTCGCAGCTCTCCAAAAACTTGCTGGGGATTTTTACAGCTCCATTTCCCCGTCCTGCTCCTGCTCAGTGGCCAGTGGGTGACACTGCGGGTGCGGGGGGCCCTGCGGATGTCAGCCCCTCCGAAGCAGTTTTGCATCAGGCGACCGCTGCTTCGTCTTATGGTGAGTAAAAGTCATAAAACTACCATCAGCTCAATGGCTGTAATGACTACTCTGAAGCTTTTTATAGGCGATAAGCTACTGTAAAGGTCTGCTGGTAATTTGTGGATAGGGTACATTACCGTTATCCTTGAGGAATTTCTGCTTCTTTTTTATATGTCTTTTTTCTCTTGAGGGGACTCTGAAATTAACAGAAGGCGTTAGTCTGAAGCTTTGCCAGAGCCTCTCGCTGAGCACAGATCGCATTTATTTCTCCTCAGACGCGGTCTGGTGCTCCCAGAGAGAGCTGCAGCCTGCTGATGCAGGGCTGGAGGTCTCCTTCTGCCCCTCTGCGGGTAGGAGGGAGGCCAAGGGACAGTAAAGTGAATTGAAAATTCCTGGAAATGGTATAAAAAGAGGGGATGAGATTCTAACTAGCATAAACCAGCAAAAAGCTTTAATGGTCACCAATCTTCGCAAAATCTTCCAAAGCAAGCCAGGGGAAAAATGTGGGAGGTTACTTGATTTGTGAAGTGCTCACATCAGTGAAGTGCTTCTGGTGGTGTGGGATAGAGGCTGGGTGTGCAGGCAATTTTTCCTTTTAAAACAAGCAGCAGCCTATGTTTGGACCAGCTCTGCCCTTAAAACTAAGCCCAAATGAAAATTGAGGGTGATTGAGTAATTTGTCAGTAATGACAAAGCTCAAGTAACTGTCTTCAGTGCACTTTGCTGGACTGCAGCGGACATGAGTGCCATGCCACTGCTCTTTTCAGCAAACGCTTAGCACCGCAGGCAGTACTGCTACCAACAAAACAATTCTGCAGAGATCGTGAAATGTTAAGAAGTTCATTTGTTTAAAGCATTATGAAATAGTTCCCTTGCAGATCTCATCCTTTAATTTCCTGCACTGGGGCTGAGGTGTGGGACACCAATACTGACAGATCAGATTAACACCTCTGATGCTCAGATTTTCCATCGCACTACTGCAAAACACATCATCGCTATATGAGCTCTGGATTCTGGGCCTGTTGCTCCCAGGGGCCTTGAAAAAATAAATGCTGAGCAAAAATAGCAAAAGTGATTCCTTCTGATGGGAAAGTTAACCCATCTGGGCTGCTAATATACCTTTTGGAAGAAAAAAAATCAAGAAGATGAATTTTTTCTTCTTCACCTTCTCCATGAATCTATTTTCTCTCTGCAATATTTGGCTCTGTGTAAGTCCAGTAGGTGTACCAAACTGTACAGTGTGAATTTAGTGGCTGAAATTAAAGATTTCATTAAAGAAATCATTAAAGATTGGAGACTGGGGATTGTAGTTTTCCTGTGGTACAAACTGTGATTTGGCAAGCCAGGTCTAAGGCCCAGCAAAAGCTGTTATTGTGATTACAAAATAAACAAATATTGGCACATTACACACAGAATGGAGCAATTGAAAACAGGCTTTCATTTAAGGAAAAAGAAGAAAAAGACACAGGAGAAAATTATCGTGAAGTCAGATATTATCTACATCGTGACAATACCTTCCAATTCTCAAACCTGAAGAGTATAGAGTGTACATGTATACTGTGTATAAATACTGCCAGTTCATTCCATCTGTAACACTGAGAAGTGAGACAACAACAGGCCTTCCATCCCTGCCAGCTCAAGTTTCTTCCTACCACAAATTCACTGAGATATGCCCAAGCTATCAGTGGAATTGAACCATCTCATCCATATTTGTGGGACTATCAATATTGGTGTGACTAGTGGTATGTCCTGAGCAACCTGCTGTAGGTGGCCCTGTTTGAGAGGGGTTTTGGACTAGATGATCTCCAGAGGTTCCTGCCAACCTCAACCATTCTGTGATTCTGTTTGTACAGTGTCAATCTGCTGGGATGCTGCATACCCTCTGCTGAGACATTAAATCCTCCATTCCCAGGGGAAGCCCATTCTTATCTGTTGAACCACCCTTCCCCATTGCAACCACAGTGGTTTGTGCACAGGAGCTGCTGGAGAGCCAGCTCAGGCCCGGCATTCCCCTCCTTCCTCCTTCCAGCCTGCCTCTGCTGAAAGCATCAGTCAGAAAACAAATATTTCATCCTCTGCTTTTATTCATTCTCTGTCTGCAGCAGCTTTAATAGCACAAAATCAAAAGAAGGCAACTCTTGCTCCGTTTATGTTACACATTGCGATGATTGAAAAAAAAAAAAATGCTTTGCTCTAAACCTAAAGGGTTTTTTTCCTATTAAAATGATATTTGGGTGACTCGTCCCCTACCTGTGGCTCAACCCTTTAGAGACAGATAATAGATGGGTGAAGTCCCAGCTAAGCAGCACTTCATATCAGTGTAATTATAAAAGTGCAAGGCACCAGGCAAAGAGCCAACGTGCCCATGGAATGATTCACCAGAGCAGTTGTCAACCCACATTTTCACGTGATGAAATAAGTGTAAGCAAAAAATAAATAAATACTGAGTTTAAACCTTAGAAGGTTAAATTAAAATATAAATAAGACTTTTACAACACGGGGTGGGTTGTTGTATTTTTTGGTGGTTTCAGATTAACCACAAGAGGACAGTAGTTCATGGCAAAAAGTACAGTACACAATTTTACAGCTGACAGAAATGCGTTATGCAACCAGGACTTATTTATGTTGTGTATATACGTAAGGATTTCCTGAATGAAAATATGTGACTTCAGCTAGTCAACAGCAAGGAATTTCACAACTATATAAAATTCTATATTCTATTTTTAACTAGCAATATTCATCTTGTCATGTTCGCTCTGTTTTACAGCTCGGTGTGTGCCGATGCCCCATGGAAGGTGAATGTCCTTTCTGCTCTCCTTTCCCAGCCAGGCTACTGGGAGCCCAGCCATGCATTGGGCCAACCTTGTGCACCAACCCCAACAGGATGCTCTTCTTGGCTAATCCCAAGGACGGCTTGCTTTAATGTTATTGCATGGTCATGAAGAGCTCTAGGAGAGTGATACACCCAACTCTGAGAGCAGTCAGACCTGCTCTCCATCTCCACTGGAGCTCAGCCCTGTAGCAATGAGGCCAGGCTGTGTTCTAGAGAGACATCTCAAACCCTGCCAGGCCTTGCCACTTTCAAGCTGCCCCTGGAGCAACCACAGTGCAGCAGCTCCCTACAAGTCCTGGGGACCAAAGACACCTAAATAGTCCCCATGTTGCCACGGAGACTGACCTGCAGTTGCAGTATCTGGCCATAATCTGGCTGAGTCAGTAAACTACAAAACTATGGACTTGTCTTCAAGATGCTGTTTGATCAGTGACTGTGCCATTTCAGGAGCAGAGAGCCCTTCCCAAAACACATGTAGAGACAGAGCACAGGATGAACTGGGGGGCTGAGTGGGACAGGCCTAGCTAAAGCCATCACGGGGAGAATAAGGGGCATTGCCCAAAATCCAGAAGGGGAGGAAAAGCTCAATAAGATTTTGTGAAATGGCAATTGGGTTTATTCAGTGAACTGGAATTAAGACATTTTATAAAGTATTTCAGTTACTCTTGTGTGAAAAGCTCCAAGTTTTATTATAAATAGCTTCTAAAACCTTAGAGCTAATAGGTTTTACACCAACACAGTTTCATGCTAATGGCTTAGCAACATCTGGAGCTGGTGGTGCAACTAACTCCAGAAAACCACAGCAGAAGGAGGAACTGCAGCCCTTTCAGCTGTATGGAGTGAAGCGCCAAGTGGCTCTCCTTCCTTCAGAACAACCCTTTCAAAATCCTGGGGCAGGAGATTCGTCACGGGCAGAGTGAAAAAAAATGCTCACTCCCTGCTGGAACAGCCAACTTTATTTCTATTAAAAATGGCAGCAAATAAAAGTGGGAAATATACAATAAGTCTCTTTCAATACCAATGCCGTTGATACTGTTCTATCAATCAGGTTTTTTTCTTTAAAACCACTAGTGTTCTCTCAATCAATATTTTCTCCTCTAAGTACCCTACATGATGGAACCACATGTACAGAGATATTTGGTGTGGGGAGTTTCTTTGCTTTACTACATTTTTGTCACAGCTATAGCTTTATTCTCAGAAAGTCAAGTTAATCGATGGCCCGAGTCAGGTGCTGTACCAAAAGTAAGGCCTACATGAAGGCCAGGCCCAGACAAAGCCCCTCCCAGTATGGCTGCTGCTTCTCAGCATCAATCCCAATTTTTTTCTTCCATAAGACCTTTTTGGGTATCTTTGCATGGGGAAAGCCCAAGATCCACCACACTTGAAAATGGTGGGAGCTGATTTGTCACATGGCAGTTGTCAGAAGGACAGAAGCCAGTCATGACTACAAGCTCCTCCATGTTACTTTTACAGGATAGCAATTTGTCTCTGTAACGGAAAAGAAAAATACTATTAATTCAACCAATTCATTACATATTAATTACCAAAATCATTAAAATAAACTTTTTTAATAATACTAAGGAAGCAATTAGAAAAGTAACTTTGTACATATTACTTTTAGATCTAGAATGAGAAATGTATGTGACTACTAGGGGCCAAAACATGGCACATTTAATTTAAACCCTGGCAGCAAGGGGCAGGTTCCATTGCAGCTATAATAAATTACATACAAGTGCTACAGAACAATAACAAAAACTGTGAGCCATCCATTTCAGTACCATTTACAAGAAATCAATATCAATACTTAATGCAATACTGGTGAAAAATGAGCAAAGATACAGAAAGCATAATAAACCAGTAATGAAAGACCTTGCAGTGTTTCACTTTGGAAGAAAAAACTAACTGTCTATATTTTCATGTAGAGGGATATTTCACTGAGGCAATGTGCTGGAGGTATGAGTGTTTTGCAGATCTAAGTTTAAAATCACCTCTTTATTAAATTTAAAAAAGTTCTTTAAACTGTGGATTACTAGCTTAGTAAAAGTCATACATATGGAAGGAGGCATTTTATCTTCCTAAGGTCCTGAATATTTTTCATCGAATTGCCTTAGATCAAACAACATTCTGCTGTGTACCTCTCTAAAAGCATGGAGGAGGCCACTGGCTTCCACCAAATTTGGATGTTCTGCTTTGGAAACACAGGACTTAAACTTTCTGTTTAAACCAGTGAACTAAAAAGGATGTTTCAACAGGTAGACCCATTTCCTCCCCTGGTTTCAGTCTCCAGCATAGAAAACTGTGTTATAATACCTTTCAGAAAGCATCCGTTGCCAAGTGGAATCTGGGACAAAATAATCCTGAAAATAACAAGTGTGAAGTCTGTCCAGAGAGGCTACCAAACATCAGCCAATTGCCATGTGTTACCACAGATACTGTCCTCATCATCATCATCCCTTTGCACTCTGTCAAGCTAAAAGGTCTTCCAGGAAAGCTTTGGCTCTCCCTGATTTCTCCTGGGCCTGAGTCTGAGGCTCTCTGTATGCCTCAGAGCATAACAATTATAAAACAATTATAAGACTTACAAAACTAGAACAAAACTCCCAATTTTAAACAGTGTGAGCTTTAAAAAAATTGAAAGGTAAATCATATGAATTTAATTACAATTATGCACGCTTGATAGACTGATGATAGACAAATGATAGATGATTGATTAGATAGATAGATAAATGGATAGATAGATGATAGACAGATGGATAAACAAACAGGTCTGGGTAAGAAATTTATCCTAACTAAAAGTACATTCCTTTCAACCAAACACTAGAGGTCTGTAGTTTTTTCCAGCTCTCCACTTCTGAGCTAAGAGGCACTGGATGTGCCACTCTATGAAAGACCATCTCTCCATATCATCATGTTATTCACTGTTTTCTTCCTTTTTAGAATCGTAGCAGTTAACAAGTTACTTAAGGCGACCATCCCTTCCAAGGTTAGATAACTGGATTTTTAAATATTGGAATAATTGCTTTTCCTTTTTTTTTTTTTTTTTTTTTTTCTGAAACAGTATATAAGTTGGATCTCTGCAATCTCTTGTTTGAGAATGGGGGAGCAAAAGAGGAGATGCTGGAGTCCCTGTAGCCTCTAACAGATGGACAGACAGACAAACACTCCTATTACTGACACTTAATTACCATGATCTGATTACAGTGACCTCCCTTAGTATTCATATTTGAGTTCCTCCAGTGTTTTTTCTCCCCCTTTGCCATTAGATGGATGTGTTATGCCTTTGTCTTTGCAACCTTCACCCGTCCACAGGGAAGACCTGTGGACACATCTCCACTATCTCTCACATCCGTCCATGGCATGGCATAGATCAATTCACTCCTGTTATATGGTCACCATGTCATTCATCTCTAGGCAGGATGATAGGAATACCTCAAAGGCTGTCACAGTAGACTATAAAGAAGCAAGGAACATCTCAACACATCTCTTTGGCCAGTGAAAAGCAATGGGTATCTAAACACACCCTTTTGGCCAGCAAAATCTTTGCTTTTCCTATGACAAAAAGGGAATTAATATACCTCAGAAATGGCTCAGAAGCCTTTTCTCTCAGATTGACTTCAAAAGCACCCTGCTTTTTTGAGTGTTCAGTGTTTAGCTGATATCAGCTAATTTGGTTACAAAGTATGCTGATATATTAACTACAAGAAACAAAATTCCACAGTTTAGTACCCAAAATTAAAGTTCTGTTGTACATGTGGCCTATCTGGTACGAACAAACAAACACGCAAACAAAAACTCTTTCTAATGAAACAAAGACAAAATTCTTGTTGTCCATACAGTAAACCATGCAATGAATCGCTTTGTCCAACTGTGAGATTTATATTTGTACAAATATAAAATGTTTCTTACTAGAACATATCAAAACTTTGCATGAAAGCATTTTGAAAACGTGGAGCTTGACCTTACAACTTTCATCCTTTCATGAGCACTACCACAAAAAATCTTGCTTTGGGGATGTGTACATCTTTCACACACACTAAAGCAAGCCTTCACAAACTGTTGGGTTATCATACGCAAAGAACATAACCTTTCATGTGGGGTCACCAGCAGTGAAAAGAGAGAAATTCAACAGCTATGATGCACATATATAACAGCCTTCATACATGGTGAAGGTCTTCACAAAGAGGGAGATAAGCAACTTTGTGTTCACTGAGGCAATAAGCAGATTTAATTGAAGAAACTGAGGGTTTAGGCGTTGAGGTAAATGTTCTGGTGGAAACTGAGGGAGTAGATCTGGAGTCATGCTCAGTAGAGGAATGTCCTTTGGAGGGTTTGCCAAGAGCCCACACTGCAAAGACCGTCATGAACAGTGATGGAGGCACTCCGTAATCTTCTTGCAAGGTTTGATTCCCTGTGAGATAAAGAGCCTTGCAGCACTTCAGCTTTTGCCCAGTATCGGTCTTAAGGAGGCTGAGGAAAAGATGACAAGGCTGAGAATGGCTTCACAGGCCATCATTATCAGCTGAGGCAACCAGGAGAGCTTATTCCTGGCTGTTCTGAAATGTGCCAATGTAATCATACACATGAAGGCATAACTGATCTCATCCTTAACAACTACATGGGAGGTTTTTTTGCCATCTATATCATTTTCTACCGTTTCATTTCCTTCCCTAGACACTATTTTTTGCCATGCCACTTCCTTACCTTAGTGTGATTATAGAGTCTTATGTAGTAGATTCCCGTTTGCTTGTTTCCTCTGGGAAGACTCAATTTGTCTTCCAATAAAGCAGAATATCTCAAAGAGGAATTTGTCAAGCATTACCATGTGAAAGGGCAAATGAAGCTGCTCTTTTGGACACAGATCATCTTCTGTTTTGTTCCTGCAGTTGCTAGGCCAGTGTAGAGCTGGTACATGTCTAGAAATGATAGAGAACAATGTCAGTCAGGAAGGGATGTTTTTGTATTCATTCATCCATCACAGCGTAGCACAATACCAATGCCACTCTATGCAACAGCAAAAGGGAATGGAAAGGAGAAGGGCTCTGAGGCCCTTCTGGGGGAGCACCACAGGGCTGGGGCCATCAGACCTCCCATCCAAGTGGGCCAAAATACAAATTCTGCCTTAAGGACAAGTGTTCCATCAGTAGGGGGCTTCTTGTGTCAGCTCCTACTGTTGCCAACTCTTTTAGTAGCAGCTATATGCCAGCCTGCATTTTTCTCAGCTGAAGGCCAAAGAAACAGATAGCTGTCAGAAATCCATTCATGGGCACGAAATAAGAGCACCAACTACTGCAAAGTGTTTGGCATTGCTGTGTTTTGTTGAATGGTACCTTACTTGAACAGTTGGTCCCTCAAGGAACCTGGTACTAGCAGATGGCGTAAAGCACTGTTCAGATGTTAGGAGGGTTATGTCCAGAACACTTACAGCTGTGTAAAAGTCAGTGGGAGCCTGAATTACATGCAAAATGAACAATCATTGGGGAATAAAAATATTCTAAACAGTGTTTCCACTAATCAGCTTTTAAACATATCACCTCACCAGGAGGAAATCAATTTTTTTTGCAAGTAATACAAGGGATTCTTATTACATGGTATGAGTTAAGTCTAACTGATTAATCCCTTAAGTAAAATTTCTTTCTTTAAATTAATTCAACGCTTTCTGCTGCCACTCAGTTATTTTGCCTAAGGACATCACATTTGTTTGCTCACTCCTACCTGTCTAGGCACACCCATTCAGTGTTATAATGCCTTCATTAGTTAAATGGATGATCCCTTGTTATAATTATATGAAACATATTACAGTAAACATGCTGTCTCGCTCTTTAGATCTGTTTTTCATCACTGAGTCCAATCTGATAATTTAAATGACTCTAGCTGAGCACCATTAGAAAGGGCCCAATCCAAATCCTAAACAGTATTTACAGTGATTTGAACAGCCTTGGAGTTTAGGCCATAACAAAATTATAACCATATTTTTTCTGCAATTGTTTTCTGAAAGTGATCTTATACTTTTACTGCAATAGAAAGGGATACCGGGAAGGGTTTGGGGAAATAAAAAGTTCAATACCCAGTAGATGGTGCTGTAATCAAATTCTAAAACCTGTTACACGAGAGCCACTTAGCTGTGTGTCATGGTAAATTTCTGCAATTAGTAAAGAAAGCATGTTTGTTTTAAAGACACATGTTATTGTGTTTCAAACATACTTATTAATCTAAAGCAGTAATTGTCTAGGCAATATGCTGAAACAACATAAAAGTCGAAGAAACACATAACATGCGCTTTATGTGCATTGAAAATAAATGGTTTATAGATCTTTTCTCACATCACTCAGGCTCTGTGGTCCTAGGTTTGAAGGAGACTTTAACTAAGGCAGGTAATGCACTGCTCTCATTATAGGTAAGCAAAACAAAAATTCTGCAATCTGTATTACCTTGTGTGTTTAACCCCATGGATCAGATTTCACAGGCACAGAAATGTGATCAGCTGATAAGCCAGGAAAATCATTTCACAGAATACCAAGTGAATAAATTATATGTATTTAGGGTTTTGTTTTTGTTTTAAGGCTTGGCTTTCTTTCAAACTCTTTGACATTGTTGCTACAGTCCTCCACCACCTGCACTTCCATATCTGATCCTCAAATTCACCCATTTTATAACTGGAACTGAATACAATGGCCGTGTCCTGAAATCAGCCCGTACTTTTCTCCTCCACGGTCTTCATTACAGCTCGCTGTTGTTGATAACCTTTGATCTCCTCTTCAGGTCTGCCTATTTCTGCTTAACTTTTGAATTGCACCCACCTATCTGATATTGCAGGTTCTCCCAGGGAGGGAGCTGCTAGCCATGCATAGGAGAATAATCTCTCAGGAGGAGCTGGGGGAAATTCAGCATTCAAGAGACAGGCATTTTGATCATAGATAATGACATTGCAGGAAGCTCAGGATCATCACAGGCCGGCAGAAAACCAAGCTTCTGCTTGTTGGACTTAAGTATTTGAGAATATAACTCCATTAATAATTTTTTATTTGATCTTAAAATCAGCTTGGACAGTTGTCTTTTCTAGAAGGAGCAGTGCCTGTACACAACTTCCTTGCCCAAGACCTCGATATGGTAAACACAGAAACAACTCTTCATACTGGAAAACACCAAACAAGCTCCTCTGCTACGCACTCACCCACTGGACCCACCTGAAGGTCATGGCCAGAGCAAGCAGCTAAAGAGCTGTGGGCAGCCCTTGGGACCCCACACCCACCAGAAGTCACTGCATTCACTGGGGTGAACACTGGGTGCTGTGGTTTGCTCTTCACACCCTGGGGCCAGCATCTGGCAGACTTGAAACCATCTTCTGTGCCTTCAGCTGTTTGATCCCTGGCCCAACTCTTTCTGTTTTTTTAGGAAGCCTTTTAACAAAGTTCTCATTCACTTCAGATGCATATTTAATTCACCGCTTTCCTAAACAGTGTGATTACAAACACCATATGCCTACATACACAGACAGCTGAAGTCTAAGAAAACTAGACTGAAACAAAGAAAACTTTTTCTCATAAATCATGTTTCCTACAGAAACAGTTTTCACTTATGCAGAATGCAGGGTTGCAGCAACGATTCCTTGGGCTACAGAATTTCATTTAACACACAGCATGGTTTTTAAATAAGAAATATAACAGGATGAATCTATATACTTAGAGCATGAAACTCACTTCCCAGTGTTATTAATACATACGCACACAGGGCCACGTTGTAGCCTTGGGTACACATGCAGGTTTGCACTGAAGTCAAGGGAAGCTGTGCAAATGCATCTGAGGACAGGCGTTTCCCCTTATCATAAATTTTTCAGAAAATTTAATTATTATGTATGATAATTTTAGCTAATGAATACATTTGTATGATTCATTTATTATGTATCAGTCATTTATAAGGTATCCACAGCATGTTTTATTAATTAATATTAAAACCTTGTATTTATTTTAATTCATATTTCATCAGGATTACTTCTTTGAAACGCTGTAGTCTTTCTTTTAACCTTTTCTATCTCAGACCTGATTCCTGCTTCAGTGAGACTCCAATCCAGTTTTCATAGAAGACAATAGGAGGCTTTTCAATCGTTTCAATGGCCTATAGATCAGGGTAGTTAAATACAGAAGGATATTATTAGGTCATTGGCCTATACCAGGCATATATGTAATAATTGGTGACACAAAAAGTGGGGGTGGAACAAACCTCAAGAATCACTGAGCTTTGACCCTCTTCATGTACATGAGAATGACCACAGCCAGTCTGTGGAGAGGGACATGGTACAGGACCCATCACTTCTTTTCTGTCCTTGTCCAGGACGTGGAGGGGTAGGATCCTTGCCCAGGATTATAAATGTTATTGTGTCGTTGCCTTTTTTAATTCTATAACCAAAGGATAGGCTTTACCTTCCTATGTTTTTACCTTCCTATATATTTACCTGCCATGTTATTCTGCTCATTCCTCTGTTACAATGTTCTGTCATTATAGAGAAAGAAATCTCTGTTCTTTATAGGATTTGTATTTTATAACAGAAAGTAACTTTTAGGGGAAAAAATATTTTTAATAAGCACTGTGTTTCTTTCCACATACTGCACACAAAAAGTCTCACTTTTCTCCATCACTAATTTTGGACCAAGTCAAAAAGGCAAAATTTGAAGAAAAAGGGAAAAGGGAAATCCCAAATCTTTGCAAATAATAGGATCTGTCTTTGACCATTAAAAATGTAAGTAGTTTTCATACATATCAGTGAGATAAAAGTAATTAAATTCACATTGGGGGGGGAGGGAGGGGGAGGGTGGCTTGCAAAGATATGCAGCAAGGCACCGCATACTTTGCTTTGGGAGATCATCCTCAAACCTGTAGACCTAAAACAAGAGCTGAATACTCAGGAATAATAAAAAATACACAGAAATATTGATGGGAAAATAATATTTGAATTTTCAGAGCCATCAAAAATCAGCCATGAATGAACTACTGGTTAAAAAAAAAAAAAAAGAGAGATTGACCGAGAGACAGACAGATGCTGAAGCTGGTCACATGCAAAGCAGACTTCAACAAGCTGTGCTGTTAGCTCTACTCCCACATAAAGTAAGGGATGCTGAGGTAGTAGTCCCAGAGCTGGAAAAAAAAAAAAAAAAAAAAAAAAAAAAAAAAAAAAAGGAAGAAAAATAGATCTTTTATTTTTCTTTGTTATGTTTTATTTCTTCCAGATTTGCCATTGCAGAGCTCATAGGACCTGGCATGGAGACCCTTAATGAAGTAGAGAAGATTTAACCTATTTCAATAGAATTTAGGATAATTTCTTGTGGCCCACTTTACATTCTGGTGTGCAGTGCTGTCTGTGCAGAATCTCAGTTGTAAGGAGGATAGGTTTCTGTCAGTTGTCAGCATTGACAAACACTTTGCAAAATACATCTTGGTAAAATACAATCCATTATTTTCCTTTCAATGCACTGATTTCCAAAAAACATTCAAATATTGAAAAATGTTACAGATGTTCTACATTTTTTTACACTTAAGCAACTTAAAAATATATATATTTATTTTTGGAGATAAAATAAACAATTAAATTTGTTCTCCACCTATTTTTGTGCTGAAATTAAACTCAGGCTGAATTTTTACAGCTAAATTACAAACTCTGGAGAAAATTAGGATTTCTATTTGTAGCCCTAATGCAGTTTTCATAAGAGTGGCCCAACTGCATTGCTGTGCCTCCGACCCTTTATTCCTGAGGTGCCCTGTTTGAGAAATGCCTGCTTCCAAATGTAGCAAAATGAGAAATTACTGTGCCTGTCTAACAAATCAAAAATAAATGAAGTAACAACATAAAGGTAAATTTACTGTTATTTATAATTTACCATTTTTACCTTGTTTTCAATTGTCTCTTAGTCCTCTTCATTCTAGGAGCCCATTACATTTTATTATGCTAAACCCTATCTTCTGTCACATAAATTACAGTTAAAGATCTTAATATTAAAGCCTCTTAGCTCCCAGACCATATTTCAGGCTTTGTTCAAACCAGACATTAATGCTGAAATTGAACACAGATCACTTTGTCATCATTACCTATGATCTCAAAAGTATAATACAATCTTTGCTATATATGGCACAAAAATGCTTCTTTGTATAACACTGAATTATGGAGATATATTGATATTCTTAATATTTTGACAAAACAATAAAACTAAATATGTTAGCTCTTTAGCAGATACCAGCTATTGTAACAACAGTTACAGAGGTAAAGGTTTATTTATTCCAGGTAAAATAGGAGATTAATCATATAGTTATTTTAATCCTAATTTTTCCCTGGTATAATTTAGCCTTCCCGCTTGCTGATACAGGAAGTCTGTTGCCAATGTTCATCATCATCTGCCTGGGTTCACAATATCCACCTTTGTTACGGGAACAATATTCTCTTTTTAGTGCTTGTGACTCCAGCAAGGAGAACCACCAGAGCAGGCTGTCTTTCATCTTATTGCTTATGTTTTACCTTCACCTCAGAATTATCCTAAAATAGATGAGTTGGAGCCTCAACTGGGCTCGCTGAACAGGAACTCCCTCAGGTTTCAGGACCAGGCTGTGCCTCAGCAGCAGGCAGAGTTTCTATCCCCATTTCCCAGCAAAAGGAATAACCGATATTACCAGTACCAATTTCAGGATATCTTCCCCAGAGTGTTTTTACCGAGGCATCGCCTGCATAATATCTATTCCAATACATGAAAAGCCACATATGATTTCTTCTTATCCATGCCAATTAAAAAAGCCGCCTCTGTTTCTGGCAGCCCGGTAAGGATCTGGCTCCATCCTGTCATTGTGGCAGGAGGAGACACAGCCCCCATAAAGCTCTGCCCATGACAAAATACCTTGTTTGATTTTTCCCCATCTTTTGGACTGCCCACAGACTGTCCGGTTATTCCTGAGGATTGGCCACATGTGCAAGGGCACCGAAGCCACGAGGTGGTTTTTCTGCTGCCTGGCTGAATATTTGCTATTTGAGAAGGGGGAAGAGCTGCCCCTCAGCAATGCCCACTTCTGTCTGCCTGCTCATTATCTTCATACGAAAAGCAAAGACCCGTGTAAAAAGGTGAGGTGAATACATCTCGGTATGGGCAAACATAAAAGTCGCAATCACAGCTCTCCAAACATAAACAAACTCCTGCAAGCACTGCTCTGCACAGGTGCTGGCTTGCGTGCAGAGAGCAGTTGGTGACAATTTCTCCATCTCTGCCCACTGGTATTGGAGTTTGGGGTATAGCAACGTCTTTCATTTTAAAGAGAAGGTTATTTTTTTAATATATACCTTTTCATTATAACTACGAGTAAGATCATGAGTTCTTCTCATGATGGAGGTATAAATATTACATTGTATGGCTGAAATAGTCTGCCTCTGTTCCTGGAGAATACCCTTGGGTAAAATAGTGTGTCAGGGCAGCTGATTGCCTGCTCATTTCAGTTTGCTTACTTTTTACAAATAAATTGCTAGACAAATGAATAAAAAGAGAACGTTAACTTCAGACAATCGTATTCATAATGCAGCCCCATTATTGTTTCAGAGGTGTTAAGCCTAAATTAAAGTTATTTCTGAAATTAGCTATACTTTTTTTTTTTGGCTTATTTCTTTCCTCTCAGTAAAGGTGGGGGGGAATCTTGTAGTGATGAGAACATGGGTTGCAGAAAAATGGGCTTTCTTCACAGCTTTCTTGGATGAAGTGAGGCAAGTCATATGGCTTGGGTTCAGAGCACCTCCTAGCATGTGCTGCCTTTGGCTCTTGGGAGCAGTTGCAGGTGGCTTTGACCTGAAGATGGTATGCAGTTTTGTCAGGCATGCATACAGATTTCAGGGGGTCTACACCTTGAATATCCCTTTTCTTCCACTTTTGGCTTTTTTATCTTTGTAATTTGCCTTCCCTTTTGTAGGAAAGAGCAATTTGTTACCCAGTTTACCAATTTGCTGCCTCTGACACTATTAACTCATTTCTTGCATGATCCAGACTATAGGAACTGCAGTGTTTTGCATGTTTAAAACTTTTTCTGTCTTCATCTTTCAATTTTTCACCTTCATATTATTCACAAGGTGCTGCTTTCTGATAGATTTACAAGTATTCCCTTTTCTGATAGGTTTTAGATTCTGTTATTATCCTGTAAGTGCTAAATGATAATGATTCATCTGTTCATTTCAATAGATACACAGTTATTTCCAGGGGTTGTTAATTATATAAAAAGATAATTTTACATAAATGTTGGTCTTAAAAAACAGACTGTGTCTCTGTTCATTGCCCAGAAAGCAAGGATTTGAATTTTATTTTTTCAGTTTTGTTTTTGTTTTGTTACTTGATGTTCACATGCGAGTGAAGCAAGCAATTGATTCATTCGTGTGAATGAAAAATGCAGCATAATTGCTCTAGTCTGTCCGGCCTGAATTATGTGCTGCTGGCACGGGAACAAGTAAATAATACCTCATCTGTTTACTGCTCTGATCAACCTTGCCATTTGAACCGGCGGCTAACAAAAGAGAGAGGAAATCCACAGTTTGCAGATAGCGTGAGCCAGGAGTTGGCAAACAGCAATTACATGGCAAAAGAGGGACCCCAGGTAAATTTTGCCTGGCATTCAGCAGGGCTGATAAAAGGGGCCTTTGCCTCCTCAGACTGATTATATTTGTTACTTTGGGAAGAGTGTTGTGGAGGGGTGAGAGCTAGGTCTGCATTGATACGGAGTGAAGTGTCTTTTCCCACCTCTCTTCCTTCCCAAAGCTGAGGAGCACTGCTCTGCTCTGTGGGCTTATGATGCTTGAGGTGTCCCCATGGTTTGCAAAGTGGTTGATTTTATTTTCTTTTGATTGTTCTTGATCCTCTGCTTGATCCTAAGGTTTATATGTATAAGGCCATAAATCTTAACTGAAGACCTTCATTGTTTATAAGAATGTTTATGACACAGCATCTTTCTGTGAGCCTCTGTCTCTTGGGTGTTTTTTTGCCTTCTTGCACAAGAGCATCTTCTTACCATGCACCAAGTTTAAGCAAAGCTGACATAATTAAGTGGCATTATCTGTCTAGAACTAAGCTGTTTCTAGAAATCATTCACCATGCTGGGGTCCCATCTCCAAGTGACTCCCTTGTGCCCCATCCTTATTTGTCCATTGAAGACAATTTTAAGGAATGTAAAAATATCTCATTGAAAACCAATTTCTTTATCATCTACATTTCTGTTCCTGCTACTGTTAGTCTCATTGCCAGGAACCCATGTCTGTGCATAAAAGTAAAGAACACATAAAAGTGGAAAAGCCATCAGCTGATAGCTATAATCATAGACAGAAGGATCAGAGAGCTTTAAAATAAGTATTCGACCTCATTGGCAGCAAGTACAAAATTCCGGGTGGTGTCAGTAGGCAGGATCCAAATACGGACTTCCATTGTTCCACATGAGTTTTTCCCTTTAATTCACATCATCATTAAATTTAAAAGCTTGTTCTGAAATCCACAGTAAACAATGACAATTAGAAACTTTGCTCTATCTGACTTTAGCCAGGCTTTAACTTGCTCAGTTAGGATAGTCTTTAACATCCATGGTACAAGAAAAATGTGTTTGCTTATATGTTTTTCTCCCATATTTGGTCATTGATTTTTTAAAATTATTGGGTATGAAATTCAGATCAAGCTTTTACGATTTTTACTACTGACCTTCATTACACTTCTTTCTTTTGCAGCCGTCAAATTAAAGTGATTTATATCTTCTAAAGTTAAAGCATATTTCCGATGATCGTGATAATTATCTTCCAGATAAGAGTCCATCATATTTAAGACATTAGGTCGACAGGGGTGTGTAATGGCAGCCATAAGTCACATGAGGACTTATCTCTTGGGGACCGTCTTGATGTATTCCCAGAGAGAGATGCCCCAGTGGGGTCTCAGCTCCAACAAAGGGCCAACAGTACCAAAAGTTCTGCATTTGAATTGCTTGAACACATAATTTCACGTGTTTAGCTGGTGTAAAAATGATTGTTAGAATATGGTAGGGAATGCTACTCACAAATAGCCTTACTTCAACATTTTTTGTAAGGGAAATTTGAGATGTCGTTCACATTTTAGAAATTTCTACTTTTATTCACTCCTGCTCTCTACAGAATTTTATTTGCAATTAAATAAATATCCACAAAATCTTGTAGAGTGAAGGATGCTGGCTTTATAATTTTGTGTGAAGTAATTACATCAACTAAAAGAAGATGTTAATGTGTTATGTTTTAAATATACATTTGTTTTATTTCATATAAAAGGGAAATTTAATTTTACTTTCTAAGAATAAATTACATCTAGTAAAATGCAATGGACTGTAAAGTAGATGGAAGATTCTTTTATACTGAAAATATTCTTTCTACAAAAATTAATTGGTCCTCACTTTAAAAATTTTGTACTGGCAAATGTGTGTTCTCTACATATATGGTATTATCTGGCAGTAAAATTTATTACCACCTGAACTATTCATCTCTTTATTTCAGGACACAAAATCTTCAAAATTGTTCCCTAGTGCTGAGGTGAAAGCTGGCTCAAAGCACAATTATTTCAATTTCAAAATGATGGAAGATAGGAAGTGAAAGTGCAAGAGAAGAACTGTGGAAAAATTCTTCACCTTTGGAACTGTTAACTTTTAGCATCCAAATAATAATCATATCTAAAATAAGAAGGACTTGGTTCCCCTAGCAAGAGCTTGTGCTCTGTATGACCTGCTGAAGCCCTGTATCTCCTTAGACAAGGTCTAAGGTCTCAAGGTCTCTTGCTCTTGAGACCTGGTAGATTTGGTCCCAATACATATACATAATTTTTATAACTGTGAAATCAAGTTTTGCTCCTATTTCAGATTTCAAATGTACTTTTTCATAGATAATATCATATGGGATACAAGTCTGATTTTTCCAAGATCTGAGCTCTGCTCAACAGGTACTTGCTCTCCATCATGCTGCCACTTCCCATTGCCATTTTCAGGCCCCACATTGTCTGTTGACCAAGTGCTTTGCAGAGTATCTATATTTTTTGGCTAATAACCAGGCCAGAGCCTCAGGGTTCACACATAAGAGAACAAGAGCTGCTGTTGAATTCAAAGATTGCTTTCCCAGCAGAGATTTCTGACAACCTTGCTTGATTTCCATGAGTGTCTTTGGGAGAACAGCAGTCATCCCATCTGAGCATGCACCTAACTGACTACAGCATAAGGGCTCTCATTAGGATTATCTACCACCACTGAGAAAAGAACTTGTACATAGTCCTTGGGGCTGCTTTCCAAACTGGGTCTGTGTCTTTTAGCAGGTATTTGCTAATGTATTTTTAAGCCATGCCACTTTACAGAATCACAGAATCACAGAATTTTCTAGGTTGGAAGAGACCTCAAGATCATCGAGTCCAACCTCTGACCTAAAACTAACAGTCCCCAGACTTTACTCCTTGATGTAACTTTTTTCCACCCTAAAAAGGGAAACCTTTCTCAATAAATAGTTTTTTTTTTTACATATTGAGTCCCAGAATACACCATCAGATTTACCATAAGCCACTCTTTTGGTGGGCTTCTGCTCAGAAACCTGCCAAGTGGGGAAGGGCAACCCCTTGTTGCTGCTCCCGTCACTCCCCAGGCAGACTCCCCCAACCAGCCCCGCTTTGCCATGTCAACCACCTTTTTTTTTAATAATAATAATAATTAAAAAAAAAAAAAAAAAAAAAAGATGCCTGTCTAGTTTTCATTGAATTACTTCGTATAATTGCAGAATATGTAGAGATCAATCGGGAAACTAGCACATAGCTGTTAAAATGGTGCTGTGGCAGCAGTCGCTATAGGAGGAATAAATCCACTTTGGTGCCCCCTGGGACATCTTCCAATGTTCCTGTAATTTTCTTCCACCATAACTGTGTTTTAGCCTCTTTACAACACATGTATCATACTAAAGGGTAGGCATGTATGAAGAAATGAAACACTTTTTGTAGCTTTTCTTTAAGGCACTTGCTGTTTGTACAAAGAAGCCTGTTTTACATCACCACACACAGGACAGAAGAGAAGTCAGCTGTTTCAAAGACCTGACCTCTTAATAAAGGTGGAGAAGAACTGCCTAGGAACACTTTGGTTCCTTAAGACAGAAGGGTGTCTAATAAAAGTCTCTGATGTTGCTCTTCGGACCACCTGTAATTGCTGGAGATCTGAGTCCCCATATTTTACTCATTTTATTGTGTCAGGCACTGCACTTTGAGAGGCACTGCTAACGTTTGCTGTTTAATGCCACCTTTGATATTCAAGCAGGCCAGGTTTAGGGAACAAGCTGAACTGTCGACAGAGGCAAAATATGTGCAAAGGATCCTTGCAGAGCACCTATTAACTGTGCCTTTAAAAGACAAATACCCTGATTATATATCATCTTGGCAACCATCTCAAAATTGCTATCAGAAGCCCAAAGTACAGACTGGTAAACCACAGGACTTGGCAAACTTTGAAGAGATTTGAGATTGAGGCTGATTGAGATTCATAGATAAACTCACTCCTGTGACAGAACTCTTTCATTATTCTCAACAAAAAGATTGCTGTGCCTCACAGATCATAGAAATGTAAAGTATTTTCATGGAAGAAAGGCATAGGCTGAAGTTGATATGAGTCATCTTTTGTGAATCTGAATTGACTGAGCATCCTATGATGAAGAGAGTGGGTTTCTGTTCTCTGCTAAGATGTTTCCACATGATGGCCCTTTTATGATGTTTTTTGTGGAGATCTCCTTTTTCCTCAGAATTAGGATGAATGTCAAGATGATCCAGGGTGATACAAAGTAATAGATAGATAGGCATGGAACATACTGATCCTGCTCACTTCTAAAAAATGACCATCACTCTCTTTGTTTGGATCATCTTTGATTAGCAACCTCTTCAAATAATTGCTGTGAGGGTAATTGCTGGTCTTTAGAGTTATATCAGTGTCTGACAGTTACTATTCTTGTCAAAAACAAGTCCCATTTTTAAGAAATTAATCAGTTAAAAATACGGGCACACAGTTGCTGTGCAATACATATTTTTCTTATTTTGTGTACATCCCTTTTCTCACTTTTTCTTTTTATCTCCCAGCTTAATCTCTCTTCCTGAGACTGTAAGCCTTTCCACAGTAGTTTCAGGTAATGAAGCAGCTAGAGAAACCAGGAATAAATCTCTCTGCCTTTTTTTCAGCAGGGATACTTTGGCTGCAGAGATTTTATGAAGGGAAACCAAAATAATGAAGTCTCAGATCAGGAAAGGAGAGCAACTTGCTGCAGCGTGTCCTTCTATCAGCCATCATCCCATGAGCAACATCCAAGGAGGATGAAAACAGAAAGCAGGTCAATGATCTGTCAGTGCTGTCCTGCGCCAGCACTGTAAACTCAGAAGCATCCCTGTGTCCAGAAATTTGGAGGTGTCTTTCATAGATTTGGTGTTTATCTGCACAGGGTGTTTATCTGCACAGTGCCATTGAGACTGGGGGGATTTTGGCAAATCCAGAAAGACATACTTAAGGTTCTCCATCAGAAATGAGTGTATTTGTAGAAATCACACTGGGAGGAGTTGGCAGCATCTGCAGGAGGATTTAAAGCACCTTATGTGCTTTTAATGTTTTCTTTACCACTGTTGATGTTTTCAAGCTATTTCTATGTGATACTGTTATTACTAGTGTTGCCAAATACTTAACTTAATACATATTTATAGCTAATGATGTACCCATTAAAAGCCCTATAATGTTTACTTATGGTTTCAGATACTTTATCTGCAATAAATTCTTTCAAACAAACAAAAACAGAAAATATGTGTGGATACAGGAGACATATTTCTGAATAGCTTTGCATTAAATTACTTATATTTTTCATCATGACAACCAGAGATTAGTCACAGAAATATCAGTGTTTTTACTAGTGATAAACAACATGATGGTGTTGATTTTTCCACAGTATAAACAACAGTTAGATAACACCTGATATATGGCACAAATTAGAAGTCCCCCAAAGCCTGATTTCATTCACATTGATAATTTGGTTAAACAATAATTTCCAGAAACTACAACCTTTTAATAAAGATATTCACTGCTGGCAGAAATCTCATCCCACTCTCTATTTATGCCTTAGTACATTTTCTAAAGGTTCTTTGCACTTTGTTACTTAATTATGCATCATGTTTACCATACTCATTTTACAATTACATGACAATGCGGTTGTAAGCAGCAGCTGCTAAGGGAGGCAAGGAAGATCCTCGGTTATCTGATAGCTCCCTTGATTCACTTTTTTTTGCCCAGAAATAAGAAGCACCTTGGATTGCTCCTTGTAAACAGGCAGAGACAAGTCTCTCAAGATATCCCAGCAGCTATTCCTGGTTGTCACTCATGGCAACTGGTTAAAGAGCTGCACAATTTATATTGTTATCTCACTTTGAATGGAAATGCATAATATGTTTATAATGGCTATAGATATGCCAGACCTTGCTCTGTCCATCAGCCGTGTGGGCCGTCAGATCTAGCACTGCTACGTGTTGTACAGGCGTATTTTAACCAACCAAGGGGCTCCCAGGCCAGACAAAAAAAAAAAAAAAAAAAAAAAAAAAAAAAAGGGGAGGATAACAGAGCAGATTTGCAGGAATGTTGTAACAACCCATCACCTGGCAAACTGCTCTGATGTGTCTGAGAAAAGAGTTATGATTATACTGCAGCAGCCATGTGTTCAAGCCCACTGCTCAATTGCTCCAGTATCTCCATGTGTGGCCTCAGCAAACCAGCCTTCACCTAGTGCTGGCCATGTTCTGTCTTGCACTGTCCCCACCAGCTGTTAGCTGCATGCCAAGCAGCAAGTCGTGGGCACCATGAAGGTGAGCTCAACATCATCACCCAGCATGGGGAAGACCAGAAATAACTCAAAATGTAGTAAATGGTTGGACCTGGTTAAGGACAGAGGTAAAGCATGGTAGCAAGGCTACATCTTGGGTAACCACCTACCTTTTGGTGCTTGCCAAAGCAATAGGTCTCTCTATGAGCTTGTCTTCAAAATTGGCAGAAGAGCCCTTTGCTTTCAAGTCAGACTTTGCTTGCAAATAGAAGGGTAATGAGAATGGGTTTACCACTCTGGTGGATGGGTTTTTGGTTCTTTTTACTCTCTGTGCAAATAATTCTTAAATCTTCTGTTCAGAGCACACAACATGCTCTGTCAACTGTCCATCATTGTGCTTTATTTCAATTCTTTTCATTTGCAGTCATTTCCACCACATGCCTATAGTTCCAGGCAATTCCTACTTACAGAAGGTAAGAAGACAAATGACTCAAACTGAAACTTGCCCAGAGGCAGATATGTTTTTCTTAAATTAATTAAAGAAATTAGGAAATGATGAAGGCATAGCCTCAGGAGTTATTCCAGTTTTCCTGTCACGAGCTGATAAATTTTGATTTAGAGGAGATTTTAAAATCCCTCACTGATGGCTTTCAGTATGTCCATTTCCAAATGTAACTTGCAAACACAAATACAAAACACTCGCTGGAGTAAATTGTCAGTAGCAATAAAGCTGGATGTCTTCATTATGCTAGAACTGATTGCTCCAGTTTCTTCTGAGTCTTCCAGGTTTGCTCAGTTGATAAGACTGAAGCCACAAACCTCACTTAGTAACTAGCCAAAGCTTCTAGTTTAAGAGATGTCAGCCATATCCTTCAGTAACAAAGTGAAAGAACTCCTGTTGTTCTCCTGTGTAGGCAAATGTCATTTTTCCTGAAAGTTTTCTGATGTCTCCAAAACCTATTTTTCACAATTTATGATTTGCAAGCCCATTTACATTCCCATTGAATATCAATAGTTGTCCAGAAATACTAAATGGTAATGAGAAAAGCTGAAGGGCACTCATACATGGGAGGAAAAGGAGACTGAATGTCTTTAATTTGTCCCTTTCCTGTGTTAACAGCTAACTTCAAAACTGTGAACATTGCATATAGTTTAACACACTCATTTAAAAGATAAGGTTTCTCTGTATTGACAGATCTCATTCCCAAAAGATAAAACTATGTTTTTTTGTCAGTCTTTCCAAAGACAGAAGCCTTTTATTAGATCATAAATTATTGGGAGGACAGAGTTGATAGACTTCTGTAGGCTGATAATGTACTTTGAAAGAAAAGGCAGTTTTACACTTCTGCAAAATCGTATTTAAAATATTTATATACCTATCAACGGAGACACTGAGGTAATTCACCTCTGGGTCACTGGTTCAAAACCAAACCAGCTCTTTTACATCCAAAATGTGTTGCCTTCTGACAGCTGTAGAGTTGCCTACTTTTTGTTGTTGTTATGATCCTATTAGGCTTGCTCTCTGCATCATATGGTCCTCTTGGATAAAATTTGGCAACACCCAGAAGAAAGGCCTAGGACTGGATACAAAGAAAATAAAGTTGAACTTTTTGTTTTAGCAAAATTTCAGAATGAGTTGGGTGAGATATCACAGGACCAGGCAATAACTTCCCTACTAGAGCTAATACAATATGTACTATTAGGAAATGCACTGTATATAGCTCATAAACTAGCTAGTCTGCTGTACACAGAATGCCTGCAGTCTCATAAAATGTTATTCTTTTGCTTTATCTTGTTAGTATAATGTGAAGCTTCATTAAGCTGCCAGATGAATCATATAGTAATTGGATATAATGAATTTAATTATGTAATTTCTTTTTTCATAATGAAACAAAGTCATATTTTACAAACAGGCAAAGTATTGTTTGGAGTTACAGATTTAAGCTAACATTTGGCAAGAAATGCACAACTGAGGACTAATGGCTCTTCTTTTTCTCTTTTCCTGGTTTTATATGACCTTCAGTGTTTGGATTTGACCATGACCAGATCTGTGCTAAATGGAAGAAATCTCATGTCCTCAGCACTGTGAGCCACCTCCACCTTGTCCAGGCTCCATGGTGGAACCAAAAACTGAGAGTGTCTTCTGCCTGAAGCAACATGAGAATGACTAAGTGGTGTTACCAGAATTAGCTTCATGAAACTTTCTCAAGATCCAATGTCTTGTCTCCATTACTGGCCAGAAATGGGTGTTTCTCTTTGGTTTTGACCCAGCAGCATGCAAGGGGTGGGAAAGCAATCCTCTAGGATTGCTCACCCCTCTCTGCAGGACCCAAGGTCAGGGCATGCCAGTCTAGCAGCAACAATCAGAGAGCAATGTCATCTCCAGAGGTGGTCCTAGGTCGCTCTCATGTGCCACAGATTTCTCTGGGAGATGAAGGGGCTCTAAGTCTCCCAGAGACCGCTCAACATCTCACAGGGCAAGGTATTAATGTCAGCCCTTCCCTTCCTACCTCCCATTAATGACTTTCTGATGACCTGTGCTTATAATATCCTCCACCCTTCTCACTACTTGGTCATTGAGGATGTTCCAAGGAAATGAAGCCTAATGATAAAACAGTACTTGAAATATCAACATCCCTGGCCTAATTAGAGCCAGGCCAATGGGCCCTAATTGCATAACTGAAATGCACCCAGTTGAGTTCTTTCTATTGTAACTTGACTACACGTCTCGGCCCTGATTAATAGAACCGGCACTGAAAACTAAAATGCAGTTAATTTATTGTAAGTTTTATTAGGCATATAAAAGGAGACCAGGAATTACTAGCCTTTCGTTGCTAGAGATACATTTCATCTATGACTCAGACCAGATTCTTCACAGATTAAGCTTGTTAATTTTACTTATTGCCAACATTCTTCACCGCATTGCTGAAGCGAGAGCCACGGGCTCTTGTCTAGAGCGGACGGTATGAAAAGAACCGGGGGCCTTGGACAACAGTAACATTAACTACTTTGTCCTTTTAATTCATCTAATTACATGCAAGAAAAAAGAAACAGACCATTTGCAGGCTGCCTTTAGTTGCCTTTCTGCAGTGATGCTGAGCCAGTGCTTTTGTAGGCTTTTTGTTGTCTTATTAGCAAGCTTTTGTTCAGAGAGATGGTTAAAGCCATTTTCAGCAGCTAGCGAGATGAAACAGTTTCAATAAGGACACAATGTACTTGTTTAAATTACCTTTCAAAATGCTTGAAACCATTAAGGGGGAGGTGCTACAAATAAAAGTTGGATTTTTTTTTGTTATAATGTTTTACCTTAATAATAGCTTTTATTTTATTATAATCCATTAGTTGACAATATTATTCTATAGATTATTAGGCTGCAATTTTGTTATTTCATCACACTTTCAGCACTCACTCACAGAGCTGGAAACCACAAATCTCCGTATAATATGCTTTCAATTTTGTTAAAATCTGTATTTAACCGGTTTGGCTGTGAAACATCTTGGGAGAAAATGTGTTTTTAATTCTGTCCTGATTAGCGTAACAGTTGACAGGGCTGAGTAGTCACATGATGATATCTTATTTTCTACTATTCCTACTGTTACCTTTTCCCTGACAGATTTTATTTATTATTTTCACTTCTCTGGAGCTAACAAGTCCAAGTGTAATCCACAACTTCCACTAAAGGGAATTTATCCCTTGTTGAATGAACATCATACTTAGAAAACCTAATTAAAAAGAGCTGATGTTCCAGGTTTGCTGGCAGTCTAATAGTAATGTGAGGCTTTTGAAAAATTTAGTGCCTACAGGTAAAATAAAAGCGTATTTAGCATTCAGCGGTCACATACAGAAGGTGATTCAGAACTGTAGCTGCGAAGGCTGGGAAATAAGGCAGGCTGGACTACTTGGTTAATGTTGGGAAAATGGTAATGTGTCTTCCTGTTGCACATGTGCTGTTTACTCACCTTAAATTGTGCTAGTATTGTGGCTGTGGCAAAGATTTGAGCTTTCTGCACAGTGCAGCTAGAATTCGGAATGCAATTCTATTAACAAAAATTTACAATCCCTTCATCCCTTCTTAGTCTTTTTTTTTTTTTTTTTGTAATTACTGAAAGCGAGCTTAGTGCTGAGAACAGGTTTCCCATACAATGTGCAGAGCTAAACACCTGGCATGCCAAGGCAGATCGGTGAGGACAATTTCTCTCAACTCTGTGACTGCCCTGGGTGCAAGTTGCATGACCCCACTAGAGACACAGATCTGGAGACATTGGCATTGCCTGCATGCCTGCACACTTGCTGGGTTTGGGTTGGTTGACCTCCACTTGTAGGGTCAAAGACTCTTCTGGTACTGCTCCATTCCATTCTGCTGATTTTGCTGCATGTCAAGGAGACCCTACTTGTGGGGTTATGGTCATCGTGTCATTGGGTCAGCCTCATGGGAGCCCCATGTTGATGTGAACATTGAAAATGATTCCGATGTTGTAAACTAAGGAGAATGCACATGGGCTGGGCAGGGAGCAAGCAAGGAAAAATGGTACAGGAGCTGTGCCCAAATCTGTTTCTTGATCCTAAATCCTACATAGGTTACATTCAGCTGTTTAAGTGCTTTCTGTTTTTCAGATGTTGTAGGTTTTTCTTGTTTGTTTGTTGGGTGGGTTTTGCTTGTTTGTTTGTTTGTTTGTTATAATAAATCACTCTAACGCAGATTTTACCATGTTTTTATGTATATTACTACAGTACTTACAGTCAATTTCCCATTGAACCTATCAGGAAGATTTTATTAGTGGATTCTGGCATAGACCTCTGTCCCTGTTCAAAATAAAGACAGCCATTCTTGATTGGTCATGCATGGGAAGAGTAAAGAAAACACTATTGCCTCACTTGAGCCAAGCTGTAGGTTTCCAAGGTCAGATTTCATAGTTTTAGGGCCAAAGTAATTTTTGTCCTTGACTGTGATCCTACATGGTGGTACATGAAGGAAACACCATGGAGCCTTTCCCTGTGATTCTTGGCAAGCATAAGGATGTGCTCATGCAGATGGGACCGCAAGATGAGCACCTAGGGCACTGGAAAAATATTTTTCTATAACGTGTCAAAAATTCACTGAGAACTGGACCAAAATAAATCTATGCTCAAAGACCAGTTTCACAGATCCAGGACACATACAGTCCCATTCTATTTGTGAAATAAGCTATATCCCAGCTTGTCACTTATCATGATTGGATGCTTCCTCCACAGAGTGCCATTATTGTAACATGTATTTTGTGATTTAGAAATGCTGATTAAGGAATTGCAGAGAGGGTGTGGCTTTCCCTCTACAAGTGGCAAACTGGAGCCATGATCCAAGAAAAATATGGATGTTGGATTAAAGTAGAACAAATGCAGGGGAAAAAAATGCCTTTCAGCATTCACAGGATCAATCAGGGCTATAGCTCATGTGTTTTGTGCATTTGCTAAACTGACTGCTGACTTTGTGTATCCTGAATGTGATTATAGATTATCTTCCACAGCAGTCATAAGAGAAATATTTTTAGATAAGGAATGGTAGGATACCATGATTTCTTACTATCATTTATTTTTCTCAAGCAAAACAGAAATATATTCATGTTTTGTGAATTAAAATTTTTGATCTTCCTGTAGATGTACCTAGTACATACAGAGAATTTCTGCTGCTGTGTGTTACAAGAGGCTGGGTGGGTTCATTCATGGTGAGTGTCTTCTTCCAGCACGCTGATTTGTACATACTGACTCCTAAGTATGAATATGAAATCACCATAAAACTATACCCTGCTAAATATCTAATTCCCCTAGCTGAATAATCTAATTAGTGACTAATAAATGTATAGGTATACTACCTGTTTTATGGGATTTGGAAATAATTTTTCTTTTCCTTATCACTTTCACTATTTCCAGGCAAACCAGAAAATAGTTCCATGAAATTTCCTGGTGAAAATTAATTCTTCCATAAAACTATAATCAGATTGGAAAGTGCTCATGGACAGTTACATCTTAAATTGCCAGTGTGATTTGATTTATAATAACTTGTGGAGAGAACATAATGTTCCCCAATTCCTCTTCTAGGTAGGCTGTTCTGTTGTTTGTTTTCTGTGTTGTTGTTGTGTGTTTTTTTTAATAAAACTTAGAAGTGTACTGTGAATCATGAATATGACAAATCTGTGTGCAATTTATGGCAACCACAGGAGAATAATGGTAAATTTTATTCTCTAAAAAATGTAGCTCATTTCTTTTTAATGGTAATATGTTTGCTCAAAGTGCGTCTCTTCAGGCAGACAGAGGAAAAACTATAGAGACCCCACACAAATAGCTCTTTTGATATTCTTCCTGATAAGGCCACCCCTTTAGAGAACAAAAATTAAGTTTGGCCGCACATTGTAACATCCATGTGTTTGACCATTGAACGCAATGTGTGGCCATTAGAAATAAAAGAAAAATCAATAGGGTTTCATTAAAACAGCAGGCAATCAGGGCTACGGCACTAGCTTAATTACAGTTTCAGTAGCATTTGCTTTAATTGGAAAGAATAAAAGAAGTGAAGTGGAGTGAATGAAGAAATTAGCATATCTATCACTGTTGTCACATTGTACTGTGGCCTTAAAGCACTGTTTGCTCTTTAGTATCCCTGATGCTTTGTTAGGCTCTGAAAAAATATGGAAAGGCAATTAGCAAATAATCAGATTGCACCTTTGCAGGATTCTAATTAAACTTCTTTATAATGCTGGGAATGTATTTTTTAAATCTTTATTATATACCACAGATATAATTTATAATGTTGGTTGCATTTGTACACAGTTGTGCATACATACATATAACTGGCAGAAGAGGAAGCATTTTGTACTGTATGTTGATGCTCCCTAGCAGGAGTTATCTTGCAGGCTGCTGTCACACAAAAATGTTCTCATGCAGCAGCAACCTCCAGCAGCAAGGTCACTCTCAGCAGGCAACTTGGTAAAGAGGAGAGAAATTAAGCCAGGGCAAACAGGGATGTGTCTTGAGCGTGCAGTAGGGGCAACAAGGGCACATCCAGATTGATGATGGTCTCAGCCATGGATTAGTACAAGAGTAGACAACACGGTGTCCCCTGCTGCCCCTCTGTACCCTACACGAGTTGTGGATGTGCAGCAGGTGCCCTATAAATTTGCTAAAATTTGCTAAACCTGCTAGGCTCCAAGCCAGTTCTTGGTGACCCCCAATACTTGTGTGAGCTTCAGATCTGGACCTGAGCACCTCACTACTCCAGATGTGGAAGAAAAGTCACCCTGTCCAATGTTTTTCCACCACTGCAGTCACACAGAACAGGTGTCACCTCCAGTCAATGACAGTGACACCACCCACAGGGCTCCTGCTAAAGTAACCTTAAAAGGTGAAGTTATCAAAGACATTTAGTTAAAGGCATTTTCATTGCAAATGAGCTGAGGAAGACAGAATCTGGATTTAACATCTGTCAGCAACCAGATTGAATTTGGGGCACTTTGTGTCACTTCTGTCCCACCCTATCAGAATTAGGAATAAAACTCTTCCTTCATACTTACAAATAGATCAGTCAGTGAAGGGGCATTTTTACCTCTTTTATGGAAGCATCTACTGAAGCCAACAGTTATACCAAAGTACAGTTATTATTAGTAAGATCACAGGTAGGACAAAAATTATGTAAAAGACCTAATCTATTATTCTCACTGCTCCTGAAAAGTTAATTCGAATGTCAATTATCTTCTTGTTATTAAGTTGCTCATAAAGCAATCATGATTTTCATGGATCCATTCACTCCTTGAAATTATTATGTGATTATTCTGGGTGAAAAAAGAAATGTTTCAGTTCACAGATCATTCATGAAGGATTCATTACAACTAATTTTGAATATTCTTACAAACATTTTATTCCATCTCGTTATGTGTCCCTTCTTTTACACAATGCTTGAAATATATGAACAACATTTATTGGATTTCTTGCACTTTGCTTTTCTGAGACCCATAAGAATTTATCAGAATTATAGACAGGATCAGCAGTATCACTGATTTTGTTACTTCTTTTCTTTTAATGGCCTGGCTTTTTAAACAACCTCTTCAGCTAAAGCCTGTATTTTCTTGGATATTTGCAATGTGGCATCGTATGAATACTACATCTCCAGGTCTTTCCTGTCCACCATGATGCTTGGGTTCTGCCAGGATTCTTGCAGACAAATTCTATCTTGGTTTTGAATATTAAATATTTCACCTCAAAAAGACATTGATAAAAATGGTTTTCAGTTTTGATAGTTTGTCAAAAATATTTTATTTATGAGTTTTTGGGTTTGCTTTTACCTTTGTCATCTCTTTGAGAAAAGAAAACTCAGATTTCTTTGAGATGCATTATGTTTCAGTAACCCTCAGAGCCAAACTTTTAAAGGATTTCATAGTGTGAAGGCTTCAAATGCATGTGCAAAGCTGGAATGTTTGGATTTGTACAAGGATACACTGGAGATCAGTGAGAAGAATCTAAACTAAATATTTGTGAGTAATAAATACGGAACAGTACCTATGTTTATTAAGAGAATTAAATTCCTAGAGATGTAAGTAGGTACTTGGAGCAATTTTCAAAATAATTCCTCTGAGCAATGGATGTTGCTAAAGTCAAACTAAAAATCCTTGTAAATTAGGCACCTATAGAGCACAGGCCTCAGTTGGTTTGAGGAACCACAGTTGCAAACTTGCTTGTAAAAACACTGCGAATTCACTATTTCCATCTTCTTTTCATGGCATTATTTTAATGCAAAGGACCATTCAAGTGAGCCATAAAAGGGGGGATGGTACTAAAAATCCTACTATTTTTTTTGGAATTGTAATGACGTTCTCATTTCTTCTTCTGCATTGACAAACATTCCTACAGTTTATAACAGGTTGTGGCAGCTCCCCAAAATTTGCTATCAGTGGTTCCCAACTTGGGGAGAAAAGCTTCCATCACAAAGTCACTGGAAGAGCAATTGGGGGATTTTTCCTCCCTTGGACTGCCAGTGGATGGCCCAGGAGCTCTAAAACACCAGGAGATGGTGACATGAGTATGGAAATAGGCAATCGGCTCCCCATAAAGGACCTGGAAAGAAGGCGGTGTACAAAGACAAATGTTTTGATAAATTACTACAAACAAAAGTGAATGGAATTAATTGCAGGTTTGATACTGTTTTAAGCACTGTCGAATAAAGCATCCTTTTACGCAGCTACTATTGAATTAACTTCCTAAAGTTACTGCAAATGCCTTTTGGCCAGAGGATTCTTGAAGGGCAGAAATATATTTATGGAGTGGAAACCCAATTTGAGGAGGAACTTCCACAGACACAAACAAATGCCTCAAACCAGTTTGGCAGTACGTGATAACTCTATTTGTAATTAAAGGTTAAAGTATACTTAAACCAGTTTGGCAGTTAAAAACAATTTTAATTGAAAATATACATTTGTAATTGCAAATGGAAAGATTTCCTGTAATAGCAGTAACAGACCCATTTTCTAATAAGATGAACAATACAGTTGATGACTGAAGCATCTGTATATAGTTACATACAGCATTTCTGTACTGCAGGCTGCCAATTTATTTCAGCAGTGAAAAGCTTGATTTATTGTTTGTAGCATTACCATCTGTTGTAGTTATTACAGAAATTATATATAAACCAGTTAGTAAACACTTTGCCCCATTGTCTGTTGTTTTGATAATCACCCATAATAACATCTAGCATCAATATGGTCTTTAAACCCGATTTGGGAGTTAATGGAATAAGAGGAGGCAGTCAGTATATGCACCAGGGTAATGTCATTAGGAATGTTTGTGAAGAACAAATTAAATCAGTTGTAAATTGTGCTCTCAAGTCAGCCAGAAAACCAGTCTTGTTCAGGAGAAGGGATTTATATTTTAACCTCGTGCAGAAAATGTACTTAAGCAGATTAAAATAAAATAGGGACTTCGTCGATGGATGTAAATGGTAATTGCTGGAGCTCTAATGGCTTCCTGTTGGCTATGTCATGCAGTGGGCACAGCTATTTTAAAGTTAACCAGTGCTTGAGGTCATACTTTTACAGATTCAGTCATTAAACAGGACTAGGCATGTCACTAAATGGCTGATTATTCAAATGATGAGCCTGCTCAGAAGTTACACATGTCATATTCTGGATGGAGAATTACAGGAAAAAAAATAATAATAATAAAAATAAAAAAGGTAGATTTGAAATAAAATAAAGATGAAATGAATTCAAGTATAAGTCAATAGAAGCATCTGTTTAGGGTCTCATTTGTTTTGGATGGCAGATTCTGCTTTATACCAGTTTGTAGTAGTTGGTTAAATTATTCATGTTGGGCTTTTTCTTGTGTACAAATAGTTTTATGTATCAGAAGTGTAGTCTCTCAATAAATTATCATACACTGAAGTATTATCTGTATGAGAAATTGTACAGTTTGTAGCTATGAGAAATAGATTTATTATAGACCGGTGCAATTTATTATGTGCCTGTGACCATTTCACTTGCCCACCTACATGTCAGGAGTGTAATGTTATTTTAGCACCATTTTAGTGATATACTGAAAAGTCGAATATAGAGTTTAGTGAAGACTCTGGCTGCATGAACCTTTTATTCCAAAACAAAATATCGCTTCTCATAGCTTCTCTTTGTTTTGTTTGCACCAAAAATGATCAATTGAAGATCTTGAAGGCCTTGTTTATGAGTGAAATATTAAATGCATATTCTGATCATATTTGATTACCAAAAATGGCAAATATCAAGCTAAAACTAATGGTTTTCATAGAATGTCAGGTATGAAATTACCACAAAATATTTAAAATACAAACAATATCTTTGCATGGTTGCTATTAACAGATCAACTTCTCTGGCAGGGTACATGAGCCTAGGACCATGCCCATGAGAAGTGGAGAGGAGGGAGCTTGGTCCCTAGGCATCCTGGAGCAAGACCACCAATGCCACCCATGCTGGGGATGATTCCTCCACCAAATGAACTGATAAAGAAGCTCCCATGGAGCTCCCCAAGCTTTATGGAGCAAATCTGAGGTATTATTTTTGCCCAGAAATGCCAGTGATCCCAAAGCACAGCTGGCATGTGCTGCTGGAGAGACGGATGGACATCTGCAGAGCCCCACAGGTTGGATGCCAGTCTGAGCTCTGAGCAAGTGGCAGGATGATTCAGAGACCACAAACATGGGCTTTACCCCACAGAGTTTCCAAAACACGAGAAGGCACAAAATCAAAAGGGAAAATCTTCATGTTTGAAGATCTGGGGAGAAGCTATAGGGATCTAACTATAACAGACAATGAAGGGAAGGAGGAACCTGTTGGCAGATGAGGATGAGAAGGCAAAAGGAGAGAAAGAAAAGAACAGAAAAAAAAAAAAAAGGAAAAAAAAAAAAGTAAGAAAGAAGGAAAAAAAGAAAAAGAGTGTGTTTGGAATATTTTCTGTATTAAACAACTTGAGGGAGAGAGTATTTTTCATAAACTAATACAATTATTTTAATTAAAAATCCTTAAAATATTAATGGAAGGCGTCTGAAGGCAGAGTTAATTATAGCTGTGCCACTCACACAGCTGTAGTTAGGGCTCTGTCAGAATTTCCATTATGAATGCGCTTTTTGAGAGGTAATAACTCAGCCAAATTTCCTAATGGGTAAAATTTTATGTATGAACTTCTCAGCACAGGCATGATTTTTTGTTTCCTGTATTTCTTAATTGATTTCTGTTTCTTACGTTATAGGAAGACACCAGTTTTGAATGCCTGGATATATCCCTAATGGATCAGGGTTACTACAGTTTCAGGGCAACCCACTTTCCTTTGCAATCCTGGAGAGACTGGACACTGATAGTTTTGTCAACATAAAGATGAAGAGGAAGATTTTTGCTGCATTTTTACCCATATGTAAGATCCAGCTCCATCAGCATCAATAAGTGAAAACACTGGGACTTGTTTTCAACAGGGATGGTTTGCTTCAGAGGCTTTATATGGTTATGGAAGAAAAAATCTGGCTCTCAGCCAAATCTGTGGGCCATCCTGCAGCCTTTACCTTGTCAAACACAGGAACAATTCACTCCATTGAGAAATAAAATACAAGCACAGAAGGACTGTGCAGAAGATTACATACACTCTATGGCACAAATCTTAAGAGTCCCAGGAGCAAATTATATCTTTTCTCATTTACATTAATATATATATAGATTTTTATTTCTTCTTAGGAATTTAAAATGAAAGACCTGATTCAAGTAGCATCTCTCATGCATATGTGGAGGAGAAATTGTTGGTATATAGTAGTAAATTTTATGTACAAACCACACTCTGCTATTTTATTTTCAATTTCACAAAACTTTCACCCACTTCCACAGATGAGGGAGCTTTGTTATTTTCCCATAAAAAATAAAATAAAAAAATGTCAATTTGACAACAAAATCTGCTGATAAATATCAGAATCCTTTTCCTTGCATAAACTCAGATGTTAACCCACTCTCACTCTGGTGAGGGATCTGGTTTGTATATGCCATATTAGTGTGAAAATTACCCTAAATACAAATGCAACATCATTGCTTGCAGGCTAATGGCTGATATTGTATGTACAGGGAAAAAAAAAAAAAAAATCATTGCCTGAACATTTATTATGTATTTTGCGTTAGTTCTGCTGGCTGATTTTCATAGCATATCACGGCTGCTAGGGAAGAGGGAAATGTGCAGAGAAAATGCACATAGTTTCATTGCAGGCATCAGCCTATATCCACACAATACCGATACCTTGCACTTTGTAAAGATATCTGCCAGCAGGTAGAAATGCATTCCTTTCTCACTGCTATATAGGATTATTTGGCAACCATTTAATGAAAGATTGCAATATGCTAGTAGCAGAACATTTTTTCACCTGCTGGGTAGTTGTTCAACTCAACCTACTTAAAGAGATGGGCTACCATGAGCACACAAAGACACAGCCCTGAATAGGCTATCAGTGATTTTTTAAACAATCTCTATCTTAGTATTATGCAGTCACAGTAGTTATTACAAAGTAAAGCACGGACACTCCACAAGTTTGAAATGTGAATGTTGTAATAAGAAAAAATTACATTTGTTTCGTTTTCTGTCCTTGTTACTTTCTTCCTTGTGATAATAGATTCAGATTTTGTGCCATTATCTGGTCTTATTAAAGGAAAGTGGTATCAAATTTAATACTTCCTATATAAAGTAAGAGAGCACCTGCTCATAAAATGTATTTTCCATGCACCTCACAAAATACAGGGAAATTAACAAAATGGCTCTACTATATTAGAACAAGGGCACAACTGTTACTATCTGTATAAGATTGATTTTGATGAAGATTATAGGAATGGTATTTGTCTGACAATGCCAAGCACTCAAAATTTATCCTTTTTGTGTTTTTTTTATTCAAAATTGTTCATTCTTAACATGACATCGCAAGAACTATTTTTCTAAATTATAGCTTTTTTAATATAGGTTTTAGAAAGTACATCTATGTCAGATTTTTTTTTTTTTATATATATAATTTCCTGGATTGCATTATCACATAGACATGATGTACAAGCCCAGACCCTTAATGTGTGAGAAGATATAGTCTTTATTGGGTAAAACACATGCTAACCTGGAAAATGGGCCATTCATCAAATCAAAATCCACATTATGCATGAGACTCCTCACTTTGGAACAAGACAATCAGCTAAAGCAAAATGGAACCAGCCCTGGCAACAGGAACACGGAAGCCAAACCAGGATTTCATCTTTTTCTCCCAAAAGCCACCTGCAGTCCTGTGCTAAAGAGGTTTTCAGTATGCAGAAGCCAGGCTTAGTGACCAGCCTCTTCAGACCAAAATGTGGTATGAACATCTGCTCCTCACCAGAGTGAAGCAGCAGGGCAACCCACCGCTCACTTCCCTTGCTTCCCAGACAACATCAGACCAAGTCTGCTTTACTTTCCTCTTGGGGATGAGTTTGCATACTGCCTGCCCAAGAGCTTTTCTAGCAGGTGGGATCAGAAGCCAATTACTCCACTTCAAACCCTCTGGAAGTTCCCTCTCACTCAGAAGATTTATTGGCTGCCCCGTTAAATAGTCCCTCCTTTCCTCACACTGATGGGAAGATTAAAGGACCAAAGCTGGAGATCAGTACCTGACTGATAATTGTGATGAATGCATGAAAAGAGGGAGAAGCAAGTTGGGAGAGCAGGAGAGGCACTGAAGCATACACAAATTCTTGTTTTGTTGGAGAGGTAATCTACGTTTCTGATAGTATTTCTGTATCTGACTCATAAAGCTAAAAGGTTTTATATCATGGCATGAAGCTCTCAGCTACCCATTAAAAAAAATAAATAAATAAAATAAAAAATTAGAAAGCAGACAGCATCACTGCACTCTTCTGCTGTTCCCCTATAGCTGGTCCAAGCAATGGTTGTCCAACTGGAACGAGAAGCACTTTTTTTTTAACACCCGTAACACCATGCCCTGCCTGGCATTGCTGTTCGGTAATGTCAGGCCCTGGGACTCAGGGCAACAAAGTGCAATGCATATTGTATTTTATTGGTGATTGAAATGGAGAAAAATGGGTTCTTTTGAATTAGCTGGTCCTGGCAGGTTGCAGGCAGCCAGGCTTGAAGGAAAAGATAAAGTGAATACTCCTTGGACCTCATCACTCTTTTAAATATAGCACACCATTAAGTCCAGCTTGGTTTTACATTCTTGCAACATGACTCTTGTTTCAGTTATTTACTTCTGTTTCCACATAAACGTGGGAATTCATAATCCATGGATGCCGCCTATCCATTGTACTGTACTGCAACAGCATGTGCTGAACTCTTGAACTGCAAAATGTATTGATTATTGTTTCCTTTTGTAATTTTTATTTACTCACAGGAAGATTGTTCTTTATTACTCTTCTCAGCATTTCCTTTATATATATGTTGTTTCTACTGCAAGGCCCAGATACAGGTTCACACTGAAGCACTTTCCTGCAAAGAGAACAATAACCTTATCTGAGCTGAAGTTACTCAAACTGCAAATGCTTGTAAGGGAGGGTAAACATATGCAAGATATTTGTTGCTCGTGTGTGCAAATGACTGTAGGTCTCGGTTCAACAGGAAGCAACAACAGTGGAAGAGAGCTGGAAATGCGAGTAAAGTGTTTGTCTCTTTTGCAACAGCAGCATTGTCAGTAACCCTGCAAGGGAGCAGTAGAATTGTCTTAAATAAATTGACAATTTCCAGGATATTGCTGCAAAGGAAAGGGAGAAATCTGCAAGCCATTGGCTACTTTAATCTGATTTACTAATGCCCCATTGCATTCAGAGCCACAGACAAACTGGCAAGGCTTCAGCTGTTATTGTTGTGCCAAAACTTGGGTTTGACTCCATTAGCCAGGATAAAGCAGGATGTTCTGGCACTTGACATGATACCCTCATGGTACCATTTCTGAAAAAAATGATGCTTACAGCTTCAGAGTGGAGTAGAACCTATCCATGCTGTTTCTGTTAAAATGCCAATTAGTGACACCAGACATGGCAATCTTGCAGAGGATTTTGCTAAACAGACCTTGCCTAGTGTTTCTCAAAGAGTCTTACTCTTTGTATCAAGAATCAGTATCACCATCAGGAATGAACATTTAGTCATGAAACATGGGTAACACATACTAACTTTGAGGGGAAGAAAAAAAAAAAAAAAGCCTTAACAATGATTTCATATTAAAGGATTTTTTAATTTTTACAGACATAGGGAAATGTTTAAAAAAAATATAGCCAGACACATGGCCACGTGGCAAATTTGTAGCTCACATTAATGGTGACACAGAGTTTTACATTATCTACAACACCGCCAAAATCTGCCTTGAGACCTGGTGATGTAACTGATCTTCAAGAACATAAAGCAAAACCCTCAGATAGATTGTGCAGTTCACCTGGACTTATTCCATTCATAAATGTTTTGGGATCTGTTTGCTTTGGCTCAAAAACAGTCATGAAAAACAAAATGACCAAACTCACCGTTGGTATTAAATAAGTGTGATTCCTTTGGGAATGACCATAACACATAATTTTTTCCCAAGAATTTAGGTACAACCCTTATAAAACTAACTACCAATTTACAAAGAGATATGTGAGTTAAAGATACCATACCACTGAATCAAAAATTGTATCTTTTACAGAATTATGCACCCTCAGACGTGAATGATTAACCAAGTAAAGAAGCAGAGAATCAGAGTACTTAAGTGTGTCAAGAACATGAACACATTACAGTTACACCAGAAAAAAACAGGAAAAACAAGTACTAGGTTCAAAAGATAGGTCATCTCCTCTAAAAACAGAATGTTCAAGTTTTGTCACCTTTACTTGATTCCAGATTAATTTAGTTCTTTGTCATCCACCAAGTCCACATGAATAGCATGGATGTTGACTTGGATCAGAGGAGTGGAATAAACTGGACACTGAGCCAAACAGACTTGTAATCAGGCCACAAATGTATATACTAAATAAAAAATAGAAATTAAAAAAAAAAAAAAAGGAAAGAAAAGAAATAAAAAAAAAAAGGAAAGAAAAAAAAAAGAAAGAAAAAGCAAAAGAAAAAAAGACAGTCCTAGAAACATAAACACATGCTGTATTTTATAGGACCAATCACAGTTACTACTTTTAATTAATGCTCCAGTTCCATTTCTGACCAATAAGATTATAAATCTGGCAGACTTTACAGTCATGGCCATGAAGCGACATATGTGAAGAAACCTAGCTTCTGGCCAGGTTTGTGTCTGGGATAAACAACTGTGCTTGTCCGCCTGCCAAAAGCCGTTTACTCACACTCACTCACATATACACAACCAGCCACAAATGTTGTCTCAACACTCAGGGAAAACCAGATTTAGAAATTGTCTGTCTGGAGAAATAATCCCGAGCAGCTCTTGCAGAACAGCTAATTCTCCAGGGCTCTCTCCACTCTGCGGACACGCTCGCGCCAGTCTCTCCTTCCAGCTCCCTTTGGGAGTGCACAGTGCTAAACTGCAAGAAGACACTCTGAGTGGAGTGCTGAAATACCTAAACTGGGAGTTACTAAGGAATCATTATCATGCTTGAAATTCAAACCCCACCCTTTGTACTCACTAGCTCTCATTATTAAAAAATATATATCTCTAAGCTAAGGAAAAAAAAATACATTTATATATATATTAAGAGCAATATTTGCCAAGCCATCAGTTCATTTTCTGTTCATTTTACAAGGAAAATAGGTAGTCTAAGAGCAAACAGAAATGGTTTCCTCTTCTTTCCTCTTGAGTTGATCCAGAAGCCATATAGCTACGTCAGTGCGCAGCTTCTTCCAGCAGCGGAGTCCAGACAGCTGTTCAGGTAGACATAGCTGAAACATGTTTTGTGCTTGAGGTCAGGTTTTCAGGTTTTTTACACATTTTTCAATATGTAGTCCTCCTTTTATGAATAACAAAGTGCAAATAGACCCATACTAAATGGCTGCAAAATAGCACATGATCTACAAGTGTGGTGAAACGGTAGTCCTAATACTGAATGACTTCTCTTTCATGACTTTACTTCAAATCTACTTTTTTTGGCTTTTCTAGTGTCTCCATGAGAACGGGTTATAGAATTTCCCAGCCAGGTTACAGGGATTTGACACATTCCAAAAACTTCCAGCTTATCTCAGTAGGAGCTAGCCCCAAAAATTCAAGACACAATTTTATGCCCATCTTATTTTTCTTCGTTTGATGCTACAAGAGGGTTTGTCTTCCTTCAGATTCTAGCAGTGTAAGGAATCCTTTCCAATGGGCTGTGAAGATCTTCTGTGAGCATTTACATTGCAACAAACCTACATTCTAGTTGCTATTTCCTGAACCCAGAGAAATTGCAACAGCCTCTAAGGACAAGGAGGTGCAGCCGAAGTCATCTGTGCTCTGCGTTTTATTTCCAACCTTCAAAATTTCACAGGAGCATAAGAGAATCAGACACCTTCATCACAGCAAGAGAGGATAAAGACCAGGAAAACCCATAATGTTTCCACTGCCAGATTTATGGAAAGAAAATAGCACATGACCTTTATGATTCTGTCATTATGAGCCACTTTTCAGGACAGCTTCAAGAGAATATCTGAACAGTTCTTTGCTTTTCTACCTGAGAATGAAACACTACCATATTTCTAATCTTCAAAGTAGGCAAGTAAAGTAAATTCACTTTACCCAAAGGCTATCAAGCAGGACATAACCACACTGCCTCCAGCTAAATGAGTCCTCCAAGTAAAATGAATGCTCCTAGTACTGATGTATCACACCGCCAGATTTGCCATTTGGCATTCAGCATATGGATATAAGGTTTTAGCTGGAGTCTTAATAAGCAGAGGTTTTTCCCTACCAAAAGAAACCTTGGAATAACTGGGGAAAAATTCTAAAAAAAAAAAAAAAAAAAATCTAAAAAAAAAAAAAAAAGTAAAGAAAGGGACTGAAGGAAAAGTGAAATCGTTTTTTAGCATAAATCTTAGCACCCAGGACAGCAACTGTCTTTTTTCATTATGGAGGCACTTTGGGAAAGGTTGTTGTGAATTATTATGGATGAATTCTTAATGGCATGAGAGGTGGTAACTTTTCTTGCAACTCTTCCATGTAAATTCGCCTTCCACCTGCCAAACTTACAAAGTCAGATTTGTAACTGAGACCAGGATGAGAGGGAATCACTCTGACACTCTGATTCCTGAAGGCTACAGGACTATGAACACCATTTAACTTCTGTTCTCTGATCCTGATTTTGATCACAGCACATCCACTGGTAAATTGTTGCAATGGGCAGCTAGTGTACTTTCATATGTCTAACTTCAAGTAAACTACATGCCTTTAAAAAACTGTTCCTCAAAAATAGTCTCCAAACCACTCCAAAAAGAGCCTCAGTCTGCTTGGGAGAGACACTGAAGTGAGATGGCTAAGGAAGGCTGGGAATGCCCTGACAAGAAGGAGTGAGGTTTGCTTTCCTTCTCCTACTCATACAGGTATAAGCTACCCTGCTGCTGAGTTTCTTCTTGTTTTCACAGCTCTAAGGTTGATATGTCTGAAAATATATTGCTTGCAGAGTTCACAGTGTGGGTCATTTCCAGGTTTAATGCAATCTCATTTCATACATATTGCTGACTATAATGTCCCAGGAATATGTCTGTACATTTAACAAGGGCATGAGAGCAGATCAGATGGACTGTTACATTTAAACTGTCACATACAGCATTCACACATGGGTGTATGCAGAAATATATTCTTGTAGCCAACATCTCTTCAGTGAGGTGTACCTATTTATTTTCACTAATATATTCACTCAAGGAAGAGGCCAATCTACAAGAAACAGCTCAGTCACAAGTTCAAAAAGAGTATTCCTAGAGGAAATGAATGTTTCGGAGCTAGTTTTATCTGAAGCTTTCTGCGCTTCTTGTCTCCTAGACCCCTGTGCAGACCTACACTTTACCCTGACAGCTGCAGCAGCACTGTAACAAAATTGTCCCCAGGCTGAATTGTTCAGGCTGAAGTCTCTTTCCATCTTCTGCACTGACCAGGCAAACTTTAAGGGCTTCAGGGCACCTTCAAAGATGGGTGTTGACCTTCCTACAGTCTTTTCCCACAGCCAAGCTAACTGGGTATCATGGAGACTTCCAAACTGAGGGGTGAGGTAGGGCTCAGACTAGCAGAATAAAACACAAAAGGCCCAGCTCCCCAGTAATTCATATTGTAGCAAATGATACAAGTGAAGAGCTTCTTGAGGCAATCTGCTTTTTTAGTGGTGGCAATGGCTAGCCTGACCTAAGCAGTGGGAAGTCAAATGGAGTTGGGTTACCTGTGTAAATTGAAGGTAATGCCTTGGTGTGACCCAGGCTGGTAGTCACTTGGTCTAGTAGCCTTTTCTGAGGTTATTTTCTTGAGTTCACCAGCTGAACAGACACCATCCTGAAAAATGTGGGAATACTCTAATTTCTGTTTCCAACCAGTTGCATGTCAAGTTTCAGTGTAGGTTTAATTCTAAAGTATTCCCTTGTTTTGGTGTTTCTGCAGATCCCCTTGGGCGAATATTTGCCTTGTTTGCTTCTGGAGTAACTTTGAACATCTGAATCAATGGTCATCTTTGCAGGTCTCCTCTCCTTCTCCTCCATGGCATTTTTCAAAGCTCTGTAAAGATATTGACTGACTAATGGAAAAATGGACAGAGGCATTCAGGTAAGCACTTAAACTGTGCACTAAACTTCAACCAAGTGCTTAAAACCTTCCTAGAGAGAGAGGGCTTTTCAGAGGTAAATAAAGAGGAAAAATAGCCCCAAGGTTTCAAGTTGCTCAGCAGGCAGCTAATGGCATCCCTTCCTTCATTTGTATATTTCAGGCGTGTATTTTAAGGATTTATTTTTGCTTGTTTTCTTCACAATTCAAAGTACGCACCATGAGACATAGACACAAGAACCTGGCAGTGCAACACACAGAGTGCTCCTTTGTGGCAAGCAAACCAGATCAGCCAGCATCACCAGCTCAAGGTGCTGAATAAACTTGACTTTAACCATAAAATAAAGGTACAGAAACAAGGACCCTGTCCAAGACCTCTCTGTTTGATGTCATATCACCAATACTCACTGAGTTATGCTGTGGCTATCTGCAAAATTGACAGCTTTCAGATTTCTGGCATCACTTTACCAAAAATTTAAACCAGGAAGCACACTTGTGAAACTGTGCAAATAATTGTTATGTAGTTGTTGTCTACTGTAAAAATAAAATTAGCAGGATTTTTTTAGATTAAAATTATGGGTGAGCTAGGCCAACTTTTGATTACTTCATTGTAAGTAGCACTATATTGTAAGGTGCCAGGTTGCTGCTTTTCAGTTCTTCCAGCTTGAAGACCAGGTCAAGGGCATTGTATTCACTTTTACCATAAAGGACCAATGGCTCAATGTCTGCCTGGTTTGTCTGTGCATAGGTGAGTGATGATGACAAAAAAAAAAAAAAAAAAAAGATTCTTTTAGGAGAAGAGTGGATTTCTCCACCTTACTTTAACCAGATATAGGAAAGTCAAGACATCATAAGTAAGAGTTTGGGTTCACGGGGCTCTTGCTGGCTCCCTGATCCAGGACAGGATCCTGGCCATCCCACGGGCAGAAAGAGTTGTGCTAGATAGCCCTGGTGTAGCTGCTGCAGATACCTACCCAGCCCTTCAGGCCATGTCAGCCCTGAGGACTCACGTGCTCCAGGATAATGCTCCAGCAGCATTGCTTCTCCCAGGTCTTCCCAACATTTTCCGTTCATGTTTCCTTTCTCTTTTCTGCAATGTCCAGGAGGGGAGCATCTGGATCAGTGGATAAGGTGGTTTCTAGCAACAATATTTGTGTATCTGTCCTGTACCTGCTGAGCACTACCCACTTCTGTCCCTGCACACCCAACGTACACCCTGCCCAAGTAGCACCCTGTGATGTTCACAGACTGGTATTTTTGTTATTTTAATTTGCTCAGCGACAGTTTTCAGAGGCCATACGCCAGAAAATATCTCTTTCTGCAATAGTTGGAAGAGTCAAAAGTGAAAACCTTTTCAATTTTTACAACCTTGCCTTTGTGGCAGGCTAAGTCATTTCAGAGCCTTCCTGGGCAATTTGTCTGGAATCAGGCTATTTCCCCAAGCATCCAGAAAAATCAACTTTTTTTTTCTTCCTCTCTTTTTTTCTTTTTTTTTTCTTTGCTCTGCCACTTCACAAACAACATGGAAAAAAAAAAAAAAAAAAAAAACACCCAAAAAAGAAGCATGCCACTAATGCTAAGCAATGAAGCAGCAAGAGAAAAAGCTCAACATGGAAAACCATAAAAATGAGAATGTGTGCAGTCTTCTTGGTGATAGTTATTCCCTCATGTTAACATTGTTTGTCTGAGTCCTCAAAGCTCTTATATTTTTCATTTTGCATCACCAATAATTTGTTTGGGTTTAGTTTTAATCACAGCCCAGTATATGGTATATTAAAATACATGTATGTTCATAGGCTTGGATATGCATGTCAAGAAGAAAAAATATAATAACATGGGCAAATAAAAAGGAAAGGTATATAACGTCAATTCTGTGTCTTCTGGGATCATTTTTGTACAATTTCAATAATTTTAATAAGTAATCAGTGTCTTTGTACAGCTTTAGTTTTGAAACAAGTCTTTAAATTTGAATCAATCATTAAAGACCTAAATCTAAAGTGCTTACTCTGGCATACTATAGATAAATCTGGGGCAATACCAGCAGAGTTACCAGCCACCACACATGGTCTGGCCCTTCCCAAAGTCACAGCTGGATTCTGTGTCATCGCTTTTACATTTTCAAACCAGACCATCCCTGTCTTGAAGCAAAAAGGAAGTATTATGCAAGGCTTCCCGTGCTTTACCAGCAAACCCTTTCCTCAGTTTCGCTCACAAAGAACTTTAAGAACAAACTTAACTTTTCTAAACAAAAATAATTTCATCATTTTGTGTGGCATTAACACCCTGCTATTTCTATATGTTATCTATATTTTTCTTGTTGACATTCAACCAATTCAGAGCTAAAAATCCATCCTGCACTTTTTCTGGGGTCGTAAATCATAAAAAGGTTATATTTTATGAAAGCTGAAGCTGAGAAGTAAACAGCATATTTGTATCAAAAGAGTTTCATCTATTAAGCAGCAATGACAGGGCCCTCTGGGCCAAAATCTAGTTTTCTTACTTAAAAAGCTTAGTTCTTTTGTAGACTCCTGCAGGGACCTATAACAGTTGGAATTGGGTTTTTTATGCCTTTGAGGCCTCCAAATGAATGTTACAGTTTTCCATTATTTTCTTTTTTCTTTTGAGAGAACGAGGCTACCTGCTTATTGCCTAAAACCTACACCCTGCGATTGTTCTGCTGTAAAATCTGTCTTCCAGCCAGTAGCCTCACATACGATCAGGCTTCCTTAGCATTTCCTTCCTATTGCACCCGATGCAGGGACAATGTGTGTGAGAAAAGAATTGCAGCACGCAGTTGTGAACAATTCAACATTTTGTGCCAAAGTATGTGCGTCTGCAAGATTTCTGAGATTAGCTTTGAAGAGCAGAAGCTTGCAAAGATGTACGCGTGCTCGCTTTATATCCTGCGAATATGCATGTTTTTTATTGAGATACTTATGTGTCGGGGGTTGCAGAGGAAGCCTGAGTCTCTGCAGGCTGGCAATTCAGACAGGCTCATTTCTTTTTCCTTCTCTGCCTCAGCCTCTTACTGTGACCTTAAACTTCCAGGCAGATGCTGGAGTGCTTCTCAGAGCCTCTGTATCCCAGAGGGCCTCAGGTTGTGTACCTCTGTCTCCCACTTCTGAAATCCCTCCCTTTTGCACCTGGATCTGAGGACAAACACATTAGGTCTGTGTGGTACCTGGATACCGTGGAGTTGGGAGTCATTAAAATATCACCACTGCTTTCCAAGGCATTGCTCAGAGAGCACAGCATTAACCACGTCTGAATCAATCTCTGCAGGATCGGGACCTGCCTGCATTAACCTTAACCATCCTCACCCAGCAAAAAGCCTCAATTCTGACTGGGGCAGATTCCTCCCAGGCACAACCCAACCAGTCCCTGTCAAACTGCACCAAGGCTGGATTTGGCTCGGCACCCAAGGTGGTCGTCCTCCCATTCATCCCAGCACGGGTGCAGCTGAGATTCTCCGGAGCACTTTGCAACGTACCATAGATGTGAAATGAAGACGTCCGTCTGCATCTTCCTTGTCATTAAAATGTTGCTATTAATCCACCTCCAGCTATTAGAAGATGATAGACCTGACCCTTTTTGAATGGTGTAATTTACAGCCGTGAATATCTATATATTACACTCTGATTACATCACAAGCACGAGTTCAGAGTCAGCAAATTTACCACCTCTAAACTAGTAGAATAATCACTAACAATTAACAAAATGATATATCTAAGTCACAGTAATCTTTTTAGCCACTTTGAACATATATTTGTTCTTTTGATGTCCTGTGTGAATAGGAGTGCTTTATCTGACTGATGATGGGCTAAACAATGGTTCAGAGTTGTAATATAGAACTCAATTTGCTGGAACTATCATCTGAAAGGCCTGGACAATTTATTGAACACTGCAGATGAAAGAAAGGGGAAAAAAAATTTAAAAACTGACCACTTCTAAAATGAAGAAAATAGAGCAGTAAAGGGTATTGTAATATACTTTAATCTTCCTTAATGTAGAAAAATATGAAATGCCATTAAAGCCTCCTTTGAAATGGATGTGTCCGCATGGCTTGAGCACCAAAATCTAGTTAATGAATCTATTGTTAAAGCAAATAAACAGGAAAGCAGCAGAGAAGGAGTGATCTATGCTTTATACTGACTAATTCAGAAGATGAAAGCAGAGAAAAATTAAAGTTAAATTCATATAAATATTACAGCCAAGGAGAATAGTTGCAGGTGTTAAAATAGAGAGAGAGAGGGAGGGAGGGAGGGAGAGATGGAGAGAGAGAGGGAGAGAAAAGGTAAAGCACGAATTTTCATTCAATTCGCAAGTCGCAACCAGGAGACATTTTTTGTGTAAGAGCAAAGTCAGGCAAGATGAAAGCTTTTCAAGGGGCACAATAATTAACATTTTAAAAGGTTTTAGCAATAAAATAATGATTCCACAATAACAGCAATTTAATCATTTTATTTGAGAAATTAAATTGATTGCTAGTGTTCATTTGTAAGAAGTGGCATTTATGCATTTGTAAGAAGTTATCAAATCACGTTTTCAGTTTTAATAGTGGTGGGATTTTTTTTTTTTGATTTTTTTTTTTTAATACGTATTCGACATTCAGACAGGGAAGAAATGTTGCTGTCACTTGTCTGCCTGATGCTGCATTCATCGTGTACATGCCCGTGTTTACAGCACGGAGGACGGTCGCTGATTGCCAGCAGGCAGGAGCTGGAGGCACCGGCACCGCTTAGCCGAGGTTTTGAACAGAAGGAGCCGGAGCTCCCCATTCCCCCTCGATGACACACCAGGAGCTGGCAGTCCATCACCGATGATGTCTCTTTTAAGCCTCTGAGGATTCTGGAAGGGAGATGTTTCCAGATCTCTGATGTGACCTGGCCGAGCTTAACACCACCACCTCACCTCACGGCAACGCTTTCCAAGCATCAGAGGCTGACGCTTTTCTTCTGCTGGTAGTAGAGGGTGGCTGCACTCGCACATGGGTGCTTGTGTAGAGCATCCTGGGGGTGAGCAGGCTCTTCACGGTCTGTTTTGAATCCTGACCAGTGAAATATGGGGTCAGGAGCATCCCACGGGGCTGGAAAGCCATGAGCAGGGAAAGAGTGAGGCCCAGCCCTGCTGAGGTCAGCGGAAAGATTTGCAGCAAGTCCAGAGGGTACAAGCACAGACTCACCCCATGTAAAAATATATATATATATGTACACATACATACACAAAAATCCTTCAATTTGCTGACACAAAGCATGCAAGATGGGCCCAGCTCCTCTTCAGCGTAGGTCCATGAGAGAATGACAGGGTCCTAACTCTGCGCATCTTTTGCAGTAATTAAATCACAGCACAGATAAAGTGAGCAAATCATATATCATCTCAACCAGACTATCCATATAATTGTCAAAATCTAATTTATATGACAGATCCGCTGCAGCATACGTTTTGTGTACGTTTAATGAATTTGTATTTCCAGCCCATATATTTTAACTTTCTGATTGCATTAGTTCTTTGGTTGAGTGTCCACACACCAAATAAACATCTCTAAGATAATGATAATGCACCGCTCTGCTTTCTATATCTGTCTGGATCAGAATGTAAGACGAGATGAGGCTCTCGTAGCTGACAGTGGCATGTGCTCTTTTTCTTCCTTTTTTTTTTTTTTTTTCCCCTCTCCAATGTGCATTGTTCAAAATTGGGCTATTTCAATTTTCCTTTTAAAACTATAAGCTTTAACTCTCAGAGGTGGGAGTTGTGTAGGAAGAAGCTGCCAGGTAACAGATGTATGTGTTAAAGTTGCTGCTTGAGTGTGGACAGTAATAGGATTTCCAGAAATGAACTGCTATTTTGTGAGGCACTAACACAGAAATGTACAATGGGAAATGAGAGCTTGAACTTTGCTTCTCCTGGAGAATTGAACTGTCTGTTTCAGAGGAAAAAAAAAAAAATGAAAACAAGCCATTTTCCATTGCTATCCTTTAATTTATGTTTAATAATATGAGCAATTTTTTGCTTTGTTTTGGCAAGCAGAAGGCCAAAATCGTATAGGACAAATTCAGCCTGAATATATCTCCATATCTTTGTCTCTATCCATATCTGTCTTTCTGTCTCTCTTTTGCCCACAATAGCTCAACATAACACGGTGACGTTTTACAAACAATATTTCCTTTGATGGGGCTACACCAAGGATGCTTTTTGTTCCTTCTGGGCACTGTGCAATGCCCTTATAGTTTTTAAGATGGCTGAAAAGATTTGTGCCAACTCTTAACAAAAAAAAAAAAAAAAAAAAAGTTGTGTCCATTAAAGCAACAGCTTGATGAAGGCTAAAGGTTAGGTCCATGGAGTGACTGCAAAGGTTTCAGAAAACACTGAGAGCTCATGGTACTGCACAGCTCCTGACCTCCTCTGGTCTGACCTTCCCCAGGCAGCGCTGGGGGCAAAGCCCTCCCAGCCAGAAGAGAGCCAACTTCTCCTTCCCTGCCTGACTCCTGGGACTGCCACAGATTCTGGCAGAAAGGCTGGTGATTATAAGATTTTCTGTCTTCCTTTCCCTCAGTAAAAACTATATTTTAAAAGAAAGAAGAAAAAAAAAAAAAGAGTGAGCTGGATGTGTCACTCCAAATGCAAATGAAAATTAAACAGACACAGCAACAAGGTAGAGCAGAAAGCAGTAAGATCAGGCAAGAAAATGTATGCCACTTTGAAAACAGGCTCATTAAACACATTTTTCTTCGATAGCAAGTCAGGATATTTACTGCCCAATGTACTCCTGTGCCCACCGTGCACCTCTGCCCTCTGGTTTTAAAGGGTTTTAACCCGACTTCCAAACCACGTGCCCAGCACACAACTTCTAATCATGCTGCTGTCACTTAGTGCTGGGATCGGGCCCCTCATTTCCCTCTCTTGCTTTTTCTTGCAAGTGCTAACACTTTGATAAGTGACATTTCATGTGGCAGCCTTCCTATTACACATTTAGCACCTATTCCCTGCTTGGCCGATAAGCTGTTTGCAGCCCAGCACTTGCCTAATTTTTTTTCCTGTTAGCTTTCTAATTCTCCTCTTCACCCCAATTCAGTTGCAAAATTCAATTAAGGCTGGTTAAAAACTGCAAGTGCAAGTGAGCAGCACCTGGCACGAGGGCAGGCTGTGGAGCCTGCTGGTGCAGGCAGCAGGTCTAGAGGGCTGCTCAAACATTTCGATTTGCTTCTTGGGTTTAGGGTGGTTGGCTTGTTTTTGCAATTATCTTGACCTCTTTATGATTTTACCACGGCTACAAAAGACAGCCAGATGCCCTCAGACCGTGTTGACAACCGTTTCCTATTTTTAAAGCTGTATATACATACATATAAAAATTTAATTTCACCTTTTTCTTTGCCTCATGTGGGGTTCTGAATTTAATCAGCAGCTTCAGCAGGGATAACGCCGCTGGGGCTCGGAGGCGTGATGCTCGGAGAGCTGACGAAAACTCTGCTAGGAGAGGGAGGGGGGTCCAGCACCCCCTGGAAGAGGGAAGTTAGATCACTTTGGGCTTTTAGAAGCACTATCTTTTAAATAAAATTGCAAGATGGTGAATAAAGTGCAGCCTGAAACAAAAGCCTTAGTGATCTTTGGCAGATTACTTTGGGAAAAGTATGGCCCATTTCAGAAAAATCAAAGCAAAGAAAAACATTGACTACAATTCAGAGGCCTAATGTATTATTATGGCTTTTTATGGATTTTATATATAATTTCCTGTAAAGTTAAGAGGTTGAAGTGATCTCTTACATTCGGCTGCATTATCAGCATAGCACCAAACAATTTTCTACATCTTATTATGTTCACAGTTGACATACTATTAGAGAAATGTGCAGCTGTCTTACTCTGCTATTCATTTCCTCATTACTATTTTATAAATATATGATTAACAGTTATTGCAGCTGCCTAATTCACATTTATTGCAAATGCAACCCCACAAATGAATGTTCAAAGCAAAGAGATGTGGTTTTAGAGTAATTTAAATTTTACAGTTCCATTTACCCTGCTTTTTAATTTACTGTATAATGACCCTATTAGAATAAAACACATCTGGAAGTTCTTTGGGGAACATTTAATTTTCTGTGGCTTCAGTACTAACAGAACTTGTACCATAAAGGCCACAGATGCTTTGAACACTGTACAAATTTTCACATTTTATGCCAAGATGCTGGTTAATTGTACAGATGAGACAATTACAGCAAGGCAAAAGATAAAGTTCTCAGTACCTTGAAAGCAAATGAAAGCACCTTACCCTTGGAAAACTGCTTTTTGGTAATGGCTGTCTCTTACCCTCATCTCCGGAACAGGGGAAATTTGAGTTGGAACATAAAATTGACCCTAAATTTTCATATCAAAAACAAACAGCATTTTTCAAAGTCCTGAGCTCTTCTTAGTCTTAACACTCTTTAAAGTAAAGAGAAAATGCTCTCTCATGTGACTTTCCAAGCTTCATTGCCAGCCTCTAAGCTGCTCATCATCACTATTAAGTGAAATAGTAAATCAATGAGACCAGAGAAGGCTTTGGAGGTCAGTGAGCGATTTCATAAGCATCCCCTATTTACAGTCTGTGGCAAGGATACAGATGCTGCGAGTCCCAGCCTGCCATATTAGCAGAATCATCCTGAGAATTTGAAATTGATTTGAATATTAAATACAGATCACTGCAGCAGAGCTCTTTTACAAGAAAGGATGTGAATCCATTCTCATTGATTAGTTAATTTATGTTCTACAACTAATCGAAACACAAATCTCATTAGCCACAGGTCAGTAGACTTGGGGAGGGGGAGAGAAGAAAATCATTTGGATAGCCCAGTTAGCTGTAAAGATATAATTATAAGCCAAACTGTTTTAAAGCCAGTGCCTTGATCAGCGTGTGCAACGGGCTGTCAGAAAGCCATTGTGTGACTTCTCCCCAACAGTACGAGTCTTAAATCTGTTTTTAAGTAAGATGGTTGCAGGCACTCAGCTATTACAGAGAGAGCAACAGTACTGGCTCATTCAGAGGCAAGGCAAAATGACACACAAATATATATATATATATATATTCACACAGCATGCACACAGCTTAAGGAACCACAAGCAGCATTAATTAATTAACTGTGACCTCCTACTAATTTGAAATAACTAAAACACTCTCTTTGGCCTCATGCCCTTTGCCTGTTTCAGCCACCTCCAGTAAACCACTACCAGGTATTAACAACAGTAAATGTAGTCGGATCAGAGATCTGTTGCCTGATTCTCATGGCTCTTCTGTAATAATCCTACACCTGTGAGCACCAGCTTTAACCTGATGCCTTTCCAGATAAATAACTGACACAGCTTCCAGCTTGAAGGTGTATAAATATGGAGACATTCACGCTAGAAACATTTTCAGTTCATTGCTTAATACTGTTTGATGAATTAGAATTTGACAACTCTATTCTAATACAAATTATTTGTTAATTAAATGAAAATTTTCCATGTGGTATGTGGGTTTTTTCCATTTATATTAGAAGTAATGGGAGTCATTTCATTAAAAGCTCATATGTTGCACTACAATTTTACCCTGAAGTCTTTTAGCAACAAAGTTTCCAAATCAAATTATTATTCCAGGCAGATCTTTCCGTATTTCCGCAGTACCTTACATTCTGTAATTGCTTTCCAGTATATTAAATGCATAAAATAATATTCAGTATGTAGGAATAATAATAATAACGAGCCCTTTGGAGCTGGAGAGCTCTGTACACACACCAAACCAGGAGAGAGAGATAGCAAGAGTTGCATCACTTCTGCAGCTGAGGAAGCACGGGCACCCAGGTGTGCACACCTGGCCAGCATCCCTCTCAGCGTGGGAGCCCCTCTCCTCCTGGTGGGGGCTCAAGAAGAAGCTGGAAGGCCAGAGCAAGGCTGATGACCCTGTACATTGTGTTCTTCATCTCCACTGGTGCTTCCAGCATGGAGGCAATGGTCCCAGAGACACACAGCAGAGCTCAGAGGGAGCATCACGGGCAGATGGAGACCTGGGGGGCCACGCGGTCGCCCACCCATGGCCATACCTCCTGCAACTGAGCCTCCATGGAGCAGCACCAAGACCCATTTGTCTTTCCACATAGAGGGACAGGGACACCACTGCAGCAACAGTTAAAGATGGCAAACATAATTACGTCTAAACAAACACCCTTGTGTTGGATCAGCATTAGATTTAATTGTGTTTGCCAGCTTCCATGTGTTTACTTTGCACAGGGTTGTGCTTGCTTGCTTGTTTGTTTTTTAAGAGACAATTATATGTTGCAAGGACCAAAAAAGCCTGTTTGCATTGCAGCACTTCTGCTCTTTCTGGTTGTTTCAGTGAGAAATATGGGAAATATTGTTTCGGGAGCTTCAGATTTCTCCAGTGAATGCCAGGCTTTGATGCCTCCTCAAAGCAGCAGCACAAGGATATAGCAGAGGTCGTGCTGGTCTCAAAATCTCTCTGCTTTAGTATCAGTCAGAGCAAAAGACAGAAATCTAGGAGGTTCTCATATTTTATTCTCAAGAAATTCAGTGACTCATTGTATAACCTTTGGGAAGTCACTTGACCTCTTTGGCATCCATTAACCCACATGAAAACTCAGTAAATGGTAGGACCCTGCTGAAAAGCAGATACTTAAAACTGAATTTTCCTGGGTAAATAAATGAGAAAAACAACCAACAAAGAAAGGCACTGTTCAAAACTCATCCCGTGACCCCATTATTCATGGATCATTAGTGTAATAGGCCACATGGGATCCATAAAAGGCATTATTGCCTTTTATGTCATTGCGTATTTAGAGAGTGATAATCCATATATTATTGGAACAATATAGACTCTAGCAACTCCTTCCAACCTATTTTAGGAGATCCTGAGATTTCTAAAACAATAACCCATGAGCATCCCTTATATCTGCGTGTTACTTATCATGAAGTAATAGTAACTACAGTGCATTTACAAAGAAAACTCCTTTTAATCTCTGGACTGAAAGCATCTAGTTCACATTATGGTAAGTAGTTGGCAAATGATCATTTTATTAAGTTAAAGGCACTCATTAGTGCTGCTTTGAAAAGGCTATGAACCCTACCCCTCCCTGCAGAGAAGTATTAACGTGTTAGATGGCTGAAAATACTCATAATCAAATGACGTGCAAACAAAAAAGCTGGATCTAACGGGACATACGCAATATTTTCTGTATTCTGTTCTCTATTTTTTTCTTTTCTGAAACATATGGAGACAGATACTTTACTCCACGTCTCTGAAAGAGGCATAGGAAGCTACTGTCTTGAAATTGTTTCTAATAATAGCCACAAAGGAACAAAACCAAACCCCATTTGAAACAGAAATGTGTTTGTACAATATAAGGTTCTGCCACTGTCTTGTATCTTAGCATTATCTTATTCTTGTTTTCTGCATTCTGCATCCTCAAAGTATTTCAGCAGGAATTACGTACATAAAAATAGCTTAGAATTTGTACCCAACATACAGCGTACAGCCCTAAAACATATAAAGGCTCTATTCTTTGCACTCAGAAGAGTGGGGGGAAGGAGTCCTCACGCCTCGTTTATACTCTTTATTTACTACAGCCATCAGCACCCAGTTAAGATATCAGAGCACCTTACACCACCACCAGCATCCTCCTAGGCTCCAGCTAGCAGGCCAAGAGACAAATGTCACTGGTTTGTGACCCTATTTGCCACAGCGACCATCCTGCAGATCTGCAAACTGCCCAGCTCACGTGGTTGCTCCTGAATGAATTTCAAAGAATGGAAGCAAAGTTCTACTACTTAAATGACCCCAGCTCAACCAATTCACGTTGACTGACAGCAAATTGGGAAACAAGAACCCAGCGAGCTCAACCAGAAAAACAGACAAGAAATCTACTTCCAAAGGACTCGGGGAATGACAACAGGCCATAACCTTTTCCATCAGAGAAGTGCAGGGAGTCCCTAAACGGGACAGCTGTCCTAATTTTTATGCTGTCATATGTTGTCAAAATAATGTAAAACTCTTTTGTTAGATGCTAGAAGCAAGATTTTGGTCTTTATCTCCAAGAGCGTACTGTTGACATGACACAAAACATTGCAGTACAGCCAAGGAAATCAGGAAAGGCCACAAGGAGATTGTAGAGTCAAGTAAATTCAGGCCACGGTGAATTTTAATATGTAGGCAGCATCTCTGCTTGTAGATGTGACAAATATGTGTCTTGTCTTGCACCCATTGTCAGAAACATTACACAGAAGAAATAGGCTCCTATATCCTCCCCAACTTCTTAGGCAGTCAGGTTTTGAATTTACAAGGAAATCAGATTTTGTGAGCCTATCTTTATTACTGTGTGATTAGGCTACTATTACCTGGAAGGGGGCAGAAACATGAATACAAAAAGACTTTCTGCATTGACCATAATCATCCTGCTTATAAAACACTGCCTCACTCTGGCAAAATATATATATTTAAAAAAAAAAAAAAAGAGTAATATTTTATCAAAACACCCATTAAACTGTTACAGGCCTTTTCTGCCTTTTTCTCCATCCCAGCTGATTACACAAGGTGCACATCTCTAAGTGTAAACACCAGCTTTCTTCTTTTATAACCAGTCATCTGCCTCCTTCTCCTGTCTGATTCACTCACAGATACCAGCATCTAGTAGATGTGGTATTGCAATTGCTTCTATGGCGATTATGACCAAAAATAAATCAATTAAACTGTATCTCTAATATGACAGTGAAAAATTCAAGGCCGTAAGTTTCTATAGTGGGGTAGCAAACCACAGCTAGCAAGAAAAGAGATGGGTTTTTTATTTTTATTCAACTTTCTATTTTTTCTTCTGTCAGTATTATAAAATAGATGGCTTTTAATCCCTTCATTCTTTTTAAACAATAAAAATAAAACAAAATATATTTTTTTAAAATATCTGTCTTCAGATGCCTTGGACTGACCTTTACTGTTCTTGCAGCACACATATTTGCCAGGACATACTGAAGTGCTAACAAGATTGAGAAACATCATGAAGCATCCTCAAGCTTCCTGATGAAATTAAAATGTACTTTCCAGTTTTATTTTAAAATATTGCCTTCTCTCTCAGCAATTTGTGAAGTTCTTTTTTTGACAGTGAGTCACCCCTGTGCCATTTGGTGACAAAAAGCCTGGGAGTCCACATAAACTAAATACTGCATGACCATAGTGGGTATATTTTTTCGTATCGTCACTCTAAGGCACGGTCAGTCACATTATAGCACTTTTCTGTAGGGGAAAGCAAGAACATGGACAAGGCCTCAAGTCTGATTATTCACAGGCTAGATCCACAGATCCACAGGAGAGTCCACACTGTCTCTTTACTCATGAGCTCTGCCTGCAGACGAGGAGGTAAATGCTCTACATGTTGAATTTGCATGCTCCAATAGAGCCGTGCCATGGTTTTGCTTGAATAACCCTGTATTCAGAAAAGACAGGTTGTGGTCTCCAGGCTGTCAAACTCACAGTTTTCACAGACCCTATCAGGATTTAAGTCTGTGAAGCTGCAGTGATGTATGTTGGCTAAAGGTCTGTACCCTTAAGTTTTAACTGAAAAACTAGATAGATGTCAAAGAGTATTACATCCTGCTCAGATTATTCTTCCTAATTTGGTCTGTAATGGCTACAAAAGAGCTTTAGTTATCCTCAAGGCACAAGTAGCCATATGAATATTATAGATATTCTGTCTGGTTTATTGGGAGAATTTACTCACCGCTGCAGTCACATTGAGACATCAGCTAGGACATGCAGGCGGGCAGGTTAAATGTTAATTTCCTTTCTACTGTACCATTTTCTAACCTCCATCCATGAATCAAAGTGAGTAAAAGGTTCTTCACTTAGAGACATAAAACAAATTGAACAAATTACGTTACTTAACTGAGGAAGAACCAGCTACTTCATTGATTTTTTGTTTGGCTTCAGATGTCCCTTTTTAATTAATATGAATTTTCAAACATGATTTTTAATTTTAGACCATTATCTTCCATGTAACCAAGCCAGGTTTTTCAAAGCAACGCAGGTCCAGAAGTGCTCATGTACCTCAAACCAAGGAGAAAAATCCTGCCTTTGGTTACATTACAACAGTTTGACTTCATTAAAGCCAACAGCCTCATGGTCTGCTCCTCCACAAGCGTAAGTCAGGGGCAGCTCCACCAAAGGCAGGTTTAGCCCTGGGAGGAATATGAAACCAGGTCCCATGGGGACCGAAAGACAATACAGCCACTACAAGACCTCTAAATGAATGTAAAACTAGACGCCAGGAGATCAGAGCACAATGCGGTTATCAGGACACGAAAACCAGCCATTAACTTCCCAGTTCTTTTAGATAGGTCATGAATCACGGTCATCAGCAGCAACAAGTTTCTTAAGCTGACAATCTACTATTTAAGGAGTACAAGGAGAGAGGGGATTTAAGCTTGAGCCAAGCTGAGGTACATTTCTCTTTCTATGGCAGCACTGACAGCATGAAGAGGAAATGTTTAATACTAATGGGGACTTCTAAATTTTTTACTTAGGGGATATTTTGGTAAGTATCTAAAAATTGTCTGAGTTTATTCCTACACTGAGGGAGCAAAATTTCTACCATATTCCCTGAGCACATGTGTAGAAATGATACACAAATGCAGGTTTCAGAAAGACAAATGTACCCATGATTGCAGATTTTGTCTTTGCAGCTGAAACTGTTATTCTAGAGAGTTCATTCGCTTGTCAGTACAGCATTAACAAGACATCCTAGTAACAGGAAATATGCTTTCATTTTCTGGTGCTGGAGAGCCCATTTCCGTCCTGCCCATTAGCTCTTTTTCCTCTGGAAATACAACCTTCTCCTGAATTACTCATTCACTTTCTTTGATCAGCTGCTTTCTCAATAGTTTGGCCTGTTGCAGATACTCATGATGTGGATATATGTGATAGATTTGGATCCGTCTACTATCTTCCACGTTAACTTCTCAGACTCTTGTGTTGCCCCAGGTGTTCTGGCTTCCTCTGGCAATGGAGACCACACTCAGACGAGACCTGCATTTAAGAACTTTCTGCTGCAAATCGGTATATCTGTAGGAGTAAGAAAATTCACAGTGATGGGGCTTACACACCTGGATTGCCTGTGAGTCATGAACAGGGAAAAGTGTATGTACAGGTGTTTGCATGAAAACACTTATTCCATCATTACGTACCCCAATAACGATGAATCCAAGTAATGATGTAAGGGAGTGATATGCTCAGAACCACCTAGAAAACACTGCACTGCCTAGAAAACTGTGGCTCGGTGTTAGGACTCCGGCAAATGATGAAGGAAAGTGTGGCTGTTTGATGCTAACTGGGTAGAAAATGGGAGGCAAAAATAGCTTTTGAAATATTTGTCTCAGGAATAAAGGTTACAGCGCAGTAGTGAGCAACACTCCATCCAAAGCCCAGATGTCTTTCCTTTCCCACCTTCTCTTTCTGAGCTGAATGCTGATACACACAGATAGAGCTGCTGTTTGGGTTTCACTGAAGGCCCTTCTAGCAAAGACTCTCTTTTTTAATTCCCATTTACCAGCAGAATACATGCGATACAGCTCAAGATTTACAGTGGTATTTATATTTAGCTGCTAGAAGAATGGTGCCGAACTTTCTCCCTCTCTTTTTTAATGATTTTATTCCCCTTCCTTGGAAAAAGATAGAGTGAAAAAGTTAATGAAAGTGACTTTTTCTTCCAAAATAAAAACTGTGAAAAATAAAAGTTATAAATAAAACTCCCATCTAGCACTCTGGCAGAGAAAACTTCACTTTAAACATAAAAACAGCTACTCACAACAATTATCAGGCTGGATTTCTTTTTTCTTTCACTTCCATAAAACTACTTCAGAGATGCTCCTTGCTGATACTCAGCTCTCCTGGAGCAAGGATCTCTCATTGCAAGGAATGGTCACAATTTGGTTTTGAACCTTGTACCATCTGGAAGAGGGACTGGGCAGCAGAGCAATCAAAGCCACGTAGAGTCCCCTGAGACACCACATAGGTACCCCATGCCCAGGAGCCATAGGAGAGGAGACGATCACAAACCCAGGTGGCCAAGGCTCCACCACGCCTGATTTCAAAGCATGTTCTGAAGTCTGTGGTTGTGTAAATCTTGTTCTGGTATCAGTATGATATTGTTCCTTTCTTCTGCTTGCAGTGTTAAATGTTAACCTAAGGCAAAAATGTAAGTTATGGCATAATTTATTAAGAAATCAATACCATATTGCCCAGTAATGGCACAAGCTTATAATAGCTTTACTGTAGTACTGCATTTTTTTTATCATTACTTTCCAATATGATAACGTTTGTTCTAAGGTCAACAGACATCACATGACCAGGTAAATATTTTGACAAGAGCGAGTTGCCAGAGCGGGTGCAGCCTTAAGCTGGTGCGTGCATCGGGCTGAACTCACTGCGGGGTGGGATGATGCATGCTCAGAAAGTGTCATGATCAGAAACATGCTGTAGATCCCTGTTTTCTATCCTTAAAAGCAATATGCCATGGGTTCCCTGATGGCTCTTTGAAGGATTTTCTGCAAAACCTCTCCTTTCAGGAGCAGGTCCCAGTCCTTTACTACCCCGAAGCATCTCCAGCTACTCGCTGAGCACACACCGCTGCACAGCACGCAGCCCTGTATCCCCAGAACACAGGCTGTAAAGGGATTCTTTTAAAATTCATTCCTTTCTTCTCCTGGTTGTCTCATTAGTTGCTAGGTTATCTAACACGCATGATGCAAAGCTCTAAACTAAGGAGCTGCAAAGGCACTTTGTGTATGCAGTTGGAGCAATGAAGAATGTGCTCAATGAGATTATGCTAACTTTATATAACTTATTAAAATGAATATCAAACTTTGTTTTGCTTCATTCAATTTTTGATGTTAATTAAGTAAGCACAAGCATAAGAAAGGAAATTGGATTTGCTACTTAAGGAACTTCCAATAAAGCCATGGATGTTAGTGAAATGAGTTTCTAATAAACATTAATAAGTGTCTATATAACAAGCAGTGCTTGTCTTTTAAGAACATTGGATTTTTCTCACAGGATATGGACAGCAATAAAATACATTTGCAAATATGAAGATATATTACAGGCACATTTTTCACTACTAGTCTTAACAAGCCTGAGATCCCAGCTTTCTGATGTTGTGACCTTGGGAACAATCATGGGCCAAGAAATTTAAAAAACCATTTTAAAATTCATACAAATGTAATTTAGGAACAGCACTGGCTAGATGGGAACTTTAGACAAGATTTTTACAGTGAATAATGCTTTTCTTTGTCCATTTCAGACAAATTTAATGTTGCTACTACATTTGACATCAATCACCCAGTCATGAGCAGCCACATCCTTGCTCAGCCTAATGAGAGGAGAGAAAGGTGTGCAGCCCGGACACTTGGGCTGTGCATATGAAACCGCAGGGACAGGCAGAGCTTTTATGTCCACCCTTCCTGCTGCAGCCAGAACAAAGCTATTAAAGCCAGGGAGAAGGGAAGCATCTCCCTCGCTGTTATGCTCATTTATTGCTCCTAAGATTGGGTGTTTTCTAAGAAATTCATAACTGGGCAAGAACCTATTGCTGACATACAAAACAGTGTTGGGAGCAGACTTTGTATGCCCTTGCACTTGGCAGCTGGAATCTGTGACAGATGCACGAGGAGAAGAATTGTTGAGCAAGATGGTGACATTTTCACATCATCTTTTGAGCATAAAATGCCACCTTTTAAATGCAAAGGCATTACAGGGTGCTGAGGGTGCCACACATGACGGTTAAAGTCATAAATCTGGTGTCAGTGAAAACACAGAGCAAAAGAGCAGAGCTGCTTTAAAAAAAAAATCTTTTTCATCAAAACAGAAAAAAAAATTACTTTTCATGCACATTTTCACATGAAAATGTTAGCTTTTCAGAATGTACTTCCATTTAAAACCGCTGCCAGTCCAGAAACATTATTTCTGTACCATCCCTGAAACCCTGATTACAAATTACTTCCCTGCATGGACTGTCCTGCAGTGCCCACATCCTCACTTAGGACAAAACAATTTCATCAGAAGAGCACCAAGCCTAAAAAGAGTCTCTTTTGCAAGCTGTGTTTGCCTTCTCCCCACTAGAGGCTCACCTGCCTGAGAGCCCAAACTTCACCGAATTCCAGAGATTTCACCGGAGCTGTTCTGTTTGGGTGAGGAGCTGGCTCTCCGTATGCTCCCATTACATGAGCAGGGAAAGGCACATCCTCTGCACAGCCATCAGAAAGACCAGTTAACACTTCTAGCAAAGCTTTTGCACCATTTTCTGCCAGTGTAATGAACACTGTAGGCTATTCTTTACCTCACTGCTTAAATCTGCCCAGAGGCTTCTGGGAGAGCTGCATAAATTTATTTTGGGTTATGTCTGGGTTTATCAGTTATTCTGCCCATTTGGGTGTTGGTTGTTTAAATGACAAAGCCCAAAGATGGTTCACTGGGGAAATGACTAATAAAATTCAGGGAGTCTTTTAGCAAGATGAACTTCTGTGCTGCAATTACTAGTCAGACAAACATACAGCAATTTTCTGTATCAAACATATTATGGCACCAGAGATACTTCTGGCACCGACTTGCCCACTGGCATCAAAGTTGCTAACTTCAAATATGTGAATTTATTTGCCCATAATTAATGTGATGTATCTCAGCCCATTCAAAATAATAACTGCATCCCTTCCTGGTAATGAAAAGTGATTAATTTTCAATTATGATAAGTATCCAATTTTTTACAGTGCAGCACTGGTCTAAGTCACCCTATCTCTAACGGTCTAATTACAGACATTAAAAGTTCCTTATAATTATTGCAGAAAGATCAGTAAAATTAAAAATATTGGTTACTTGCCGCTATTATTACATTTGCTCTAATGCAGCCAAAGCTTAAATTTACGTCTGAGCTGCCAGCCATTTCATCAATCTCTTTTTGTGACTTGTTTAGAACAACTGGTTTTATTTCACGGTCTCAGTAACTGTTCCAACAGGTCTATTAACGGTTTGGCACTCTACATTTTGTAAAGCTTTAATTAAGTGAAACAAGCTAAAAATCACTAATATGTGCCTTTAGCAAAGTAGCAATGTAATTATCTCATTTAACAGATAACTACTTGTATTTCATTTTTCAAAGCACAAAGAGAAAACTAGCTCTAAATGTCACTTTTCAGGCTCATTAAACTCACTAGAGAAATATCAAATTAGAGATTTCCACTACAAATACTATAATAAACTCTATGAGCTGATATAAACAATGTGAGTATTTGGGGAAGGGACAAGCATTATAAAATAATCTGGTTTTGCAGAATAGTTGTTAGTTACATATTTACAAACATCTTTTATTGCAACATTAACTAAAATTCTGGTCCTCTTTAAAAGAATCCAGAACTTCAAAATCTATATTGTATATAGTTGATTCTATAACAGAAGGAATTTTATATTCAAGAGCCAAGTTCTTTTCTATTACTCCCCCAATCATCTTTTATTTATTTATTTATTTATTTATTCATTCATTCTCTAATTAAGCTTTCCTAGATCACTCTTCTGAACTGCATAAGAACTAGTTGATGTGAGAAAGTAGTGCAGATGTGAGAACACAGTTTAGGGGTAAGAGTTATTTGTGCATGCATCTGATGTAAGCACTAATGAGGACGTGATCACCTGGCATAATCACTGCCATCTCAAACCAAAATATTTACAGGAAAGCCTGAGGCCTACACTGAAAATTTTTAATGAAATAATCATGGAATAATGCATAGATGGCCATTTGTTCACTTGCAATAACAGTTTAATATTCCTGGATGCTGGGCTTATTTCCATAAAGAAAGTCTTACCTATATTTGCATTTATTTCAGTGTACATGTGGATGCATCTGTCCCACTCATATTTCTCCCTGTTGATGACAAAACTCATGCCCACATATAACATTTATGGAAAGCCTACAAGATGCCACCACAGCAGAGAAGCCAATTGGATGGAAAGGGCAAAGGGAACCATTGCAATTTCCAGTGACAACAGCTCCACCTCCTAGTGGGTGGTATAATTCTGCCCTACAGCATTTCAGTGGGAGCAGCCCTGACCAAACACCATTACAGAGCTCTTCTGCCCATTGCCTAAGCTGTGCAGAGCATTTGGCATCCCAAAGACGGAAAGGAAAAATATCCAACTGGTGGCTGAAGACCCCACAGTCTCAGTCCAGCCCCACAGAAAAACCAGCTCCCTGCTTGGTTGCTTGCCCAGCCACCCCATTTCATCCTTCAGTCCTCTTTAAAAGCCACAGCTCACCCTATTTAGCAGCACAGCCAGAGCATGGCTGGCCTCAGGAGCCCAAGCAAGCCACCAGGAGCTGCCGAATCCATCCCCTCTGAGCTGGTCTGGCAGGGCAGAATCAATGAGCTTACACCAGGGATGCATTTGGCTCGGTGTGACCGATTCACTGGGGTATTCCTGAGAGTGCAGCCACAGGCTCTTGGAGTAAATACACAGAAATGGTAGTGCATTACAATGCATTTGTATTCTGTTGTGTTTCTTGTTGTGTATTATAATATGGCTTATAAGCCAGCTGTAAAGAAAGTTGAAGCAATAAAGCTTGACTGATTGATTGATGCCTCACCATTTTTAGGGTCCGTTGCACAAACTATTTTGATAGTTGAAGCCCATAAAGTATAATGTCTGTGCTAAAAGTGACACAATGAAGAAGATGATGCACCTGCTTCAATTTCAGCTTTGAGTCATTATTTAGAGCTGGGGGTCTAGGAGTTGCAAAATACTGCCTTTCTTGTTCCCTACTGGTTCGCCGGAAGATAAATGTCTAAAACTAAGGACCCCGGGCGCACAATAATAAAAACCTTTTTAGAGTCTAGACCCTTCCACTAGTTAAAGGAAACCTATTCCCATTTTTCTGTTAGGAAAAAAAATGGGATGCAGTTTCCCAGTGGCAGAGATCAAGTTTTTTATTTGTATTAAAAATTCAGGATTGGAAAAAAAAAATCCTTGTGCGGACAAGACCAACAGGATGAGGGGTAGATCTGATCCCAGCACACCCCAGAAGTGTGCAAGACTGGCCATTTCCCCATGGTTAGACACTGCTGTGAAAGCCCAAGTGCCAGCACAGCAACCACCACCTGCAGCATGGGGCAGAGGAGAGCACAGACGATGCATCGCACTCCTGCTGTTCTCAGCCTCTGCCTGCCACTGTCACTTGCAAATATAAAAGTTATCCCCAGCTTCCTCCCATCTTTATCAGCACCACGACCCTCAAGTGGAGGTGTGAAGAAGCAAAACTAGAAGACAATCATCCTCTGCAGCTGGTAACTCCAATGGGGTAGAGGTTTTTTATTCAATTTGTTTAGTGTTTTTTGTTATTGTTGGGTTTCTTATTTGCCCTATACCAATCATCTTGCACTGGAAGCAGCGTCTAGGCTTATTAACTCACAGATGCTGCCTGGGATGTCCTGTCTAGATGAACTTCCAGGTGGGGACAGCAAAGCCCCCCCATGCTGCCCTCCCTTTTCTCTGCCACAGAAATGTCTTGTGCAAAATGAAGGGGGCACAATGTCAAGTCCTCAGCTATTCAAGCCAGCAAATCTGGGGATCTGGAAGATCCTAAGCAATAATAACTATCCAGGGCATCAACCAACACAGGGTTCAAATAGGATGCAAAGAACAGGAAAATTAGGATGACATGGAGAAAAAGGAGCTTTATGCTTTCAGCTGAGCCTGCACCTTTCAGTATCAGCAGGACTTCAGCAACGGGCTTGGGCAGGGGAGGTGCCGGGACCCACACCTGGCAGGAACAATGAGAGAGCTGTTCAAGGACAGGCCGTAGTTAGCCACCGTCTCTTGCCTTTCACAGCAACCATTTCTAGGTGCAAGTCAGGTGGGAAGAGGAATGAAGTCAAACTGTTCAGACACCATAAAGAAATTTACCTTGAAACGAACCTTTCTCAAGCTCGTTAACTAGATGTTATTCTTTCTTCTGTCACAGTTCTAGCATGTGGGTTTGTATCTGTGAAACTTGCATGCAACTTGCTTTGTATTTATGGGGAAGTGGCATGGATATCAAATGACCAAATAGCGCTGAAGAAAGGTTAAAGAGTGTGACCTATTGAACACTAACCTTCAACTGCTCTTGCAGGAGATACATTTTCCCTCAAGGAAAATAACTAACCTTTGAACCTCAGACCTCCATATTTATCTTTTGCCTTCTGGCTCTCACTGACAAAGTTTCAGTAGAAGAACGGTCCTGAACAGATCAGGTTTGCTTCACCCTTCTGATCAGATTGGGGTACATCTGGCTATATACTGCCCTTTGTACTTGCTAGGTCCCATTAACTGTAACTGGCAACATCTCCAACCAGCAATAAGCCTTGCTTTTTCAGTCATCATCCCAGCATGCATAAAGACTAGATCCCCATCCATGCAGAAGTTAATCTACTGTAACTCCATCAGGAGATCTCATATCTGGGTATATTATCTGCAGGATTGCACTACAAAGCAGTGGCAAACATCCTTTCACATCAATGCCTCCTGCTTAGAAATTAAGTATCCAGGATAAGCTTTGGACATTTGTATAGCATCAGGAGACTATTATCCTGCAACAAACTTCTTCTCCATTGACATTATCTCTTAACTTTTACCTGTTGCAAAATAAATTTGCATCTATCAGAAAAGGAAAATACATACATCATTCTCCACTTTGGTGTCATCACAGCTGTCATTAAAAACTTTACTTTTGAGGAGTTTCTATTCAAATTAACTCTGCATCCAAGCAAGCACCCACACTTTTTATAAATAATAATACAAATATTATAACTCTGCTGTAAACTATATCCATCAAAAAGCTGTATGCATCCTTCTTTCCCTCATCTAACACACTCCAGAGTAGTCTCATAGTTTGTTGGTCTGCTCTTGGGAGAAATAGCAGGTATGAGCTACAGGATGTAGTGACTCAAAATACTGACCAAAATTCCTAGCTGTTTCACAAACTTTCCTTGTAATTAGCATTATGTTTCCCTTAGGTAGATTACAAACTGCTGCTGGTATTGTGGTGGTTGCTCACATATGCAAGCAGATTTATTAACACCAATGGAAGAAACCTAGAATCTTTCCCTCCGTCTCCTTGAAAAATTGGATTATTGTCTCTTGCCTTCTTGGACCCACCAAGTCCAAGTCAGGAAAATGGATTTTCAGCTGGGTTGAGCTGAGTTATACCAACTACACCAACCACTGAGGACTGTCCTAATAGGAGAACTGTATGAAAACACTAAAATATTGAAAACTAGCCCTGCACAGTCCTTATCTTGTATGCATTTACACGTGCAATTATAACCTAGTATCTTTTCAAAAGGGTTAGGGTTTTTCCCATTCCATCCTCCAGCCATGACCATTTTCCTGTATTTTACCAGTCCACCTACACTACTGCTTCATTAAGTATATTAGTTTTATGTTCCTCAAAAATATCTGAAATCATGTGAGATGGAAAGATGTCCATTTGGTCCACCAGGACGATCAGTGGTGTCAGCAACTCTGTGCACAGTGCTTTCTGACAAGAGCTTTTCTCTCTTCTTCTTCTCTCCCAGTAGTTTCAGACTATGCAAACTGCATCCAGTAATCCAACTACTCAGCCTAAGTCTTCAAAGTAATGAACAGGATGGGGATCTCTGTCCATCAACCACCAAAACAACCATATTCTTCAAGCTTTGACAATTTCTGATAGCTAGGGTAAACTACATGGACACTAAGGATTTTGCTCTGGAATGAGTTCCTCCAGCACTATTAGATCAATCCAGTCTGATCACTTTCTTTCAGACCAGGCTTTCTGCTGAAGTTCAAATATATATATATCCATGTCTTAAACGGTGTCCTCTGGAAGCAAGGAGACCAGAATCACAGAATCACAGAATTTTCTAGGTTGGAAGAGACCTCAAGATCATCGAGTCCAACCTCTGACCTAAAACTAACAGTCCCCACTAAACCATATCCCTAAGCTCTACATCTAAACGTCTTTTGAAGACTTCCAGGGATGGTGACTCCACCACCTCCCTGGGCAGCCTGTTCCAGTGCCTAACAACCCTTTCAGTAAAGAAATTCTTCCTAACATCTAACCTAAAACTCCCCTGGCGTAACTTTAGCCCATTCCCCCTCGTCCTGTCACCAGGCACATGGGAGAACAGGCCAACCCCCACCTCGCTACAGCCTCCTTTAATGTACTTATACAGAGCAATAAGGTCACCCCTGAGCCTCCTCTTCTCTAGGCTGAACAACCCCAGCTCCCTCAGCCGCTCCTCATAGGACTTGCTCTCCAGGCCCCTCACCAGCTTTGTCGCCCTTCTTTGGACCCGCTCAAGCACCTCGATGTCCTTCTTGTAGCGAGGGGCCCAAAACTGAACACAGTACTCGAGGTGCGGCCTCACCAGAGCCGAGTACAGGGGGACGATCACCTCCCTAGCCCTGCTGGTCACACTGTTTCTGATACAAGCCAGGATGCCGTTGGCCTTCTTGGCCACCAGAGCACACTGCTGGCTCATATTCAGCCGACTGTCCACCATCACTCCCAGGTCCTTCTCTGCCTGGCAGCTCTCCAACCATTCCTCTCCCAGCCTGTAGTTCTGCTTGGGGTTATTGCGCCCCAGGTGCAGGACCCGGCACTTGGCCTTGTTGAACTTCATACAGTTGACCTCAGCCCATCGGTGCAGCCTATCCAGATCCTCCTGCAGAGCCTTCCTACCCTCGAGCAGATCGACACACGCACCTAGCTTGGTGTCATCTGCAAACTTACTGAGGGTGCACTCAATGCCGTCATCCAGATCATTGATGAAGATGTTAAAGAGGACCGGCCCCAGCACCGAGCCCTGGGGGACGCCACTAGTGACTGGCCTCCAACTGGACTTGGCTCCATTCACCACAACTCTTTGGGCCCGGCAATCCAGCCAGTTTCTAACCCAACGAAGCGTGCGCCCACGCTAGAAGACACCACTAAACCAACTATGCTCTTCTTGTGCAAATTTAATATGCCTAAGATCAAAAGAACAGTGTTAATGATGACCAATATTTTGTAAGCTATGTCTTGACTTTCTCTCATGGTTCTCCTGATTCATACCAGCCCTGGCCTTCAAGATCCCTCCTATTTTAGCCCAGGCCTCCCCTGAGGTGATCATTTTTTGTAGTTTGTTTTTGTGGAAAAATATCCACTAAGGACCATTCAGCTCATCTTTGAGTATAGGAAACCTCATCAAGCTCTGACAAAATAAACTTAGCCAAAAAACAGCTTGTTACCTCACTCCCTTTTTGAACTAGCAATGAAAAATAAATAAACAAATGCAACCCCTCACAGAAACAGTTCTAGGCAAAGCCCATCCATAAGATGCCATACAAGATTTCCTATGGGTCTCAGTATCAGGAAGCTCAGGATCTCTTAGCTAAGCATCACAACCCATATGGTATGGAAAATGCTGTACTGTTTTAAGAGTGCTACAATGTCTTATCACAATGGAGCAGATAAAAAGGAGGACTGCAGCTTTAACTTCGTATCTCTGGCTTTTGTTGGCTGAAGCTAGATCCTTGGTGTTATTTTAATGCAGCAGCAAAGAGCTGCATTTAATACATGATAGGCTCAAGATGCTTCTTTTTTTTTTTCTTTTTTTTTTTTTTTCCTTTTTTTTTTTTATATCTGTGCTGAATATCCAGCATGTAATTGAAAAAGGAAAAGGAGCTGCTTGTTTGCTGCCTGATCCAGGAATGATTAAAGGTAGAAGTTTTTCAGACATTACTGACAGAAAGGGTATAGTTAAAGCTGCTTTAAAAAAGAGGGCCTTCATAAAGAGCCAGTACTCAAACCGCTATTAAAAGCATCATGCTTGTTAAAACCTGTAAAAAGGCAGGAAATCAGTGAGTGAAATGCAGCTTCTTCACCAATTACTGAAAGGAGTGTACACCTTAAAGCACTCTTTGAATTGTGTCATACCAGCCTCTCTCCCTCTCCCCCCTCCGCCAGCGCGTGTACGCGTGTGTCCGTGTGTCTGGCTCTCTCAGCCTTGTGCCAGGCCATTCATTGGTACATTAGTGATGGGGGGAAATAGTGGGGGCTACAATGCTGCACCAAGTTCACTTCTCGCTTGTTGTTTGCGACCCATTTACAGCTGAACGGCTCTGTGCAGAGACAGCTCTAAATGACTCTCTCCACCTCTTCACCAAGCCACTTGTTTTTGTCATTTCTTTCTCTTTTTTAAAAATCCAAAGGAAATAATTGATAAACCGAATGCTGTCCACCTTAAAGGCAAATGCATGTATCCACCTGGTTAAAATTCCTCCTCTTTCTATTTTCCATCTCCCTATATCCATTTTGCTAGGCGCTGTTTAAACAATACTTCATCAAATGCAGCCTGAAGCAAATAAAAAGCACAGTAGAGTAAATAAAAAGTAAAAAAAAAAAAAAAAAAAAAAAAAAAAAAAAAAAATCACAGGCTGGAGGGTAAGTACTTTTATTCCTGTACTTTCATTGCCTGGGGAATTATTATTCCATTGCTGGTTTCAGGAGGGGGGAGGGAGTGGGGGGGTGAAAGGACAGCCATGTTATTCGCAAAATGGATTGCTCCTCTCACTGCTTTTCACTCCTCTGGGTTCTCAAGAGTCCACTGATTACAACAAAGTGTGGCCATCTATTCCGTCTTATTGACAAAGGTCCTTAATTACTGCTGCACCAGTAATACCTCCTATTAAATTCTGCTAAACAGAGGCTGCAAATTAGCTGCGGATCCCGGTAACCTTTTGTGTGTAATTACAGGCAGCAGGATTGACGCTAAGGCTGCAGCACTGACCCGAGTCACAGCAATGGGAAACCTTTGTTTATCACCTGTGGTGGGGGCCAAAATGTGAAATTAAAAGCTCTCCATCAGTGGAAGGCCTTCAGGAGCCCAGGAAAGCAACAGGAAGGCAAAAAGCAAACTGCTCTATATTTATAACTGACTTCTTCAATTGCTATTTAAATTTGAAGCTCATTAACCTGGGCGGCTGTTCTAGCATAGTTTAAAATGGCAAAAATTTAGGTTGTCTTTCCGAGGCATTCTGTATTTCATCGGGGCCTTTAACCTGCATTTAAGAGCCGGTTTGATACAACTGCTGCCTGTACGCAGGCTGTGACATGGAGAAAGCAGGCCCTGCCACACAGAGGGGCTTCCAGAGGGGTTTTGCACTTCTCTGCGGGAAGGCCGGCATCCATGGAGGCCCAGCCCATATCCGCCATGCCACAGCCCAGGCCACGGCCTGGCCACCATGGCTGCAGGGGCCTGGTAGCATTCAGGCCACAAAGCGCCTTTTCCTGTTGCACTGTGTCACATCGCTTCACTTCCCCAACTGCGTTATGGTTATGGATCCTCACCACCAGTGAGGATCTACCAGTGCTTCTGTCAGGCTCCCCCCTGCGCCCCACATCAATGGCTGTGGTGACAACCTCACTGGGGGCCATTTGGGGCTTCACCTCCACCTGCTGCTGAGGGACATGACAGAAGCCATCACTTCATAAGCCTACCCTCATGGAGGTGAAGAGCAAGACTTCTCGTCCTGTCTTCTACCTGTTTTCCAACTTCTAAAAGGCTGCTTAAAATTTCTGCCTCCATCTATCAATGGGAAACATTTCTGAAGTAATGTCCAGTCATGATTTGAAGGATCTCAGCTGATCTTATGGAATAAATAAGATCTTTAGCTTTATGGACTAACACCATAGTCTTTAGGACTGGGGGAAGATCTACACGGGAGGCAGATTATTTCCCATCTACATGCTTCTCATGTTTTCTTCTGAATCAGCTGGCCAAAAAATCTTCATTTCACATAAGACGTTTTCTCCCCAAAACACGTCTGAAGGGAATGGGATTGTAAGTCATTTCACTGTAAAACAAACAAGAGAAACTTTGATCTAAAAAAAAAAAAAAAAAAAAAAAAAAAAGTTTCAAACTGTTTTAGTTAGTCTTTGAGAGTTTAAATACATATATTAAATCGAATATTACAGCTGCATTGTATTTGTAGCACAATTTCATACTGCAGTATTTCATGTTAAATTTGACTGCTACTAGTGAGATACAAAATTCTATGAAAATAACAACACATTTTTCCTTAACACTGGAACAAGGTCATACAAATTGAGATCATACAAATGACTTGTGTATTTATATCCCCAAACTTTCATTAGGGCAAGCTTTCCTGACATGCTCACCAGCACATCTGCATCTCCTCAGCTCCCTGCTGCACACTGCCCTTGGAGAACATTTCATCTCTTTAGATAACTAGGCCAAAACCATACATATTCAACACTTACAAAATAATATTTTAATTCACATTTGAAAGATCCAAAAATACATATTTTAATGTAAAATATGGAAATTCAGTGGGAATTTATGTTGATGTTACACAAGCGCATACACACATGGCCTCCTTAAATACTTTTCCTCAGATGAAAAATATTCATGACACACACAAATTGAGAAAATCCTTTTCCATAAGAGACATGGTCAGCCTGTGCTCCCCCTGACTGCCAGGTCCTGATCCTTGAGCCAAGGGCCAGGAGCAAGCAGGGGGCTATTCTGTAGATGGGCATCCTTGCGATGATGCCACAGACACACATATTAACAAACTGCAAAGAGCAAGATCTGTGTTCCTGTACCTTGCTATTAAAAGCACTTCTCAGATTATTTTTTTAAGAGGCAACTATCTAATTATGCCTTTTTGAAGATGAAGGTTTGTGAACAATTAGTTTTTCTGGGTGTCAAGGACCCTGGCACAAATCCTGCAATCCTCACACCAGCAGCATTTCCACTTCTCCCAGCAGGTGGGAGCTTCTGCTAAGAAATTCCCACTAATTTGAGGGCCAGCCTGGGTCCTATGGCCGCTATTCTCATCTCTCCTCTCTCTCTAACTCCACGCAATCAAATGCCAGGCTCTGAAGTTCTTTAATGCTTTATATGGGCTCATTTCTGCAAGTTACCGAACAATCAGGGTAGAGTGCACAGCACTTTGCAGTTCTGAGGCACAGATAAGGTTCCCTAAGGATTAAATTTGATTCTGTCCAGAGGTCTAGAACTAGACTCATTCCACCCCTGAAGTCCCACTTAAGCATTATTTTGAAGGCATTAGTGATATTAAGGTTAGATATTTCTCAGTCTTTAAGGATGTAGTAGCTGAGCATTGCAGCACCTTATTATAGACACAGAGACATAACTCTTAGCCTTTCTCCAGATGGCAGCCAAGGCCAAATGACCCATCTGAAAACAGATACCTGATCCTTCACACCAGGCATCTGAGCAGTCATCCTGGCCATGCCATACCTTTATGTGCTATTGGCAACACAGCCATCCTGCCCAAACTGTGCTCTCCCAGGTGGACGTCCAGTCTGCAGCTGCTTACTGCTGTGGCATTTATATTTCACAAGGAAATAAAAAAAAAAAAAGAGAGAGAGAGAGAGAGAGAGAAAATGAGAAGAAAAACATCTCAGGTCATGAGATTATAATGGCAAAGACAAGAAACAAATGTGGTCCTTGCTCCCAGTCCCAGGATAGATATGGAGCATTAGAGAGTCTACAGATTCATCGTCGTGGTAACATTGCACCTTCAAGTACATAAATGTGTATTTCTACAGCAAGGAAGCCTGTCCGTTAGGTTAACATCTTTCAATTGATTATATTTATTTTGTGGTTGAAAAAAAAGTAAAAAACATTGCTGACAATGCTTAAGCTGTTTGTGTCATAATCACTTGAAATCTTAAAGCCCAAGCTCCTGAAGCCTTTGTACTTGTGAGAGGCTCTGCTGACCTCTCTCTGTTTTCTTTAGAAAATAAACTACATCTCTTAGATTCAGAAAAGAGTTTCAAAACAAGGTCTGGAGGTTTTAAACTCAAAAGACAAATAAGAAATCATAGCTCATTAGCTTTTAGAATAAAAAAGGATTTTTTCCATTGATTCTTTTTTGGTGAACAGTTAGTATTTTATAGCATATGAGCTTAGCAGTATCAGAAATCATCTTATTGTATTAGTGTAATCTTAGTGTATTAATGTTTTTGCACAGCCTCACAAAATAACGATGCTGTGCAAACTGAGAATTATCACAGGAGAATGTTTTTATAATTAGTAATAGTACACATTACTAAGTGATGTTGTAAGTATAAATCAGCTGTTTTAACTCCCCTTACAATGTTCATTTGGCATTAGAGTCTACTTCTGGAGAAACTCTTCATGATCCTGTACTGAGTCACAAAATAAATAATGCAGGCACCAAAGACACTGCCAGAAATTGAGGGATGAGAACTTCTTTTTATTACTTGTGAATATTTGCATTCTTAACAAAGTTATAAGAAAGGAAAAAAAAAATGCATATTAGAATGCATTTCACTGTGCTATACAATAAATATGAAATTAAAATAATAATAATTTACTCTTCTTTCCTGACCACATCTTAAGAAAAAATCTCAAGACTGGCCTGAGGACTATGCTACCTGGAAGTTCCTATAGTATAGAAACTATATTCAAGTGTTTCACTGGGGTGGCTGCCACCTCGTTGGTTTTGACTGACTGAAAATTGGGCAACTACCTTAACCCTTCTAGATCTAAAGTCAGAAGTTCCCTCCAGGTGGCATCCTGACCCATAAACTGTTTCCCCCAAAGCCCCCTCTCTCTTCTTTGATTGCATGGACAGTCCAGAGACTAGTTTAGAGACAACATTTAACTTTTGGAGAGTTTACGGCAAGCTAAACTAATCACAGTCTATTTTAAGCTCATCCTAGACAGCATTTTTAAAAGGGTTGCCTTAGGTGTTTTCCATCTCAGCTGACCTTTTTTTGTCCTTTAATTTCAGGCATTCATTTGATGGGATGACCTGAACCTCATGACACTCAACTGGGAGATGCCTTCTGGTACCTTTATTGGCTCAGGGTCTGAGCACTCACCACCACCTTTTGCCATGCCACCTCTGAGCAGCACCTGGGACACCTCCTGATAAATGCTGGTGGCTTTATTACAGCAAGTTGAAAGGACAAAATTATTGTCCAATATTGGAGGACTGCACCAACAGCTGGCAAGTGGGGCTAGCTGCAGAACAGCCATAGTAGCAATTACTCCACAGAGACATTGCAACAACTCCACATCACCTTAAGGCTTTCTGAGGCCACATTCCCCTGTCCTTATGGCAGTCGTCTGACCTTTACTCAGTGCAGGAGTCAGAATCTCACCCTCTGTGAATAGGCTTTATATTAACATTTACTGTGTGCAGCTTAAAATATTAAAATGTAATCACGGGTTTCCAGACCAGGACGAGGGTAGGGGTTTTTTTCCTGCTCACTTAAAAAGCACTGAAGTCCCAGAAGACGCTGTAAAAATATGTGGCACTCCACAGCACTGATGGCCAACACAAGCATTGTCTAAATTGCTTGCCTATCAAAATCATATTTGGAATTGTGTTCTGTAAGTATGAGCAAAATTTACATTACAAAAGATGCAGTATGACATCGAAAAAGAGTTACTACAACTGTTCTAAAACACTGCAATGTGGAAAAGGGGCCTCCAAGGATTATTTTTATCGCCCCTAGGACTCCTGTTTTGAAGTGCCTCAGCGTGACAGCAGAAAACCTACAATTAAATATTTAAATCACCATAACAGTATTTTTTAAGGAAAAAGAACTTCAAGAGACCTCTTTAGAAACCGAGTGCTCCCTTGTAACATTATACATGCCAGTGAAATAATTTTAAAATAAAAGGGTAATCTAAATTTTATATTGCCCTGGATGTAATAAGCTCTGGGTGAAAACAGTAACATTGCAGTAAAATATGAAAGTGCAATGCAGTTTCTGATTACATCAGGGTTTTCTATTTGCCACTTTAATCCTTAGAATTCAGCTGTTCCCTGTTCAGTCCTTTTACATCATCCTTAGCTAATCTGTCAAACATTTCAGACAGCCAAACCAATTTTCAGATTGTTCAGGACTTTGCCACAAGCACCGTATGCTGCTAATAAGATTTTCATTTGGAGTGATGCCATGTCGTCCATGTTTTCTATCATATATAAATACTGAGATTTAATGGCTTCAGGTTTTGTTTAATGTTAACATCAACAATAAAAAAAGGGAGGTTCTCAAACGCTGAGCCCCATAGTGAAATGCACTAGTGACAGCTATTTGCAAGGTTAATGTTGTGGAAAACAACATCCATCTTTGAAACAGTTTCATTAGCCCCATACAGCTGACCTCTCCACATAATGTTGTCAAATGTGACGTGCATCAGATTATTGGGAATATGGAGATCAATAAATATGCAACACCAGCGCTCAGAACGCTCCTGGCATCATAGCCATACAAACGCCATCTAACATCCCAAAGAGTAGCTGTCATCTGTCAAATCTACTAGCAAATAGACAGGCTTAAGGGGAAAGCTATCGGTAATAGTAAAATATATAAGTAAAGATGAATTAGGGAGTACAAAGTCAAGGTTCTGATACATTACGTTTCCAAATGAAAAACTCCAGATAAACACTTTAGAGCTACGACTTGCCTTATTTGTTGTGTTAAATGTAAACCCCCTTCCATGTTGCAACATCCACGACATTAGCATTTCCATGCACCCACTCTTTTCTCTGCTGTCACCCTTGTCCCACACACTTTGCCATTTTGGAGCAGCGTCCTCGGCGGTGCCTTTCCCAACAAGCCAGATTGATCACCAGCCTCCAGTCCCAGGGCAGCAGGGAGCTCTGGTCACCTCGCCTGTGCAACACCCCAGGTTTGCAAAAAAAAACTACAAAGTTCCTAAGGAGAGGAAAGGAATGGCTGGATGTAGTAGTTTCCATAGAGGTCTGCATGTTGTGATGATAAAAGCATAAATAATGAAAAAAAATATAGTATTTCTTTTTAATTTTTCAAATAAATTCTATTGGCATAGGCTTCTGATTTATTGCGGTTCTTAAAAAAAAAAAAAAAAAAAAAAAAAAAGAAAAAAGCATACAACTCAACAGGAGATAGAGAAATCAATGTGTTTCATATCAGCACGCTTTGACTTTAGGTCCAAAAAGCTTAAGGCACAGAGCAGCGGTAAGTAGCAGAATTAAGAGAGGTTTGGTAGCTGATTTCAAAGGGGAGAAAGAGCACCCAGGACCTCGCATGAGTGAGCGCCCATTAATTTCAACACAAAAGGGAAATGAATCTACAAAGATCCCTCCTACCCGGTCTTTGACTGTAAATGCTTAGTTACTATGAAGATTCCTGTTTTTTTGTCTTCAGTTTTGTATGTATTGCACTGTTCTCATTATTGTTTCCTAATTAATTGGCAGTAATCCCCAGCTCACAGCTTTGGAAGCGCTGGCGGGGCTGCCACACTGATGGAATTTTGCAATAAATCAGCAATTCAAATCACTCCCCGAATGAGAGCTGAAAACTGCCTCCAAACTTTCAGTGTTTAATGCTGAGAAGGACACGCCTGTAAACAACTTCTTTTGCAGGTATATGTGTATATTAAAGAGTAACATTCTTGGTCGAGAACATGCTGTCCAATTAAAGAGCTAGCAAATTGGGTTTGTTTCCTTATGTGTTTTTAAAAACACCGTTCATGTTGTGGAAAAAGAGAACAAACAGAAAGCAAAAAGGTATTTTTGAAGTATACAGTTATAAGGTGCTTGGCTGATAATTTGCAACCTTGGTACACAACATACCTTTTAGCAAGGCTATTTATTTCTCAGGGAGAATGCTACAGTACTTACGATAAAGGCCTCTGTTGGACCTCTTCATCAATAGCAAACCTTTAAGCACAGCACATTTCATAAATAGGAGTTCCACTAACACAGACTTCAAAAGGATAGAACCTGATAATTCAAAAATAGAGCTATATTAAGTGTTCCAACAGTCCATCCATAAAAGCAGCCTCCAAACGCCTCCTCTGTGCAGCATGACAGTCTATTAGAATAATAGCAGGGGAAAGCATAATTACAAGTAATCATTGGTTGGAAAGGAGCTAGTTGTTTTTGTAGAGTAAAATGCCTTACTGAACCCAGCAGAAAATGCAATGCTGGTTCTAGCAGCAAGGGCAGGTAGCCACGGAAAATAATCAGAGCACATGTCTTGAGCGATCCAGCTTTACTTTTTAAGCCCTTTTTTTCTCCCCAGTGAATCACACTGGGTTTGCTGCCACTTTTTAGGTTTAGTTTCCACGTTACTTCTGTTGGTGAGGCAGTGACATTACTCCTGCTGGAATTTCAGCTTAGTTTAGTAAGATACTTAACTTAATGACTTTGTTCTTGCCAGCGTGAGGTACCTCAAAATATTCTAAGATGAAACGTCTCCAGCAGCCATGATCTTTAACCCATAAAAGACTGTCTCCTTCAGATGGAAAAGGTGGCTGTAACTTGTATGAGAAACTTCACATGGGGTGCACGGGTCTCCCCCTATCCCCATGGACATAGCTCTTGGGCCCACGTCTCCAAGAGCAAGGAAGAGCACAGAAGTGAAATCAATTTCTCTTTGCATGTAATAAAGCTCCAGGAAACCCAATGCTAAGGGCTTCGTTTTCCCTTCTGTTTTCTAAATGTCCTACCTTCATTCCCACCTCATTTATTCTCTGCAGCCTTACATGTGTATCAACCTTTATGCTCCACCCTTTTAGACATTTGGAGATTTGCTGTTGACTTCAGCAAAAGTAGTGTTGTGGGTTTTATTCCTACATATGTCTCTCTGGGAGTATTTATGGGTATTCTTGTTGGAGTTGTATCTCTTGATAGCCTGCATGCAGCAGCCAACCTGTTACATCGTACTTTAGATCGCAGTGGCTGGCAAGGCTTAGGAGCACACAACTGTATTTTGGTGTTACTTTTCTCAGCTTCACTGCCATTGCAAAAAATTAACAGTTTCCCCTCATAGGAAAAGCACTCAGGGTCATACAAAGCACAAGAATATGCTTGGGCCAATTAAGCAATTATAATTATACCACCAACTGCCAATCATTTTATTTATTGTGCTATTCCAGGTAAAGGACCAGCATCTCTTTTGTATTCATCATGCAGAAATCACCTCTGTAGACTGGCCTATATTCCCTTCCTCTTATGATAATGCTTTTAAGGTGAAAACCCCTCTTTGTGAGGACAGTCCCATTATAAAGTGATATGCTTAGTCACAGCCAGCGCTTACTGAAAAGTTTCAATGTTCATTACATTAGCTAGTCTTAAAAATGGAATACAAACCAATTTTAATCAATATGTAGTAATAAATAAATATTAAGGAACTATACCACTGATGTACAGGTAGCCTAATTAAAGTAACAGCATTTGCTGCACTTACATACCTTAATTTTCCCTACAAAATCCTTATTGAACCACTACTTTTAAAAAAAATTGCATTTGCAATTAGAAACACTGAAGTTACATTATCGATTTTCTGCTAAAAACCTTTTTAGTAAACAAGCACAAACTACATTCATTAAATGTAAGTGCTTGGAGCTATGGTGTGAAATTCAATTCAGCCATTATCATGAATTACACTGATTATTGCTGTAATTATTTTCTCTTGGATACAACTGCATTTCTGTTCCTTGCTAGTTGTGTTGGACATATAACCATGTTCATTTTATAGCTAATAATACTCAACTGTAGTTTCAGCAATTACTATCACTTATACAAATCATTAAGTTAAGCTATGGGTACCTAGTTAAAAAAAAAAAAAAAAAAAAAGTAAAACATCCTTTTTTTTTTTTACCTCTGAAATAACTAATGGCATTGGCAACAGAAGAAAATTACTGATGTTAAATGATTTACATTAGAAAAAGTGATCACCTGTGATCCACTTTCACTGATATTTTGGTCACAGTGAACTCGTAACTATCCATTTAAAACCTTCCAGACAAACTACACTTTTGCCTTTACCACAGAGGATAATAGAATAACCCGCTTTTTGAGGTTTATTTCTTGCGAGAACAAACTTTTCCCAGGAGCCATTTACAAATTGGCCACAGCCAAAATTAAATATCCCGATAATTTGATCCATTAAAACAATCTATTTCACAGATCATTTCAAAAATGGCAACAAAAAATGTTTTACAATTAGAGACCCTTTCCCAAACCCAACGACTGCAATCAAGAGGCTGCACTGACAGCAATGGTTATTGCTCTTCAGCCCAATGAACACCCAAATCACCCGGCATTTTTTAGGCCAAATCCATAAGTGTCGATTTCAAGTGTTGCTTGAATAAGATGCTCGGCATTAGTTACTGTAATAGAAGTGATTTCTTGAAAAGCAGTTATTTCTAGAATAGATACTGTAATAAAAGTGATGTTCTTGAAAAGCGGTTATTTCTAGAATAGGGGGGTAAAAGCAAATGGTGAATAACACACTGCAAACTGGTAAGAAAAGAGAAATTGCTCAGCTCATGATATCAGCAAAATTTCATTTGACAGAGAGTCTCCTGGAATACCAAATGTTGCTGCAGAGAGAACAGAGGTCTGCACACATCCGTGCTGCTGTTTTGTGCTCTCAGTTACAGCCTCTGCGCCCAGAAATGAAGAATGCATTATAATTTGCCTGATAGTTGTATATAGCATCATGTACACTGCCTCAGACAACGTTCACCGGGCTATTTGCAAGCTGTCTGCATGTAGAAAAACACAGGAAAAATTCCCAGGCAGCTTTGGAGCTGAGGGTCAAAGCAGGGAGTGTGTATTCAGCTACATGCAAGAGCTGAATTTGATCCTAAGTTTGACAGAAGTGTTATGGTCTAAAGAGTCTTATAAATAAATTGCTCCTAATAAAACCTGGACTAATAAGGGAAAACAAATACAAGTGAAATGAAAAATCAATGCCTTTTAATACTGGATCTAAAATTCAAGTTCAGTGCAGCATCCACTGCTCCTCCAGCCGAGCCCAGCCAAGCAAGGAGCCATGCTCGTCAGGTGGCTTCATTTGCATCTAAGCAAATCTTTTCCCAAGGTCTCCTGTCTTCAGGCTCTGACAAATTCTGCATTCTTACACCATGTTGCGCTAGCAGAGGCTATGACCTGGAGGGATTTTTAGCAGAGGAGGCATTTATGCAATGTTAGCTGTGTCATCGTTATTCAGAGTATTTTTATTCCTCTGTGTTCCTCCTAGGAAATCCCACTCAGAATTTACTTTATATACGTCAGTTTAAATGAAAACACCGAGACAATAGAACAAACATTGAACAGTCTTTTAAAATGGACACACCAGTCCCATGTTAGCAATTTTCTGTAGCTTTCTTGTGTCTATTCTGATGTATGCATTTAACAGGATCATTATTATCTAAGTAATATTTAAACCATTTTACCTCTTTTTTTTGTCAATGGCAGAGGATAAGGCAAAGAAATGCCAAAACAAAACTGCATGCATCTCTTACTTGCAGCCATCCCTGTATCTCATGGGATAAGAGGTGCTGCCTCCAGAGGGTACCAGCACTCAGTTACCAAAGGCTTCCTTATTTTTTGCCTATAGGTATCTTTCAACAGCAGTGCAAATGTTCATTAGGGCCATGAAAATACTGTAATGAGATAAAGTATGAGTTTATTGCAGGTTATCCACAAAATTGACAAAGTGTTCCACCTCTCTGGGTACTTTCTAAGACACTGTCTATGTCCTGGGAGTGGCTGATACATCCATGTCCTGAGGAAGAGCACCAACAGTATTTTCCCCTGTAAATACACAGAAAGATCTCAGAGCACAGGGCTGCCATCTAGGACATCCCTTTCAGAAACACAGTTCTCCTGAAAACATCACTAAACCCATTAATTACCAATTTGCACTGAAGGTCTGACTGTATTTCTACCTCTGCTTCTAGAAAAGTCATTTTAACTCTTTCTGCCTCAATTACCCTTGCTTATAACAGAGGAAAAGTGGTATCACCTTTTTTCAAAGCACTTTGAGTTCTGCTTAATGAAATGTTGTGATCTTTTCAGTGAAGATCAAATATTCAAAAGTATTCCGTACAAACAGCTTTAGGGGAAAAAAAAAAAGTTCACTATTTTCAAAAATGGAAAAATTGTAAGAAAAACACATGAATTTTCTGAAGAAATAAAAATACCCCCTCTCCACCTGAATCCAAGAAAGAGATTGAAAAGCTAGGACAAAATTCAGTGCAAAATTTTAGAACTGCTGAGTTCTTACTGGCTGCCTGACTTTGTTATGTGCTAGATTAGAAAGCACTGAATTAATAAGAAGGAAATCCTACCTGTAACGCAAGCATTAAATACACAAGAAGACAATGGGTATTCCCAGATATCTTCTTCATATAGGAATCTCCTCTGGCCGCTTTGAAACCGTGTAACATAACCTTCAAAGCAGAGAAGAGTTGTTGTATAAGTTCTGCTCAGCTAACCATGAATACTAATTGCAGGAAGAACAATCTGCCCGGGCCCGGAGGCCATGAGCTCACCAACAGGCACAAAAGTTTCATAATGCTACTGCACACAATGGAGCACGCTGCCAGCCCGTAGTGTAAAACAACCTCCCTGAAACCCAATACCGCCTAATCTTTAACAAACCTCTAGATGAAAAAAAAAAAAAAAAAAAAAAAAAAAAAAAAAAAAAAAAAAAAAGGCAAAGCAACAAGGATTTTCAAGTGTATGTACTTCTGCATGTCTCTGGACTTCCACACTGAAGACAAAACTTTTATGATTCAGTTCAGCTGAGCACAACAATTGGCCCCAACGCAGCCGAGTATGCCTTGTTCCTCTTCTGATGTGAGGGACAAACCGTTCTACCTATTTGTCTCATAAAGAGCAAGTGGTCCCTCCACCAAATCTCACTGATTTCTTCTTTGTTGGGAAGGGGGCAACACTGGCACTGAAACAGCTTCAGCCACAGCAGCATTGTCCCAGGTTGTAGGTGTGCCTGAAGGAAACTGAGTCACAGGGCGGCATTGCCACCAATGAACCACCATAAAACCACCATAACGGCACCAAATGCTGAACCTACAACCCCATCACACTCCAGTTCCACTCAGCCCAGTGTCACAAACAGGACCAGATGTGCAGGTGCAGGACATGCACCAAGGGAGAAGAACACTCCTATGCTTCTTCCTGCTCCTCTGGCCCAGGCCTCACCACACCTGGGCTGCTCGCTCATCTTCTAAGTTCATCCAGCCTAAGGTCAGCCTTTTTTTCCAGATGTTTTATTCTCACTTTGGCCAAAGTGAAGAGGTGCATCGCCTCCTTTTGGACCCAGAAACAAGAAACCCCTTTCTCCAGGAAAAAAAAAAAAAAAAAAAAAAAACAAGAGCACTGGTGGGTACAGGTGTCTGTAAGCAGGATCTGAACTAAAGTCCTTCATCTGAATCCCAGCTGTGGTAGGCAGTGTCAGGGATGGACAGAGAGGAAAACCAAATTCTCAGCATGACTTGCAATATATATTTGAGCCAGGGACAGAGCAAACCTAGAAAAATCAGGAGCCAGCAAGCTAGAGCTGTTCTCAGCTTGCAGCACAGCAAGCAGGGTGAGCAAAGCAAATCCTCGTGCAGTGACCCATGGGGACAGCTGCTGCACCCTGGTTCCTCAGTTTACCACAGGTTTGCCTTCAAGTCCCACACAAACAAGTAGGTCTGGTCTGTGTCGTTCCCCTGCTGGCAGGTGAGACCCCCATGTGTAGAACCTGCTCTCCAGGTGCCTTTTTTGTAGATGTTGGGTGCTGAGGGCAAAAATTGGTAACCCAAGAACAAGCACTCTCATTTTCAACTTGCAAGAAGATCTGGTTGGCAGCTGCATTATGCTCCTTGAAGTCAAGGGATGCCACCATATCAGATCCTTCCCACTCTTTAAGAGCTCTACATGTTTCATGCAGGCACTGCAGGGCAGCAGATGTAAAATCTGTACCCTGTGGTAACATACATGTATGTTGCCATGAAAATGTGATCCCACCTCCAGATCATGAACTCTCTGAGTGGCAAACTGTGAGGGGATGGAGGAGAAAGTGGGGTTCATCGCCATGATCTTCTGCGTGTCTACAGCACCCTCAGAGCTGCTGCTGAGGGCAGGGATGCTGGGCTAGGTGGACCTAAGGAAGACAGCATTCATCTTTCTTTCTTACAAATGACTCAGATACATCCAGTTCTGCCTTCAGACAAGGAATGAGCTCAATGGTCTATTTGCACTAGCTCCATTAATTTGACAGTGCCAGATGGGAGACAATTTTAAAATGCTTGATGTTGCTATCATTGTTTCAAAGTCAGGATCTTTTCTCAAGTCCAGCATTCGAAACTGCAGGATTCAAAATCACATTTGGAAAAAAAAAAAACAAAACAAAACAAAACAAAACAAAACAAACAAACAAACAAAAACACTTGCAGTTTTATCACAAATTCAGTAATAATCTGATTGATATCAATAATTCTGTGATGCCTGTCAGCCAGTACAGAACTGCAATACTATAAGGAAAATAGGAAGCTTCTATTTCTGGGTCAGAGGATGTATAGAGAGAATTGAAAATAACTGGAGGAACTGAGCCTGGAAAGCCAGTCTATAATTTTTCTAAAGCATTAAAAGTGTAGTCTGGACCTTGTTTTCTAGCATAGAGTTGGGTGGGACTCCTGCCCTGGCTAAACCTGCTCCCACTGAAAGAGCAAAGCAGAGACCAATCTTGAGTGCTTTTGGAAAGTGAGGTTGTATTTTTTCTTTTCATTTGGGATGTGTGCAATGGGACTCAGGAGAAGTCAAAGCCAGACTTGCATGCAATGACTAGGAAGTGAACAAAAATACACACAACCAACCAAAATATCCTCCTTGTCTAAACAATTCTAAAAGGGGAGAAGGGGAGTGGGGGGATTGTTTTCCAGCAAAGCTGTTCCTTGGGCAGAGGAACAGACCAGATAGGATGGCAGAAGCTGGGGACGAGAACAGGTATCCCACACGGTGAAGTCCACGGAGGTCAGCAGAAAGTCTCAGTGATTATGTAGACAGATCAACACACCAACCTAGCAGAAATGATCTAGCAGAAATAGTTCATAGAGCTTTTCTATTAGATAGATAAACGTTAAGAATCATGCAGTGATAGCACTGCCCACCTTCAAAAGAACAGAAAACCCAATTAGAGAAAGAAATGGGCCTAGGATAAGTCGATTCCCCTGATGAAACATACAGCTGCCTGTGGAAATTATATGCATGAAGGTTAGTGGGATAATATTGTTAACTTAACCTGCCTGAACACAGCTTCATAGAACTTTGCTTTTTATTTGTTATTAAGAAAAATTGCAGCTGAGGTTTTTCCTCTTTCCTTGTAGTACTCAGATCTGTACAATTGAAGTACTTAAAATGACATTTATATGACTGCTAGCAATGGTTGATCAGTTAGTGTGACATGGTACAGATAAAAGCTCCAATTAGGCCTTAACTGTTTACTTAATAGAAAGACCTGTTAGGAACAAGAAGGATTGCCTGTTAGCAGAAGAACAGAACTTTTTCACGTGGCAGATTATCAGTATTCTTTAGATTCGCACATAAACAAGGCTGAAATGCAATTACATTTTCCACAAGGACCCAAATGCTTTTAACCTTTTTGAGGTAAAAAGAAAAAAAAAATGCTGAAACTGCTGTTGAAGTAGGTCCAAACAGATTCTTTTTTTTTTTTTTTAAGTTTTTGTTTCATTTTAATAATGGTTTAGTCTGTTTCACAGCCTGTGGCCTCTTCAAACCTGTTACTTTTAAAGATATAGCAGATGCTTCCTAAATGGAAAGGAAATTGTAATGATGCAAATCCCTATTCACACGATTTTCCAAATAGGTTTGAGCACTACAAGCTGTATAGGGCAGGTGGGGTAGTATTACTGACAACCAAAAAAAGGTAAACTTGAATACAAATAGACAAATCAAGCACACGTGCTCGTTTGAAAGTTTGTAGTCAGCTCCCCAATCTGCATCTGAGAAAATAACCTATTATCATCACTGAGTGTCCTTCTCAGCATCAGAAAGCTAGAAATTAACTTAATTGCTGAACTGCACCTAGAATCAGCTGCTTTGAACATTACAATTTGGCTTTTAGTCTCATCAAAATTCCAAATATGTTAAAATTCTAATTTGCAAATGTGCTAAATTAACACTTTGAAACCACAATATTTAACCTGTTGGCTAATCTGATGTCAAGTGAAAACAAGTCAAACATGGAAACAATATACAAAGAGCCACAGCAATTTACCTAAAAATCTTTACTCTGGGGGTGCTGTGAGGAGTTCTTAAGTTTGGCTTCATTACAGGCCCTATTATGTCCTTCCTCCTTCCCTTCCTAGAAATTCATAGATATTATTATGGATAAACAGGAGGTTTCTATATTCGTGAGTTTGTTAAATCACTGTGCAATATATAGATGGCCAGAACTTCTCGCATTCTTCTTCACTTTCTTCTTTTTCTCAAAAATGAAATCATGGGGCACTAGTAGAAATGTTGCTTTACTTAGGCTGCTTATTATTGCTGTTTTTATGTAATATTAAGATCTTGTAGGGAGCAGGTAAAAGAGAATTTTGGCTGAAGGCTTTTGACAAACTTTATCAAAAACCGCTCAGAAGAAAAGGCAACAAGAGACAAGAGGCAAAATATTACCCTGGATTAAAAAGTAATCTGCACTGATCAGGTTCAGAGAAATATCAGAGAAACATAGCAAGTAGATAAATTGTCTACATGTCAGCAGTGACAGGCAGTATTGACAAATGCCAGGCAGAGGCAGAGCTATTTGAACTCAAACACGGAATTTTCTGTAATCGCATACCTTACACTCAATTACCTGTGTTATAAAAAATAAAAATCTAGGCAATGCACAATCAACAGTGGTGCTACAAAACAGTTGTATGGAAAATCTCTGCTCCTTTCTGTGCGATTTCAACTTTGCATTTGCAAATTGCTGGCATGCCTGGTACCAGTACGCTATAGATGGGCTGTAAAGGAATGATACAGAAGACACTGACAACAAAGACATTGTACCAACCGAGGTGTCATTGACATGTAAAACACTGTATAGGTTCCTAATCACTGGATCTCAATGTAGATTTATCAGATACTCACCACACTAAAATATGCTCAATAATTTACTAACACCAAGCTTGCTGGCTCTGTATTGAGCCTCATGTGAGCCAGAACCGAAAAATAACCTCTATTTTGTAATTGTCAAAGGCCATGATGTCACTACTATTTAGCCTTATTCAAGCAAATAGCTCATGGTACATGTGCAAGCGCTGCTGCACACTCATTGTGCACACACCTGTGTGCAGGATCAGGCCCATAGAAAGGAAATGAGACTTTAAAAAGACAAATCTCTGTAAACAATTGGGTTGCCACTACAGAAAAGACAATACCTAGAAAAACTGCCCTTCTGATCTCCTTCTTTCTTCTAATATCTAACTAAATGTTTTCCAGCTCTTATTTATGGAACTCTACGTGATTGAATATTTCACTATCAAAGGTAGGGATTCCAACAGGAAATTGTTTTCTGGGGAAAATATTCTTGTTTAGCCTTCAAATTTTAATCTTTTTTCATCTTGAGGACAATCCTTAAATGGGAAGCTCACAATACACAGAGCCCACACATTTAGAAAGCAATTTAAAAAGTTTCCAGACTCATTATTTAAATTAAAACTTGTATTGATGGGACGTTATTGGTACTGTTAAACCTGGAGAAGAGGAGGCTGAGGAGGGATCTTATCAAGGCATATAACTACCCAAAGGGAGGGCGCTAAGAGGACGGACCCAGGCTCCTTTCAGCAGCACCCAGGGCCAGGCCCAGAGGTCTCAGCCCCAAGCTGGAGCCCCGGGGGCTGCCCCTGGCCCCCAGCAGCACGTCTATGCTGGGCAGATGCTACAGCCCTCAAACAGGCTGCCCAGAGAGGGGCTGGGGGCTCCTCCTGGAGAGTTCAAACCCACTGGGACCTGGGGCTGGGTGCCCAGAGGGGCTGAGGTCCCTGCCCACATCAGCCAAGGATTTGGTGACAGTAGTTGAAAGGATCTATTCTGCCATCGTTGCTTGGTTGGGCCTATGCTTTTACAACGAGCTTAGAAGTATTCCTTATTGCATAATGGCATCTCAACAGCTACAGGAGAAACTGATTTTTGTACAAAGTCTGACAGAATACCTCTAGTTCTAAGGCCTGCTAATTAGTTTCTAATGTAACGGTGCCATTGAGGAACGGCCGCTTCCATCACCTAAAAAAATCTCTCCACAGAAAATTTCAGCAGAAATGAAGTTGTGAAGCTGGGAGCTTTGGTGGTATGGGGGCAGTGCAAGTGACGATCCCAAGGATCCCAGCCCTGCCTCCTCTGCCCTCAAGGGGCTGCAGCCTGAAGTGACTGAGGCAAAGGGTGGAACAGCCCCATCGCAGGACACAACACCAAAGTAATAGTTACAAATATGTTTTCAAGAAGAAGATTGGGGGAAGAGCTTTAGAAAATCTTCCATTCTACTGGATGTGAGAGCTTTTGTCTTTTTAAAAAACCTTCTAATTTTAAGCATCTCAAAATACCCCTGTTCAAGACCATCACATTTAGAATCGCTGTCTAAAATGGTGTAATTCATTTCATATGCCAAAATCAACAGCAGCATTTTGTAAGCGGTAGCCAAATAAAACAAGGCAAGGATTAAATCAGTATAACACCTTCTAAGGTTTCTACCAAGTGTTCCTACAGAAAAGTGTGGTTTTGTTTTTCTGATGCTTTCACCCTGCATCTTCTTCACTTGTGAATGCTGAGCAGACAGCTAAGAAAACAAAGGACATCCAGAGAAACAGGGTGCTAGATCCCTGCAGAGAGCAAAATTGGTGCTTCACCTGGTGCAGAGCTCAGCTCCTGACCTGGATTATTTGCTGCAGAGCGTGCCTGTGCTGGGACTCCAGCTGCAGCTCTTACAGCCACATGCCAGTCACCAACATCCACTGATCCAACACCAAAAGCCCCTCACCCTGTCAGATAACCACCCAGTTCAAGGCAGTGCTTTCAAATGCCATGAACCAAATGTATGGCAGAGTTTACTTCCAGAGTTGATAAGATCAGGTTTCCCACTGCAGTTTAAAGCTGTCTGGGTTAGTTAAACTGTCTTTCTGCACTAGGGAATAGATAGTGAAGACCCTCTTTTAATAATGCATCATTGTTGCTTTCATAAGGTATTAATCCTTTTTTTTTAATATATTTTTTTATCTACATATATAATACTAAATTAATAATATACTCTATTTTAATCTGATGTTGAAGAAACAATTGCCAGTCTTTTGTGTTTGCTTATTTACTGATAGCACTTGTGGTTTATGCAAATACAAGAGTAACTACTACATCAACTATGAAGTTAACTCCCAACATAGGAATTATGAAATATTCTCTTCACACATATTTATATTGTCCCTATAAAGTTAGCTGGAAGGATTTTGCCCTGTAATTAGTGACTTTCTAAGACATAAGAAACAAAGGAGCAAGGCTTCAGCAGGAACACACAGGCAGCATCACAATGCAGTCAACAGAGCTGGAGCAATTACACAAGCTGGTGAACTGAGATAGGAGCCAACATGCAGCAATAGCTTACTAAAACTGTTAAAATAATAAGGAGTCATTCCAGCCTGAAGACAGAGCTCATCTTCGTGCTTTGTTTATGCCCTCAGTACAGAGGCATGCTAAGGAGAGTTGGCTTAGACCCCCTGAACATAACGTGGAGCTCTGAAGGAAGGTGCTTTGGCGAATCAGGGCTATACACAGACTGGCTAGCAATCTGGGCCATGAGGAAAGGTTTTCCTCCTTTCTTCCTAGCTAGATCAAATCCCCCTCGAGGCAGAAGTCTCTGCTTGGAAAGGAATGCTATATGCAAGCCCATGCTCCAGGTAGTGCATTCGCAATGAGATGTAAAGTGACATCCATCTTGATTTAATGTCGCTCAAGAGCCATCAGGATTCTGAGCAGCACTTGGACACAATCCAAAGGCGATGATTGTGCATTGCAGGCCTTAGAAACATGTCCCAAGACCACAGCTCTCTCCTTTCCGCCAGTAAGTAAAATATATCCCAGAGGCTTCTTTTGTTATACAGCAATCAGGTTCTCCAAATCCATTTGCTGACTGCAACGCATCTCATTTTCAAGTTTCTTTCTCTTCCACCGTGCTCACTGTTTCCATTCAATCCTAACAGCTGCATCTCAGTCAAAAATCAAACTTTCTGCAGACAAGCTAGGCTTGAGATGAGAAGAAGGCTTAAGAAATGCCAGACAAAAATAAGACAAAAGAGGATCAGGCCTTTTACTCCTGCCTTAGCATTAACACAACAAATCAGGTGAGAATACTGTCTGTAACAGTTCCCCATGCTTCTTTGCACAAGTAATACATGGGTTAAACTAATTCACATACATCTTCTCATTATTTTCTTGCTTTTGAGATCTTAGTCTGGCATAAAAAATAAAAATAATAATAATAATAAAAAAAAAGGCAGGGTTGAGGGACAGTTTCAAGACACATTCAATCAGATGGATCTGGCCATGCAGTATAACAGCTGGACTCTGAATTTCTGACGTTGTAAATGTATCCCATAATTGAGTAGGCGTAAGTAAAGGGAGGCACAGGTTTGTGTGCATCTGAGCCTGCAAGTACACATGAACTTTCCTCTCTTCTTAGTTTTAAACTGCTGGAGAAAATCTTCAAAATGGGCAACAGTCACAGTGCAATCAGACAGACAGACTGTCTGCAGCAAAACGATTTAATTTGGTCCTGTTGCCCCTTCTGAAAAATGATGTCGACAGAAGATAAGGAGACAGAGAGTTTAAAATTGTTCCATCAGAACCAGTTGCCTGTTAGGAAGCTTATTCGAGGCAATTCAAAATTGTTCAGTTTTTTACAAGGCGATTGCCCATCAGGAAGACTGTTTGCAACTGAAGTAAAGGCTAAAATGGTTTACATAGCAGGAAGAGGTGCTCTGGATTTGTACATATTCTGTGCAATAGACCCTTCTGTGCATATTTCCCTTATTTTGCTTTGCTGCGTTTCTTCTGTTTACTGCTGAAGCTTTTTCTGCCTGACAGTCTGTTTATTAGTTGAAAATAACAGGAGCTTTTTCATTTTTGTTTTCCAAGGCAGGTAATTCAAATAATCTCAGAAAATTATTTTCCTATTCAATTAGGCTATGTAATAATGCAAGACCAAATCTTGGCATTCATAAATGAGCTGAGATGGATTTAATAGAGAAGAATAAGAGACTGATATGGCTCTAGCCCATCCTCTTTAACACCACAGAGGATTGGGACTGCCATTATCCAAGTATGGGAGCACACATCTTACCATAATAGGAGTTATTGAGTTAAAAAATCATTTTGTGAAACCAAATATAATCATTCCTTTCAAATCTATAAATCTATAACTATGGTGGTGATTTCATCATTCTGATATTATTTATACATGAGTGATTCTTCACTTTCAAGAAAGTAGACCTGAGATAATCTGTGTATTCTATTGGCATACTATATATATATGTATGGCAGATTAAATATATGGCAATAAAAACATTTATATGCTAATATACTACCATATATATATATATATATGCACCATTTGGCCATCTGCCTTTCTCACCTGAAGTCAACACAAGATAGAGACCTTTCCTTCAAGACCCTTTTTTCCCCTGTGTATTAAAGGAAAAGGGAACTTCCAGGGTGGGAAGGTGGCACAGGCAGCAGGTGCTCAGCCTGGGTCTGTGTGCCTATGAACAAGCTGAGAAGGGTAAGGAGAGGCTGCACCACGGGCCCCTATGAGCATTGCTGAGGATTCTTCACCTGCATCCCTGGTCAGGCACCGGACTGGGCTGGACCCTGCCAGCACAAGCCCACACTGCTGTTCTCATCGTTGTTTTTATGCTGATACACAGAGAGACACAAAACTGCTCTTGTGTGCCAGCCTTTCCTCCACAAAATCTTCTTCTCAAAGATAACCAATTGAAGGAGAAGCATTGCAAGCCAATTTCATCCACATACACACAGGCCAGCAGGCACGACACCATCTCTGCTGCCTTATGAAAAATGGCACAGAAACATATCTGCACAGAAACAAATGGCTTCTGCAGAACTCATTATGTTGAAGACTAACTAACCCTACTGGCAGAAAATGCAAAGAGCTGTCCTGTCCTATTGAACTAAGGCTGAACATCTTCAGCCTTTATTGGGCACGATTTGTGCTTAAAAAGGATAACGGCTATTAAGTAAAAGATAAATGTTTATCAGCCAGAATCATTTCTACTGATGCTTATTAGCCATTCAAGACTATATGGCCTACCCAGATATATTTTATTGTCTAATGTAATAAAATTTTCTACATTGGATCTTACTACAAAATAAAATTGTTCTTAAGAGAAGATTTATTTTACAAAGTTAGTCCACAAAAACTGAATAAGGCATGAGACATTGGATAGGCCAGTTGCAGATCTGTAATTCAGTTTATGAGTGGATCATAGACATCAGTTAGGGACTTGATCTATGTCTGTTTGGAACATCAGTGGGCAGGCAGCCTTGGAAGAAACCTCATATGCATTGCCCCAAGAAGACAGGTTTTAGTAAAGGGGGGATCGTAGTTAAATTGTGTTGCTGTGAATGACACACATGAGAAACATGAGCCTCAGAACTGAAGATCGGTCTCCACAACAGTCTGCAGTTCAGGAAAACAGCAGGAACTGTGGTTCCACTCACAGGTTTGCCTTTACAGACAAGAAAGCGTTGCCTAAAGCAGTGACCGACTGGAAGGGTCAGGGGTTGCCTGCCTGTCCATGGCACTTTGTGCACACCGAGGTGGGATGCCCCCCTCCAGCACAACGATCATCGCAGTGTCTCAGCAGAGCCTGATGGAGCTGCTCCTTCTCCTTGCAGCACTGGCTGCCCAAGTGCAATCTGTTTTGCAATCTGTTTCTGATCAACGCCGAGCCAGAGAACGACTGCTCAAGAAAGTTTAGGAACAGGGGCCAGCTCCTCTCTGATTTAGGGCAGCCTTGTGTCCATCCTCCTGCTCAGAGCTGCGCTGGAGCCATTTTCCCCACCCACAACGCAGGGAGAAGCAGTGACACCATCCCCTAGTCACCACTCCTCGCTCCCGAGTTTAATGCAGCGAGCATGACGTGCTCCTCACCTCCTCATCTCTCTCATCCCTGAAGTCCTTAAACAATTCTCATCTCTGCCAAAAGACTGAGTGCTGAGTACTGTTTTTATGATTGAGCATAAAGCAACGCCAGAATGAGGAAAGTGCAAAGGTGACACGTGTAGGTTCGCGGAAAAGCACAATATTAGATCACTGGGTCTGACCTTTATCAGAAGACAGCATGGAATTTTATATGGAAAACGCTTCATTGAGCCTAATAATTTGCGTTTGACAAAGGCTTGCAGCAAGAAACTGAAGCCAGCTACAACCACGTTTGAAAGGTGAGTATGGCTAGCTGAGTGAACGTTTGACAAAAAGGTACATGGATTCCCTGTCTCATAACATTTTGAATCGAGTCTGAATTTCACTGAAAGACTGGCATTAACCAAACAGAAGTCATCTGGCTTAATTCAAAACAGGGTGAAGTTCCCCATAGCCTGTACTACACAGGATGACCTAATCAACAAAATAACCTCATTCGGCACCTTACCCTACAAATACCGCCAGCATATCCTACAACAAAGGCTACCAACAAATGAGTGCAATGTTCAAGACAAGACAATGGAACGGCCTGGGGTCTGATCCTGCATCTCACAAGGTCAATGGGTATTTTTGTCATTGAATTCAATGTGAGCAGAAATGACGCTAAGATTTTTCCAGTTCAGATGTCAGCTATTAATTTGGATGATGGTTATTTGATTCCAAAGAAAGCCAGTGGAATCAAGTTAAAAAGACAGAGATATATTCATATATTCTTAAACTGGGAGACACCGCAACCCTCTGATAACCTAAATTAGATTGAGCTAGTGCTATCTCTAATTAGGATCTTTCACTATGAACAAGAAAAGAGGACAAAGTGAATTAGCAAAGGAAACAGTACATATATTGACTCAAAACAATAACCAGAAATGTTAGCTTCCATGTCAGATGCCATGCACGAAGAAAAAAAATGCTTGAAAAATTATTTTATTAAGGAAAATCTGAAACTAGTCAGAATTAAAGAGACTCGCTAGAAATGTTGGTGATATTTATTAACTAATTAGCTAAATGACCTTTGCATCATTTTTATACACAATTTTCTTTCATAAATATTTCATGAATTACATGTAATTATTAGTAACATCAACTTTAGTGAATTAATTACTGCCAATTCCTATTAATAAAATGCATCTTGTAATAAATAATGTTAGTTTATTACAGAGTATTGGTCTCAGAGGTATTCACATCTGTCAGTTGCCTTCTACTTCAGGCTAAAAGAAAGGTAATCAAATAACTGTAATTATTGTACTAAATATATCACCGTTTGTTTAAAATGTCAATGGGAATGGATAAAGGCATTTGTAACAATCTGAACTGAATATCCTAATCTGCAGCGGTGTAAGCACATCCGACAAAGAGCCACGTTGCCATCGGGATAACGGCTGATGTCTGGGGCTAACAGACAGAAATGTCAACAAATGGTTTCTTCTCTGATTTACTTACAGTTTTTTGCCTACTGGCCATTGGCTTAAAGCTACTTTAAGCTAATAAGGAGCAGTGAATTTAATCTGATGGCTCCTAATTAGCCCTTGTGAAAGGGGTGTTGGAGTTAGTCCAGTTCCAGTAGACAAGTGTCCACGCGGATGCTACCATAGCTGGTGCTCTGCAGCATGAGTCCTGCCGGGAGTCCTTTCCTGTGCTGAAAGCAGAGAGGAAGGCAACCTGTTTCCTAAACAGACTCCAGAGCTCTTGGACAACGTACTACAGGAAGGCATAAACCAGCACAGGCCACCTCTCTCCTGCCTTACAGACAACTAAGAGACTGTTGCCAACCTGCATGCAACCTGCTCCCTTCCCAGAGCACCAAGATCGCATTATGGGCTCATATACTAAAAACATCACAATCTAATTCAGAGAATGCATTGCAAAATACATTGCAGTAGATAAGAAGTTTTCAGCAGAATGAGTACGGAATGATTTTCTACTTGGACTGCAGCAAGACTTTAGTAGGGCTTACACCCCCAGCAAGATGGCACCGTAGCAAGCTTAGTGGCTGGGGTGAGCTCTTCCAGCTTTCGGCAGCACACAGCTGAGAGCAGTCCCCCTTCCATGCTGATATTTAGAACAGGACAGCCCTCACACAAGGCTGAGGCCAGGCTGAAGGGCTCGCCCTGGAGCAGTGCTGCCCTGGGGCCCTGCTGCTCCAAGCAGAGGCTCACACCCACAGGCCCGGCCACCCGCTCAGCCAGGACACGCAGCCGGGACTACACAAATGTAGTTTTTATCCTCTCAGTTTATCACCATTTCCACATAATAACAGTGAATAGTTTTCCAACACTACACTGCTCCGAACTGCTTTTCTTACATATCTAAATATCTAAATGCTGACAAGCAGGGCAAGCTTAACTTGGTGACGTCTGTCAATACAAACCATGTATTACCATGATTTTTTAGGCTTTTAAGATGAAGCTTCCCAACCAGGTATTATCTAAAATGGACAATATGAGCAGAAATGTATTGGAAAAAAAAAAAAAAATCAGTTTTCCCTTCTCTACTCCCATGCTCTTTTTTTTTTTTCCTTTCATTGGATACAAAAGTTCCTCGAAAAAATGAAAGGTTGACTGAGGTGCAGATGAAAATGGAAACCCCAGACATCGTAGCTCAGAAAAACTAGCATTTGAAAAACAGCAAATCGGGTTCTTCAGCAGCCTTAGCCTCCTGTATCAGCTCAACGCACCATTACTCCACATTACAGTGCCTACACACACAACCTTCACCACACAGTCCCGTGGTTACTGTGACTTCCATCTGCAGCCTGGTACACGGCCAAGCTATTGCAATGCCTATGCTATAATGCTTTAGATTTCCACTGGTAGGAAATACCAAGCAGAGAAAACTGCAAAGACAGCTGCATAATTTCCAAATTCTCTAGATTTGGCTTCTGGTTCTTATAAACTCACACAGGGATATCTGCAATGACAACCTTCCCCTAGTGAACCTGGCCTCATCCCTGGAGCCTAGAGCTTCTCAGAAGTCTAAATTGTAGCAAAATAAATCTAATCATTTTCACTTACTTAAATATGAAAGTGAATCAGTTGTGATGGTGATCATTACCTCTGGTATCATAGCCGCCACCTCAGTAGCTCCACACCCCAAGAGCTGTGGCAGTACCCCAGAAAAGTGCTGGAATTCCTTCTATGAGAGCGCCCTGCTGAATATAGGTCACCACAGTTTAAATGGGCACTCCCTCCTCTATAAGCTTCTTTATTATTTTAGCAGAAAATAGCATACATTAGGCCAGCTTTGAAGACCCTACCAGAGTGTGATAACTGGGAGACGCGAGCAGAACACTAGGGCTGGGTTCAAACACGAGGAAAGTGCTGACCTTCTCAGGTCTATTAAGGAGATTTGGTTTCAGAAACCAAGAGAAATTCAAGGTAAGAGAAAGTAAAGCATCAGTCGAATCTAGGTGCCTCCTAAAGTATCCGGCATTTGAGAAAGTGGTTGCGTTCTTCATAAATAGTGCTTAAGGCTTAAGCACCTTAAACAAAAAGAAGGCACACATTTTCTCAGAAAATTACTTCTGAGTCTGAATAGTAAGAATGAGAGTAATTCCTGCCATGAGTGTCATCTGGTTTGAGTGCGGATTCTTCTGGGTGAGTGCTGTCTCTCGGGTTTGTGTAGCTCTTTACCAGGGTGCTCACATCTCCGCCCGAGCTGCCCAAACTCTGTTCTGACAAGAGCAGAAGTAGATGGTCAAAGTCTGTGAAATCTGATTTTGTATTTTGAAACATTTTGCATTGAACTTCTGTAGTGTTAGGCTGTGGCTTCCCCATTTGTTTAAATGGCATAGACACTAAGTAAATGCATTCACTGGTTTCCTGAAGCTTTCACTGGTTTCCTGAAGCTGAGGAAAAGGTTTTACTCACCATTTTGGCACCCATAAAATATAACCATGTAGCATGTGCCCTGCTTAGCAGGAATGAGTATTTGCATAGAGTTGTGGCAGCCTGGAAGTACCCAGTCACAGCCAGCCAGTTTTATATCTCCTAACCTGGCTGTAACACTTGTTTCTTCTACCTGTCAGCCTCATTAGGGTGACAGCTTAACACTCTAATTTCATTTATTCCTTATTCTTTGATACGGATCCTTCTTTAGATTATGTACTGAGTTGCAGACAGACAGAAAAAGGTTATTTTACCACTGCATAGTAAAGAATTTTTTCAGGAGCTTCTTTAATTTCTCCCCACAATGTACACTACAAAATTGAGAGGCACATTTTTGAAAGTTTGAGGGAGAGAACTAGGAAGAAAATGGAGAAAATCTAGCTTAACAACTCTTTCAATTTTGAAAATTGCAATTTGACAGCAATCCTGTGGGCTGGGAAATAAACGTTCATGCCTTTGCCTCTATAGTCACTTGATTGATGTCAAATTGCTTAAGATGAAATAAAGAGTGAGATGCAGTCATATTTTTCCAGCTTCTTTCTATAGAATTGAGGTCACAGTATTTGGGATCAAAAAGTTATTTATGACATTTATTTTCTACTGCTGATTGCACTTTAGCCTCTCAAAATCTTGGTTTTATCATAAAGATGTGCCTTTATATTTAGAACTTTGCTGCACCGTGGCTTCTCAGACAGAGGAGGGATGCTTTTGATACAGGATCCCACCATTTTCAAGACTTGATCCTTCAATCTCTATGGATTTTGATGCTGACCCTACAAAACCCTTTAAATGAACATTTAAAGTAGTCCCACTGACTTAAAGAGCATAATGGCAATATGCTTACATACAGGAACATACCTCACCCTATAGATAAACCTTCCTACATGGTCTTCTCTAACCAGTAGGGCACTGCTGTGATGGGACGAACAGGACAAGCTTTCCCAACCAGCTGCAAAACAATCTCTTCTGAAGGGCAGGAGCAAGAGGGACTTCACACAAGGCTTTGGTACCAAACATCACCGTCACTGCTGCTGTTGCTCCCTCCCCAGTTTGGTCAGCCTTAGCCACCCCTGCCATTATTAAATTAAGGTTTTCCCCAGCACAGCCAGATTTGGGTTGTAATTTATCTCTTCCTGCAAGGTGGGTGTGCACAGCAGATGCATGGTGTGTGTATGGCTAGGTGTAATATTCGCTGCAATGCTGTGAGAAAGTTTTAATCACAGAGGCTCGGGCTGCTCTATGGTGTTTTCAGCCTGTACCTTTCATAGGGCTTTGCTGAGGAAATGGTCATCATTAGCACCATTGTCACTGGTGTGGAAAAGGTAAAGGGATGTGCTCAAAGTCCACCAGCACACCAGATACACCCAAGCTCAGGTTTTGCTTGCTGCCAGGCATCAAAACCTTTAAGCCCCATCTCAGGCCAGTCCTATCTCGAGCCACAGCTGAGAAAAAGAAATGAACTAGCGGAACGCCGTGACCACTACACCTCACCCTTTGTACAAGTTTCTTTCACAAACAAGTGCCATTTTACAATACTTCAAAGAACTGGAAAATGGGGAGCCTCAGCAGCTTTCTAAATTAGACTAAAAACCTTGCTTTTAGATAGCGAAAGGTAAGTGAGATGAATCTGATCCTAGATTTTCCATAGGACTTAGACAACTAATTTTTTTGTTGTTTTTAGGAGCCATTCAGCTCCTGATGCAGATAATGTCATTAAACAATTCTCAGATCCTATTCCATTCATAATTTTTACAGCATTTTTAATTAAAAATAAATAAATAAATAAATAAGCAGACAAGGAACACCTCATCAGTAACAGGAAGAAAATGTAAATGTCACTGACAAAAAAAATAGGAAATTCAGAGTAATCAAAATTATCTTTGATTCTTTTTTTACTGAAGTTAAATGATGCATTATTGTTTAATTTATGCATCCTACAGCTTCTCATTCATTGCAATACCCTAAATGTTATTCAAATGTAAGAAATTTAAGAAAGAATGGCCCTCCAGAATTGAAAACAAAAGCCCCACAGCATTTAATAATATTATAACATGCATTAAAATAAATGCAATTAGTCAACAATGGGGCGGGTGGGAGTGTTACTAAAACTTTATAAAGAAAATTACCTGATATGAAAATATGAAAAGCAACTAACAAGTCCATTCTGTACTAGATATTATTCAGAAAAAAAAAAAAAAAAAGATTTAAACCTGTGTTGCTGCTTCAATACTGCCTAATACTAGGAATTGGCAGAAAAACATCTATTCTATGAATAATAGCTCAACAGTCCCAAAGGACATCAATACATGAATAAGAAAAAAAAAAAAAAACTCAAGCCTTTCCAAAATGGTGCTAATGCTCCACTGAAACTTAATTTTATAATTTACTGGCAGTCAAGATGGCAGGAAATAAAATAATTTGCTATATATTCTGCACAACAAACCCCCTGCTTTTCCTGGGAAGGGTAATTATCCCAAAAAAAAAAAAAAAAAAAAAAAAAAAAAGACAGAAAGAAAGAAAAAAAAAAAAGAAAGAAAAAAATACGACATCTCATATTAAGCTAAAGTCTCATCAAGAAGAGAAAGAGTGCCTCATTACATGTAATTACCAGGGAATTAGAAACATCATTTAACTAAATGAGCGAATAATGCTCAGGATATTGAAGAAACTTGCCTGCACTTCTGCAGAGCACTCTAAGTCCCATTACAAAAATTGCACCTCTTTAATGGAATAATTTTAGGCCTTGTCTGCCTTGCTTTAAAAATAAAGAGCCTCAGAGAGGCAGAAAGAGGCTGAAACTACCATAAACAACTGTTGAAAAGAGCTGCAGAGTAGGAGTAGTCTCTACTGGATACCATGATTTAAAATGACTCATAATCTAACATAATCATGAAAATTAAACCTAAGGACTTGGGTGGGAGGATGGGAGAGAGGGAGGGAAACGAATTACCCTTTTTAATTGTACTTACTCAAGACTACAATGTATTTATAATTATACATTATAGATAACGGGTGAAAGATTCTAGGTTAAAGGTAAATCTTGCAGAGAGGGATGAAAGGCTGTGGCATTAGGAGCTGGCTTAAAAACAAGGAGAGATGCACACCCGCCGATTGATACTGACTGTCCTGCAATGCAATTTTTTTCTAATAATGAAGAGTTACTAGGGGAATTAATAAGGGCCACGGTGATGGAGTGTGCACAAACTTCACAGACCGCAACCACTATTTTAGGAATATCGTCTCTGTCTGTAAAGGTGATTCTGGTGCCGTTAGCAACAAATACAGTCTGGAAAACATTATTTGCCACCATTTTGACACAGAGGTTGAGCTGGTGCCAAAAGAAAGGAAGTTCTCCTCCCTGATTTTAGCCAGAAGAATTGTCTCCAAGCCATATAGCGAGTCACCAAAATGAAAAGATCTCCTTTGAGTCCGGAAGGTTTTGGTCAGGGCTTGAATCCTCGCCCTGCCTCACCCCACGAGGAATTAAAACACTCTGGTGACGTTACCACAGGGTCACTCTGAAATCTCTTCAAGCTGATGCAGAGGAAAAGCCCCGTATTTTTAATATAACATCCTCAGAGAAATGGAAAATGCACAGCAGTGAAACAAGAACTAAGGGGATACAAATAATGCATCATCTGCACCGTGCACGCTTCCTCTATCAACATTTTCATCCTTCATTTCCTTCCCTCCACAAAAACCTCACTGTAGAAATTCTAGGCAAATCAGGGCAGCTGGTTCTTTCCTGCAAACAGTCCCACAGCAGACCAACATATTAACAGAATAAGTACAGAAATAAGAGGAAGAAAAAGGAGCTAGAGCCCCCAAAGTGCTGAATCTGGACATCTCTGCTGGGTACACCAGGATATCAGAAAATTGATCAGTTTTGTTGCTCTCAAGACAAGACATAAAAATTTCAGGCAGCTCACGTGGGCTTGGTTTGTAATAATAATAATAATAATAATAACAAAGTTTATTTTCAGTTTTATTTTGGGGGGAGGTTAAAGATGATTGAGAAGACAGTTCAGAAGGCAGTACGTGAAAACATCTGGGTTTTATTCAGTGCCCCAATATCTTGGCCACTTACAAGTTGTATCTGAATTATTTTTGGTTGTGGGAACAGAGGCTTAATGAAACCTTAAATGTTTAAACAACAACAAATTAACAATGGCATGGGGAGGGAGAGTGAAAAGCACTGGAAACAGGTGAAGTGCGGTTTCCCTGCCTGTGGGAGGCATGGGGAGGCCCTTCAAACACATCCCAAAATCGCCTGAAATTTTGGTTGCTGCTCAAACGTCACCACCTCAGACCAAAGCAGTGGTGAACGAGGTCCTTAAGCACTCGGTGGGTGTTGAAAACCCAGATCTGTGCTCGCCTGTTGGAATAAGAAGGGCAGGTGGTGGCATTTGAGACCCATATCATCAAAGTGCAGCCTGCAGCACGTGAACCCCTGACTCCATCAAAGGCTGCACATCTCCAGCTCCCGTTTGCAGAAAAGCCAGATTTCCATCCCGTATCACTTGCAAACAACTGCCAAAAGAGGTTTCACCCAATGCTGTATTGATCCAGATATTTTATATAATGGGTACTTCAGCAAAAGACATTGTCCTCACAGAGTAATTGAAGAAGGGAACTGGAGGGTCTTAACCTTAATTGATTTTTTTTTATTCTGGTTTCCTAAGGAAATGAGATTCATGCAATGAAATTGCCTGTGTCTGCCTGCCCCTTTCTCCTCTCATCCCCCTAATAACTTTGGGGCTGGTCGGACAATTACAGACAAGTTGGATGGAGGAAGGAGGTCTCAGAGATATCAGATTCCTGCCTTGCTCAGGAAAGCAGGCAGCCAAACAGGGGAGCAGGTTTCTTAATGTTTCCCCTCAGGGAAATCTAGCTGGGCAAAAGCTTCCTCCTGACTGTGGAGAAGTTTGAATCTAAACTTAATTTCTCAGGTGTCTAAGAAGGTTTTGAGCAACCTGGGCTGCTGGAAGGTATCCCTGCCCATGGCAAGGGGGTGAAACGAAATGGTCTTCAAGGTCCCTTCCAACACAAACCACCCTGTGATTTTATGATTCTATGAAAAATAAAAAAAAAAAAAAAAAAGACTGTAGAAAATCAGACTTCTCCCTGTGACTCGCTGAATCACTTGTTTGCTATTTAGACAAATTCTGTTTTTGTACGGGCAATCTTGACATCACTACAAGAAGGAAAGGAAGAAGAGAAACAAGAGGAGATCAGGAAAGAAATATGACTGAGATCCATTTTTGCACCCTCCCTATTGGTTTCTATCTCCATCAAAAAATATAATTCTGAAAATTTCCTTCTCCACCCCATCCTCAAAAATCTCACTTGTAACCCCATTATCTGCCTAATTAAATTCTGGATGTATAAAACTGTTAGACCCATCTTTTGGGAGACTGTACGCTTTAATCACAATTACATGCTGCATATTTCATGATATATATCTTTTGCGTATAATTAGAAATAAAAAATGTAATCCCAAAAAGATGTTTAATAATTTAAATACTGGGGATTTGATTAAAAGCATTCGAGGATTGCAGATGACAGGAAAAGAGCAGCAACTTCATTATAGCCAGGGGAAAAATTCAGGGACTTTAAGCTGTGCTTTTATTTTACAAACCAAGCACCACAATCTTAAAAACAAATATTTCAAGCAGGAAAGTATAGATGCATTTCCCCAGGTATTTCCCTGTCATTTAATCTGTGGAATAGGACCCAGGATTTTGCACAAACGGCCAGATGTTTCTGTTGAAAAGTTTACCTACTTCTCACCATGTTTCCCTTCAAACTCTCATTAGCAGAAATTCACGTACTCTGACAGAAGCAGGGCTCTTATCTCACTGCTGAGGCAACGCCTGCAGCACTTCTATAGTGGCCTGCAAGCACACAGGACTTCGTGTGAAGAATCAGACAATCCCAACCCCTAAAAATATGTGGATGAAAGCAAAAAAAGCTAAAGTCATGTTCTCAAAACACACAATTTATGAGAGATATTTATCCTGTCTCAGTAAAACGTGTTACCAGTGGACATCTTTAAATGTTGCACAGGACAACAGGAATTATAAAAAGTGAAAAATGCTGACAATATATTAAAGGAATTGTCAAAGATTAGGGCTGGGAGCAGGGAGGCCTCTCCCACTGAAAAATACCCCCGGTGCTCATTTCCAAGGAAAACCCACCTGCAGTCCCCAACAACCCTGCAGCGACCCGCAGCATCCCACGAGGCACAAAGCAGCAGCTGCAGCCACTGGCTCCAAAGCAGGACGGGAAATGTCTACGTGGGGCAAGAAATCTGATTTGCCAACAGCAGACATCAGAGAGGGAGGGTGTGCAACATGGTAAAAAATAAAGGTAAATTGTCTTGATGTCTCCACTATTTTGTCTGCTGCACAGGCTACAACTGTGCAACATTCTTGAGCTTTACAAAGCTGATTACAAATTTCCTACTTAATGCGTCTTAATAACCTTTGGTTTGCAGGGCCTGAATTATACTTTTCTTTTTTTTTTCTGCCTATGTAGAAAAATGATGGCATATTTTTTATTATTTTCAAAAGTACCTCTTCTAAAAATGATTGCACTTCCTACCTTCATCCAGTCTGTTGCAGTCATCCTTCACTATTCACTCAAGTAGTAAATAAAGTAGGTCTCTGTATTCCATTGGCCTCTTTCTATGCCACTTAGCACTGTTATATATCAATACATTAGTGCTAATATATTTTTGTATAAGAAAAAATTGCATTTGAGAAGATTCATCTAAGGATCTTAAGCCTCCTTTAACAATTTGGTCTCATTTACCTTTACACGGAAGCACTGTTTGTTCGATTGACCAAAAATTACATCACAGAAATAAAAAAAGATTAGCTAAAATAACTCCCCATGGTAAGTCTACATCACAGGCAAAAGAAATTAAACCAATTATGTGAGCTCGGATTCAAGAAATCTCTGCTCGGCTCCTGCCTTTGCTCTGTGACAGGGAAATTCACTTCCTCGCTCTCTGCCTTTGTTGACATCTGTGGAATGAGCATACTTCTTCTCTCCCCACCTTTGACTGTCTTATCTATTTAAGAGAGCAAATTCTCCAGCCAGGATCATTTCTTACGATGCATCCATCCAGTGCCAAGAACAAGGCGATTGCAGTCTTTGCTGCATTGTTGTCACAGCAAACCTGCAGCGCTTTGCAGACGCACGAGCGGGGAAATGCAACCCTGAAATGCTGAGTTTAATTGAATTATTAGGAACACTTTGGCATAAGCGAATAAATTATAGCTTTGTTTTACCTGATGCTCATTACCTTTGTATCAGAGGAAATCGAGTGGCTTCTGTAAGCAAGGAATTGATTAGAATAGATGACTGCTTGCTAGGCTGTAACACACAGGCTGCTCTGAGTCGCCTCCTGACAGCTGATGGTGACCCTAGCTGCAAGCTTAAGCTACGATTATTGTGAGACTGACACAAATTTTGTGTAAATAAGGTATTTATTAATAGTAAGAATTCAGGAACACTTATGAAATGAACACGTACCCTATGGTAAGAAGCATTCCGGTGTTGCTCACCAGCACTGCCCTGCAGAGCTCTCCCCAGCACAGCCCCCCAGCAACCACCAGGCCCTGAGGCTGACACAAGTTTTGCTTGTTAATGGTGTTTTGGGCCACAAAGGAAACTAAAAGCCTGTTCAATAATTAAAATGTTTTAAGTAAAACATGGGAACAAAGCATACTAGTTTGCAGTACGAGACCGATGCCAGGTGAATGAGTGATCAGAAAGAAATTCAGCGCTGCAGCCACCAGAGCTGGTTCCTCTCTCAAGCCCCAGGATAAGACCAGCTTTAGCTACACCATTCCTGGCAGGCAGAGGTTTTTCTTGAAAAATTCCACAAATGGAGATTCTGCAGCTTCCCCCGGCAATTTATTCCCAGGCTTAACCATCCTCACACTTACAAAGTTTTTCCTAATGCCTAGACTAATCTCCACTGCAATTTAAGCTCATTATGCCTCGTCCTGGTCCCAGTGGACAGGGAGAACAGTTTATTCCCTTCCACTTTGCAGGTAATCACAGGAGACTCTGAAGACCTATTACATCGCCCGTGTTGCTATCATGCCTTAGCGCATTCATGCCTTTTTATCTATAGGAAAATGTGTGATACAGTGAAAAAGAGCCACACACACTTAGAGCATAAGGCATTTCGCAGGACGTCTCTTTAGCATATTAGTTATAAGAGTAACTAGGAGAGTCCAGTATTTGACTTTATATTTCCAAATTCTGCATAACTGAATGTATTATAAAGCATCACTTAAATATTATTTTGAACAAAGAAGCCTGTCGCATTTCAGAGCAAAAGCCACCTTGCGGGAGGACTACAAGTCATATCAGTTGCATATTGACTAAAAAATTACTGGCGTTGTGGTTGTGATTATACTAAACAACATAAAAGCAGCTAATGGTGTAATCACCAGAGCAGATGTCTGCTAGTCAAAAGAAGTAGGTTCTGCTCCAGACCGCTAATACCAATCACGGCTGGTGGACGTGTCATTTAGGCCAGCATTTGCAAAAGCATCCGACGGTAGATGCCCCAAAACTGGCTGTTTCTATCCTCACAGATGCACCAAGTGAATTACTGCCGAACACGGCGACTGCACGACTCCAGCTGAAGAAAACCCTCCGTTTTCTCCAGGCAGCAAAAACTGCTGGGTGCTTACAGAGGCATGAGACAGTTGAGCAGGACGGAGGTCACGATACCCACACGGCTCCACAAAGGTCATTGTCGATGCCTTGGCTTGAGTCTTTGTGTTGAGATAGTTGAGCTCCGAGCGGGGACTGGTTTTTCTTGGGAAAACACACATCTAAAGGACACATCTTTTTACACATATTTATTATAATTGCAGTGGCAGCATAAAACATCACACTGGAGATGTGGCAGAGCTACACACCTGCATGGAGTAACCACACACTGATTATCTTGAAGTACTGGCCCACAGAAAAAGTACACTTACCAGCACACTTTTGTAACGCTCAGGGCACAGGAGCCACTTGGCTTCTAATACCACTGTTACGAGGCTCTCGTGAGAGACAAGCCGTGATATTTTTTCCTGCAAGCAGTCAACGGTGATTGATGACTCTATCAGAATGATGGCTGTGACTCCATGTTTTCTGTATGGCCCTCTACATGGCGAAAAGCAATGACTTAAGGAGCTTTTTTAGATCTCAATTCCTCTGATCAAGAGTCAGTACACCCTCTCCATTCAGCTGCTTGTCGCAAAGATTTGTGCCAGGATTTTTCTGCCTTATGAACCTTTGCCTTGACCCGTGGTTCTAGAAGACAGCTTTAAAAAAAGGAAGATTAATCTCACAAAAAAAAAAAAAATCTGTATTCTCACAGCACATATACCTAGTTGGGCCAGGGACAACTGTATCCCACACCAACTCCTGTTTCTCTCCTCATATGCCTCACAACTCAGGTTGCCTCACTGCTATCAACAGGCTCTAACTACATAAAACACCAACACGCCACAACAAATTCTCCTACCATTTTTAAGCCAAAACATAGTTAAATCCAATCTCTCTCCTCCTACATACCTAAGACTACCTTTGTGCAGTCCTTAGTGCATCATTAATAAAAGGTTTTTTTTGTTGTTGTTTTTTCCCTGATGCTTACCAATGAAAAATTGCACAGGTGGTATCATTTCCTCACGTTACATTACAGGTCTACATTGTTAGCCAAACCATTTGGAATTCCTCCCCTCATTCTTTTTTCCCCTGCTTTCTTTAGGTGTGACTTCGTTTCCTGTGCTTAATAAACACTTCTGCCCCCTCTCTGTTTCACGTATTCCCTACTTCGCATGAAAACCACCTTTTCATTTTTTCCAGCCTAATTCTGCCACCCCAGTTTACTTATTTGGACCCATCTTCATTTCAGGTCTCTGTCTTTTCCACAAGCAAGTTCGCTGTTGTGCTTCTAAGTATCATCAGAATTCCTTTTTCTGTAGGCTCAGTCCTGTATTCTGCAATATAATTCTGTGCCCATGTTTAGGTCCCAGACCCAAAGCATCATCCCATTCCTCCCAAAAATCAATAAATAAAAACACACCAAGATACTATCACTCCCCATGCTGACATCAGGTGTTTAACCTTTGCCCAGCATCCTGTAGTCATTAACCCTCAATGCAAAAAAAGCCAATGAAAATTGGAATAGGGATGGTGCACATCTAGCAGAGCAGAGACTGGGCACTACTGTAGTGAGGGCATTTTAATTCAGGAAGAAAAGATTTTTGTTTTCAAACCTTTCACAAGCAGTTGATACTATCAAGGAATTCATCTCTAGCTCATGACAAACTAGAACACATTCCACACACACCTCATTTACTATCTCTACCTGGTACCAGCTCAAGCTTGTTAGCTTTCTGTACAAAGTCCGGTTTCCTCTCCCTCACCACCTTCTTTGGAATGATCTGTTACTCTTTCTGTTGACAAGTTTGTTTTCTTGCAGGTAATAAAGTACTCCCACTGGCTATACAGGCACTGATATCTCACAACAGAAGAAACTGGAAATGTAGCATGAATCTAATGACCACTCTTTTCCAAAATACCCACACCTTGATCATCTTTGATAAGCCTCGTGTAGGAGTCACATTTTGATCTTGCTATTTTGATTACAGATTAGACTTCTTACCGTGTAGCAAATGAGACACAGAGGGAAACAGCACACTTGCATGGTTTTCGGATCCATTCTTACCCGTTTCTTTTCTACCTTCCCACTTGTGATGCTCCATAAATGCTGAGCTACCAGGTCAGACCGGCAGACTTGGAGCAGACCTCTCCACTGTAGGTGGAAATTCCCCATTTGTTTCCCTCTACCCTCAATTTTTCCCAAGCATCACTAATTCTAGGCTTTTATGGAGTATTTAAAGAGAGGAAAAAAAAAAACAGAAGTATCATGTGTTTCAGTTCCTTCCTCCAGAAATAGTTAATGGTTCTCCAGTACTGATCAAGCCATTGAGACAACCTGCTACTTACTCCTAACACAAATTCGTGGCCCTGTGGAAACTCTCTCTAGAGAGCCAACATCCATAGGGAAGGAAGGTAATCCCAGTTTGTCTCACTAGACAAATGTGAAAGGTTAAGAAATTTACCATAAGAAATATCTAGAACTTGAGAATACTGGTAGGTTAAAGGTTTGGCTTTAATGCATACTTCATAAAAAGATTACACAAAATATTTTCAAAAACCTAAGTATATTTATTGAGCAATAATAAGACAATTGCAAGTTTTCATAAAAATGGTACTACAAGATGCAGTGAGTTGTAGAAAGGTATATGCAAAGTTGCCTACAGTTCTGAACTACTTCAGCTACAAGACAGCACATAAAGAAAACAATTATAAGCAGGAAAGTAACAATGGACTAGGACACAGTACAGCATACAAGCAAAAATTTATTCGTCAAAAATAGCTTCAGCACATAGACTGTTCTTCCCACTTCTACTCTTTTAGCTCAGTCTTGTTAGCAGGTGGGTAACTCTTTTGTAGAGAAGAAAGATCACCAGAAGTCTAAGTAGACCTGAAATTTAAAAAAAAAATGCATTTCAACAAGCAATTTTCAGAGTAATAAGGAGGTAAAACATTCAACATTTTAAAATGCAGAAATACGTTTAAAATGCAGAGATAAATAGACTGTACTAAATTATTAGGTATTGTATTGGTAATCAAAAGCCTGACCTTGCCAAGTTTTCTTTATAACATATGGCACCATCCTGATGCATTTAACAATTCATTGTGCAGAAATGTTAAGTGATTCGACTTAATATGCAAAAAAAAAATCACTATGAAACAACTAAAACTACTAGCCTTCTGTGTTAAGTAACTTATTTTTAGAACAAAACAGAGATGAGACACTACTGCAACATTTAAATATATGCATCATTCTTAGTGTCCTAAGGTTGGCACAAGCAACTTATAAATGTCAGAAAAGCATATAAACCTTGTTAATGTTTTCAGAAATTCATTTAAAGATAGAAACAGGTCCAAAAAGATGCCTGTCTAAATGCATTGCAATTACGTTACAATTATTTTCCAAATACACAGATATGTTCTGTCTTTTCTCAGCTCATTACTGACTCAAACAATTTGCCCTTCTGGGATCAATTGTTTGCTAATAAATAATTGTTTACAGTCACAAAATGATATTAAGGAGTATTCTTATTAGTTTTCCTTCTACAGCCTAATAAGATTCAAAACTAGCTGATTCCCAAGAGTCTAACCTTAACCTTGCTGTGTTTAACAGCCCAGGAAATGATGAACCATCTGTTTCAGAAAATAATGGAGGGCCAAGAGGAAATATTGTTTAATTGTAGATTAACCTCCTCATACGGCAGAATGAAGCATCTACAGAATTAGCAACCATAACTAGCAATGAACAAAAATAACTGAAAGCAGCTCTTACTATTACAAGCCCAACAGCAGCAAGTATTCTTGTATCACCTCTTTTTTGCTGAAATCCTCCCAAATGTATATAACAAATAGAACCTGATCTTTAACATGACTCTGAAAAATCACCTTTGGATTTATTTTAAATGAGGAAGCCATAAAAATAAATGCTGGAATGGTTATGAATGCAATTTTTCCTTGAGTATCAAATCCATTTTAAAACAAACATCTCCAAGGTAGAGATGGTGTGTTTATTCCTTTGCAACTTTCACCTCACATCTCTACAGCGAGAAAATGGCTGCTCCGAAGCAATATGCAAGTCACTGGGGGAAGGGGGGAAAATGTTCTTGGTTTTAAATTAAAGAACTTTGATCACTTATGCACGGCTACTGATGTAGCTACTTATGATAACAGAGACAACCAGATAAAGTGTAAGATGGTTTGGGTACTAATACAGAACAAAAAAACAGTAACAAACCACAGGAATTTGGAAATAAAAATACCTATCCTGCACTAGCATAATGAAAAGCAGTGTAATTCTGCACCGTGGTGGCATTTTTTCTACGTAACGCTCATTCCAAAACAAGCTTAACAGAAACCTTTTACCTCCATCAATCAGTTTGCCCCATTTTGACAGCAACAATGATAGAAAAGTGTGTTATCAGAGGGCTGCAGCCAACTCCAATACACAGGAATCGAGAAAGCTGTTCCTTGATTTTACACAACCTTCCCAGCACAGTAGCTAGATTCACTTCTGACTGAGGCAGCTAGGTGCATACTCAGCGTCTAAAGATTTCATTAATTCTAAGTTCCAAATATCCAAACACTGTAACATTTACTCAAATAAATTATTCTTGAATTCTTCACTTAATTCTTGAAGCAATGAGCTAGCAATAACTCCACAGCTTCATATAATAGCACCTATTCAGAAAGGATAAGAGTTTGACATTCTTCTCCTACTAAACAACTAGGCACAATTTTATCCATCAGACGTCTATCAACCTACGGATATTGAAAGCTTGGGCGAACAAGATAAAATCAAAACCAACCCTACTGTCAAGCTGCACTATCTACTGGCATCAATAATGCTATTCATGAATTTAGGAAAATTAATAAATCTTGGGATGAATGCTCAGAAAGGCTCAAATACAGGTGAAGCATACTCACTTAGGTTTTGTTTCTGCATCTGTCACTTGGCGAATATAGATACCATCTTCAGGATGTTCAATGTCATCCATTTCATACATATATGAAGAAGCTATTGCAAGGGTAGTTCCATCATTGCTGAAGGCAAGTGATGCTATGCTCGTGGGATACCGATGGAACTGACACAGACGCTTTTTATTAAATGGATCCCAAATATTTACAAATCCATCAGAACCGCCTGAAAAATAACATTATAAAAAACTGTAAATGATAATTGAGAGAATGGCAGTAGACACACAGTAAAGAAAAAAAGAGTAATGATACACTAAAGAAAAAAATAAAACTACACAGACTTACTCTGTCAAAACACAGGATTATACAGTCACATTATTTAGTAGAGAGCACAATGACTATTTCCTGATGTCTGTTAAAGGAATTAACTCCCACTACATCAAACAATTTAAAAATTAAATGCTCAAAGCAAGAATACAATTCAAAGGCTTAAAAAATAAGGCATATGAAGTAAAGGCCTGGTAAATCAGAACTATAGGAATTGAAGCAAGTGTTACAAAAAAAAAAAAAAGAATATCTACAAGAATATCTACTCTACCTGTAGCAAACGTGTTGTGGACGTTATGGAAAGAAATCGCATTAACTGGATAAATCTGCTCAATATTGTTCTCCTTCAAACGATGACATTTGAATGCATATTTCTTCTTCTGTATTTCTGGACTTGGATCCAAATATTCCACTGCAACACGACCTTCAATAGAACTCAAAACATAACCCTACCAAAGAAAATCGAGATATGCATATTAGAATTCAGTAAATAGAAAAAAGACTGCCATACAACTTACCTTATAACCCTCTAAATTCAAATAAATGACTCATAAATAGTCTTTAATTGTGTATAACAAGTGGTTTATTTTGTTACCACAGATCCATGGAATCAGCAATAGAATCTGCTTTTGAGAAGTAATGCAGAAAGCTTTCCAAGAGATTTTTATTGTACCCTAAGTTTAAGCTTATGGCGAGGATTTTAATTACCCCTGCAGATCCAAATGCAAGTTGCTATGGGGGAAAAACATTAACAGTTAAAAGCCTTCCAAAATTTGTCCACCTATCCTCCAGGGCCTAAGTATCTTAAATATTATAGATACTCCAACTATTTAGTTTCAGAATTATATTGAATTAAATTCAGAGCATTAAACTAAATACTCGATGTTACAATAGTATTTTTGGTGACACTGATTATAAGGGTGTCCACACATCCAGTTCCTTACAGCCCCTTAGAGCAACTTGATGCTTTTATTATAACTTCTGACTCAAGCCCATAAGCGATCTTCTCAGAAAAAGGATTATAATGCTATCTAGCTACAGCAAGCTTCTTCAGAATCCACAGCACAATATAAACTGGAAGATCAATTTGTTTTACTACAACTGGAACTGAAAATGCAAGGAGTGTTCATGCCAGTTCAAGAACAAGTAACTAGGTCTCCCAGTGTCTGTACCAGAATCATGTACATTGGAAAACTCTCTTCTAAATCAGTTCTTGCTTTTGCCAGAAAAAGCAAATCTTGCTGTACTTAAAAAACTTAAGTACTTTAAGTACTTGTACTTAAAAAAGCAAATCTTGCTGTACTTAAAAAAGTACAGCAAGAAAAAAAAACAGCAAGAAAAAAAAAAAGCTAGAAATACCACAGATACGCCATGCTAACCTGCATGGAACAGCCCTACGATCAGCTAAATTGTACAATTTGCCCTAGATAACAGAACATGGATACTTAAGTGCATGACACAGTCAGACGTGAGAAAAATAAAAAAAAATTCACATTCATCTAGTTTTAACCCTGCCTCTGTTCACATCCTGTTGAAGAACCTAGGGCTACAATGCATAAAGGCTGCTGAGCATAGTCTGTCTTCACCTTTTCTACTGCAACTTTGTGTGGATTTGGGGTTTTTTGTTTGGTTGTGTTTGTTGTTTTTTTTAATTTGGAAGACTATGTATCAGCATCATAATGCATTAAATAAGCAATTTGAAAAAGGAGACAAAAACTGAGAAAAGGTAAAAATAATGTGCTGGTAAGTCAGTGGCAAACATTTCAAAGTTATGCTATACTTCCAAAAAGTTTACCTGGAGCAAGGAGTCTCAACACCATTTTCTTTCCTTAAAACTGGATTATGAAATTTGAAGACCAGAAGTATTTTTAAAATGAGAGAACCAGTCAGCTTAAAAGAAGTAAGTCACCATTTTTCCTGAAGAACATTCCACAGAAATATAATTGCTGAGATGGTTCTCATACCTGCTTATTTGGAAACGCTCTGATACAGCGGGTCTGATACTTCAGACTTGATTCTCTTCGCTGCTGAACGTAGCCCATGTTCCGCAAATCCCACACCAGCACTCTCCGACCTGCAGTCCCCACAATTAGTCTGTCTCCAGACACAGAAAGCGTGTACACCTTTTCAGAAGAAAATGACAGTATTTAACACTTATTAGTCTGGATATCCATTGTTCATTATACACAATAAGGTGTCAGCAACATGCACTACAGGAAACAAGTAACATGTGCAATGAAGCGTGTGGCTCTAGATTTCCCTTTTGCTTCAATTTATAACACAAATTTGGAACAAACTGTAGTAGTGTGCAGTTAGTTACTTATTAAAAAGCAGATGTAGCACTTCAAAATCTTACACCTTTAATTCTACACCTAGCACTTACCTTAAAACCAAACCCAATGCAGCATCATACTCCGTAAGACTAATTTACAAAAGCAACATCAACAAAAAAAAGAAGTGAATATGCACTTGTAAAACTCTAAATTTCAAGCACATTCATTGCATTACCAACCTGGAGACTCTGATATCTAAACAACCTTCCACACATGAGATTTTTTCTTTTTGTTGGTATTACTTTCTAAATGTTACATGTGTACAGAAGAATATATGTACAATTCAAAAGGGAAATCTGTATTATTTGAATTTTCCTAAAAAATTATTTAAGTATTAAACTTACTGGATAATTCAAGGCAAGAAGATGATATGTACAAAGTAATGGGTGAAAAGGAAGGTGCAGATTTTATCTTTGCTTGATATGCACATCTTGCATTATCCACTATCCAATCATGATGGTGTAATTTAGTCCTATAAAACCACATTTGTTTTTCCTGTATCTAGAAATTGTTTATTTTTAGACAGAATACTTCAAACTGTATTTCATGTTAATAAAGAGAAATAAATTGCATATAATTTATTTAAAAATGGTAGTTTGTGTACTTCAATAAAGCTAAGTGAAATTGACTGAAGAAATATGCTTGATACCCTTAAAAAAAAGCAATCCACATCTTGGAATTTTTGCTCTACTCCAAAAATTGGCGCAGAGGTTCTAATTTTTATTTTTCAAAGTTCTCATTAAAATATCCAGCATATAAATCATTCAGTTCTTAACTCTTACTTGTGATGTTGTTAATCTAAGTTTAAAAAAAAAATAGTCAAAAACTCCGTAGTACCAAATGACAAATTGTTGATACACAAGCAAGATGGAATCCAGCTACTCCCAGCTGCCCTGCCACTGAGCTGCTCACAAGAGCACGCTATCAGGGCAAGCTTTTCAAAAGTGATCTAATGCAGCTAAATACATAGGCAACAGATACTGTATATACCTCTGAAGAAGAATGAAAAGCATAAAAGATCTGGTACCCTGCCAGGATTCGATTTACCTTTGGCATGTATTTGTACCATTTAACTCAAGCACATAGTTTCATTTTCTGGTTTTCTGATAAAGTCCAATAAAGCTAGTTGGTTCTGGTAAGTCCACACCAAAATATTAGAGAAAAAAAAAAAAAAAACAATTTGTTTCTTGGTGTATTATAAACATTTTTGGCAATTTATAAGTTAAAAAAAAATATGAAGCTATCAGCTACCTGACAGGTCCACATATGCAAAAAAAAACCTCCCTTTAGCCAATCTACATTCACTAGGCTTGCATTACTGCTCTAAATAAACTGCAATTATTGAATTTCCCTCTCAAGACTGATGTCTGAAGATAAGAGATGTCTTAAATGCTTGTGTAAGAGTAGCCTAGAATTTCTGATGACCCCAATTGCCAAATCCCATTTAATATATAAAACAGACTTTAAGCTAATAGTAGTTAAACACTAACATTTTCAGATCTCCCTTGCTGTTGATGAAAAATTTATCCCAAAATGTTACCATATAAACAAAGTGTTTGTACACACGTACAGAAACAAAGGCATAGAAGAACATTAAATATCTTAAATCTTCTTTACAAACTGATGTCACACCTGTACAGCGAGTATTCTTTCTACACCACACAATCATCAATCAAATGAAACCATTGTCATGCAGTTGAGTAGGTGTACACATTTATCAAAGGCAGTATTAAAAAAATGACATAATGAACCTCGCTGAGCCAATAAGCAGCTTGATTCACTGTGGCTGTCCGTTATACGATATTCTGTCGGCAATTCATCACAGTTCTTTACATGCTACATACAACTATAAATCAAAACTAGAAATAATGCAATTACTTTATTCTGAACAAAGGTCTTGCCAGAAGTAGATTCGGCTATGTTGTGACAAAAGTAATAGCTATTTAGATGCAACAGGGATCGTAAGGATGGCTCCTATCACTTGACAGTACATTGTGACAGAGCTCAATAAAATTTTAAAAAGGTATAGGCAGAAAATATTCACATGCAAAATTAACCAGCAAGCCAAACTGTGTTTCACAAGCTAGAAGAAAGGCAGAATTTTTTTTTCTATAATTCTTTCAGTGACACTACTATAAGTAGTATAAAGATTAGCAAACCATATTGGCATTAAAAAAAAAAGTTTAAGAAAATATATTTTACTTCTCTTTGTCTCTCCTCAGCACAGAGGATTTTAATACTGGATGAATGTCTGAATTTACTAGACATTATTGCAATGACAGGTAAATTACAATACAACAAATTACAATTCAACTTCTGAGTATAGTCAGAAACTAAAATTTTAATTCAGGAAAAACACACACCTTCCTACTGTACCCCTACATACATTTCAGTGCAACTGGACTTTATTACTGCCAGGACCTTATGTCCAAAAGAGTTAATGCTTAAGGAAATCACTGAGTGCACATTACAACAGTCAAGCCAACCATTAACAAGGTAAGACAAGAATATCAATGGTTGCCTCAATTTCACATGCTGTTTTTGTTAGGATTTCTCTCCTCAAACTTGATTTAAATTGTAAGATTTTTTCTATCCGGAGTGCAAAGAATTAAGTTTCGCTCCTATTGATGAAAGCATAAAGTCTTAATCTAAAATTGTAACATATTCTGAATATTAGTATTTAAATGCAACATTTACACATTTGAAAAGTTACCTCTCAACATTTCAAATTTACTTCTACATTTAGAAGTAACTTTTCAAATTGAGCTCAGTTTAAGAGCACGCTTTGTATGGTTACCTGTATGACAACCACTCCCTGGATATATTACTGAACGCTTTACCTGGGACACAGTATCCAATCCATACCTTTTCTGGTTGAGAGAAGGTTCCTGCATTACAAGGTGTTCTGGGATCCCACAGCTTAACTGTTTGATCCCAGCTTCCAGTCACCATGACATTCACTTCTGGGCAATACTCAACACATCGGATAGGTGCATCATGGCCACCAACAAGGTTTTCTGTAAGAAAATACAACTTAGAGTAACTTCATTGGCTCCACAAGCAGTCAGCATAAAGACTTTTTTTTAAATAAATTTTTAAAAATACACATTACTGCAGTACAAAAGTATATTTTCTGGCATTCCCATGGATATAGTGAAATGCTAGGAGCTGCTTTAAAAGATGGTTCAATCTTCAGAATTACAACTTTTGCAAACACCAGAAAAGTTAAATTTAGACTTATGTCTCTTTATATTATGAAAGGATATTAAGAATTTTAGGCTGCCACATAAAGATCTTCAGAAGTAGACTTTAGTATCCAGTATCAAATATCACCACTTGTGACACAGACACTAACATAGAAAACAATTTGTGTATATACTAATGTTATGGCAAAAATAAAGTGATTTAATATTTTTATTAATTTGTGGTACATATAAACATCTCTAATAAGTCACCTATGCTAAAATTAACTTTTTTTTTTGTTACTTTACTTTGCACACAAGTTGTGAAGCCTGGCTATTGGCTAGTTCTAGCAACTCAATTTGTATCATCAGGCTGATAAGCGTTTTTCTCTTTCACGCATTTACACACAGAAAGAAGTTGGACAAACTAGTTCCATATTTTTCAACAATGAGGCACTGTGCTTTGCTAGAGAAGAATGTAATATAAGGTCATGAAGTCTGACAAAGCAAAAGCTTTAAGTTCTCTTTGCCATTTTGTCTAACTACAAGCCTTTAAAAAATAACATGCTCTGTTTTAGGACAGCTCAGCTAATTGCCCAGATGTGAGACACAGCGGCCTACAGCACAGCAGGATGTGATAACCAGAAATCCCATTCAAGATGTCCTCTAACAAGCACCTACCCAACTTTCTGGCAAAGCACCAAACCCTGCTGTCCTGCTAGATGGCACTAGGAAGGAAATGCCAGGAACCATCAGCAGGATGAGGATTTAACTGTTTCCTTCCTTTCCATTTTCATCTTAAAATTAGGTAGGAAAAAAAAAAGAAAAAGAAAAAGAAAAACACATGCAAAATGCCCCAATTAATATTAATCACTAGAAATGTTTAGTTCCAACCCTTCTGTTAAAGGTGTTACAGCACAATCTCCAATTACACAGTAAGAAACACTGCCTTGTTCAGTGCCCTTGACAGATTTACCATGGCAATCAGAAAGGGCTGCGTGACTCCTGAGCACAATGACAACTTAAAGCAAAAGGACTATTAACAAATAACTAAACAGCTACTGCTTAAAGCAAATATCTCTCTTAAAAAAAAAAAAAAAATTCATTCTTGGAAGTGTGTCAATCTGAAGCTCAGGTGACTTGTTTCAAAGAGACCATTTACAAAATTCAATCTGCTCACCTTGGTCCGTGTTTAAATCATGCATTTTCAGTTGCTGATCTAATCCTCCACTCCAGGCATGGGTAGGATCCTATTAAGCAAAAAAATTCACCTTATGACATGCACTACATTTCTCTTGGCCGCTGTACATTTAATTGCCTAGGCACATTCAAAAAAGGATTTGTTTGCAAGAGTTTTGGGAAACTATAAACCATGTGAGAACCTGTGTGTTGACCCACGGTGTGATTCTAGCTATGTGACAAAATGTTAAGTGAAAAAAGCACAGTTAAAAAATTAAATTGATCCTTACAACATTAAGTAACACAAAGATGAAGTCACTGGAGGACATGCCACAATACAGAGCAAGAAAAAACACACATGCTATGTGAAACACTCCATTTCATGTTATTATACATAATAAATAATAAGCGAAAACAATGCCACTGATTAACTAAAAAAAAAAAAAATGTCCTGAAACATATTTCAAGACCCACACGTTAAAAATACAGAAACCAAGTGTTTGGTAAATGGCTCATTTGGAACAATGCTGTGTTTCCAAAACAGTCCAGTATGAGAAGGTTAAAAAGATAAGAGTAATTGCTGTGGGCATTCAGCGTGAACAATGATTTCTGGGTACATACTACTCTAAGAAACACGCAAACAATTTACCACATCATTGGAAAAACAGCATAAACCAGCTGAACTTACTCTTGTCTGCCACTTCTATGAGAAGTAAATTATTTGTGAGCCTGCATCCTTCGCAGGAAACATGTATTTAGAACAAATGTGTTTGTTAAAAGAATAATCAGCAGAAGCAAACTATTCTTTTAGACCTAGATTTCAGGTAGGAAGTATGCCTTTAATTTCATGGACTAACAATTTAACATGTGCACAGTAGATTTATAAAATAAAATAACATTCACTTACATAAAAGGCGCAGTCAAGGACAGGCCCTGAATGTTGGTATTTGAGCCGCATGGTGTTGGCAGGAACATCATAGAGACGGACAGTGGTGTCCCAGGACGACACAAGCAGAAACTGGGATGTATTTGGACTGAACTTGACTGATGAAATGCCATCATCTGGAGTTTGATTTAGCTTGAACTCGTTTGATCCTGTCATCTGAAGACAGTAAAGAGCAGATATATTTTAGTGGTAACAAGAAAATAAGCCCAGAGAGTTAGCTAGCTTACAGACGCATCTTAAAGCTACTTTAAAGGAATGCTGGAAAGTTTCTTAGTCTTTACACAAAGTGCAGAACACACAGATTGCTCACAAAGTCACAAAATTGAAGATGCTTATCACTGTCTAATACCTCAATGAATTCCTCCCCATACAAAAAACTTTGAAATTTAAATACCAAATATACTATAGAGTAATAATCGTAAGCTTTTTGTACTGTTTACCTATAAATCGAGATTATCGCCATATATTCCCACTCCCACTACATTGTCTAGGCAGTTATATATTTTTTAAAGTATTTATAAATTATTCTGAAACTGAGGAAGTTTTAAAAACAACGTGCAGGCAGGAAAGAATCTGATTTGAAAACTCAAAAAAAAAAAAAAAAAGTGTTCCTGATTCCATGTGACTTTCCTGATCTTCCAAGAACTGCAATTGGATAAAACGTCAAATAGTTTCTGGTTTTCTGTAACCTTCCAGTACTTCAGCTTCCTTAGTTGCTACAAAATACTTCTACTGAATAGCTTTAAGATTTTTTCTAAGATAGGTTTTAAAAAAAAAAAAGTAATATAACAGAGGAAAACTATGCTTCGTGAAATACCAAAATGCAGAGCAAATACATAAACGTGATGTAATAGGAAAAACAGATCAAAAATTTACTGACAGAGCAACGACTCTAAAGGCAATCGTCACACAGTTCACAGACTAGTTAGTTATACACAAAAAAAAAAAAAAAAAAAGTAGAGCTGAGGCTACAAGCAGCAACTATCAGCTGGTAAGCCAGTGCAAACCTTACATATGCTCTGGATGAAGAAACTGTTCGTTACATGCACACCAACAAAGCCTCCAAACCTTTTTTAATGCTTTCTAAGGCCTTAACAGCACATTTCCTTTTCTCAAAAAAGGCAGAGAAGTGAATTAGCTCTGACTTTCTGTAACACTATCACTCCTGGCTTTCTGTGTACAAATGCAGAGGTGAGATTTTGAGAATGAAAATGAAGAGAGACTGAGTAGGTGAAATAAGATGAGGTTCAAATGTAGCACACTGTGATTGTCAGCAACAGCCATCAAGCTGTACAGTAACGTAAGCACTGTACATTCTTACACTACAAAAAATTCCTGAGGGGAAACTTTGGTAAAGACATCCTTCAAAAAAAAAAAAAAAAAAAAACACACAGGCAGAAACCCATACTATAACTACTCAAACATGAAGTGTGAGTATAAGCACTCTTAAGAACAGGAAATAAAAACTACATTCCTAATCCCTTTTTTCAGCTTTGTTGTGCAAGTACTTGGCTGAAGGACACACATCTGGAGAACCCAGCGCACATACTGACATATAAACTCTAGTAAAGGATTCATCAGCATCTTTGTTACTCTTTGAGCAATTAAACATACATCAGTGGTAATTTCAGGTGGATGCGCAAAGACACAAAAACTAAAGGAATTAGGGACTGGGAGGACTTTACTGGACAGGCTAAAAGCCTCATCTACTCAACAGAAAATTTAAGAAACAAGTGTTTGAGGCGTCTAGTACAACAGTTACAAACCACCCATAAAGCAAACAAAAAGCAGCACTACAGAATGTAAAGAGACTCGAGAGACCCTGGAGCTATTTTTAATACAAAAAAAGGTAAAATAACAACATCTGAACGCAAAGATCCCCTACCTGTCACCTACCTTTACAGAAACCACACACAAACCGCACGGGTTCCAGAACCGCGGCTTACTCAGGGGCTGATTTCCATGGAGCACCGCGCCCCCCCCCTCACCCAACCGAGCCCCGGCCCACACCCCGAGCACGGCAGCCGGCTCCTAACACCGGCATTACACACACCGCGCAGGGAACCCTCCCCAAAGCCCCCCACAGCCCCCCACAGCCCCTCAGGGCCCCCCCCCGTGCCCCCGGTACCGTTTTCATAGTGCCGGGCTCCTCTCGCCGCCTCCGCGGCTGCTCCCTCGTGCAGCTGCGAGGCGCTGTGGCTGTGGCTGTGGCGCTGCCGGTGCCCGGGCGCTGCTCGGGAGCTGCGGGGAACGAGCGGGGTGAGGGGGGGGGAACCGGGACCGGCCCTGCGCAGGCCGCGGCGGCCGCTCCGCCTCCACAGCGACGCGGCGGGACCCGGCGGCCACCACCAGAGCTCCGGATGAGCCCCGGAGCCCACCCCCGAGGCCCCCGAACCCACCCCCGGCCCCGGCGCCCCCTCCCCGGCCCCCGCGGCCCGGTCGCGGCCCCGCTGCCTCCCGCCCCTCACCTCAGCGCCTGCAACCGCCGCCGCCGCCGCCGCTCTGCGCAGGCGCGCCGCCGCCGGCCCCTCCCCATTGGCCGATTCGAAAGGCGGAAGCGCGCGCGGCGCGGCGCCCCGCCGCGGGGCATGCTGGGGAGTGTAGTCCGCGGGGGGGTGTCCCGCCCGGCCCGGCCCCATTAGGGGAACAGATCAGCGGGGGGGGGGGGGGGGAATCCAAAAGCAGGGCAGCCCCCCTCCCGAGCCGATATTTGCGATATTTACCATATTTCTTACGATATTTATGATATTTCTTACCATATCTATCATATTTCCTGCGATATTTACGAATTTTCTTACGATATTTATAAATTTTCTTACGATTTCTATGCTCTTTCTCAATATATTGACGATATTTTAACGATATTCGCGATATTGTTACGATATTTACGGCTTTTCCCGTATTTTCGATATTTTTTGCGATATTTACGAGCTTTACAGGCCAGGATCAGCAGCTTACAATATTGATCTCCATAGGGAAAGAAGCTCCCCTCGTCCCTTCTTGCTTCCACCCCTTGGCCACCCCTTCACTTCCTCTCTTCCCCCGGCCTTTTTTTCATTTATTTCTCTGTTTTTTTTCATTTTCTGTTTTTTTTTTTCCCCCTTCACCCCCAGTCATGCACGGTGCCCCCCCACCCCCTTCCACCCCCAGCACTTTGGAAACACGCGGCCGGGAGCTGGCAAATTTACAAACGAGGCTTAAAACGTTTTATTTCCTTTAAAAATATGTACAGATCTGAAATAACGCTTTTTTTTTTTTTAGTTTTTAATAATTAATTTTCTTTTCAAGTGGCAGGATGGTGGAGAGAGGGAGGTGGGGGGGGCACACACAGGGGCCGTGAGGCTGCGTCAGGCCGCTTGCGCCCCGTCGGGGCCCCCCATTTTGTCCCTCTCCGAGCTCCCCCCGGGCAAACGGAGCTGGGGAAGGGGCCGTGGAGCCCCCCCAGCCCCGACCCTTTGTGCCTGGAGCCCCCCTGCCAGGAGCCCCCCAGCCTGGGGGCTCGGCCGTCGGGGTGGGAGGCGCTCAGTACTCGATCTTGTTGTAGAGGTTGTAGAGCGGTAAGGCCGAGAGGTTGCTGCCGGGGTAGTAGAGGGGCGCTGGGAAGGCGAGGGAGCGCGGCACCGGCACCCTGAGGAGCGAATTGTCCCTGAACACCAGCGGCATCCCCACCAGAGTCTGAGCCGAGGCGTGCGCCATGTTGGCGGCCTCCAGCTCGGCCGAGAGCTGCCGCTTCCACTTGTTGCGGCGGTTCTGGAACCACGTCTTCACCTGGGTCTCGGTCAGCTGCAGGCTGGAGGCCAGGCAGGCCCGCTCCGAGCTGCTCAGGTAGCGCTTCATGTCGAAGGTGGACTCCAGCTGGTACACCTGGCTGCGGCTGAACACCGTGCGCGTCTTCTTCTTGGCGGCTCCGGCCTGCCGGTCCCCGCCGTCGCGCTGCCGGTCCCCGCAGGAGGGCGAGGAGGGTCCCAGCGGCTTCTCCTTCTCCTCCTTAAAGTCCTGCTGTGAGGGCGAGAGGAAAGGCGGCCGCTCCGCGCTGCCTGCCGCCGCTCCGCTCCCCTTGCTGCTGCCTGCAACAGAGCCACAGCGCGGGGGTCGCACGGTGGACGGCACCGGTGGCCCCCCCCGACGGCACGGGCCCCCCGATGGCTGAGGGGTGAGAGGAGCCCTGGGTGATCAGCCGCTGTCCCCGGTCCCAGGGGAAAAAAAAAAAATGGTACAATGCCAGGGAAGCTGTAAGAGGCTGTCCTATAGGTGTCCTGTCGTTATGGGGTCGGAGGGATGGAGGGGTGGAGGGAGAGGTGAAGGGGTGGATGAAGGGTGGAAAAAGGGGTGAAAAGATGGACTGAGGGATGAAAGAAGGGATGGAGGGGTGGATGGAGGGGTGGATGAAGGGATGGAGGGGTGGATGGAGGGATGGAGGGGTGGATGGAGGGATGTAGGGGTGTATGGGGGGGATGGATATGCCCACCCCACCGAAGGCAGCAGGGTACCAGGCTAGGGCTGCCTCCCTTCCCGCCGCCAGCCGCCAGGTCTGGCTTTATAGCCCCGCATTTCACAGGCCGTTTAGCCAGAAATA